>NC_064640.1:462576231-464976231 GCF_023864345.2 Schistocerca serialis cubense | reverse complement strand
AACCTGTGTTTTATCAGAGTCACTGAGGTCAGATAAATTCCACAGCTGAGATCCATACCGTCACTAGAATTATTTTCGATTCTTCTCTGCTCCGCTGGTATATTTCCCCTATTGCGTCAAGTGCCCGGGACGCGACCAGTAGGTATTCAGTCAAGCGGTGGGCAGCAACCATCATGTACTGGCTCATTAGTGTATGCGTCAAATGGTTCAAATGGCTCTGAGCACTATGGTACTTAACAGCTATGGTCATCAGTCCCTTAGAACTTAGAACTACTTAAACCTAACTAACCTAAGGACGTCACACAACACCCAGTCATCACGAGGCAGAGAAAATCCCTGACCCCGCCGGGAATCGAACCCGGGAACCCGGGCGCGGGAAGCGAGAACGCTACCGCACGACCACGAGTTGCGGACATGTATGCGTCGTTTAGCAGGGACTTTCTTGCAACTCATGTGACAGGATTATGATATCTCAAACGGCTGCGGAAGTATTTGAGGTGAACAGCTTAGCTGGGTTGCTCTGTGTATCATGAACGCTGAAGGTCTTGTAACAATTCTCAAATCTGCAATGTGAACAAATCTTTGTTGAAAACTTTCGCCAGCTCTCTGTGGCTTCGAAGACCCATTTTCTCGTAAATTTCTGTCCACAGTGATAAGTTTCTTCCAATTAGGAAGATACATATTACAAAATATTTTCCCTGTACATTTATTCTCATGTCCGAGCAGTACTTACTGCTGCACCCTACAATTACATATACACTGATAAGCGACAACATTGACCACTGCCCATCGCGATGTTGAATGCCGCCTGGTGGCGTTGCGGGCACGTCACACGGTAACAGGCGTATGTAAGCGGAGGGTACACGCAGGGGGATCACCCTAGCGAAGACATGGGCTGCAAATGGGGAAGTCCATTGAGATAAGCGACATCGACAATAGGCAGATTGTTATTACGCACAGCCTGCGAACGAGTATCTTAGAGATACAGCTGGCCGAATGTTCACGTGCTACTGTCATAAATATCTACGAAAAGAGATAGAAGGACAGTGAAACTACAACTAGGTGCCATATGGTTGGATGTCGACGACACTTCACAGACCGTGCGGCTCGGAGGCTTGTCTGCTCTGTACAGTAGGGTAGATGGTGATCTGTAGCATCTGTGCCGAAAGAGCGGGAAGTGGGCGAACGCACAAGTGTTTCAGAGCACACCGTTCATCGTCCATTGTTGAACATGGAGCTCCGCAGCAGACTACCCCTACCTGTCCATACGTCGACCCAACGACATCATAAGTTATGACTGCAGTGGGCACTGGACCATCGGGATTCGAGAGTCGATCGATGGAGACGTCGGCTCTCCGAGTGAATCACATTTTTGCTAGAATAAGTCGCTGGTCGTCTCCACAAACATCGTCATCGAAGTGAACAGCGGCCCGATATTCGCAAAAAAATGGTTCAAATGGCTCTGAGCACTATGGGACTTAACATCTGTGGTCATCAGTCCCCTAGAACTTAGAACTACTTAAACCGAACTAACCTAAGGACATCACACACATCCATGCCCGAGGCAGGATGCGAACCTGCGACCGTAGCGGTCACGCGGTTCCAGACGGAAGCGCCTAGAACCGCACAGCCACACCGGCCGGCTCGATATTCGCAGCGCGCCGAGGACGCTGACTGGTGGGAGCAGTATTGCGCTATTAGAGATATTTTCCTGCGCTCGCATGCGACCTTTAGTAACAATCGAAGACAGGCTGACAGCTGCGAACCACCTGCAACCCTTCGTGCCTCATGTCTTTCCCGACGGCGATGTCATATTTCAGCAGTATAATTGTCCGTGTCTCGGAGCCAGAAACGTGCTACAGTGGTTTGAGAAGCATTATAGTGAACTCACGTTGCTTTCTCGGCGACCAAATTCTCCTGATGTAAATCCTATGGAACCCATCAGGGGTCGCTATCGGGCGCCACCACCACCTACGCAAACCAGTGGTCCGTTATTTAGCGAATTACATGAACTGTGCTTAGACATCTAACACCATATGCCTCCACAAACATACCAACTAACTGTCGGATTCCTGATACGCAGAATCAGTAATCTATTTCCAAATATTAACAAACAATCTATTAAGCATGTGGTCATAATGATTTTTCCCATCAGTGTACGTCCGAGAATTCCCGTAAAGAGTAATGCTCCATCTCTGGCAACTTCTCATGAAGTGTAGGCAGTGGTAAATCCCCGTCGATGCAACACAGACGACTGCATAATGTTTTTCAATGCAGTGCCACCAACATGAATGCTGCAGACAGTTGATTATCAAGAAAAGTAGGTAATTTACAAACACGTCCCTCACTCGCGTTGTCAGTTTGATATCATTGGTTCCCTATCTCAAAATACCCAGTTTAGGATCCTCTGCTGTCTGTATTACTTTGACCCTAATATTTGAAGAAACAGCTACGTGAATAAACTAACAGGAAAGGTCAACAACACTTTTATACCTTTCGCTAACGACGCAGTAACACATGGGAATTCACATTGATTAAAAACTGCTATGAGAAACCATAGAAAGCCAGATGGTCAGCACGTGTTTCAATGCCTGGCACTTGAATTTCAACATAAATTAACGTAGCATAATGCGCGTAAATAGACGAAAAGAGAGGGCATCTTTTGATTACACAATCAACGATCAGTCACTGGAATCCGTCGTAACGGTTTACAGCTACGTCTGTACTATACGATGAAAATTATTCGGATCGTATTAGTGGACACCAATGTAGGATACTCCCACCCTTGATCCCTATGACGGCTCGAATCTGCACACTTCCAATGAGATGTTTCAATGTCTGTGGAAGAATGAAAGCTCGACGGCCCCTGTTTGTCAATAGATCTGTGAACATGGTACTGCCTTCTTTTGATTTAATTGCTAATACTAATTACAGCTTACATGTCCCAGTCTTACATTTTCGTATTTTCAGCTTTATGGTAATTTGTACTTAGAGCGACTTTGTTTTTTATCATTTTTGTTTATGCTCCAGAGAGGAGGAAAAGAAATCTGAAAGATATTACGCTCTGTCTGCAGTTTTCATTACACAGTTTTCTGACAGAGTAATCTACCACTGTCAGATGCGTTTAACGTAACAGCAGTAAAAACAATACGTTGTTATTTTACCTCTCCTGTCACATTTACGATCGTCATGCGCTTTTCTTTTCTGCTTTCTCTGAAATTTAAAATCCATGAAAACTACACCGCCCATCCGTGAAGGTGATTGCTTTGTACGGTTACGCAGACAGTAAGCAAAAAATGTCACTTTGGACGTGAACTTCGCTGTACATTGCTGCTCCACAGCCTGTAAGTATTTATTAAAAGACATCTTGCTGTACAACCTGAGCTGTATGTAAAGTATTTTATCACAGTTTTGTTTAGAAAGTTCTTAATGTTATTAGTGATGCGGTTGGGTGAGTTAGGGTTAGTAACGGTGGCCTGCATAGCGCCCGGCATCAGGTGAACAACGCGGGCTCACTGGCGGCAAAGAGCTCCCCCATGTGACCGCGCATTAGCCGAACTAGGTTGTCAACTCTCCCGTAGCCGGAGGCGTATGGCGCAAACTTGTTGCGCACCAGCTAGCCTTCGCGTATGTAGCGCTCCGTTCTTCGAGTTGGGGGCTGATTCATCCGGTAGCCGAAGTGCGCTACAAGCATGGAGGACTGACGTTGATATTTTGCAGTAGATCACAGTAGGTCCGCGTTTACTTTCCGATTGTCTAATAACGTTTCATGGTTGGCGTTTGTAGAGTAAATAACAAAATGTGAAATATGTTAGGCACTTAAAAATGCAAATAGCTGTTGCCTATCCATTCGATTTTTGAACTCCTTTCTCCAGACGTTCTCGACTAGATTAAATGCTTAGTGTTAATAGGACGTGGTAGTGAAATTGCCAGTAACAGTGCCACTATGGAGAAGAAACACTGCATACTACGGGTCTTAATCAAGAAAACATCGACCCTAACTTTATCAGTATACTGATCGTCAGCTCACAGATTTGCGATTTGCATTATCCATTCTTCTGCATATTATTTTGGTCACTATCTTGGATGTACGAGCTTTCAATCTGACTGCTTGGTAGTTCTCGCATTTATCTGCCCTTTCTATCTTCGGCAATGTGTGAATTATATTTCCCCAAATGTCCGATCGTTGCCTCCTGTCTCATACGAGGGTAACTCCAAAAGAAATGCACACTTTTCTTTAAAAAATTCATCTTTTATTCTACATGTTCGAAAGTTTAACAGTGTGTAGATACATCCTTTAGGAACAATATTTTCATTTCTCTACATAATTTCCATCCATCTCAACTGCCTTACGCCATCTTGGAACCAGCGCCTGTATACCCGCACGGTAAAATTCTGGACCAACCTGTTGGAGCCACTGTTTGGCAGCGTGCACAAGGGAGTCATCATCTTCAAACCTTGTTCCACGAAGAGAGCCTTTTAGTTTCCCAGAGAGATGATAGTCACATGGAGCCAGGGCAGGACTGTAAGGCGGGTGTTTCAGTGTTTTCCATCCGAGTTTTGTGATCGCTTCCACGGTTTTTTGACGGACATGTGGCCGTGTATTGTCGTGCAACAGCAAAACATCCTGCTTTTGCCGATGTGGTCGAACACGACTCAGTCGAGCTTGAAGTTTCTTCAGTGTCGTCACATATGCATCAGAATTTATGGTGGCTCCACTTGGCATGATGTCCACAAGGAAGGGTCCTTCGGAATCGAAAAATACCGTAGCCATAACTTTTCCAGCAGAAGGTGTGGTTTTGAATTTTTTTTCTTGAGTGAATTTGCATGGTGCCACTCCATTGATTGCCTCTTCGTCTCTGGTGAAAAATGATGGAGCCATGTTTCCTCACCTATCACAATTCTTCCAAGAAATTCATCTCCACCATTCTTGTACTGTTCCAAAAGTTCGCTGCATACCGTTTTTCTTGTTTCTTTGTGAGCCACTGTCAACATCCTGGGAAC
This sequence comes from Schistocerca serialis cubense, assembly GCF_023864345.2. NCBI lineage: Eukaryota > Metazoa > Arthropoda > Insecta > Orthoptera > Acrididae > Schistocerca > Schistocerca serialis. The sequence goes on along the minus strand of NC_064640.1, from coordinate 464,971,227 downwards.
CCACCTGGCACAAACCTTTTTTAACGCCAACACTTTCAGTATTTTGCAAACACTTCCTTCCCCTATCCCAACGTAGCGTGACAGTTTGATCACGGTGATGCGTCTGTCAGCAGTCAACAATTCGTTAACTCCCTGCACATTGTCTAGAGTGTGTGCAGCACGAGGCCTGCGGCTGCGAGGACAATCCTCAATATTGCCATGCCCGCTTTCATCACGTAACCTGCTTGCCCACCGACTAACTGTACTGCGACCGACAGCAGCATCTCCTACACCTTTTTCAACCCCTTGTGGATGTTTCCCACTGTCTCGTTTTCACAGCACAGGAATTCTATGACAGCACGTTGCTTCTAATGAAATGAAGTGTAGAAGCCATCTTGAAGACATGCTGTGACGGCGCCACTCACGGGACCAGGTTGAACTAAGTTTGAAATGGCCGTGCGGTTCTAAGCGCTTCAGTTTGGAACCGCGTGACCGCTACGGTCGCAGGTTCGAATCCTGCCTCGGGCATGGATGTGTGTCATGTCCTTAGGTTAGTTAGATTTAAGTAGTTCTGAGTTCTAGGGGACTGATGACCTTAGAAGTTAAGTCCCATAGTGCTCAGAGCCATCTGAACCATTTTCTTAAGTTTGAAAACAAGCAGGAAGTATGTATCTACACACTGGAAAACTTTCACACATGCAGGATGAAAACTGTATTTTTACAAAAATAGTGTTCATTTCTTTTGGGGTGACTCTCGTAGATTCTAGCAAGTAACGACTGATCGTTTGGTATCCAGTTACTCATATTACTACAGAATTTCCTAAGGAGTGTTATATCTCCTTTATGCCTTGTTTACTCGTACACCTTCCACAGCGCTTTCAAACACAGTATAAACTGACGTAATAAAAGTCATGGGATAACGAGATGCACATATACAGGTGGCAGTAGCATCTCGGCACAAGGTATAAAAGGGCACTGCTTTGTCGGAGCTGTCATTCGTACTCAGGTGATTCGTGTAAAAGTTTTCCGACGTGATTATGGCCGCAAGACGGGAATTAACAGACTTTGAACACCGAATGGTAGTTGGAGCTAGACGCATGGGACATTCTGTTTCGAAAATCGTTAGGGAATTCAATATTTCACTGCCCACCGTGTCAAGACTGTGCTGAAAATATCAAATTTCACGTAATGCTGTGGGCTGTGATATATGGGATCGACTGATCATTGGCTGGAAATGATTATGTTCAGCTACTTGAAGACCATCTGTAGCCTTTCATGGACTTCGTGTTCCCAAACAACGATGGAATTTGTACAGATGGCAATGCATCAAGTCACCAGGCAACAATTATTCGCAATTGGTTTGAAGAGCATTCTGGACAGTTCGAGGGAATGATTTGGCCACCCAGATCGCCCGACATGAATCACATTGAAAAATTATGGGACACAATCGAGAGGTCAGTTCGTGCACAAAATCCTGCACCGCCAAAACTTTCGCAATTATGGACTACCATAGGGGCAGCATGGGGACTTCCAACGAACAGTTGAGTCCACGCCACGCCGAGATGCTGCACTGTGTAGGGGAAAAGGTGGTCCGACAAGATATTTGGAAGTATCCCACGACTTTTGTCACCTCATTGTAGTACTGGATCACATATTGCCACGAAATCGACACCATTTTCTCGTCTACCTCGTTAGATGTCACTTTCTCACGCTTGTGGGATCCCTCGTTGTATTTCTCCCACATATCTGCCTTTCCCTCTAACTTTAATAGTGGAATTCCTTTTGCACTCTTAATATTGATGACTTTTCTTTTTATTGTTTCGAAGTCAATTTTGAGTTTTCTGTATGTTGAATCCAACTTATATTTTCGATTTTTCACATTTTTCTTGTAAACATTTCACATTAAGTTCCATGCACTTATTATACATTCTTCTCAAAGTTTATTTTCTAATAAAAATTGTATTTCCTACTTCTGCCAATAATCATTTCGTCTTATAGTAGTTCAATTTCTTGCTGTTATTGCGGTAATTGTCGTTGTGTTATCGCTGTTTGTCATTTCTACATCTTCACAAATTTCGGTTCCATTGTGGATGGCTGATTGTAACCTCGTCAACACTGAAGAACTTCCGCAAATACTTGACTTGATCAGACACTAAATACGGTACAACGGCAGTCACTGTCACTATCGAGGTCATCAACATCCGTGTCACGCCAGATCTTTATCAATATTACACAGGGTCCGAAAACAGTGTCACTAGAAAGCCCGTACACCACGGCCGGAGTCGTCACCAACGCGAACAGTCCATCATGGGAGAATCCAGACATTTACTGGCACATGTAACAAACAATACAGCTGATGATGAAAGAGACAAAATCAGCGCAGCTCGACACTAGATAATGAACTGCGTGGGCTGGACGGTGCATTCGTTTATATGCTGGACCGCAGGCTAATATGCACCGCAGAGACCAGGTAGCTGTGTTTCCCTGAGAAGAAAATTTATTAATAGATCGAAACGCCGCCAGTATAGGATGGAAGAGTGATCTGAGGCTGCGCAGATTTTCTCCCGTGTGGCGATCTGTAGGGGTTCCTGAGTAGATCCCAATGTTTTACATTAACTAGGATACCAAACTTTCCACAGATTATCACCAACGAAAATGCAGCCGAACTCAGAGATCGTTTTATAGAGTCTACTCTAAAACACTCAAAGAATAGTTGCCTAAATTCGAAATTGATCCACTTTCTCTTTAAAATTATGTGCTTCAGAGACATCTCAAAACTGGAAACCACAGGAATGGACAATATAGTGGTAAACGATTAGCGTTTAAAGGTGTATAATGTAGCTTACGCCATAATAATGTCAGAGGAGGAGGAGGAGGATATTAGTGTTTAACGTTCCGTTGACAACGAGGTCATCAGAGACGGAACATAATTTCGGATTATGGAAGGATGGAGAAGGAAAGCGGCCGTGTCCTTTCGAAGGAACCTTCCCGGCGTTTGCCTTAAGTGATTTAGAGAAATTATGGAAACCCTAAATCAGGACAGCCGGACATGGATTTGAACGCCCACCCCCTCGAATGCGAGTCCTGTGTGCTGACCACTGCGCTATCCCGCTCGGTAGTACTTTCAGAATACCGAGTATGGCGAAATTTAAGATGAGATCATTTTTTATACATTGAGCAAAGTCAAGCGTGAAAATGCTTGAACCGGTGTAAAAAGGAAACAGAATGATTTTGTTGTTCATCTCGTTACCACAGACGATAATTTTGGACCATCACTTCAGGTCATAAACAGAATAGCTAATAAAGCTCTGAGTAGAAGTCAGTGACCCTGCACCTAAAAATGAGAAAGTGTCAGAAAGACTAGTGCTAGTGCTTTAGGGGATAAAAAAAGTAATTATTCTTATGGCAAATCTTTTAAAGCATAAAGCAATAACATCACCTACGTCTTCTGGACTAAAAGCAAGAGAATACGTGGAAAATGTTCAATTAAATTTCGGGAGAACTGCCGGATGTCTACAACTTGTTGGTACCGTATTTCGGTGAAGAATCTTCTGGCCATCTTCATATGAATACTGACAGGAAAGGCACCGAGCTCATGTATGTAAGACCACGCCGGCACATTCTTGATTTGTCCATTTGACGTTGCGCATGCGCTATTTGTCTCCAAATCTATGCGCTGCACCTCACGCCCTCCGTGGTGAAAGCTTCATAGACATCAGATCGATCGTCTTAGTGTGGTAAACGACGCAGGCTACGCAGAGCACGAAGTTTTTCAACGACGGGATTCTATGCAGAATTTAACTGGAAACCACCGTACGGATTAACAAGGGACTCAAACAGTAGTATTTCCACTTACTCATTGATGATGGGGCTCAAAAAGTTTCACGTACGCGAAATAATTTTCATTTGGTTGTATTTTATCAAATTAGCAGTGGTAATACAATGTTCGGTGATAGCGAACTTACTGGCTTGGAGAAGGCGAGTATGCCGCTGATGCTCTACGATGCGTTACTACACTGTACGCTTCGTTTGCTCTATGTAAGATTTGAGGCATTCACCCGGGATTCTGTAAACACCAGCCTTGCGAAACCCTAAGTCGTCTTTTAACGGATCCCAATAGCGCCAAGACGGCGATTTCCCATTAAAGTCTGCATGGAATTCCATCATAGAAAATTCGTAGGTGGCTTAGTTTACCGTACGAGGACAATCGATCTGATATCAATGAAGCCAGCTTGACCACGGAGGTGCGCGACGCAGCGCACGGACTTGGAGGCAAACACCACATGCGCAACGCCAATTGGACACATCACGTATCTGCCGGCGTGGTCTTAATTACGTGAGCTCAGTGTCTTTCCTGTCAATATTCATCTGAAGTTGCTGAAATCCGGCAGTTCTTCCGAAATTTTATGGAACAATCGTACGCTCTGAAAGTTTTAAATGTCACGTGGAAAATGGCCTGACGTGAAAAAAAGATAAGATCATCAGAACTGATCACTTGCCCATGAAGATGCTTCGGCAGTGCGAAACCATGTATCAGAAATAAGAATTTTTGGAGTATCCACATTATTCATAATATGTTGATCAATGTACCTTCAAAGTATTCGCACATCACAGAAACATTTTTAAACCAGAATGAGATTTTCATTCTGTAGCGGAGTGTGCGCTGATATGAAAGTTTCCTGGCAGATTAAAACTGTGTCACCGGATCGAGGCCCGAATTCATGCCCTTTGCCTTTCGCAGGCAAGTGCTCTACCAACTGAGTTACCCAAGCACGTCTAACGACGGGTCTTCACAGCCTTACTTCCGCCAGTACCTCGTCTCCCACCTTCCAAACTTCATAGAAGCTCTTGTGCGAGAGACGAGGTACAGGCAGAAGTACAGCTGAAATCCGGCAGTTCTTCCGAAATTTTATGGAACAATCGTACGCTCTGAAAGTTTTAAATGTCACGTGGAAAATGGCCTGACGTGAAAAAAAGATAAGATCATCAGAACTGATCACTTGCCCATGAAGATGCTTCGGCAGTGCGAAACCATGTATCAGAAATAAGAATTTTTGGAATATCCACATTATTCATAATATGTTGATCAATGTACCTTCAAAGTATTCGCACATCACAGAAACATTTTTAAACCAGAATGAGATTTTCATTCTGTAGCGGAGTGTGCGCTGATATGAAAGTTTCCTGGCAGATTAAAACTGTGTCACCGGATCGAGGCCCGAATTCATGCCCTTTGCCTTTCGCAGGCAAGTGCTCTACCAACTGAGTTACCCAAGCACGTCTAACGACGGGTCTTCACAGCCTTACTTCCGCCAGTACCTCGTCTCCCACCTTCCAAACTTCATAGAAGCTCTTGTGCGAGAGACGAGGTACAGGCAGAAGTACAGCTGTGATGACAGGTCGTCAGTCGTGCTTGGATAGCTCAGATGGTCCCAGCACGTTGGCTCAGCGTGTTCGGTCAGAGGGCTGCTTGTCCTCTGTAACAAAAAACTGAGTAACGGAAACAACGATCAACTTTTCAAGGAGTTAGGTATTTATATGCCCCATCAGAGTAAATAAATACGCTAATGAAATTTGTTACAAATAATTCATCTCAATTCGCGAAGAACAGTGACGTTCCTTAAGTACAACACTAGAGGGAAAAATTACCTTTCCAATCCGTTATTGAAGCTGTCAGTTGCACAAAAAGGAGTACATTATTCAGCAACAAAAATCTTTGATCATTTTCCCAACAACATAAAGTGTCTGGCAGGTAGTAGATCAAGCTTTAAATCATTTCTTTTGGACAACTCCTTCTCCTCCATGGACGAGTTTCTGTTTCAGAAATGGTAAAAAAAAAAGATTGTACCTCTAAATGTAGTTGTATGCCTAGAACTAAAAATTTCAGTAATAATAATATTAGCACTATTCATGTGTGTATATATAGCTTGTAATCTGACCAGTTCTACTTCACATCGATAAAGTAATCGATAAAATGATCTACGGAAGATGACATAACTAAAACTAAACTAAAACTAACTTGAACGGATGTCATGTGACGTCCGCCCAGACCAAACGAAACGAACAATACCGAACAAGAAAAAAAAAAGTAGGTGGTAGAGCACTTGCCCACAAAAGCAAAGGTCCCGAGTTCGAGTCTCGGTCCAGCACGGAGTTTTAATCTGCCAGGAAATTTTCATTTTTAAAACACTTCGTAAAGTAAGAATCCGCTTCAGTTGTACTCAGAATTTATTTATGTAACTTCACGACTGGTTTCAGAGCGTTACCACTCCATCCTAAGGTGCTAACAACTGCACAGACAAGAGGGGTAGGGCCATGTAAGAAATTACGAAAAATGAGATAATCCGCAGAAAGCTATCATACTTAATTAAAAATAATCATAAGCTCATCAGACAAAAGTTTATCCCTCCTAGAGAAATCATTACAGCCAACATTTAATACAGTGTAGCTCCGCCCCGGTTCTTGATAACCGTCTGGATTTTGTTGGAAGTCACCCCACGAGATTCAGCAGGTACGACGCTTCCAGGTTAAGCCACTCGCTGATGATTTGATCGCGCAATTGCACCAAATTGCGGGGATGCTGATGTCGGCGTTTTACCCGTTGTTTCAACATGTCCCGAAAGTTTTCTGTGAGGTTCAACACATGTTATGTTACAGGCCAGTCGAGTTGTAATAGGGCAGGGGAGTTTTTAGATAACCAATCACTCGTTCTTCCAGCCCGATGAACTTTGCTGTCGTCGTCTTTATGTGCCCGTGTCAGTGATGGCCTCTTGCGAGACGACCGACTTCAAATGTTCAGCGCTGCAGTTCCAGTCGCAATGTTCTCTATCTGACAGGTGGAGATCGATCTCCATTCACTGCCTGCAGCAATTCCTGTCGGGTTTGGAAGCGAGTTCAATTCACAAGCCGTGAAATGCGTCTCCGGCCTCTCAGTCAGAATCTTTTTCCGACCACAATTCTGACGTCGTGTTTCGTGGCCAAGTGTGCAATACCACTGCTCGTGACAGTGTAGCGGATGAGGTAGTCACTGCAGATTAGGATCCATAGATTCCCATTAGTCGACATCGGGAACCTCCCTAAGAGGGCGATTCCACTTCGGTGGAATGGTGTTGCTGCCGGCGGAATTGGTACCAGGTGCTTCCGTCGCTCGCAATCCTTACAATGGCTCGCATTGTGCCTAACAAATCGGTAGACACCTACCCATTAATGCCTGGGCCTGTTCTGTGTAGAATCTGCACGAATCCCAGGTGACTAGATTTTGAAGCGTTGCGGAAAAGTTTCAGGATAGCTGGCTGTAGATGAGCAGGAATGACTGGCAACCATTTCCGCTCAATCAGATCATAGCTTCTCTTATATAATGTTTCGTTTGTTAGTAGGAATCCTCCTTATTCAAGGTTTCTATGGTTTTCAGCAATGCTGGATTTTCCCTCTGGTCAGCAACAATGCCATTTAATGTAGCAATGACTGAAATTTCATCAATGCTGCTGCACTCTGCCAAAGGATTTCCTGGAAGGCAGTTAGTGTCCTTGTGTTTTCGTCCGTTTTTGTATACCACTATGACGTTCTCCTTCTGACTCTCCAGTGCCTATCCCGCCAGCATAGACAATGATGATCCTTCACAACGGTAAATGTTTTTCCAGATAGATACGGCCAGGACTTGTTGATAGCCCTAACAAATGCAAGGAGCTCTACCTCGATTGTAGAGTTGTTCATCTAGGACTTGGAGGAAGCATAAGCTATCACCTTTTCAACACCTGCATAAGGACAAGGAAAGATTTTTATTGCTTATCGTTCCAAGATAATTTAGCATCTCCCTATAGTAGCTCTTGCAAGGGATGTTCTTTAGTTAAGAAGTCCTTTATGAATCTTCGGTAGTACGAACACATTGTGAGAATACATCTTTACCTAGGTGCCCCATGCTTTTTATTTCTTGGTTGACGAAGAGGCACTTCGGATTCAGAAGGAGACCTGTAGTTTAAACACACTTGAAAATGGTTGACAAGAGGCTCAGATGATCTTCACAGGTCTTTGAATAGACGACAGTCTCAAATGGTTCAAATGGCTCTGAGCACTATGGGACTCAACTGCTGTGGTCATAAGTCCCCTAGAACTTAGAACTACTTAAACCTAACTAACCTAAGGACATCACACACATCCATGCCCGAGGCAGGATTCGAACCTGCGACCGTAGTGGTCGTGCGGTTCCAGACTGTAGCGCCTTTAACCGCTCGGCCACTTTGGCCGGGAACGACAGTCTCATTCAGATGGCAGACATGTTGCCTGTTTTAAGGTGTCAAAGCAGATTGTCCAGCGTTCTCATCTACAGAGTATGTTTGAAGGTGGCTGGAGCATTACATAGTCCAATAGGCATAACTTTGAACTCACATAGGGCATCATATGTTATGAAGGCAGCCTGTCTCGAGTCAGCGTCATCCACAACGATCTCACAGTAGACTCTCAAATTCCCGCAGCTGAGAAATACGCGCTCCTTTCAAACATTCTAGGATGTCATCCATTCACGGCATTGGGTGGATAGCTTCTTTCGTGATTTTGTTCAATCGTCGGTAGTCGACGCAGAAATGCTATGTGCCATGTTTCTTCTCCACTGGGACCAGAGGTGTGGACCAAGGACTCTACAAAGTTTCAGTGACATCATCTTTAGGCATTTTTAGGACTTCTTCCCGAACTGTGCGTCCTTCAACCTGCGACACCCTACATAAGGGCCGGCTAATTGGTGGGTGATCCCCAGTGCTGATACACTGCTTTCACTACGCGCCGCTTAGGCAGTCTTTTCTCCTCTCCAGATTTGAAAGCATATGAAAATTGTCAGAACGGGTATCACTTCTCAACGTCTTTCCTCGGTCAGCCCAGATCCTATTCCCAGTTCTATGGAAGCTTCCCCCACTGTGTTATCTATAGTGGTAGTGGAAAACGATTGTTTCTGGATGGCACTGGGCTGCCCATCCTGCACTTGTTTGGCTCTTACTATGCACATGCGTTGAAGGAGTTGCGACTACTCATAACAACTGCTGAGCTAAAATTCTCCTTGACTACCGGCCACACTTATGATCGTCGCTGGTATGTAGCTTTCTCTTCTACACATACTTCTACATACATACTCCGCAAGCCACCGTATGGTGCATGGCGGAGGGTACCTTGTACCACTACTACTCATTTTCTTTTCTGTTCAACTCGCAAATAGAGCGAGGGAAAAACGACTGCCAGCATGCCTCCATATGACCTCTAATCTTTCTAACCTCATCTTCATGGTATTTACGTAAAACATACGCTGGCGGCAGTAAAGCTGTTCCACAGTCAGCATCGAATGTCAGTTCTCGACATTCTCTCAACAGAGCTCCTCGAAAAGAACGTAACCTCTTCTCCAGTGATTCCCATTTGACTTACTGAAACACCACCGTACCTGCGTGTTATTCCAGCCTACCGGTAACATATGTAGCAACCCGCCTCTGAACGTTTTTGGTGCCTTCCTTTAATCCAATTTCTTGCGGATCCAAAACACTTTAACAGTACTCATTAATAGGTTCTGTGTGTGGTCTTCTTTACGGATGAACCACACTTTCCTAAAAATCTCCTAATAAACAGAAGTCGATCATTCGCCTACTACAGTCCTTACATAATCATTCCATTCCATTTTGCTTAGAAACTTTACTCCAACATATTTAATCGACGTGACTGTATCAAGCAGCACACTGCTAATACTGTATTCGAACGTCATTGGTTTGTTTTTCTACTCATCTACATTAACTTACATTTTTCTACATTTAGAAATAGCTGCCATTTATCACATCAACTAGAAATTTTGTCTAAGTCGTCTTGTCCTCCTACAGTCACTCAACAACACCTTCCCACACACCACAGCATCATCAGCAAACAGCAGGAGACTGCTGCTTACCCTTTCCACCAAATAAGTTATGTGTACACGAAATACGACCGGTCCTATCACACCTCCCTGGGGCACTACTGACGATACCCTTGTCTCTGTTGAACAGTTGCTATGCAGGATAACATACTGGGTTATATTACTTCAGAAGTCTTCGAGCCACTGATATACCTGGGAACCTATTCCGCACGCTTGTAGCTTTGTTAACAGTCGGCACTGTAGCGCTGTGCCAATTGCTTTTATTAAATCTAGGAATATAGAATCCGCCAGTTGTCTTCCATCCATAGTTCGCAGGATGTCATGTGTGAAGAGGGCAAGTTGAGTTTCGCACAAGCTACGCTTTCTAAATCCGTTCTGATTTTTGGACAGAATCTCTTACCTCTCAAGATAATGTATTATATCAGAGCTGAGAAAATGTTTAAGAACTTTGCAGAAAACCGATGTTAAAGATATTTGTAACTGCGACGACGGTCGCGGGGTAGCAATGACGGAAAGCGCAGCGGGACCCGCGGAGAGGCCCGCGAACAACACAACGGGAGAGGACGGACACGACCAACGAAGGACAGAACGAATACAACAAGAGCGAACAACGGAGTCAACAGGAAACAAACACGTCCACTAGTACACAGAACAAGGAAGTGAGCTGTCTAGCGCGTAGCGAGGTGTAAACTGACGTACGCGAAATTAGACTGACTGGCTACACTACGCAAATGCACGGAGCATCGTATTCCTGTGTGTTCTAGGGTGAGCGGATCACGCCTTTCCTACTTCTGCCTGGGTGAGTTTGTAGTAGACCTCTCGGCGGAATCTTCCTCACGTTGCGTTTGTCCTTTTACTTCATCTTTCTGATGTTGCGGCGTGCCTTCACTCCAGCGACAGGTCTGGCCACCTTGTGGTCGGGCGCCAGTGCACTTGGTTTCCTAAGGTGCGTATAAGCTTGTTCTCCGACATCCGGGCGGCCGCGTAAAAACGTTGCGCCACCTGCCGGAATCGGTGCTTGAGCAGCGGGACTCCTGCTACTCTGTGGAGTTCTCCGGTGCTGAAGTCTCGTGGCAGGTGAAGCGCTAACCTAAGCGCCTTGTTCTGGACCGTCTGCAGCTTGGCGATGGACACGTAGGCCGCGTTGCCCCACACCATAGCAGCGTACTCTAACATAGGCCTGATGAGTCTTAGGTACAGAGTTATGCCACAGTGTGGGGCAGGGTCGTCGCTGGGTTGAGGAAGGGGTACAACAAGCGCAATCGGCCAAGCGCTTTACCCCTTACTTCCCTGATGTGCGCCTTCCACGTCACGCGCCGGTCCAGAGTGACGCCTAGGTAGCGTCCGGTGTTCGACCATGACTGACTGGCTGAGCCTTTTTTTTTTTCCTTTATTGTGATTTTAATACCCGTATAACAGGTAGGCTGGCAGCAGCACAATACGTCGCTCTTCAGCCAAAGACAGTACAATGATAAAACAGAGAAGACACATGGGTTGGAACAAAACGGCGGTGGAAAAAACAGTAGACACATGAACATAAAAAACATGAAGCCGTTCACACTCGATGACAATCCACATTACAAACTGTTGACACGAAGCACAAACACTGAAGATTTCGATGGCACTGGTGAACGATGGAGGGTGACGGTGAACACCGAACACTAAACACGACGGCACACACGAGACACTGATGGCGATGATCTCCGGCGCGCGAATGTCCACTTAGCATGTGCGAGTCCGGGAACCTGCCAAGAGGGGAAGAAGGGTGAGGTGGGGGAGAGGGGAGAACAAGGATGCCAATGGCTGAGGAGATGGGGGGAGGAGGAGAGGGACAGGGGAGGGGAAGCCCGGGGGAGGAGTGGAGAGAAATGGAGGAGGGAGGGAAGAGGGAGAGAAGGGTGGGAGGTTTCCCAAAGGAGCAAACACAGGAAGAGGGAGGGAGGATCAAAGTTGGTAGGAGGGGTAGATGGAGGGGCGGAGGGCATCATCAGGGAGAGGAAGCTGGCAGAAGCCACCTTGGGAGAGGGTAAGGAGGGTGGAGATATGGAGACCGGGTGGGACATGGGAATACAGGCGCGGCAGCGGGCAGGGGCGGGAGAGGATAGGCGAGACAAGCGGGTGAGGAGGATCGAGTTTGCGGTAGGTGTACAGGATCCGTATCCTTTCAAGGAAAAGGAGGAGGAGGAGGGGGAACGGAATGAGATCCTACAGGATCCGCGTGGGGGAGGGGAGACGGATGCGATAGGCGAGGCGGAGAGCATGGCGTTCAAGGATTTGAAGGGATTTATAAAAGGTAGGGGGGGCGGAGATCCAGGCCAGATGGGCTCGCTGAGCGCGAGGCAGGCGCTTAAGTACACTACCGGGGGCGCCGCTATTGGCCGCTGGGACCACGTGTTCCACTGCGGCGCCCTCACACTAAAAGCGGGCCAGGAGGCGCGCGCCGCAACGGCTTACGGCGCGATGGTGAAGAGACCTCTATGGTTCTTCGACGTCCATGACGTCTGGCGCGGATTCAAATTCCGCGGCTCGCGGTACCAGAATTTTTTTTTTTTGTTTTTTTTTTGTAACATTCAAGAGTATCCTGGTCACCTGTATCATTCTCCAGTCGCTTGGGACTTCGAGCTGGGCGAGTGATTCGTGATAAACGCTAGCTAAGTAAGGGGGAACTGTAGAGTACTCTTTGTAAAACCGGATTGGGATTCCATCTGGACCACACAACTTTGTTTTAAACTCTTCCAGTTGTTTCTCTACGCAAGAGATGTCTATTACTATCTTCTCCATGTGGCAGTCTGTGCGATTGTCAAACGAGAGTACATTTGTACTGTTCTCCTTCACGAAAGATTTCTTCAACGCGAAATTTAAAACTTCGGCTTTACTTTTGCTCTCTTCTACTGTCACAACAGACTGATGAACAAGTTACTTATCAATTTCACTTAGGACCAGAATTTTCTTGGGTTATCGACAAGACCTACTGCTAAATTGTGACGGTGATGGTTGTTGTAAGCTTCTCGCATCCATCTTTTTTACAGAGGCATAAATTTCTATTAACTTTTGCCTGTCGTCATTTGCGCATTATCTTCTGATCCGACAACCTTTGCTTCCTCGGCATTTTTCTAATGTCGTTGTTAAAAGGCGGTGGGTCTTTCTCGTCCTTAAATTAATTTGCTCATCAAATACTTCTCGAGATTATGATTTACAATCCGTTTAAACAATCTGCATAACGCCTCTACATCCATCGTAATGGAACTAAATGATGTCAGTCCATCGTGTAAGTGGGATGCTAACAACTGTCTATCTGCTCTTACTAGCAGAAACATTCTCCTATCCTTCTTGACAAAAGTCGCTATGATGTGTTCAAAGAAATTTGGCAAGACTGTCTGTACCCCCAGCAGTTAGTCCATAGACATCCCAGTCTACACTAGGTAGGTTCATGTCGCCTCCAGCTAATATTGCATTATCCGGTATTTCCGCACTACTGACTGAGGACTTTCTGTCACAAACCGTCACAGCGGAATCGGATGACCAGTAAAAACATCCAACAATTAACTTGATTTCACTTAGACCCGTTATACACGGCCAGATAACTTCACTGTCACACTTATTCGATCTCAGTAGAGACAATATTTGTGTCTACTGCAATGAATACACCCCCTCCTATGGCGTCTAATCTTTCCTTGTAAGGCTTCGTAGCTTCTTGCAATAGACAAAATCTTCGCGTTTTAACTGAGCATCTCTACTGATGAGTGCAACTCATCCCATTGAAGACGGCAGGATAACAACTTCTTCAACGGCAAACAACCGTCGTCAACAATCTTTATTATTTAAGCATGTTGAAATACCTTCATCGATCTGGAGCTCTCATCTTCCACAGTATGTGATTGCTCGTGACGCCTGCAAGAAGTCCCATCAAGGAATAACAATATGACTACATTGTACTACAATGACAAATTCGAAGGGCTGTGTTATGTCACTGCTAATTATTCTAGCAATACATGTTCCTATCAGCTGGACGATTTCCCAGTTGCGACCTACAGCACAATCGCTTTCTTCTTTAAGGACGGTTCCCACTATGGCGCGGCGTGCGGCAACGGCAGCGGCAAACGTTTTCCGCTTTGACGCGGTGGCTCGCGGAATTGGCGTTCCCATCTGGAAGCGACAGACGCTAGGGGTAGCCAATGACGGACAACCACTGAGGTACAGGTTGGGACCCACTGAAACGCCCGGTGCGTTTGATTAACTATATCTTACACCTACATGAAGGAAAGACGAAGTTGGGTGAAGACATACCAATTTTTCATTTTCTGTACAATGTACTCTTTCACATATTTCATTAGTCACGTTTCCCCATTTCACCATAAACAGATTTCATGACTACCGTTCATAATTTTTCACTGTCTCCTAACACACTGAAACAATGTACGATAAAAGAGATTAGTCAGATAGGTAAACGAGACAAAAATTTAAAATGTGATATGGTAGCGGGTACAGGAAACAGTAAGAACACAAAGGCTTGGGGGAAGCGATGAAAGTGGAAGCCACCTAACAGAATTTCGCACACAGCATAATGTAATCATCGCCAGCACCTTGCTTAAGAATCGTGAGAGAATAATACATATTTGGAACAGAGTTTTCGACACCAGATTTTGAATTGTAAGACATTTCCCGGTGCAGACGCAAACCGACAATAATTTATTGGTTAAGAGCTGCAACTTACAACTAAACAGACAGTAAACGGTAGCAAATTAAGGAGATGGAACTTGAATAAGTCAAGATCCACAGTTTTTCGATAATCTTGAAGTTACCGTAATGCAACGACTGACTGAAACAGAGGAAGAAATTCGCTAGAATACGAATGGATATCTTCGAGGGAAGAAATGGTGAATGCAGCAGAGTATGTGAACGGGAAAGAGGTACAGTAGAAATCGTTGGATAAAACGTGATATGTTGCTGTTGTTGTGGTCTTCAGTCCTGAGACTGGTTTGATGCAGCTCTCCATGCTACTCTATCCTGTGCAAGCTTCTTCATCTATCAGTACCTACTGCAGCCTACATCCTTCTGAATCTGCTTAGTGTACTCATCTCTTGGTCTCCCTCTACGATTTTAACCCTCCACGCTGCCCTCTAGTACTAAATTGGTTATCCCTTGATGCCTCAGAACATGTCCTACCAACCGATCCCTTCCTCTAGTCAAGTTGTGCCACAAACTGCCCTTCTCCCCAATTCTATTCAGTATCTCCTCATTAGTTATGTGATCTACCTATCTAACCTTCAGCATTCTTCCGTAGCACCACATTTCGAAAGCTTCTATTCTCATTTTCATGTTCGCTCTTTTTTCTTCATGATTTTCGTGTTCTTTACACTAATGTGTGTGGAGTACTATTATTCTTCTGTCAGTAACTGTAGACATTTCAGAAACGCTTTTCTTTCTATTGACAGTCTGCATTTTATATCCTCTCTACTTCTG
The DNA here is from genome assembly GCF_023864345.2 of Schistocerca serialis cubense. NCBI lineage: Eukaryota > Metazoa > Arthropoda > Insecta > Orthoptera > Acrididae > Schistocerca > Schistocerca serialis. Next base: position 464,955,905 of record NC_064640.1, on the reverse strand, counting down.
CCTTCTAAATTACTGCTTCCCTTTCAAGTCACTGAAGTCTTATAACTGCAGTTTGGTTTCTGTACAAGTTGTAGATAATCTTGTGTCCCTGTGTTATATCGCTGATATCTCCAGAGCTTCAAAGAATGTCTTTCCCTCAAGATTGTGAAACCTTTCTCTAAACATGCAAATGCTATAAAAACAGGTGTCCGCAGCTCGTGGTCGTGCGGTAGCGTTCTCGCTTCCCACTCCCGGGTTCCCGGATTCGAGTCCCGGCGGGGTCAGGGATTTTCTCTGCCTCGTGATGACTGGGTGTTGTGTGATGTCCTTAGGTTAGTTAGGTTTAAGTAGTTCTAAGTTATAGGGGACTGATGACCATAGATGTTAAGTCCCATAGTGCTCAGAGCCACTTAAACCATTTTTTAAAAACAGGTTTGCCTTTCTTCAGTCTGTCCACTTAGCTATATAGTAGGATCAGTACTGCCTTGCGTATTCAGACATTTCACAGGAATCTAACTTTGTGCTCAAGTTACTTTGTGTAGCCCCTCCTCCTCTCATCTGTACATATTCCTTCCACTTTCTAGCCTTCTCTTATTTGCTTAGTTCTGGCTTGCCAAATCAGTTCCTGACTGTTACTTCTCCTTTGAGCAAAGTTTTCTTTCTTCTTTCTTATTTAATGTCAGTGCTTCTGTTTTCCAAGTGCAAAATCACTGTTGCTATTTTGGACTCTCTTTCATTGTCATTTTTAAACATTTTTATTCCCCATGGCCAATTTATTTGCTGCATTTTTATATTTTCCCCTGTTCTCAATTAAATTCAGTATATCATGTTTTATACAAGGATGTCTACTGTACCTTTTTCCCATTTGCATCCTCTGCTACATTCGCCACTTATTCCCTCAAGGATGTTCATTTGTATTGTAGTGGATTCCTCCCTCTGTTTCAGTCAGCCGTTGTCTTATGGTACCTTTAAGATTACCAAAAAAACTCTAGGTCTTAACTTATTCAGGTTCCATCTCCTTAATTTGCTACCGTTTTCAGCCTCTTTAGTTGTAAACTGCATTTTGTAACCTATAAATTATTGTCGGTGTGCGTCTGCACCAGGAAATGTCTTACAGTTTAAAATCTGGTTTCCAAAACTCTGTTCGAAATATGTATTATTCTTTCATGATTCTTAAGCAACGTGTTGGCGATGATTACATCATGCTGTGTACAAAATTCTATCAGGCGGCTTCCCCTTTCATACCTTCCCCCAAGCCTATGTTTTCCTACTATTTTCTCTTCCTATACCGGCTACCGTATTCCAGCTTCTCATTGCAATTTAAAATTTTGTCTCGCTTAACTATCTGAATACTCTCTTTTATCGTACATTGTTTCAATCAGTTCATCTGTGGTGTAGGCAGGCATGTAGACTTGTATCACTGCAGTGATAGTGTTAGCGTTATGTCTATCTTGCTAATGGTAATGTTAATGGCAGTTTAGAGATGGAGCTGAGTGTTGTGATACTACTTCATTGGTAGTTTCAATAGCTAGCACTCACAGAGTGGTTAAAATACGTGATATTGAGGATCAACTGTCACATATTTTCAGTCATAAATAAATGACAAACACGTAACAGGTAATGTACCGTCATTATAGTAAAATGCGTTTAGGCACTGCAATTTGCAGTACTAAAGGCTGTTATGAAAGAAACAATAAGTTTCTGTTCTGGGGCGAACGGTTTTCTAAACGAAATAGTGAACAATCATGATCGGTAATCATGAAATCTGTTTATGGTGAAATAAGAAAACAATAACAATGACATATGTGAAAGGGTATATTGCAAAGAAAAACAAATTAGCATGTCTTCACCCAACTTTGTCTTTTCTTCATGTAGGTTCACATTACAGTTAATCAAATGCACCAAGCGTTTCAGTGGGTCCTGCCCCATACCTCAGTGGCTCTCCGTCATTGGCAATCGCTAGCGTCTGCCACTTCCAGATGGGAACGCCTGTTTCGTGAGCTGCCGTGTCGAAGTGGAAAACGCTTGCCGTTGCCGTTGCCGCACGCCGCGCTGCCGCGTTGTAGTGAGAACCGGCCTTTACCACTGCCGTTGCAGCGTGCTGCACTGCCGCGCTGCAGTGGAAATAGCCCTTGAGTCGACTATCTCACGGAAAGGCTAACCCCCGATGATGACATCGATGAGATTTCGTACCGTCCAGGGAAGATTTTCATCTGTAGCTGCCTCATCTCCAAAAATGGCGGCCTCGTTTAGTTATCCTGAATTCGGTGACTAAACGTGCAGGCGACAGGGAACGGCTAAAGGCGCATTGTGCAGCGGCCTCCGAGCACGGCGATAGGTTTCGTCCCACAGTTCGACTATAATCATCTACAACTGACTGGTATAAAAAGGACTGTTGTGATGGATGACGTCTTTCGGTTTAGCAGTCGTCCAAAACTCGTCTTCTTTCTGTGCAGCAGCGTATGACGCTCCAGGATGTCCACAGTGGAAACATGCCAGAGGGCTTTACTCTGTCCTACAAATGTCTGTTCTTCTGCAGAGTGTTGTGCTTGGTGCAGGAGTTCATTGTATCTGCTTCCGGCGGACACTGGGTTGTCGTTGGCTGCGTCGTAAGTCCGAGTTGGCGAGTCCATGCTTCCTGGCGCGTTCGATTGGTAGCTGAGATTGATGCTAAAGATCGATACACCTCTTCTTTTACAATCTCTAGTACGTCATGACATATGGGGTTGACGTTTATGGCTCCTATCTCTTGCTTACACGGGCTGAGAGTTCTGGCTGCCATAAACTGCTGTATTTCTTCTCTTGCCAACTGATGTTGGATACTGCCAAGGTCGTGGTGATCTTCCACAACTGCCATAGAACAGCATTCTGCAGTCGGTCACACTTATTTCGTTCGACTCCTTTCTACTGCCTTTCAGCGATGCACCGTCATCACATTATGTATTTCTCGCTTTTTGTAACTTCCTTTGCCAGAGGAGCTTGGTACATGTTTTCTGCGACATGTAAAATTTTGTCAGCTTATGTCGTACTCGGAACCATAATCCTACATAGGGCCAAAACACTCTTTATGTAAGTCTGTATCGTTTCTCAAAAATGTCCTTCAATTGTTCTTCCTCTTAACAGACTTGCAGATTGTCACTAAATGTTTTCTTCAGTTTGGCCTAGAATTTATCCCAGCAAATGGCTTCTCTTCGTTGCTCTCGAACCACAGCTGGCCTGTGCCTACCAGGTAAAAGCACATATTTGCAATACACATAATTTGGTCCCATCTGTTGTATTTGACGATTCGGCCGAATATTTTTAACCATTTCGCCGGGGCCTGACCAATGTCTCCGTGAAGCACTGCTGTATGTCGCCCAACTGACACTCTATTTTTGGAATCCATCTGTCTTCTGTATAAACAGGAACGATGTGCTGCTTGAATTTCCTGTACGTTTAGGCAAAGAGCTTTTATGTTGCCTAATTGGAGCCGCGATGATGTAGATGCTCTGAAGTACCCAGCATCTCCACCAAACAATGACGCACCGTAACCACAATAAAGTCCAAAACTGAAAGCAGAGTCGTCAGTGAAGTACAGCACTTAGCAGTGAAAGCATTTTTATTACGAATACCTGCGTACAGACAGAAGAGAACTGCTCTCCTGGGAGGAGTGTGCTGCTGTTTGTACGAACATCGAATATTCCAGGATATACAAAAGTTACAAACATAAGAAATTTCGAGACCCTTGCTGATATGATAAATGCTGCATAAAAACTAATTGGTGGTGGTTGGCTGTACTGGTGACCGGCAGCAAGCCACCCAGCAACGTTAACTGGTACACTAGATTGCGTAGAACACGATACAGTACAATATTACAGAGCTTAAGACGTCCAGAATCATAATTAGACAATTGCCTAGAAAGCAATCTAACTATTAACAAAGTCTTTCCCAGTAAATGTCAAATTCAAAATGAGATTCTAAGAATGATTCATTCTAGATCAATGGGTTTACAGATGACACAATAAACAGAAGAGTCATGTCCAAAAGTACTCCAACAACAAGCAGATTTGTAAAGGGCTACATAGTGACATGATGAAGTGATCTGTCAAGATTTGTTTCCATTTTAGAAACGTTTACTCAACCGACAAATTCAAAATTATTATTTTTAGCATCCTCAATTAAGTTTTAAAATAAATATGTTTCATTTCAATTTATCATATTTTAAATATTATTTAAAATTCTTTACTGCACAAAAGACCTGAAATTTACACACTCAGAAAATCTTTTATATTCTGCTGCTTCTTACTCTCATCATAAACGTTTGGCTAAGAACATTTGCATGAGAAATCTTTAGTTACTGCTTCTTACATCTGTATCTAACGTTACTTCATCACTGGTAAACTCACCATGCAATTTTAACCTTTTCTATACCTTTGTCCAATACTGGGTCCTACATGCCTCATCTGTCAGCTGGTAAAGTAATTATTCTTCTGGCAAGACGTAGAAGTTGCTTCCATGAAAAAATTTGGTTTAGTTTTGAGATCGCATATATTTGTCCACAAAATATTTTTGTTAATATGCGCTATTCCAGTCACGTAGAATGACCATTCATTTGTATACTATACAGGGTGGTCCATAGATACTGACCGGGCCAAATATCTCACGAAATAAACATCAAACGAAAAAACTACAAAGAACGAAACTCGTCTAACTTGAAGGGGGAAACCAGATGGCGCTATGGTTGGCTCGCTAGATGGCGCTGCCATAGGTCAAACGGATATCAAATGCGTTTTTTTAAATAGGAACCCCCATTTTTTATTACATATTCGTGTAGTACGTAAAGAAATACGAATGTTTTAGTTGGACCACTTTTTTCGCTTTGTGATAGATGGTGCTGTAATAGTCACAAACGTATAAGTATGTGGTATCACGTAACATTCCGCCAGTGCGGGCGGTATTTGCTTCGTGGTTCATTACCCGTGTTAAAATGGACAGTTTACCAATTGCGGAAAAGGTCGATATCGTGTTGACGTATGGCTGTTGTGATCAAAATGCCCAATGGGTGTATGCTATGTATGCTGCACGGTATCGTGGACGACATCATCCATGTGTCCGGACCGTTCGCCGGATAGTTACGTTATTTAAGGAAACAAGAAGTGTTCAGCCACATGTGAAACGTCAACCACGACCTGCAACAAATAATGACGCCCAAGTAGGTGTTTTAGCTGCTGTCGCGGCTAATCCGCACATCAGTAGCAGACAAATTGCGCGAGAATCACGATTCTCAAAAAGTCTATTGCACCCGTACCATATTTCTATGCACCAGGAATTGCATGGCAACGACTCTGAACGTCGTGTACAGTTCTGCCACTGGGCACAAGAGAAATTACGGGACGATGACAGACTTTTTGCACGCTTTCTATTTAGCGACGAAGCGTCATTCACCAACAGCGGTACCGTAAACAGGCGTAATATGCACTATTGGGCAACGGAAAATCCACGATGGCTGCGACAAGTGAAACATCAGCGACCTTGGCGGGTTAATGTATGGTGCGGCATTATGAGAGGAAGGATAATTGGCCCCCATTTTATCGATGGCAATCTAAATGGTGTAGTGTATGCTGATTTCCTACGTAATGTTCTACTGATGTTACTACAAGATGTTTCACTGCATGACAGAATGGCGATGTACTTCCAACATGATGGATGTCGGCACATAGCTCGCGTGCGATTGAAGCGGTATTGAATAGCATATTTCATGACAGGTGGATTGGTCGTCGAAGCACCACACCATGGCCCGCACCTACACCGGATCTGACGTCCCGGGATTTCTTTCTGTGAGGAAAGTTGAAGGATATTTGCTATAGTGATCCACCGACAACGCCTGACAACATGCGTTAGCGCACTGTCAGTGCATGTGTGAATATTACGGAAGGCGAATTACTCGCTGTTGAGAGGAATGTAGTTACACGTATTACCAAATGCATTGAGGTTGACGGACATAATTCTGAGCATTTATTGCATTAATGTGGTATTTACAGGTAATCACGCTGTAACAGCATGCGTTCTCAGAAATGACAAGTTCACAAAGGTTCATGTATCACATTGGAACAACCGAAATGAAATGTTCAAACGTACCTACGTTCTGTATTTTAATTTAAAAACCCTACCTGTTACCAACTGTTTGTCTATAATTGTGAGCCATATGTTTGTGACTATTACAGGTCCATCTATCACAAAGCAAAAAATGTGGTTCAACTAATAAACATTCATATTTCTTTACGTACTACACGAATATGTAATAAAAAGTGGGGGTTCCTATTTTTTATAAAACGCAGTTGATATCCGTTTGACCTATGGCAGCGCCATCTAGCGGGCCAACCACAGCGCCATGTGGTTTTCCCCTTCAAGTTAGACAAATTTCGTTCTTTGTAGTTTTTTCGTTTGACGCTTATTTCGTGAGATATTTGGCCCGGTCACGATCAATGGACCACCCTGTATAATATTTAGAGCCTATTATTTTTACAATTAGCTTGAATCTAAATTAGATTGTAATTCATAGTTTTATGTTTTATTATCTTCATAAATAGGAACATAGTTGCCGTGACCATAAAAATCATTAATACATTTGCAGCAAATACGATTTTTCAGCTCAGTAAACATTTCTAATATAGTAACAGTTAACCATAAACAACTAAAATAGGAATGACAGCAGCTGTGCTATGCTATTAAGTGTAAAACAAATATAAAGCTTTTGGTTGAGTATTACCATTAGTTACGTGTTTTTTAGTATAGGGCACAAAATAAGTAAGGATAGTTAGCGGAAAATACACACTGGTTCAGTTTCGCACAAAGCATAAGATGTTTTCTGAATTTATTATTAATCTACTATATTGTGAAACTGATAGAAATTTAAAGGTTGCCTAATTACAAACTTTCGCTATTTGCCCACCTCTATATGGGAAACTTGTGATCCTACGCACCAGAATTGCCACGTGAACACTGGCTCGATCAACATCACAGAGAAGTAACGAAGAGCATTACCATTGACCCACTAAATATAATGGCACATCGAGCAATGGGGTTGGCTTTGGTAAACGTGTGTCCATCAGATTAAAAAACGTGTTCAAAACGTGCCCATCAGTGTACATGCCAACCTCATGTGATATGCAGCGGTCTACGAAGAATCTCTGTTATTATGCCCGACACCTTTCATATCATACTTCAGGTAGGCCCAATGGGTGACGTTTACGTGATAAAGATTGTATTTTAGACAGATATAAATTTTCTGTTGAGTCAAGTCCCTAACGAAGTCTTTGGTGCCCAGCGTATCTCCCGCCTGCTGCTGGACTGTTACATGTTGGCAAGGTGTATCACAATGCGGATGGCGAGTTACGCCGCACGGCCTGAGCGTCAGCCTTTTCTCAGACCGTGAAGTCATACCCACAGAGACACATTTAGTAAGCAGAGAAAGTTCCATGACAGTTATTGGCAGCGACGCTCTCTCGTTGAAGTTCTGTGTGTAGCACCGAGCCGTTAAGAAAAGTATTTGATTTGTTGTCCCACGGCATAACGGATCTTACACAACGTTTTGTCTACTTTTCTGTTAGCTACTATGTTAAATTAATCTTCTATCATACCAATTCAGAAAATTTCGAAGCATATTCCGGACAGTGAACACTGAATATTCGGTTGTCAGGAGACAGACTGGCGCTGCTTGACATCTGGTTACACGTAGCTTCATCCATCTTATCACCAGCGATTTCGGCATGCATCTGTGGCGCATCAGTTGCTGGATTATTCCTGGAGTGACGCCCATCCCTTCAGTTTCTCCACACTTCTTTATCACCTACGGTAAGGCACATATGAGAAAAGTGCCTATCCATAAAACATTTTTTAAGGATTTTTCTCGAAGTACACCACTATTGGTCATATACGTCCACAACTATAATCCGCCTTACGCAGTGTAGTGAAGGGTACTTTGTATGCCACTCTTATTTACGCCCTTTTCTGTTCCATTCGCGAATAGTGGGCAAGTAGAATGTTTATCGACTCGACTTTCGAAACAAGAGTCGGCACATTCCGCATGAGTTCAAATTTATTTGTCCTGTCACGACCATTCCACGAGATGTGGGAGGGAGGAAGTAATATGTTGCTGACTCTTCTTGGAACACATGCTCTCAGACTTCAAGAATGAAACTCTCCGATATGTACACGACCCCTTCGATGTAGCGTCTGCCATTTGAATTTAATGAACTCCTCCGTGATGTTTTAGCACTTACTAAATCACGAAATGAGCTGCTGTTCTCAGAATATTCTATCTCCTTTATCCATTCTTCCTGGTAAGGGTCCCAGAACGACGAGCAGTACTCAAGAATTGGTTGAACGAGGATTTTAAAAGCTTTTTTCGTAGATTAATTGTACGAATTGATTGCTGACGTAAAGTTACACATGTCCCACACTCTAAGGCCATTGTTCAACACGAGCGTCATGTAGTCAGAAGCGAATGCATGTTTTGAGTTTTCTGCAGACACAGTTCTGTTTCGCTACGGATAACAGGTGCATCACAATGTTGGAGCGAAAGGGCGCGGCAACTGGAAGCGTATTCCGAAGTTCAATTATCTAGGACAGTGCGATTCTTGCGAGCAAAACGTCTAAATTGTACACAGAATCAGTTTGAAACCCCGGCGGTATATGGACCAAATGCAATGTCGTGCCCAGAAGTAGTGAAATGGTGCCAACAATCTGAATAATGCCGTATAGACGTGGGTGATGCTGATCAAGAAGCAAGGCCATCGACATCCACCACAGAGGACAATACCCAGCAACCGAGGTAGTACCTCTTGGGGAAATATATTTTCCAACGACGAGGATATTCACACAGCGGTTCTCGAATGGCTCCCTGACCAAAGTGCTCATTCCTGTCGTCAAAGAACTGAACGATTGGTAGAGCATTCCGATTGTTATTTACAGAGACTTGATGACCAGCCTGTGATGAAAACTAGTGTCCTGTATCTTTGTCAGTTTTAAGTGCAGTGCAGCATTCAATAAAAGTTATTTGGTCTGCTGTAATAATCTGTAACTTACTCTTTGAAGTCCACTCATATTTCTTTTCCATTCTATCAACGAATCTAAGTCTATCACTTGTTACATTTACAACAAATTTCATATAGTGGTCCAACTTCAGACCATTCAGATGCATACTCCTTCATATTTTAAAGCTGTTGTTGTTTCCAGTGACTGGTAGATATACAGTGACTGGTAGACAACAGTGTAATTGGACAATAATAGGTCTTTCCACCTATTTATATCCAATATATTACAGTTACCTTTGTTTACGTTAACTGCCAGTCCCGGACCCAGTTTTAAATCAGTTCAAAAAACTTCTCGGATATTTTCTTCACCCCACAAGGCAGAACTCTGTCGACAACCTTACAGAAGTTGGCAAACGCTGTGTCAGTATGGACGCGGTTATTTATGCCTTCTGCATCTCATGGATGAACAGAGAGAGCTGATATTCGCAAGATCACAGTTTGCGGAATGTATGTTGATTCCTGCTGACTAGATATTCGTGCTTCAAAAACGTAATAACGTGCGAGTTTGCATCTTGTTCCACAGTTCTGTAACACATTGACGTCACCTAATAGGTCTGTAAGTATGTCCCTCTGCCCGACGCTACTTCTTAAAAATGGAATGATCTGCATCTCTTTCCAAACGCTTCATTGCTCCAGTACCAACGATAAACTGTTGACAGAACAGGAACAACTTGCTTCACACAATGTGTATAGAATCGTGTAGATAAATCACCAATCCAGTTGGCTTTCCTTAGCTTAACAATTTTAGTTGATTTTCTATTCCACGATCAGTTATCTCAAGATCCGTCATTTCGGCCGTCTTGAGAGACTGAAAGGAGGAACCAAGTTTCCGTGTTTCTCAGTGAAACAATTTCAGAACACCTAGTTTAGTATTTCGACCTTCTTCCTATTACCTTTCGTTTCAGTGCAGCATTACCACTGAGCAGCAATTTGTATGATTTCGATCCGTTCACTGGATTTACGTAAGACCTTTGTTCCTCATGTCGGTAGTCAATATTTTACTCTTGAATCCATTAAACACTTTTTTCTCCTTCCTCCCTATTTTCCTTGTTCAGCTTTTGTTAGAAAACAATTCAGTAAGACTTTGAATTCGTTTAAAACGGGGAAAAAACTAGCGCTGTTTTCGTAGCAACCTTGTAACAAATTTGTTCGACCATACGGCGTGTTTCTCATCTCTTCCAATATTACTCCGCATATACATGTCTAGAGCGAAACGTCCCATATTCTTTAGTTTTACACGTTGACACTACACTCCTTCAGCTCCAGAGATAACCGTTTGGTGAGCTGCATTTCGTTTCTGTTTATACTTGTTAAGGCGAAATAGTTTGTTACGTTTCTTAACGTTTCTTTCAGCACTTTCTCTAACTGACGCCGTAGCGGCCGTGTGATGATTGATTCCTTTATGTAAACTCAATCTAAAAACTCGCCTTTGGTTGTCTTGAGAAGATCTAACACGTTACACCCGCGATTCATTCCTCTAACTGCTCAAAGTAGAAATTTTTAGAATAACCTCACATGAATCCATGTCCGTGGTGCCTGTTCTAATCACGTAATTCTCGCAATCTTTTCCTGCAAAGCTGAAATGGCATAGTTAACAAATTATACATTACAATCTCCAGTTTTTCTTCGAAGCTTTCTGCCATCATAGCTCCTGAGGCATATAGTCTATAAAAGCATCTGATTACAGTTTTTGACCCAACTTCGACGCTTCTCTTCTCCCAGATTTTTTCGCCGTCAGAATCTCTAGCAACATAGCTCGCTCTGATAGAATTATTTGTGGCAATAATCCCGCCGCCTCCTATGGCGTTTAGTCAACTTTTGCGATATATATCCAATCGGAATAATGCTTTCTCTGCTATTTTCTTCTGTCTCCAGCAAATTTTCAGTTCCTAACATACATAGGACGTATTGCCGTTAATAAGTGAGACTAATTCTGGATATTACTTTTAACTAACGCCATGTTAATATTTTATCTTCATAATCTGCTAATACGAATGAGCTATGTCGTTTTGGCTGCTCTACTGTTCTTTCTGCAATTCATCAACGATCCTTAGGAGGATTGCCTCTAACCTGATCAGAAAAGGACAATGTACGCCCCACATGTACTCTTCTACAGGTGTAGCTGCTTCCTATGTGTATTACGCGCATGAGCTTTCATGGGTCCTACAGTCCACCGCCCGATAGTAGATGTCAAGAAATCTTCGTCCGATATCATCTCATAAGCGTGTGTGCCTCTGGTTTAAGCCATCCACTCGGCTCCAAACTATAGCGCCGCGTCTAAAATACTGTTCTCACGCGGGACGTATTTTTTATCGCAAAGCGCGCCATTTTATTATAACAAATCGCACCAAAAACGGAGCATTTTCGAAGGATCCATACTCATAGCACGTACGCTGTTATATAAAAACTACCAAATTCGGAGTTCTACTCCATATGCAATAACTTAATTGACCTCAATATAAAACCGAAACTGCATCTATTGGCGACGTTCCTCTCCATGAGGCAAAAATCTGACTTGACAGACTCTTTCTTAAGCCTCGCAATGTAGCTCCTTGTTCAAGAATGATTTGACGTCCTATTAGAGGAACCGAGGATGGCCATTATAAAAGGATGCAGGTGCCATTCATCCCAATTATGGTTATGATTTACACCCAGCTGCAGTTTTTCCTTCACGCTTCGGACGAGACCCCATTTCAGTCATACTGACTGCACACTGCCGTTAGAAACACATTAATGAATAAATGCTCTTATTGTCCAAATATATCTTGGCTATCCAGTTACCTCACTGTTATCCTAACATGGGACTACTGACATATGCCAATGATAACGACACCTGGTGGTTTCGCGTATTACGATGTTGAGGGTGGAAATCCTGTGCTAGGAGACGTAAATATTTTCATTCTGAGGCTGACACACTTCCTACGAAAATACTTTACGAATTACAGTGGGAAAATTTTAAATGTAATCGTTGTGTATTGAAAGGGGAACACCCGTCATTTACTTTCTTTCCAGAAGAAAATTCCTTGAATAGTAAATGAAGTACTACGTATAAAGTAGGTTTATTTGTTCGCATAGCAAGTGCGGTCCAGATAGGACCGATTTAATATGTAAATACCGGTTCAATCCTTGAGAGTTCGGGAAGAGGAAGCACTCAGTTGATAACTCAATGTACAATGTTCACCATTATGTCAGACCAGTGTCATTTAATACTTATTCTGCCCTCCCTTGGTAGCTGAGTGGTCAGTGCGACTTAATGTCATACCTAACGGCCGGGGTTCAATTCCAGTCTGGGTCGGAGATTTTCTCCACTCAGGGACTGGGTGTCGTGTTGTCCTTATCATCAGCATTTCATCCCCATCGACAAGCAAGTCGCCGAAGTGGCGTCAACTCGAAAGACTTGCACCAGGCGAGCGGTCTACCTGATGGAAGGCCTTAGCCACACGGCATTTCCAATACTTATTCTTGAGTAAAATTTAATTTGCCTTTATTTGCAAAACATCATGTCCTGTTCGATGGTTCATTCATCAGGTCTCTTTGGCTGATGTCTCCATTGTGTAGTGTCTTAACCTAATGAGGAAATTAAGTCTTGGATGCACATCATGTCTCTCTTGATATGCAACGGATTGGGATAGCTCGGGAGAACACCTGATTGAGGAGGCATTCTTCGAAGAGAACTTTTCTCTCTCTTGGAAATGGTTCGGAGTCCCGTCTTACAAAAACATCACATCATATAAAATACACCGAAAAGCACATTTCAGCTCCGTAGGTATGACATTACTTTCCATTTCTCACGCTGTGGGTATTGATGGCCTCAGTAATTTGCTACCTTCAAGGTCGGAGGGGCTCCGATTCATTGTATCTCTCTTGTATCCTCAGGGAACATTATTCCATTTGGTCGGCTGAAATTAGCAAGGTAGTTCCCATGGCTAAATATCTTAACAATTATGACCATTTAGTATACTCATGTTATGAAACGTCCCCTTTGAACAATTCTACATGACTGTCCTTAAACTGATACACAATATTTTTTTTTAGCGCAACGCAATCTGACTTTCAAAAACCCTACAAAAGAATGGCCCTGACTAACATTAAACTATACCTTTCACAAATCACTTACCTCACAAAAATCTTCGCTACTCAAGCTACTGCAATACAGCGAGCGCCACTACTGCCAGCTAAATAAAAGATTCAAACTACTGAAGGCACTAACTACTGATAGGGATAGTTAGCAAATGAAAGATATTAATAGAGAACAAACAATGTATTTACCTTGATATCATCATGTATAAATATAGCAGTTCATGACAAATTACAAATCTCCGCCATCTCTCTCCCCACATCCACCACTGCTGGCGGCTCACCTCCAACTGCGCAACGCTACGCGTTGTTCACAGCCAGCTGCCTAACACTACAATGGCGAGTATTACAACAATGCAAAGCAGCCACAGACTGCACACAGCACAGCCAGTGATTTTCATACAGAGGTGGCGTTACCAATAAAAAAACCTAAACAGCCTACCTACATAGCCCCCATGCTCCCCACAAAAAAATTTTACAAATTTTTTTGGGCATTGGCCAATACATATTTGTTAAAATTTTTTTCACAATTACAATAACAAAGATATCAAATGCACACACTTATTGATACAATGTTGGTCAAAAGCTAAAATTTTCTCACAGTCTATAAAGATAGTCCTGATTCATCACAGTAAAATAACAGTGTTTTTCTCAAAGTCTGAGCAGTAAAAGAAAATGCACACAGAAGTAGTGGATTTCCACGCTGTCTTGAAGAAGTAGTGTTGTCCTTCCAACGGAAAGACAGTGCTGACTCTCGACATGCTGACAGGTAATGGGCCACCATGGAGCAAACCCACTGCAGAGTCAGTCGAAGTTTTGATGAATATTGGTAGATAGGTTATCACAGAGCAGACCCACCGTAGTCCTGGTAGAGATTACGATATTGGTAGGCCACCAGAGGTGCAGACCCACTGCAGTCCTTGTAGAAATAATGGTATTGATGGATCATCAAAGATGTAGACCCACTGTAGTCCTTGTAGAGATAATGGTATTGGTGGGCCACCAGAGGTGCAGACCCACTGTAGTCCTTGTAGAGATAATGGTATTGGTGGGCCACCAGAGGTGCAGACCCACTGTAGTCCTTGTAGAGATAATGGTATTGGTGGGCCACCAGAGGTGCAGACCCACTGTAGTCCTTGTAGAGATGGCCAGCAGCCATCTGTTGCGATTGTGCAGGTGCACATTCACCATCGAAGAGTCTTGCGGAGAATATAGCAAGTCCATAAACCACCACTTGTGCACTCACAAAGTTTTTTGGAATTGTCCTTAGAACGAGCAATGCTGTTATCCAGTCCCTTGCTGAATTATCAACACACGTGCAAACACTAACAGTCCCTACTTCTCACATATTGTCCATATACTATGACCAACAGAAATGTGTGCAGTGAAATGTAACTTACAAGTTAATAATAAGATGAACTGGTGTCAAATACTATTTTATAAATTTACAACATGAAAATACAATTACAAAGGTACAAAATACATCATTAAAGAACATAATAATACAGATAACATTTGTAGTACAGGCTTTACAAAAGAATAGAAATAAACATATACATCAGTGTTACAGGAATTATGACATGAGTACATAGATAAAAGATCAGAATAACTTTTGAAACATCAACTTCACACATGAGCATTAACACAAAACAGAGTAAATAATGTCTAAACATCTTTACAAAGTAAATAACACATTATTAATGCCAATTGTATTTGAGGATAACAGTATTCCTCATCATAGTGAATGTAACTTAGTATTAGAAGAGAAAAAAGTTCTATGAAACAGTACACAGAGACAGGAAGAAAACAAATACCCAAGGGTACACAAACATATAGTGGGATAACACCAATAGGAAAGGACAGGGTTCGTTTTCAGTGTAACATGTGGTACTGCAGTCCAACCCAAAACTTCATATATCTTTCCTCTTATTTCATCCTTTGTTTCCACCAAAAAAATCCTATCCAAGCATGCTTTCTGTATTTATTTCACATATTTCTTACCTCATTATTTATTTCCAAGAAAATCCTACCTATACCTGCTTTCTGTACGTTTTTCGTATAGATTCTCAATGCATTTCTTCCAATTCATCGCAACTCATTCTCTTCTATAGTCTACCCCCTCTTAAGCTAACTTAAATCTACTGAGCTCAGATGCTAAACTAAGGGATGAGGCAATGCAGCAGCACAAAACAATTAACACAAACATCAATTACAAAAATACAAATGCCAAAGCAATTGCAATATTACAACTAATATAGGGCACTGTGCAGCAAACAAAAAAATAAATCTGTCTTAGCAGAGTAACACAAATTAAAGTTCAGTAGCACTATGCCTGGCAAACAGCAGCTTATATCGAAACATGACATAGCTCAGGCAGAAAAAATAGTACACTAAAGATAACAATGCAGATAAGGGAAATGTATAATCACATCTTAATGTCTAAGTAATTAAAGTGGTGCACCACAAGAAGTTATTCTACCAAAAATATTACCAAGTAGTTGAAAAGAAAATTATGTATGCAGTTACTGTGAAGGTAAATGTCGTTTTGTGCTCCCTCATTTTTTTTGAAAAAAATTTATTATTTACTCGATCTGTAGACAGAAAATATTTATATTAGTACATCTATAAAATTCTATTTTAACCATTGTTGCAGTGCAGCTAGAAACTAGATATTAAAAAAAAAATAGGCAAACCAAGGCATCAAACGTCATTCACTAGCCATATTGCATTTCCTAATGCAGTAAACAATCTTTCAACTAACAAGACAATAGACATAAAATGTTTCTCATCATTTCATTTCAGTAAATATCATAAATTAAGAACCTACAGTGTAATCATGTTTTCAAGTTCGACCGTGTCGTTTTTGCGATGCTTTCTACAAAGGAATGTCGATAGCGAGGATAAAGGCCTCCCGCTTTTTTTTTTCTACCTGTGCCGCTGAAAGGCTAATGGCTTTTTTTCGGGCGGCTGTCGCCCAGGTGGGTGCCCGTGACGCATTACGTGCAGGTGGTCACTTAACTTTCTTACGGAAATATTTACGACAGCAGTTTCCGCTACAGTGACAGTCTCACATAAAAATATTTCACAGGTCAAGAATTAGCGTTGCAAATCTGTAGAAAGAAAATCCTATAAATTTAAGTGTCCAAATAAAATATTCGTCAGCATTGTGATACAGTCACGCATTTACACACATTTCATAACTCTTAAAGTACGAATCTTGGTTTACAACAACCTTTTTCACAAACCAGAGTCCCTAAACACTACTCATTATTCCTTACCTTATTCGTCGACACTTCTTCAATATTTCATCATAACAGCTACGTGGCTTAATCAAATAACTCATATGGCATCAGCCTATTAATCATAAACATACCTCAGCAGCATAATACACATCATCGTCGTAATAATAACATCATAACACCTCAGTCAAATCTCAAAATCGTCGTAGCTTCCTCCAATAACTTCAAAACCTAAAAAGAATTCTCTGCTCATTTAAATAGTGTCACCTACCTCAAACGTACTTTAAAAATCATGATCTCATACCAAATACATCATTCAAAGCTCTCATAGTATCACAATGGGTCCGAAAAATATGAGCATTTCTCAAAGTACAGACAAAATACAGTTTCATAAGTGTGAAGTTACCCAACTGTGTATTGCGTAAACATGTGTCACTGATGTAGTAAAAAAATGTTTATCTCTCAGTTAAATGATCAGATAGCTGTGTAATTTGTGTGTTAGAGAAATATGGTACCGATGTGTAAAGTTGTATAAGCAAATACCATATTAGCTAGGGTTCCTTGTGGTTGCCACACACATGGTACACAAAGTAAGCGTGTACCCCCCTGATGATTAATGTAATTATACCCTCAGGTGTTACAGATTACAGCAATGAAATGAAATGTATCACTGAAAACCTTTGTATCATTGTACTTCAAATATCTTTAAAAATAAATGTTTTAAGTACAAAATTAATCACTCAAATGCGTGTCCTGTAGTGCTAAATGTGCGTCTTGCTGTAAGATAATTCTGTGGAAGTGTCGTACTTATCGTCCTCCGAAAGCTAAGTTCTGCAGAAGTCAATGTACTTACCTCATGATAAACAAAAGTGAAATGCTTTATGTATAGATATCTTAGTTATTACGCTTATTGTTGTGATGATGAAAGTACTGTGCTGTAACGTATTGTTGTGCTACGGAAAAGGCAATCTCATTGTAGCTATACCATAAAAGTTACTACTAAAACATGTTTTACTTTGCAGAATAAAACAGAAAAACTGTGCAGAAATAAAACAGAAACACTACAAAAGCAACATTGTAAATTGTCACTCATTAGTAGCGTCGTGATAAAACCGTGTAGTTGTCACTTAAACTAACCACTGTGTCGTCTGGTATCTCACAGAAAGTACATTAAACCCAGAATGTATTTTCAAGTAAACCAAAATGTTGCATTAAAATCTCATTAGCAGTACCAGTACGTGTCCTAAGTATGTAAACCTGATAGTCGTTACGTAATCGTTCAACTAACAAGCAAGAATGTACAAATACAACACTGTGTCGTCTGTTCACTATAACAAAGCATTCGTAATTTCTGTTTAAAAATGTTCCCTAGGTTCTAGACTGGATATTTAACTTCAAACATTGTTGCATGTTAACAGTTTCTTAAGTCTGACAAAGCATACTAGAAATGTGAAGTGAAAAGTTTTATGCCAAAGACAAAGTTAAAAAGCAGATTATCTTTCAATAAATGGTTTTACATGTGAAATGTGGTGTAAACCTTTACTCTTCCTAGTACGCAGAGTTTCAACTACAACGCAATTATCATGTGGTATACGTCGGATTCAGTATGGTCCATTGTAAACTAGAAAGAATTTGTGACTCAAGTGTTTCTTCTTATGTGACAATGAATGAGCTTTAATGAGAACTTTCTGACCAATATACATTTTCTTTGCATTTGCTTTACCGTGTAGTTTTCTCCTTTTGTCTGCTGCAGATTTTATATTTTTAAGAGCCAAATCAATTATGTCTTTGTGTCGAAGTTTACGTGTATTCGGGAAAGGTACAAGCTCTCTGATTCTGTTCGGTGGTTCTTCATTCTTCAGTACAAGAGTAGGTGGTAAAGCAGTGGAATCATGAGGCATTTCATTCAGCACGTTTTGAAATAAGTGTAAGTATCTGTCCCAATGCTGATGCTTTCTGTGACAATAAAGCCTGCAAAGCTTATTGATTTCTTTCATAATCCGTTCGGAGGGGTTACAATGTGGTGAGTACAATGAAATAAAAACAGGTTTGATTTTATGGTTGCGAAGCATGCGTGACCAAACAGCAGGTCTAAATTGCGGTCCGTTATCTGAAATGACTTTAGCAACGTGGCCAACTTCACGTAAGAAATTTTTAACAAAGGCGTTGGATACCGAACGTCCAGTGGCTTTACGTAACGGTGTGAAAGAAACAAATTTTGAAGTAAGTTCAACAGCGACAAGAACGTACGAAAATCCATTAGATGTTCTGACAAGCGGTCCCAAGAGATCAACAGCAGCAAATTCTTTTAATTTAGAAGGAATGATAGGAAACAACGGAGCACGATGTGAGACAGTAGATGGTTTCGCCTTTTGACAAAGTTTACAAATAGACAAGACTCTTCGAATTCTCTTTTCCATATTGTTAAAATAACAAGTGGTTCGAAGAATATGATAACATTTTCGTGGACCAAAATGTGCGTAGCTGAAATGAATGTACCAAATGAGCTTATTAACAAAATCGTCAGGAATGCAAAGTACCCATAGCTTGTCATCAACAGTGCAGCGTTTGAACAGTATGTTGTTTCTAACCAGATAATAATACCGAATCTGTGTGTGTGTCTTTTCATGCCATTTGCTCTTGATGTCTTTCCAAATCGGATCTTTATCTTGTTCATGAGCAATGTCCTTTAAAGATGTGGTGATGAAGTTTTCAAAGGCGACTTTCTGAATGTAAAGAATACTGAAATTTTTCTCGAGGTTGCCTTCTGTGGTACTTTTCTCAAGCCCAGCCGGTGCGCGTGACAGTGCGTCCGCAACAATGTTCTCCTTGCCGGGAATGTAGACTATTGTGAAGCGGAATTCTTGCAGAAACAATGCCCAACGTTTTAACCTGTCATGATTTAATTTTGAAGACATAAGAAATTGTAATGCACGATGATCACTGCATACTTTTACGTGCTTACCAGAAAGAAAGAAACGGAATTTGTTAAATGCCCAAACGATAGCTAAAGCTTCTAATTCAGTAACGGAATAATTTTTTTCAGATTTTGTTAGCACTCGGCTAGCAAAAGCAATGGTTTTCTGAATGGTAGTGCCATTTTCTATGGCTTCTTGAAATAAATGGGCACCAAGACCGACTTTAGAAGAATCCGTGCTAAGGCAGAAATCTTGTGAAAGATCTGGATGAGCTAAGATTGGCGCGTGAAGTAACGCTTCTTTCAAAGAATTGAATTCCAACTGTGCTTGTTCGTCCCAGTTCCAAATAGTATTTTTTCCAGTGAGAGAACAAAGTTTTGGTGTAACAAGAATTTGCATATTCAGAAAACGTCGGTAAAAATTTACGAGACCTAGAAAACTGCGGATTTGTCTTTTTGTGGATGGAACTGGAATGGCTCTGATTGCTTCTAACTTTTCAGGATCCGGCTGAATCCCTTCAGAAGAAATAATATGTCCCAAAAACTTCACCTTTGTCCTACCGAATTCAGACTTTTCCAAGTTAACTGTAATTCCAGATTCTGCAAAAATACGTAACAAACTGTTGAGGATGCGATTATGTTGTTCCCATGAAGCTTCTGCTATCAGAATATCGTCCACATATAAGGTGATGTGACGTTTTAAGAACTCAGGTAATATGGAATTTAACCCACGAATGAATGCTGCCGAAGAAATGTTCAAACCAAAAGGAAGTTTCCGAAACTGATAACAAACGCCGAAACAAAGGAAAGCTGTGTATTTTCTACATTCTGGATGAAGTTCGATCTGATAAAAGCTGGATCTGAGATCAATGGAAGACAACACTTTTACACCATTAAAATTTTGAAGAAGTTCTTCTAACGTTTGCGGCCTGTCTGTTTCAGGAATAATGATCGTATTGATTTGTCTCGAATCTAAGACAAGCCTGATCGATCCATTTTTCTTCTCAACAACATGTAATGGATTGTTGTATGAGCTTACTGCAGGCTCAATAATGCCCTCATTAAGCATAGATTGTATTTCTGTTCTAACACGGTCCCTATAATGCGCCGGAATTACGTATGGTCTAACACAAAATTTAGTATGCTCACGAACACGAAATTGGTATTGAAATCCCTTGATTGTTCCTGTTTTATGAGTAAAAACTGTGGAATGTGCTTGTAAAATCTCAAAAAGGTCCTGCCTATCAGTGTCATTACAATTCTCAATTCTTTGAATTTTATTCTGAATTAACTTATTAGTGTCAAATGCGCCGTCGATATCATCCCTGTCAGTACTTGCAGAGTGATTGTTAGTGTCTAGTTCCGTAGAAAAGTCCGAACTGTTGTCTAACAGAAGGTAAAGCCGATTAATTTCCTCGTCATGGTTTGAGAGCCAATCTTCAAATTTCAAAGCTATTGACTTACCTTCTTTCTCTAAACTTATTTCAGCATCGTGAAAGTTTAAGATTGCTTTGTATTCATTCAAAAAGTCTACTCCCAATATAATTTCCGTCGACAATAATGGAACAATGAGAAAGTTCATAGAGAAGCTGTGGCTTTGACAAAAGAATTCTAAATTGGTTTGTTGGCGTACATCTACACTTTTTCCAAAGATTGCACCTTGTAATTTAATCTTACGTAACGGAAGTGTGGGGCAATCGTTCGATTTGTTGCATTTGCTAAAGGCTGTTTCACTGATTACTGAAATGGGACTGCCAGAGCCAAGTACTGCCGTAAATTTTACGTCATTTACAGTAATGTGAATCACAGGATATGCAATGTTGTTATGTTTTACGTCGTGTTCCTGGAGTAAGATGTCCCTAATGTCTTCCATTTTTACGTAATTACTAGCTACGGCAGATGCGTCGTTAGTGTCATAAGAACGTTTTGTGGCTGCCAGCGGTGTGAGTCATTGCCTATTGTCTCTTTGTTGGCGCGCGTCGTTATTGGGATTTGGAGACCTAACTTCTACAAATTCACCTCCTCGAGAGGGCCCTGCTCTGTTTGAATCCCGCCAGTTCTGATGCAATTCAGGTCTGTCATTACGATCACATCGTCTGTCGTCATGTCGGTAGTTCCTGTAGTTTCTTTCTTGTCGGTTAAGTGGTGGAGAATTTCTCCCTGAATCGTAACTGCGTGCTGAACTGTTGCGTCTGAAGTTATTCTGTCTCCCTTGATAATAATTATTTTGGTTCCCATATTGTCTGTTTCTCTGATTGTCTCTGTGATAGTCACTACCGCGGAGAGGTGATCTTTCCCTGTAATTATTACTACTCTGCCAACGGTTGTCGTACGGGTGGTGTCTATTTTGGTCACGATTTGCGTTGTAAGAATAGACCAGTCGTGTCCGGTTATTGTTTCTGTCGTCACGGAATTGTGACAGATGTGACCTGTAATTTTTGTGTCCTTGTTTTCGCGTTCCGCGATTATCAGTGTCAATTTCTAGTTCTTGTAACAGTCCCTGAAAAGCTTCAATGTCGTCTTTGCAACGTCCTGCTAAAATAATATGCCGTAAATGTTCAGGTAATTTGATTAAGCAAATGCGGATGAGTTCTGAGGGGCTGTATGGGTTTGACAGGTACTGATTCTTGTGCAACATGTCTTCAAAATATTTCACAAGACTGGAGAATTCAGATTGTTCGAAATGTTTCATCATTATGATACCATGTTTTACTCGGTCTTGTGTGGCTTGAGACCAATATGCTGAGAGGAAGGCATGGTAAAATTCTCCTTCACTGTGGCAATCGTGAATGACCGATCGCATTCTTACAGCTGGTTCATCCTCTAAGTAGCCACACATAAATTCTAATCTGTGTTCTAACGACCAGTTGGGAGGAAAACAATGCGAGAATTGATGGAGCCATGCTTGTGGATGAATGTCGTTGCCAGAATTCTTAAATGTTTTGAATTTACGTGTAGTAATGAACAGCTTATAGTCAAAATCATCATGTCGGCGAGTCGCATATCGGTCATTGTTAGGTCGTGTCGGCCGTTCCATCTCAAAATTCGGTGCACATTGCCAATTTCTTTCATAACTTCCGAAATGCCCTGTGTTATTATTTTGCGGCTTTTCCGTGTTTCTAAGTCCCTCTTCCCGTGTTGGAGCGCGAGTGTCCTCTGAAATACGTAATTCTTGTATTACCTGTGTCAGCTGATCTTGTACTTCCCGGATTTCTCTTTGGTGTTGTGTATTAATTTGATTCTGATTTTGTTTGAATTTTCTTATTTGTTCATACTCTTCTGTGTCAGTGAAGGCTACGGGTCTTGTGTCATTCAGATCATCATCTACCTTTGTAGATAAGTTAGTGACCTGATCCGAAAGTTCGGCTACTTTCTCCGATAGTGTACTTATTTCTTCAGTGTGTTTTTCTGAACCAAGTTTCAGAGTATCTACTGTGTCCTTAAAGTTTTCCTGAGTTTTTGCAAGTTGCGTAACCGAATCGGTAGATGCAACTGAGTCAAATTTAGCTTGCAAGGTCTCATGATTTTCATGAACAATAATTTGCAGTTCTTTTATGGCTGCTTCGTGATTCTGTAATGCATTTTCATGCCGCAAAAAAATAGGTTGAAAATGCTCACAAATTTGTGTTTTTACGTCATTACAGACTTTTTGACATTTCGATTCAATGTTATGTAACTCAGTAGTTAAATCTTCACGTGTTTGTTCAAGTGTTTGTTCCAATGAGTCTAACTTTTTAAGATTTTGTTCCACTGTGTCTAACTTTTGAAGCTTTTGCTGTGTTTGTCTCTGATTTTGTTCCATTGTGTCTAACTTTTCAAGCTTTTGTCCCATTTGTTGCATTAATTGTAATAACAATGCACTGGTGTCTGAAACATGTTCCTCAGTGCTTTTCGGCAGTGAAGTTGCACCGGCAACATTCACATTTTGACAAGTGGAAAATGTGTCTTGACTCATTTGAGAAAACGGTGGGAACCCAAAACCTGAGTCTGCAGTATTTGCAATATTGTGTTCTGTCATTCCCGATTCCTGAGGCGAGCTGTTGCCGACCAATCGATCGATAACGCTTCCCTGTTCACTACCTGTTTCACTGTCTACACCATTGTTTGCCGCCCGCTCCATTTCCCTATGCGCAATTACCAAATTACTACTTTGAACATTAGTTAATTCATTACTCTGCGGCGCTAACACACTGCTTTCGTCTTCACTGTCATTTCTCAGTTTACTTTGGAGCCTAGTATTACGTTTTTCACACGCCATTATTGTCACAGTATTTCACACAATAACACAGAAAAGCGCAATTTGAAGAGCAAAATAAAATAACACATTAACATAACACTGAAAATAATATCTAGTTAATTGCAGCTGCGAAATACTTGGTGCAAATCTACATGCATGCCACAACTGTTTTACTGTACAACAATGAAAGACTGCAACTACAAAGGAGATTCTCTCTACAATTACGCGCTAGCAATAAACAAAATCTACACTAATTACACAAACTACAAGAAAAAAATCAGAAGATTCCAGTGAGGTATCCTAGGCTAAGCGTCGACATATGAAACGTCCCCTTTGAACAATTCTACATGACTGTCCTTAAACTGATACACAATATTTTTTTTAGCGCAACGCAATCTGACTTTCAAAAATCCTACAAAAGAATGGCCCTGACTAACATTAAACTATACCTTTCACAAATCACTTACCTCACAAAAATCTTCGCTACTCAAGCTACTGCAATACAGCGAGCGCCACTACTGCCAGCTAAATAAAAGATTCAAACTACTGAAGGCACTAACTACTGATAGGGATAGTTAGCAAATGAAAGATATTAATAGAGAACAAACAATGTATTTACCTTGATATCATCATGTATAAATATAGCAGTTCATGACAAATTACAAATCTCCGCCATCTCTCTCTCCACATCCACCACTGCTGGCGGCTCACCTCCAACTGCGCAACGCTACGCGTTGTTCACAGCCAGCTGCCTAACACTACAATGGCGAGTATTACAACAATGCAAAGCAGCCACAGACTGCACACAGCACAGCCAGTGATTTTCATACAGAGGTGGCGTTACCAATAAAAAAACCTAAACAGCCTACTTACAATGTCAAACAGTTAGAAACCGCCAACTGTTGCGATATTATACAACCTGCAGTCTTCGTGGCCGTTGGTACTGAAGATATTTTGTGTGATAGGTTGAATCCTGTTTCTCTTCAATCTCTTCAATCCTTGACGTTTCTAACACGCCGATATTATCACAGTACAAACACCTCTCGATGTTTTGGATTGGAAATTTGTAGTGCGGTTTTTGCAGATTCCCTGCAGTAGCATTTAAATTATCTCGTCACCAATCCTTTAATCCCACTATACAGCACAGTATTGATTATTCTTCACACTTTACTTCATGAAAATTAACAAAATTCAGGTAATTTTGCAGTATTCCGTCTAAAGGTGAAATTTGTTGCCACTTCGTCCCCGAATATTGCTCGAAAGACGACTGCATCACATGTCACTTTTGGACGAATTTACATTATGTTTTATGAACTGATTCAAATCAGATACACCGTATGGCAAATGATATGTGGTAGCACATTTCGATAAACATCGCTTACATAGTATAACGAGTGCCTTACATCCTCTCGTAATAAACTAGAATAGTTCAAGATATGTAAAGAGAAACAGAAATAAGTTCTTTTATTTCCGGTAGAGCGCTATTTAAAAACCTACATTTCAGATATCACATATGGCACTTTTCCGTTACAGATGTTGCCACTGCTCTAAAGCAGATATCTGCAGAACGCAACACAGGCATCACTGTCGTAGAAAAGAATTACTGTTATGGCGTAGGTCTAGCTGCAAATGTGCTGTGGTCAATGAACAGTCTTACAAGGAAATGATTTTCAGATGAAAAAGAGGTTCCACATCCAGCCTCCCGCTTCAAATAAATATGTATTTCTTCATCTTCTTAATTATATAATGGTGTAACTTTTATTATATGTCGTGCTACAAAACATCTAAAGATCATATCCCGTCAAATTTATTGCATACATTGTGATATAGATACGCAGCGTTAATGGGTTGTAGGTCGCTTTTCGTTTGATTCGATATTAATTAAAGGAAAACTATACCAGGCGTTTTACAGCGGTCTTAGAATGGAGGAGTTTACTCAGTTCAAATAAAAGACTATCGAAATGTTCTTTACAGCGTTCTACCTCGCAGTTAAAATTCTGCGTAAATTCTTTAGAACACGGCTCGCAAGGGAACCATACGAACTTCCCGTCACCGATTTGATTCATATTGACACTATGTGTAGGACACGACTAAGAGTTCAACATATATACAGGAAGATGAAACTCTCGATCATTTTCGAGAAAATCGAGGTTGGAAATTTTTCGCTTATTTTTACTTTTTGAATAATCTTTACCCCTCAAGAAGTCCGCAGCCAAGCTTATTAAGCAGTTAGTTTCAAGAGCGTGAGGTCAATGGGCCGAATATCCCTGCCTGCACTACTTTTTTCTACCTACGTAAATATTATGGCTATGCAGATTGCCAGTATTGAATGTTTCATTTGTTATTTTCATACTCTTTATTCAGTAAAAAGCAGAAAAAAACCGTAATGAGATTGGAAAGTTATTCATATTATTTTATCTATATGTGTATAAGATATAATGTGCAACCTATGGTGCATTGCACAAATCAAGATGATAGTGATTATAGAAACAATGCAAACAAAAATTATTGCGACATACAGCACTTGTAATGAACGCCGGATCTTTGCGTGTGCATAGTTTTTTCAGTATGTCTATTGCAAAACAAACTTCGGTTGTGTTCGTAAGTGATTCTCGGTCGTCACATAAATTCCCGGCGTACCACACATACCTGTTGTTAGAATCACGCTGGAATGAAATAAAAAAAGAGAACCGGAAATGAGAAACTATCCGCAGACCACACGCTTATGAAACTAAGAGTTTAATCGCTTGGCTGTGGAGTCCGTGGCTATTAGAGACCATAATTAGCATGCAAGCACACGGAAAATGTTGAAACTGGATTTTCTCGAAATTTTGAGAGTTGCATCTTGCTATTTAAATATGTTGAAGTCCTACTAGTGCCTTACACAGCCTCTCTATGTGAATCAAATTGGTGAAGGAAGTTCGTGCTGACCCTTGTCAGAGTTTTCTTTTGAGTGCGTTGCGGTGTGCCTCGGTTCCTTTGTTTAGGACGCACCGTGAATAAGTGGGAACTATTCAGTCACCGCTCACATCGGTGTAATTGCAAATTCCACCAACCCTTTCCTGCAGAATGATCGTCACAGAGTCAGTTAATTACTCAGCCAAAATGCGTCCAGTAGGATCCTTTGAGCAGGCAGTAACGAGGAATGCCGCAGTCTACCAACATACCATGACACATTGACGCTGCTGACCTGTAACATCAAACAGTGCAATTTCAGCGACATAATCAGTTGTAGCCTGTCGCGTTTCTGCAAGCAAATAGTCCAGTTAGCTATCGATCGGCCATGATATCAAAGCAAAGCCAAAATAATCTCTGCGTATTAACTCGCCTTCTTCCTGTTATATATTGGCTACTGGGACTCTACCGGATTTTTATTGTCTCAAAGCGGAATAACTTAAGTATCATTTCCTGCAGCTACGTCATAGAATAGTGTAATGTGAAATGCCATGCACACCTCCCATACTTATCAACAGTGAACTCAGCAATACGTTCATACGATGTAAACTTGTTACTTATTTCAAGGTATAAAGGATATTCTTCATATTTTATTTACTATTCATCTTATCCAACCTCACTTACGGTTCACAACGAAATTAATTCGATGATCATAAAATGACAGATGCATAATTCAGTTCTGATATCATTTGCTGCTGGTAGTCACAATAAAACCACGTTTACATGTTAGTTCATTTCATTTTTGTTGTAGATTATTAGGCTTTATGTATCAGAAGTAGTAATGTACATTTTTCTCCTATAACAAGCGGAGCTTATTTATTATCTGTTGGCTGACTACACGTGTTACTCGGGTATGTACTTATTCCCGTCTTTTATCACTCATTCCCCTCCTTCCCCCTCTCTCTTTTCAACTCCACCATTTCCTCTCTCTATCCACCTCCTCCACCCCCTCTTCTCTGTCCACCTTCTCCTGCTCCTGTCTTTGTCCATCTCCTCCATCCCCTATCTCGGTCCATCTGCTTCTCCTCCCTTTCGCAGTCCATCTGCTCCACCATCCTCTATCCATCTGCTCCTTCCCCCTCTGTTCATCACCTACTTCGCCATCAGTCCGAGTTCTCTCCCCGTTCTAATGCTATCGCCTCTTCCTCTCTCTTTCTGTTCATCTCCTCCTCTCTCCTCTCTCTATCCATCCACTCCTCCACCCTGTCTCTACTCATCTCTTCCTCCCCCCCCCTCATCTCGGTCCATCTCCTCCTGTTTCCTTTCTTTGTCTACCTCCTCCTCTCCACTCTCTCTATTTCCCCCCCCCCCCCTCTGTCTGTCCGTCTCCTCCTGCCCCCTCTATGTGTCCGTCTCCTCCTACATCCTCTCTGTTTGTCCATCTCCTCTTCTCCCATCTCTCTCAACTTTATTATCCCCACACCAACAGGAGGCTCATGGTTCTTATCGCCACAGTTTTTCTTTCCAGATCGTAACTAATATCTGTATCAAATTTGATTCAAATCGTTTTGGGGGCTTAGGATGAGTCTTTTACCTGTGGCCTCGGCCACGTATGCAAGTGTCAAATGTCTTTCACATATATTTAAAATATTTCACACACATTTGTACATATACTACACCTTTATCTCTAACGAATTTCGTCCTGTAGTTTCATTTTTCGTATCTCCTGAACTATGTGTCTTACAGTGATATATTTTTGTAAATACCTTCAGCGACATATGTAGATACTGTCTCTGAAATGTGTAGCGATTAGAATTGGTAGTAAAGAAGTTATAAATTAAAAAACCATGCATGATTCGGCAGTTTTTCGCGTATCTCAGTATCTGACGTTGTATCTCCTGGACTATGTATCGTACAATGACATACCTTTGTAGGTGCATTTTGTGGCGTATGTTAATATTGTCTACGAAATGTGTTGCGAATACATTTTGTAGCAAAGAAGTAATAAATTTAGAACCGATGATGGGAGCTCCAACGTTAGGCGTATTATGGAGGGCCCTTAGGGACATGGCTGCCAAGAAGAGAATGAAAACCAATGTGCACTCCGTGTGCATACCGGGTGGAATCATTCCAGGTGTGGAACGGGTCCACCCGGATGCCATGAAGAGCACAGGGTGCAACCAACTACAGGTGGTTGCTCACGTCCGTACCAGTGTTGTGTGTCATTTTGGATCTGAGGAGATTCTCTCTGGTTTCGAGCGCCAAACAGAAGTGGCAAAGGCTACCAGTCTTTCTTGCAAGATGAAAGCAGAGCTGGCCATTTGCAGCATAGTCGACAGGGCCGATCGCAGACCTCTGGTACAGAGCCGAGTGGAGCGTATAAGTCAGAGACTCAGACGGTTCTGCGACCGTGTAGGCTGCAGGTTCCTGGACTAGCGCCACAGTGTGGTTCGGTTTCGGGTTCCGCTGAATACGTCAAGTGTCCACTACACGCAGGAGACGGCTACACGGATAGCAGGGGCTGTGTGGCGTGGACTGGGCGGTTTTTTAGGTTAGAGGATCTCGGGAAAACACAAGAAGGTCTTCATTCACAAAGGGTGCAGGCCGAACACAGGAAGAATGTAGATACAGGAATCATCGGTATAACAGTTGTAAATTGTCATAGCTGTGTTGGGAAAGTATCAGAGCTCCACGCGCTAATAGAAAGCACTGATGCTCAAATCGTTATAGTTACTGAAAGCTGGCTAAAGCCGGATATAAGCGCAGCTATAATTTTTGCGGAGAACCTAACGGTGTTCCGATAGGGTAGGGTAAAAACGGTTGGCGGTGGCATGTTTGTTGCTGTTAGAAGTAGTTTATCTTGTCGCAAAAATTGAAGTTGATACTTCCTGTGAATTAGTATGGGCAGAGGCCATTGTTGGTAACCGGAATAAAATAATAATTGGATCATTTTATCAACCACCCAATCCAGATGACACAGTTGATGAAAGGTTCAAAGAAAACTTAAGTTTGATTTCAAACACGAACCGGTTCATAGGATTATACTTGGTGACTCTCATTTACCCTCGATATGTTGGCGAAAATACATGTTTAATTTCGGAGGTACGCATAAAACATCATTCGAAATCGTGCTAAGCCCATTCTCTGAAAACTATTTCGAGCAGTTAGTGCATGAGCACACGCGAATAGTAAACGGTTATGAAAACACACTTGACCTCTCAGTAACAAATAATCCCGTGTTAATAACGAGCATCAAAACCGATACAAGGATTAGTGAACACAAGGTTGTCGTAGGGAGATGGAATATTGTAACCGCCAAATCCTCCAAAAATCAACAAAAATATACCTATTCAAAAAAGCAGATAAATCTTCAGTTGACGCCTTCCTAAGAGACAATCTCCAATCCTTCCAAATTAATAATATTAGGTATAGACCACATGTGGCTTGAATTCAGATAAATAGTATCGGCAGCAATTGAGAGATTTATACCGAATAAATTAACAAACGACGGAGCTGATCCTCCGTGGTACACAAAACGGGTCAGAATATTGATGCAGAAACAACAAAACAAACATGCAAAATTGAAACAGACGCAAAATCACCAAGATTGGCGATCTTTTACAGAAGCTCGAAATTTAGCGAGGACTTCAATGTGAGATGTATATAACAGTTTCCAAAGTGAAACTTTGTGTCGAAACCTGGCAGAAAATCGAAAGAGATTCTGGTCGTATGTGAAGTATGTCCCAATATGCTACTCCAGGCGAGTGTAAAATGACTGTGCGCGACGGAAAATACTGAACGCTAAAACGATGATTTGGCCCTGTCTGACTAGTCCCTGAAGGAGATCTTAGGATCTCTTAATGCTCTTTAACATATAAATTACAACCTCAACATAAATTAATGATTAAGGCAACTAATACTACTAAATGATAAACGTTCTACATCTACATATATACTGCGCTAGCCACCAAGCGGTGTGTGGCGGGGGGCACAATTTGCGCCAAAGTCATATTCCCCCCCTCTGTTCCACTCGCGGATCGCGCGAGGGATAAACGATTGTCTGAACGCCTCAGTACAAGCTCTAATTTCCCTTATCTTTGAATGGTGATCATTGCGCGATTTGAAAGTTGGTGGTAATAACATATGCTCTACATTCTCGGCGAAGATCGGATTTCGGAATTTAGTGAGCGGCCCCTTCCGTTTAGCGCGCCGTCTATCTGAAAGTGTGTCCCACTTCAAACTTTCTATGAGATTTGTAACGCTCTCGCGATGGCTAAATGTACCAGTCACGAATCTTGCCGCTCTTCTTTGGACCTTCTCAATCTCTGGAATAAGACCCAACTGGTAAAGGTTCCATACAGACGAACAGTACTCTAATACTGGACGAACTAACGTATTGTAAGCAATTTCTTTTGTTGAAGGACTGCATGGCTTCAGGATTCTACCAATAAACCACAGTCTAGAGTTCGCCTTGCCTTTACTTGTGTAATCTGATCATTCCATTTGAGGACATTTCGAATAGTCACACCCAGATACTTGTCGGATGCTACCGCTTCCAAAGACTGGGCATTTACTTTGTACTCGTACATTAATGGGGATTTTCGTCTTGTTATACGCAATAGGTTATACTTACTAATATTGAGAGATAACTGCCAGTCATTACAAAACGAATTTATTTTCTGCAAATCCTCATTGATTTGTTCGCAACTTTCGTGTGATACTACTGTCCTGTAGATTACAGCATCATCGGCCAACAGTCTAATGCCGCTGTCAATACCATCAACCCGATCGTTTATGTAAATCGTAAAAAGCAGTGGACCTACTATGCTGCCCTGGGGCACACCTGATATTACGCTTGTTTCTGTTGAAGTCACCCCATTCAGGACGACATACTGCTCTCTGTCTGTTAGAAAACTTTCTGTCCAACCGCAGATGTCATTGGATAGACCGGTAATTATGTGCATCCGATTTTCTACCGTTTTTATAGATTGCTATGACCTGGGCCTTCTGCCAGTCCAGTGGAACTTTCCGCTGTTCCAATGATCTCTGATGGATAAGAATGGTGCTATATTTGTAGCATAGTCAACATATAATCTTACGGGGATACGGTCTAGGTCAGATGCCTTCCTGACGTCTAAGGATCTTAACTGTTTTACAATCCCTGATACACTCACTCTTTCTCATTATGCATTTAATGTAGATTAAAAAACAACTCTATATTTCCTGACTAAAATTTTCTGATCAATTGCCCAACTCTGTCCCTTTTTATGGCCTCGTGATCTAACATAAATAACGCCAGATGACTGACATCATCTACGTACCAAACACTAGAAGACACTACTTTCAAAGATGATCTACGGTGATGTGGAACCTCAGTGGAAATAAACTAGCGTGGTCACAGCTGTGTAGCTTTATAGCCCTAATAAACTGAAACAATTAGCAATATCACCGTATGTACTGCCTCTGGTTCGTCGCAGTGATGGTTCTCGTACACGTCTGCGACGATGGAAGAACTCCAGCCACTAAATAAAACACTTTCAAACACTAAGACGGCAGCAGGCGGTCCTCTGACTAATACACTATAATACTGTCTTCTCGTCTCTTTGTTCTACAGACGAGAAACGCGAACTCCCAGCCACAAGGACAGAGTTCAAATAACGTCTCAACATAAGTATAGGGAGAAGAAGTGCTCTCAATCACTTAACGCTGCGTACCCAACGACGACTTCCAAACCGGAGGCAAAGTCCAGAATCGTGTAAGTTCGCAACAGTACAGTGCCTAACTGTTCTAACTATAAACTCTCCTGAGGGCAAAGACAGCAAGTCCACCTTCACCAGCAAAGCTGATACTAAGCGACCGTCACACACGGGCGCTCAAAACGGAAGACCTCTTCCTCTTCACCGCTGGCTTCCCTCATGACTGCAGAAGGCGAGTCATCTTCACGAAACCACTGAACTTTCTCCCTCCCTACAGATTCTTCCGAACGCCGACCAACCATATTTTAGTCTTTTCTTGTCCAGCGCGGAAAGCTTGCGAGGAAATACCCATACTCATACAAATACTCTGAGTAAAAATCCTTAGAAATAACCCAGCCTGCGTGATTTCCGAGGCGATGCCTCCTCGTTCCTCTCAGCTGCGTCAAAGGTTTGCAGAGTTCCCGGTTATCCTCCCGGCGTAGCTACAACACCGGCCAGCTGCCGCTGTATTGTGTTTCCGCGTCCAGGTGTCCAGACTTCTGAGTCAGGCAGGATCAACACACTTGTGCGGGCTTTTTTCCACCCAGGGCTTAAGTTCTGCCTGCCGTTTCATCTCCACTGGCGTTCCAGCCTCTACTACACTCCTGGAAATGGAAAAAAGAACACATTGACACCGGTGAGTCAGACCCACCATACTTGCTCCGGACACTGCGAGAGGGCTGTACAAGCAATGATCACACGCACGGCACAGCGGACACACCAGGAACCGCGGTGTTGGCCGTCGAATGGCGCTAGCTGCGCAGCATTTGTGCACCGCCGCCGTCAGTGTCAGCCAGTTTGCCGTGGCATACGGAGCTCCATCGCAGTCTTTAACACTGGTAGCATGCCGCGACAGCGTGGACGTGAACCGTATGTGCAGTTGACGGACTTTGAGCGAGGGTGTATAGTGGGCATGCGGGAGGCCGGGTGGACGTACCGCCGAATTGCTCAACACGTGGGGCGTGAGGTCTCCACAGTACATCGATGTTGTCGCCAGTGGTCGGCGGAAGGTGCACGTGCCCGTCGACCTGGGACCGGACCGCAGCGACGCACGGATGCACGCCAAGACCGTAGGATCCTACGCAGTGCCGTAGGGGACCGCACCACCACTTCCCAGCAAATTAGGGACACTGCTGCTCCTGGGGTATCGGCGAGGACCATTCGCAACCGTCTCCATGAAGCTGGGCTACGGTCCCGCACACCGTTAGGCAGTCTTCCGCTCACGCCCCAACATCGTGCAGCCCGCCTCCAGTGGTGTCGCGACAGGCGTGAATGGAGGGACGAATGGAGACGTTTCGTCTTCAGCGATGAGAGTCGCTTCTGCCTTGGTGCCAATGATGGTCGTATGCGTGTTTGGCGCCGTGCAGGTGAGCGCCACAATCAGGACTGCATACGACCGAGGCACACAGGGCCAACACCCGGCATCATGGTGTGGGGAGCGATCTCCTACATTGGCCGTACACCACTGGTGATCGTCGAGGGGACACTGAATAGTGCACGGTACATCCAAACCGTCATCGAACCCATCGTTCTACCATTCCTAGACCGGCAAGGGAACTTGCTGTTCCAACAGGACAATGCACGTCCGCATGTATCCCGTGCCACCCAACGTGCTCTAGAAGGTGTAAGTCAACTACCCTGGCCAGCAAGATCTCCGGATCTGTCCCCCATTGAGCATGTTTGGGACTGGATGAAGCGTCGTCTCACGCGGTCTGCACGTCCAGCACGAACGCTGGTCCAACTGAGGCGCCAGGTGGAAATAGCATGGCAAGCCGTTCCACAGGACTACATCAAGCATCTCTACGATCGTCTCCATGGGAGAATAGCAGCCTGCATTGCTGCGAAAGGTGGATATACACTGTACTAGGGCCGACATTGTGCATGCTCTGTTGCCTGTGTCTATGTGCCTGTGGTTCTGTCAGTGTGATCATGTGATGTATCTGACCCCAGGAATGTGTCAATAAAGTTTCCCCTTCCTGGGACAATGAATTCACGGTGTTCTTATTTCAATTTCCAGGAGTGTAGTATAAGCAATCATTCATTACGCCGTTTTGATAATAAGGACACTCCGTACCCTTCATGCAAAAGCGTTAACAATTATTTGCAAGACGTAAGTAACGATGTCAGTCTTCTTTAAATATTCATATATACGATGTACAAACTATCAAATGATTCCAGATTGTGGTTGTAGATCACGGCAATGTATGTATAAGATTGCTTGTAAGGTGCGAAATTATAGCCACCTTACAATGTTAGCGGCAAGAAACAATCAATGCATTCTCAGCGCGATAGCAATGGAGGTACTATCGAATACAGTGCTGCCAAAGCAGAGTTACTACACACAGCTTTCTGAAATGCCTTCACAAAAGAAGACGAAATAAATATTCCAGAATTCGAATCAAGAACAGCTGCCAACATGAGTAACGTAGAAGTAAATATCCACAGAGTAGTGAAGCAACTAAAATCGCTTAGTAAAAGCAAGTCTTTTGGTCCAGACTGTATACCAGTTAGGTTCCTTTCAGACTATGCTGATGCATTAGCTCCATACTTAACCATCATATACAACTGTTCGCTTCACGAAAGATCCCTACACAATGACTGGAAAGTTGCACAGGTCATACAAATATTCAAGTAAGGTAGTAGGAGTAATCCACTTAATTACAGGCCCATATAGTTAACTTCGATATGCAGCAGGATTTTGGAACATATTTTGTGTTCGAACATTATGAATTATCTCGAAGAAAACAGTCTGTTGACACACAGTCAACATGGCTGCACAAAACATCGTTATTGTGTAACACAACTAGCTCTTTATTCGCATGAAGTGTTGAGTGCTATAGACAAGGGATATTAGATCAATTCCGTACTTCTGGATTTCCGGAAGGCTTTTGACACTGTACCTCACAAGCGGCTTGTAGTGAAATTGCGTGCTTATGGAATATCGTCCCAGTAAATAAATGTCGTGTGACTAGGGCCTCCCGACTATGTGACTGGATTTGTGATTTCCTGTCAGAGAGGTCACAGTTCGTAGTAATTGACGGAAAGTAATCGAGTAAAACAGAAGTGATTTCTGGCGCTCTCCTAGGTAGTGTTATAGGCCCTTTGCTGTTCCTTATCTATATAAACCACTTGGGAGACAATCTGATCAGCCGTCTTAGGTTGTTTGTATATTACGCTGTCGTTTATCGACTAATAAAGTCATCATAAGATAAAAACAAATAAATGATTTAGAAAAGATACCTGAATGGTGCTAAAATTATCAGTTGACCCTAAATAACGAAAAGTGAGAGGCCATCCACATGAGTGCTAAAAGGAATTCGTTAAACTTCGGTTACGTGTAATCAGTCAAATCTTAAGGCCGTAAATTCAACTAAATACCTAGGAACTACAATTACGAACAACTTAAACTGGAAGGAACACACAGAAAATGTGGGGAAGGCTAACCAAAGGCTGCGTTTTATTGGCAGGACACTTAGAAAATGTAACAGATCTGCTAAGGAGACTGGCTACACTAAGCTTCTCCACCCTCTTTTAGAATACTACTACTAGGTGTGGGATCCTTACCAGATAGTACTGACGGAGTACATCGAAAAAGTTCAAAGAAGGGCAGCACGTTTTGTATTATCGCGAAATATGGGAGAGAGTGTCATAGAAATGATACAGGATTTGGGCTGGGCATCATTAAAAGAAAGGCGTTTTTCGTTGCGGCGGAATCTTCTCACGGCATTCCAATCACCAACTTTCTCCTCAGAATGCGAAGATATTTTGTTGACACCGACCTACATGGGGAGACACGCTCACCACAATAAAATAAGGGAAATCAGAGCTCGTACAGAAAGATGTATGTGTTCGTTCTTTCCGTGCGCTATACGAGATTGGAATAATAAAGAATAGTGAAGGTGGCAGGCACTTAAATGTGATTTTCAGAGTATCCATGTAGATATAGATGTAGGTGCGGTAGTTTATCACGCGTCTCAGTGTTTATGGCGTCATATATCCTGAACTATGATTCTTACAATGATATAATTTTGCTGGTACATTCAGTGGTATATGTGACAACTGTCTACTAAATTTATCGCGAATACGGTCAGTAGTAAAGAAGTAACAAACTGGAATGTCATGCTTCATGCAGCACTTTTACTACATTAACAGCTAAAACATAGTAAGCGATACATTTTTTTATTTTCATCATCTGGTAGAGGTTGTCAGTAAAAAAGTTTATTAAAGGTTTGAAAATATGTGTTAAGTTTGTTGTAAATCACTAAGCTATGTCTTTCTCAAATACTAGATGAATAAAGTATGTATATTCACGTGTCATGGGTTACACCTCATTTTCATACCTACCCATTTGATACGTAGGTGGCTCTTGACCCCACAACGATTATTTCCAGATAGTGAGCGATACTTTTACCAAGTTTGATTGAAATCGGACTAGTAGTTTAGGTGCAAGTGTCGAACTAAATACTCGTACGTATATACATTCATATGTACATCCATTTCTATAATATGTGTAAGGGCCTACGGATTTTGCGCAGCCATATGGTACATAACAAGCGCTCGTCAGCCGACCTGTCTGGAATGCTGACAGTTTGCTTGGTCAGTAGACGCGCTTCCGGCCGCACTGAGATGCAGAATACGCCACTGGCCGCCGTCCGCAGCGCGCCGTATTAACTAGCGCGGCCTCGGGCGCGAATATGTCTCTTTCCTTAGCTCACCATGGAGCCTTTCGATACGACCATAATTAGTTGCTGTTAGGATGTCAAACACAGTGATGATGGGTGCGCGTAGCTTGTGTGTTCTAGAATCAGCTTTTTTAATAAATCTGTTTAAATTTACTTCTCGTGTTCGCGTATTGCAGTACCTCAAGGACCCACCGCTTTCAAATCCTAACAAAATATTCGTGTAATCATTATCCGGGGCAACAACACAGACTACCCCCTTATAGAAGTGGTGTGAGAATGGGGATAATTATGGAAAATCTACAGTCCTGAAGAGGCGCAGTACTATGTGAACTTCGAGCAGCAGCAGCATTAACATCTTCTGACTACGCAGGTACATCCAACGCTGGAATTCAGGTTGGTCTACTACAGTTTGGCTAGAATACGAAAGGCAGTGATGGATTTTTATTTTACATTTGAGTGACTCATTGGTGTTAAATTA
Source organism: Schistocerca serialis cubense (assembly GCF_023864345.2). NCBI lineage: Eukaryota > Metazoa > Arthropoda > Insecta > Orthoptera > Acrididae > Schistocerca > Schistocerca serialis. Next base: position 464,918,592 of record NC_064640.1, on the reverse strand, counting down.
GACGAAATGTCGCAATCCAGTCAAAGTAACGTTGTCGATCTACAAACAGTTATTAATGAACTGCAAGGAGAGCTTCGGCAGTTAAAAGCAGAAAGAAGCGAGCGAAACATTCTGAAAGACATTTCAAATGATAGTTCATGCAGTACACGTATAACTACAATAAAGAATTTTTCATTATTGCCATCAGTACCAGTGTTTAGCGGGAAACGCGAAGATGATGTGAAGGTGTTTTTTCGTAAACCTGAAGGTGCCGCTCTTTTAGGATCCTGGACGGATTCCGATAAGCTAGTGATTGTCAAATTAAGAATTCAGGGAGCAGCGTATGATTTCACTAGCGAGGAGCCTACTTGCATGAAAACAGAAGATTACAGTGAGCTTAGAACGGTTGCTGTTCAGAGATTTAAAAGTAAAAACGCGATCAGATTTTACAGAGAGCAGCTTTACAGTTTGCGAATGGAACGAGACGAATCTATCGAGCAGTTCGCCGACAGAATTCGAAACATCAACGCTCAAACATTCAGTTGTTCGAAGCCGACCAGAGAGTCTTGGACACATTTCATTGATGGGTTGCACGGAGAGGACGTAAGCAAAGCTGTTAAATTGGCATGATGTAAAACGTTTCAGGAAGCAGTAGAATCAGCTGTTGGTTTCGTTGAAGCACTAAGGCGGCCGAATGAGCTGCAGAAACAAGAACGCAGAGTTTTCAACACAACAGCGCAATGCTACAGATACAATAAGCTGGGTCACAAGCGTAAGGACTGTAAAGAGAATCGAATCTGCTATCGTTGCGGGATGTAGGGTCATGTTTCGAGAGATTGTCGCAACAAGAAGGAAGGTAACGCGGACAACAGACAATCTGCCAGATCTTTAAAAGAGTACGGGGACGTACGGGCCACCACTCCGTCCGCCCCATGCCAGAGACAGTGATTCCTGTTAGTTCCAGTAAAAATCAGACAGAAAATAACTTCGTGATAGGTGCTGTATATCGGCGGAGAAACATCAAACTACTTATTTCTACAGAGGCACAGGCCTCATTAATGTGATGTTGCATAGATAAACAGGATAAATTGAAACCGCCGCTATTAAAAGTACGAGGGTTAAACGGAGGGACGCTACGTAATAATGGAGAAGTTGACGTAGAATTAAATCTTTGCCAAGGCCAAGATGAAGGTAAAGATAAAGATAAATACACAGCAAGGGTGCAAGTAGTTTCAAATAACGAAACGCATTATGACGGTGTACGTAGATTTTATTTCTTGTCCGCTAACGAGGCAGAGATATTTGTCGCAGAAAGAAAGATCAGACTAGGCCACAGCAACTGCAACCTAGGAAATAGTTTTTCCAATCGTGCCCAAAGGAACAGCAATACTGACGACATGGGAATGGGCCGCCCAAACGATGCATCAGTTCAAACCGTCAGAGTCGATGTTCAAATTGATCAGCCTCAGCAAATTCCCAAGGGAGCAGGAAAGACAATCTACGTTGAAATTAAGTCACCCCGATGCAAGGAAGGAACTTTGTTATTAATTGAGCGATCCGAGAAAAGTGAGTTACTGGATACAATGCATTGTTATGTTGCTAGAAGTGTAGATGTCGCTACAGTGGTGAGACAGAATGTCGCAAAAGTCCCGGTTACAATAACGAATCTGAGCAATGAGGATGTTGTTTTGACAGGAGGAAAAAAGTTGCTGAAGTGTCGAGCGTAAGTCTTCCGAAGTAAGAGTGATTTCAGGTGTACCGCAGGGGAGTGTCGTAGGACCGTTGCTAATCACTATATACATAAATGACCTTATGGATGACATTGGAAGTTCACTGAGGCTTTTTGCGGATGATGCTGTGGTATATCGAGAGGTCGTAACAATGGAAAATTGTACTTAAATGCAGGAGGATCTGCAGCGAATTGACGCATAGTGCAGGGAATGGCAATTGAATCTCAATGTAGACAAGTGTAATGCGCTGCGAATACATAGAAAGAAAGATCCCTTATCATTTAGCTACAATATAGCAGGTCAGCAACTGGAAGCAGTTAATTCCATAAATTATCTGGGAGTACGCATTAGGAGTGCTTTAAAATGGAATGATCACATAAAGTTAATCGTCGGTAAAGCAGATGCCAGACTGAGATTCGTTGGAAGAATCCTAAGGAAATGCAATCCGAAAACAAAGGAAGTAGGTTACAGTAGGCTTGAATACTGCTTGAATACTGTTCATCAGTGTGGGATCCGTACCAGATAAGGTTGAGAAAAGAGATAGAGAAGATCCAACGGAGAGCAGCGCGCTTCATTACAAGGTCATTTAGTAATCGCTAAAGCGTTAGGGAGATGATAGATAAACTCCAGTGGAAGACTCTGCAGGAGAGACGCTCACTGGCTCGGTACGGGCTTTTGTTGAAGTTTCGACAACATATCTTCACCGAGGAGTCAAGCAGTATATTGCTCCCTCCTACGTATATATCGCGAAGAGACAATGAGGATAAAATCAGGCCGGCCGCGGTGGTCTCGCGGTTCTAGGCGCGCAGTCCGGATCTGCGCGACTGCTACGGTCGTAGGTTCGAATCCGGCCTCGGGTATGGATGTGTGTGATGTCCTTAGGTTAGTTAGGTTTAAGTAGTTCTAAGTTCTAGGGGACTGATAACCACAGCTGTTAAGTCCCATAGTGCTCAGAGCCATTTGAACCATTTTTTTGATAAAATCAGAGAGATTAGAGCCCACACAGAGGCATACCGACAATCCTTCTTTCCACGAACAATACGAGACTGGAATAGAAGGGAGAACCGATAGAGGTACTCAAGGTACCCTCCGCCACACACCGTCAGGTGGCTTGCGCAGTATGGATGTAGATGTAGAAGCAACAGTGAATTAATACAGATTCCACATGAGGCACCAAATGCTGCAGTTATAAACACATATTTTTGTAACAGTACAGCAAAATTACAACGAGGAGACGAAGTTAATAATGAACTGAAGTGCAACATTTGGAAGAAGATAGAACATTTGACAGCTGATGAACAGAAGATTTAAGCGCCTGTCTTGTTGGAGTATGCAGATTCATTCCGAGAACGTGCAAATTTACCTGTCACTCGTTTAGTTCAGCATCGTATTGGTTCAAATGGCTCTGAGCACTATGGGACTTAACATCTAAGGTCATCTGTCCCCTAGAACTTAGAACTACTTAAACCTAACTAACCTACGGACATCACACACATCCATGCCCAAGGCAGAATTCGAACCTGCGACCGTAGCGGTCGCGCGGTTCCAGACTGAAGCGCCTAGAACCGCTCGGTCACACCGGCCGGCCAGCATCGTATTCATACAGTGAATGCAGCCCCAATCACACAGAAACCTTACCGAATACCACTCAGTCAAAGAGAGTTAGTAGAAGACATGGTTAAAGAACAATTAGAAGCCGGAATTATAAAACCAAGAGATCCTTCAGGCCCACCGTGGTGTTCGCCTGTTGTAATTGTAAAGCAGAAAAATTTTTCTGGAGAACCACAGTTCTGTTGATTACCGATCTTTGAATATGTCGATTTTTTTCAATGCGTGATTTAACAAGTGGTTATCACCAGTTAACAGTGCATCCAGATGATCCAGCAAAAGCTTCATTTTTAACAGCAACAGGAGTATACAAGTATCTTCGTAAGCCATTTGAACTTCGTAATGCTCCAGCTACATTTCAACGCCTGATAGATTCAGTTTCACAAGGGCTCACTCAACACAAGCACTTGTTTACCTTGACGATGTAATAATTTTTGGTGGAAACATGAAGCAGCATACTGAGAGACTACAAGCTGTTTCTGAGCGAATAAGAAGTGCCAACCTGTCTTTATCAATAGAAAAATGTCATTTTGCACAACGTAAAGTTTACATCTTGGTCATGTTATAACCAGTGAAGGTGTTCGAACTGATCCAAAATTGATTGAAGATGTAAATAATTTTCCTGAACGACAGAATTTGAAAGAACTACAATCATTCTTGGGATTGTCAAATTTCTACAGACGATTTGCAGCCGATTATTCGAATATGGAATGTCCAGTGACACAGCTACTGAAGAAAGGAGCCACATTTAATTGGTCAACAGAATGCAAAAAGTCATTGGAAGAACTTAAAACTGCTCTAACCACAGTTCCAGTGTTGGCCTATCCGGATTTCAGTAAACGTTTTATTCTTTCAACAGATGCGTCAAATTTTGCCATAGGTGCAACCTGTGTCTCAAGAAGTTGATGGTCATGAACATCCAGTCTCATTTGCTTCCAGACAATTAAACAAAGCAGAATGTAATCATACTACTACTGAGAAGGAGCTTTGTACTTTGGTTTTTGGTATAACAAATAACAGATATTTCTTAACAGGAAGAGAATTTATAGTAATTACAGATCATGCCGCACTTATGGTTATTGAGCTTAAAGGATCCTAGTTCCAGATTAGCAAGATGGGCATTAAAACCGAGTGAGTACCAATTTAAGGTTATTCACCGACCTGGTAAACAACATGTGAATGCTGATGGAATGAGTCGAAAAGTCAGTGTTTGTGTTACTATAAGTCGAGAAGAAGAGTTAAAGGCAGCTCAAGAAGATCCACAATGCAAACTATGGAAAAATGATCAACGTTTTGTTGAAATAGATTATTGTACAAAATCACTAGTAAAGGAAACCGCCTAGTTATTCCAGAAAACATGAAAAGGCAAATCATGAGAGAACAACATGATGCTTTATTATCAGGACATTGCAGCAAAAAAGCAACAAACATTAAAATAGCTAAAATTTTTTGGTGGCCGAGTTGCAAGGCTGACGTTTTCGAGGTTGTTTCATAATGTGATTCATGTAACAGACGGAAAAATGTAGAAAAAAGTAGAGCACCATTGCAAGATCTGTCAGAGACAAGTGAACCATTTGAACGAGTAGGACTAGATGTCGCAGGAACATTGCCTAAGGCTAAAGATGAAAACAAATACATATTGACAATGTTAGATCATTTCTCTAGATACCTTCTCATGATACCAAGACCTGATCAGAGGGCCGAGACTATAGCTAAAGTTTTTGTAAAAGAATGGATTCTTAAGTTTGGATACCATTAAGTATAATTAGTGATCAAGGAACGATTTTTGTGAGTGAATTACTTAAACAGACTTGTAAGCTCATGCAAATAACTCATTTAAGGGCTACATCAGCACACCCTGAAGGAAATGGAAGAGTCGAGCGAGTCCACAGAACAATTATTAAAATGGTTAGCCATTATGTGAGCAGCAAACACGACGATTGGATTGTCTGTTTACCGTACTTGGTAAGTTCTTGCAATGAAAAAACGCACAGCTCAACTGGCCTAAGTCCATATGAGATCGTCTACGGAAGAAGAACGCATTCACCCTTGGACTTTGCACGATCGACTGCCGGAATCAGCAATGAACACGTAAGGGATCTAGCGCACAGGCTTTAGCTTGGAGGGGAGTGAAACAGCGAAATCATCAATCCTTTCTGCAGCAAGCAAGACAACACGACCGCCTTGTAGCAGTGCCACAGTATCGAGTTCGAGATCCTGTGTATCTCAGCAACGTGGTGTTAAAGAAGAGTCACGTCAAAAAGTGTAAGAAGATTTGGAAAGGACCAATCGCATCTTGGAGGTGTTGTCGCCAGTCACTCTTAAGCTCGAACTGCCCTTTCGTTCGATTGTCGTTCATGTCAATCGTGTAAAGCCATTTCTGGGTAGATTTCCTGTAGTATCGCAAGACGACGAGGACCGACCGAGAGGCAGACCTGCTGTTCTCAAACCCAGGAAGCGAGAATCGCGAGCTCGCAATCCAGACTTCAAGGCTGAGCCATCGCCACGTTCCGAGCGATCCTGTTCCAGACACCCCTACAATCTGCGTAATCGTGTGTAGTGTGTGAGAGCGCAATGCATGTGTTTATTTAAGCCATGTGCTTATGTGAATGTCTTGTGGAAATTTAGTATTGAAGCTATTGCTTGATTGCACAGTGAAACTAAACCTTTTATTCCACAGGTTACCACAAGAAACTCATTTATTTTATGTTTATTGTTAACTCTAGTATTTAGAACTAATTAACCATGTTCATTTTTGTTCTAATGGTTGCTGTGATAGCGTATTCTACTAATGCTGTAGTAATAGTACCACAGAGTACAGGTGTTTTGTTTGAACCACGATCAGACATGTTAGTTTCAACAACTAATGCAAAACTTTTTCTCAAGTACAATCTGAGTGAAATCCAGCAACAGTTCAATTCCGTAAAGAAGCAAATTGATCTAATTCGTTGTGTTAAGGGTAATGATACAATTTTGGAAATGGATCCATCTTGGTATAATAACTGGATCACAGCCAAGATGCAGGCAGAGTCTACATTTGCTAATTGTGAACAAGAGATTTACTGTTTTTTAAAGCTTTTGCCACACAAAACTTTAGTTAGGCGTAAATGTACCTGGTTTGATTTTCGAGGGAGTATCCTTCGTACTGTATTTGGTACTTTAACTAGTCGAGACCTACTGGAAGTTAAAGGCAAAATATTAGCTCTTGAACAACAGTCCAGTACAGGTTCAACTAACCTCTCTAATTAAATTATTGTATTAAGGAATATGCAAAGAACCATTACTAACCACACAGTTTTCATTGAGCAGATTGTATAGCAATTTATCTCACATTTCCACGTAATTCCTAATGAAACGAACGCAAATATCCAAGAACTATTCCAAGGATTAAATGCTGTGAGTGCACACTTAGATTTAAACACTCTTTTGTTAAGGATTACTGATAGTTTATAAAATGCCAGAATTGATGCCCTGAACTTAATAACAGCCTCAGAAAGTAGTTCAAATGATTGTTTGAGCAATGTACTACTACATCCAGAACAATTTTCACAGATTCTACTATCAATTGAATGAAAGCAAGATGCAACGTAAACTATGATTTACCCTGTTAACTCTTACAATTTATATGCTTACTACAAGTTAGCCACCACACTCTCTTTAATGATTGAAGATGAATTAACAGTTATTGTTTCTATTCCCATTGCTAGATCAAACATAATTTTGAAATGTATAAGATTTAGACTTACCCTGTGAAACGGAGACAGGCAGGTATTCGTGTAAAGTACATATTGAATGATTATCTACTGATCAGCAAGGATCGAAGATATTTTGTGTCCCTAAATGAAAATGATTTGCATATGTGTAAACACAGTCATAAGTTAATTAGCCCTGAATTGGCAGTATTCTTAGACAGTAGAGTGTACAGCTGTGGGAAAGAATTTTTTATGAATTATCCCCAAAGAGATGATTGCCCTAGAATTTTAATGCATCTTTATCATCTATTTCTTAAACGATATTCTGAAGGCATAATTTTCTCATTTAACTCCACCCTTGATGTCACATTTACATTTAATAATTAAGATACACCTGAGCGACCCTTTACACTCAGATTGAATAATAGTGGATTAATCTTGAATGCCACAAATTGCTATTTATCATGTGAACAATTTGATATGCCTAGTGTATTGCCAACTACATTTCATGCAACTGGACATTTGCCATTAACAAGAATGTTATCTGTCTATTACAATGATTCATACACATTAACATATGGAAAGCATTCCTTATCAAGATTTTCTGAAGACAATAATTTAATTAAGGACATCCATGAAAATGTAATCTCTTCCAATAATGAGTTAAACTTCATTGAAGCAGCAAATAGAATTAAGTCCATCTATTCATCCAGTAATGTTATGCATACTTGATTGTCAAAATTGTGTTTTTATTGCTTTTATTAATTTGTCTTTTGTCAACAGCATTTGTCATATATGAAATTGTCATCCTGAAGGCGCGCTTCTCTGTACCGAACGTTACTGTGTCTGCAAATGAAATACGTGTTGCAATGCCTGCTGATGGCGAAATAGATTCATAACGGCCAGGAGGTCGTTTTGAGCCACCTACGGTTGCTCTTTTTCTCTGGGGAGAGTGATGTAAGGGTCTACGGATTGCGCGCAGCCATACGGTACATAACACGCGCTCGCCAGCCGACCTGTCTGGAATGCTGACAATTTGCTTGGTCAGTAGACGCGCTTCCGGCCGCACTGAGATGCAAAGTACGCCACTGGCCGCCGTCCGCAGCGCGCCGTATTAACTAGCGCGGCCTCGGGCGCGAATATGTCTTTTTTCTTAGCTCACCATGGAGCCTTTCGATACGACCGTAATTAGCCGCTGTTAGGATGTCAGACACAGTGATGATGGGTGCACGTAGCTTGCGTGTTTCATAATCAGCTATTTTAATAAAACTGTTTAAACTTACTTCTCGTGTTCGCGTATTGCAGTACCTCAAGGACCCACCGCTTACAAATCCTGACCAAATATTCGTGTAATCATCAGAACACAGACTACCCCCTTCTATATGTATGGATTAGTTAGATTTTAAAATAAATAGCTGTCAGTCAATATTACAATGTTACCTTTCTGTTGTCCAGTGCATCCAAATTATTTTTCATTGTCTGATTATACACTATTGGTGGAAAGTCTACGCTTGTAATAATTCTGTTTCCAGCTCATAGCGGAGATGGTACAGCAACAAGTATTAAACGATGAAGAGAGAGAGATTCTTGGTTGCAAGACTGTAATTATTTGTTATAACTGACTGAACGAGTGTGTATAACAGAAACAATTTCCCTTTATATCGATGCGAATCCAGAGCTCTTAAGCAGCTCTTCTTATCCGCCTCTCTCTCTCTCTCTCTCTCTCTCTCTCTCTCTCTCTCTGAATGTCGTTCGCTTTTATCCTTTTACATCACACATAATAACTTAAATTTTCAAAAATAGACGTATATTTTTGCATAACAATCAATACAGCTACACTAAAGTACTATATAGATTAAAGTTTTAATAACACTACTACAAAATCAAAGCTTACAATGAGAAAGACGGGAAAAGATATGTAAAAATAAAATTAGCTAGAGTAAGAAGAAGGTGGAATAGAAAGAGGTCAGGTGTCAAACGTACTCATATGAATAAGAACAGAAAACAATGAAGAATGTAAAGATCGAGTTAACTTGAGTATTGATAATCTAGGACCGACATATTTACTTTTTTCGTATCTTCTGTCAGTTCTGAAGAATGTCTGGAGTGTACTGCGACATTCACAAAGTACTTTTTACTGAGAAGTTGAAATGTTTTTGTGTGACGATCTGTTTACCTTTAGTGAAAGTTTCATAAGAAATCCATAATGTCTACCGGATGTTAAGCTTTAATCTTTCTCCCTCATACTTACAATCTCTTGCACTGCTGTATTCGTAAGTCTCTCATTTTCATAATTTCCTACAATGTTCATCTTTTGATGCAACGTTCTATATTGGATTAAAATCTAGTGTCCGAGGTTGAATATACTCTTACAGCATTTTAAGAAATTGTAAACAAGCCACATCTTGGTATGTGAGTAATATGTTTAGGATCTTCCAGTTAAAAAAAGATGAACAAGTCTGCAATGTTTCAAGAATCTTTTTTAGACCACCGGATTGTAGATCCAGATACCAATTTTCCCTCAACAAACACGAAACCTGCTGGCTTGCAACCACATGGACAACCCTTTACGCCCTTCAGAATTTTGGATACTTCCAGACAGGTGAGCACCTTCAGAGCGTGAGGAACATTATTTTGCCCAAAAGCAGAACACGATATTCGTACCCAGAAATTTACTTGTTCCTACGCGAACTTCACCTTTTTATGTGGTTATCTTTTCTCAACTCGGGCTCAGACCTAAGTAGGTGTCTGAATCTGCGTCCTTCGTAACACCCGCTGAATGGTTTCAGGATTGAATTCTTTCACAGAACGGATTGTGAATTTTCTAAAACGTATGTTTTTGCTTCCCCGTGCGCGCCTACCAATCGCAGCCTCGTCTTGGTGTTTAAAATATCAATTACGTACTAAGCGAGAGCAAGCTTTGAGTCGACATTACTTCTTGATCATCTGCAATACAGCTTCCTAAGACTTTAGCGTATTGGGGATTCTTTTCCGTGGTGAAGTATCAGATGTTGCTGCTATTCCAAACTATCCCTCTTCTCCTTCAATCCATTTGCCTTGTTGTCTTAAGCAGTATGAAGATGACACAGATGACACCCTAGAAAAGAGCATCTCTGAAGTAGTTTTTGGGTTTATACCGTTTATAGAGCACATTTGTGTTCAGCTACTGTACAAATAATTATATTACGACACAAACATGGCCTCTGGACCCGAAAACGTCCCCGCAGTCCATTCCGTTTCAAGCAAATCATTGCATTCTGGTGATTCAGTTATTTTATTGTATATAGGGGACAGTCATATAAACAACCACGACTGTTGTTGTTGTGGTCTTCAGTCCAGAGACTGGTTCGATGCAGCTCTCCATGCTACTCCATCCTGTGCAACTTCCTTCATCTTCCAGTACCTACTGCAACCTACATCCTTCTGAATCTGTTTAGTGGTTGTCTCCCCTTACGATTTTTACCCTTCACGCTGCCCTCCAATACTAAATTGGTGATCCCTTGATGCCTCAGAATATGTCCTACCAACCGATCCCTTCTTCTAGTCAAGTTGTGCCACAAATCTCTCTTCTCCCCAGTTCTGCTCAGTGCTTCCTCATTAGTTTTGTGATCTTCCCATCTAATCTTCAGCATTCTTCTGTAACACCACATTATAAAATAGATTAAGGAAAGGCAACTAGGACTATTCCACATAAAATCTAACACTCATCTGTGCTGCATGGCAAGATGTTACAGAAAAATGGACTAATAAAAGACAATTTAACATAGATACTAAACTGTAACCAAACTCCGCCCGAACACGCCATTAAGGCTCAACGGAACCGACGGCCGCCGTGTCTTCTCAGCCCACAGGCGTGACTGGATGCAGATATGGAGGGACATGTGGTCAGCACACCTCTCGCCCGGTCGTAAGTCAGTTTACGAGACCGGAGCCGTTACCTCAGTTAGCCTCACAAGGTCTGAGTGCATTCCGCTTGCAAACAGCGCTCGGCATACCGGATGGTCACCCTTCGAAGTGCTAGCCAAACCCGACAGTGCTCATATTTGGTGATCTACGTGAACCGGTGTTACCATTGCCGCAAGGGTGCTGCCTTTAACGTAGATAACAGGGTAAAAATATCAAAATGTATTTGAAACACAATATATCCTCTTGCCTTAGTCGGCATGAGTAAGAGCTCTGGTCATTTGTAGTAGTCAGTCGGGAAACTGGGCTAAAAGAAACGTGCACAGTAGATATGACAGCCTATAAAACAGGAGTCGCACAGATTTTGGCTCAAGGCCCATGTTCGGGCCCGAGTGCCAAAGCGCTTAGCCTCAATTTACGTTTCCTCCACCGCCACGCCGCTCTATCTGAGCGCGAGGAGGAAGAAGGGGGAAAACAGCGAACGCGTCGCATTTAAATGGTAGTACAGTCATACTGTATGACTTGGTTTTATATTTCACATTTCTCAAAAACATAGATCACAAACAAAACAAGTTTTCAGTATGAATTATTTTTGACGTGCTGAAGACATAATATAATTTTTATCTGGTACAAACTGTCGGCATACAGACAGACGCAGAGTTTCACAGAATTTCAAATTCAGTTTGACATGTAATCACTACTTATTTAGTTTCATAATAAAAAAGGGCTCTTTAACCTGCTACGGTCGCAGGTTCGAATCCTGCCTCGGGCATAGATGTTTGTGATGTCCTTAGGTTTATTAGGTTTAAGTAGTTCTAAGTTCTAGGGGACTGATGACCTCAGAAGTTAAGTCCCATAGTGCTCAGAGCCATTTGAACAACTTAAACTTTGCAGATCAATCAGTTACATTTGCACATGCAAAGGGGCGCTTTCAACTGAATCGGCATATAGTGTTGAAAACAGCGCGAAAACAGATGTGAGACCGACTGTGTCCTTAAAACTCTAATAAAAATATCGTTGCAAATCTTGCAGGGCCGCAATGAATTCTTCAAACCTCTTGCTTTCCTTAGCGCCAGTGAGCTTATCGAACTGGATTGCTTTTGTCAGAATGTGTCCCTCCTACAGAGCGATTTTCTTTTTATATACATCCCCATCAAATCACAAAGAATTTACCTTGCAATGTCTTACTTTGGACAGTGTGCAGTCACATCCACTTAAAACGTGAAATCTGAAATCCATTCTGAATGTACTAATTTTCGTTCCTGCACTCCTTTTTCCTCCATAAATTCAAGAATAGAGAGATTTAAATCGAAAAATTGTTTCAGGTATACCACTTGACTTAACCAACATACTTTGCAGTAGCATATTATGCCTCCATAATCTTCGTTCATTTTCACTGAAAACTGTTGCAACTGAAATATTCGTACCATCAATTTCTTCAAGTGTTCCATGCCTGTAAATTTAGCGCAAAGTACTTCTTGATGAACAGAACAAAGAATCCTGTTAGTAGATCGTTGTAATTTTTTCTCGTTCATTGACGCCTGAGATTTTAAATTATTTCTGCATGTTACTGTAACGTTATTTTGTAGAGAATAAGCAGTACCCGTAGCTTATGTGAACTGAGAGTTCTCATCCCTCTCTCCTGCCATTCCCATTCATTTTTAAGGATTGTTCAAATGTGTGTGAAATCTTATGGGACTTAACTGCTAAGGTCATCAGTCCCTAATCTTACACATTACTTAACCTAAATTATCCGAAGGACAAACACACACACCCATGCCCGAGGGAGGGCTCGGACCTCCGCCGGGACCAGCCGCACAGTCCATGACTGCAGCGCCTGAGACCGCTCGGCTTTAAAGGATTGCGACGATAGATCACTAGACTGCCTCTTTTTGTGCAAACAGCCACTGGAGCTTTAAACGTGCTTAATACGACGAACAAATGGCGAAGAGAAAACAGCGCTGACACCACAATTTTGCCGAACTAAGAGAGTTGCACAGACGCAAAATGCTGCCCCGCTGTGCTAAATGAAACGTCGCGCTGTTACGCGTCCTTCCGAGAAAGACCGAGCAAAGCCAAGTGACAGGACGGGTCTTGCCCCGCACACGCTGCACGCGGGAAGTTCGGCACGCCGTGGTCACCCCTGCTGTAAAACGTGTATGCACGGAACTAACTTAAGCAAATAAAGACGCCCAAAGCCCTATTTCGCAGTCTGACGTAATTACGCAAAGACACTCGCGAAAGGCGAAAACGCAAATAAGTAGATCTGCATCGTATTCAAAGGATCACCAACTAACCAAACACCATGGTGATGGGATAATGCCGAATATCCCTAGTAAATAATCTGAGCAGGATACAAATGGTGAACGCTAGCGTACGACAAAGGAGCATGACAGCCGCAACGAAGAAAGTAAGACAATACAACATAGAAACCATGTCAAAATGAATTTTGAACTCGAAATTACTCCAGGTCAAATGCATATTAATTTAAACTAAGTAAGCGTAACATCTTGTGCAGTAAGGACTTTCATTCAGGCCGAAGGAATCCAATATCATTATGACAATGAGGGGGTTTCAAACGATTTAACCAAGCAAAAGATTCATTCGACTATCATTGGAGTAAAGTAGCAAACTTTGACGTCATTTTGCTTGAATTGCAGCCTAATTCTTTGGACACTGTTGTAAACTTACTTTAGAATCATGAACAGGAAGCTAATATTCAGCAAAAATTGACCACGAAAAATTTTGTAGACGTACTGGGGTAAATTGTTAAGAGAGAGGAACCGAAATTTGTACAGAATTCCAGCCCGATTATCTTGTTAAATACGAACTTCAAAAGCTTGTCAAACCTGAGCAATTACAGAATAAATCCAATTCTCAACAAAGTGCTAACACCTTACTAGACCTGCCACAAGCAAAAAAGTATCGAACATTTTAACAGAATATAGGTAAATCGCCGCTGATATTGTATCTACCAAACTACATTAGTGTTAAATATTTTTTTATTGATTTCGACAAGGTATACGGTAGAGTAAGCCTTAAATTCTTAGCCAAAATTTTAAGCAAAATAGGTTTTAACAACCAGCTTCCGAAAGCATTATTATTCAATTACTGATACTTATTCACAAATAAAAGTTAACGAACAGATATTCAATAGAGTTGTTTCCTAAGATGAGGTAGCATGCTTTCGTCCACCATTTAAATGACAGGTGCAGGACTGCTGTTGAAACAGCTGTACTTGCATTTATAATCACTTAAAATGTTCGGTGATCAGTTACCAAGCCTGAACTGATGTCATATTCTTATCATCGACAACAAGGTGGAACTACAAAGGTCGAACCGTACCGCAGCCGTCTACCTCACGTCAACAAGCACGAGGATAAACAATCAGGAATCGTAAATTTTAGAAGTAGGTACAGAAGTTCGAACAAACTTGATTTCAGAATATATAATGCTTATAATGCAACTGGGCTTTTTATTTAGGAAAACTCGCGAACTGAGGAAAATGCAAACTGCACAAGAAAAGTTAACTCTTTTCACTATGATGATAAGAGAAAATCATGCAAACAACTGGAAAGATTAGAAAGATATTAAAAAGCAAACAATCCTGTGGACGAGCATCCGCAACTGAGCATTATACTAGAGGTTGAAAATACCACTTCAGTTGTAAATTTCCTTTTACTATCACGACAGTTGCGACACCTGAGGATGGGTTTATGAGAGCCCGAAACCTGTCGTTATAATAAAAGGAAATTTACAACTGAAGCGGAATTTTCAACCTCTAGGATATTACAATGAGTAATTTTCTAAACACTATGATCCAAAAGGCAAGAGTTGCACCATGAACACATTGACCGAATATTACCAAACTGACACTCGAGTATTTCATCGATTTGCGAGTTCATTTTAAGTGTTCCCAGTACAGAAAAGAGCCATTCCTAAAGGGGAAAAATGGCATGAATAAATTATGACTACTACCTGTGTGTAAAGTTACTGCAATTTCTCAGGTGGATATCGAAACACAGAAAGCTCATAGGACGTGTGTGCGCAGATTTCCGTGTTATTAAGGACTTTGAAAAAATCAAGTCAGTGGCATGAGGGACACAGCAGCATCGTACTGACAAGTTAGGTTGTAGTACAATGACTGCAGAGCGAGTGGTGGTGAGATGAACTCAAGACAACAGCGTGGCAAGAAAAAACTAATTTTCCGGAAGGGCTACACATTGAGAGGATCAAAATATTGTTCGGCTAAACCTGATGAAGAGACTGGTGATAATAGCTGAAATCTGAAAGGCGTTTACAGGTAGAGTACATCACTAACCGTCGGGAAATAGTTACTGGAAGCTGGGCTGAGATCCCGAGTTGCCAAGCGTCGCATACCGCTGTCATATCACAGACAACAGAGACTTGCATGGTGTAGAGTCAGAGTCACCTAGTATATTGATGAGCTTTCTGTGACGTTCAATGATAAGTTCCGCTTCTGTTTGTGGTTGTCACATCGACGCCGACACGTCCGTAGACGACCTATTGAAGGGTTACAGGATGGAATTCTTCTATACAGATCCTAAAATCCTAGTGTGGGGAGCTATTGGATATGACAACAGGACTGATTTGGTAATTGTTGAAGGGAGACTCAATGCTCACCATTATGACCCCTTCTGTCATACATTTCATGAGTATGTTATCAAATGGTATAGTCCTGCAAGTTAATGCATGAACGCACATTGCATTTCATATCACAAACGCCGTGAAGAACGTGGGGATCACCGACTGGCCTGTCTGGTCCCCTGACTTGTCAACCGCAGAATACAACCAGGATGTGGTAGGAAGACGTATACTTCCAATCGGCCTCCAGCCAGCAGTCTTTATGGACTGATACGGCATTTCTTTCAAGGATGGAATAGATTCACCCAGATGACATTTGGAGGCTGTTTGGTACCATACCACAATAAATACCAGAGTATATTGCGGTCTCTGGGGGTCACAAATCATACTAACGTTGATGATGGTAATCAGTTCCAAATGGAACGAAAGTTTAATCACTTAATATCCGTTATATGACGAACAATGCCAAAGGGCTAACTTGAAAAGAAATTACAAGAGAAACGACGTCGACGATAAATACTTTGCCTGACGGAAAAAAGTGAAACATCCAGAAGGGGAGGTGCAAACTAAATGAAACTTCATAGACTGAGAAATATGTGACGTTATTGCAGTGATTACAAAATCCAGTCAAATGTACAAAAAACTTAGCAGCATGAGCTCACTTATCAGTAGGACTTTGCAACCCTTATGGCCTGGATGAATGCACTGATTCATTTGGGAAGGGGCTCGTAAGGATGTTGTACCCTCTCCGGAGGCAGACTGCCCTACAACTACTACAACTATACTCTGGATACTGGCAATGGTACGGAGTTGATGTCCAAGTTGGTGCCACCCATGTTCTATCAGGCACAGATCTGTGGATCTTGCTGGGCACGAGAGATCCTCAGCGTCAGACAAGCAGTTCATAGAGACACGTGCTATGTGAAAAAGCGTTGTCCTATTGAAAAATGCCACCACAATAATGTCGCATGAGTGGTAACGCATGAGGACACAGAATGTCCATGACATACCATTGTGCCATCAGAGTTCCTCCAACCACTACCAGCTGTGACAAAAAGACATTTCCGATGGCTCCCCACATCATGACACTAGGAGTAACGCCGCTGTGTCTCCCCAAAACTTTGGACGAATGGGACTTCCCAAGGTCATCGCCATACTCATCGACGATGGTCATGAGCAACAGTGCAGAACCGCGACTGATCGCTGATCACCATTTGACGCCATTCGCCAGTAGCCCATAGTCCCAGTCATGTCACGCAGTCGTTTTTGTTGTAGTGTCAACGTAAGCCCAAGTATAGGACGATAATTTTCTAGCCCAGCTCCTGCTAGCCTCCGACCAACAGTGCGGGATGAGACAGAATGTCGCAGGGTATCCATCACTTGTACTCGGATGGCAGGCGCAGATGTAAAGCGGCTTCAATATACACTCCTGGAAATTGAAATAAGAACACCGTGAATTCATTGTCCCAGGAAGGGGAAACTTTATTGACACATTCCTGGGGTCAGATACATCACATGATCACACTGACAGAACCACAGGCACATAGACACAGGCAACGGAGCATGCACAATGTCGGCACTAGTACAGTGTATATCCACCTTTCGCAGCAATGCAGGCTGCTATTCTCCCATGGAGACGATCGTAGAGATGCTGGATGTAGTCCTGTGGAACGGCTTGCCATGCCATTTCCACCTGGCGCCTCAGTTGGACCAGCGTTCGTGCTGGACGTGCAGACCGCGTGAGACGACGCTTCATCCAGTCCCAAACATGCTCAATGGGGGACAGATCCGGAGATCTTGGTGGCCAGGGTAGGTGACTTACGCCTTCTAGAGCACGTTGAGTGGAACGGGATACATGCGGACGTGCATTGTCCTGTTGGAACAGCAAGTTCCCTTGCCGGTCTAGGAATGGTAGAACGATGGGTTCGATGACGGTTTGGATGTACCGTGCACTATTCAGTGTCCCCTCGACGATCACCAGTGGTGTACGGCCAGTGTAGGAGATCGCTCCCCACACCATGATGCCGGGTGTTGGCCCTGTGTGCCTCGGTCGTATGCAGTCCTGATTGTGGCGCTCACCTGCACGGCGCCAAACACGCATACGACCATCATTGGCACCAAGGCAGAAGCGACTCTCATCGCTGAAGACGACACGTCTCCATTCGTCCCTCCATTCACGCCTGTCGCGACACCACTGGAGGCGGGCTGCACGATGTTGGGGCGTGAGCGGAAGACGGCCTAACGGTGTGCGGGACCGTAGCCCAGCTTCATGGAGACGGTTGCGAATGGTCCTCGCCGATACCCCAGGAGCAACAGTGTCCCTAATTTGCTGGGAAGTGGCGGTGCGGTCCCCTACGGCACTGCGTAGGATCCTACGGTCTTGGCGTGCATCCGTGCGTCGCTGCGGTCCGGTCCCAGGTCGACGGGCACGTGCACCTTCCGCCGACCACTGGCGACAACATCGATGTACTGTGGAGACCTCACGCGCCACGTGTTGAGCAATTCGGCGGTACGTCCACCCGGCCTCCCGCATGCCCACTATACACCCTCGCTCAAAGTCCGTCAACTGCACATACGGTTCACGTCCACGCTGTCGCGGCATGCTACCAGTGTTAAAGACTGCGATGGAGCTCCGTATGCCACGGCAAACTGGCTGACACTGACGGCGGCGGTGCACAAATGCTGAGCAGCTAGCGCCATTCGACGGCCAACACCGCGGTTCCTGGTGTGTCCGCTGTGCCCTGCGTGTGATCATTGCTTGTACAGCCCTCTCGCAGTGTCCGGAGCAAGTATGGTGGGTCTGACACACCGGTGCCAACGTGTTCTTTTTTCCATTTCCAGGAGTGTACTTCATGCACAATCACAATACAGCAGTCCTCCCTTGTGTTGACTTGATGTGGTCGAGTGTAAACCTTGACGACGAGTACGTTTGCCCTCATTTTTCGATGCAGTCCAACTTCGAGCCACTACCACATCCGAATAACCGAAAAATCTTGGTACTGCACGATTCGACCACCCTACCAAATGGAGACCCACAATGAAGGCCCTTTTAGTATCTGTCAGGCGCTGATAATCCTGTCTCCCGTGAGTACGCAGCATCACCATGTCCTTCACAGTGATCACTCAACATCTGACGCTGTTCGCGCTTCTTATATGCACTACCAGACCTGATAACAACACTAAACACGAAGAACACTAATGCACTCCTGTAGCTGTTCTACCTGTCACAGAGACTTGGAACTCTAGTCAGTTCCATACTCGCCGATGTCTTGTACGTGTACGAAGTTACATCAACATCAAACCTTGTCATTTGGTGTTTTTTTTCAAATCTTTATCACTTTCTTTAGCAGATCTTTCCCATCAAAAAAAGTAGAGGCATATATGCAATGCAAACAACCGATTTGCGTAACTAATGGTATTAGAATATAATTTAGGAGGAAAGGGGACTTTTTTCATAATGTAAAGGACAATCACAGCCCGGTAACAGAATTTCACTACAGACAATACCGCAAAGTACTGAGGAGTGTTATCAGACAGGATGAAACGATGTATTACAACAAGAGAATAGAAACCTCTCAGAGCAAATTACAACTATTTGATTAATTATGAAAGAGATATCAGGGCAGAATGTGACTGCTCAACGTATTACACCCCTCTTGTGTGAGAATGAAACTGTTAGTGATCCACTAGCTTTGTAGAAAATATTTAATAATCGCTATTTGTCAATAGTCGGTAAGTTAATTCACAATTTTACTGGAACAGATAAATATGTAGAACTCTTGAAATATGGCGTTCCGAGACCACTACATAGCAAGCCGCTATAGGAAACAAGTAAAGATAAAAACTGAATCAATTATTACATCGTAAAAGAGTAAACACTCTCATATGTACGATGAAATTTCTAGTAGGATTATGAAGAAGAGCGCACCATGCCTTAGTTTTGTACTCTGTCACTTGTATGTTGTGTTTTTCAAGTGTGGGCTGTTTCCTGACTGAAATACTCGTTAGTGAATACACTTTATAAAAATGGTGACAGAGGTTATGCAGACAATTACCTGCCAAATCTAATTCGTGCTAGTGTTCTCAAACGTTATTGAGAAACCGATGTGAATGGAAGTAGTCGCACAAATCATTACACACAATTTGCAGTCAGACACGCAGTTTGGTTTGAGAAAAGGGGCATCCATAGAAAATACAATTTACTCGTGTAAGTCATTGCCAGTACTAAACGATAGATTCAGGTCAGTAGGTATTCTTTTGTTTGACAAAAGCGTTTGATTGTGTGAACCATGTAATTCTTCTGCATTAGTAGGAACTTTGCAGGGCTATGTAAAAATCTAAATAAAGGTTCACTTCTTATCTAGAAAGTAGGAAGCACAAGGTTATCCTATAGTGTTAATAAACTGGGAAGAGGTTTGAATCTGATAGGGGTCACATAAAGTGGAGGTACCTTGTGCTTCTATTTTGGAACCGTTGCTTTTCTTGATGTAGTCTAATGATCTGCCAATAATATGACAGATGACTCAAACAAATTTTCTCTTCGCAAATGGCATAAGTGTTACAAACATGACAGAAAGGCATGGAACTTAATATGTTGCAGCTAACAAGGTAGTCAGTTGCATCAGCACCTGGCTTTCATGGTCTTGAGACAACCATATTCTCACGATGTGATTAGACTAGGAAGAATTTAAATCTATCACGCTAGGACTAATGTCTCTGAACATTTCTCCTCTCCTTTTCAGTCCAACTTCTAAATCGCTTTGAAAAAAAGCCGAACCCTGTAGTGGACTAAATAAAGTTCTACAGGGAAACAGTACCGGCCATTCAATTCATTTCGGAGAAAATATCAACGTTTAACTGTAGCTAAACGCAATGCATACAGTTACTGACACAAAAACTCTAGCATGTGCCAAGCTGGTCGAACAGTCGGCGATGACGACCATTTTAAGCTCTTATGAGTGAGCGTAGATGGAAGACTTTCTTGGAAGTAATACCATCAAGACCTTGTGGCGAAACCGAATGCTGCTGTATTCACTATAAAAATGATTTCCACTGACCCTGACACTAAAATACGGATGCTCGTTTACTTTGCTTAGTATCACTCTATTACCTCGTACGGCGTTATATTTTAGGACATCTCTGTGTCCCTATCCTTAGCTCGGAAACGGGCGGTCAGACTGATCTGCGGCTTTGCGAACTTCGTGTAGGCCGTAGTTCAGGTGTCTCGGAATTCTTACTCTGCCATCCCTGTGCATATATTCCGCCACGGGATCTGTTGTTAACAATATTGACTTACTCAGAAGTAACCGTAACAGTCATCAGACGGAAAAATGGTATTCACTTGTATATCACTTCCTTAATCACTGTAAAGAAAGGTATGCACCATTCAGCAGGTTTCATTTTCAATAGTCTTCTGGCAGAACCGGAAAAAATGAGTGAAAACCACAAGTTTTCGGGTATCTTCACGGCACACTACTTGTATACTGAATAGGGGTTCCTCGCGGTAGCTAAGAAATTTTCTTTTCAATGTGTAATTTATTTGTGTATTTTCTCACTATTTTTTCGTGTTTTATTAATTCGTTCGTTTATAAATCACCGAAAAACTCTGAGACACAGTGAGGAAAAAGGAGAATTCATTTTTATAGACACATGCTCAGAATGAAGCCAAACAGATTAAGAAAAGTTTTTTGCTTCTTCAGTGCAAAGAAAGAAAGAAAGAAAGCAGCCCAATTGGTTTAAGGAATCGGAAAAGAACTTACGAGAATTCTAATTCATGTAAAATATGCTCACTAATAAAACTGCAAAGAAAATGACAAAGACAAGAAAGATAGGTTTCAATTCAAAATGAAAAACAAACGAAAAATCCAAATCTCTAAAGAAGAAAGGAAATCAAGATCAGAAAGAATGAAACAATAGTGGGCCAATAGAAAGACACACAACATTAAAGACTGATTGATTTAATGTATCCGAAAGTAGGGTGCAACGAAAACCAAAGAACTTTGATACATACTACACTGGTACTCGATGTCGTAACATGTCTCACTTCCGGCAATGTATTTACAGCTATAGCAACATTTATCTCACTACTCCAGCTCTACCAGTTTCTTCAGTTGCTACCAGTAAAATACTAGCCGTGTGCTGTTAAAGGAGGGTAAATATTTTCAAGACCATTTTCAGACAGTTTGTATACTGAAGCTACAAGGGCGTGTACGTGTATACGTAAACATGTCATAGTTCCGTGTACGACCAAGCGCAGCAGGGAGACTTCTCAGTCCGTGCACAGATCGCTGAATTCTATATCCAAGTTTCCGTTTAAGACGGTCGGCCAGCCAGCGTAGGAAGCACTGCAGTTGCGCCAGCCGTGTCAGCAGTTGGAGCCCGACCAGCAGCCCCAGAGCAGTCCTTTCGAGAACTGATAACAGCCAACAGCCCACTTGCGAGCGTGGGAGTCCTCGGTTTCGTCCCACATATGACCAAAATAGCAACGCTGGGTGCGTGCTCGCGCTGCCAGTGCTCTGCTGCGCTACAGATTTTTTAAGTTGATAGCTACAGACAGACACGTCTCAAACATGCTGTATTTGCATCTGCCACCGCAGCGACCAGTTAGAAGCGGTTATTTACATAGTGATGCAATCTTGCAAACATCTACATGCTAGTACACAACCAGTCCTGTTGTCTGTCTCGCAGTATGCATCTCTCCCTGGTAACCACTTCATTTAATTTTACAGTTTATCACATACACTGATCTGCCAGAACATTATGACCACTGCCCACCGCGGCGTTGCATGACGCCTGGTGGCGCTGCGGGCATGTGACAGGGAAACAAAAGTATGTTAGCAGAGCACACACGGATGAGGATCACCATATCGAAGATATTGGCTGCAAATGAGGAAATCGACTGACATAAGCGACTTTGACATAGGACAGATTATTATTACGCACAGCCTGTAAACGAGTCTCTAGAAAACGACGAAGTGGGTCGAATGTCCATGTGCTACTGTCGTGAACATCTACGGAAAGAGGTAGAAGGACAGTGAAACTACCACTAGGCGCTGAATGATTGGACGTCCACGACTCTTCACAGGACGTGGGGTTCGTTGGAGGTTTGTCTGCTCTGTAAGGTAGGATACATGTTGATCTCTGGCATCTGTACCGAAAGAGCACAAAGTTGGTGCATGCACAAGTGTTTCAGAGCACACCGTTCATCGTGCATCGTAGGACATGGAGCTCCGCAGCAGACTATCCCTACCTGTTCATACGTCGACCCAACGACATCATCAATTACGATTGATGGAAACGTGTCGGCTCTTCGGGTGAATCATATTTTTGCTACACTAGGTCGATGATGGTCTCAACGAACGTCGTCATCGAGGTGAACGGCGGGCTGAAATGCAGGCTGGTAGGAGATGTGTTATGCTATGGGAGACATTCTCTTGCGCTTCCGTGGGACCCGTGGTAGAAATCGAGGTCAAGTTGACAGCTGCGAACCACCTGCATCCCTTCATACCTGATGTCTTCCTCAATGGCAGTCTCATATTTCAGCAGTATAACTGTCCGTGTCTCGGGGCCAGGACAGTGCTACAGTGCTTTGAGGAGCATCGTTGTGAACTCTCGTTGAGGCCCCGGCTGCCAAATTCGCCTGATGTAAATCCTATAGAACCCATCTGGATCGCTATCGCGCCATCAACACGTACGCAAATCAGCAGCCCGATATTTTCGCGGATTACATGACCTGTGCGTAGACATCTAACGCCACATACCTCCATAAATCTACCAACTAACTGTTAGATCCATGATACGCAGAATCAGTGATGTATTTCGTTCCAAAGACAGACAAACAAGCTATTATGCATGTGGTCATAATGTTTCGGCTTATCAGTATATATTTCACAGCTGGTTATTGTTCAGCATTACTCCTGTCTGCCAAGTTTGGTAGTTGCACTGTTTCAGGACTTCAGCATAGTAACTTGTTAGCTCCAGTCCCCACTTTAAAAGACGGGAACGAATGGTAGGGTTTATTATCCCGACGTCAATTAAGCGATATATTCTTACTGGAGTAAGGATGGCAAAGGAAATCAGCCTCAACTTTTCTAAAGAAATTACGTCAGAAACTTTCCTCATACAGTGTCGTAAGTCGTCCAATGTAGAATATGTTTATGATGTCTGTTGCACGGCGCTTACGGCATGGTTGTCAGTGTCCTTGCTAAAAGCGAGGGATTGTTGAAAAGTAATGCCTCCGCTTTTTTATGTGAAAATTCTCAAATAATTTTGAATAAAACAAACTGTATTAACATTCTGTGTCTTTATCCTTCGTGTCTACGTATCTGCAGCCCTCTGCCGCTAGAGGGCTCCGAAATGTAGCATGTAACGTGTTGGTGTGTACAGTAACCATGTCGGTGCGTGAGAAACAGCGTGTTGTAATAGAGATTCCAATTCGAAGAGTTCGTGCACACATGGAGCACTGTCTCCATCAGCATGACAATGCCAGACCACAGACGAGAGCTGCAACATGTGCAACAATCCTACGCCCTGGGATCACTGTTATCGGTCACGCTCCATACAGTCTCGACTTGGTTGCATACGATTTTCACTTGATTCCAAAACCTAACCCTAGCAAAGCTTTATGCCCACCTTTTGAAAATATTTTAATCTAGTCAGTCACTTTGGAATTTAAGGTTTGAAAAATTATTTATTGTTTTTAATGAATTCTTCTATCGTATTATTTATATATTTAAATTTTTCAGTTACACTTAACCCAAAAATTTAAGTTTAATAGTAGATGTCACTTTTTTCATCGAACGTCGAATTCAATGTTTACAGGTACAGGGCCTTATTTATCTCTCAATGTCTCTTTAAAAAGTATGTTGAGAGTAAAAGTAAACAACAATCAAAGCAATTTGTATTTTTTAAAATTTCTTATGGTGGTCAGTAGCACAAGTTATTGAAACAGTGTTGATATTGCTAAGAGTGTGCTAAACGGTATTTTCAAGTTCTGGACCCTATTTACGCATCAGTACCTCTTTCAAAAGTATGTTGTTAATATAATTCAAGAACAATTAACGAATTTTTTATATTTTTAAGGGTGGGCATAAAGTAGCTCCCTTGGTAATGAATGTCAAGGAAAATGCATTGGTACTGCTACTATTAGAGTACACCTTCCAGGACTTAACTTAGATAGTGATGAAGCGGAGCAGGCAGAGGTGAGTTGTGGGTACATCGTCGGTGTCAAATATTCAACAGTGATGGTATCAACGAACTGATCTCTCGTTGTGAGGAACGTGTTCCTATCCAGGGTGACTATGTTGAGAAACAAATATGTAGACATGAAGCATAAAGATGTAGAATGTTAATAAAGTCTGTTTTATTTAAAAAGATTTAAGAGTTTTCACATAAAAAATTTGAAGAATGTATGCATTTAATGATGTGAACAAAATCTTCCATTTTTTCCCATAAATGTCCTAAGGACGTTCTATAACTTTTTTAAAGACGGTCTGCCATTATTAGCCGGACATCGCTGAAGGCTTCCTACTCAATCCAACTTGAGCAGAGCGAACCGTCCTAATTCTTGTTATCGCTAACACTGCCAGTGCTGTCTCAAGTTGAAGCATTGCACAACATTCTTCCTGAAGACTAGGAAGCCCACAGACAGAAGCAGGAATGGGGGAGGCATTGGCATTAAAAATTATGAACAACGTTTCAGATTACTACAATATGAGCCGACTTCCCCAAACCACGACAACGTGACTACCCTATGGGTCTGTGTAGTGAAAATGCCATAGGACAATAGACATGTGCAGTATGGCGACATGATCTTTTTCTACCGGTTTTTCAGGGGAACTCCAGTGCCGCTATTCACAAATGTGAGCGACAGTTTTCTAATGGAAGAGTTCTGGGTAGCAGGATGTTTGACAGACAGCGTGAGCGTGGCTCACTCCCAGCGTACGTGTTGTAGCTATATGAAAGTCCCGTTCAACAAGATCTTAGTGTTGCTGAGAACATTCTTGAAATGACAGAACGCAGATCAACTAGCAGTTTTGGAAGAATTGCTGCACAGCTACTTATTCCACACACACGAGTGATGTGCACATCTGCATGTAGGAGATGATTCCAAACGAAACGGATTCAATCAGTGGATCACTGTCAATGAACCCTGTATTCCATGTATTCCATTCGCTGATGCTTCAGCATTTTTCCATAACGGTGTCAACTACACGTGCAGCTCTAACGAGTGGGCAAATGAAAATCTGCTCGCTACTGTGGAAGCAAATTTTCAGTGAATTTTCTCAGTGAACAAGTGGTGCGGTATTATTGATGACCAACTCATCGGTCCATTTGTTTTAGATAACCGTCTTAATGGAGTATGGTATCTTGATTTCCTTCAACATGTGATACCAGAACCCATGGAGGATATTTAATTGGCAACACGACGTCATATGTACTTTCCACATGAGGGAGCTCCTGCACATTCCGTACGGCCGTGACACAGTATCTCAATGGAACGCACCCTGGTCGTTGGATCGATCGCCATGGGGTCGTTTCTTTGTCACCGAGGTCACCTGATCTTACTGCATTAGATTACTGTTTGTGGGGTTGGCTTAAAAATGAAGTCTACAAGCGCAGATTGGACAAAAAGAAGGAACTTCTCACTCTTATTTTACAGGCGTGTGCTCAAGTAAAGGACTGTATGAATGATCTCAGATCGGCAACACAGCAACTGTCTACAAGAGTTGCGAAATGCATTGCTGTTGACGGTGGACTTTCTTAAACGTCTTTTGTGAGGCAATGTACACAATTAAACAAAACTTTAGATCACAATGTTTTATTTACTATCACCTGCATTTGTCCTGTTCCCCTTGTTTTCATTAGTTTCCTTGGAAATTGCTAAGGACAAGACATATTTTCATATAATATTTTTTTTCTAATCACTAATACTATCATCCGTCAACGCATGTACCTCTCCTCCTGATTCGCCCTGTATGCTCTCGGGCAGGGAGGATAAGCCGTATGGACCTTGCGCTGAGGTTCGGAATGCGCGACGTCAGTGGCTGAGCCCCATGTAGTAACGCGCACTGCTGCCCCCCCCCCCCCCCCCCCCTGCACTCCTCGCCAGAGGTGAATACATAATTATTTTATGCAGGGAGAGGGAGGAGGCACAAGGTTAGGAGGGTGAACATGTCCTCACATGCTTCGTGAGTCTATTTTTAAAATAAAGACACACACACATACACACACACACACACACAGAGAGAGAGAGAGTGAGAGAGAGACAGACAAATACACATACAGAAGATATCCTACACTTCCTCAGCGTTCATCGTTTATGCAATGCATTGATGCATAGCATCTGTGCCGGTCCATTTAAACGTTCTTCTGGCATCCTACCCAGAAAATATGTCTTCATACGGCATAAGATTGAGAACGATCTATCCGCGGTGCTGGTTGTTACAGGAAATGTGTACAACTGACTCAAGACTCTAACACACTCATCAATAAAGGTTAAGCATATAATTGCTTCTCGTAGCTTGAAATGAGATAGACGTCTTATACTATATTTTTTTTAATATAGAATATTACTCAAAGGAAAACTACACTACATGTTCTCTTTGAACTGATTATGAAATGAATAAGGAACATTATTTGAAATAAAAACTTTCAGTGTCCCATAACATCAAAAATCATAAAATGGTGTTCAGTACACTGTTCAATAACGTGTATGTCCTCCACGGACCCTCAGACACTCTTGAATGCAACAGTACCAACTCACTCCAGACCTCTTCAGACTCCTCAATGGCAGCAAACGTTAATGGAGGATGCTGACAACTAGATACTGATCTTTTGAGCAAGCTCCATGAATGCTCTATGCAATTCATATCCGGTGAAAGTGCTGGCCAATCCATTCTTCGGATTATACGTATTGTCAGATACCGCCACACACGGTGAGCACGATGAGGTCTGGCGTTATATCGTGTAGAGTGAACAATTCCCCTACAGCCTCTGCAAAACCACAGACTATGGATGGGAGAATGTTGTTTTCGTACACTGCAGCTGTCATGTTGCCTTCAACTGGAACGAGTAGCGTGCGGCGGTCATACTTAATACCTACCCAGAATACTATTGAGCCACCGGATTGTTGGTGACGTTCCACAGTCGCTGATGGATGATTGCGTTCCCCTGCCCTCCTCCATATGCGAACAGAGTTATTGCATGGTGCAAGCCTATTCGCACTTCGTCTGTGAATAGCGGTTTGGTCCGTTGGTCTCGTGTGCAATGTTAATGTGCATTCTTCTTACACGAGCACCCTGTGATGTGGACGGAGTGGTGGAGTCTTGAGAGGTCTCCGGCTGTACAAGTTGTTGGAAGTCTTTGATGATATTTCATTTAACAAATGATCGAGAAAAGTTATGAACACTGACATACGATAATACTCTTCTACAGACTTTGTATGAAAATTTCGTCTGTTGGTCTGTTCAAAGCATAAATGAACACTTCTACGTAATCAGAGTGCCACTTGTAAGCATTTCCGAAAGTTCTCCATCGATTAGTAATATTGTCTATTTATTTATATATTCATTTAGCGGAGAAACCAGGCGTTGCCCGGATATTTATTTACAGCTGTGCATCCACACTCTCACCACTCAGCGTCCTGCCTTGTCCTTAATGTTTATATTGTCGTATCGCCTGAACAATGTGTTGTACAATGATATAATTTTATGGGAACATTCAGCGGCATATGTGGATACTCTCTGAAAAATAAGCTGCGAATAGAGTTGGTAGCAACAAAGTAATAAATTTAAACGTCATGCACAATGAGGCAGTTTTTCATACATCTCACTGTTTATGGCGTTATATCTCCTGAAATATGTGTCATACAACGATATAATATTGTCGGTACACACAGCAGCATATGTGGACATTGTCTGTAAAATTATTGCGAAAAAGTTAGTAACAAAGAAGTAACAAATTTAAAGGCCATGCAGCATTTTTCCGGATCTCATTGTTTATGACGTCATATCTCCTGAACTACGTATATTACAATGATATAATTTTGCACTAACATTCAGTGGTATATGTGCATACGGTCTGTAAAATGTGTTGTGCTTTCAGATAGTGGTAAAGAATTAATAAATTATATCGCCATGCCTCATGCGGTACTTTCACTGCACGAACAGCGGAGAAGCAGTAGTAAGTGACGAACATTTTTTCTTTCATTATTTTGTAGGGGTTGTCAGCGAGAAAAAAATTTATAAAGGTTTGAAATTATGCCACTCGCTAAGTGCTCTCATCCTCAAATACTGGATGAATAAGGTCTGGGAATTCACCATAAAACGGGCTATGCTTCCTTTTCACCGGCGCTGCAGTCTGGAACCGCAAGACCGCGACGGTCGCAGGTTCGAATCCAGCCTCGGGCATGGATGTTTGTGATGTCCTTAGGTTAGTTAGGTTTAACTAGTTCTACGTTCTAGGGGACTAATGACCTCAGCAGTTGAGTCCCATAGTGCTCAGAGCCATATGAGCCATTTGAACTTCCTTTTCACCGCAACCCTCCCACCACTGTCACAGGTAGATGGTTCTTACCTCACCAGTGACTGTCACCTGGAATTAACGTACATGTGTACCAAGTTTGGCTGAAATTGGTCTAGGGGCTTGGAGGAGATGTGGAAAAAACAAACAAACACACACACACACACACACACACACACACACACACACACAAACACACACACACACATACACACTCACTCACTCACTCACTTACACCACACTCACCCATCTACATCTACATCTACGTGATTACTCTGCCATTCACAAGAAAGTGCCTGGCAGAGCGTTCAACGAACCACCTTCAAGCTGTCACTCAACCGTTCCACTCTCGAACGGGGTGCAGGAAAATCGAGCACTTAAATTTTTCTGTGTGAGCCCTGACTTTTCTTATTTTATCGTGATAATAATTTCTCCCTATGTAGGGGGTGCAAACAGAATATTTTCGCAATCGGAGCAGAAAACTGGTGATTGAAATTTCATGAGAAGATCCCGTCGCAACGAAATATGCCTTTGTTTTAATGATTGCCACTCCAATTCACGTGTCATGTCTGTGGCACTATCTCCCCTATTTCGCTATAATGCAAAACGAGCTGCCCTTCTTTGTACTTTTTCGACATCATCCGTCAGTACCACCTGATGCGGATTCCACACCGCACAGCAATACTCCAGAATAAGGCGGACAAGCGTGGTGTAAGCACTCTCTTTAGTAGACCTGTTGCTCCTTCTAAGTGTTCTACCAATAAAAAATAAATGAGCGTATGGCATTGGTGGCTGGGAGACCCCTCGCGGGGCGGTTCGGCCGCCGCAACACAAATTCTTTAACGCCACTACGGCGACTTGCTAGTGAATGAGGATGAAATGATGATATGAAAGACATACAACAACCAGTCATCTCGAGGCAGAGAAAATCCCTGACCCAACCGGGAATCGAACCCGGGACCCCGTAATCGAAATTTAGTGAATTCCTTTTACTACTCAGGCGAATAACTTCACACTTTTCTTTATTCAGGGTCAATTGCCACTTTTCGCACCATACAGATATCTTATCCAAATTATTTTGCAATTTAGTTTAGTCATCTGATGACTTTACAAGGCGATAAATGACAGCATCATCTGCAGACAATCCAAGACGTCTACTCAGATTGTCTCCTATATCGTTAATACAGATCATGAACAATAGAGGGCCTATAACACTTCCTTGGAGAACACCAGATATTACTTCTGTTTTACTCGATGACTTTCCGTCTACTACTACGAACTGTGACCTTTCTACCAGGAAATCACGAATCCACTCGCACAACTGAGGCGATATTCCATAGGCACCCAGTTTGATTAGAGGACACTTGTGAGGAACGGTGTCGAAAGCCTTCTGGAAACCTAAAAATATGGAATCAATCTGATATCGCCTCTCGATAGCTCTAATTACTTCATGAGTATAAAGAGCTCGTTGTGTTTCGCAAGAACGATATTTTGTGAATCCATGGTGACTATGTGTCAATAAATCGTTTTCTTCGAAGTACTTCGTAATGTTCGATTACAGTATATGTTCCAAAACCCTACTGCAAATCGACGTTCGTGATATGGGCCTGTAATTCATCGGATTACTCCTACTTCCCTTTTTGGGTATTGGTGTGACTCGAGCAATTTTCCAGTCTTTAGGTACGGATCTTTCTGTGAACGAGCGGATTTATATAATTGCTAAATATGGAGCTATTGTATCAGCGTACTCTGAGAGGAACCTGAATGGTATACAGTCTGGACCGGAGGCCTTGGCGTTATTAAGTGATTTAACCTGCATTGTCACGCCGAGAATATCTGCTTCTATGTTTCTCATCTTCGCAGTTGTTCTTGATTGGAATTCAGGAATATTTACTTTGTCTTCGTTGGTGAAGAAGTTTCGGAAAACCGCGTTTAGTAACTCTGCTTTAGTGGCACTTTCATCAGTGACTTCACCGTAGTTATCACACAGTAAATGTATTGATTTCGTCTTGCCACTGATGTGCTTTATGTATGACTAGAATCTCTGGGTTTTCTCCCAGATTTCGAGACAGAATTTTGTTGCGGAAATTATTAAAAGCATCTCGCATTGAAGTACGCGCTATATTTCGAGCTTCTGTAAAACTTTGCCAGTCTTGGGGATTTTGCGTTCTTTTAAATTTGACATGCTTTTTTTCGCTGCTTCTGCAACAGCGATCTGACCAGTTTTGTGTACCATGGGGGATCAGTACCATCACTTATTAATTTATGTGGTATATATCTCTCAATTGCTGTCAATAGTATCTCTTTGAAGTCGTTCCACCACTTTTCTACGCTAACATGTTCAAGGAGGAGTGAAGACTGTCTCTTAAAAAGGCGTTAAGAGCATTTTTATCAGCTTTTTTAAACAGATATACTTTGCGTTTTTTATGGTTGTTGGTGTTACGATATTCAGGCTAGCAGCAACTGCCTTGTGGTCGCTAATCCCTGTATTCGTCACGATACTCACTATTTGTCCTGGATAATTTGTTGCTAAGAGGTCAAGTATGCTTTCACAACCATTTACGCTTCGAGTGGGCTCATGAACTAATTGTTCAAAATAATTTTCTGAGAAAGTATTCAGTGCAATTTCGGATGACGTTTTATGCCTGCCGCCAGATTTAAACGTATAATTTTTTCCAGCCTATCGAGGGTAGATTCAAATAACGACCGACTGTAATTGTATGAGTGGGGTACCTATTTCAAATGAGAGAAGTTTTCTTTGAACTGTTCAGCAACTATATCTTCTGAGTCGAGGGATCGGTAAAACGATCCAATTAACAGTTTAGTCCGATTTTCAGGAATAACTTCTACTCATACTACTGTATTTCGCAGGAGCTATCTACTTCAATATCACTACAAGGCAAACTATTTCTGACAGCAATAAATACTCCACCATTAACTGTATTTAATCTCTCCTTTCTGAACACTGTTAGATCGTTTGAAAAAATTAATGCTGAGCTTATTTCCGGCTTTAGCCAGCCCATAATACGTATGGATTACTATTCCTCCTTTTTTTACGTTTGGGTATTCTCTAAAATATGAATCAAATCAACTTTTCATTAAGAAATACACTAAGTACACTTCATACACGTTTCACACTTTGTTTTCGATGTATATTCAGTCACTGTATCACTTTGACTACTCACACTTCTGTTTGCTTTTATTCAGTGGCTGCATTACTTTTTGGGTAACTCCCCTCGCCACTGATAAGAAACTGACGTTGGAACCCACGACTGGTCTTTCTTTATATACCCCTACCAACGGATACACCCACCAGTGGCGATTTCCAGAACATACCAAAAAGGCTTCGAATGGGTCCCAACGTTCCACATTTCACAACATTCTGGAATACACAAGGAACATGAATGGATGCAGATGATCATACAGGATGCTTACATACGTATCACCTGTCAGAATCGTATCTAGACGTATCAGGGGTCCCGTATCACTCCAACTGCATACGCCCCACTCCATTACAGAGCCTCCACCAGCTTAAAAATTTTCTTCTGACATGAAGAGTCCATGGATTCATGAGATTGTTTCCACACCCGTACCCGTCCATCCGCTTGATAGCATTCGAAACGAGACTCGTCCGACCAGGCAACATGTTTCCAGACATCAACAGTCCAATGTCGGTGTTGACGGGACCAGTCAAGGCGTAAAGCTTTGTGTCGATGTAGTCATCAATGGTGCACGAGTGGACCTTCGGCTCCGAAAGCCCATGTCGATGATGTTTCGTTGAATGTTTCGCACTGTGGCATTTGTTGATGGCTCTGCACTGAAATCTGCAGCAATTTGCGGAAGGGTTGCACTTCTCTCACGTAGAACGATTCTCTTCAGTCGTCGTTGATCCCGTGCTTGTAGGATCTTTTTCCGGCCACAGCGATGTCGGCGATTTGATATTTTACTGGATTCTTAATATTCACGGTACCCTCGTGAATTGGTCGTATGGGAAAATGCCCACTTCGTCGCTACCTCGGAAACGCTGTGTCCCATCTTTCGTGCGCCGACAGTAATCTTAAATGTTGATAACTTGCCACTGTACCAGCAGTAACCGATCTAACAATTGTGCCAGACACTTGTTGACTTAAATAAGCGTTGCCGACCGCAGCGTCGTATTCTGTTTCTTTATGTATCTCTGTATTTGAATACGCATGCCTGTCCCAGGTTCTTTGGCGCTTCAGCGTATATTGATTAGCTTTTACCCGCGGCTTCGTTGGTTTATCAGTAGCATTGTTGTGATGAGTTAGTATCGGAGAAGTACACCTAGCGACGTGTGCCATTCACCGTGCTGTCCTATCGCACGAAGGCGATCTTTTATGGTTCACCTACAATCACCATTTTTGTGATCTCTTTCGGATTCGCTGTGTCAGGTGCAATCAAACGACACAAATTCTTATGGATAAATCATAAAAGCCAAGCATATGCTCTAGGGAACTTTCCTGTAGTTCTTTTTGATATCTACAGTTCCGCACTTTCCAATCTGATGTAGCTCTTATCGCCTGCGCAACGTAAATAGTGCATTACCAACAAAGATTTTGTTTTCTTGGTTCATTATTATCGGCCATTATCACCTCTGCCTAATGATTTAATTTTTTTAAGTAGCCTACGTTTTTTCTCAGGGTTCAAGCTATCTGCATACCAAAATTCATCAAATTCGATTCAGTGGTTCTGCCGTAAAATGGTGAAAGACACACGGAGTTACTTTCAGATTTATAATACAGGGTATGTTATGTATTATTCAAAAATGGCTCTGAGCAATATGGGACTTAACATCTATGGTCATCAGTCCCCTAGAACTTAGAACTACTTAAACCTAACTAACATACGGACATCACACAACACCAAGTCATCACGAGGATGTATTATTCACTGTGCCTTTCAACAAGTAGTGAGGTGCCACATCATGACTGAAATACGCTGGTTCCTGATAAAAACGCCAAATAGGACACAAGGTATTATTTGCTAACAAGAGAACTTGGGCGAAATGTCAGAGCGTATGGAACAACAAAAGCAATGACTTTAAGAAGCCTGCCGATGACTGGAAATCGAAACGTGTAGCTTCAGATTTAGCTGTTTATAGTAGTAACTCGTGTCAGTACTGTTTCTTACTAACTAGGAAAAGAATCCAGATACATCATCTATCTTTCGGAAATATCTGAATGTGTGGGCCTAAACGCAGCCCTAGAAATTTAAAAATTTTGCACAAAGTAAAAGGTTAAACATTACTTGCTTAGCGAGTTAAATCTACACAAAAGCTCATATACGTGCGACGCAGTCACGAAACTATGACCGATGTCATGTTTTATAGTATTTTTATCGTAAATTCTGGTAAAAAAGAAACACGAAGACATAACACAACCAGTGACACTTACGTTCCGTTAACGACATGTTTTCTCCATTTTTTAAACTCACAATTACATGCTGCCGTAAGTAAATATGGTGGTTATGATGAGATACTCTGTCTCTCTCTCTTTCTCTCTCCGACTGCCTACTGGGCACGCGCTCCCGTGACCTCACCCCACCCCCTGAATCCGTCATTCCTCCTCACTACTCTTGTGCAGTCGCGGTAAAGAGGAAAATCACTACACTCTGCCGCCGAGATTTCTACCATTGCGTGATTGCTTTAAGACAGCATTTTATCCTATAGCACACCGAAGGCTAAAGAAATCAGAATCTTCTTCTGTACTTATTCCTCCCAGTATGTACCTCACACCTAAGTGTGTTCTGTTCCTCCCCACTGCCGATTGTGGCGTCCTGTAAGTCCTCTTTGCGTCACGTAACTTGCCGTGCGACCTTGCAGTTGAAGCCCCTCTCTGTTTGAG
Organism: Schistocerca serialis cubense; assembly: GCF_023864345.2. Lineage (NCBI taxonomy): Eukaryota > Metazoa > Arthropoda > Insecta > Orthoptera > Acrididae > Schistocerca > Schistocerca serialis. The sequence continues at coordinate 464,883,690 of NC_064640.1, read as the reverse complement.
CTATCCCTTGTCATTTACCGTAACTGTATCCAGGTGTAACTGCAATATACAATAGATGTTGCGCACACACTGGTTACAAACGCTTTACGCCTAAGATCGGTAAGCCAAATAAAAACCAGAAACTTGTCTGTTGGAGCCTGAAATGTATACTGTTACATACTGGTACTATCAGCTGCATGCTGTCTCCTCCTGCTGGCATAAATTCCTCGCCTGCGACTTTTGCAGGAACCATTAATTTAAACACATTGTGTCCACCACTCACACATTCCCGTCTTTGTTAGAAGTTGTGGTACAGATTATTACCTGTGGCCATCGAGCCGTACAACCTCCGTTTGGATTTCTCTCCAAGATGCTCTGGTATCAGTCAGCTAACCGTCAAGTCGTAAGGAGTCGCTATTCGAACTTCCTCCTAAGCAAATATAATGGTGACAGAATAGGACACAATTACTTAGGCCGTGTGGTAGTTAATCACCAGCTATCCTGATTATCTTTTGCTGTGTTTAATTATATGTTCTGTTTAATACATTGACACTTTAATACTTTTATGGTGTTTTATACGAGGGTTGGAGATGACATAATGGCTTACTTTTAAGTGGATTGTAATATCTCATCTGATTCTCTACGGTTTGTTTCTGAGTTTTTGCCGCATATTCTACATTAAATAGATGGTTTTGTTAACTATAAAATTTTAAACTTAAGTATTGCAGTAAATAGAACTGTGCGTGTATACGAGGGTTGTTCAGAAAGTAAGTTCCGATCGGTCGCGAAATGGAAACCACTGGGAAAATCCGGTAAAGCTTTGCACAGATGTGTTGGGCAGTGTCTCTAGTAAGCCCGTCGATTGTGTCCCGTTGCTCTTTTCAGTTCTGAGTGAACAGTGAGCACGTAAAGATGCGTAGGAAATAGCATCTCCCGCCAAATGTGAGGGCCTGGTTAGAGATTTCGCCTGTGTCATGCATCCCAAATAACACAACTGTCGAGCAGTTCCTTCGTCATGCCAATTCTCGGCTGCACACTGCAGTGGCAATGAAGACGCTCCTGCAGCGTTTCCGATGAGAAGTGTTTGATCACCCACAATACAGTCCGTAATTGGCTCCACCTGAGTCTCATCTCTGTTCACGAGAATCGCTGGCTATGAAGACAAAATTTTTCCTTAGACAACGAGCTGCAGACCAGTGCAGATAACTGGCCGAAAGCACAGGTGGCTGCTTTCTATGGCGAGTATATTGGAAAGTTGATACAACAATACGACATAACTCGAAGTTGCAGCGGCGAGTATGTAGAGAAGTGAGCGGAAGGTGTACCTAGCTGTTGCAAATAAAACGTTTTTGGTTTTCACTGCGGTTTCCATTTCACGACCGATCGGAACTTGCTTTCTGGACAACCCTCGTATGATCCATTTCTTGTTTATGATGTTAATGTATTGGTGTGTGACCACTCCCTGCTGCTTCCAGGGCCGTTTGTTCCACCAGGCAAGGCTAGGTGGCCACCTAGTGCAGAAAAATCTTAGGGGCAGCGAAGGGCAGAAAAAATTAATTTCAAAGCAAACGGCGAAAAAGTTGAGCAAATGAGGAGAAAAAACTGAAATGCAGAAGAAATGAAAACATCGAATTATTTTCAGAAGCATACGTAACAGTTACTTAATAAGTCTACTTTCTTTGACGAAAGTAAACACATTGCCTCTACCTACCGCAAAACTAAAGTACCTGCTAATGAGTGCTAAAAGGAAACCAACATGACCTTGTTCATCTTTGTCGAGCGCTGTAGCAGCGCACGTGTGTTGCCTTGCGGTCATTTTGCGACTTGATACCATACCTCCCTCAGTCAGGGTTACGAACGTAGCGATTTTGTCTCTAGATCTAGCTTTCTTCACAAAATATCAGTGCTACTGATACATCGGCAGGGTAAACATCGTTTAAAATTATCGCGTAAATGTTTCCGATATATCGGTATTTCGATATATCGCTGTCCGACGTTCCAAATTTTCCCTGGGATGCCTTACCCTAGTACTTATCATGGTGTCGAAGTGACAATAACAAAATCTATTTTGCTCTCGTTCGCGCTTTTAAGAATGTAATGAGTGACAATTATTTTTAAATAAATCACTGAAATGGGTAAGACGGAGTATCTGTAAAGATTTCAAGTAGAGTGGCGAAAAAGTGAACACTATGAAAAATGGTTATGTAGAGCGGTGGGAGAGCTAACGTAAGTATTGTAAAGTGCCTATGTTTCTCTTTAGGCGAAAAAACGTGCACTCATCCCTAGTCTGGAAATATGGTGATATACACGTGCATAGATGGAGCAGGGTGTATACTACAATGACCTCTCAGTTCTCGCAAGAACAATTAACTAGGTGGCTGTTTCGTTTCTCCGCTGTTGGAGCTCAATGACTCATCAGCTAATTTCTAGCTGAATGTCAGCCGAAGTGAACGCAGTGTTCACACAAAATTCCTCTTTTGGCGTCGCACAGAGCGTGATGCACGCTGTTCTACACTTGATGCTGGTTCAGCGGAGAGTCCTCAAAGTTTTCGGGCTTGTGTCTTTCGTAGCAAACTGTCCCCCATCTGTTCCTTTCGTGCTTCACGTCATGGCTTTATCAGACCAATGGGAGCGTTCCTTTCTTTCACCTTGTGAAAACTACCTCTGCCAATCTCAAAGGGCCTACCTTCAAACTGCGTTGAAATTTCGCCCCTTTCTACCTCTTCCGAGTTTATTCCAGCCAATCGGACCCTCTGTTCCCGCTCCTGACGTGCTTACATCACGAGCGCACCACGGGCATTTCACGTGATCAACAGCGTTGCTGGTCTGTTTGTATGTATCTGGAAATTTCCCAATGCAGATTTCTAAAGAATTTCTCCATAGCAAGCAGCGCTGGCTCGCTACCTAATCTCCTCATTTTATCGCCCAGCGCGTTCGTTGTCCCTTTTGCCATGAGTGATCAACCCCTTTTTAAAAGCGTTCTGTTGTACTCAGGCCTTGATGGCGCAAGTCTGTCCCCAAACTAAAACATACCCCCCAGCCGCTTTTTTTGACCTCTTGCTCATTGACATGCAGGACTTGGGTTGGATGTATTAATACCATCGAATCGCGTGTCATCCCTTTGCATTACATACTGTACATTTTAATAGGCAAATCTGCTCATTATCGCCAAGGTATGTCAGGTGACATACTCACCTACTTGTTACAACATATAAAATCTCTCATGCAAAGTGCGAAATTGACATTCATTCCATCTGCCACCTTACAGTTTCTCCTTTTTTACGTTTTTAGTAGTACTGGTATGCTATGCAAAACATGACACCAGTGTTGCAAATATGGAAAAAACGGCACCAGTATTACCACATTATTTGCAAGTCATATCATGTTTTATGCAGGTCTTTTCCACACTTTGCAGCTGTGTGTTCTTGGTTCCTCCCTACCTGTAATGGGGGCTACTTCCCATGTCTGTCTGCCACATTAATTTCATTTTGTTTATCTACTTCAGTAATTCTCGTTGTCTAAAGTTCTTGGTTATATAACACTCTATCACATTTATGGATTTTCGTTATGTACGTCTGTATCGTCTGTTTTGTGTGTTAAATTTCTCTGTTTGTTTATTTTCTCATATAAGAACATGTTATCGGTGTTGGATTACATATTCTGTTTACGTGATGTAGTTCTAAGGTACATCTGGTGCACTTATTTGTTTGTGAATACGCGATTACGCTTTATGTATGTTCGCTCTGTATTATTTTTTTACTTAGATATGACGCCATTGATCAGAACCGATGAGTTGTATCCTATTCTTAAGTATCCCCCGACGCGCCCCCCCTCCCCCCCCCCCCCACAATAATTTACTGAATGTCGGAAATCTAGCGACTTTCTCATGATTTTTTATGTTCAAACTGGCGAAAATGGAAGCTTTCATGTTGGTCACCCTGCCCTTAGTCTCTCCTTTTGTTTTTGGCTCGGTAGATCATATTTTAAGCTTCATTATACTGAGTGGTTTTGCTGATGTTTTTAGTTCTACTATTTTTAATTTCTTACCTAGGGCGGCAAAACACCTAGCAACGGCCCTGAGTATTTCCGAACTACAGGTGGTTTTGCACTATTATGCCGGATGTTGCCAGTCCTACTTAGCTGTGGCCAACGGCAATTTCTAACAGTCTGTGGCTCCCGCGTTTATGTTAGCTGTTCTGCGAATTGGCAGAGACATATTATAACACTCACGACAGATAGAGACTGGTTCTGACGCAACAATATTGAGTAGCTCAGTTCTTTCCGTTGCCACCACTGTCGCCCGTTCTGCCATGAATTAATATCGGTGAACGTCTGCCGTTGGCTGTTACTCTGTTTATTTGAGTCCGCCCCTGTTCAATTCACACGCTACTACTGAGCTACCCACGCCATCCTTTGCTTCTTTGCTTTTCTGATGGAGAGTTCACTATCTCACATTTCACAGCCAAGATCACTGACATATCGTGTCTCCCTTCTTACCGCATCGACTAGCCTCTCTCTAAAAAAAACTCTGTCGTGAGGATGAACTCTTTTTCATGCACCTCCCCGATGAACAGTTAATACAAAAAGTCATATTGCTAGTTTTAGACCGCTAACCTTGGCGCGACCCATATCCGTTGCCGCTAAGACACTGTGGTTTTGTATTCTTGCAACATTAGCGAGGATACAGGTGGAATATCTCACCTTGTATATATTGGGCTGACATTACGCTGGATGCTGTTGCACCTTAGTACCAGAAGGTCTCTTTTGCACCTAAAGACTGCAAAGTTGCAAAGGTCACACCAGTACTCAAGAAAGGAAGTGGGTGTAATCCGATGAATCACAGATCCATATTACTAACGTCGATTTGCATAGGATTTTAAATTACTACGAGGAAAATTATATTTTGACCCACAGACACCTCGTATCCAGAAAATGTAATTCTTGTGAAAAACAACTCTCTCTTTATTCCCTCGAAGTAATTAGTGCTGGCGACAGAGGATCACAAATTTATTCCACGTTTCTAGATTTCCAAAAGGCTTGTGATACCATTCCGCACAATCAGTTTAAAATAAAGTTACGTGCTTATGGAATGTCGTCTCAGTTGTGCGACTGAATTCGTGATTTCCTGTCTGGAAGAACATTGTTAAAAGTAATGAACGGAGAGTCATCGAGTAGAACAAAAGTGATATCTGGCGTTCCCCATAGAAATGTTATAGGCTCTCTGCTGTTCCTAATCTATATAAACAATTTATCAGACAATCTGAGTGCCATCTTACACTCTTTGCAGCTGATGGTGTCACTTGCCGCCTAGAGAAGTTATCAGAAGGTCAAAAACAATTGCAAAACGATTTAGACACGATATCCGAACGGTGCGAAAAGTGGCAACTGACCCGAAATAATCAAAACAGTGAGGTCATCAAAAAGAGTACTAAAAGGAATTCGCTAAATTTCGGTTACACGATAAATCGCACAAATCTAAAGGCTATGAATTCAACTAAACACTCAGGCATTATGGATACGAATAACTTAAACTGGAACGATCACACAGATAATGTTATGGGGAATGCAAACCAAAGACTGCGCTTTATTAACAGAGCACCTAGAAGATGCAACAGGTCAACTAAAGAGACTGCTTAAACTACGCTTGTCCGTCCTCTGCCTGAGTACTCCTGTGCAGTATGGCATCCTTACCAGATACGACTGACGGAGGAAATCGAAAAAGTTTAGAGAAGAGTGGCTCATTTTGTATTATCGTGAAACAAGGAGAGAGTGTCACGGATATGATCAACGAGGTGGGGTAGTAATCATTAAAACGAAGGCGGTTTTCGTTGCAGTGAGATCTTTCCACTAAATTTCAATCTCCAACGTTCTCCTCCGAATGCGAAAATACTTTGTCGACACCCACCTACGTAGAGAGAATTGATCCTACATTATTTCTCAAGTCAAGCTCACCTTTTCTCAAGACATGCTAATCGTACAGGGGTGACTCAGATATCGTTAGGACGCTTTTTAAAGGGCATCTGACATAGTATATCGATTTTGCGGTAAAACTTACTATCTGTGGAAAATTTTAACGTAAAAGAGATTTTGAACCCTCGCAATACCAATGGTGAGGTGGGGAGGGGGGGGGGGGGGAGGGGGGAGACTTTATGCCCTCCTTTTGAAAATACTGTAATTTCGTCAGTTACTTTATATTTTAAAATTTTGAAAAAAACATAGTTTTTACTGTATTCTTCTATAGGATCACTTACATATTTTAAATCGATCAGTTAGATTAGAATCGTTCAGTTAAACGTAACACAAAAATTTAAGACTCAGCAGTAGATGTCATTTTCTCCCACGAATGTCGTGTTCAGTATTACTAAGTTCAGGGTGACAGTCATAAAGTCAGTAGTACTCGTTATTCAAAGTGCGCTGAAATTTCTAAGAATGTGTTAAAACGTATTTTCAGGTTTTGAATCCTAATTATTCATCAGTACCTATTTAAAAACTATGTTATTAATTTAATTCAATGACAGTTCAAAATTTTGTTTTTTTTTTAGGGTGGGTTTAAAGGACTCTCCTACCCTCCCCCTTGGTAACGCGAAACATGGAAAATGCCTTGGTATTGCGAGAGAGAACTCTCATAGCCAAGACCAGCTCCCGTCTGCCCTCTTTGGGTAGTAGTCTGTACTATGAGGGATTGGCTGCTCGCCGCCTCTGGCAGCTCTTGCCATCTCGCGTCACTCCACTACACTACGTAGAGCCGGCTGAGTGTAGAATCACCTCGGTTCTCTCTCTATCAGTTAAAAAATACTTCTTTTTATGGGGTGAGTGTAAAATTACACCCCTACCCTCTCCCTTGGTAACGTGAATCATGGAAAATGACTTGGTATTGCGAGAGAACTCTCATAGCCAAGAGCAGCTCCCGTCTGCCCTCTTTCGGTAGTACTTTGTACTACGAGGGATTGGCTGCTCGCCGCCTCTGGCAGCTCTTGCCATCTTGCGTCACGCCACTACACTACGCAGAGCCGGCCGAATGTAGAATCACCCCGGTTATCTCTCTTTCAGACTTCGGCGGCCTTTTCATATTACCTTATTACAAATAACATTTTATTGTATACTGGAAATCATACTGGTCTTAACAGTCAAATAACAAAAGATGATGAACTTCTGTCAACAAAGGTGTCGTTCAATTTGTGTGAAAACTTGGTAGATGTAGGTTGGTGCTGTATATGGACAATTACTAGGCTACTCAAGCCCTGACCTATTGAAAAGACTTGTGTACAGGAATACTGATACCGACGGAACAGACAGAACTTATAGGAAAGGTAAGCCACATAGTTGCCGTAGTAACAAGGACTTGTCAACATTTATGCTATTTCCTGGCTCATGAGCTCTCTGAAATCTTGCTTTCAAATGCTTCGTCATAGGCATAATTTTGTAAACGTTTTTACTGCCATGTACATGTTGGTGTTTTCTCCTGGCAGCAATATGTAGAATTGTCGGTAGAAGAGATATTTCTTCACTCAAAACTAGTGGCGGCTCGTAGGTATACATTCTGGGTGTTCAAAAATTTTAAATTCAGATAAATATGAGAGTACGAAATTAATACCATCTCCTGTATAATAGTTATGTTTATAAACGTATTTATACAACCTCACTCGTTGTCAATAATAATATTAATAATAATAATATGCATAACTTGTCTAAGAATTGTTTTTGTGGAATTCTTTTGTTCATAATTGAGTACAGTTTAGGGCAAGAACGAAATAATGTATAAGCTTTCACTGCTCTCCGTTTCGCATTTTTGTCTAACAGAGTCTTCGTGCCGTTTTAATTTTTTTCGGACAAATGTACAAGACCCCTAGTACATGTATTAGTTAACTTGCGTTGCGCCCACACAACAATTTCGCTTTTGGTCACGCTTATTTGATTTCGTCACTTTCTCAGAGAAAGGAGCTAGTCTGGGCTAACTTTTCCTGGTAATTTTCTTTTCTGTTAGTGCTTAATAAAGGTTCAACACAGTTCGTGTCGACACTGCACAGGAAAGCCGATTCCTGCACAGTAAACAACAAATTCCAAATACAAACTGCCGTTTACTGAAATTATTAAATTCAGATAGTACTATCTACCAACAAGGTCACTTAACTAGAATACAAATGAGGCGCTGAGAGCCATAAGGGCCAAAAGCACCCCGTCCTCGATTCCCCGTATTTACGTGAATATCAGAGAAACCAGTGAGACAGCTTTTCTTGAATGTTCAGATGTATATGTACACTGTGGGCCTACCGTACTGATAAACCTGACAAACCGTAAGATCAGCCGATGTCACAAGCATGAATAAATGCACCAGTCTCACAATCGACGATGACGTGCTTTATCGTTCTCAGCGTCTCATATGTATTACTGAATGATAAAATCCAAAATTTAACATACTGTATCTCATTCAGAATCCCACAAAATAGGTTTTTCTATGAGTGTAACTATTACATATACTGAAATCCGATCTAATTGTACTTGATAGTAGAATATCTGTGCAGTGTGCTACCTCCTAGCGGAATTTATGCCAAACGAACAAGGATAAGTATGCTGCTGTGTGCTTCCACCTGGTAGCTTCGACGTAAACTTGTAGTTGAGTCGTTAGGACTAGTATTGCATGCCATGAACAGTGGATGTTGTTTATCGAATCTAATTGTATTTGGCCCTTGCAGCAATTACGTCATGCCAGTTGCGCATACGCAGAAGCTCCTTGAAACATGCACAAGTGGAGATGTGCTCGCGGCCTCGATGCCAAGATTCACCGAGTCTAGAGGAGATTTGGTGCCATGTATTCAGACTACCACATCTACATTATATTTAATAGCATTCAAAGAAAAATAACCAATAAATCCGCAAGGTGTGCTCTTGTGCTCTTACACAACAGCCGCGACTGCTCAAAACACTAGGGAAGAAGGCCAGTTCTATACTCTGCTCATCGTAAGACTAAGCCTCATTAAACAGTACACTATGTATTCTTCCGCGCTTGCTGGAACCTCATTGCACTTCGTTTCACGTTGAGAGGAAGCCAAGCTTGTCGCGAGTACAGTCAAGTACGATAATGAGGAAACGTTTTATGCTGTGTGTTACGCGTACATCGACCAAGCATTAATATGGCTACACCGGTGCATTTAACTTGGACGGCACTGGCCAAGCAACTGATCCAACTAACCTGCAGTGATTTGAACAGTTGCAGTAAAGACGCAAAAAGAGACGAGCACAGAACAGTATAGCTTTGAATGTCATTTAATTTTTAATCGTGAGGAAATAATAGATTATAAATCTCTGGCTGTGCGCTTCTTAGGTGACCGGACGGAAAACATCACATGCTCTCGATCTTAGCTAACGTAGGTACTATTGTAATTAAAAACGAGATTCTGCATGAGCTTCGTGTGTCGTAAAAGAACACTGCTGTGGTTTCACCATGTGTTTAAATATTAAAGCCACTGAAGGTATTACAGTCAGTCGTCTGGTAATCTCTGAACCCCTTCCATATCGGACTCCGAGGAATACATTTGAGTACTGCTGCTTTGATAACGACGCGATCAGCCACAAAATCCCAAGCCATCAAAAACTCCACATTTCCCACTACACTTTTATGACGTGCTGTTCTGCATTTAGCCATCGTTCGGCAGTGGCGTGTCACAAAGCTTCGTGCATTAGTTCCAGTACGTTTTGCAGCTTCAATGTCTTAATATTTCTCGCGACAAATTCCATAACTTGGCTCCAGATCAGTTATACTGGGTTCGGATTGCAGTCTTAAGGTGACGACTCTAAAAATGCAGCATTTATACAGTGTGCTCGACGCCGTGAAAATTATCGTTTTCCGTGTTTCTACGACGCATATCATTCTCGCTCGTGTGAGACCACATCTTCCCTACAAAACAATGGGCACATTCAAACAAAGAGTAGTCGATTTTTCATTTTTCTCCAAAAAAATTGAGTGCGTGATGGTTTCTTAACTTCAACAATCTCTTCTAAAATATCGATAATTCAGAATGTATATTTGCAATGAACGCCAAAATTTTTCGGATGATAAATAATTAGAAACTAGAAGACGTGCATTTTTCTTGAAAAATGATGGTTAGGTACGAGTTAGTTACCATATATTGGATGACTTTCAATTTAAATGATTTAGGTATTCCTACTGAACAAAAAAAAATTTGTTGTTATATAGATCTTAACGCGTTTCGAATCGCCGCTCGCAAATACATGTGATCATCGACGTACGACGCTGCTGATTACTCTACGCTTATGTTTTGAATGCGATCCCTGTTTTTAATATACAGGGTGATTATAATTAAAGTTACACTTTCAAAACGCTGTAGAAATAACACCACTGATCAGAATGAGGTCAAATTGCAACGGAATATTATAGGAGAAAAGGAAAAATGTATGGCAAAAGAAAAAAATTGTGTGAAAATTGATCAATAGATGGCGCTGTATGTGTCAGAATGCGTAAATAAAAACAACTGTCATGCTCATGACCCACTGAAGTTGGTACAAACACGCCGGGTACACGGCTTTGGCTCCTTTCGCGTCTGCGACGTTCGCCATGAATGTCTCAATGCAGGATCGCGCTCTGCTTCTAAAGCTGTATTACAAGAATGATGACTGTGCACACATCGCTCTGCAGAAGTTCCGAACGCTGAAGGCTTTGAAAAAAGGTGCTGGTCTGATGACTGCCGTGGGCCTGGAGAAAATGATTCGGAAATTCGAAAAGACTGGTTCTTTCGGTGCGCGACCTGGTAGAGGGAGGAAACGAATTGATTCGACGTCAGTGGAAGCAGTGCCCACTGCAACGCAAGAGGAGACGAGTGGTGGTGTGCAAACGTGTAGTGCACGGAGAATTGCCCGAACATTGGACATACCTGTGAGCACGTTGCGTAAAATCCTACCAAACATCTTTCTTTGCTATCCATTCAAAACTACCCATGTGGACGAGTTGCTTCCTGTTGACCTTCCAGCAAGAGTGACCTTTGCTTTAGAATTACTTGCTCCCACGGAAGTGGACAGTGATTGGCCGTGGAAGATTTTGTGGTATTAGTTGAAAACAGCCTTGGTTGCAATTTTAATTTTTTTATTTATCAACTACGCGTTTCACCTTATTTAGGCATCTTCAGGCTGAACTTAATTTGGTATTTCTTAGGACGATCCATTAGACAGTGTAGCTAAAGGGCATCGTCGAGTACATCAGGCCAACATCGCCTTCGTTAACTTTGGTAAATACTTTCCAGATGGACGTGAGTGGCTCCAAAACTTGCATAACGCGTTCACGTTCGCAGCAGATCCTGTGAACGTGAGCGCATTCTGGTGCGAAGACTGTGGAGATTTCGACTTTCCTGGCAATGAGCAGCTTCAACGAAGGGTATTCAGCAATTGTGAAGACCATGACGACGATGGACGTCATCCTGGGACTCTTTTCGACGCAGTTCGCCAAGCATCCGGATGACCACCGGATTCAAGCGGCCGAAAACCGCTTGTCACCGGCGGTACGAGCGGCTCTGGAGCAGCGCAGGATGGCCCGGATCGAGCAGAACGCGCTCTGTCAGGAAGAGGAAGGACTAGTTTATGGACCTGGAATAGCAGATTCAATGTAAGTTGCATAATATTGCATTTATTTGTAGTCAAAACTTCAAACGCGTTTTTCTCGAAATGGCTTTTTTTTATCGCGCGGTATGCTAATATCAAATCTGCTAAACCGATTGGCATGATTCTTTGTTTCCGACGAAGCTAACTAAATTGTCTAGAAGTTGTACACTTTTATTCCGATCCATGAACTAAAAGTATTTTTACTTGGCCGACGAAGAAGAAAAATCGACGAAAAAACCCTATTTTTTTAAATGGCTTCCATTTTGTTTCCTACTGTCCAAATAACTTAAGTGAGGTACAACTCCTAAAGAATCTTATATACTTCACTAACTACAATTCAATTCTGATTTCAGACGAGCCGGCTGACCTGTGACATACCGTGCGTGGGAGTCTACATCGAAATTTTGTTTCGCTCCGACGGCACTTCCGCCTTTGCTCTTCGACATTTCCGGTCGAAAAAATTGCAGTTTGTGGAAGAAATATCAATAAACATTTTGACCAAATTTGATTCAAATGGCTGTGAGCATTATGGGACTTAACATCTGAGGTCATCAGTTTCTAGAACTTAGAACTACTTAAACCTAACTAACATAAGAACATCACACACATCCATGCCCGAGGCCGGATTCTAACCCGCCACCGTAGCAGTCGCACGGTTCCGGACTGAAGCGCCTAGAACCGCTGGGTCACCGCGGCCGGCGACCAAATTTAACATTGATATCTATAACACATCCCGAGAAAAAAATCTCAAAGAACATGCTTTTTTCGGGCCAAAGATAGTAAACCTCCCCTTAATTTACTACCTCTGTGTTCAATCAGTATTGGAAGTGATGTAAACCAAAGGGAAAGAACCCCTTTTACATTTAACTCTTTAGTTTGTGAACGCTCGCCTTGGACCTCCCACCATTATCCGTCAGACGGAGTGTCAGAGCTTTGGAGACCTTCTTTGGGGTGACACCAACCCGGCATATACCACCAGCCACCACGACTCTGCAGCGCGGCTATGCCCTGCGGCCATACTCTCAGGCCTACCTAACGCCACCAGGCGATACAGCTGTGCAGCTTTCGCCCACGCAACGCTCTACCCTCTGCCAGTATGCCCCACATCTCATCTCATCTCTTTGCCGTCGACCACATCACCCATCTGAGTGCGCTAGCCGAGTCGCGGTGAGGCAATTGTTTTGTGATCCAAAGACAATTTTGTGATAAAAAAAGGACTCAAAAGAAATGACAAAGAAAATCACATTGTAAACATTATTGTTGACTTTTATTAAAATACTTTGTCAAATGCATGAAGTTTTAAAGTACGCCCCTATTCTTTTGAAATGAGATAATAATAATGACAATCTCCTCCCCCTTAGTTCATAAGACCCCGTTCCCGCGCTGTCTGTCCCAGAGCGTCTTAACATTTCATCACTGAATTTCGTTAAACAATGATACTCAACTCTTGAAGTAGGAGGAAGGAATGTGCACGACAACCCGCTTGGAGAGGGTAGAAGCAGTAGATTTTTGTTTTATTTTTAATGAGACTTCTTAATTCTTTGCTACAAGCTTGGATTCTGGGCACTCTGCCCACAGTCTACCCAAGGTTTCAGCACGTGTGCTCACCTGCTAAGGTTCTCACTGTAAGGATCGCTGAACAAGCGACATCTTCAGTAGGCGTTGATCACCCTCTTTGGACAATGTTGAACATGCCGGCCTGGAATTATGCACGATCCGTATCTTCGAACTTCTGTTTCAAATGCCGGCAGAAGAAGTGATGGTGACACTGCGCCCTTTTAGAACAGTGCTCGGCCACGCATCAGAGAAACGGACACACTTCACCACATATACAGTTTTGAACGGAGTGCGACAAGTTCTCATTGAGCTACAGAAACAGGCCATAGTCGTATACGTTGGGCAGCCAAAGACTTTTTTTGAATGTGGTAAAACAGGACATACACGAAATGAATGCCTCGAATGTAGAATTACGCATCTGCGGACTGGTAAAGTTTCTCCCAATCCGACTATGACATCCCTTCCACACACCTATAAGGCAGCACTGAGACCCGATGTCCTCTACGGCCGTGGTGGCCGAGCGGTTCTAGCGCTTCAGTCCGGAACCACGCGACTGCTACGGTCGCAGGTTCGAATCCTGCCTCGGGCCTGGATGTGTGTGATGTCCTTAGGTTAGTTAGGTTTAAGTAGTTCAAAGTTCTAGGGGACTGATGACCTCAGATGTTAAGTCCCATAGTGTTCAGAGCCATTTGAACCATTTTAAACCCGATGTCCTCCAGACGCCCGAACAGCAACTTCCACACGATGTTGCACAACCAGCAGAGACAGAACGAGACGAAGCCGACCGTTTCCAACAGCTACCGGCCCCTCCTCAGAAGATCCTGGTGCCGGATGAATATCTTAGCAGGCGTTTCTGGAAGTCGTGACGCTATCCCGTCGTCCGCCTCTGAACCACTCCCCGCAAACAGAAGACACCAAAAAGACGCAAGAACGGGCAGATGGCATCGACGTCAGAGTCAGAGTCGCCGGCAGAAGTGGCCGAGCGGTTCTAGGCGCTACAGTCTGGAACCGCGTGACCGCTACGGGCGCAGGTTCGAATCCTGCCTCGGGCATGGATGTGTGTGATGTCCGTAGGTTGGTTAGTTTTAAGTAGTTCTAAGTTCTAGGGGACTGATGACCTCAGATGTTAAGTCCCATAATGCTCAGAGCCATTTTAAATAATGCGCTCTCTGGCTGCTGGATAGCGATAACATTTGTGACAACGATAAAAGATAACAAGACCAGAAATGATTATTAAAGAGTAGTAAGTGCGCATTAGTTAACTAGTGACGGTCTGTCTGTGTTGAGATCTGAAAGAGACCAGATGCATATTATAACTTTGGAAGAAAATGTACGCAGGCCAACAATTATTAACCTTGTGAATGTATTACGTAAAGATTGTGTGTGAAAATATATTCGGGACAGTTTTAAAAAGTTGTTTGAATATTTATTTATTAGTCCATGAAAGTACATTGTAATAAATGTTTGGATGATCGTGAGGACCTGCAAGGACACCAGTAATAATGGAGGGAACTAGCAATGTGTGACTGCTGCGTTGAAGAAATATAATAAATCATTTCAAGACGGAACATAAGAACATTTTTTAGTCTTTATGTTTATGTATTCATAACGAAATCGTGTTGTTCAGTTTTTTCTTTATTAGCAACGGTGACTGTTCGGATAGCCGAAACCCCGCCTTTATCCCATAATATACTCCAGAATAATCTTAGAATCGCTTAACCCTTGAAATAATATTTCCCTTATCATTTCCAAATCCTTTTCGCATAATCCTACACACGTTACGAGTAGCGGACGTTATTATTTCCCTGTCCCAAGAGCTATGGACGCAGACTTGGCCCAATTTATGTGGCCGTATTGCATATGTCATCCCCGCCGCCGACCAAGATAGTGGAGCAGCGATTATCGTGCTCGACGGCATTGCGGTAGAAGATCTCACTTACTTCCAGCCAGCATGAGGGCTGGCGCTAACAACACACTGGATCAGACTAGTGAATGTCCGTGTTGTGTACACAGTTCCGCGTAGTCAGCGCGTACACAACTTTCCCACTAGAGCGCGCCCCGCTAAGCACCACAGCGCAGGCGCAGCGCTCGTCCATCTCCGCACTACGAGATGGCGCTGCCTTAGGGACGGACCAAATTCTGCGTCCGCCGATCCGCGTATTAATATGTAGCGCAGCCAATGAGATTGCTGCTAACGTAGAACCTTTTCTCCTCGCGGCTCACACTCACGCAGTGATACCTGAATGCGCGAGGTATTATAACGAGTGTAGAGACCTCCGATTAGTCAGTCTGCATTAGTCTGTGCAGTCTGCATTAGTCTGTACCAGTCTATAGTCAAGTTTAAGTCTGCACCTAATAAGATTACCATATTCCTGTACATAGCCATGAAGATAAATGAATAGACACTTTGTCAAGTATCAGAGATATGTGAGAATAAGATTAACGTACCAAGACCAAAGGAACTTCAGATTGTCAATTGTAAACAGCATCCAGAATCAAGTTCCATAATGTCTATGCTTTTTATTATTTTAACAAATGTGTGAGAAAATTAATCAAGTTCTGTTTAAAGTTGGTCACCGTCAATCTGCTACTCTAAGCATGCAAGTGGCATTTCTATCATCTGACCTAACGGCAGAAGATAAACACGCCACGATAAGACCACGAGACATATGGCTGACACTTGCCTACTTTGTTAGAGCGATAAGTCAAATAATCTGATGGTGTGTGTACCGAAGGTCTTACAGTATGCAGAACACAGTCCGTGGACCAACCGGTACGGACCAAGGACGAGAGCTCGCACAGTTTTATTTTTCAAACAATCACACCCCTTTTTCTGGGACAATATGAGCACATAATTATTGGCGGGTATTTCAACTGTGTTCTCGCCGGGCAGAACCAATATGCAAATTTTAACACCTGTCCCGATCTCCGTTACTTACAAGGGAGGCCACGACGTCGGGATCACGGATTTACTTCAAATTTTGTACACCTTTAGCAGCCAATTAAAACAACATAATGTGCAAGAAGTAAGGTGCACTACTTTGGCAACTCCGAAACAATCGGAAGAGGTGTTTTATGTGTGTGTTATGTAACTGTTGTACTAAGGCGAAAGGGCTGCACTGAAGCAGTGGTTATTAACAAGTGGTTTGCGTTCACGCTCAGCGAGAAAGTTGTGAAAGAAACGACGGTTGGAATCCCACAAACAGCTATTTTTTTTAATCTATACTTTTTTCATCAGTGGTCCCATTGTTTAATATATGAAATTTGAGAGGCAATACAAAGCAAAAAACGCGTGCATTTTCATGAAGATGTAGCGAATTTCGTATGTTATTTGACTATTTACTATTTGTAATTAAATTTTCAAGGGCGAGGGACAGTCTTGGAAAGCACAAATCGAACCTTGATAAATAATGATGCGAATGACGTTATTGACAGTCAGTAACATAGCAAGTCGCAGTGTACCAGACCACAAGAGTAATGTAGAGTTACTCACCGGTTGTGCTCTCGAGATCACACATTGCAGTATGGTATTTACAGTACAGACATGGAAAACGTAAATTGAAACTTCATGCAAATACATGTGGTTCTCTTTTCATTGTATTACCTTTCAAATGCCATATTAATTAAATAATATGACCAGCGATGAAAAAATAGATTAATAATTAAGTCTAAGCGAGAACCGAACCATCGCCTTATACACGTTCGTTTTACATAGCTCGAGCGCTAATCACTTGACCACCATTAACGCTAAGCTATAGCATCTACGCCACATAATAGACGCATGAAACTTAGCCTGCTACTTTCTCGGGATTGCCAGAGCACACCTTACTACTTGCAGATTACTTTGTTTTAGTGGCCTACTAACATTATACAAAGCTTGAAGTAAATCTGTGATTCCAACGTCGTGTTCTCCCCTTGTTAGTATGTCGACTCAATCTCGTACACATTTGGGAGCTGGTACATGGCGAACGCCTTGGATATAAATACGTTAAGAGCGACTCAGCCAGTCTATTGTATCGCGTCTAAGTGACTTCCCATCTCTCTCTCCGGACATTCTGAAGGGGGACGGACGGGCTTCGACCTTTTCAGACCATAGTGTTTATCTATGCACGATCAAGCTCCGACGTCAAACAATATGGTGCATTCGAGGTCAGTGTAAACTTAGCGTTGCCTGCTTACAGGAAGCAGAATGTCGACGAATAGTCACGACCACATGGAAATCCTGCGAATGACGGATCACACAATACTCGTCGATACTTCTGCGGTGGGTAAAATGTGTAAGGCCAACTCTGCGCCGCACGCTGGTCCGGTATGGCAAGGAATAGATACAGTGGCACCGAGACACGACAGAATTTTACTACATGAACCTCCGGGACCTTACGGAACACCCGCCATTCCCAGAACGTCAGGGCGAGGTTCAACACGTAAAGGCTAAGATTTTGGCCCTTACTCGGCGCCGCATGGAAGGCATAGTTGTCCGAGCGCGATGCCAAAACAAGTATCAACAGAGAAACACCCTCAATGCATCATGTAGTCGCAAATCTTAGAAGCCGTCGACAAGCGCTGATCCGTTCATTAGATGCGCCTGATGGTTGGCGCTTGGTATCACAGGCGGACAGTCGCAATAGCCTTCAAAGCTCTCTCGTCACTTACATCGTGAAAAAGACCCTAACATTGAGGCGCTTACACGCGTACTGCAGACGTTCCATCGTACTCTTGCTGGCCCGGGGACTGAATCTCTTTTAAGAAACATCATCACCGAAGACATCACTGATGCGCTCGCCAAGGGACTCTCAACTGATCGCCAGGAACAGACTGCCTGACGTTAGAATTTTGTAGCATCTTCAAGGACTTAATGTTGCCGCGATGGAGGCGAAGTACCAAGAACTAGTGTCCCCTACGACGCCGCCACCACCGGAATTACTGGAAGGTGTAATTATTACGACACCCAAACCCTCTGGAGGTACGCGACCTCAGAGCTATCGGCAGATCGCTTTACTCAACTCAGATTTTAAGATTTTTACTCGCCTCCTCGCAATGCATCTCACACGAATCCTGCACCATGTCCTGTCGCCTGCACTGATGTCCTTGGGCGCAGATACTAATACACAATCAACGTTATGTGAGTATAGAGACGTCATCGCCATTGCAACAGTCTGACGACTTCGAGGACCCAGGATTTCCGACGATTTCGATCAGAAATTCGATCGCGTGAACCACACCTTCCTCGAGAAGGTGATGGAACAGATGCCTTTCCCATCTGCCAAATGGCTCTGAGCACTATGGGACTCAACTACTGTGGTCATAAGTCCCCTAGAACTTAGAACTACTTAAACCTAACTAACCTAAGGACATCACACACATCCATGCCCGAGGCAGGATTCGAACCTGCGACCGCAGCGGTCGTGCGATTCCAGACTGTAGCGCCTTTAACCGTTCGGCCACTCCGGCCGGCTTTCCCATCTGCCCTCGTCCTTTTATATGCTCCTACTTCGTAACGCTTCGTTGAGGCTGATGGTCAATTGTTGAATGACGACTCCCATATCGGTCGCACAGTCACCCCGATAGTGTTGTCCCCCTATAATGGTCATGTACGCCATCACACTAGAACCACGTCTCTACAGCCTGTAACGTCGTTTACCATAAATCACCCAGAAAGGACACACATTCAGATGCTGCGCCTATGCAGCTGACCTCGTCTTCGCTGTACGTCCCAACAAGGAGATTCAAGAGGCTACACGGGTGGATCGAATAATACGGCACCGGTAAGGGCAGGGAGCCATCTGAACATCGCTAAATCCTGCGCGATGACCATTGGGAGAGGGCACCTTCATGAAAGTGTGGCCCCGTTCAGGACGATGGAGACCCCACGCTGTTTCGGAATAATTTTTACCACGGCGGTCAACTTCTGGTTTCTCTTCAGAACATCAGGATGGGCGTTCGAAGTCGGTTATTGCGAACACTGGACTTGTTAAAAAAAAAAAAAGGTGCAGTTTATTAACATTATAAGGCTTCCCGCATAACACAAGTCACACAAATTTTTCCTATCTCTACAATGATGTTGCATCGGATCCAAGTGGCCTTCTGTTATTTTATCAGTACTGGTCACATATTCGAGGTCAAGTATGACTCCCACATTTCCTAAGCGTAGAGTGGGGTATCGTCCTGGTCTGTGTCCATGCACACACTTAGGCACCTTACGCACGTACAATCTTTCAGTTATGGAATCACAGCCTCAACAATATCACTGGACTCTTGGTCGACGAACTCGCACCTAGTTCTTGTTACCCGCCGATCACTCTGGCCCACATTGCACCAGCGCTATCACATATCAAGCTTTTCCTTCTAGAATACAGTTATGTCCATGAAGACTTTCCTCGCACTAGGGCTCCTACTACGCGAAATATTTATCACTTCTTAATGCGGACTCACCCCAAGAATGCTGTTGAAGGACGTCACCCTGAGGTTAGGTGCCTGGTGGTGTGGCGCGCAGTTCATCAACAATACTTCATCACGGAAACGAGCGCCACCTGGTACATCGTCGTTCCCGGTAAACACCCGTCGCGACACAAATTCCATGCCATCGCCTTAGCGGACAGCCGCCCCTGCCTGAGGTGTAATTTGGGCGACATGGACGAGCGCCATCTGCTCTGCGGCGCGGCGGAGGTCGTATGGTTTCTTCTCCAGCTGATACAGGCCCTTTATCTCTGGGTGCCAACGCACATGATCGTTCCCATTATGCTCCTCTGTCTGGAGAAGACTTATTTTTCACCATCAAAAATGCATGCGGTCACCTGGATAAAGGGTATGGTCATCCACTATCTTTTCAGAAATGTACCCAAAAGCGTGATCTATTTTTGGACGTTTTTGCTAACACGACACCACTTTGTGAAACGACGAGTTAAATACCAGTCGACTTCTGCTAACTATCTAGGGAGAATTTTTTTCCAACCTGCCCCACTGTTGGAACCTCCCCGGTGAGCGGGGTTGACAGGTGATGCTATATTCTCATGAGCATCAAAGGCTCTGCGTTCGCTTTTCGAAGGCGTGTCCCCATCAGGCGTCTTTAAAACGAGCGATCGCCGATTCGTTTTCACATATCTTATCAAAACTTCTAACTCAAATATCGCATTTTGCAGTTCTGGACAACCGTTCTTGTAAAATTTCATGCAAAAAAAAACGAATAAATAAAAAAATAATTACGGCGGGAATAAAAGTTGCTCACGCAAGCCTGTGCGGTGGCACTCGAAATTAGAAAGAAAGAAATAAAGAGCGTATGGAAGGACACAGGGTCGAGTCCCAGTACATCCTCGGATTTTTTCTGAGGTAGGGAGGCCTGGTACAGGAGCCAAATGAGGAGCAGCTTGAGTAATGAAGCAGTGGTGCATCAAAATTCATTTACTGGCAATAACGGCAGGAAAGACTGATGACATGCTGACCACATGTCCCACGAATCATCGACAGGGGTCTGTAACTTAACGAAATAGTTGCTTGGATTTTTCTTTTTTTTTGCGTTACGTTTCATACCAAGTAACTAATAAAGAAATTGGCCTTAATGACGTTATCGTAGACTGGAACGGAATTGAGGGTCAAGGCTATGTAACGTTATCTAAATAACGTTATTGATAAAACGAAATTTAATTACTTTCCAGAACGTAACGAAATAGTAACCAAATAGAAATAACGTTATTTGGCCTGAATAACGTTACTGGACTGTGGTACGGAAGTAACATAATCATTGATAACGTTACGCCATATACCGTTCTTGTTGTAACTTAATGGAATGACGTTCCAGAACGTAACACAAAAGGGTAACCGAAAAGAAATAACGTTATGTAGCCTAAATAACGTTACTGGGCTGCGAAACGGAAGTAATGTCATCATTAGCAACTTTACGCCATATGCCGTTCTCGTGGTAACTAAATGGAATTACGTTCCGTAAACGCAAACAAGTGGTGCAGGAGCATTGCACATACTTTCTCGTGCTTATAATAGCAAAATTCATAGTGGCGAAATGAACGGAATAGGGGAACTGTCTGTATACACGAAGTTGACGTCTGGGCTGCCAGCTAGACTTGCGCAAACGTTTGTCTCTGAGCGTGACTAGCGCGCACCTGACGCGCTCAACTCGTTTCAAAGGAAAAACCCCCAATTATCTCGTGTTCTGCTGATCAGCTCGCCGTGCTGTGCCCCAACTTCCCGTGCTGTGTCCCAGCTCACCGCATTGTGGCCCAACTCGTCGCGTTGGCACCAGCACGCCACGCTGAGCCAGGCACGTATCATTTGAAACCGAATCTTCATTCCTGTGCTTCGTCCGATTAGTATTACCGTTTGATTTAACCTTTTATTTTAATTATTATTTAATTGATTTATTATTATGAATTCATTTAAGTTAATGAGATTGTAGTGATAACTAAAAATATAGCACGTTTATTGACAATTATAGTTTCACAATGTACTAAAGAAATTCTATCATAGTAATGTTTTCCACAAATTTGAAACCTGTTTGTGTAATCTTCATTCAACGTAACATATTGTATATCTATATGCATCTGAATGTATTTACACTCCTGGAAATTGAAATAAGAACACCGTGAATTCATTGTCCCAGGAAGGGGAAACTTTATTGACACATTCCTGGGGTCAGATACATCACATGATCACACTGACAGAACCACAGGCACATAGACACAGGCAACAGAGCATGCACAATGTCGGCACTAGTACAGTGTACATCCACCTTTCGCAGCAATGCAGGCTGCTATTCTCCCATGGAGACGATCGTAGAGATGCTGGATGTAGTCCTGTGGAACGGCTTGCCATGCCATTTCCACCTGGCGCCTCAGTTGGACCAGCGTTCGTGCTGGACGTGCAGACCGCGTGAGACGACGCTTCATCCAGTCCCAAACATGCTCAATGGGGGACAGATCCGGAGATCTTGGTGGCCAGGGTAGTTGACTTACACCTTCTAGAGCACGTTGGGTGGCACGGGATACATGCGGACGTGCATTGTCCTGTTGGAACAGCAAGTTCCCTTGCCGGTCTAGGAATGGTAGAACGATGGGTTCGATGACGGTTTGGATGTACCGTGCACTATTCAGTGTCCCCTCGACGATCACCAGTGGTGTACGGCCAGTGTAGGAGATCGCTCCCCACACCATGATGCCGGGTGTTGACCCTGTGTGCCTCGGTCGTATGCAGTCCTGATTGTGGCGCTCACCTGCACGGCGCCAAACACGCATACGACCATCATTGGCACCAAGGCAGAAGCGACTCTCATCGCTGAAGACGACACGTCTCCATTCGTCCCTCCATTCACGCCTGTCGCGACACCACTGGAGGCGGGCTGCACGATGTTGGGGCGTCAGCGGAAGACGGCCTAACGGTGTGCGGGACCGTAGCCCAGCTTCATGGAGACGGTTGCGAATGGTCCTCGCCGATACCCCAGGAGCAACAGTGTCCCTAATTTGCTGGGAAGTGGCGGTGCGGTCCCCTACGGCACTGCGTAGGATCCTACGGTCTTGGCGTGCATCCGTGCGTCGCTGCGGTCCGGTCCCAGCTCGATGGGCACGTGCACCTTCCGCCGACCACTGGCGACAACATCGATGTACTGTGGAGACCTCACGCCCCACATGTTGAGCAATTCGGCGGTACGTCCACCCGGCCTCCCGCATGCCCACTATACGCCCTCGCTCAAAGTCCGTCAACTGCACATACGGTTCACGTCCACGCTGTCGCGGCATGCTACCAGTGTTAAAGACTGCGATGGAGCTTCGTATGCCACGGCAAACTGGCTGACACTGACGGCGGCGGTGCACAAATGCTGCGCAGTTAGCGCCATTCGACGGCCAACACCGCGGTTCCTGGTGTGTCCGCTGTGCCGTGCGTGTGATCATTGCTTGTACAGCCCTCTCGCAGTGTCCGGAGCAAGTATGGTGGCTCTGACACACCGGTGTCAATGTGTTCTTTTTTCCATTTCCAGTAGTGTATATTTATTATGTATTTATATGCAATATCTGAACACAATTTGCTTTAAGTCGTCAAAATATTAACAGGTGTAGGCTCTATTTGACAGAGTGTATGCAGTTGTCTAGTTGGAAGAGAGAAATGAAAGATAAACAAACCGAGAGGGATAGAAAATGAAAGAGAGAGGGAGAGAAATCGGAAGAGGACAGCGCACAAAAATGTGCTAGAGTGGAAGGTCCTGATCTGTTAATTTTGCCACTACAAATTTTGCTACATATAATTTATATTTAGCAAAGTGAAAGTATATGAACTGTTTCAGCACGATGTCTTTCAAAGTTATTTTCTGTTTCCAAAATATATTGACCCTGAAATTTATTTCTCAAAAAAATACTCTAACTCGATTTCCTGGAAAACTCCTATTCTCTTTTGAAATTTTCAAAATCTACTCTACAATTAGTAATCACATCATACGTAAGTTTCAGGTGGATTGAAATATTGGCGTAGTTGCTACTAGTCACTCCCAGTAGTACTGTACGAGAAAGTATGTGCACCACTAGTTCTTTTTGCAGGATTTTTGGAAATCTGGAAAATGAGAGGTTACTTCATGGTTTTCAAAATATGGAAAATAAAACGGCACATATTTGTCAATGAATAATACAATAAACTTTTCGTAATGAAACATGAATTTATATTGCAAACACATTGGCAATTTATATAAAATAGCAACATTGTAACGGCTCCATGTGAGCCGTTACATGGCTTGTCACGAGAGTCACATGCTCAAAACACACCTGGGTGCCCTTCCGACACTCAGGGAATTTTAATCCGGAATTATATTATCACTCTTAGTATAGTCTGCAAATGTGAATGCTGGTCGTCTGCTGACGTATGCGTGGGAAGCCTGCTGTGGGTTATCTGAATGTGGAGATGCAGTTTAGCCAACCATTGTATCAAGTGAAGTGCGACAGCACTGGACCAGAGAGACATAAGTTAACAGGGCCCGTTAGGTTGGTAAATAGCCGCTGTGAAGACTCTCTGAGCCCTTTCGGCCGCCGTATGTGGACCCCGGACGAGGGGAGTCGGTTAGGCATTCGCTGCTGAGATTCTGGTGAGTATAGACTCTCTGCGTGATGGCTCCTACAGTCATCTTAGTAAGGACATATAGTCAGGTTGCATAAAATTGGTATTTTTTTGTATCACTGATGACGGGCCAGCGTTTCATATAACCGTAACATTAAGTAAAGTGAGTGATCAAGGAATTATTTTCATGATTTTATTAAATAAAATGTTGTTGTTATACAAAATTCTTTGTCTCACAGCAACGTCTTATTTCCGTTACCATTCCAGTTAAGTTATTCAAACTTTCAATTTAAAGTTAACCAATAATCAGAAATTTTGTAGTAATATTTGCTCATGCAAACGGTCGTAGGCGTCTTTCACAAAAGATACTGGTGCCATTTTCAAGTTGAGGATGCCTACCAAGGGTTTGCAGAAAGCAAGTATCATACATAATGGCGACCCTTTAGCCTATGATATCGTTCAAATTAGGAATTCTTTTGTGATTCTGTGAGATTGCTAGGATGTACTAATAAATGGTTAAATTTCCACAGGCGTCATAATTCCAATTTGTGAATAATCAGCGTTGCAAATACTGCGTTGCATATACTGCGTTGCTTTGTGATTTTATTTGTGTGATTTTGGGGCAAATTGTCTTTGTGTGTTATATTCATGTATTTTGGGGAATTTTAAATTTCATTGCGTGTGACAATAAATGTGTTAGGCTGCGTGTGACCACTGTGCTAGGTCGGCTGTAATTATAGCTTGCGCTAGGCTACGAAATATAATTCATCGTGATTCGCGTTGTCAAGGTAGGGAGTTTGTTTATCCTTGAGCGAAGCTCTATTAACTACCGGGTGATCAAAAAGTCAGTATAAAATAAAAGGAGCTGTAATGAGAGAGAGAATCAGATTCGCCAGCAGTCGCAGCATGTTGACGTTACCTGAAAAGTCGCTTTTAGGTAAACTGTATTATCAGAATGGGGAATGGGCTAGTTCAGCGTTACGATCCTATCGCCATAGGAAGGGGATTCGAACGGGTAAAGGTCCGTTGACAAATGCAGCTGTGGCGAGAATGGTTTCAAAGCCACGGGTTGTTTATACGATAGACCCCGTAGTGGCCGACCGAGCACAAGGCGTAATGCTGCTGAGACAGTTCAGGAAGAAATGGAGACTGTAGCGGGTTCGTCTATGCACGGGGAAGTCAGCGCTCGTGCACTCGCACGTCGCACCGGCATTCCATACACTACTGTTTCGTCGGCACTGAGGCGTACCCTCCGATGCTATCCGTACAAAATCCAGCGGTATCATGAACCGTTACCTGGTGATTTAGTGAAGCGGAGGGCATTTGCGGTGTGGGCGTTTCAAAAGATGGCGGAAGATGACGATTGGTTGAGTAACGTGTTGTGGACAGACGAAGCTCATTTCACGCTCCGAGGGTCTGTCAACGCCCACAACTGCAGAATTTGGGCTACCGAAAATCCTAGAACTTTCGTGGAAACTCCATTGCATGACGAGAGAGTCACGGTATGGGTTGGATTTACCACATCTACCGTTATCGGGCCTTTTTTCTTCGAGGAAATGCGTGATTCTGGTTTTGTAACTGCCACCGTGACGGGTGAGAGGTACGCCGATATGTTACAGAATCGCATCATCCCCAGCCTTGCTGATAAACACCTGCTGGAACGCACGATGTTAATGCAGGATGGCGCTCCACCCCTTATTGCTACCGAGCGAGGTGGCGCAGTGGTTAGCACACTGGACTAGCATTCGGGAGGACGACGGTTCAATCCCGTCTCCAGCCATCCTGATTTAGGTTTTCCGTGATTTCTCTAAATCGTTTCAGGCAAATGCCGGGATGGTTCCTTTCAAAGGGCACGGCCGATTTCCTTCCCCATCCTTCCCTAACCCGAACTAGCGCTCCGTCTCTAATGACCTCGTTGTCGACGGGACGTTAAACAACACTAACCTAACCTAACCATATTGCTAGACGCGTGAAAGATCTCTTGCGCTCGTCGTTTGGTGATGATCGTGTGCGCAGCCGCCACTTTCGTCATGCTTGGCCTCCCAGGTCTCCAGACCTCAAAAAATGGTTCAAATGGCTCTGAGCACTATGGGACTTAACTACTGAGGTCGTTAGTCCCCTAGAACTTAGAACTACTTAAACCTAACTAACCTAAGGACATCACACACATCCATGCCCGAGACAGGGTTCGAACCTGCGACCGTTGCGGTCGCGCGGTTCCAGACTGTAGTGCCTAGAACCGTTCGGCCCCTCCGGCCGGCCCCCCAGACCTCAGTCCGTGCAGTTATTGGCTTTGGGGTTATGGTTCAAATGGCTCTGAGCACTGTGGGACTTAACAGCTGTGGTCATAAGTCCCATAGAACTTAGAACTACTTAAACCTAACTAACCTAAGGACATCACACACATCCATACCCGAGGCAGGATTCGAACCTGCGAACGTAGCAGTCGCACGGTTCCGGACTGCGCGCCTAGAACCGCGAGACCACCGCGGCCGGCGCTTTGGGCTTATCTGAAGTCGCAAGTGTATCGTGATCGACCGACATCTCTAGGGATGCTGAAAGACAACATCCGACGCCAATGCCTCACCATAACTCAGGACATACTTTACAGTGCTGTTCACAACATTATTCCTCGACTACAGCTATTGTTGAGGAATGCTGGTGGACATATTGAGCATTTCCTGTAAAGAACATCATCTTTGCTTTGTCTTACTTTGTTATGCTAATTATTGCTATTCTGATCAGATGAAGCGGCATCTGTCGGACAGTTTTTGAACTTTTGTATTTTTTTGGTTCTATTGAAACCCCACGTCATTCCAAGCATGTGTGTCAATTTGTACCTCTCTATCTACATTTTTCCGTGATTTATTCAGTTTTCTAATGTATACTGATTTTTTTGATACCCGGTACATACTTCATGCGGAAGTATGATCTCAGTATCCAAAATATAAACACGTGGTCGATCGGGGAGCGGTACGAGGATAAACAGGTCAGGCGCAGAGGAAGTCACCACTAATCAGGTAGCCTCGGAGAGAGAGGAGACAGGCACAGGTTGGACAAGCAACGAGATTATCCCCGATTTCAGTTGCGCTGCGGTAATGCTGAAATTAGAAATAGCGCAGGCTATCTCCCCGACCGGTAGCGGGACTTCGGACGCAAGCGCGAGCGCGGACGAAACCGAGACAATAGCGAGCAGAAAAAGTACGTCGGCTAACACAAACCCGAATAACATGTGGGTGGCTCAGTTGGTCAGGATGATGAAAGAAAGTATGGCGAAACAGGAAGAAAATAATACGAAATTAAACCCAAAACTCGAGGACATTATGCGTGAAGTAGATACGGAATTAAACTCAAAACTCGAGGGCATCGTGACGGGAGTAAATGCGAGATTTGAAGAGAATAAGCTGCTACTTGAAGAGGTTCGAAAGGACGTTGTTAACGAAGTCAACGAAAAATTTGATGTAGTAGGTAGTAGATTAAACGCTGTCGAAAATGAACAGAAAAGAGTTCAGGTCAAAATGAGAAAACGTGGAGAAAAATTAGAAAAGGGACTCCAAACATTAAGAGAAAGATTTAATAGCGAAAAGAAAAAGGTGGTAAAACGGATAAAAGCCGTCGAAGCAACTCAAGAAAAGGTAGATGCAAGCACTAGGGCAATCGTGGAACTTGAGGGAAAGGAGAGTAAAAGTGCAAAATAGGGAGGAAATAAAGAAGGTGCAAGAAGGGTTAGAAAAACTCGCGGAAAAGGTTGCAGATATTACAATAACGGAGAGAAGCGAGAACGCTTCGTTGCTGAATGCAATAGATAATGAAGAAATCAAATTATTAAGGACATCTCAGAAAGGCCAGTGCGATGTCAGCAGTCGACAACGCGATGCTAGAAACGAGGTATGCGAACACGTGGCTCACGTGGAGAATATTCTCGCGTGCGGAAGCGAAAAGAGAAACCACGTGCGCAAAGGCGCACAAGACAGTAGCGAGGGATGTGATTCCGGACATGAGGAGGACTACGAAGAAACTAGCGAGCGTAGGGATATAGGGAAATGTCGGGAAGGACACAGAAATCCATGCGCAGGTTCGTACAGGAGGGAAGCGGAAGGGTTTGAAAAAAATGGTTCAAATGGCTCTGAGCACTATGGAACTTAACTTCTGAGGTCATCAGTCCCCTAGAACATAGAACTACTTAAACCTAACTAACCGAAGGACATCACACACATCGATGCCCGAGGCAGGATTCGAACCTGCAACCGTCGCGGTCGCGCGATTCCAGACTGTAGCGCCTAGAACCGCTCTGCCACTCCGGCCGACGAAGGGTTTGACTACAAACACTTGCTCTCTGTGCGAAAATTCAAAGTCTTCCGCAACTCGGTGAACGGGATACACCCACGTGCTTGTCTTGAACAATACCAGTTCTGTCTACCACCCAATTGGCCGGATGAGTATAAAATAGAATTTATGTGTGGGCATCTCGAGGCCGAACCCGCTGTGCGAATGAGAGCTGTAGCGCTCACGTGCACGACGCTACGCGAGTTTCAGCGCGAGTTTCTCTCGGCCTGTTTGTACGAGACAGTGCAAGACCGAGTAAAGCATAAGATAATGATGTTGCCAAATTTAAACCAATCTGGTTTTGCGAGTCCTGCGCGACTGTTCGAGCACATGCTGCAGAACAACCAGTTTCTGTGCAACCCTTACAGCCCTGGTGAACTGATAAGACTATGTATAATGAAACTTCCAGCTCAGCTGCGCCATATCGTACTAGCCGGACGATGTAAGGACGATATAGAATCGTTTAAACTACTCTTACAGGAGATATAGTACGACATCGGCGATTGGGAACAGGAAAGGGCACAGAATGAGATTTTCACTCTGCAGCGGAGTGTGCGCTGATATGAAACTTCCTGGCAGATTAAAACTGTGTGCCGGACCGAGACTTGAACTCGGGACCTTTGCCTTTCGCGGGCAAGTGCTCTACCAACTGAGCTACCCAAGCACGGCTCACGACGCGTCCTCACAGCTGTACTTCTGCCATTACCTCTTCTCCTACCTTCCAAACTTTACAGAAGCTCTCCTGCGAACCCTGCAGAACTAGTACTCCTGAAAGAAAGGATATTGCGGAGACATGGCTTAGCCACAGCCTGGGGGATATTTCCAGAATGAGATTTTCACTCTGCAGCGGAGTGTGCGCTGATATGAAACTTGCCCGCGAAAGGCAAAGGTCCCGAGTTCGAGTCTCGGTCCGGCACACAGTTTTAATCTGCCAGGAAGTTTCAGGAAAAGGCACAGTTCGCAGAAAGAGCGAAGTAGGACAAAAGCGTAAACCGACTCGCGACCGCAGTAAAACGCGGAGACGTACGGGCTCACGGGTAGGCAAGTACTCAGACACTAATTACCAACAGTATAAAGGTAACGGGGGAACGAAAACAAGTATGGTAAATATACAAACGAATGGCGTAATGGCAATCACGACGCGCATGATTACCGCAACAGAAGAAAATACGATCACGGTAACCGGCCGAGCTAATCACGAAATGGCGTTAAAAAATACGGGCAGGCCCCGACGGATAACAAAAGGGACACTATTTCCGGTGATGTGGAAATCAGACCGGCTGATCCACGAAAAAACCCACCGGAAGTGGAGGGAAGACAACAGTTATGACCAGTGCAGATCGAGGGAGACGGTATTAGCCCACACCCGATGACGGAAAGTTGCAAAGTACGTTACATAGGTCAGGAAGATATTAGGGAAACAGTACTTCAGGAACAAACGGATAACAGGATTTCAGCCGTTAGTCCGGTGATTGCCATCTCTGTGAAAGGTGTATCACTGTTCTGTGTAATCGACGCGGGCGGTATTGTCCGCAGCTCGTGGTCGTGCGATAGCGTTCTCGCTTCCCACGCCCGGGTTCCCGGGTTCGATTCCCGGCGGGGACAGGGATTTTCTCTGCCTCGTGATGACTGGGTGTTGTGTGATGTCCTTAGGTTAGTTAGGTTTAAGTAGTTCTAAGTTCTAGGGGACTGATGACCATAGATGTTAAGTCCCATAGTGCTCAGAGCCATTTGAACCATTTCGACACGGGGAGTCCGATCTCGATTATTAGTGAGGCTGCATTCCAAAATTGCGGGGAGGTAGAAGCTTGGCCGACATTGCCGTTGCGAGGGACGAAGGTGAAAGGGGCAATATAGGATAAAAGTTGAAAGGGTCCTGTAGCCACCTTTCATTAGTCCGGTAGCCCATTTTCATTACCATTTATCTTTCTTTTCCTCGTTTCTCTATTCTCTTTACTCTAATAGTGGTGTGATTGAATGAATGTGGTTGTGTGTCACGTTGCTAGACGGTGGCGTAGTCTGCTGCAGAAAGTCTGCGATAGTCGTACAGATTCAGCAGCAGTTGTACAGAATAGCCAACTCTCGTAGTGGTCAAGTAGGCAAAGAGGTTTTCGCTACTTGTGAGAAATCCACCTGCGTTAGGTTGGTGGCGGAAATGGCATCTTTGGGTTTTCCGGACCATGCGAAGCATGGAAGAGGCTGGAGGAGCGGAAGGCAGTCTGCCGCCGGTACGGGAAGCGTCCACAGCTGTGCTCCAGTCGAAGAAGGGTGAGTTAGACTGACCGCGTGGCGCGTTGTTACTTGGCGAGGGGAGAGCTGTTAGCCTTTGGTCTCGCTTTTCAGATCTGGAAGACTGCTTTGCCTTGTCGCAGCGAGGAATGCAAAACTTTGGCAGATTTTTCTTTTAGCAAATTTCTGTAGCAGACTTGGATCCGCCGGAAGAGCGCCACACAAAGGTGTCGATAAGAAGTGAGCACTCGCTTCTGTATGAATGTCTGTTTGCCTTCAGCTGTGCCTGCATAAGCTTTCACCTTTCTGAATATTTAGAGCCTTGCCTTATCGTAAATTTTCCTTGATTTATGTGTCTTTCGTCCGTGGGGAGCCAACCACGTGGTAGAACATTATAGTTGTTGGGCTACCGGTATCACTAACTGTCCGATCGCATGTTTGTTTTAGAAAATGTTAACATGATTGTATGATGTGATGTTGTTGCAACTTGCCCACGATACCTCACGAATAGTTACACATGGCTTACCCTGCTCACGGATTTCGGTAAACCAGAGATCTTCTGATGCACAGTGAGGATTAGTTATTTTCAGTTGGATGTGCTAATTAGTATATTGTTTTTCTGTAATATAGAATTTACGTGAATTTATGATATAGGCGTGCATTTTCTTACATGTTTTATCTTGTATATGTATTACTGTATAGACATTGTGATTTAGTATTCAATTGTGTTACAAGTTTGGGTTGATTCTTGTCCTGTGGCGTGTACCGGTGTCATAGAGTAAATCTTGGGTGCTTTGTGGGGACTGTGAGTCCATTAGGAGACTTTGGCATTATTCTTGTTGTATTTTGGAGCACGGACTAACTATCCTTATGATGGAGACGCGTAGCTGTTCTGGGAGCTGCGATCGGAAAAACCTGCCAGACAATAACCCTGAACAAGGACGAGGTCAAAACGTCGAGTCCGACCAGGAACGAAACGCGGAAAACGCAAGTACAAGTGTTGTCCATCCTGAGCCCGTTGTAGTGATTTCGAATCATTCGATAGATGCAAATTCATTAAAGGCTATGCTGCGACAATTACTAGACAGTAATAGGAGACATATCGAGGAAGTGAATAAAAAACAAGCAGAAGAAAATAGAAGGCATATCGAGGAAGCGAATAAAAGATTGACTAGTGAAATAGTACAGGGTGTTGGGGAGAAACTGGCGATCATTGACCAACGCAAGTCATTAGCAAGCAGGTGATGGAGCAAGAATAAAGGTTCGCTGGGAATATACGTATACTAGCAGAACAATGCCAGAGTGAACAAGCGGCTCTTGAGTCCCGAGTAGGACAAAATTCAGCCAGGGATCTCCGCGCGTTAGCAGAACAATGCCAGAGTGACCACGCGGCTCTTGTGTCCCGAATAGAGGACACTGCGGCTAAGTGCCCGGTCCACCTTAGCGCGAAGGTAGAAACCCTCAGCCAGGCGATAATAGCTCTCGAGCGAGAGCAAGGGCTTACGCAAACACAACAAGACACGGCCCACCGAGAGATGCGAGAAGAAATAGCCAGGATCTCAGACGCAGTGGCGCGTAAGTCTGACAATAATAGGGAAACGATTACCTCGTCATCAGCGGATGCAGACGAAATACGGTCGATAACGAAATGTCCGCGTGGACAGTGTGAAATAAAAATACAACAGAGAGGGGTTACCGAGGGAATATGTGAGCGCATGGCCCGTTTAGAACTTCACCTAAAAGGGTTAAAGGCCCATGAAGTTGAAAGAAATGAACGAAAGGGCCATTATTCCGACGATGATTCCGGTAACGATGGCGAATTTGATCATCGTCATGATCACGGATCTCGTACCAGGTGGGAACGGCGCGGATCCCCTCAGGAACGTTCGCCAAGGGAAACTCACGAATTTGACTTTAAACATTTTCTGACCGTGAGGAAGTTTGAAGTCTTCCGTAAGTCGGCTACGGGGATTCACCCGCGGGCCTGGTTACAGCAGTTTGAGTCCTCCCTCCCTCCTACGTGGCCCAGTGCGCACAAGATGGAGTATATGTGCGGCTACCTCGAAGGTGAACCAGCGGCGCGGATGAGGTCAATTGCACGCAATTGCTACACTGTTGGGGAGTTTCGACAACACTCCCTGTCGATCTATTGGTCAGTGGCAGCGCAAAGTCGTGTAAAACACGGACTCATTATGCTACCAGAGTTAGACAGGTCAAAATTCTCCAGCCCTGTGCAGATGTTCGAGCACATGCTGCAGGCGAATGAACATGTTGACGATCCTTATGGACCTGCGGAAATTATTCGTATTTGCCTGCGAAAGTTTCCAATGCAGTTGCGGCACGTTATCCTTGCAGGACGATGTGAGGATGACGTAGAGAGTTTTCGCAATCTTCTTTTAGAGCTTCAGTGTGATGCGAATGGCACCACGCAGAATTACGGTCAGAACGCCTACGAGCAGCGGCCGCGCGAGCGAAGCCGCAGCCGTAGAGACAGGTGGCAATACAGACGTAACGGGTCGCCTCAGAGTTACAGAGCGCGCGAGCGTTGGCAGCGTCGCGACTCCTCACGGAACGCGGGCAGAACAAACGATGCCAATGGTCATCATTCGCCGAGAGGAAATCAAAGACACCCCAGGGAGTTTAGAAGATACGGTAATGAGCAGAGATTGGCGTAATTATAGCGGACCTAGGAACGGTAGTCGTGACCGAATAATTATCGAACAAGCAACAACAGGGGTGCCGTAAACAGTACAGGTGGTCCGCCAGTGGGTGCTGAAATTCGTCCCGCAATCCCGCGTCACGATCCGCCACATGACCCTAATCAAAGGGATCAATGACTAGCGGCTGACTCGGTTGGCGTCAACTTAATGAGGACCAGTGCTATTGATGTGCATTTGATAGAGGAAGACGATATTAGGGAAGCTTTGTTGAGGGAGTACCACAGTATTGGTGTGCCTGCGGCAAACCCAGTCGTGTTTGTTTAGTACAATTACAGTGTATATTTTCCAATGTTTTGATTCACTCTGGTGTCATTAAAATTAAAGTGTATATTTTGTATGAGTTGTAAAGGGTTCCCACAATATATGTGTAGTTATTTCTTCTTCTGAGCAGAAAAGAGTAGTGTTGTGCAGCTTTATAACGTCTGAATGTGGATGATTATGAGGCTCAGATCAAGCGTTTCCTTTTACAGTAAGATGGCTTTCGTTTTTTGATGACTAAAAAGGTATCGGGTGTGTTGGCGTGGCGAGTCAATGGTCGTAAGGTAATTCTTGTTGAGAAATTACAGTTGTAGTGTTCTTATTCCCCTTAGGTGAGCAAGATTCAGTGAGACTTTTCAAATGTACTGCGATGTTGATGAAGCGACTTGGTGACTTGTAGGTGAAGGATTTGTGTATGAATGGAGATTAATAGTAGTTTGATTCTCAGAGTTGCCATCTTATAAGATATCTGGAAAGTGTAACTTGCCGCCACATACTATTAGGTACGGTTGAGGGAACCAGGATGTGAAACCCCAGAAGACGTATATGGAAACAGCTTATAAACTCAAGCAGCCTGATATTTAATAGAGAATCAATGCGACTACCTCCAAGCTGAAATAACATGACGGTAGGTGAGGACACCCTGAGGACATGTGGTGAGTAAGTGTGTAATCATTATGAGTATCTTATGATAGCAGTAAGTTGGGTACTCATGGCCCTGGACAATGGATTTCTTTTGACAGTATTTTTTTATGTATTTATAGGACGAAGTGTTTATGTGTTTGCTAATAGGATAGGATGATTTTTATTTCCGTTTTTATGCCCACTGACCTTTTGCATTAGTCTGATGAATAGATGTTGAAACATTTACCATTCCAGATGTGACTTGAATGAACCTTCTGTGTCTCATTAATCATAACTTTTATTATGCAATGTCCATAGAAAAGAAGTCTCGGAAATTTTTCACAGATCAGCAAACATGTTCTGCAAACCTTGGAGGAGCAGTCAATGAACAACGATATGGGTATTGGTGTTGAAAGGAATATTTTGTTTATATGTGGGAATTGTAGTCGGGCTATATGGTGATGGTGACTAATACGAGCTGTGTAGATTGTGTGTGAGAGCGTAGTTAGGAGTAGGTAGAGTTTTGTGTCTGTAGCTAGCAGCGGCGCCAAATCCTATCCAAATCCTGACCAAACCTTGTACAAGATCTACCCTGAATGATTGACAGCAGACGTAATGCTGGAACTATATTTTATAAAAAGGATTTTTTGTTTGTTTGAATATTGGTTATTTAATTTTCTTCATTGTTTTTTTTTATTAGTAATGTTAAGAAGGCCCTTTTTGTCAAGTTAATTTTGGGCACTATTCCATGTATTGATCAGGGTTGAGATACTCCGAAGATTTTGTGGTAATCTGTACACATGATATTTTTTAACGATCTATGTGAGCGCAGTTCTTAAGTGGGTGCAAGGCCGCCTAGGGAGCCTCCGCATCAGAAAGCACAGGGCTTGGTTCACCGGCAGGCGTTGCAGAACCCTGGTATCAACGGCGAAGCAGTGGTCCGGCGAGCGGTCACAGCTGTTTCCCCATCAGACGGGAGGGGATGCTTGTCTTCCCCCAGGCGCAGGCTCACACCGGAGCCCGCAGGCGTGTCACCACGGCAGCGCCAGCTGATGGCCGGCGTTCCACCCCATGCGCTAGTCATCTTACAAGTGAAAGGGAAAGTATGACGCACACCAGGCGAGGCCGCCGATCCCTGAGCGCCGCTAGTCCAGACGGCTGCTGCGGTGAGGTAACGCCCACTGCCCGGAGGGACACGGGTCCCACCACTGACGCATCAGCTGAGGCGGTGCAAAGAGGTGATAAGCGGGTCTCAACCCGAGACCCGCACGAGTTTACGTCGACCTCGATGCGACGGAGAAGAGCACATGTCTCTCCATTGACACGACAGGAGACAGGGGCGTGTGTCGTAAAACACATTCCTCCGCAACACACGGACGACGACCGCCAAGCCGCCTTCTCGATGATGAGGTAGGGCCCACAAGCGGCGATGTCCTGCAAAGCTGCAACGCCGAACCATCCCGCAGTATGGACACTGAGGGTGGAAACGGGCACGAGGCAACGTCGCGGGGTGCTGTCTAGGATGAACAACCTGGGTTACAACGGACGTTACAATCAACGCCGCTGCGAACTCCCCAGTTCAGTGTTGTGGTCCCCTAGTAGCTTATTCTCCAAGTCGCCTTTAGAAGAGACGCCCACTCCAGCACCTAAAGAGAATACCCAGTGAAAATACCATGTGACGAAACTGCAAAATGACAGCGTGTCAACGAGCTGGTTTCTGGGTGTATTTTTGTACTCATGTCTTATTTTCCATAGGTGGTTATTTACCAGCTGTCATTCCATTGGGTTCATTAATGATTTTGTATCACTGTATTTGTTGTGAAAATTGTATTTTGCACTTTCACTTACACGTTTTTATTTATGTCAGCACCAGCTGATACTGCTTTGGTTCGTGATAATGATTTTGCAACATTGAATTTGTTTATATATGTATATATTTTGTGTACCTGTTCATCTATGTCTCTATGTTAACTTTTGATAATAGGTTTAAGCAATTTTAAGATAATATCTCATGTTTGTTGTCGTTGTAGGTCAGATGACATGATGTTAGCGTACAATATCACACTTAATTTAATTTGTTTTGTTAGCCTTGTGGACCGCATGAGGTCACAATTATTGACTAAGGTCAGATAAAACTCATTTGGATCTAAGAGATCAATCAATGCTGTTTGCCTGTTGCAATTGTTGCTCGTTAGGGTATGTTTGTTTTGAAGACTGTTGGCGAATCTCCTAGCATGGCGAGAAAATTCGCGGCACAGTCTTCTCCGGGACGTTTGGGGTGATGAAAGGGTCCTGTAGCCACCTTTCATTAGTCCGGTAGCCCATTTTCATTACCATTTATCTTTCTTTTCCTCGTTTCTCTATTCTCTTTACCCTAATAGTGGTGTGATTGAATGAATGTGGTTGTGTGTCACGTTGCTAGACGGTGGCGTAGTCTGCTGCAGAAAGTCTGCGATAGTCGTACAGATTCAGCAGCAGTTGTACAGAATAGCCAACTCTCGTAGTGGTCAAGTAGGCAAAGAGGTTTTCGCTACTTGTGAGAAATCCACCTGCGTTAGGTT
This sequence comes from Schistocerca serialis cubense, assembly GCF_023864345.2. NCBI lineage: Eukaryota > Metazoa > Arthropoda > Insecta > Orthoptera > Acrididae > Schistocerca > Schistocerca serialis. The sequence goes on along the minus strand of NC_064640.1, from coordinate 464,846,780 downwards.
GGTGGCGGAAATGGCATCTTTGGGTTTTCCGGGCCATGCGGAGCATGGAAGAGGCTGGAGGAGCGGAAGGCAGTCTGCCGCCGGTACGGGAAGCGTCCACAGCTGTGCTCCAGTCGAAGAAGGGTGAGTTAGACTGACCGCGTGGCGCGTTGTTACTTGGCGAGGGGAGAGCTGTTAGCCTTTGGTCTCGCTTTTCAGATCTGGAAGACTGCTTTGCCTTGTCGCAGCGAGGAATGCAAAACTTTGGCAGATTTTTCTTTTAGCAAATTTCTGTAGCAGACTTGGATCCGCCGGAAGAGCGCCACACAAAGGTGTCGATAAGAAGTGAGCACTCGCTTCTGTATGAATGTCTGTTTGCCTTCAGCTGTGCCTGCATAAGCTTTCACCTTTCTGAATATTTAGAGCCTTGCCTTATCGTAAATTTTCCTTGATTTATGTGTCTTTCGTCCGTGGGGAGCCAACCACGTGGTAGAACATTATAGTTGTTGGGCTACCGGTATCACTAACTGTCCGATCGCATGTTTGTTTTAGAAAATGTTAACATGATTGTATGATGTGATATTGTTGGAATTTGGTACTATACCTAGAAATTGTGCCTCCACAAACCACGTGTTATCAGGAATCGTGTACATGCCTCACATCCTTAGTTTAGGAATAAATGATTTTATCTACAATTTTCTCTTGTGTTCCGAGATTACGTTTTTGCGCCTAAGCCACTCACCTCGTAGCTTTCCCATTAGCACATCCAGTGCGTTTCCTTATGGACAGGTCCAGTGATTAGTCTCCTCTTGTATTTTATAACAAATGCTTTAGATTAAGTCATATTTTCAGGTGTGTTGCTGGGAGCTGATCTTATGCAGTGTTCATGCATTTTCTGTTTTATTTTAAATGTTTGATTGTCGTGAACAGCGCACGGGCAATACTATTAATTACATCGTATCCCCTATGAGCGACATAACAACGTATGCATGTTTGTGAGTTTTTGGTCTGTGATCAAATTCATTTATTTTCCGACTCGACCAAATCTTTGATTAGTTGTATGGTTTGAGTCGGTGGCGACCCTATTCTTCTCACGTTGATTTCATACGCAATAAGTATTTCCATTCCCAATAACAAGGAATAACCCGTAGTAACCGGTTAGTTACAAAGTGTGGAAGTCAAGTGGCAGACTAGGATCATGTTCAAATTCCAGGGCGAAGAGTTCGAGAAAAACTTCTTTATGTGCCCTTAATGAACACTGAAGTTTAGGTGTGGACTTCATGAACGCTCACCAGGCTATTGTAGACTTGGGTGGAGGTATCATGTCTCTAAACAGATAGGGTAGCCCGTTGAATTGAATTCGGTCATAAGGGATGAGTCTCACTTACCCGGAAGTGCACCAGGAACCGGAGACCCTCGTAAACTGTATTAGCGGAATGAGCCTACCACTATTCGCACACGGAAGGGATGGGACTTTCAAAAAAATAATCGAAGAAAGCATGCACAGCGAAGGAGACATGCCAGAGGACGCCCGTTTAAGATTGCTAGAGCTTTTAAGGAATCAGGAGAGAATATTTTCGGACGCACCGGACGCCATAAAAGACTTTGAATACAAGTTCCAAGTACGGGAACACATAAAGTTTTCGTTAGGCCGTGCCCCATTCCATTAGCACATAAAGAAAGAGTAAAGGCAGAGGTCCCGAAGATGCTCGAACATGACGTAGTTGAACGCGCCGTGAGTTAGTACAACTCACCGCTTATAGTGGTACCGAAAAAGGATGAATCGGTGAGACTGGTGCTGGATTCTCGGCAAATCAACACGGTTATTAAAGCAGAAACAGACAGACCGGAGAGTATGGAAGAATTATTGCAACGTTTCCATGGAGTGAAGGCATTAACCTCCATTGATATGAGAGCCAGTTACTGCCAAATCGTGTTGCATCCAGAGTGTAGGCAGTATACAGCATTTTTGTGTTATGGGAACTGCTACCAATTTAAACACATTCCGTTCGGACTGAATGTTTCTGCGGCAGCGTTCATACGAGGCCTCAACAGCAACCTTCCTGAGGACCTACGTGAGACGATTACATTATACATTGACGATGTGCTGATAGCAGAAAAATCCTGGGAAGAACACAATGAGGTGTTGAACCGTTTATTATACACCTCTGAACGAGTCGGTATAACAGTGAACCTAGATAAATCTCCATTTGGGCGTAAGAGAACAAAGTTTCTAGGTCACATAGTTTTGGTGGACGGGTTACTACACGACCCCGGGAGGATTAAAGCGATTGCTGAATTTCCAAGGCCAAGGCAACTAAGAGGATTCATAGGAGTCGCAAAAGTTTTTCAAGAAATTTGTAAACTTAAGCGTGCTGGCAACTCCACGTCTTTGCGCGCTAACAGGAAAGATTACAATTTGGTATTGGGACACTCAAGCACTGGGCGAATTCGAAAGATTGAAGGAGGCATTAGTAAATTCACCTATTCTCGCATAGCCAGACTTGGGTCGCGATTTCTACCTCATGACGGACAGTTCGGCGAACGGCACTGGTGCGGTTCTGTTTCAAGGAGAAGACGCTAAAGATTTGTCGACCTGGAAGCCGTTTCTTTCGCGAGTAGAGTTCTGTCGCGAGCAGAAAGAAAGGAGTCGGTCACGGAACTCGAGGGCCTGGCAGTTGTCTGGGCGTTCAGTAAATTTAGATACTTCTTATACGGAAGGAACACGAATGTATTTACCGACCATTCCTAATGTCGGCAAAGTTGTCTCGCTGGGCGCTTTACCTACAACAATACAACTTTACAATCGAGTATATACCAGGGGAAAGGAAACTGATTGGAGACGCTCCCTCTCGGGCTCCGGTAGGCCTAAGAAACGGAGTAGACGGTGAACCGGGCGAAAACAATTTCAGCACTTTGTACTTGAAAAATGTCATCTTCGAAAACTTTGTCACAATGTCGCTAAAGAATGTCGGACAAGGATCCCATACTCAAAGAAGTGAAGGAAAAGTGGAGGGACAGAAATCAAGCTGCAATCCGGCAATATTATAGGGTAGAAAACGGGATTCTTTTTCGGAAACGGAACATAGAAGACCCTCGATGGCTAGTGGTAATACCTGAGTAAATGATCAGTAAACTACTGTGGTTCACCCACCTCAACTAAGGACACTTCGGGGCTTTCAGAAGCTACGCGATACGTGCTATTTTACACTACTGGCCATTAAAATTGCTACACCACGTAGATGAAGTGCTACAGACGCGAAATTTAACCGACAGGAACAAGGTGCCGTGATATGCAAATGATTAGCTTTTCAGAGCATTCACACAGGGTTGACACCGGTGGCGACACCTACAACGTGCTGACATGAGGAAAGTTTCCAACCGATTTCGCATACACAAACAGCAGTTGACTGGCGTTGCCTGGAGAAACGTTGTTGTGATGCATCGTGTAAACAGGAGAAATGCGTACCATCACTTTTCCGACTTTGATAAAGGTCGGATTGTAGCCTATCGCGATTGCGGTTTATCGTATCGCGATATTGCTGCTCGCGCTGGTAGAGATCCAATGACTGTTAGCAGAATATGAAATCGGTGGGTTCAGGAGGGTAATACGGAACTCCGTGCTGGATCCCATCGGCCTCGTATCACTAGCACTCGAGATGACAGGCATCTTATCCGCATGGCTGTAACGGATCGTGCAGCCACGTCTCGATCCCTGAGTCAACTGATGGAGACGTTTACTAGATAACAACCATCTGCACGAACAGTTCGACGACGTTTGCAGCAGCATGGACTAGCAGCTCGGAGACCTTGACGTTGCATCACAGACAGGAGCGCCTGCGATGGTGCATTCAACGACGAACCTGGGTGCACGAATGGCAAAACGTCATTTTTTCGGATGAATCCAGGTTCTGTTAACAGCATCATGATGGTCGCATCCATGTTTGGCGACATCGCGGTGAACGTACATTGGAAGCGTGTATTCGTCATCGCCGTACTGGCGTATCACCGGGCGTGGTGGTATGGGGTGCCAATAGTTACGCGTCTCGGTCACCTCTTGTTCGCACTGACGGCACTTTGAACAGTGGACGTTACATTTCAGATGTGTGACGACCCGTGGCTCTACCCTTCATTCGATCCCTGCGAAACGCTACATTTCAGCTGGATAATGGACGACCGCATGTTGCAGGTCCTGTACCGGCCTTTCTGGATACAGAAAATGTTCGACTGCTGCCCTGGCCAGCACATTCTCCAGATCTCTCACCAATTGAAAACGTTTGGTCAATGGTGACCGAGCAACTGACTCGTCACAATGCGCCAGTCACTACTCTCGATGAACTGTGGTATCGTGTTGAAGCTGCATGGTCAACTCTACCTGAACACGCCATCCTAGCTCTGTTTGACTCAATTCCCAGGCGTATCAAGGCCGTCATTACGGCCAGAGGTGGTTGTTCTGGGTACTGATTTCTCAGGATCTATGCACCCAAACTGCGTTAAAATGTAATCACATGTGATTTCTAGTATAATATATTTGTCCAATGAATACCCGTTTATCATCTGCATTTCTTCTTGGTGTAGCAATTTTAATGGCCAGTAGTGTAATAATATGCTGAAAAGAATACAGCGGGTGATCAGAGTGTGTAAGCCGTGTCAAAGGACCAAGCAGTCCACCACATCTTTCGCCGCTCCTATGTACCCGATAATTCCTAACAGGTTGCGAGAAGTCGCTGCGGTGGACTTGTTCAGGCCAATAACTAGGACGAAGTCTGGCTACGCGTACGTTCTCGTAGCTGTGGAGCTAACATAAAATGGTTCAAATAGTTCTGAGCACCATGGGACTTAACTTCTGAGGTCATCAGTCCCCTAGAACTTAGAACTACTTAAAACTAACTAACCTAAGGACATCACACAGCCGGCCGCGGTGGTCTAGCGGTTCTGGCGCTGCAGTCCGGAACCGCGGGACTGCTACGGTCGCAGGTTCGAATCCTGCCTCGGGCATGGGTGTGTGTGATGTCCTTAGGTTAGTTAGGTTTAAGTAGTTCTAAGTTCTAGGGGACTTATGACCTAAGATGTTGAGTCCCATAGTGCTCAGAGCCATTTTTTTGACATCACACACATCCATGCCCGAGGCAGGATTCGAACCTGCGACCGTAGCGGTCGCGCGATTCCAGACTGTAGCGCCTAGAGCCGCTCGGCCAACCCGGCCGGCGGAGCTAACATCAAAATTTGTCTGCTTTACTGCGCTGAGGAAAGCTACGGGGGAAAACGGTGGCGGTGGCATTTGTAAACGATTTCGTGCGGGAGGTCGGGCCGCTCAAGGGACCGCAATTCCGGTCTCAACATTGGCTGCAGATTTTAAAGCGGAGAAAAATGAAGGCGAACTTTATCTCATTGTTCCACCCATCGTCTAACCCCTCAGAACGCGTCATGAAAGAGTTAGTGCGGCTGTGTAGGCTATACTGTTGCCACAAGCACAACACGTGGAACGTGCATATAAAGGCATTCCAAGAAATTCTGAACGAGTTGCCGAATGCGACAACGACGTTGCCACCGGTATTAGTACTGAAAAATATGGAGCCTCCGAACAGAATCAAAGAACTGGTAGCATGACCAAAGGAAAAACAACTCCGAAACAAGAAGATCACATGAAGAACATAAAGCGCGCTGCCGAAATAAGGCAGAAGACATACCAAAAGAAAATTCAAAAAATCTACTTCTACATTGGACAAAGGTGTGGTTTCGATCACACAAGCTATCAAACAAGGGGAAAAGGATCTGCAAAAAATTCCTTAGCCTTTACAGTGGACATTACCGAGTGTGCCGTATCCTTCACCCCAACTATCGAAGTCCAGACCCTACGGACAAAGAAATAGAGAGGGCTGCGTCACTTACACAACGTGTAGAATAGCAAACAGTGTATCAATGTACAATTTATGTAATATAGATCAATAGCGTTATTTTGTATATTAAATATCACTCATAGATTTTGTGTCCCTAGTATTATATTGTATAATGTCAACAAGGCAATGTAAGTCGTCTATACTAGAGTCAAAATAGCAATAACGAAATTTACCAGGAAGATTTAATTGTAGAAGAAAAGATAATACATTTTGTGGGGAGAATTTATGTTGCAGCAAATAAGTCTTCAACAGCGCGAAGAGGAAGGAAGCAAGACGCCATATGAAGCGTGCCAGGTGCACGAAAAGGAAAAACAAAAAAAAGGAAGCCAGGGGAGTAAATTGCCGTATAAATTAAGATTGTAGTATTCATGATAGACATTGAAGAGGGTACTTTGGGGTAATGGTAGTTCTGTGCTTGTATTTGTTAATGTAGCATCGCCGTAGTCTCTAATCATTTAATATGCGTGGCAGAAATTCTCTATGTTCTATATATGTTAAGTGTGAAAGTAGCTTGAAATAAATAGTTATGCATGCGGAAACTGTGACGTCACCAGGAATGCTTTCAGCGTAGTTAGTCAATATGGCCTGTATGCGTTGTGTATATGTGTAAAAGAATGTGAAATTTGAGGAGTGAATGACACGAGAGTGTAAAGAAACGAGTGGGTTCTTCTCATACTCGATATTTTAGCTTCCTAAACAGTGTTGATAGGACACACAAAGCATCGATAAACGATTCGTGGAATTAAAGTTCAATTTATTTCTTATTTACCATTAAGTAAAAATACTTCAAGTGTCGTTATATATATATATATATATATATATATATATTGAGGGAATGATTAAGATAAGACTATTGTAAATTAGTGATAGAGTATTTGTTTACGTAATAGTCGGCTGAATCACAATCCACCGTAAATATAATTTTAAACTTAACACCCATAAGGCATAATATTAAGAATCATTGAGAAGAGATAAGTTGGTTCAAATGGCTCTGAGCACTATGGGACTCAACTTCTAAGGTTATTAGTCCCCTAGAACTTAGAACTAGTTAAACCTAACTAACCTAAGGACATCACACACATCCATGCCCGAGGCAGGATTCGAACCAGTGACCGTAGCGGTCTCGCGGTTCCAGACTGCAGCGCCTAGAACCGCACGGCCACTTCGGCCGGCGGAGAGATAAATGTCAGAAAATTATTACGAAGGGTGTATTAAGAGCAGTGTTCCCTTGAGCACAGATTCCCGTCAAGAAGCAGCTTGCAGCTGCGAAAAGTGGAGGCTACAGGCGAAGGCGGTTAGCGGCTGACGATGGGGCGAGCGGGACGCGTCTGGAATTCCCCGATTGACGGACGCTGCCCGCGGCCGCCGGAGGCGACAACGTGGTTCCTCCCCACCGCCCGGCGCAAGCGGCGGCCACTCCAGGCGGTCGAGCAGCAGGACGAGCAGCACAGGGGCGTGGCGAGAGGTAGTGACCCACACCTGCCGAGCGCCCACACTGACAGGCGACACGCCCCCCAACACTGGGGGAGTCGCGTAGAAACGTCAAATAGTCACGGGCAGTGCGTACGGACGACAAGTAAAGGCGACGCGCTGCCAGCTTAGCAGCCGCTGCCAAATACAAAGTTGAAGACTGCAGCGACCGCAAGAGGCGAGCCGGGCTACCCTAGGTCAGGCGTTGCGATGCGGCAGGATGGATAAGAGAAGAGGGACGGGCGCAGGCAAATGCCGGGATGGTTTCTTTGAAAAGGCACGGCCGACTTCCTTCCCCATCCTTCCGTAATCCGATGAGACCGATAACCTCGCTATCTGGTCTCCTCCCGCAAAACAACCCAAATCAACAAGTGGTGACGTGTTAGCAACACCATAACACCCACAGTGTCTGCAGTACCGAATCAAGAGACGTGTCAGACTTACCACCAGAGTCGGGCATGGCGGGACTTCTGAAGGAAGAAAGGGGAATGAAGTTACCGAGGGGGTGACGTCATGAGCAACGGTTGTCAGCACAACATTTGCTGATAAGACCACACTACTATAAGATGTCAGCCAGGTGGGTCCAGGCACTCGCGACGCGGCAAGAGGCGATGACAGATGAGGTGAGTTCATCCTGCTCTGGAGGTCGACGCTCACCTGAAGCGGAAACACGTGCAGCCGTGTCCTGTTGCGGCTGTAAACTCGGGGCACCACAGGCCCCGTTGAGCTGCTGCCAAATGGTGAGGGAGACGCCAGAGGCAAGGAGTGAGTTGATCTGCGTGACAGAGGGGCAGTCTACAGTCCTTACCTGCACAAGTTTTCTCCATCCGCCCAGCAGGTAGCCCAACACAGATGTCCTCCAAATGCCCCAAGCCCAATAGTGAAGCGTATAAAAGTGCTCGAAAGCGTCACGTATTTAACAAAGGTAGAGCGTTTTTTTTATTTTTTATTTTTTACAGCGGACCTGATTTTACAATTATATTATCTTTATGTAATTTTTCAAAAATGTTCGTATGTTAATGATAGAGACTGATTTCTTAAAATCTGTGATTGTTGTAGCGAAAAGGAAATTCTACTTTAGCCGGCCGGTGTGGCCGAGCGGTTCTAGGCGCTTTAGTCTGGAACCGCGCGACTGCTGCGGTCGCAGGTTAGAATCCTGCCTCGGGCTTGGATGTGTGTGATGTCCTTAGGTTAGGTAGGTTTAAGTAGTTCTAAGTTTTAGTAGACTGATGACCTCTGCTGTTAAGTCCCATAGTGCTCAGTGCCATTTGAACCATTTGAAATTCTACTTTCAAACGGATCTTTTGTTTCCTAACCGAAGAAAACATAAACCAATGTTAAAGAAATAACTTTACCACATTAATCCAAAGTTCAGTAATGAAACTTAAAAGTATTTTAACGACTTTATATGATAATATCAGAAATTTCAATAATATTTGTTTGCCAATTTGGAAAAAAGGGAAAATATTTATGACGTGCCAAAATAAGCTGGAGAATGTTGTATGAACTGAACTCGGTTAAGTTTCTCATTAAATTTGCTTAAATTTTTCAAGTTTAAAAATTTTATATGTTTTCCTTTGTTTTGTAGATTATTTCAAAGGAGAACACACTTACTAATAATTTTAGTGCTGAAACGTTGATTATCGATTTGCGTACATGTTTTATGAGAAGTACGTATTTGTACACGAACATGTGAAAGATTCTTGAGATTTTGAATGTTTAAAACGTAGAAAATGATCATGTCTTTGGTAACAATTTTAAAATTGCACTCATTTACATAACATTTAAAACGGAACGCTTGGCCTAGGGAATACATGAAATAACTTGCGTTCAGTTTAAATGCTAAGTCAAATCATGTATGTTTTGCGCAATAATGTTTCAGAAGGGCATGGGCTTATACGTTACCGCGTTAGGGCTATGTCGGTATACACTGAAGGAGAATAATTTGTTAACAGTTAATAATTTCCATATATTAAGTTGTATATATTAGATGATCAGGACTTTGCGTACTTAAAATTAATGCTCAACCATATATTTAAATGATGCAGCACTTACCACTATGATTAAAAAAATGTTTGAAAATGCCCGTCCAAAGCAACTACACTTACTGCTCATTTTTTTCTCCGAAGGGGAAGGTTATGTAACGGCTCCATGTGAGCCGCTACATGGCTTGTTATAGGAGTCACATGCTCAAAACACACCTGGGTGCCCTTCCGACACTCACAGAATTTTAATCCGGAATTATGTTATATTGTCACTCTTAGTATACAGAATGAGATTTTCACTCTGCAGCGGAGTGTGCGCTGATATGAAACTTCCTGGCAGATTACAACTGTGTGCCCGACCGAGACTCGAACTGGGGACCTTTACCTTTCGCGGGCAAGTGCTCTACTATCTGAGCTACCGAGTGAAAATCTCTTTCTGGAAACATCCCCCAGGCTGTGGCTAAGCCATGTCTCCGCAATATCCTTTCTTTCAGGAGTGCTAGTTCTGCAAGGTTCGCAGCAGAGCTTCTGTAAAGTTTGGAAGGTAGAAGACAAGATACTGGCAGAAGTGAAGCTGTGAGTACCGGGCGTGAGTCGTGCTTCGGTAGCTCAGATGGTAGAGCACTTACCCGCGAAAGGCAAAGGTCCCGAGTTCGAGTCTCGGTCGGGCACACAGTTTTAATCTGCCAGGAAGTTTCACTCTTAGTATAGTCTGCAAATGTGAATGCTGGTCGTCTGCTGACGTATGCGTGGGCTGTCTGCTGTGGGTTATCTGAATGTGGAGATGCAGTTTAGCCAACCATTGTATCAAGCATAGTGCGACTGCACTGCACCAGAGAGACGTAAGTTCTCCGCGCGTTAGCAGGGCCCGTTAGGTTGGCAATCAGCCACTGTGCAGACTCTCTGAGCCTTTCCGGCCGCCGTGTGTGGACCCCAGACGAGGGGAGACTGTTAGGCATTCGCTGCTGAGTCTCTGGTGAGTATAGACGCTCTGCGTGATGGCTCCTATAGTCATCTTAGTAAGGACATATAGTCAGGTTGCATACAATTGCTATTTTTTGTATCACTGATGACGGGCCAGCATTTCATTTAACCGTAACATTAAGTAAAGTGAGTAATCAAGGAATTATTTTCATGATTTTATTAAATAAAATGTTGTTGTTATACAAAATTCTTTGTCTCACAGCAACGTCCTATTTCCGTTACCATTCCAGTTAAGTTATTCAAACTTTCAACTTAAAGTTAACCAATAATCACAAATTTTGTAGTGATATTTGCTCATGCAAACGGTCGTAGGCGTCTTTCACAAAAGATACAGGTCCATTTTTCAAGTTGAGAATGCCTGCCAAGGATTTGCTGAAAGCAAGTATCATGCAACATATATGGCTTAACTTTAGTGCTGGTAGTATCGGTAGCTATCTCCATCAACGACGACTCAGATTCCAAATCGGAGAACGGAGAATATCATTGGTTTTCCCCAGAAGACAAAGATGATGTGGTTAATGGGGATCAAGGAAGATATCCCGCACAATATCTTTGTTACTGTGGAGGAACAAAACGTTGTTCACGTGTTCTTCGCCAACTTTGTACGTCATTGGATTATTGGATTCAGCACGAGAATAGCTGCTCCACGCTCAACTGTGATGCCGGATAGCGAGAACGACACAAGCAAGTGCATACAATTCTGGTTATACTAAACGCTGCTCCTGCCGGTATTGGAGAACATTTTCGCTCTTCTTGAATTGCTTCGTAACTTAGAAATAACTGCAGAACTTTATCTTAATATACAAAGCCGTTCGGTTGCACTTGCTCGGGGCTTTGTGTCACTGGGCATTCTCCTCCGCCAGCAGTCGCTGAAGTTCGCCATTCTCTTCATCGGATTCGTCATCCACCACAGGACCTTGTCGCATTTCTTCGTTGCCAGTTTCGGTATTCATCACCTTCTGAATCTTAAACCATATTTTACATAAGTAAAAATAGCAGCTTCCACGTCTTCTTCTCCCAGGAACGAAAAAAATCGGGGATCCATTTAGAGGGCCGACTTGAAACTTGGGTAATCGAACATGCCGTATATTTCACTTCACCACTTTCATACATTTGGGCACGATCTCTGCTATCCATTACTATTTTCAAGTCCATCGCCAGATCGCTACCTGGCATGTTGTCAAGGCGAAGTTTTCACTTTACCAAAAGTCCATAAACATCTCCCAAGAGCAACCCCTCCTCTTACAAGGCGGTGATTGTGGTTCTGATGGGCTCTAGGGCGGCTATAGCGCTGTCGACAATGCCCCATTCGGTATCGCTAAGATCGCACTTCTCCCCACCTTTCTCAGAAAAGCCGGCCGAAGTGGCCGTACGGTTAAAGGCGCTGCAGTCTGGAACCGCAAGACCGCTACGGTCGCAGGTTCGAATCCTGCCTCGGGCATGGATGTTTGTGATGTCCTTAGGTTAGTTAGGTTTAACTAGTTCTAAGTTCTAGGGGACTAATGACCTCAGCAGTTGAGTCCCATAGTGTTCAGAGCCATTTGAACCATTTTTTTCTCTGAAAAAAGAAATTGCGAATAAAAGTTCTGAGTCTCTTCACCGACGTCATCATATTGCAAGACGATCCCCATGCAGTGCTGGTATCTAACGTGGGTAGAGCTTGTTGATGTTTTCGTATGAGACGGGCGACCGTTGTAGTTCGAAGGCACTTTGCTAAAGAGCGAACTTTGGCGACGATGTCGTCCTATGCAAAGGACGGAAACGCAGCGATTCCGTCATCAACAGCAAACTGCAGGGTATGTGGTGATGCCCCTCAAATACACTATGTGATCAAAAGTATCCGGACACCTGGCATCGGTAATGCAGGAATTCAGTATGGTGTTGGCCCACCCTTAGCCATGATGACAGCTTCCACTCTCGCAGGAATACGTTCAGTCAGGTGCGGGAAGGTATCTTCTAGAACGGCGGCCCATTCTTCACAGAGTGCGGCACTGAGGAGAGGTATCGATGTCGGTCGGTGCGGCGTGGCACGAAGTCGGAATTCCAAAACAGCCCAAAGGTGTTCTGTAGGATTCAGGTCAGGAATCTGTGCAGGTCAGTACAATACAGGGATGTTATTGTCGTGTAACCACTCCGCCACAGGCCGCACGTTATCAACAGGTGCTCGATCGTGTTGAAAGATGCAGTCGCCATCCCCGAATTGCTCTTCAACAGTGGGAAGCAAGAAGGTGCTTAAAACATCAATGTAGGCCTGTACTATGATAGTGCCACGCAAAACAACAAGGGGTGCAAGCCCACTCCATGAAAACCACCACCACACCATAACACCACCGTCTCCGAATTTTACTGTTGGCACTACACTCGCTGGCAGATGACGTTCACCGGGCATTCGCCATACCCACACTCTGCCATCGGATCGCCACATTGTGTCCCGTGATTCGTCACTCCACACAACGTTTTCCACTGTTCAATCGTCCAATGTTTACGCTCCCTACACCAAGCGATGCGTCGTTCGGCATTTACCGGCGTGTTGTGTGGATTATGAGCAGCCGCTCGACCATGAAATCCAAGTTTTCTCACCTGCCGCCAAGCTGTCATAGCACTTGCAGTGGATCCTGATGCAGTTTGGAACTCCTGTGTGATGGTCTGCATAGATGTCTGTCTCTTACACATTACGAGCCTCTTCAATTGTCGGCGGCCTCTGTCAGTTCTGTACTTATCCCTTCACGTTTCCACTTCACTGTCACATCGGAAACAGTGAACCTAGGATGTTTAGGAATGCGGAAATCTCGCGTACAGATGTATGACACAATAGACACCAAATTGCCTGACCACGTTCGAAGTCCGTGAGTTCCGTGGAGCTCCCCATTCCGCTCTGTCACTATGTCTAACGACTACTGAGGTCGCTGATATGGAGTACCTGGCAGTAGGTGTCAGCACAATGCACCTAATATGAAAAACGTATGTTTTTGGGGGTCTGGATAATTTTCGCAAAGCGTACTAGCTCAGGCAATGAACAATCTTCATCCCAGGCTTCCAACGTAGGAATGTCTTCACACAAAAGTTGAATGGCCGTCAGTATATTAGCCCCGTTGTGTGTTGTGAAACTCATTGCGTTTTCGAGAAGAACTTCGAAGCAATCCAGCAATAGAAGAATTTCCATCTTGAGGTTGGCCCCCAAGTGTTTATCGAATAGTTCGTCGATCCCCAGCGTCCTAACTACAATCTTCCCGTCCTTGACGTAGTGAATGTTTACTCCTAGAAAATATGGATAGTTTTTTCATGTTGCGTCGACTTTTAAAGAGACCAGTCTGCACTTCAGTTCCTGGATTAGTTTTGCTCTTACTGCGGCAGCAAGCTCCGGAATCAGTGGAGGAATGGTTGCCGAATTCACGACTACCCTGGAAAGTCACAGAATATCATTATTCTCTTTTTTCAAAAACTATTACCACAGAAAGCAAAAATAATAACTCTAGACTGTTAAAGAAACACTAAACTTTGCGCAATTTCCTTTGCAGAGCCTACGAAAACAACAAAATCGATGTTATCTACAGTACAGACGATTTCAGAGATCTGTGATATTAAAAAAATGCGTATAACAGATCTATTTAAAAAAAACTTTGACGTAGACTAGGTAAAATAATAATAATCGAAACAATAAATCAGATTATTTTATAAGAAGCAATCTTTTTAGACAGTTTTCTGAACCTTCTGTTGTGATATTTATAATATATACTGTAAATAAAGAATTTAGAAACAAAAGTTGTACAATGTTCATCATAAAAGAATACATAACTTTTATTCTTTACTTTTCCGTCTAGGACGAATACTTAACCAGGTATTAAACATTTTTACATTTCATACTTTTTCTGCAATAACATGTGAGTGTACGATATATTTTCAACCACGGGAATCGTTGGCCTTTACTATTTTCAACTAACATTGTGACGTGGTGGCTAGAGTGATTCATATTTTACGTCAGTTTGTACAATTTATTTGCAACAAAAGAATTATTTACTGATACTATGTACAATCACTTATACAAAAACATTAATACAATGCTAAGACTCCCCCAGATGGCACGCCCTTCCGTGTGAATGTACCTCACCTTACCTAGGACCACCTCACGATAACCAGCCTTGCAAATGCAAGCTCCCCGCCAATCCCGCGGTCGCTCCTAATGAGCAGGCACGAGCAACCCCCAAGAAGGAGACTTTCCATGCATGGCACTATGGCGACAGGCAACCATTGACAGCCGTGCATGGTGAAGACGCAATGATATTATAAGAGGGCTATTCGGAAAGTAAGGAACGGTAGGTCGCGAAATAGAAACCACAGTGAAAATTAAAACTGTTTTATTTGCAAGAGTTAGCTACAACTTCCTGCTACTTATCTCCATAGTCGCCTATCCCACTTAGAAGTTTGTCGTAGCGTGGTACCAACTTTCCAGTACCCTCGTTATAGAAGGCAGCCACCAGTGCTTACGGCCAATTCTCTCCGCTGGCCTACAGCTCGTTGTCTGTGCCGAAATGTTGTCTTCATAGCCAGCGGTTCATGTGAGTAGAGATGAAATTCAGAGAGAGAGAATTACGGGCTGTATTGTGGGTAATCAAACATTTCCAATTGAAAACGGTGCAGGAGCATCTTCATTGCCCCTACAGAATGCGGCTGAAAATTGTCTTGAAGAAGAAATCGCACAACAGTTACATAATGTTGGCTGCATAGCTTCAGGCGAAAGTTCTCACCAGGCCTTCGTACTTAGCTGGAGACACTATTGTTCTAGGTATATTTATGTGCTCCCTGTGTGCTCAGAACTAAAACGAAGGACGTAACGCGATCGACCGGTATACTAGAAACACTGCCCGACAGACCTGTGCAAGACTTCATCGGATTTTCACTGTGGTTTCCATTTCACGACCGATCGTTCCTTACTTTCCGAATAACCATTGTATTACGCCATGAACTCTGGCCACCACGCCGCCGCCTCCTCGCTCCAGACCCTTCACATGCCAATCCTTCGTGCGCTGACATTCACCGTTAGCCACGTTTGGTCTATGGAATGTATTGTCAACTGTTGCGACGCTACACATATAACAAGCAGAAATTACTCTCACTGAATACCGACGGTATAAAATCGTTCCAAATTGTTTTAATTGTTTGCGGAGTAAATTACGTCGACCAGTGTTTTACAAACATCCGCAATGTAGGCTAACATTACAATCATCAATATTTTATCTACATTTAATCAACCTTTTATACGGTCGACGGTATAAAGTTATTCCAATCTTAATGGTTTCTTTTTGCAATAACAAATGAATGTAGGGATAATTGCAACCGTGTGTCACGCCGGCTGTAACACAAATAAGCTATAGGCCACTAAATATCGACAAGCAGACGGTATTCAATCATGCACGGAAATCGGTTATGGGATGCACTGTCTGTAGGTGTTAGCATTTCAACTTCTGTAGGAAAAATGTAAAGATCTGCTTACCTATCTGGCATTGCTTCAATCATTGGTAATATGATTTTTTTGGAAGGCGTCATTGTCCAGAAGGATGCACGCGTGTCCTTGTTCCGTCACCAAACGCCGACACTGCGTTTCCAGCTGTGAGCCAGACATCTTGACGCCTTTCAGGACCCCTTCCTTGCGCACTTCTTGTTTGGAGGCTGGTTTTCCAATTTTTCTTGCAGCCTTTGAAAAGTGTCTTTGTTGCATCTTCGGATGTGTTTCGTGAGATTTCTACTGTGTCTTCCCCAGGAAAGCAAGGTTCGAATTAAACATCAATGACATACCATTTTTTCGGCAAAAAATTTCACTGATTGGAAGTGGTACGCTTTTAAATCCAGTAAACAAATATATTTCACTTACTTAGCCATATTCTTGCCACACATGTTCACAGTTAACAAATCCGCTTCGTTCGGATACGTCAAAAAGTGGTTCAAAGCGTGCAATACATGGCGAAAGAAGACTGTAAAAGCGGGATTTTCGATCAGTAATTTGGGATCATTTAGTTTTGTTTATATATGATAGATATAATCCTAACTAAGCGTCAGTTGATGACATTATGGCAAGATCGCGATGGGTGTGGGAGCGGGTCACCCACCCACGTGTAAGAAATATTCAAAATGAAGTTACAGGTAAGGAGGTGAAATTGGAGTATATGCTTGTTTGTACTGTACCTTGGACGAAAAAGCTCGTCAGCTGGCGAATTATAGGTGTGTTAAATGAACAGTTCGAAATAAATATGTCAGCTTCATATTCAAGGTACCCAGAGTAAGCTGACATTCTCTTTGAAACTAAGGTTTCCGTCAAACTTCGTAAAGGTTTCTGATTCCTTTATTACGAACCTATGAATAAAATCAAGTAATGTAAGTGCCATTCTGATGAGGTTAAGTGGCAATAGACTGTCGGTAACATCCTTAAAAAGTATTGCGTAGATGCGTAGAACTACCCACGTGGTATTCTTTCTAATAATGCAACAGGCGCACAAGTGTTAAGTTTCTAAAATCTGCTCTTTTTAATTCGAAAACGCTCTCCATTATGTTTGGACCCTACAGAGTAACAGCCGTGACAGTCTCTATACTGTGTTTACAGTAATTAAAAACAGTATAACAACAAATTTTGGCATACCTAAATGGGAACATTAAATTAGTTTTACGATCAGGCATTACGTTTGGGGCCGGCTCGATCAGATGCTGTATCTCATTTAATGTACAAATCAGGCCAGCATTATAATGGAGTAATGGGTGTAGAAATAAGTTTTATTCACCGGTACTCGGCAGGTACAGTCAGAAATCAAACACTTTGATTCGCCGAAACCTTCGTCATAATTGTACATTTCATGTACAGGATGAGATCTCTTCCTCCTTGCTGACGATGATTTTGCACGTGCATTAGCCATATCGATAACACAGATGAAAAAGTAAGCAAATAGATAAAGAATGACCGAATGGCGGATACGAGAAATGTTTCTGACCCCACACATCGATGTTACTCTCCAGCTAGCGACTGACATCTGACAGAGGACGCCCGGACGCTAAGGACTTTGAGTTGAGTGGGGCAACACTAATCCGCTAGGCAAGGAGGTAACGACACGCCGGAAACTGTCCCGAGTTGGGACCTGACGGAACCCGGTCGCCTGACACCTACACGGTCATACGTGTGCTGGCGAAGACGTTGATTGCTACTAATATTGTTCTTCATCAGACCCTCGCATTGCAACTCGTTATTACTAGGGCCCTAGGGAGGGAAATTATGTGCAATGAAAAACAGGAGAATACAGAAACATACATTCTCTTCAAAACCAGGATCTTGGTATTTAAAAACAAAAAACGCCTGTTAAATATTCATAAAATTCATTTATTATAAATCAGAATCTGCAGTACATTAGTCAACACATTATTCATCATTATATATCTACATAACTCATTTTCCATTGAAAGGTCTCTGTTGGATTCCTTTCATGTTTAATTTCTTAAATCTGTTGTCATTTATGGAGTAAATTCCTCTCCTAAATTTACTGTGGCGTTTCTGACTATCTGGGAGGAGACTGAGTAGTGGAACGTGTTACTTTTACACATAAACAAGAACGATCTGTCACACTACTACACTTTAAAACACAGTTTATATGTAATTCATGTCACACAGTCTCATACGGAACCTACATCCGCTTTCTGTTATATACTGTATATGATAAGATACTGTCATCCCCCTTCCCTTCTGTGTGAGAGGATGAATGATCAAATGTGTTTGTAGTTGCATGCTTGAGGGTAGCAGACAAGGCTGTCTGCTAGAGAACAGTAGGACCAACGTCGGAACAGGTAGCTACGCTTTCTTAAAGCAGAGAGGTTTCTATCCTTAGTATGGTTCTGTCCGTCCGTTGTCATGTTGGTATAGGAAGCTGCCCCTCTGGCCACTTCCGTTTGTCTTTGTGAGCCACCCTCAGGAAGCACGCTCGGTAGTAGGCAGTTGCTGTGGGACCGTGGCGAGCGTCTGAAGTGGTAAGATCTCCGGCTAAGCGCGTGTCTGCTAAGTCCGTAGTACAATGGATTTCTTAAGTTCAGCCTAACTGAAAACTTAATACCTTGATTTCAGATTTAGCTCTAAAATATCTAATGCTATCTTAAATTGCAGCGTAGTGTAATTCTCGTGTGAAGTTCATATTATTTTCCGGTTGTTGCTTTGTTACTACTTTGTGAGTAAAGTGGAACCACGTGTTGATCAGTAACTCTAACTAAGTTCATCAATCTTAAATGTGAATGCTTGTGTGATTATAACGTCTCGTCTTGACAATATTTTACAATATAACAACTTTTCTTTATGCTTTTCTTTATGTTCAACCCACGTGGAGTGTACTTTGCGAGACCAGTACCACGTGCTTATATAACTGTTTGACCCATCAGGTTAATAATAAGACGTTAGTAACCAGTTCAAGGTTTTTCTTTTGTCAATTGCTTTTCGATCGAATTTATTTTAATTATCAAAATTACTGTGGAGTTATACGCTTTCTGTAAACCAAGTTGACCACGTGGAGCATGTGGTGTAATCATCAAAGTAGCCTTCAGCTATTCCTTTTGGGAAGATTTTACAAAGAGTTAATATGAATTTAGTATACCAGTGTGTGGTAATTACATGACGGACAGGATTGTGTTACGAACGTAATTTCTTTGGGTGAAAACTGAATCTGTTGGTTGTGGTTAATTTCTCCTTGCTTATGTTTCAACGTTCTTTGGGTGTTGTTTTGTGAATGCAGGGTTGTATGCAGTCTCCCAATCTTGGCTCCATATTTGATGTGTTCCGTAAGATTAAAATCTCACATTTTTACAATCCTTAAACAAGGCACCAGCTCGGTTATAACTCACGTATAATATGCTGAAATTTCAATGAACAATTTTAAAATAAATTTCCAAATATAAACTGATTTCTTTCTTTTTATTTAAATTCTCCTTTATATATATATATATAGATATATTACCGGTTGTTGTATGACTGTAAAAGATTATAATCAATGTTAGTCTGTTTGGGAATTTGGTAAACTTAGACTAGATACCTGATGAAACAGTTGCTTAGTAATACAAGATTAACCTCCCCAGACAGCTCACAGCTTTTAACCCGCTTTTATTCTACTATTAGCACCCGATTTCAGCATAGCACAATTCATGTAGCAATATTACACCATTGTAATTGCAATGAATTGCTCCGTATTTCCATAAATTTTCTAGGAGTAAATACTTCGTATTATCCGAAAAAATTCAAATCCCGGCCGATCCAAATGGCATTTGTAGTGAACAAAACAGGTTCGCGGCATGTTTTCGCGGGATTCTCCTGTTTCCGCTGCCTTTATTTCATCAATTCTTTATCATCATATCATCATTTGTTCACCCCACCGTCTTCATTAGCCTTAGCGTTACAAGAACGCGTGGCGCATCTGGAAAACCGCATGGCGTGTGATTCCGAACTCGCCAATAGCACTAAAAATAGCCGTACGAACAGTGCAGAGAGGGACTCCGGCCACGAGGGAGATTTTGACGACAGGGAAGAATGTAATTTGAGGGGCAGACATGAGAAAAATAGAAACATTCAAGGGCCTCGACAGGAGGAAATGCCGGGATTTGATTTCAAACATTTCCTTACAGTAAGAAAGTTTGAGATATTCCGAAATTCGCAAAAAGGAATACATCCACGTGCATGGCTCGAGCAATTTGAGTTTTGTCTTCCCCCCGACTGGGCAAGTTCACATAAGATAGAATATATGTGTGGCTATTTGGAAGGCGAACCGGCGAGTCGCATGAGGTCGGCAGCGCGTCACTGCAACTCCACTCGGGAGTTTCGACAAGCCTTTCTCTCCGCCTATTGGTCGGAAGCGGCACAAGACAGGGTCAAACATGGCATAATTATGCTGCCAAATTTGAACCAGTCTGGTTTCGGCAGCCCTGCACGCCTATTCGACCACATGCTGCAGGCAAATCAATTTTTATACGACCCATACGGGCCTGCGGAACTAATTAGGATATGCATCACCAAATTGCCGATGCACTTGCGGCACGTCATTCTTGCGGGACGATGCAAAGAGGACGTAGAAACGTTTAAAACACTTCTCCAAGAGTTGGAATATAATACAGCAGAATGCCCGCCTAATCAGGCACAAAGTTATTACGGGGCACAGCAGCGCGACCGCAGTCGTGGCCGTATTACTAATCAACGGCGTGACTGGTCGTCGCGAAGCGAACGAAACAATAATCGGGACCGGCCGTATAGAAACTGGGGTAACAGTCGCGAACACAGGTGGAACAACAGAAATGATCGAGGACGTGGACAGAATCGTGAACGGAACAGTTACGGCAACCAGAATCGATACTACGGTGAACACGGTGGGAATAGGACTATAGGCGGAGCACCTCATGATGTTGAAATTCGGCCAGCTAACCCTAGACATAATCCAGCAAATGGAAATGAACAAAACCGGCAATGACAAACGATCAGCGCAGAAGGCGCCCAATCGGAACCAATGAACGACATGGCAAAGGAGTGCATACGGTATATAGAGAGGGAAGATATTAGAGAGGATTTGTTGCAAGAAACTACGAGTGCTAAAATTTCGGGAATAAATCCAGTCGTGACAGTTGCAGTAAACGAAATATGTTTTAAGTGTGTCATTGACACTGGAAGCCCTTTCTCGATAGTAAGCGAGGCAGCATTTCAAAAATGCGAAGGGACAGGGACTTGGCCCGTTTTTCAAGTGCGAGGAATAAAGGTGAAGGGCGCAATCTACGGTAAGAGCATAGAAATCCGAAGGCAAACTCGGCTTAATTTTACCTGCCAAGGAAGAGAGTTTGAGTACAACTTCTTTGTGCTCCCAATGCTGAATGTGGCAATGATTTTAGGAAATGACTTCATGAATGCCCACCATGCAGTAATTGACATGGGTGGAGGAGTAATGACAGTTCAAGTTGGGGATCAGCCAATGAATTTAGTATTTGATGAATGCATATTACGTGCAGAGTCAGAAATTAGTTGCCTAAAATTTCAAGCTCAAACCGAGTCGCAACCCAGACTGGAGCTACTCGTGAACTATGTAAGTGAGTCGTGCTCTACGTCTGGTGAGCAGGGGAAAGATGTTGCTTTTGCTGATGCACTGAGAAAGAGCATCGCGGGTGTCAGAACCACGGACAGGGAAAAGGAGAAATTGTATTGCCTACTTAGGAATCATGAACGGGTATTTTCTGAGACTCCGGGGGCTATTAAGGGTTTTACGTACCAATTCAGAGTACGTGACCATCAGAAGTTTTCTGTTAGACCATACCCTATTCCCGTGGCGTATAAAGCCCAGGTGGAGAAGGAAATAAACAAGATGTTAGAACAAGGAATAATTGAGCGGGCAGTAAGCTCGTAAACTCACCCTTGCTTGTCGTGCCAAAACGCGACAACTCAGTTCGTTTGGTGCTAGACTCGAGACAGATAAACACAATTATTATGTCGGAAACGGACAGGCCTGAGAGCCTTGAGGAACTCTTACAACGTTTCCACGGGGTAAAGGTACTATCATCTGTCGACCTCCGTTCGAGTTTTTGGCAAATCGTGCTACACCCATCTTGCAGATTATATACAGCGTTCCTGTGTTACGGAAATTGTTTCCAATTCCGGCGTCTCCCGTTCGGACTAAACGTCTCATCAGCTGCTTTTATAAGGGGATTAAATAGCATTTTACCTGATGATTTGAAACAGCGAGTGACAATTTACGTGGATGACATATTAATTGCGGAAAAGTCGTGGGAGGACCATAATGACGTTTTGAACAGACTACTGGATGTTTTTGAGAAGGCAGGTGTAACAGTCAACTTAGATAAGTCACAGTTCGGACGAGAGAACATAAAATTCTTAGGCCATATTGTCTCAGCAAATGGAATACAACCTGACCCGGAGAAAATTGCGGCGATAGCGGAGTGTGCAATGCCGACAAATAAAAAACAGTTGCGAGCATTCTTAGGCCTGTGTAATTTTTATAAGCGATTTATAAATTTTAGTGTACTTGGTACACCCCGTCTATGTGGTCTAACAGGGAAGAACGCTTTGTGGGTCTGGGATCAAGAGGCACAGGATGAATTTTATAAATTGAAAAAGGCATTGGTAGAGGCTCCCATCCTCATGCATCCCGACCTGACACAAGAATTCTGTTTAATGACGGACAGTTCCTTGTCAGGATTAGGTGCGGTACTGTTTAAAACGGAAGGAAATGATGATATTACAACTTGGAAAACAATCCCGTTTGGGAGCAGGGTGCTCTGTCGATGTGAAAAAAATTATTCCGTGACAGAACTCGAAGCACTCGCGATAGTTTGGGCATTCTCAAAATTTAGGTATTTCTTATTTGGGAGGACCACCAGGGTGTACACTGACCACTGTGCACTCCAATTTCTTATGAGCACAAAAATCACGCATGGGAGATTAGGACGCTGGGCACTATACCTACAGGAATATAACTTCACTGTAGAATACATTCCTGGACAGAAAAATGTAATTGCTGACTCTTTATAGCGCATTCCTATAGGTTTGGTTCACACAGAAGAAAGGGAACTCGGTGAAAATAATTTTAGCATCCTATACTTACAGAATGTAGCGTTCGAGAATTTTGTTACCACCTCTTTAGGAAGTATAGCGGACGAACAGGATAAGGACGCAGTATTGAAAGATATAAAGAAGAAGTGGGAGGACAAGGAGAATGTAGGAATAGGCCAGTACTACTTAGTGCGCAATAGAATGTTATTCAAGAAACGAGCCCCGGACGACTCCAGATGGGTGTTGGTGATTCCGGAGGAACTCGTAAACAAAATTATATGGTACATACATTTGAGTTATGGTCACTTTGGAGCACAGAAATGTTGTGAAAAACTGAAAGAGACATGCTATTTTAATAACATGCTACGGCGTATTCGTGGTGTACTTAGAGTGTGCGGACCTTGTCAGCGAGCAAAGGCGGCCACAGTGACTTATGCTGCATCATTGCACCCGATAATACCAAGCAAACTTTGTGACCTCGCGGCCGTGGATCTATTTGGGCCACTAATACGATCTAAAGCAGGTTTTGCATATGTTTTCGTAGCGGTAGAGCTAACCTCCAAGTTTGTGTGTCTGACTCCGTTGAAGCGAGCCACAGGAAGGGCAGTGGCAACTGCATTTGCAAAGCAGTTTCTGCATGAAGTTGGGAGCGTGAAAAGGGTTATCTCGGATAATGGACCACAATTTAGATCGCAATACTGGCAGCGGATGCTTCGAAGAAAAAGAATTAAACCTATATATATATATATATATATATATATATATATATATATATCTTTCACCCCAGCTCGAACCCCAGTGAGCGTATTATGCGTGAATTAGGAAAATTATGTAGGTTATACTGCAGTCGTGATCACCGATCGTGGGACATACACCTAAAAGGATTTCAGAACATAATTAATGAGTTGCCTAATACGTCAACAAAGCTTCCGCCAATCACTGTGCTAAAAAACAAGGAGCCCCCAAGCAAAATCAAAGAGGTGGTGCCTTGGCCACTAGAGCCGAGACTACGCCGGAACGTAATTGTTGACTTAGCTTTACGCAACATCAAGCGTGCAGCAGAAGCCAGAGTCAAGGCGTATAAGAAACACGTGAGAAAAACAGTGTTTCATGTAGGACAAAAAGTTCTTATCAGATCACACAAGCTGTCTAACAAACGGTCAGGTGTCTGCAAGAAATTTTTTAATCTCTTTAACGGCCCGTATCGGATAAGGAAGATTCCCCATGAAAACGCCATAGAAGTGGAAACTCTTCGATCGAAGAAATCAAAAGGACTACACCATGTGTCAAACGTAAAACCATACATTGAGTAGAAAGGGCAGTGGGGAGTAGAGAGGACGGTGAAGAGAATGAATTGATTAGTTTAAATTTGTGACGCATGCATTTTGAATAATATGTTGGTAAAAATAATGATAAAGATGTTTCTATGTGATTGATTGAAGTGATGTATTTAATTTTTTTTCTGTCCTTGTGCAATTAGGATTTAGGTTGGTTCAAATGTGAAGATAAAAGGTTTCCTTGTGAACGAGTGAAATGCTGTTTATGTTTTTTTTTGTGTAAATTGAAAAGAGTCGCTCCTGAGAGAACCAAGATCTGTGTTGAATTAATGCAAAACTCAGGGGAATATCCGATCTGTGGGTATTATGGGTCTGGCAAACCCAGGTCCCCAGCTGTTAGTAGCCTTGTTTCCGATTTTCTGCTTTCAGTGCTACTATCTATCTATTACTATTCTATATCTGTCAGTATAAATGAGGATCTCTTACTATAGTATGCGTGCTGTATGAATATTTTAAGACAAGGGAACTCTGAGAAAGGTATGAGTAAATCTGGAATCTTGAAAACAGGACGCGATAATACGATTGTTTAACCATTGGCTTCCCAATATGCGATGATATGTTAATATTGATGATATATGTCTTTTTTGTTCTTTATAGCTGAGTACGGAAAGTGCTGTGTGTGGATTTCGTAAGTAGATTGATTCCCTTCAAGGTGAAAGAAGAATTGTGGTTTGTGTAATTTACGTCGCCCTGAAATACTATTGTGGCAGTCAAATACGAGCAGTTTTCCAGCAAATGGAGAATGGAACGGAAATGTGGATCCTTTTTGTAGTCTTCACTGATGTTGAGCCAGAGCCTAAAAAAATTATTCTGCGTTAATACTTGTCCTAGAAAAGCGGCGTTTATGTATTTTTGCTGATGCTGTGAGCATTACAGCTTACCGTTTTCGCTGGTGCGGGATGCACTGCAGCCTATATGATGTGTACTGAGGAAATTTCCCTCTTGAAGGTAGAGGATGATTAAATAATTTTGATTATGGGAACGAAGGAAAGCTTGGTTTAAGGTAATAAGGATGAAGCAAAACATTTGTCATTTAAACTGCAGGAGGATTCGGATCTTTTGTGTCTGTTGTAAGTTCAATATGTTAAGATGATACTGTTTTACAGAATAGAGGTGACCACAATTTTGCCATTCATGAGAAATGAATCCAGAATAACCACCACAGGCGAAATAACTGATTTGGAAGCGAAAGGTAACTTAAAGAAGGAACGAAATCGCAACGAAATGGGTAAGAAAATGTAGTATAACCTGTATAATTAAAATATTTGTATCCTTCTCAGAGCCATCTGTGTGATTAATTCTTGTGATAACGTAATTTTAGATGAAATTTTCTTACTGTTTTATGTGTGAATATATGAGTATGATAAATGTATAATTGCGAGTCTCTTTTCAGGTGTGCGAACTGGTATAAATGTTTTGGTGTGTAAATAACCATTGTTCTTTTTACTGTGTATGTTTAAGGAAAGTTTCTCCATATTTATCATGTGACAAGACGTATGCCGCGAGCGTCAAGAAGAGGACGAATTAGAACAATGTTGTAGTGGTATATACACGGTGTTGAAATAGCATTGAAGTAGCTTATTGGCTTAACTAGTAGTGGATAGAAGTAGAATATTGAGTAATGCATGTTTATGGGTAGTTAGTTTGTAGAATAGACAACAGGTGTGCATGTATGTGTGTGTAAATAACATGTGAACCCTATGCTGTCCTGACCTATACTTGCACAAGGCATAATCCTATTCATTTTAGTGAATTAATAAGTAGCATTGGATTTATTAAAACGTAAGTGAACCACATTAGTGATGTGGATTTAAATATTATATTGTCAGTTCATTTAATTTTTTATTTTTTTTACATTGTAAAGTCATTTCACTTTTATTTTTTTTACATTGTCAAGACATTTAAATTTTATTTTATATTGTCGATTCATCTAATTATTTTTATTAAAAAAAATAAATAAAAAAAAATTAAGTCTCACTTTGTTCTTAAAACTTGTGAAAGACAATACTAAGTGGTATTATGTATGACATTGTGTAATCACATAACTACGATAAAAAAAATTTTCTGTGAATGCAGTTGAGAACGTGAAAGCGAACCGGCAAAACTCTTAAGAGACAGCGGGAGCAGCCGGACTAGTTGTAAACTGGCGGGTTTCCCAGCGGGGGACGCTGTCAGCCAGGCCACTTCGGGAGCGCGGCCGACAACAAAAGAAGGTACGCGGCAAACACTTTCCCTTGTGCCTGGAGCTAATGGGCGGCCGCCCCGGGCGACCCTTCCTCGAGGCGATGACCTGAGATGGGCGAGCGGTCCACCGCGCGGAAATCCATCTGCTGGCAACGCACCACACGCACGCGACCGTGACGAGACGGCCGCGGAGAAACAACACAAGGGGCGTTTTTTTTTTTTTAACAAGAGGTGTAGCCCCTCCACGCCCACACCGGCATGATGGCCAACACAAAAGGTCTACTGCCATCTCTGCATAAGGGTTAGTATTCACTAAAGTGAGGTGTCGCAGGATGTGGGTACTGCGATGTTTGCGTACGTCTGGTTAGGATTAACCATTAATACGCGCTCATCTGGAGATAGATTGGTCGAAATCTGACGAAGGGTAGCGGTTTGAAGGGCAGAGGAAAAAAAGTGCCAAGGCAAGAGCCAAGGGAAAAAAACCTCTGCGAAAGTTAGGTCGGGCGGCAAGAGCAGTAGCGGTTGTCTTGCTGCCTGCGATAGGTTGTGCAAGGATAGGCTTTGTTAGTAGTGGGTATCATGCATGTCGATACCTTGACGTTGTGCGTTTGTGCTGCTCGGCGGCTGGCGCTGGGTGCTGGTACAGAGTCCTCGTTCAGCGTCCTGCAACCTGCAACAGTTATGTTTGTTATCGGTCTTGTGTCCGATAGGTCATATACCGGAGGCACAGTGTGAGGGAGTGTTGGGAGATTGTTTGTGCGTCTGTGGGCGAGCTCGTCGGTGTCCCTGCTGTGGCCTGTTGGTCGGCTCTAATAGTAGCTGGTAGTTGCCAGTCAGTATTGCTGATATGCAGGGGCTTACCGACGTTTGTCGCTGTTTGCGTATGTTAGTTTACCATAGGTGGTTATGCCCTAGCTAGCAGTGTCTTTGGTCGCTTGTGTTTCCACCTGTGGTTGTGATCGTAGTTTCCCAGAGTGAGGATGAAAGGATTGTTCGAGTGTCTCGAGTTCCTGTATAGTCGTGTGGCGTGTTTCTTGAATACTTCCTTGAGGGTATCAAGGCGGTATTCATGGTGAAGATCCACGGTGCGTGTGTAGCGTGGAGCATTGCTAATGATTCGTAGCACTTTGTTCTGTATGATCTGCAGGCAGCGCAGTCGTGTGGGAGCTGCATATCCCCAGACGGGAGCTGCGTACGTCATCAGAGGTCTAATCAGTGTCGTGTATAAGGACCTCGACACCCTCCTATTCAGTGTGCTTTCCCTGTTGAGCATTGGGTAGAGCTGTTTGAGCCTCGCGTGCGCTCGGTTGGCAACGTATTCGATGTGGTCCCCCCATGTAAGTTTCCGGTCCAGCCAGACACCAAGGTATCTGACTTTCTCTCGGAAACGTATTGGGCGTGTATGTAGTGTTATCGGTCTACAGTGTTGGTGTTTGCGCAGTAGTTTCGGTCTGCGTGTGAACAGAACTGCTTCGCACTTGTCGACGTTTACTTTAATACGCCATCGCTCCAGCCAAGGCTCAGCTGTTCTGAGTGCTGTCTGTATTCGTGAGTTGATGTTCGACGGTTTCCAGTCTTGCGCGAGGATGGCTGTTTCATCCGCGTAGACGGCTAACGTCGTGTTTCGTGTCGCTGGGTAGTCATTAATGTACAGGTTAAACAAGATGGGCCCCAGAATGCTTCCTTGGGGTACTCCAGCTTGGATACCGTGTTGTGTTGATTGTTTATCCTGCACGCTAGTGTTGAAACATCTGTTCGTGAGATATGAGTGTATGAGACGTACGAGTCCGTCTGGGAAGCCAGCTTCGCTTAGTTTGCGTATGAGTCGGTTGTGCCAGAGACGATCGAAAGCCTTTTCGATGTCTAGGAACACGGCCCCTGTGGCTTTGTTCATGTTGTAGCCGTGTGTTATATGTTCGACTACGCGAAGGAGTTGTTGTGTTGTCGAGTGGTGATTCCTAAAGCCGAATTGCTCCGGTCTTAGGGTGTCGTTGGCGATGCAATGCCTAGTGATACGTTTTAGTATTACCTTCTCAACAATCTTGCTGAGCGAGCACAGCAGACTGATGGGTCGGTAATTTTGTGGGAGGGAGTGGTCTTTCCCTGGCTTCCTGAACATCAGGACCTTGGCCGCCTTCCAATAGTCAGGGAAGTGTTGGTGTGTCAGGATGGCATTCGTTAGGTGTGTGAGGTATTCTACGGCTTTATCCGTGAACTCCTGGAGGACACGGTTTTGAATGCCATCAGGCCCAGGGGCTTTTCTAGCGTTGGTGTGCTTGATAGCCCATGTGACTTCATTTGTGCTAGCACGTCTGATTTCGTCGCGCGAGGGCTGGGCTACAAGTCGTGTAACCTCCTGGTCCGTTTCAAGTGTGAATGCTGGGTCTGAAGGAACCAGATTCGGCATGAAGGACGCTGCAAGTGTTGTGGCCATAAGCTCTGCCTTCTCCGTCGCGGAGTAGGCTGGGCCGTCTGGTCCTTGTAACGTGGGAATGTAATGTTTCTCCCTGGTGAAGTGTCTGGCCAGCTGCCACACGCCAGGACGTGTGGTATCCAGCCGAGCGAGTTTCTGTCCCCATTGTTCGTTTCTGAATGTTTGGATTTTATTCCGTATTATGCCCTGGAGTCTGTTGACGTGCAGTTTATAGAACGGGCGCCTGGTACGCTGCCAGTATCTCCTGAGGCGGTTCCTCATCGAGATAAGGCCCAGGATTTCCTGGGGCAGGGCCGTCGAGTGTTGTCTTGGTGTTGTAAATGGAATGGCGTCAGTCATTGCGTCTTGGACGGCAGTTGTGAGAGCCTCCACAGCCTCATCGATTTGCTGTGTGTTGTTAATTTCGTGGGTGTCAGGAATGCGACTATCAAGCGTTTCCTTGAACAGTGTCCAGTTCGCACGCTTGTAGTTAAGCATCCTGCGTGGTTCGATGTCCTGCAGTGTCTCTTCCATGTGCAGTATTACAGGCATGTGGTCTGAGTCCAGATCGTTTTCAACCGTTAGGTTGAGTGTGCATGTGATGCCCTTTATGAGGGCTATGTCTAACACGTCTGGCCTATGTCGGGCCTGTGTAGGCACGAACGTGGGAACGTCCGGCCCAAGTATAATGTAGTTTCGGCCTAGTGCGTGTTCGTACAGTTTCTTGCCGTTGGAGGTTCGTATTCGTGAGTTCCAATCGGGGTGTTTTGCGTTGAGGTCTCCAGCGGCTATTACCCGCGGTGCCATGTTGAGTACTGTGCTGATATCGCGTGTTACTATGTTTTAGGAGGATTGTATAGCGATACCAGTGTGGTGTTGGCTCCGTTGAACTTGACCCTAACGGCCGTAGCCTCTAGTCTTTCAAGTGCTGGGAGCTCGATGTTCGTGTGGTCTATGTCTCTGTGTATAATGATTGCCGTGCCGCCTCCCCTCCTGCCATCCGCTCGGTCGGTACGATAGACGCAATAACCTGGGAGGTTTAGTTGTTTGCGAGGCGTAAGCAGTGTTTCGTTCACAAGAGCGATTCGGATACCCTTTCGCTCCATGAGCGCGGCCATCTCGGCTTTTTTGTTTGCGATCCCGTTGGCATTCCAAAACAGGATCTGTGTGATTGTGTTTAAGTCTGCGTTTCGGGGCTGGTGTGGTGTATTATCCATGTAGTAGTGTAAAGAGCGGTGTGATAGTGGCTTGGAAGCTAGTCCAGTTGAGCGTACCCGACATGAACTGCATGAAGAGTTGTGAGACATACCCCATAATCTTCGTGACTATTTCGGTGGTCGTGCGTCCGGGGAATAATGTTTCCATTATTCTCTGGAATGTTGTTGTGATGTTGGTCATGTCGGCCTGGGAGTTGTTGGTCGTGTTAGCGGCCGCTTGTTCCAGTGTTGGCGTTTGGTGAGGGCTGGCCTGCGAGTCGGTTGTTCGTGTGGCAGTTGTGGGCGCCTGTGTATTTTCTGAGGTGAGTGGGTGTGTTATGTGGGTTGTTGAGTTGGTGTCCGGGATGTGTTCGTGGGTGTTGGTGTTCTGTTGGCTGTGTACTTGTTGTGGTGCGGTCGTGTTCCTCGTGCTGCGGCTGTTTCTCCTTCTCCTCCTCCTCTGGCGCTGTGGTTGTCCCTGTGTGGGTGCGTTTTCTGTAGCCTGTGGTGGGCTGCAGTTCGCGATCTCAGGGGGTAGGGTGGTGTTGTTGCTTGTTTCGTGTGGTGTGCCCGGTGCGGGTGTGGTGTCATTTGTTGTGCTTGTCTGTTGTGTGTTTGTTGCTGGGGGTGTTTGCTGAGCGTGTTCTGAGCTCTGGGACTCCTCTGACCGTCCCGCGCTGCTGGAGCTGCCAGCGACCGCTCCAGCGAAGGATATTCCACTTCTTACTGGGCGCGGGGGCGGTTTTGGAACTGTGATGGCGGTTGGTTTCGCATGTTTCGCGATTTTGCGTCTCAGAGCTGCTTTGTATGCAATGCACCCTCTGTAGTTTGCCGGATGGGCAGCACCACAGTTGGCGCACTTGCGAGGTGCTGTATTGGGGAGTTTGCAGCGTTGGGTTGTGTGACCGCCAGCGCAAATGCGGCAGCGGGGTGCGAGACCGCATCTGATACCCACGTGCGCATAGCGCTGGCAGTTGTGGCATTGTTGGGGGGTGCGCGGCGTGTTGTACACCTCTACATTAACGACCATGTGAAGAAATAATTTTAACTTCAGCAGGTCGCGGATTTGGCCGTGTCGGCCAGCTCCGCCATGTAGTTATGTGACGGTCTCGCTGTGCCGAACTCTGACATCCGGTTTACCCGAATGCACTCCCACCCGAGAGCAGAGAGTTCGTTGTGTACCGTGTCGGTCGGGGTTCGTGAGTCTATCCCCTTAATCACGTACTGTTGTGTTTTTTCCAAGACTGTCCTGTACGTGAAGTGTTCTACCTTCCTTTCTTTGAGAAAGTCCAGTAGATTCGTGTAGTCTGCCTTGTTCGCCACGTACAGTGCGGCGTGTTCCCCGGTGAGCTTAGAGTAGTATGTTGTGGGGCTGTGCTTATTGTTAAATTCTTTGTTTAGGAGACTTAGGTCTCCATAGTTGTGAATGATGACCGGTGGGAAGCCAGCCGCGGTGTTGTTTGTGTTCTGCGTAGCTGCGTGTATGTTTGTGGTTGCTGCAGTCGCAGGGTTGTTTGTGTTGGTCCCTGTGTTGTTATTGTTTGTTCGCGGCGTGGATGGTGTTGGCAGCAGCGCTCGGCCGTTGCCTCGTGAGTTTGTGGGCTCACTTGTTTGCGTAGTTGGCTGCTGTTTGCGCCTTGGGCCGACCTGCTGCCACGGCCCGTCTTCATCTGTGTTTGTTGTGTCCTCTGTCGGCTCTGGATCCGGTTCCGTCGGTGCCTGGGCCGCCAGAGGTGAAATAGGGGGCATGTCCTTCTGTTGTTCAGCAGGTGCCTGTGTGTGTGGTGTGGGTGTTTCTGTTTCTTGTGTTTTCGCTGCCCATCAGCTCTGCGATCAGCTCCAGCTGTTCCGCGATCTGCTGGTCCTTCAGGGCAACCTGCTCCTGGAAGGTGGACAGTGGGACGGAAATGATGGCGGGAGTAGCCGACATTACCGCCTCTTGCGCTGCAGCTTTGCTGCGGGTGAGTGGTGGGGAAGCACAGGAAAGATCGGACATCTTCGCTGTTTCAGGAGTAATTATTTATTTGGATAGGGAAGGATGGAACACGACAATTTTGCTCTTTTTAAGGAGCGACAATAATGCTTTTTAGCGAAAGCGCTGTGTACCTTGTTCCTACAGAAGAGGGGTGTCCCTACGACCTATCTGCGCTGAGTGCAATGCGCGGCGCAAGAGAGCGCGGGTTAAAGAGAGCGGCCTACAGTGCGCGGGGTTATCCGACGTGAACGGGCCCCTGACACTGAGATTACCCTACCAAAGAACGGGAGAGTCCCGCTGGGGAGATTTGCAACCGAAGTTGCAGGAAGTGGAGCCGAAGCTCTTGCCACTTAGCGCCCGAGAGCGTTAAGCAGCTTGCGCGGGTTCGTGCCGCTCAGAAGAGCGTCACTGGCAGCTACGCCAGTTGTAGCTTATTAGAGACCACTCCAAGGAGCTATCCGCGGGCAGCTACGCCAGGTGCAGAGAGCAGCGTTCCGCTCGGGTCGGCTGCTCGACTGCTCTGCACACAAGGGGCGTGGAGCCTTTTGACACATACTGTCCAGAGAAACTTGCAGACGTCAACGACGCCTATCGACATTTCCTGACGGATGCCTACTGTCAAGCGACAGTAAATCATGGTTCGATGTTCTCTGGTCGCTAAGGGTGGCACAAAAGAAGAGCCATTAAGTGTCATCCTTGCCCAGGAATATCAACCTGGCGTGTCAATCGAGGATACCGCACGAATTTGACAACACAAACATGGAACCAAATCGAGATGTACGTGACACAGACCACCAAGAGAAACTTCATGAGAGGGCAGAGACGGCGGGATTGCACGCAACAGATGGACAAAAAAATCCCTACTGACAGCTGCGGCGACGAACCCCCTCCCCCACCCCTTATACTGTGCCTCGGAACAGTGGAACTAGTGAGTGTATCAGTGAACAGTGATTATACGGTTCTTAGTTCAATGCATATACGTGTGTTTCTGTCACAGAAACTTTGACTCGTGTGTTTGGCAGGGATTCGATTTATTGGTGTTTATTAGACTGACTCTTGTATTTTGCAGGTGTTCTATTTTTGTTTTTTTTTTCAGACTGTGACTCGTATTTTGCAGGTGTTCTATTTATTAATTTTTTTTTAGACTTTGACTCTCGTATTTTGCAGGTGTTCTATTTATTGTTTATTTTAGACTTTGACTCTTGTATTTTGCAGGTGTTTTATTTATTGGTGTTTATTATTAGATATTGACTATTGTACTGTTTTATTGATCAATGTTTGTTCTTGTGTGATGTATTACATTTGTGTTATTTTGTTTCGTAAATTCATTCATGTGGCATTGCTTCGTTTATCAGTCAGATTGCTATTCATTCTCATTGGACTGTGATCGGTTAGCCTTTGCATGGGGCATATTTATAGTGAGGAGCCCCTTAAGGGTAACAATCACATAATTAATTGTATTTTCAGTAGCATGACACAGTGCTCATTGTTTGCTAACTAACTGAAATATAGTAGAGTGATTAAATTAATGCCACATAGTTATGTTAATTCTACAAATTATTAGTTTTATAAGATATAGAATTTTTTTTGCGATAACCACTTTGTAAAACATGTTTTTTTTCTTATCAATCTTTGCTTTTGCGGATTGTGCATTGTAATGTTCTGCTTTATAATACTGATGTTATTTCATGTTCTTTTTTAATTGCTGTGGCACCTTTGCTATTTTCATATATTTTGCTTGTTAATAAACAGTCATAAATTTGCCTGTGATCAGTTGGCTCTTGCAATGTGCAAATACTGGTGAACTCCATAAGGGTAACAACCAGAAATTGTTTTCATATTAATGACACAGGAACCATTGTTTTTACTTGCTGACCGAATTAGGTCTACACTATCTTTTAAATAGGTGTCACAGATTGTGTTCTTTTTTTTCAGTTTGAAATTAGTAGATTTTAAAGATTTGTTGAAATTATTGTGTTTTAGCAAGTAGCTGGTGACCTTTTGCCTTTTTTTTTTTTTTTACATTTTTGGTTTAAGTAGGGTGTGAGAAGCCTGCTTGGGAATGTCCTAGCATGGCCAGAAAATTCCCTGCACAGACTTTTCCCGGAGCGTTGGGGTTATGAAAGGTCTCTGTTGGATTCCTTTCATGTTTAATTTCTTAAATCTGTTGTCATTTATGGAGTAAATTCCTCTCCTAAATTTACTGTGGCGTTTCTGACTATCTGGGAGGAGACTGAGTAGTGGAACGTGTTACTTTTACACATAAACAAGAACGATCTGTCACACTACTACACTTTAAAACACAGTTTATATGTAATTCATGTCACACAGTCTCATACGGAACCTACATCCGCTTTCTGTTATATACTGTATATGATAAGATACTGTCATCCCCCTTCCCTTCTGTGTGAGAGGATGAATGATCAAATGTGTTTGTAGTTGCATGCTTGAGGGTAGCAGACAAGGCTGTCTGCTAGAGAACAGTAGGACCAACGTCGGAACAGGTAGCTACGCTTTCTTAAAGCAGAGAGGTTTCTATCCTTAGTATGGTTCTGTCCGTCCGTTGTCATGTTGGTATAGGAAGCTGCCCCTCTGGCCACTTCCGTTTGTCTTTGTGAGCCACCCTCAGGAAGCACGCTCGGTAGTAGGCAGTTGCTGTGGGACCGTGGCGAGCGTCTGAAGTGGTAAGATCTCCGGCTAAGCGCGTGTCTGCTAAGTCCGTAGTACAATGGATTTCTTAAGTTCAGCCTAACTGAAAACTTAATACCTTGATTTCAGATTTAGCTCTAAAATATCTAATGCTATCTTAAATTGCAGCGTAGTGTAATTCTCGTGTGAAGTTCATATTATTTTCCGGTTGTTGCTTTGTTACTACTTTGTGAGTAAAGTGGAACCACGTGTTGATCAGTAACTCTAACTAAGTTCATCAATCTTAAATGTGAATGCTTGTGTGATTATAACGTCTCGTCTTGACAATATTTTACAATATAACAACTTTTCTTTATGCTTTTCTTTATGTTCAACCCACGTGGAGTGTACTTTGCGAGACCAGTACCACGTGCTTATATAACTGTTTGACCCATCAGGTTAATAATAAGACGTTAGTAACCAGTTCAAGGTTTTTCTTTTGTCAATTGCTTTTCGATCGAATTTATTTTAATTATCAAAATTACTGTGGAGTTATACGCTTTCTGTAAACCAAGTTGACCACGTGGAGCATGTGGTGTAATCATCAAAGTAGCCTTCAGCTATTCCTTTTGGGAAGATTTTACAAAGAGTTAATATGAATTTAGTATACCAGTGTGTGGTAATTACATGACGGACAGGATTGTGTTACGAACGTAATTTCTTTGGGTGAAAACTGAATCTGTTGGTTGTGGTTAATTTCTCCTTGCTTATGTTTCAACGTTCTTTGGGTGTTGTTTTGTGAATGCAGGGTTGTATGCAGTCTCCCAATCTTGGCTCCATATTTGATGTGTTCCGTAAGATTAAAATCTCACATTTTTACAATCCTTAAACAAGGCACCAGCTCGGTTATAACTCACGTATAATATGCTGAAATTTCAATGAACAATTTTAAAATAAATTTCCAAATATAAACTGATTTCTTTCTTTTTATTTAAATTCTCCTTTATATATATATATATAGATATATTACCGGTTGTTGTATGACTGTAAAAGATTATAATCAATGTTAGTCTGTTTGGGAATTTGGTAAACTTAGACTAGATACCTGATGAAACAGTTGCTTAGTAATACAAGATTAACCTCCCCAGACAGCTCACAGCTTTTAACCCGCTTTTATTCTACTATTAGCACCCGATTTCAGCATAGCACAATTCATGTAGCAATATTACACCATTGTAATTGCAATGAATTGCTCCGTATTTCCATAAATTTTCTAGGAGTAAATACTTCGTATTATCCGAAAAAATTCAAATCCCGGCCGATCCAAATGGCATTTGTAGTGAACAAAACAGGTTCGCGGCATGTTTTCGCGGGATTCTCCTGTTTCCGCTGCCTTTATTTCATCAATTCTTTATCATCATATCATCATTTGTTCACCCCACCGTCTTCATTAGCCTTAGCAGCAAAAATGTGGGACGTTCAACTAAAAAATAAGTCAGCAAAAATATTTTTTATCGATGAAAAAGTCCTTTCAACACCACAGTGTGTTACAGGCTACTTAGCACTGCAGTTTCAAAAGGTTTATACTTTTCATATGTATGTAAATATATTAACAACTTTAGAACTAGATATCAGCTTGCTACCTTCTCCATAGAGAATATTACATCATCTTCAGGAAATGTTGGTCAGTCCTCTTCAATCTCTACTTCTTTAAATTTTGTCTGACATAAACCTTCCTACGGTACCTGGTGGTGGATCATTTGCAATTCTCAAATGGCTCTGAGCACTATGGGACTTAACATTTAACATCTGTGGTCATCAGTCCCCTAGAACTTAGAACTACTTAAACCTAACTAACCTAAGGACATCACACACATCCATGCGCGAGGCAGGATTCGAACCTGCGACCGTAGCAGTCCCGCGGTTACGGACTGAGCGCCTAGAACCGCTAGACCACCGCGGCCGGCCATTTTTTTTTTTTTGCAATTTTCTCGTAGCAAATACAACTCTAATGCATTGTACAGCGGGAGTCTTCTTGTTTCTATTACATACATAGTAGGTGACGGTTTGCCAAAATTACACTTAAAACAAACTAATTTTCCCTCTTGACCAGGGGCGGGCAGCCTGCTTCCCGCCTTTGCCACAGGCACAGGCTCCACATTTTTCCCTTAAAAGTGTTACAATTTGAAGAGAATAATTACATAGGTGACTGATATGATCCAATTTATATTGCAAAGTTAATTCTCGAGGAAACAGAAAAAGTTCAAAAAATTTTCGATGTTCGTTCCATATTGATATGTCTTGCATGGCAGGTTTATTTTGTAAATCAACTTAATCAACTACTATCTTTTATTTAAATAACATTTTTCAATTTCTATTTCCTAGAAAACGGCTCAAAAACTAATTTTCGTTAAATCTTCCAAATCTACTGTAAAAATTGTTCTTAACGTTTTGTTCAAATAATTTCAAGTTCATTAAAATACTAGTTATCTAAATACGAACAAACATTAGAAAAATTTTACCACTAGTCACTCCCATTATAACGTAAGTACGAGAATATATGTTCACTGCTCTTGTACACTTGTTTTTTAAACCATATTGATCAATAAATTTCCTCTGATAATGCTTCTCTAGTACTTTCCTGAATTTGGTGTTATTTAGTTTTTTCAACAGTGTTCAGTTCAAGTGGAACACATAACCATACGGATTAATTTGTTATGGGTCCCGAATAACGTTACTACAACGTTTTGTTAAGTTATGAATCCCTGATTATTAGTTATGGGTACAGTACCGTTCTCCCTCTACCGCAGGACAGTAACGTTATTGTGGCCAATAACGTTATTTCTTTTGTGTTAAGCACACTGCATTTCGTTATGTACCGGAATTCATTTCGTTACTGCAATAACGTTACACGGCACAACGTTTCATGCGATAATAACGTTAGACCAGTACCGTTATTCCTTCTTTGTTACCCAATACTGTCACCTTAGGTATCGTAACTGATTTCATTACTGCGGTAACGGCACACCGTATAACCTTTTAACCGATAATAATGTTATTCCTGTATCGCAGGACAATAATGGTACTATTCAAGAGGAACGCGTAACAGAACGGTCTAATTCGTTAAGGGTCCCGTATAACGTTAGTAATACGTTACGTTAAATATCCCTGGTCATAGATTGCTCCTCATACTGCCTAGTATGTAGCAGTCGCCCAGTCGGAACTGGCTGATATCTCATCCCTGACTGATTTTTACTTTATTTTATTTGTCTAACATATAATTAAACAAAGTTGTTACGTGAGTCAGAAGGATGACACTGCTACTAGCTTTAACCGTTGCACCATTAAGAAGTAAAATGTAATTACCGATTTCGCTAATTATCCTTACGCAGGAAACAGCCAGTCTGCACCTAGCCACTATCTCGCAAATATCTATGTGTAATAACGTGTAAATATTTGTTGTGAACTTTTGAATCCGTGCTTAGCTATCATCCGGTTCACATCTCAGAGTAAAAGTTCGCCAACTTGTAAAGTTCTAAACGTACGAAGACATGCCGAAATGTAATGCCTCTGAATTTCTTATATGAAAACTCTTAGAGTATTTCCAATTGCGTAATAACACCCTGTGGCTGTGGCTTAGGATTGCTGACAAGTCACCGAGCGTGTGTTTCTTTACTTAAGGGTTAAAGGATGAATAGAGACTGCGGAACTTTTAAAATGTTTCGTCACACCGATAACAAGAAGGTAGTTGCAACACTTAGCGTGACTGACATTGTGTTGTTTGACCAAGTCAACTGAGGTGATATTTCACGGTAAGTTTCTTTTAGATTACGTTTTGGAACAATGAAGTGTTATTAAATAATTGTACTAATTTAGTCACGTTAACCTCACATGACAATAAATGTAACTTTTGTATCGTTCATTCAATATTAAGATTAGCGGGTTACTACTTATATAACCTAGAAATAGTCTGTTTCTAGTGGCCTTTTAAATACATTAAAATGAGGGTAATGCTCCAGAAGACAGACCCGTTGGGGAAAAAACACTTTAAGAACGGAAGAGTTACTTTATATGTGCTATTATGCATAGAATAATGCAGGTAAACGAACAGAAAGTGTTTCATTACCTATTTAAGTACAGGTATGTAATTATCATGGCCACATTGCCTGCTGTATGGGGAAAGAGGAAGGGCACGAAGAAACTGTCCCATAGTTTGGTATACCTAAATATATAATTTTGCTTTCGATTCATATTAATTTATATTTCGTCAACAGTTCCAAAAGCCTGCCCATCCTTTCGTTGATATGCCACACTGACAAATTACGCCTTAAAACACAGTTTTTAGAGTATTTTCAAATTATATTAATCCAGAAAATAGTAAAAATTGACAACGTGAAGGAAACTGAAAACCATAGAATAAGATGAAATCACGTAAATTCACTACGGCGGACCTGTTTATCTGCCGTAAGCCAATAGCAGTATAGCTTGTTTAGTGGAATGTTAGAAGGCAGAGCTGACAACATTTGCAGTTCAAGTCACGATCTGACTACTTGCTGTAATGGAAATGACGCAAGAAATTAACAAGATTTTGTGAAAGCGCGTTACAGCTATATACGTGTTCACATGTGGTACTCATTTGTAGCTATGAATATGAAATTATATCAATGCCACAGCTCAAGGTCAAGCAGTTCATTGCACAAACGGTAGTGCAGTGCCACTTCGTGTCAGCTCGTGTAGGTTGGCAAGCAAATTTATCGACGTAGAAAGTAAATTTATCGACGAATTCTGAGCAGTATTAGGCAGCATTGCCTCAAGAAAAGTTGTACAAGCTGTACAGTAGTGTCATGTCACAAGAATGTAGTAGCCTTGGCCTGTAGAGTACGAAGTAAGGAACTGAGAGGTTACTTGACGCAAGCATTTACGTATGATGTGAGTTCATTGCCTGGATCGTCGCTACATGAGTGGGAAATAAAAGGGAATTGTGTGTCACAGGTCCGCTGCTTTCACTCAGATAGGAAAGGTTTTCGATTTTAAATGAAAAAAAAGAATTACGTGTGAACAGTGCTACAGGGATCACACTTTGTCATTCTAACCCCAAAAACTTCAAGCTGGAAGTGTAAGTTATAGAAACATGACTCGCCTTACCCCAGCAACATTCTTTGATTTACCGACAGAGCTAATTAGTCACTGAAAAACTGATTTACTGACTGCCATACTAATATATTCTAAGTTAATAGTTATCTTATTCTAATGAAAAAATATTGCGGTGGAGTGTTTTTTTTTTTTAAATCTTCTGGAGTTTACCAAAGACAGTGCGTGGAAATTTTAAACATTTCATTCTATGCAGGCTACTTTCTCCCTTTTAAGATTACGCTTTAGAGGAGACACATTCTACAAAACCACCTTATGGATACCACTTTCATTCTTTTACTTTAACGGATAATATTTATGATAATTTAGTTCTGTAATGCGACAACATTTCAACAGTGAAAAATTTCACATTTTTATTTCATCCTTTAAGGAACTATTACAGAGCCAAAAACTCGAAGAAGACCCTCGCAAGTGTCAATTAAATTATTTTTTTTCATAGTAAAGTTGCAAAACTGGACTCATACAATGAAGAGCTTGGAGAAAGTGGTGACGATTTGTCAGAAATACAGTTTCACTTATGTTCACAGTCTGATGCAGTCAGTTCAGAAGAAAGGTACGATTGTGGTAGCGTTTCTCCATTTCCGAGTCCAGCTGTAAAAAATTACATTTCTGCGTTTACTGAGAGAAGTATCTTAAGCGATGTTCACCCATTTGAAATATTAAGCAATATATGGGTAACTGCGCTGAGAAAGAATGCATTTGGCTGTCACATAACATGCAATTTGTAGGTGCTAAATACTCGTGATTTACGGAGCGGTTTAGATCAACATCAATAACCCTCGCAATTTTTCTGCAACAATGCTTTCATTTCCATTCACTTGTATGAGACTTTCAGTAGATGCAACTTGTGTTCCACTTCTAAAGTTTGGAACATGACAGTTCAGCTGCTAATATTTTGAGATACAGACCTGAATGACTATCTTGCACTAGAACAGAATTGAACCCCTCCCTGGCCTCCGAAATAAAAAAGGAATATTAACACCCCTGCTTTCCAAGCATGCAGCTCTACAGAAATATTGGTATGAGTCTACCCATATCAAGCAACAAATGATTAATAATTCGATAACCCTACCTAACATGCAATGCCATATTAAGTAAATATGAAATATGCATCGTCAGACTTGTTCATCGCCATACATAGCTGACCCCATATCGACTAAAACTAAACTCCGTCCGGACAGGCCTTTGAAGGCACGGCACCGAACGACCGCCGCGTCCTCCTCAGCCCACTGACGGCAATGGAAACGGATATGGAGGGGCATATGATCAGCACACCGCTCTCCCAGCCATAGTAAGTTTTCGTGACCGGAGCCGCTACTTCCCACTCAAGTAGCTCCTCAATTGGTCTCACAAGGGCTGTGTGCATTTGGCCAGCCACGGTGCTCGGCAGACCGGACGGTCACCTATCCAAGTGCTTGCCAAGTTCAACAGCGTTTACCTTCGGTGATCTGACGAGAACCAGATTACTGCAAAGCTCAATGTTCGACCGGTCACGGCTCGCCTGTTGACGGGGGTACCAAGCCGCTCG
The DNA here is from genome assembly GCF_023864345.2 of Schistocerca serialis cubense. NCBI lineage: Eukaryota > Metazoa > Arthropoda > Insecta > Orthoptera > Acrididae > Schistocerca > Schistocerca serialis. The sequence goes on along the minus strand of NC_064640.1, from coordinate 464,805,494 downwards.
TGCCCGGCCCCACACGACTCGTCTCGGTCACGTACTCGCCCCATGTCTGTTGTCCGGATTCCGGACACGCGGATAACCGAGCATGACCGGTCACTGCTGACGTCTCACCTCTCCTCTCCCTCGCTCGGTGCACTGTACTGTACAAATCCAACGCCTCTCTCTCTCTCTCTCTCTCTCTCTATCTCTCTCTCTCTCTCTCTCTCTCTCTCTCACACACACACACACACACACACACACACACACACACACACACACACACACACGCACGCACGCACACACACACACACACACACACACACACACACACACACACACACACACACACACGATGCATTTATCTCTGTCTCTCTTTCTTTTAATACAAAAGTAACGTTTCCAAGAACGGATACGTGACACATCTAAATTCATAAAGCACTTTGAAACTAAAATGGTATTTCAATACAATCGCAGATAGAAGACGAGTCTCATTTCCAAACAGGAGATATATTTTTCCTTTCATTAATAGGAAACATTAAATAAGAGCTGTCCCTGTAATCTAGAAGACAACCATCTTCATAAAGAAAGCATACAAAGAACATTAAACATTTACATACGTAACTTGTCATACTTTTCACACAAACAAAATTATAGTTATTGTTGATCAGCAGTAAATCACTAACGCGTTTCGGATTTAATTGGCTGCGGCGATTTGTTAGTAACATGCCGGCTTTACTAAAGCATCTTTCACTAGGTGCGCTTGTTGCTGGGATACATAAAATACGTCTTGCAACTGCAGCCAGACCTGGAAGATCTGTTTTATGTCTGCTTCACCACTTTAAGATATCATCATCTCCGGGGTGCATTAAAATGTAGAGACCTATTTCATCTGCTGCGGATGATCTGTTGTTTCTCCATTCCTTGAAATGATCTCTCTTTCTCGGTGGTGATGACACATTACTTGAAGGATCTATGATAATAAACAAAAGAGACAAGTAATACAGAACTGATGTGGAAATCATCGAAACTTTCCCGTAAAAACGAGGTGTTTTACGTTAATGAAATATTATACGAACTCTAACATTCCCGTTTCTCTAAAATACACTATCCACTAACTATACAAAAACGATTATGTTAATGATTGCATGTTGTACCTGCGTAAGTAGCACACATTTGTCGCACATTGCTAAGAATTTCCTGCTTTTCATTTATTTCAAGCATATTAAGATCACGGAAAGACGCCCAAAGAAACGTAGCAATTTTATGTCTGGAAGTGATCACAATCTTCTCACAAATGAAAGTCAAGGCTCGATTTTTAGTCCTTTGTACCTCCTGTTAAAAAATACATATCTGTTAGTACACATCAATTACGCTAGTTAATTATAAATCCATCGCGTATCATAATGAAAAGTGCTTTTAACTGCAGTAATTACCCACCTGACAGTCAGTGTCATTGACATTTGTTGCAGTTCGGGAAACCAAAGAAGAACTAACTCAATTGTCGGTTCTTTTTCGCCTTCTAATTCATTTGTGGCCTCTTTAAATGGTCTCAGAAAAGGCGCAATTTTTCCTGCAAGCTCATTATCATATCCTTGCAATCTGTAAGCGGAGTCCTTTTCCGTCAGCAAAGCAGCAACTTCGTTATACTGAGTGTGTAAGGATTCCAACATAGTGTACAAGCTGTTCCAGCGTGTGCAGACTTCTTGTTTCAACAATGACTTCAAAGACGAAAAGAGACCATTTTTCTTAATGTACCTTACAATGCATTTTGCAGTATTTATTGTTGACGCGATGTTCGGGGCATGATTTAACAAGAAGTTATCTTAATCGAAAGTATGGCTAAGTGCTGTGTTTATACAATGAGCAACACAAGGAATCCTTTCGTGATTTTCCAAAGCCTTTATTACATTGGCACCCTAGTCGGAGACAAAAACAAAACTGTGCAACATGTCCGGCGAAATACCCCAATCAGTCATCCTCTCTTCAATTTCTTTCATATTATTTACTCCCGTCTTCTTAAAGTCCGGGAATTTTGTTGTAAATAAAACATCGTTCACAAGAGAACAATCTGCGTTAATGTAATGTGTTGTAAGCATCAAATAGTGCACCTGATTATGCGAATCAGTCCACATATCAACTGTCGCGGCACATGTTTTATTAATAACTCCCGCAATAACAGAAGGCATCATGCTGTTTCCTATTGCATCAACTTGTTCTTTGACACGTCTGCTTATAGTCGAGGGATGTGGCATGAAATCTGCCACGTTCACTTCTCCATAGCCGGCCGAAGTGGCCGTGCGGTTAAAGGCGCTGCAGTCTGGAACCGCAAGACCGCTCCGGTCGCAGGTTCGAATCCTGCCTCGGTTCAAATGGCTCTGAGCACTATGGGACTCAACTGCTGAGGTCATTAGTCCCCTAGAACTTAGAACTAGTTAAACCTAACTAACCTAACGACATCACAAACATCCATGCCCGAGGCAGGATTGGAACCTGCGACCGTAGCGGTCTTGCGGTTCCAGACTGCAGCGCCTTTAACCGCACGGCCACTTCTGCCGGCTCCTGCCTCGGGCATGGATGTTTCAGATGTCCTTAGGTTAGTTAGGTTTAACTAGTTCTATGTTCTAGGGGACTAATGACCTCAGCAGTTGAGTCCCATAGTGCTCAGAGCCATTTGAACCATTTTTTTTTAACTTCTCCATAATGCGCACCTAGATGTATTAATTCTTGGCCTAGATCTGTTAAACCTTCACCGGAAACAGCATTAAAAGGTCTCATATCTTAAGCACACATTACAACACACTTTGCTCTAATACTATTTTTTATTACTGCCGATATCCCTGAAGAAGCTGTATCTTTGTAAGGTTTCTTGCAACTGTGTTTCTTTAAATGAGAGGTTCCCGACTGGAAACACAATAATGTGGAGCAGTTTATGGACGATACGTACCAAGTAGATCTACTGTTTTCGCCTACAACCAACAGAAATGTACTCCATACTTGGTTTTTTAGACCTTCCCGTTTCTTCAATGTGCAAACATTGGTTTCAACGTCTTACTGCACTGGCTTCCTCGCGCTGCATAATTACAGAGACACACCACAAATGAGAAGCCCGTACTGGCTGCAATCTTACACGGATAATGACACGTTTAATGTGTTTGAAGTTAAATGCTACATATTCGGTCACGGCTTCTATGCTCGGTCACAAGAACTAGTGCGGGCAGCCTATCCAGTTAGGGTGTGCTCGCCACATCTTGTATTGTGTGCTCACTTACTCCGTCATGCAGGACTCTAGCGGGAACCAATGTTAGCACTTCGGCATTAATCACGTAACAGTTGCATGATCAAGCAGAAAATTGACTTCACGGAACGTACCATATGTTTTTGTGACCGTAAACCTATCCTATGCTGTGCCGATTTTATTTTCACACAATTTTGCTTGGAGACTGCGTACTCTAATAAATTAAACTCTTGTCAGTACCTCTTGCTGCAAAACTCTTCCTTCTATGTCTCGGCAGTTACACATCTAACAGCAAAATGACCAGGCACAAAAAACAAAGTTATGACAGACCAATCTTCGCGTTAACTAATTTTCTGGACTTTCTGTTTAGCAAGGGCAGCCTCGTGCCTACCCTTGAGTGCGTTAACATAACTCAATTTGAAAGCCTATCACAGTTATCTGCCCACAAACATACACAGATAATTATTACAAAAAAAAGCACATTTAAGATCTACGGCCGTCCAACGTGATATTTAATGCAAGAATATAAAAATCACCTGTCATTTGCATTTTGTTTATATTATTAGTATGATTTCCATTCAAGACCAGGCACGACCACCTTCCAAAAATGTCAACATGAACAAACCTATAATTACACTACTGGCCATTAAAATTGCTACACCAAGAAGAAATTCAGATGATAAACAGGTATTCATTGCACTAATATATTATACTAGAACTGACATGTGATTACATTTTCACGCAATTTGGGTGCATAGATCCTGAGAAATCAGTACCGAGAACAACCACCTCTGGCCGTAATAACGGCCTTGATACGCCTGTGCATTGAGTAAAACAGAGCTTGGATGGCCTGTACAGGTACAGCTGCCCGTGCAGCTTCAACACGATACCACAGTTCATCAAGAGTAGTGACTGGCGTATTGTGACGAGCCAGTTGCTCGGCCACCATTGACCAGTCATTTTCAATTGGTGAGAAATCTGGAGAACGTGCTGGCCAGAGCAGCAGTCGAACATTTTCTGTATCCAAAAAGGCCCGTACAGGACCTGCAACATGCGGTCGTGCATTATCCTGCTGAAATGTAGGGTTTCGCAGGGATCGAATGAAGGGTATAGCCACGGGTCGTAACACATCTGAAATGCAACGTCCACAGTTCAAAGTGCCGTCAATGCGAACAAGAGGTAACCGAGACGTGTGACCAATGGCACCCCATACCATTAAGCTGGGTGATACGCCAGTATGGCGATGACGAATACACGCTTACAATGTGCGTTCACCGCGATGTCGCCAAACACGGATGCGACCATCATGATGCTGTTAACAGAACCTGGATTCATCCGAAAAAATGACGTTTTGCCATTCGTGCACCCAGGTTCGTCGTTGAGTACACCATCGCAGGCGCTACTGTCTGTGATGCAGCGTCAAGGGTAACCGCAGCCATGGTCTCCGAGCTGATAGTCCATTCTGCTGCAAACGTCGTCGAACTGTTCGTGCAGATGGTTGTTATCTAGTAAACGTCCCCATCTGTTGACTCAGGAATCGAGACGTGGCTGCACGATCCGTTACAGCCGTGCGGATAAGATGCCTGTCATCTCGACTGCTAGTGATATGAGGTCGTTGGGATCCAGCACGGCGTTCCGTATTACCCTCCTGAACCCACCGATTCCATATTCTGCTAACAGTCATTGGACCTCGACCAACGCGAGCAGCAATGTCGCGATACGATGGGAAAGAGCCACCGTAGTACAACAACCGAGTTAGAAAACTGCTGCGGAAGCAAAGGGAACTTCACAGCAAACATAAACATAGCCAAAGCCTTGCAGACAAACAAAAATTACACGAAGCGAAATGTAGTGTGAGGAGGGCTATGCGAGAGGCGTTCAATGAATTCGAAAGTAAAGTTCTATGTACTGACTTGGCAGAAAATCCTAAGAAATTTTGGTCTTATGTCAAAGCGGTAGGTGGATCAAAACAAAATGTCCAGACACTCTGTGACCAAAATGGTACTGAAACAGAGGATGACAGACTAAAGGCCGAAATACTAAATGTCTTTTTCCAAAGTTGTTTCACAGAGGAAGATTGCACTGTAGTTCCTTCTCTAGATTGTCGCACATATGACAAAATGGTAGATATCGAAATAGACGACAGAGGGATAGAGAAACAATTAAAATCGCTCAAAAGAGGAAAGGCCTCTGGACCTGATGGGATACCAGTTCAATTTTACACAGAGTACGCGAAGGAACTTGCCCCCCTTCTTGCAGCGGTGTACCGTAGGTCTCTAGAAGAGCGTAGCGTTCCAAAGGATTGGAAAAGGGCACAGGTCATCCCCGTTTTCAAGAAGGGACGTCGAACAGATGTGCAGAACTATAGGCCTATATCTCTAACGTCGATCAGTTGCAGAATTTTGGAACACGTATTGTGTTCGAGTATAATGACTTTTCTGGAGACTAGAAATCTACTCTGTAGGAATCAGCATGGGTTTCGAAAAAGACGGTCATGTGAAACCCAGCTCGCGCTATTCGTCCACGAGACTCAGAGGGCCATAGACACGGGTTCACAGGTAGATGCCGTGTTTCTTGACTTCCGCAAGGCGTTCGATACAGTTCCCCACAGTCGTTTAATGAACAAAGTAAGAGCATATGGACTATCAGACCAATTGTGTGATTGGATTGAGGAGTTCCTAGATAACAGGACGCAGCATGTTATTCTCAATGGAGAGAAGTCTTCCGAAGTAAGAGTGATTTCAGGTGTGCCGCAGGGGAGTGTCATAGGACCGTTGCTATTCACAATATACATAAATGACCTGGTGGATGACATCGGAAGTTCACTGAGGCTTTTTGCAGATGATCCTGTGGTGTACCGGGAGGTTGTAACAATGGAAAATTGTATTGAAATGCAGGAGGATCTGCAGCGAATTGACGCATGGTGCAGGGAATGGCAATTGATTCTCAATGTAGACAAGTGTAATGTGCTGCGAATATACAGAAAGATAGATCCTTTATCATTTAGCTACAAAATAGCAGGTCAGCAACTGGAAGCAGTTAATACCATAAATTATCTGGGAGTACGCATTAGGAGTGATTTAAAATGGAATGATCATATAATGTTGATCGTCGGTAAAGCAGATGCCAGACTGAGATTCATTGGAAGAATCCTAAGGAAATGCAATCCGAAAACAAAGGAAGTAGGTTACAATACGCTTGTTCGCCCACTGCTTGAATACTGCTCAGCAGTGTGGGATCCGTACCAGATAGGGTTGATAGAAGAGATAGAGAAGATCCAACGGATAGCAGCGCGCTTCGTTACAGGATCATTTAGTAATCGCGAAAGCGTTACGGAGATGATAGATAAACTCCAGTGGAAGACTCTGCAGGAGAGACGCTCAGTAGCTCGGTACGGGCTTTTATTGAAGTTTCGAGAACATACCTTCACCGAAGAGTCAAGCAGTATATTGCTCCCTCCTACGTATATCTCGCGAAGAGACCATGAGGATAAAACCAGAGAGATTAGAGCCCACACAGAGGCATACCGACAGTCATTCTTTCCACGAACAATACGAGACTGGAATAGAAGGGAAAACCGATAGAGGTACTGAAGGTACCCTCCGCCACACACCGTCAGGTGGCTTGCGGAGTATGGACGTAGATGTAGATGTAGATGTAGATACGATAAACCGCAATCGCGATAGGCTTCAATCCGACCTTTATTAAAGATGGAAACGTGATGGTACGCATTTCTCCTCCTTACACGAGGCATCACAACAACGTTTCACCAGGCAACACCGGTCAACTGCTGTTTGTGTATGAGAAATCGGTTGGAAACTTTCCTTATGTCAGTAAGTTGTAGGTGTCGCCACCGGCGCCAACCTTGTGTGAATGCTCTGAAAAGCTAATCATTTGCATATCACAGCACCTTCTTCCTGTCGGTTAAATTTCGCGTCTGTAGCACGTCATCTTCGTGGTGTAACAGTTTTAATGGCCAGTAGTGTAATAATGATCTGCATTTCCCGTTAAGAAATTTTAAAAGAAACACTATCTCAATCAGGAGCAAGCATGATTACCTTCTACATGTGCCAGTGTTTACGAGCTAACGTTAATAGTGATCTCCATTTATCGTTAAAATATTTAAATAAAAGAGAAAAGCAAATTATCAAAGCCAGCATGATCACCAGCTCAATGTATCTAAGTAAACAAAGATAGTGAGTTACAGGTGGCCTGCATTTACCTTTACTTACAAATAACACTAAAGTCATTAGGTTTGAAGAAAAAAACCTTAGGACATATTTTTATATTCAGAATCTTTACATCGATGAAACATCATGGACAAAACATTGAAACAAAGCAAATAGAATCATATGTAGTAACTTCATATATGACAACTGAACAAGAACGAACACGAAAGAACATGAATAGAAACAAAAAAACATATTAATTTTCTACTCTTTCATTGCACACGTACGCCGAACTGAGACGTTTTCGTGACACAGGAACTCTAAGTTTCAGAGGGAATAACACTCTCTTTTGATGGGATGCATTGGAATGAAACTGAGTGTGACATCACACCACTACACGGATTATTCTGATGTATTAGTCAGTGAACTCTTTCGACTCAAAGACGAGTTAATGTACTAGCATTTGATTAAGTGCTGCATTCCGATGGCTCAGGTATGGCGATTGCTTAACTGCGAGTGGAGCTAGCATGCTGACTGCTACAATTACGCTGGGTTTTTATAACTGTTCCTCTCGTCAGTGGGCTGGTGCGGAAAACAAATGGATGATGCCCAACGTACAAGATCAGGAGGAGATGTGAAACTAGTGCTTCTACACTTCGTGAGCACATGGCCCCTGAATGCGATCGTGTTCTACATCTACATCTACATGGATACTCTGTAAATCACATTTAAGTGCCTGGCAAAGGTTTCATCGAACCACATTCACAGTTCTCTATTATTCCAATCTCGTATAACGCGCGGAAAGAACGAACACCTATATCCTTCCGTACGAGCTCTGATTTCCTGTATTTTATCGTGGTGATCGTTTCTCCCTATGTAGGTCGGTGTCAAAAAAATATTTTCGCATTCTGAGGAGAAAGTTGGTGATTGGAATTTTGTGAGAAGATTCCGTCGCAACGAAAATCGCCTTTCTTTTAATGATGTCCTGCCCAAATCCTGTATCACTTCTGTGACGCTCTCTCCCATATTTCGCAATAATACAAAACATGCTGCCCTTCTTTGAACTTTTTCGATGTACTCTGTCAGTCCTATCTAGTTATGATCCCATACCGCGCAGCAGTATTCTAATAGAGGACGGACAAGCGTAGTGTAGGCAGCCTCCTTAGTAGATCTCTTACATTTTCTAAGTGTCCTGCCAATAAAACGCAGTGTTTGGTTAACCTTCCCCAAAACATTTGCTATGTGTTCTTTCCAATTTAAGTAGTTCGTAATTGTAATACCTAGGTATTTATTAGGATTTACGGCTTTTAGATTAGACTGATTTATCGTGTAACCGAAGTTTAACGAGTTCCTTTTAGCACTCATGTGGATGACCTCACACTTTTCGTTCTTTAGGGTCAACTGCCAAATTTCGCACCATTCAGATATTTTTTCTAAATCGTTTTGCCGTTTTTTTTTTGATCTTCTGATGACTTTATTAGTCGATAAACGACAGCGTCATCTGCAAGCAACAGCTGTCCTCGATGGTGAGTGTTCATGAGAGGTGAGGGTATCATCTGGAGTGCCCCAGGGAAGTGTGGTAGGTCCGCTGTTGTTTTCTATCTACATAAATGATCTTTTGGATAGGGTGGATAGCAATGTGCGGCTGTTTGCTGATGATGCTGTGGTGTACGGGAAGGTGTCGTCGTTGAGTGATTGTAGGAGGATACAAGATGACTTGGACAGGATTTGTGATTGGTGTAAAGAATGGCAGCCAACTCTAAATATAGATAAATGTAAAATAATGCAGATGAATAGGAAAAAGAATCCTGAAATGTTTGATACTCCATTAGTAGTGTAGCGCTTGGCACAGTCACGTCGATTAAATATTTGGGCGTAACACTGCAGAGCGATATGAAGTGGGACAAGCATGTAATGGCAGTTGTGGGGAAGGTGGATAGTCGTCTTCGGTTCATTGGTAGGATTTTGGGAAGATGTTTTTCACCTGTAAAGGAGACCGCTTATAAAACGCTATGTTCGCGGTCTTGATGCCAACTTTCACGAACTCTAGAGGAGTAGTAATGTAGCATAGTGCGGTAGATTTGAGTGTCATATACACTCCTGGAAATGGAAAAAAGAACACATTGACACCGGTGTGTCAGACCCACCATACTTGCTCCGGACACTGCGAGAGGGCTGTACAAGCAATGATAACACGCACGGCACAGCGGACACACCAGGAACCGCGGTGTTGGCTGTTGAATGGCGCTAGCTGCGCAGCATTTGTGCACCGCCGCCGTCAGTGTCAGCCAGTTTGCCGTGGCATACGGAGCTCCATCGCAGTCTTTAACACTGGTAGCATGCCGCGACAGCGTGGACGTGAACCGTATGTGCAGTTGACGGACTTTGAGCGAGGGCGTATAGTGGGCATACGGGAGGCCGGGTGGACGTACCGCCGAATTGCTCAACACGTGGGGCGTGAGGTCTCCACAGTACATCGATGTTGTCGCCAGTGGTCGGCGGAAGGTGCACGTGCCCGTCGACCTGGGACCGGACCGCAGCGACGCACGGATGCACGCCAAGACCGTAGGATCCTACGCAGTGCCGTAGGGGACCGCACCGCCACTTCCCAGCAAATTAGGGACACTGTTGCTCCTGGGGTTTCGGCGAGGACCATTCGCAACCGTCTCCATGAAGCTGGGCTACGGTCCCGCACACCGTTAGGCCGTCTTCCGCTCACGCCCCAACATCGTGCAGCCCGCCTCCAGTGGTGTCGCGACAGGTGTGAATGGAGGGACGGATGGAGACGTGTCGTCTTCAGCGATGATAGTCGCTTCTGCCTTGGTGCCAATGATGGTCGTATGCGTGTTTGGCGCCGTGCAGGTGAGCGCCACAATCAGGACTGCATACGACCGAGGCACACAGGGCCAACACCCGGCATCATGGTGTGGGGAGCGATCTCCTACACTGGCCGTACACCACTGGTGATCGTCGAGGGGACACTGAATAGTGCACGGTACATCCAAACCGTCATCGAACCCATCGTTCTACCATTCCTAGACCGGCAAGGGAACTTGCTGTTCCAACAGGACAATGCACGTCCGCATGTATCCCGTGCCACCCAACGTGCTCTAGAAGGGTTAAGTCAACTACCCTGGCCAGCAAGATCTCCGGATCTGTCCCCCATTGAGCATGTTTGGGACTGGATGAAGCGTCGTCTCACGCGGTCTGCACGTCCAGCACGAACGCTGGTCCAACTGAGGCGCCAGGTGGAAATGGCATGGCAAGCCGTTCTACAGGACTACATCCAGCATCTCTACGATCGTCTCCATGGGAGAATAGCAGCCTGCATTGCTGCGAAAGGTGATATACACTGTACTAGTGCCGACATTGTGCATGCTCTGTTGCCTTTGTCTATGTGCCTGTGGTTCTGTCAGTGTGATCATGTGATGTATCTGACCCCAGGAATGTGTCAATAAAGTTTCCCCTTCCTGGGACAATGAATTCACGGTGTTCTTATTTCAATTTCCAGGAGTGTATTACAGATTACCGCACCTACACATACGGTTCACGTCCACGCTGTCGCGGCATGCTACCAGTGTTAAAGACTGCGATGGAGCTCCGTATGCCACGGCAAACTGGCTGACACTGACGGCGGCGGTGCACAAATGCTGCGCAGCTAGCGCCATTCGACGGCCAACACCAAGTTTCCTGGTGTGTCCGCTGTGCCGTGCGTGTGATCATTGCTTGTACAGCCCTCTCGCAGTGTCCGGAGCAAGTATGGTGGGTCTGACACACCGGTGTCAATGTGTTCTTTTTTCCATTTCCAGGAGTGTATGTTACGTTTAATAGCATTCAAAGAAAAATAGCCAATATATCAGCGATATGTCAAAATTTAGCACGTCCACGCGCTCTTGTGCTTTTACACAGCAGCTGCCACTGGAATTGCAGTTCAGACTCTACAATAACCTGCGTATCTACCGATAACTGCTTGTGTGAGCTATTTTTCTTGTTGAAGGAAGGCAAGGCCACATCACCGTTAGTGGAACTACGTTTACTGAATCACTGGCTTTTCAAGGAGCTCTGAGCTGATGACTACTTCACTTAATTACTTCAGAATAAGGCTGTTCACAATTTTGTAGACCACAGACACATAAGTGTTGCAACATATCAGGCTCTGCAACATGTGAGAAACGAACCTGCTGTCTAGGCCAGTTAACCTGTGAAGTTTACCGTTACATGCCAAAAATTAATGGTACACTGACCCTACTTTTCGCTTCACATGGGAGTTCTCCTCTGAAGAATCATATGGAAATGAGTTGCAACGGCTTCTACAAAATTGCAGGGCGAGGAGTGTCACCGATCCATAATGTCTAAACACTTTACTTCTTTCCTCCAGTATGAAGTTTGTCCAACATACCAACATGTGAGCATGTTTATTGTCTGTGTAATACTTAACCTTGAGTCGCAAATGTATAACCGTACTTCTACGTAAAAATTACAAATAGAAAAACTTAATTGAGTCGCAAATGTGTAACCGTACTTCCGTATAAAAATTGCAAATAGAAAAACTTAATAAAGTGTCATACAATAAACATAAATGCAAACCCTATAATTGTGATTCCATCAAAATTAAACAGGAACAATACGAACAACTTATATTACGTTTGGAAAGGTACCAAGGGGCAAAACACTGATTATTTTTTCCTTGACCTGTCATTTACAGACAAGTTTACGATTTCTTCATAGTCTAGTTTCACCGTCAAGTATGATTCAACAGCAAGGTCATCTAGATTCATATAGTCGTCCATATGAAAATCGTAAGTGTATCGGCTACTCCCTACTGATATAGGCACATGTTCGATGTAAAAAAAGTTGACAAATATGCGATGATAAGTTAATTCCTCATTTGATTCGCATAAGTTAAAAAATTCTGTTCATAATAGACACATGGAAAGTTACAAAAATACGTTATTTTGTTTATGAATAGGAAAATATGTGCATGAATATCTTTTGTTAACAGTTTGTTAACAAAGTTAACGAAACCATGGTGGTGTGGACGCACAGTCAGTGAAAGAATTCGTGAGACTCCCACCTATTCATTATGCTCAACTGTGAAGCTCAGCTGTATGACACAGAGCATGCTACCAACATACTGTCAGTCTCGTTGTGTACCGAGGGTAAGACGAAACTAAAGGTGAGAGGAAGACAGTTTCTACGAGCGTTACAGCCAGTAGTAGCAAATCTCTTTGGGAAGCATGCATTTTTCTGCAATATGATGTAAGTATTAACTGTATTTTTCTTACTTGTCACTTCTTCTTCCGTGTGTTTTTGCTTTTAGGAAGCTTTAATTTTCGAGTACTGGTAAGTGTGTTCCATAGATTTCTTGTTTGCTTTGAATACAGTCAGCTGTAGTGCCAGTAGTGCTAGTGTTTGTTTTGAATACAGTCCAGAGACAGGTAGTGCTTATTTTCATTGTTTTCAACAAGAGGTGTCTAGTAACCACAGTTGAGTCAGCTATCAGCCGCCTTTAGTGATTTAGCAGTCTAGTTAAAAGTTGATTAACTCTCTAAAGTAAACTGTTGATTTCTTGGTATGGATAGGATGCGTGACAGCTGTGTACGGACGCAGGAGGAGCTGGCCACTGTTCGCGAACAGCTGAACGTGTTGATGGCCGCGGTCAGCCGTCTTCAGGCTGCTGCTCGGGGTGTAGCGGCAGTGAGGAGTCTGGTGCGTCGCATGGTGCACCCTAGGTGGTACATGCTTCACCCACGGTCCCTGCTGTCGAGCAGTCTTCGCGGGCACCGGGCGCGGTTGGGCCACCCACTCCCCAAGGGGAGTGGCGGGTTCAGCGGCGTTCGCGGCGCACGAGGCGGAAGGTCAATGTGGCGGCTGGTTCGAAATGGTTCAAATGGCTCTGAGCACTATGCGACTTAACTTCGGAGGTCATCACTCGCCTAGAACTTAGAACTAATGAAACCTAACTAACCTAAGGACATCACACACATCCATGCCCGAGGCAGGATTCGAACCTGCGACCGTAGCGGTCGCTCGGTTCCAGACTGTAGCGCCTAGAACCGCACGGCCACTCCGGCCGGCGTGGAGGCTGGCCGTGTGGCATCGCCCGCTCTACCTGTGAGTGGACATGTGGCCGCTCCTTCAGCAAGGTCCGAGCAAGCAGACGGAGGGAGGGGTTTATTAGTGACTGGGAGCTCCAACGTTAGGGTTGGGTTGTGGGTTGTTTGTGGGGGGAGACCAGACAGCGAGGTCATCGATCTCATCGGATGAGGGAAGGACGGGGAAGGAAGTCGGCCGTGCCCTTTAAAAGGAACCATCTCGGCATTTGCCCGGAGCGATTTAGGGAAATCACGGAAAACCTAAATCAGGATGGCCGGACACGGGATTGAAACGTCGTCATTCCGAATGCGAGTCCAGTGTGCTTGCTGGGGGGTCTCATCTGAGTTGTGGAGGAGGCCCTGCCGCCGGCGATAGAGAGCACTGGGTGCACCCGACTGCAAACTGTTGCTCATGTCGGCACCAATGACTCCTGCCGTCTGGGTTCAGAGGTCATCCTCAGTTCATATAGGCGGTTGGTGGAGTTGGTGAAGGCGGAAAGCCTCGCTCGCGGGGTTGAATTTGAGCTAACCATTTGTAGTATCGTTCCTACAACTGATAGCGATCCTCTTGTTCGGAGCCGAGTGGAAGGCTTAAACCAGAGACTCAGACGATTCTGCGGAGATCTGGGGTGCAAATTTCTCGACCTCCGCTATCGGGTGGAGCAATGTAAGGTCCCCCTGAATAGGTCAGGCGTGCACTACACGCAGGAAGCGGCTACAAGGGTAGCGGTGTACGTGTGGAGTGCACATGTGGGTTTTTTAGGTTAGAGAATTCCTTCCCTAGGCCCGACAAGACGCCTCCTGAGACGCGACAAGGTAGTAGTAGGCAAAACGCAACAGGGAATAACAATATTAATGTGGTAATAGTAAACTGCAGGAGCGTCTACAGAAAGGTCACAGAACTTCTCTCATTAATAAACGGTCACAATGCCCACATAGCACTAGGGACATAAAGTTGGCTGAAACCAGATATAAACAGTAATGAAATTCTAAACTCAGATTGGAATGTATACCGCAGAGACAGGCTGTACAGTGAAGGGGGAGGCGTGTTTAAAGCGATAAGAAGTGCAATAGTATCGAAGGAAATTGACGGAGATCCGAAGTGTGAAATAATTTGGGTGAAGGTCACGGTTAAAGCAGGCTCAAACATGGTAATTGGATGTCTCTATAGGCCCCCTGGCTCAGCAGCTGTTGTGGCAGAGCACCTGAAGGAAAATTTCGAAAATATTTCGAGTAGATTTCCCGACCATGTTATAGTTCTGGGTGGAGATTGTAATTTGCCGGATATAGTCTGGGATACTCAAACGTTTATAACGGGTGGCAGGGACAAAGAATCCAGCGAAATTTTTTTAAGTGCATTATCTGAAAACTACCTTGAGCAGTTAAACAGAGAACCGACTCGTGGCGATAACATATTAGACCTTCTGGTGACAAACAGACCCGAACTATTTGAAACAGTTAACGCAGAACAAGGAATCAGCGATTCTAAAGCTGTTACTGCATCGATGATTTCAGCCGTAAATATAAATATTAAAAAAGGTAGGAAGATTTTTCTGTTTAGCAAAAGTGACAAAAAGCAGATTTCAGAGTACCTGACGGCTCAACACAAAAGTTTTGTCTCAAGTACAGATAGTGTTGGCGATCAGTGGACACAGTTCAAAACCATCATACAATATGCATTAGATGCATATGTGCCAAGCAAGATCATAAGAGATGGAAAAGAGCCGCCGTGGTACAACAACCGAGTTAGAAAACTGCTGTGGAAGCAAAGGGAACTTCACGGCAAACATAAACATAGCCAAAGCCTTGCAGACAAACAAAAATTACGCGAAACGAAATGTAGTGTGAGGAGGGCTATGCGAGAGGCGTTCAATGAATTCGAAAATAAAGTTCTGTGTACTGACTTGGCAGAAAATCCTAAGAAATTTTGGTCTTATGTCAAAGCGGTAGGTGGATCAAAACAAAACGTCCAGACACTCTGTGACCAAAATGGTACTGAAACAGAGGATGACGGACTAAAGGCCGAGTTACTAAATGTCTTTTTCCAAAGCTGTTTCACAGAGGAAGACTGCACTGTAGTTCCTTCTCTAGATTGCCGCACATATGACAAAATGGTAGATATCGAAATAGATGACAGAGGGCTAGAAAAACAACTAAATTCGCTCAAAAGAGGGAAGGCCGCTGGACCTGATGGGATACCAGTTCGATTTTACACAGAGTACGGGAAGGAACTTGCCCCCCATCTTACAGCGGTGTACCGTAGGTCTCTAGAAGAGCGTAACGTTCCAAAGGATTGGAAAAGGGCACAGGACATCCCCGTTTTCAAGAAGGGACGTCGAATAGATGTGCAGAATTATAGACCTATATCTCTAACGTCGATCAGTTGTAGAATTTTAGAACGTGTATTATGTTCGAGTATAGCGACTTTTCTGGAGACTAGAAATCTACTCTGTAGGAATCAGCATGGTTTTCGAAAAAGACGATCGTGTGAAACCCAGCTCGCGCTATTCTTCCACGAAACTCAGAGGGCCATAGACACGGGTTCCCAGGTAGATGCCGTGTTTCTTGACTTCCACAAGGCGTTCGATACAGTTCCCCCACAGTCGTTTAATGAACAAAGTAAGAGCATACGGACTATCAGACCAATAGTGTGATTGGACTGAGGAGTTCCTAGATAACAGAACGCAGCATGTCATTCTCAGTGGAGAGAAGTCTTCGAAGTAAGAGTGATTTCACGTGTGCCGCAGGGGAGTGTCGTAGGACCGTTGCTAATCACTATATACATAAATGACGTTATGGATGACATTGGAAGTTCACTGAGGCTTTTTGCGGATGATGCTGTGGTATATCGAGAGGTTGTAACAATGGTAAATTGTACTGAAATGCAGGAGGATCTGCAGCGAATTGATGCATGGTGCAGGGAATGGCAATTGAATCTCAATGTAGACAAGTGTAATGTGCTGCGAATACATAGAAAGAAAGATCCTTTATCAATTAGCTACAATATAGCAGGGCAGCAACTGGAAGCAGTTAATTCCATAAATTACATGGGAGTACGCATTAGGAGTGATTTAAAATTGAATGATCACATAAAGTTGATCGTCGGTAAAGCAGATGCCAGACTGAGATTCATTGGAAGAATCCTAAGGAAATGCAATCCGAAAATAAAGGAAGTAGGTTACAGTTCACTTGTTCGCCAACTGCTTGAATATTCCTCACCAGTGTGGGATCCGTACCAGATAAGGTTGATAGAAGAGATAGAGAAGATCCAACAGAGAGCCGCGCGCTTCGTTACAGAATCATTTAGTAATCGCGAAAGCGTTACGGAGGTGATAGACAAACTCCAGTGGAAGACTCTGCAGGAGAGACGCTCAGGAGCTCGGTACGGGCTTTTGTTGAAGTTTCGAGAACATACCTTCATCGCGGAGTCAAGCCGTATAATACGAGACTGGAACAGAAGGGAGAGCCGATAGAGGTACTCAAAGTACCCTCCGCCACACACAGTCAGGAGGCTTACGGAGTACGCATGTAGATGTAGATGTAGATGTAGATGTAGATGTAGACATAGCAAACAGATTTTTCAAATTGCTTTGCAAGGATTTTTTCCCAGAGCGTTGTATGTGAATCTAGTGCGGCCTACATTCTGTTGAAGCTGCATTCTGCATTATAGCCTAGGTCTCTCTTTTTAATTTTTACCTCGCACACTTTCCTTCTTTAGCAAATTAACGATTTCTTGGGTCCTCGGAATGTGTACAGTTTCAGTCAGATTGTACCACAATTTATTCGTCACAGTCTGGTCCAGTACCTCCTCATTGGTTAGCCGACCAGCCCATCTAATCACCAACTTTCTTCCGTACCTCCACATTTCAAACGGTTCTTTTCTTACATAGTCGGCCGCTGTGGCCGAGCGGTTCTAGGCGCTTGAGTACGGAACCGCGCTGCTGCTGCGGTCGCAGGTTCGAATCCTGCCTCGGGCATGGATGTGTGTGATGTCCTTCGTTTAGTTAGGTTTAAGTAGTTCTAAGTCTAGGGGACTGATGACCTCAGATGTTAAGTCCCATAGTACTTAGAGCCTTTTGATCCATTTGTTGTGTTTGTTTCGCCTTCAGGAAATACTTCCTTATACCTAAATTTGTATTCGACGGTAAAAAAATGTCTTTTTCAGAATTTCTTTTCTTGCTATTGCCATTATGCATGTAGTATCTTCTCTACTTCGTCTATCATCAGGTATTTTTATGTCTTAATAACAAAATTCCAGGATTACTGCATATGTATTTCTAAATATAAACTAGAATAACACATTTATTTCAATAGCCCAAATGATCCCTTACTGAAAATCATCTGACTGTAAATGGATTCTAACCTATGATCTCGTATGCACGAACTTACCCCTTTTTCACCAGTGCTCGAGAGCAACAAACAAAAAAACAGTCGCTTTTCTAATGCGATTTTCTTGTCATTCGCTAAGAATTATGTCTTACAATTTTCCTTATTGGAAGACTACGTTATGAACTTAACCTATATTGCAAGTGGTTCGAACTGGTGAGCAAATATTCACACATTTGCTTATTGGAATCAGTCTTTTTTTTTTACGAATTTCTCAATTTGGTCTATTTGTTCTCATGTTATTGTGTCCACTCATGTGTGATGGAATTTTTAAATTTTAATTACACTTTTATCGACGATTTAAGCCTGAGTACCACACTGAGATTTTCAGAACTATTAAAGCAATGAGTGCTATCAGTGCACAAAATTTCATTTAGTTACAGTTAGTATTCTGAAGTTAGTCAAAAAAAGGAAAAATTAAATTATTCAAAAACTGAGAACCCACAACTATAATATGTAACTGTCATTTCAACGTACTACCATTATAAAAAATTTCATTAAATTCAATTGAGTTTCATCAAAAGATGAAAGCGACAAATAATTCATTATAATCGTTTTGACAGTAAAAAAATCGATATAAAAGTTCTGAGATACCTTTCCTGGGTAATAAAAGACGTATAGCATGATATCTGTTACTCCTCGAAAGGGATGTTCTACGGGCTGGTGGAAGTCTTCCAATTCGGCGACTTGCCTGTTGACAACAACTCCCAATAATGAAACCGGGGAATCCGAAACACTGTCTTTCCTGGCTTAGCTTCACATCATTGAGATGTGGAGGCCTGAGCTAATTCAAACAAAAAAAATCAAGGTTTGGACTAGATTTTGTTCCCGACCTTCTTTTTTTTCATTTTGTTCGTTATTGATCGTTGGGTTTGGTCGTTGCGGACGTCGCAAGACATCCTGTTCAAGTTCGGTGGTTGATTCTTCCACGCAGTTTTTTATTACAGAGGTCAACCGGCTCTCTGACCGAACACGCTTTTTTTTAAATATAAAAAGCTTTATTAAAAAAAACAATGTTACATATTCCAAATATATACTAAGTTAGACATACATTAAGTTATTTAAACAAAACGGTTTGATCATTTCAATTACGCTGACGTTAAGGAAAGACAACAGAAGATTGTGTTACTGACTAAATTACCAGAAAGAATTAAATTAAACACCAAGAAAAAAAAATTTTAAGACATTCAAACTTCAACCTGAAGAAGTAAAATCTGCACTTTGAATTATGAGCTGCAATCTTTACAGAAGCATAATTAGTTCTTTATGATGGATATCAGCAAGTTGGTGGGATAATTTTAAATATAAAGCAGGCCGAAGTGGTCGTGCTGTTAAAGGCGCTGCAGTCTGGAACCGCAAGACCGCTACGGTCGCAGGTTCGAATCCTGCTTCGGGCATGGATATTTGTGATGTCCTTAGGTTAGTTAGGTTTAACTAGTTCTCAGTTCTAGGGGACTAATGACCTCAGCAGTTGAGTCCCATAGTGCTCAGAGCCATTTGAACCGAATACTTGAGAATGGCGGAAAGGAGATATATAATAAAATTGACTAGCCTTCCAACTACACTTTCTGGACATTAATTGAATCTATGTATCTGAAGTGGTCAGATCTATATAATCAGTCTTTCACTGCAAAAATGAACAGGGCAATGTGCCAGCCATTGAATATTACATTTATCAGATAGAATCTTATGATTTTAACCAATCAATAAGGACATTTCTATAAAAACTGTGTATTTCCAAATTTCGAGTATAAGCCAATAATGCAACTTTAATGTTTTGTGTTTGGCACTATTAGACACACAATCTCAATGTCACGTAAGTTCTGTACATTAGCATATAAATTTCAAAAAACTACTCTCTGAAGTAGAAAAAGCACACATCATAAATATACTGTAAAATCTTAAGTAGTATCCTTAAGGTAACTACAATACATCACTGTCAACACAGTCTTCTTTTTTTTTTAACCAATGCCCATTCTTTCAAATACAATTTTTAGCATATTACCGAACTTTTTCTTGTGATTCGAATAGCTTCTAATTTTGTGGAACTCACACAGCATGTGTACCTTGAACTCTATGATGCTATCGGATCCTAATTTGTTAAGGACGTAGTTAACAAAATTTCCCAGCAACCAGTACACAGCGTTATTTTTTGCTTCTGGGAAATAGCGTGCTTCAGGCCTGTGTATCAATGACAGCGATATATACTCAGGGGATGTTCTTGTAATCAGAGCTATTTGCTCCCGGATCCACTTCCAACTATTCATGTGACCACTGCAAGTATATCTATGAATTACTGTGTCAACTAGATGGCATTGTTGACATAAATTTGTTTCACAGAGTCCGAGTGCGTGCAGTCTTTCATTGGTGCTAACTATGTTGTTAACTGTCTTGTACCATGACGTTTTTGCATTAGACGTGAGCACATTAGAACTAATGTTTTTCCAAATCTCAGTTCACTCAATGTTTGGAAACTGTCGTTCTATTTTGTTTCTTCCTTCGCTTTTCTTTCGTTCCCGCATTATGGCTCTCGTTGTTAAGTGTCGGGACTGCCTGAGTTCGACACTGACATAACTTAACTCAACATAGAAAATCCTCACGTGCTGTAAGCGACTGTTGATATTCTGCACGTCAATCGGGGGAAACAGGCTTGGAGGTTTAATTATCTCGAAAAGTTGGCTGGTTATGCTTTCTCGCAAGTCTCTTATTAAATTAACTTGCCTTTTGATAAAAAGAGCAGAAGCTTTATCCGCTATATCAGTTAATCCTAGTCCACCATTTTTAGGATCTAAAGTGGCTACTTTAGCAGGTATTCTGAACACTTCACCTCTCCACAAAAAGTTTGTGATTTTGGACATTATTCTCCTCGCTATCATTATCGGTATTGGAAACAGCTGGGCAGTATAATAAGCCTTAGCAAGGATGCACGAGTTGATATACTGTGTTCTTTGAACTTGGTTCATATAACGAGTTAAATTCTCTACAATGGCTCCTTGCACTTTATCTGCTGCAACTTTCCAATTTAAAGCCGTCATTTTCATAGGGCATGCTGTCAGGGTGATCCCAAGTGTTTTATGTTGTCGGACTAATTTTGCCCACTCGACGTTGATATTATCAAAACCTCTGAGATTTAACATCTTACTTTTTTTTCCGTTCGCATTGGCTCCAGATTCTCTACAGTACGAATCAATCACTGTTGCTAGCGTGATTACCTCGTCATTATCCCTTATAATGACCCCTATATCGTCAGCATAGGCTCTTATAACTGTTTTATTTCCTAACAATGTTAAGCCTTTTAATGTAGCAAGGACATGTCGGAGAAAAGGTTCCAGCGAAATGGCGAAGAGCGACATGGACAGAGGACTTCCTTGAGGAACACCTCGTTGTATTTGCATCGGCCTGGATTGTTAACAATTGACCGCTATTTTAGCATTTATTCCAGTTGCTATGTTCTTAATCAACTGTATGACCCTATCGTTGAAACCTATTTTCTTCAATGTCTGTAGAAGATATTCATGGTTTACTACATCTATCGCTTTATAGAAATCTAAAAATAATAAAGCACACTTTATGTTTGTTACAGAAGTTATTGCAATGATATCTCTGAATTCCGCTAGATTTTGAAAAATGGTTCTGCCTTGCGCACAGTTCTGATGTTGACTAATAATTTTATCTGTAAGGCATGAAAATCTCTTGTTTATTATTCTAGCTATTAATTTATAATCAGAATTCAGCAGTGAAATTGGACGAAAATTATTTAAATCTTTGTTTCCATTATTTTTTGGCACCAGAACAATTTTACTCTCCTTAAACTCAGCCGGAATCATTTTACCCTGAATAACCTCATTTACAATGTCCGTGATTTTCTCACCTACCATTGGCCAGTAACGGATGTAAAACTCTGCTGGCAGACCATCCGGTCCTGGGGATTTTTTTGGTGGTGAGGCGCACAGAGTCTCATACACGTCTTCTTCACTGACAACCTCGAGAAAATTTTCGTTGTCATCTTCTGTCAGCTGTGGGTCTAGGATGTCAAGGAATTCTTCCAAGGAAGCATCACTACTTTGATGTACAGAATATAGCTGGCAATAATAGCGATAAATCTCGTCCATGATATCCTGCTGGGTTCTGAGAATCGTACCGTGTTTTGTTCGAATTTCTTGAATAAAAGTCCTTCTCCCGTTTTTCGTATGCTTCACTAAATGATATAGGGAAGTAGTTTCATCTTCTGACACCGAATTTGCCTTTGATTTTATTTTCAACCCTTCCATTTGACTTCTCTTGATATTAAGTAACTTGGCTTTGACTTTCTTGATGTCTGCTTTCCGATGTGAGGAACCTGCTGAGACTTGATCATATAGATCTCTCAAAACGGAATAGTAATACTCTATAGTGCATTTCATTTCCCTTGCGTTGTGGGCACTGTATTGAATAAGAACTTTCGTCAACTTTGGCTTTGCCATTTTAACCCAGCAGTCAATAGCAGTGGCATATCTACTACGGGCTCGCAGGCATATTGCCCATGTTTCTTGAATCAGATCTTCTAAATCATGATTTACTAACAAGGAAGTGTTCAAATTCCACTGATTCTTGAATCGGCGAACCGGCTGTCTTGTTAGATTTATGCAAGCTAAGGCACTTGAATGGTCTGAAAAGTACGTAGGAATGGTTTCTACTTTTGTCACGGAAGTTACAAGATTTTTAGAAATATATAGTCTATCAATCCGGCTACGTGATGTTGCCGTGACATAAGTGAACTCAACAGTGGAGGGGTATTTGATTTCCCACATATCCTTTAATTCTAAACCAGTAACTAATTGTTTTAGTTCACTTGAAATATTAAAATTAGGTAACTGATCTTTTCGATTTAAAACACAATTAAAATCACCTCCAAGTAATAACTGTCTTGGCGATTTCCTTAACAAGTATATCAAGTCATCTTTGAAGAAACGTGCCCTGTCAGCTCGATGAGAACTTCCTGAAGGGGCGTACAAGTTGATGATAGTCACATCATAGATATTTAGTCCTATTCCCCTTCCGGACTCCAGTCGTTCCACCTTGCTTACTGTAATCCCTTCCCTCAGCAAAATAGCTGTACCAACACTTGTTTCGGGAGACACATTTATGTAACTGACAAAACCGGGAATTACCAAATCCGAAATTAGAACTTCTTGTAACAGAGCAATATCAGTCGCGGATTCGTACAAAAATTCCTTAAGGGCCGATAATTTCAAACCGGTCGTGGTTTTATTTATGTTTATAGTGGTGACAGAATAAGATTGCGTCATTGTGCTATCATTATGTAGTTGTTTTCATGAACTAATTTAGTTTACTGTGGTTCAGGGTTCAGTTAAGCTGTAACAGTTTTCTCGGAAGGCTGATCGTGGAATAACACTTCAATCAGTTTATTAGTTACTGTCCCGTTTTTTTCTACTTCTGATGTTTTCTCTTGTACCGCAAGCAGACTGATTTCCTGGTAAACTTTCTGATTTTTCCTTCAGTGATTCGTGTACGACCGTTTCGGACCGAACATTCTTTGGGCTTGGGTCGCCCCTCCCGGATTTTCCCTTCCCTTGGTTACGAGCTACATTCTCATTTGCTTGCGTCGGTATTTTACTTCGCGGCTTATCTGGAGCAGCAGCAGACGCTTTAGCAATTTCGGTGGCCGGCGCCTGCCCTGAGGTGTTGACCGCGATTTCAGTTTGGCCACCACTTCCCCGTGCTTTATTAATTTCTCTCACTTTCTGATCGAGGGAAACAAATGGAGACTGCAGTTTTGCAACCTCTCCCTGAATTTGTTTATTAACAGATAAATTATGATCTTTGCAATCGGCTACTGCACCTGTTGTTTCTTGCAAATTAATGCTGTTTACACCCCCTTCATTTTCTGGTACCGTATGTGTATTATCTTTCTGTTCATTAGTTTCCATTCGCATTTTGCCTTCAGGTTCCTTTGCCTTCTCATCGCACTGTTTTTGCTTGCGAAGTGAGGGAATGGGACAAGACAGCTCGTCCTCTGAACAACTATCAGATATCTCCAGAGGTCGTTTTTTCGGTTGCGTTTCAGTTTCACGAGTAGTGGCCACAGGGTTTCCTTTTGTTGTCAACGGTGGAAATTGACTGTTATCGTGAAGGGAGATATCAGCTTGGCCCGCTGCGTTAGCATCCTCAACCAGTTGTTCCGGGCTATTCTTTGGTAACAGATCATTTAAGGTAAGCTTCTGACGCTGTATCAAATTACTTTTAAGAACAACAGTTCGCCGCGGACATTCCTGTCTGAAGTGGCCGGTTTCGTTACATATATGACATGTAGCTTCCTGACCTGTATAAACAATTTGTGCCTTATACCCACAAACAGTTATGTGAGACGGAATATTCGTCTTAACGTCCATCTCTACACAGCGGACCCCGTTAAAACACTGCAGTTTAAAGCGAGGCGACCATCTTTCATTTGCAATTGATTTAATGTCTCCGTAGTTTGAAAAAGCTTCCTTAAACTTATCATTTTCAATTTCAATAGGAAGATTCAAGACACGAACGGTTTTGTAATGAATATCCGCTCTATAGATGGAAACCTTACTTTTATAACCATTTCTATGCACAAAATCTACTTCATAGCCCAACTTTCGTAACACTTCATCAACAGTCGAAGCACTGATTAACTTGACAAAAACACAGTATTTTTCCTGATCCAGTTGCCAGGTATGAACGGTTTCAGAATTTAGACCAATTACCTGTGTAATCCAGTCATCTATTTCCAGGGATGTCGGCTGAACAGGACGGGATTCCTTGTCAAAAGCAAATACCAGAGTATTCTTCCTGAGGTTTGTAGCCATGGTTAATCCAGCGAAGCAATTTCGGTTAAACAACCGAAATTCCAAGTAGCAGCAGCAAGACCAGAAAGAGCGATGGAGATCACAAGGAACAGGAACGAACACGGAGATTAACGGACGTACGGCACACGGCGAAGCACAAGTACAGCGATGTAAACACTGAAGTGCAGCGCAACAGTTAACAGCGGCTGAAAAGGAACTGCCGGAACAAAAGGGAGAGCCGATAGAGGTACTCAAAGTACCCTCCGCCACACACAGTCAGGAGGCTTACGGAGTACGCATGTAGATGTAGATGTAGATGTAGATGTAGATGTAGACATAGCAAACAGATTTTTCAAATTGCTTTGCAAGGATTTTTTCCCAGAGCGTTGTATGTGAATCTAGTGCGGCCTACATACTGTTGAAGCTGCTTTCTGCATTATAGCCTAGGTCTCTCTTTTTAATTTTTACCTCGCACACTTTCCTTCTTTAGCAAATTAACGATTTCTTTGGTCCTCGGAATGTGTACAGTTTCAGTCAGATTGTACCACAGTTTATTCGTCACAGTCTGGTCCAGTACCTCCTCATTGGTTAGCCGACCAGCCCATCTAATCACCAACTTTCTTCCGTACCTCCACATTTCAAACGGTTCTTTTCTTATATAGCCGGCCGCTGTGGCCGAGCGGTTCTAGGCGCTTGAGTACGGAACCGCGCTGCTGCTGCGGTCGCAGGTTCGAATCCTGCCTCGGGCATGGATGTGTGTGATGTCCTTCGTTTAGTTAGGTTTAAGTAGTTCTAAGTCTAGGGGACTGATGACCTCAGATGTTAAGTTCCATAGTACTTAGAGCCTTTTGATCCATTTGTCGTGTTTGTTTCGCCTTCAGGAAACACTTCCTTATACCTAAATTTGTATTCGACGTTAAAAAACTGTCTTTTTCAGAATTTCTTTTCTTGCTATTGCCATTATGCATGTAGTATCTTCTCTACTTCGTCTATCATCAGGTATTTTTATGTCTTAATAACAAAATTCCAGGATTACTGCATATGTATTTCTAAATATAAACTAGAATAACACATTTATTTCAATAGCCCAAAGAGCCCTTACTGAAAATCATCTGACTGTAAATGGATTCTAACCTATGATCTCGTATGCACGAACTTACCCCTTTTTCACCAGTGCTCGAGAGCAACAAACAAAAAAACAGTCGCTTTTCTAATGCGATTTTCTTGTCATTCGCTAAGAATTATGTCTTACAATTTTCCTTATTGGAAGACTACGTTATGAACTTAACCTATATTGCAAGTGGTTCGAACTGGTGAGCAAATATTCACACATTTGCTTATTGGAATCAGTCTTTTTTTTTTTACGAATTTCTCAATTTGGTCCATTTGTTCTCATGTTATTGTGTCCACTCATGTGTGATGGAATTTTTAAATTTTAATTACACTTTTATCGACGATTTAAGCCTGAGTACCACACTGAGATTTTCAGAACTATTAAAGCAATGAGTGCTATCAGTGCACAAAATTTCATTTAGTTACAGTTAGTATTCTGAAGTTAGTCAAAAAAAGGAAAAATTAAATTATTCAAAAACTGAGAACCCACAACTATAATATGTAACTGTCATTTCAACGTACTACCATTATAAAAAATTTCATTAAATTCAATTGAGTTTCATCAAAAGATGAAAGCGACAAATAATTCATTATAATCGTTTTGACAGTAAAAAAATCGATATAAAAGATCTGAAATACCTTTCCTGGGTAATAAAAGACGTATAGCATGATATCTGTTACTCCTCAAAAGGGATGTTCTACGGGCTGGTGGAAGTCTTCCAATTCGGCGACTTGCCTGTTGACAACAAATCCCAATAATGCTACCGGGGAATCCGAAACACTGTCTTTCCTGGCTTAGCTTCACATCATTGAGATGTGGAGGCCTGAGCTAATTCAAACAAAAAAAATCAAGGTTTGGCCTAGATTTTGTTCCCGACCTTCTTTTTTTTTCATTTTGTTCGATATTGATCGTTGGGTTTGGTCGTTGCGGACGTCGCAAGACATCCTGTTCAAGTTCGGTGGTTGATTCTTCCACGCAGTTTTTTATTACAGAGGTCAACCGGCTCTCTGACCGAACACGCTGAGCTACCTTGGACCATAGACACGCCTGACTTTTATGTCGTTATTCTCAACGTATAAAATTTCATTCTAATGTGAAACCATATTCTATTACTTTTCATATTCCTGTGTTATTCCGATGGTAGATAAATAAGTCATATAGTTCTCTTCGACGTAAGTTTGAAAATTAAGAAAATCAGAATTGTCTCCTTGAGATTTAGTTTCAGGATACTAGCAGAACAAAGAAATTCAATTGTATGTGTTACGAATTTGAGTTTGTGGATTGCAGTGTTACTTAAATTAGTGATAAATGAAAATAAAAAATTTCTCTCAGCTGCAGTTTCGAAAATTATGGAATTGGAATTAATGTTTTGATGCATCTTCAGTGTATACTATCAGGACACAGAACTTAATTCAGGTCAGAACAGAATTTTCGATATTTCGATATAGTTGAGGAGGAGGAGGAACAGGTGGTGAGGAGGGGTGCCGGGGGGGGGGGGGGGGGGGAGAGGAACTTACATCAGTGGCAGTTTTCGTTTCGTCGAAAGTAGTCTAAAAAGTACAAAGTGCGTTAACTTGGTGTTGGTAACGAAACAATGAATACTTTTAGAACGTGATGACAACTTCTACGTTCTCCTGAAACGCTCAAGCTGTGATATAAGACACACTACAGGCGTATTGTGCGAGTTATACGTGAAACTAAAGAAGTAATAGCCGAACACTCTTCTAGCAGTCGTTTCAAGTTTTCACACTGTGCAATAAAAGTATTGGCAACCTACAGCGATAAGTCTTCTAAAACAAATTAGTTCAAGCGGCTGTTCGACTTCGTTTTGACCAATAGTGAAAACACGTTTTCATTGACTATTATTACTTTCAAACATTGGTAGACATGTAAATCTAGTGCGACGATACCTAATGGATATTCTGCTGTGTAACTTCCTTATCCAGCATTACAGACGAGCAAACCAACTGCGACTTTACCTGATGCTCGAATATTAGATAACTGGGATATGCACAACTCTGTTTAAAATGAATGGGTCGAGAGTATCGTAGGGGCGAACTACAGACGTCTGTTTTCGTGCCCAATTGCTAATTCGCTGTGATCCTGCAGTCAAATAAGCTATGCATTAGCCGCAATTGCGAATTAATAAAAGAAACAGAAATATTAAATAAAAGACAAATAAAGAATTAATAAAATGTGTACTATTGTAACGGATGTAACTGACGCTGTACGATTGTGCTGTACGAGAACCAGTTATAATACAGACAGAAAATAACCTTATTAAATGTAGCAATGTTGCTTTCAGAGCATTACGAGAATGGTAGCAAAATCGCCAAACCAAATAATCATCAAAGGCCAGCGAAAAACTACGTCCATTTCGTGATCACAATCGTCAGCTCAAAATAATTCAGAGTTGAGTATGACAATTTGCATAATAAGACACGAGAGAAGGGGACTGATGACCTCAGATGTTAAGTCTCATAGTGCTCAGAGCCATTTGAAACATTTGAACCAAGACACGAGAGATAACGAGTAGAAACTCATACTCTGTCTATTCTGAATTCCATAATGTAAGTGGATAAGTCAGAGTTTTGCACTGTAGCACATCCAGACCTCGTGAAAGTTTAGTGTCACTTTAAAAATTTAAGTATTGTGGGGGCCGTACGCCACCCAGAAACAATCACCGACACGATCAAATAACACATGTTACCACAGTCAGGTCTGATTTCTTCCCGGTCAACAAAAAATTGTCTTCGTCAAGATCTCATAGAAAAGTGCATCTCTCCCTTGAGCACACCACCCAAAAACTGCCCATCTGCGCTTGACCCCAGCAGTGCTCCGCCACTGTCTGCTTCTACATCAGCTGAAGGAAAAATGCATCGTTCTTGTCGTCTGCAAACATGGTTTTGATGTCAGCATTTTTGCACAAGTGCGCTCACGTTAAATGTCAACAAAATATTGTTAAACATTGTTTAAACAATTATTTATGTCTGTTTGATAGAAGCGTCTTTTGGTACGCTTTTCAATGATGGTGTCAGGTAACACATGAGATTGACCACCTTTATATTACCACGGTTTTTGTTATCAGTGATAATCAAGATTCAAATAAAGTTAATGGCAAAACAGTAAAATATTCATTGAATGAAGATACAAGCATGACACAATATGAGGTATTCATGCATTATTCAGTTGCTGTGTAATTGTGGAGGTTATGATGTTCTAATAAACATTCGCATAATGAAAAGAATATAAAAACGTAATAAATCAATAAATAAAAAGTTATAAATATATGGGTCTGAGGAATGACAGCTATCGTGCAATGCTATCATCTGAAATATCGCTCATTGAAACTGAACGAAGGGTTTAAAAGTTGTTACTTCTATGGTTCATTGTGACAATATTAAGTCACTGTAAGTTATTAACTTTTGTAGTATTATAAATATTGAAAGTATTATTGTTTCACTGGATGCCACTCATTTTTCCGACATTCAGATTTGCTTTATTGTGTAACTGTGATAAATTACTGATTTTCTAAGAGCTGTAAGAGGTCCTATTTCAGACTGTCCTAAAATCCGCCATTTCTGCTGCGTCTTCTGCACAAATGCCATACGAACAACCACCATCCAGATTCCCAGCTGTGTGATTTGCTCATTTCCGGCTACTCACTGACTGCCTTGGTACCTGAGCTCGTCTGGAGCAGCCGTGTTACATCTTACACCACTGCCTTGCACTCAGCCAAGCAAGCAAATAAATTCGCCTCTCTTTATACCAAGTCCAGGCAGCCAAATTGCTCGTCTACATACACGTAATGTTACACTAGGCATGACTCAGTTATAGCAATTAGTTGGTATGGTATAAATCTTTTGTATTCAATGGTCTCCTATATTCACAATTTATTTTCCTAGATTTATATTATTGCTCTTTTAATAACAATATGAATTAGAGACACGGAAGGTGCTAGTTTCCGTCCGCCCAGTTTGTGTCTCACAGTCTCGTCTGGCCAGGCCAGCCAGGCAAGAGGTAGCGAGCTGTTAAAGCTAGGGGCGCCTTGTCACGGTTCGCGTGCGGCTCGCCCACCTCCTCCCCCCCTCGTCGGAGGTTCGAGTCCTCCCTCGGGTATGGTTGTGTGTGTTGTCCTTAGCATAAGTTACCTGAAACTTTGATTACGTAGTGTGTAAACCTAGGGATTGATGACCTCAGTAGTTTGGTCCCACAGGAACTTACTACAAATTTCCAATTTCCCACTGACCGCTGCACCAAGCATTCTGCCCCGAGAATTCCCTGCCACCGCCCGTTGCCTGTGCTGCGGCTCGTCTTGAGTCTCTCTGAGACATCATCAGACTTAAGGGGAGAGATAACTCTTTCAAGTTTTGTGCTACTTCGTCCCTACTGTGAGTCAGTTGATTATTGCAGCCGGCCGGAGTGGCCGTGCGGTTCTAGGCGCTACAGTCTGGAGCCGAGCGACCGCTACGGTCGCAGGTTCGAATCCTGCCTCGGGCATGGATGTGTGTGATGTCCTTAGGTTAGTTAGGTTTAATTAGTTCTAAGGTCTAGGCGACTGATGACCTCAGAAGTTAAGTCGCATAGTGCTCAGAGCCGTTTGAACCATTTTTTGATTATTACAACAGTGATTATCAGCGACTCCTTCCTACGAGAATGCAGTGCCTTTAACGCCATCTATATATCGTACCCCGGCAAGACCAGTGACACAAATCAATTTACTAAAAAAAGGGAGAACTTTATCATAACGAACAACAGGAAATGGTATTCTGCATATATTTACAAAATGATATTCGGATTAAATATTACAATGAGATTTATTATACATCAGAACATAAATGCACATGATTGTCGACACAAACAGTAGGCTAAAGGATAGGGTACACTGAACTATAATGAGAACAAGAGTTGGCTTGAGAACAAGGGGCTCCTACTCCCGGTGATGTAATAGATTGATGATAATGAGTGGAGGTCCTAATGAATCAAATATATTAATCTTCCGACTATATGGCAGTATCGCAATTAGTAGTGAGAGCTAAAATGGGATCACATGGAGAAACAAGTAAGGTGGACTCGTAGCAAAGAGAGCACTCGTGCTGCTGAGGGATTCAGTACAAAATTGATAAGGTCCTACAATGTCGGAGCCGCAATCTACTGTACCAGTACTGAAATCTGCAGCATGTCGTCGGTAGGCAGCGTCCTGATGATGTAGGGGCCGACTTCTGCCGTGCAGCAACTCTGTGTCAACCCCTGGCCTCGAAGGCTGTCCGAGAATTCTAAGTTCTTCGTAAAAAGAGCGATCAAGTCGCAAGACCATCCGACTCCGGGAGAGATCAGATCCCGAATTCACTGCCTGCGCAACGCAAGCGCGAAGCCAACATTGCCCTACTCCCTTCTCTTCTCGAAAACCGCGGATCAGCATTCAGTTCTGATTCCAAAATTCCCCCACGCTGTCTCAGAACATCATTCGCGTCAATAGCGACCGTTCCCTCCAATTTCGAGTAGGGCTTTATGACGTCAATTAGCCTCAGTTTAATTTGACCAATCATGCCTTTGTTATTCAGCTGAGGGCACTGAACGTGCTGTTTGACCGGCTACTAAAACAACCTGCCTAGACCACCGGCCATCCGGCGCCAGACAGTGGCACCCAGCAGGGCACGGTCCACAAGTATTCTCAGAATCAAGAAGACAATGCTGTCAGTCGGTGACAGGAATCTTCGTTCCGGAAGCGCCGTCTCGCAGGTCGTTTCTCCCTGCATACAATAAGCGAAACTCGACCGACGTCAGTCGTTCCACCAGGCGCTTAAGCCCATGTACAAACCCCTCAGAATTTTCGGGGAACAGCAGCCCCCATCCGGAAATGGAGTGTGCTGCATCCTCCAATGCTCGCCTCGCACAGGCCACTCAGGGAAGTAACCCAACATGTATAAGAATCAAGTGAAAAGTATTTTTTTGAGCTCTCAGTACAAATACTCTCATTACAATAACCTTATTCTGTCTGTTACTACCACGCAATGACATAGAACATTAATAAAATTGATGAAAATGAAAGGAGACATGTAAAAGAGGGCATGGAACCTCTCAACTGTGTATGGCCCTCGCAACAAGCGCCTGGTTCATGCATCGATGCTGTCTGCTGTTCATGCGTGACGAAGGCTGGAATTTGCATGCCGTTACCACAATTAGACGTCCAGTGAGTGGCGTCAGGGGGGCCTTTTCAGATTATCGCGTTTTATGCTCCATAGGACACCTGCGTCTCGCGACCCGCTGGTCGCGATGCTGATTGGCTGACAGTTAAATTCATGACGTCATATACAGTAGCGAATCGGAAGCGCAGCATTGCGACCAGCGGGTCGCAAGACTCTAGTCGAGACGCAAGTAAATAACAGCCGCCATCTTAATTTCAAGGTTTCCGAAGTTGTTGACGTATTCTGTGTTTCTCGTATTGAAGCCTGCGATTTTGCGTATTACGAAAGTAATGATCCACCGTATTAAAGATCTCTCCAAACAGTGCCATTTTTAATTCGGTCTTTCATTTGTGCATGAGGACGCTAGTATTATTGAGTGATTACTGATAGATAAATTGTAGTTGCACATTCTACAAATGATTAAATTAATGCAGTGCTGGTGTTATATTCATATTCTCGTACTGGCCCCTTCAGTGATCTTAAAAACAAAACACTTGCCAAGTGGTTTTCCGAAACGAAGTAACGAGGTTTCTAGTAACAGTATAATTCCAGTCTGACTGTATCCCTTAATAAAAGAGATCGAATATATTACAATGTCTTATAGTGTATTTGTACTAAACATAACTCCAATATCTGTAATTGAGTAACATTAACATTAAAGTTCTCACACAACTTCACATTTTGATATACCAGGCCGTATTACGTTGGTTGTATTGATAGAGAACGGTATTATTGTTTTACGTGACAGTTTGTCATATAATTTCCGAACACAGATTGTATATGCGAGATTACTGCGTTATTAATAGATGAACCCCAGGCGCATGTAACACAAACAAATACGATATTTGATAAACCAACAAGAATAACGTTTACGTTTACATCTCCTTAGATCATCTTGCATGATGCCAGGTATGACAGCTTGAAACAAGCAAGAAAAACCGAGTTTTACGTTACAGGACTGATAAGTATCGTACATATTTTTGGATACACATTATCAACATAATTTTCCCAGTTTTATCACCACACCCAAATACTTAAATATAAGTACTTGTCTGTTGTATGTCTTTGTTCCCATATTTGAGGCTGATATTTTCAGTGTGGATATTTCTGCTGAATTGGGACTGCATGTACATTGTGTGTGTACCAATTATGAACAAACTTACTACTGAAATGCTGGTTTGCATTTTCTATGTTCAGAGTAAGTTTTTTCTCCATGTCATTGTAAGTGCTATCACTAGCTACCAAATATGTATTATCTGGATTACAGAAGCGTCCGATTCCACTCGTCTGCTTTGACTCTCACTAATATGGTGGAAACAGCCATTCTCAATATCTCCAATATAGCGCCTATAACATCATTACATAAACACAAAAATAGATATAAAACCAACAAACACCTCTATCTCCAAAAATACACTCCTGGAAATGGAAAAAAGAACACATTGACACCGGTGTGTCAGACCCACCATACTTGCTCCGGACTCTGCGAGAGGGCTGTACAAGCAATGATCACACGCACGGCACAGCGGACACACCAGGAACCGCGGTGTTGGCCGTCGAATGGCGCTAGCTGCGCAGCATTTGTGCACCGCCGCCGTCAGTGTCAGCCAGTTTGCTGTGGCATACGGAGCTCCATCGCAGTCTTTAACACTGGTAGCATGCCGCGACAGCGTGGACGTGAACCGTATGTGCAGTTGACGGATTTTGAGCGAGGGCGTATAGTGGGCATGCGGGAGGCCGGGTGGACGTACCGCCGAATTGCTCAACATGTGGGGCGTGAGGTCTCCACAGTACATCGATGTTGTCGCCAGTGGTCGGCGGAAGGTGCACGTGCCCGTCGACCTGGGACCGGACCGCAGCGACGCACGGATGCACGCCAAGACCGTAGGATCCTACGCAGTGCCGTAGGGGACCGCACCGCCACTTCCCAGCAAATTAGGGACACTGTAGCTCCTGGGGTATCGGCGAGGACCATTCGCAGCCGTCTCCATGAAGCTGGGCTACGGTCCCGCACACCGTTAGGCCGTCTTCCGCTGACGCCCCAACATCGTGCAGCCCGCCTCCAGTGGTGTCGCGACAGGCGTGAATGGAGGGACGAATGGAGACGTGTCGTCTTCAGCGATGAGAGTCGCTTCTGCCTTGGTGCCAATGATGGTCGTATGCGTGTTTGGCGCCGTGCAGGTGAGCGCCACAATCAGGACTGCATACGACCGAGGCACACAGGGCCAACACCCGGCATCATGGTGTGGGGAGCGATCTCCTACACTGGCCGTACACCACTGGTGATCGTCGAGGGGACACTGAATAGTGCACGGTACATCCAAACCGTCATCGAACCCATCGTTCTACCATTCCTAGACCGGCAAGGGAACTTGCTGTTCCAACAGGACAATGCAGGTCCGCATGTATCCCGTGCCACCCAACGTGCTCTAGAAGGTGTACGTCAACTACCCTGGCCAGCAAGATCTCCGGATCTGTCCCCCATTGAGCATGTTTGGGACTGGATGAAGCGTCGTCTCACGCGGTCTGCACGTCCAGCATGAACGCTGGTCCAACTGAGGCTCCAGGTGGAAATGGCATGGCAAGCCGTTCCACAGGACTACATCCAGCATCTCTACGATCGTCTCCATGGGAGATTAGCAGCCTGCATTGCTGCGAAAGGTGGATATACACTGTACTAGTGCCGACATTGTGCATGCTCTGTTGCCTGTGTCTATGTGCCTGTGGTTCTGTCAGCGTGGCGTGATCATGTGATGTATCTGACCCCAGGAATGTGTCAATAAAGTTTCCCCTACCTGGGACAATGAATTCACGGTGTTCTTATTTCAATTTCCAGGAGTGTATAATCAAACTAACGAGACCAGTGCGGGAAATTGGGGGTTTATGGGTGTGGTCAAACTAAATATAAACACATACAGGCACACACCACGATCCCAAACCACACAAAACGACTACATAAAAACACCACAAAATCACAAATTCCGGTACACTCACAATATCGACAGGCTTCGGTTGCTTCCCTTCACCTACATAGCTCAACCGCAATTGTCGATGTTACTTAAAATCCGTCTTGATTGCAATTACTTTTTTTTTATTAATGACTTTTTTATCACTGATTGCTGTTATCCCATGAGACATTATGTCTGTTTTTGCAATTGTCGATACCACAAAATAAAAACCAACTACTCCAAAAATTATAATCACACCGCAACTATTAATACCACAAAACCAACACATGTAACAACGGGAATCACACACTTACCTTGACCTATATAGGTCAACAGCAGCTTACGATACCAAAACAGCTATGACGACACATTGGAATCGGACACTTCCCTTGACCTATATAAGTCAACTGCAGCTCACGATACCAAAACCCACATAGCTACGATGACAAATTGGAATCAGACACTTACCATGACCTATATGGCTCAAATACAACTGACGATACCAAAAAAATTGGAATTGAGTTCTTCCCCTAAGATACATAAATCAACCACAAGTGCCAATACCAAAACATCAACTACCAACACATGCAGTAAATAACACCAACCAAAGAACATATAAAAACTCCACCAAACATCATAACACGTGAACAATAGACCCAAAACAATGACTATTTACCCCAAAAAAGTTCCGGCACTACACACTAGGTCAGCCACCCCAATCTCTGTCTGTCTCTCTCTCTCTCTCTCTCTCTCTCTCTCTCACACACACACACACACACACACACACACACACACACACACACACACACACAAAACCACAGCCACAAGCAAAATCAACTCCCAACCTACCAACGCCCCTCACCCAACCTTCACCCTCCCCCCAAAAACAAAAACCCACCAACAGTCCCTGGTCCGAGAAGCCAGAACTCTGGATAATCACATATTCAGCTCGCATACGCCACATTTCACTACCTCCACCACAAGCCCAAAAAGTTGCAGAATCTTAATAAAGGACAATATGTCGTCCCCCATTTTAGGCCGCAGACGCACACTATTAAACCTAGAAGTCATATCCATACCTAACAATAGAAGCCACAAATAATCATAAACACAACAGAAACATAATTCTTAACTCACTGAAATCAATTTTCGTTCTTCTATAGAAGTCACGACTGATAAAAGCACACTTCTAGCACCGAGTCCCAAATGAACCCAGTGTACACCACATGACATGCGGACCATACACACACCACCAACCGTAACAAGACAGCATCTACAAACAAAACACCCTCATAAACTAAACTCTGCACCATAATACATCACACACCACAACACCTTTACATCATGGGCCAAAGCTGACGGGTGGGACTGGCCACCTCCATTGACCCATGTCATCAGCATATATAATGACATTTGGACCCTTTAGTGTACTCATATCGTTTATATAGAGAATGAAAAGCAGTTGACCCAATACTGTGTTGGCTTTGAGGCTCTGGGATTCTTCCCTACACTTGTTTATGAGAAACGTCAGTGGCTCCACTGGAAACTCTGAACAATAATTAACTGCTCTTGTACATATGCCATCTGGCCCTATAGCATTTTTTTCTTTATTTTCATTTTGCAGATTATTTTTTATATTTACAGATCACTTGTGAGAAACAGAAATAAACACTCTGTTACATTTACAATGCTGAAAGAAATATATTATTCTTTTTGTTTTGTGGGATTTTGTCATATGAGATTGTCTACCACAGTTACAATTGTGTTCATAGAAAATGGAATCGATGAAATGTGGGTCCAAAAATTCATTTCCTTCTTTTTTTTTTTAGGTATTATGTTTTCATTATTGTTGGCACGTATTTCTTTTCTGTCTGTGCTAATCAAAGCCAAGACAGTCTTTGCCATATTAAGTGGGTAATTGATTTCTTGAAGAACATTGTCTTTATTTCTTTTAGTGGTAATCTCTCTCTCTCTCTCTCTCTCTCTCTCTCTCTCTCTCTCTCTCTGTTCGTGCAGTCTTCATTACTGGTTTGATTTTTAATATTTTTTGTGCCTCTCAATGGATGTTTCAGGTCCCCTCCTCCCCATGGAATGACTGGTGTGATCCATTTCTTTCTCATTATATTTTTGTTTTTCTTACAGCATGCAATATTTTTGCAATAGCTTAGAGATGAATAGAAAGTTTCTCAATGTTTATCCATGGATTTTCTATAACCATGTTACTGTTATGCTATATTCTGGACTGTACTAAACTGGTAAATCAGAAGTGTATAAAGAATTGTATGGTAGAGCTAAGTGTAAGTATAAGCAGGCGATCAATGAAGCAAAGAAACTATATGATATACTAAATATTGAAAAGTAAAAAAATAAATAAATAAATAAAATAAAAACAGAAAAAAATGCAAAGAAGTCGGAAATGAAATTAACTCTATTGTCTACCCTAACCAAAAAGATGATATTGCCATAACCCCAGACAAATGTAAGAAATTTTGTATCCAATCCATTGAAGAAATTGTTGTTGTGGTCTTCAGTCCAGAGACTGGTTTGATGCAGCTCTTCCTGATACTCTATCCTGTGCAAACTTCTTCATCTCCAAGTAACTACAGCAACCTACATCCTTCTGAATCTGCTCAGTGTATTCATGCCTTGGTCTCTCTCTATGATTTTTACCCTCCACGCTGTCCTCCAACACGAAATTGGTGATCCCTTGATGCCTCAGAACATGTTCTACAAACCAATCCATTCTTCCAGTCAAGTAGTGCCACAAATTCCTCTTTCCCCCAATTCTATTCAGTACCTCCTGATTAGTTACATGATCTATGCAACTGATCTTCAGCATTCGTCTGTAGCACCACTTTTTGAAACTTTGTATTCTCATCTTGTCTAAACTATTTATCGTCCATGTTTCACATCCATACATGACTGCACTCCATACAAATACTTTCAGGAAAGACTTCCTGACACTTAACTCTATACTTGATGTTAACAAATTCCTCTTCTTCTTTAGAAACGATTTCCTTGCCATTGTCAGTCTACATTTTATATCCTCTCTACTTCGACTATCATCAGTTATTTTGCTCCCCAAATAGCAAAACTCCTTTACAACTTTAAGTGTCTCATTTCCTAATCTAATTCCCTCAGCATCACCCAACTTAATTCGACTACATTCCATGATCCTCATTTTGCTTATGTTGATGTTCATCTTATATCCTCCTTTCAAGACACTGTCCATTCCGTTCAACTGCTCTTCCAAGTCCTTTGCTGTCTCTGATAGAATTATAATGTCATCGGCACATGTCAAAGTTTTTATTTCTTCTCCATTGATTTTAATACCTACTCCGAATTTTCCTTTTGTTTCCTTTACTGCTTGCTCAATATACAGATTTAGTAATATTGGGGAGAGGCTACAACCCTGTCTCACTCCATTCCCAACCACTGCTTCCCTTTCATGTCCCTCGACTCTTATAACTACCATCTGGTTTCTGTACAAATTGTAAATAGCCTTTTGCTCCCTGTATTTTACCCCTGCCACCTTCAGAATTTGAAAGAGAGTATTCCAGTCAACATTGTCAAATGCTTTCTCTACCAATGATAGAACTAACTTCTAAGATAAGTCGTAGGCTCAGTATTGCCTCATGTGTTCCTTCATTTCTACGGAATCCAAACTGATCTCCCCCAAGGTTGGGTTCTTCCAGTTTTTCCATTCATCTGTAAATATTTCGTGTGAGTATTTTACAGCCATGACTTATTAAACTGTTAGTTCAGTAATTGTCACACGTGTCAACACCTGCTTTCTTTGGGATTGGAATTACTATATTCTTCCTGAAATCTGAGGGTATTTCGTCTGTCTCATACATCTTGCTCACCAGATGGTAGAGTTTTGTCCTGGCTGGCTCTTCCTAGGCTACCAGTAGTCCTAATGGAATGTTGTCTACTTCTGGGGCCTTTCACTGCTGTGTCAAATTCTTCACGCAGTATCATATCTCCCTTTCATTTTCATCTATATCCTCTTCCATTTCCATAATATTGCCCACAAGTACATCACCCTAGTATAGAGCCTCTATATGCCCCTTCCACCTTTCTGCTTTCCCTTCTTTGCTTAGCTCTGGTTTTCTATCTGAGCACTTGATAATCATACAGGTCGTTCTCTTTTATCCAAAGGTCTCTCTAATTTTCCTGTAGGCAGTATCTGTCTTATCCCTGGTGATATAAGCCTCTACATCCTTATATTTGTCCTCTAGCCATCTATGCGTAGCCATTTTACACTTCCTGTCAATCTC
This sequence comes from Schistocerca serialis cubense, assembly GCF_023864345.2. NCBI lineage: Eukaryota > Metazoa > Arthropoda > Insecta > Orthoptera > Acrididae > Schistocerca > Schistocerca serialis. The sequence goes on along the minus strand of NC_064640.1, from coordinate 464,766,288 downwards.
ATTTTTGAGACGTTTGTATTCCTGCTTCATTTACCGCATTTTTATATTTTCTCCTTTCATCAATTAAATTCAGTACCTTTTCTGTTACCCAAGGATTTCTACTAGCCCTTGTTTTTTTACCTACTTGATCCTCTGCTGCCTTCACTATTTCGTCTCTCAAACCCACCCATTCTTCTTCTACCATATTTCTTTCACCCATTCTTGTCAATTGTTCCCTAATGCTTTCTCGGAAACTCTCTACAATCTCACGTTGTTTCAGTTTATCCAGGTCCCACCTCCTTAAATTCCCATCTTTTTGCAGTTTCTTCAGTTTTAATCTACAGTTCATGACCAAGAAGTTGTGGTCAGAGTCCACATTTGTCCCTGTAAATGTCTTACAATGTAAAACCTGATTCCTAAATCTCTGTCTTACCACTGTATAACATATCTGAAATCTTCCAGTGTCTTGACGCCTCTTTCACATATACAACCTTCTTTCATGATTCTTAAACCAATTGTTAGCTATGATTAAGCTATGCTCCATGCATAATTCTACCGGGCAGCTTCCTCTGTCATTCCTTACCCCCATTCCATATTTACCTACTACTTTTCTTTCTCTTTATTTTCCTACTATCAAATTCCAGTCCCCCATGACTATAAAATTTTCAGCTCCCTTCACTATGTGAATAATTTTTTTAACAACATACATTTCTTCAATATCTTCATCATCTGTGGAGCTAGTTGGCATATAAACTTGTAATACTGTGGTAGGCCTGGGCTTCATGTCTACCTTTGCTACAATAATGCGTTCACTATGCTATTCGTAGTAGCTTATCCGTGCTCCTGTTTTTTATTCATTATTAAACCTACTCCTGCATTACCCCTGCTTGATTTTCTATTTATAATGCTGTGTTCACCTGACCAGAAGTCTTGTTCCCGCTGCTACGGAACCTCACTAATTCCACTATATCTAGCTTTAACCTGACCATTTCCCTTTTTAAATTTTCTAACCTACCTGCCAATTTGACATTCCAAGCTCCAACCCATAGAACGCTAGTTTTCTTGAAGAAATTAGTAGTTAATAAACGACCTCCAGAAAGTGCAGTTAGTATCAGCGACAACTGCTTTGAAAAGCCCTTCCAAAGCACTTTCACAGGAGTGTGTCCAAGTACGATCCTGAAAATATGTAAAACTTTCAAACCTTCAGCTAGTGTTGATTACTATGATTTGTCATGTAATTTGTTTAAAGATGCTATTGACTGTGTAATTTATCCTTTAACTTATTGTGTAAATAAATCTCTAGATGAAAATAAGTTCAATGAGAAACTAAAAATTTCTAGAGTTGTGCCCGTATATAAAAAAGTTGAAAATAACTGTCCCACTAGCTATAGGCTCATATCCATAACTCCTTTTTTTCTAAAATTTTTAAACAATAATGTATAAAAAAGTTAGTGTTTATTTGGACAAATCAATGATAAACAGTTTGGGTTCAGGGAAGGTAAATGTACAACTGACTCAATGAATTCACAAGTAAAATTTGTCCTAGTTGTGTTCGAGGCTTGGGACTATGCTCCGGCTATGTTTTGTGACCTGAGCAGAGCTTTTGATTGTGTAGAGCAGGGCTTCCCAACAAAATTTTCTCAGGGACCCCCTCATCGAACATGATTGGTACCTTGTGATATCACAGTATCAAGTACCTAGAAAGCCAAATTAAGAGTCTTTTTATAAGTTTTCTATTTTTGGTACTTAGAAAAAACATTGACATATTCATTATTGAAAAAATATTGAGCTTAAAACTTTTTCAATTTAGCCATCATCGTTATTGTTAAATTTTTGATTATTGCTCAAAATCTTTGCCTTCAAATCTGGGTGTTTAGCATAACAAAGTCCTTAAAAAAATTGAGTATGAACTGAAAATGACAGGAAAATATTTAAACTGAGTGTATTGGTCTTTCAAGTGTACTACACTTGAGATTGCATTGAGTAGACATGTGTGAAAAATAAGAAAACATTAATTTCATACAAGGTATTATTTATTTGAAAAAATACAGTTACAACAGAGTACTCCATCAGTATACAATTAGTTTTAATTTTCAGTTCTTAATGAGGTGAGTTCAATCTGACCTCTGAGTCCATTATTTCTGAAATATTAGGTTCCAAACTTGAAACTTTCACTCTGAAATCTGACCGCACGTCGAGCCGATTCCTATATTTTGTTTTTCATGAACCACATGGAAGAAAATGCTTGCTCACACCAATATGTGGTTGCAAATGGAAGGATCTTTTTCATTGCCTTATCTCCAAGTTTCTTGTAGTCCTTGCGTGCTGTTGCCCAGAAGTCTGTAATTTTATCACCAATGAAAATGTTTATCATCATACCACAGCTTGACAGATCCACAAGTTGATCTTGCTCTTCTTCAGTGAGGCCTTGGATTTTGTCTATTTCTTCACAGCTGAAGGGATTTTGAATCCCTCTGTCGTCAGGGTCAGGTTCAGGGAAATACTCTCTAAAAATGGTGGCTAGGCTGCGTAGATGCTCGGCTACATTGATCTTGATCTGGTCAGGCAAACTCTCCTCTGATGACTCCAAGAATTGTTTTAAAGTAGAAAAGTTAGTTAGTGACTCGTTTTCTATCCTTGATGTCCAGATCTGATGCTTTTTGACCATAGCACTAATCTTATCCTCAACTTTGAACATGTCTACATTTTTCCTTGGATTGCAGATGTCGAGTTTTAATGTAGTTGATGATTTGAACTACTTCGTTAAGTATCTTTTGCAAAGGTTCAGACAATCTTTTGGCTACTAAGCCTTCACGATGGATACAACAGTAAGTCCATTTCACGTCGGGGGCTACTGCTTTGATATGAGCTAGAAGTCCTGTTTTTTTGCCAGCCATTGACTTTGCCCCATCCGTCGGCAAGCCTACACATTTTTTCCAGGTGTCATCATGTTCATTGAGATAATTATTTAATGAAGTAAAAATATTGCCTGCTGTTGTATGCAGTAGTTCGCATGAAAAAAGAAAATCTTCAAAAACTTGGCCCTCCCATAAGAATCATGCGAAAACCAACATTATGTTTTTTTTTAATATGTCTGTGCTTTCATACAAATGTAGAGCATACATGTCACTCATACAAAGTCTAGCCAGCAATGTTTCTTCCACGTTAACTGCCATATCAGTAATTTGTCTTTGAACAGTATTGTTTGAGAGTGGGACAGTTCCTGTTATCTTAGCAGCTGCATCACCTAACATTCTCTTGCAAAGTATTATTGCTGATGGCAGTATAAGTTCCTCAGCAATTGTGTGGTTTTTCCCACATTTAGCAACAAGCTGAGCCACCTCATAAGGCACAAGGGTTGCATTTTCATTTATATTTGCACCACAGTGTTTGGTAATTGTTTTACGAGATATTTTCAACTCTCTTAATTTATTTTTGAAAAAATCTAATGACTTACTTTTGTACTCTGCATGCTTTGTTTCAAGATGGCACCAGAGATTTGCTGGTTTCATACATTCATTCGAAAGGCTTTCATAGCAAATTACACATTGAGGTTTAGGCTGAGGTCAAGTGAAAGTAAAACCGATTTTTCAGTAATCAGAGTTATATTTTGTAATTTTTCCAGTAAGCTTAACACTGATCTTGGTAGGGTTAGGTTCAAGGGACGCCGACAATTTAGGTTCAATGGACACTGACAACTTCGGTTCGAGTCACTCAATTACTTGCTTGAACATCAGATGCATTATCTTCCTCTTCATCTGTAGACTTTTCTCGTTTTAATGAACCACTTTTTAACCAACAGTCCATTTTTAACTATGCGAACCATAGCTTCCACAACAAACAATGTCAGTAGACAGGCAGTGGAACAGAAAAAGGAAGTAAGGCTGAAATGCTTTCAGCAGAATACTAGATCAAATCAGGCATTATATAATGAAAAGAGAATAGAGGCAGCAAGGGTATGCAGGAGGAGAAAAAGGGAAGCCATGAAGAGAGAAGAGATGGAAGAGCAGTACAAAGGGAATGAAAGCATAAAATACTACAAAAAAGGAACTCGAGAACATAGACCAAAAATAACAGCTTGTAAGGACAAAGAGGGAAATTAGCTGACAGATAAACAAGATGTTTTGGATAGATGGAGAGAATAATAAAAGGGAATTTTGGAGGTCAATCCTACCAGGAATGGGCAGCCACTCTATTATACCGTAGATCCAGAAATAGAGGAACCAACATTAGAGGAAGTACGGAAGGTAGTGCATTGTTTAAAAAATTATAAAGCACCAGGAACCAATGAAATAATTGCAGAACTGTTAAAAACGGGGGAACTGGTCTTCATAAGCGAATCCACAAACTTATTAAGTTGAAATGGAATCAGAAAAGAATGCCCGAAGAATGGACCTTAGGTGTAATCCAACCAATACATAAGAAGGGAGACAAGACCTGCTGTTCAAATTACCGTGGAATTACCTTGCTGAATGTAACCTATCAGATCTTCTCTAGTATTATCTACAACAGGTTAGTACCATATTCAAAAGATATTTTGGGGGAGTATCAGTACAGATTTCAGGCTAATAGATCAACAACAGACCAGATATTTGTGTTTAGGTAAATACGTATGAGTATAACATTGAGCTTCATAACCTCTGTGTAGACTTCAAGCAGGCCTTTGATAACCTAAATGGAGCACAAATGTTAAATGATTTGCTGCTACTTGGTATACCATCGAAGTATGTCTCATTCATTCAAGCAATATTGGCTGGTTCCAAGGCTGCAGTGCGAGTGGATGGAGAACTGACCAATTGGTTTAGCATTAGTAAAGGTTTCAGACAAGGGGACGCACTCTCTACAATGCTTTTCAATCTGACTTGAAGCAGCCACGCGGAAGCTTCAGATATCTGGTTACATAGGCACAAAGTCGACTCAGATATGTGATTATGCCAATGATCTAAGAATTATTAGTAGAAGAAAGGTATCACTAGAGAGGACAATATGTGAGATGAAAGAAGCGACAGGACCTAGAGGCCTTTCTGTAAATGAAACAAAGACTAAGTACATGAATTTCACCAGGAAGGAAAATAATAACTTGGATAGATTATTAGCAGACGGTTTCAATTTTGAACATGTGCAGAACTTTGACTATTTGGGCTGATTAGATCATATAAGTCTCTTGAATGAGAACTGTCTTCCACTGTTTTTATACTATCACCTACTACTATTATTTAAGGGAATTCTCTGGTATCCTTTTCTAGTAGTACATGCAGTTACTTGAGAAAATGTCTTACCTGACAACTTGGAGATCAGTACCGCCCTAGTATTAAGCTCTTCTTCCTTTCTCTGTATAGCCACTGCTTCAAGACAATTTCTGTATGTTACTGTCTGTCCACAAAGTGGTATCCTTTACCTTTCTGTAGCAACTCTGCCTCCCTTATGTCCCTGTCCACTGAAACATTGCAAGTCTCTTGTATCCAAAAATGTGGCTGGAATATTTACATTGTTTTGTGTATTATAAAAGCTATGTCTTGGTTTGTCTCAATCTTTGACATCAATGCCATCTGGTGCAAGTTAAAAACAATACAATCCTCAAGTCTGCTGTCTTCAGTCTGACATGAAGCTCCCAGATAATACCTTCTGTTCCAAATGTTGTCTACCGGCAATTGCGTACGAGACGGTGTGTTTTTCTTGTATTGCTAACTCATATGAACCTGCCTAAGCGTGTTGTAGGTACTTGTACCCAGCATGTATTTTTATTCCTGATCTTACTTTTGCCTCATAATTATTATGTATTAGCTTTCATAATTTGTCTTTAATGTAAATTTGCCACAATTATCTGATGACTCAAAACCCATAAAGTTTTTAGCAATTAAAGCATTTCCATGGAAAGTCTGAATGGTCACATACCTTACAAATAGAAGAACGTTGTACATCTAGATTACATTTTCTTCCAGTCCACTTTCACACAATCTCTGGTGTCTCAGAATCAATTATTACTTCTATTGCTCTCAATATCCTAGCAACGTAGTGTCCATTTTGAAGTAAAATTCTTACATTTCAAACATATGTTGAGAAATATGTGTAGCTAAAAAAAGGAAGAAAGTGACCAGCATAGCAAATTCCACTTTCACTCTGAAAAATGTTCTAAAACTGCAATAACAGGAATGAGATGTTCTCATCAGTGAAGTGTGAACAAAAAACAGGTGAAACATCTTTACTGTAAGTACAGTTACTGCAGCTCAGACACATTTATTGTCTATTAAAAAGAAAGCCACTGACAACTTGTAAAGAATATTCAGTGAAAGAAAGCGCACAATTAATATCCATGAAAATAGGATTACCTTCATGCAGTAATGATGAAATTTTTCTCTACATTAATGTAAAGTCTCTTAAAGGCCAACTTATAACAACTGCTGTACTGACTAGAAAGAATCAGTTACAGCATCTTCTGTACCAATAAAAATTGGGCGAATGACACCAAAATAGTTTAAAGTTTTCCTCTTTGCTATCTACTGGTTGGTAAATTCTGCCAACCAAGCATTGCACCTTATCAATCTACATAAAAACTCCTATTCTGAAAGATGAATCTCAAAAGGTACTGAAGACAAAGGTATATAAATCTAAAAATATAATTGCTACATGTAAAGCACATGAGACTACAAACTCTAAAAATAATTCTAAAGCAGCTTGGAATGATACTGAAAAGGAAATGATTAATTGTAGTAAAGAAAATAGTGTCCCACTTGTCTTTACAATTCTCAGTATTCTGTAAATCATACTAACCGCACCACCCTGCTCAGTAATTGCACCTTGTTTCCTCAGACTGAACACTGAAATTATTTACCACCAATTTCCTTGGTCAATTACTGTAGGAATGCACAGACAAAAATTTTCAGGAAGTTGCTACATTCAGAGCCTTTAAATAAATATAAGGGAGCATCAGATACTTAGCTTAAGTGCACTGAATTTTATTCTGTTGAACTCTTCATAATGAACCAAATTGAAATGTGATTCAGAAGTGAAAAATATCTTTTTAATTTTTATGCAATGTATTGTTACAACAGACTTCAGTACATCATGTGATAAGGGGCTTCAAATTCATGCCACACAAGCTCTGCAGACGTCAATTTTCTACTCTAGTTACACAGCAATTCATTTTAATGTAATCAAGTAGTATTTCAAATAAATGTTTTAATTGCACGTGCAAATAAAAGGATAAAGGTATCAATTGAAAAAGAACACTGCAAACGTTTTTATTTTCTTTATTAATATCACTTGGGTTTCCACATCACCAACAGGGGTACCAAGCACAATGCGTTACTCTTTGTTTTACATGGCGAGTTTCCCCAGTAGGCCTACAAACCATGGAATGTACAGAAACACATACACATCTAAAACTTAGTACCGACAGTAATTATGGTCAGAATCTACGTGAACATTTAATATTTCACTTTCAGGCTGCCTCAGTGCTGAAACAATATTTTCTTTTTCAGCAAGAGTTGGTTTCTTCAAACTGCCCTTTGGCTGTTTGTTACATTTACCATGTCTTCGTTGCACTTTTACCTTCTCATTGCTGGGGGGTCGTGAAGCTTCCCTGCAGTCTGATTGAAAAAGTGACAGCGAATGAGCTGCATCCTTCTGTAGTGACTTCAGGATTTCTGTGGACACTTTACCTGAACCGACACGGTTAATCAAAATTTGATATGTGGACACTAGTTCTTGGGCCAGAGATGTGTTCTCGTGATCATCAGTATTTGTTTGCAGTGAACACAAAATGGCAGAAGCCTCTTCTGTCACCGTTGCTTCACTTGGTGTAAATGTGGCACTTGAATGTAATGCATACGTCATTGACACTGCATGAATGTGCTTGCATATGTTCAAATGAATTAAACTGTCCGCACAAGAACAACTGAAAGTATGTAAACATATATTACATTTGGAGCACTTCAACTTGCACTCCAATTTACATTCAATGTTATTTAAAATCACAGTATGTGTTACACCACAATGTGTTTGGGATTTCACATGAAACTTTGTACCATCAGTATTGACTGTAATGTCATTCTCCTTAATACTACATGAAGCTTTATGACGAGCCTCAATAAGATTTATTCTATATGAATGGCCACCCTTATACAATTTAACCATTCAAGCACACAGTTTGTCACGCACCAATTTCATCAACACAACAAGTAGTCTGTCAAGTCTATTGTTTGTTTTTCCCTCTAAATAACAATATTTTAAAACTCTATGCATTGCTTCAAGGTACATATTTGTATTTATACCCAGATTGCGACGGTGACAGTATGCCCACTGCTGAGGCCGGAATAAGTAATTTGACGAGAAATATACACCAAAGTCTCTTGTACCTTCATCTGCTTGAAGCTGCCCGACGAACGATTCCAGCAGCTTATTAAAATTGTCTATGTCCGCTTCTTCAAGCAATGTACGAAGAGCTTTGTACACAAGTGCTTTCTTTTCTTCATTGCCATGTACTTTCTTCAAATTATTCCGCCAGCTGCGGTCTATGTGCCAAGCACCCAGTAGATTATTTTCTGCAGGTCCCATGACTCGTGACCATGCACTACGGAAAGAATTAGTGTCGTCGGACATGAATACAGACGTTTTTATGATGCCAGCTCTCTCTTTCACAGCACTAAAGAAATGAGTCATTATGGAAGTAGTCTCCCGATTTGAAACACAGAATGCTACAGGCATACCTGAACCAAAATCGTCTACCACTAACAATGTGGTCACCAACAGTTTGTAAACATTTGTACAATGTGTGGAGTCTACACATACAATATTTTGTCCAAATCTCTGTAATAACTGCTTCTGGTAGTCAGTCATTAACACTATCACCGAGTCAGTCCTATCAAAATCTTCCCTGGCCTCGCCTTCTTTCTTATAGAGGAGAACACAGTCTTTCATTTTCTCCAACCACATACCAACACTGACTTCATCAATGTTATGCTGTTGATCATCACCAATGGCGAAGTCTCTCTTAATGTTATGAAGGTCATGTCGAGTCAGGAGATGCAGCCTCTCCACTCCGCTGGAATGAACTGAGTCCCGCACATCATCCAGAATTCTCTGGAAAGTGACCCCCTCAGCAATTTTGCCTGCAACATTTTAAATTTACTCCAACTACAAAGAGGCCAATTCTGAGTATGTACATGAAAACACTATTCAGAAAGGACACTGTAGTTAACCACCCCGAATAAAATAAATTCATGCAATATAACAGTTGCTAAGTACTTATAAACTAGATAGTTTAATAAATGGCTTAACAGTATATTCAGTGTACCCTTCCAACAGTACTGAAGATGCTATTAAAACACTGGGGATGGGAGAATAAACAGGCCTGATTAAAGCACCTGTTGCAATGTGATATTTCCCAGTTTCAGCTACCAAGGCTATTTCCAAATGGTTACGAGGTCTACAAGTACATGTCAGAATTGTAACTGGTGTTTTTGTCTAGTCTCAAATCCATTATTGTAGTTGCAAATGCCCTGATCCACCATGTTTAACATGCTGGACAAGAAACAATAAATGTACTGCCTTTAGTCTATTAGATACATTAATGATCTATTCTTAAATAGACTACTATGATGCAAGCAATAACACAGGGCAACACAAGTATTTCAGAACTTATTTCCACACTTGTATTACTGTAATGCATTACACCTGCTCTCACACACACCTAAGTACATGGCATTACAGTCACCAATATTGTGGTCAATATGGATCACATCTGGTCTTTTACAACTGCTTTCAAGCTAACATCACAAATTGTATTCATATGAACTGCCAATCGATATATTCACACCTTTTACTCCAGATCACATATCCATAACAATATTAATTTCGCAGCAGAAAAAAAAACAATGCTCCTTCACTGCAAAAATAATAAAAGTCAACTACATATAACTAACAGCAAGCCTGACAATGGATTCTGAAACTTTCACACCATATTTACTTGGTGATCACTGAAAGGCCAGCAAAATTCTACAATCAAGGTAATACTCACCAGCGATGGCTTCTCTATCAGAACCACTGAGATGCAGAAAAGCAATGTTCTGGTCGTGGCCGAAATGTGTTCTGTAGTAAATGACACTACAGATTCCACTTTCTTCTTCGTGAAGCTCTATGGCAGCAACGCAATGGTTTCCCATCTTGCAAGTGCCCTGGGACTTACACAACCTTTTGCCACCTGACTTCGAAGAAAATGTGCCACTTCTAAGGCATACAAAGGTGGTTTTTGCAGTGCCATCCTTTAAACGCTTAGTGCCATAACTAGAGACAAAACTACTTTTTGTTTTTCTCTCCTCCTCAGACTTCCACTTCATAAAGACTAAAACAAAAGCATCAATGAAAGACAATTGCATTCAGATTCAATAAGTGCAAAGTACACAGCAGGAGTAAAAAAAAAAACGTGCACTGTTAAGATACCCTCACGAGTTACTGGTGTGATTTTAATCATTTAAATTTGCAACAATTTAACTTATACTTAATGTAGCAGACAGTAAGTTTACAGTTAATGTGAAATGCGTCTTTTCACGCTTTCAAATAAGCACATGTTCTATTGACCAACAAAAACAAGATCTAATGGCCACGGGTCAGGCAAGTATGTAATAATAATGGGCGATATTAATTTAAGTAGGCAGTGTACACTTTACTTACCGTCCTTCGTTTGAAATTCACTAATTTCTTTTACCATCTCAACCATGTGCTCCTGCTCCACATGTAGGCGCAACTTAGCCAAGAAATTGCATTTAAAGCTACAGTCACTTTTTGAGCACTTTATCGTACCTTCTTCACCTGGCTGAATTTTATGCACATTTCTCAAATGAACATTCAAATGCTTCCTTGCTGAATATTCTCTATCACATACATAACAAGCAACAGTACCAGCCATTCCAACGAAATAACTCACTCTCACAAGGTGTAAGGATATTCGCTCATCAACTGTGAATACGAGAATGTGTGTAGAAAGATGTTGCATTCGCTCAGATGTCACCTATGCTTCTGATTCGCTACTGTATATGACGTCATGAATTTAACTGTCAGCCAATCAGCATCGCGACCAGCGGGTCGCGAGACGTAGGTCCATAGGACAGATGGCCATTGGCACGCACGGCGTGAAACATCTGAAAGCAAACACTCTGCAACCAGGAGGGAGCGTAACCTGGGGAATGTTTTTGTGGCGTTCCCTGGGTGATCTCGTCATTCTGGAAGGCGCAATGGGTCGACACAAGTACGCATCTATCATTGGGGACCATGTCAACCCCTACATGCAGTTTATTTTCCTTGGCACAATGGCATGTCTCAGCAGTACAATGCAGCGTGTCACACAGCTCGCAGAGTGTGTGCGTGGTTCGAAGAGCACAAGGATCTCCCGGCGACCAAACCCCCCGGTTTTAAACCCAGTCGACAATCTGTAGGACCACCTGGATCAGGCTGTTCGCGCCGTGGATACCTAGCGCTGCTGGACACGACACTGGTGTGGATTAGGCTCCACATCCCTGCCGGTATCTTCCAGAACGTGACTGACACTCTTCCTGCACATCTGCGCTTTTGAGAGGTGGTTACAGTAATTTGACTGGGCCGTGTAAAATATACGGATACTGTAAGATGCCGTTACTAAAAAAAGCTAACACTTCAGGGAAACATACAATTTCCTTTGTTTCTATATTTTTATTATAGATGGGTCGTGTAGGCAAAGCTCTTTTTCCGTGGGTTTGACTCATAAAATGAATACAAAAAATCCTGTAATCTGAGACGTTAACCAATTGAATGGAAGGCCAATGAAAATCCAGTACCAGTACTCAGTAATGCACCAAGAACAGAAAATTTATGACTTTATTTTGACGTTCAGATGGTAGCTTTTTATGTTCCTGAAACGATCGGTATTGTTTAAAAATGGTTCAAATGGCTCTGAGCACTATGGGACTTAACTTCTGAAGTCATCAGTCCCCTAGAACTTAGAACTACTTAAACCTAACTAACCTAAAGACATCACACACATCCATGCCTGAGGCAGGATTCGAACCTGCGACCGTAGCGGTCGCGCGGCGGTATTGTTTACATGCTGGCATTGCAACAATTGTAACCATTAGTAGACAGAGGTGGTCGCTGAGTGGAGCCACTTGGTTCTTAGAATCACTTCCAGAGACAAAGGACAGAAATAACATAACATCAGACGTCACAGTTTTTGTGGAGAAACAAGAACTGCATCAGTCAAGTAAAGCACTCCTGAAAATTACACAGTTTCTGCAGAATAAACCTTAGCACATGGGAAGTATACAGAATCAGCAGATCATCTGCGTTTTTTAGGCTGATCATTCATCTTTCCTCGTTGATAATCAGCACTGCTCGGCTAAAATTTCTGTTAGCAGACGAGCTTCTTGCGGAGATTATTAGCATAGATCGAAGTAATCTGAAAAGCGTGGGTCCTCATTTTCAGAGTAACCTGTTTCTAAGTAACGTGAAATTTCAATTTCTATATGGCTGCCCCTCTTGCAAGTATCATCCAAGTCATTTAACCAGTTGCTAGAGCGGGTTTTCTTCGGTTCCGTAGGAGGCAAACCACTTTAATTCGCTGAAACTGAAAAAATATATAACATACAGAAGGCGCACTTTTTGTTTTGCGGTTACTTGCGACAACCGATGTACAAAGGAAACAATGGCAAAACATAAATGAAAATAGAGACCGTGAGAGAGGGGGGAGGGAGGCATGGAGAAAAATAATAATAAAGAAAAACGAGTATTCAACAGCAGGCAATATGGGAAAAATTGGGCCAAGGGCACAGAAATCAAAATTCCCTTCAACTAAAACTAACTAGCAGAAAATCTGCGCACGGTACTATGCTCTTCCTGTCTTACCTCTAGATTAAAAATTTTTGAGATTTAGAGTGCTTGGAACAAGACCTTCTACACAAATCTCAGTTTTCTCTTTCATGAAAGTTTCTGTCCTTCGCTCCAGTGCTGTGATCTCTGTCTACTATTTAAAAAAAGACCTTAAAAACAATCTTCTTTAGCGGCCACAAACGCTTGTTAACAAGAAAGTATGAGTAGGTACAATCTCTAGGTCCAGTGACATTGTGTAGTTTTTGGAACAGAAGAGTGAACAAGCATATCGAAGTACCTTAACAAAGCAAAACTGAGTGTCAGAGTCGTAAGTGACGTATTGAAACTTTGAGATGAAGTGAGTCAAAGCTGCAGTAGGCTCCCTATTCCAGCCTTCTGATCGCTGCATCTTGTTCCTTTCCGTTAATATAACAGTGATGTCGTCAATGGCATTTGCCACAGTCCATCAAATCGACAAAGGTATTCCACCGGATATCTGTCAGGAACTTCACCATTTTGGTGAGAAACTTACTTCAACTTTTTTTCTCCTCCCCTTTGAAGCTTTTCTTGAGTGTGTGTGGCGCACATTCTTTGAGAAATTTCTCTACATCTAATACGAGTCGTAGCATGGTTGCAGTGTCATTTGATGTACCGGGGATCCATTTACACTGTTAAAGTGCTTACTTGGTTTTGGCCATCTGGTTTCTTAGAAATTTTGCACCTTCTAAATCTGTCATATAAATCCCCACACTTTCCATTCCAGACAAAATGTCTCACCTAATATTGAGACCAGATTTAGCACTTTCCGCAGCAAATTCAATACGCATAAAACATTCGATGTCATCTGCATTTTGGGAGTCATATAGTGATAAAAAGGTAACATATTCAGTTTTAGTGTACTTATCAGACTACAGATCCTCTTCAAAGGCTGCTAAGCAAGTTTTGGTTTCCTGTTGGACATGTGCTTTGAAGTTTTTCAGTTGGTTTACAGACATTTTGTGAGATCGTTGACGAATGACGTCGTTAACACTTACACGGCCTGATTTTTCATACTGTGTACCTGTATCCAAAAGGTCTTGACGTAAGTTCCTGAACCATTCATCTTTAACAATATTATAGGAATGTAAGTCCTGGCCACAGATCTGAACGCAGATGCTAATAACAGTAGATTTTGGTCTTGAAGCTATTGACAGGATGTCTCCATTCCTCAAGAGTTTCTCACTTTTATCACTGAAGGCGATGACTTTCTTCCAGCAATAAACAAAAATCACATGATTTTCACTGCGCAAAAAAACATATTCGTTCTACTGTGCATGAAGCAAAGCCGAAAAAACTTTTCCTTCAACGAAGAACAAGTTCTTTTCCAAGCAACACTTCCCTCACTGCTTCCTTGGTAAGAAACACCCAGTGGTGCTGATAACATTGACATAGATGTCTAGCAAGTGGGGTGACGACTGCAGTTGGCGCCGTTTAATCTCCATGTTGCACAGACAGTCAGAGATACGAAACTGGCTGGATTAGGGAGTAATCACAGTGCGCAGCCGGTTGGGTTGGGGAAGCCCAAGAGGTGGGCCGCGCCGGTACGTGCAGGCTGCGCTGTGCTCTTAAAGCGGATTAGCCGGTGGCCCATACACTATAGTCCAGACCAAGAGACGTGGGCTGGGCGGGCTGAAACCAGCATCGTGCAGGACTGTGGTCTCAGTCACGGACAATACAGTACACAATAGCGATCACGATATGTATGCGCAGTACCAAGACGTGCCGCTGACGTCAGACTGAGCCCAACCAATCTTCAGTAGCCCTCAATTGCTATAATGAATTGTACTGTAATTGCGTTTACCTGCGAACACAACGTGGTTTGTGGCAGTGTGCATTTTTATTAGTGACTGGTGACAGGGTGCAACGTATTGACGGATCTTTTAGAATAAGTTTTTAAATGAAAGATAATGGTTTGGTGTGCAATCGCCAGTTGTACTAAGCACAATAGACAAGTAAGTAAGTAAGTTAGGAATTAAGTCTCATACATTTCCTAAAAACAGTCAGACGAAAATGGTTGAAAACGTTCAGATTCGTTTTCGGTTGAAAATGGTCGTGTGTGCTCAGTACATTTTATTGATTTGGATTATTAAAGAGATTTGAAAAGTAAAGTGTTGAATATTTCTTCGAAACACTACTTGAAGACTAATGGTGTTTCAGCTCTAAATCTACGATCCACTGGCGCTGATTTCGGGCTTATTAATGAGCCTAACAATGACAGAAATATTCGGGCACAAAAAAGAAGCTACCGTAAAGAAAATATGTTACAGGTAAATATATTACCAATTAATGGAGAAGTTACTACTAGAAAAGACATTAACCTTGAAAACAAACACTGCTATAAATGCGAGTGAAACCCTACCAGGTAGTACGTGCAAGAATGAGAAAGAATCTGATCTTTAAGTGCGCTTATATTGGCCGACATTCGAGATACGATTGTAGAACCGTCATATTCTTATCATCTGCAGGAAAATGAATGTGACAGCAAAGAAGTTGAAGAGATTGTTTCAGAGGTCGTAGAAATTTTTGAGAATTAAACCTAATACGAAGGGGAAAATGTTCCAGATTTGAAGAAAAATGTTGAGTTGTTAGAGATGATTGCAGCATATGTTTCATATAGAGTTAAACGCAAACTCTCCATATTCGCACATTTGTATGGTAAACTAATAATTTCAACAATGACACGGCAATTTCATTGATCGTAACCCAAAAGTTTTATAAGCTTAAAAGATATTATAAATTAGAAGTATTCAGGAATGGAAGACTTTACTCTGGTGTGTTTCGTAAGGACACGCACTTTCATCAGAACGTAAGTCATCAACAAGAAAAGAAAAAAAAATGCGGAGGTAGTAAGTGAACTGAGAGTGAACGAAGACAAAAACAGAGAAAAGTGAAAAAATATAACAACGTTCCAGAATAGAAAAATAAACCTGTTAATAGAGTTAAGAGTTTACAATTGCATAATAGGTGATTTCTGCGTACTAAATTTCTATGTGGTCTAAGCCTGAGTAAACCTCTTCCCCCAGAAAAAAACAAAGTCCTCCGAGATCGTGAGATCATTTCACCCACAAAAAAAAAATTCCAACCAATACAAAGCTTAGCCCGCCCGGTTAGCCGTGCAGTCTAACGCACTGCTTTCCGGGCGGGAAGGGGTACCGGTTCCCCGCACGAATTCGCCCGGCGGATTGGTGTCGAGGTCCGGTGTACCGGCCACTCTGTGGATGGCTTTTAGGCGGTTTTCCACCTGCCTCGGCGAATGCCTCAGTTACACCTCAGTTACACTATGTCGGCGATTGCTGCGCTAACACTTACTCCACGTACGCGTACACCATAATTACTCTACCACGGAAACGGAAACATTGGGATTACACTCGTCTGGTGTGAGACGCTCCCGGAGTGGGGGTGGGGCCGGGGAGGGGGGTTTCCAGCGGGGACCGAACCGCACAATAACCCTGGGTTCGCTGTGGGGCTGCGGTGGTGTGAGTGGACTGCTGTAGCCTGTTGTGGGGTTGTGAACCACTGAGGGCTACGGCGGGTACGAAGCCTCTCCGTCGTTTCTAGGTACCCAGTTTCATTCACATTACGCAATACACAATATAAAGCTTCATAGCAACAATAATACTAATACACAAAAATATGGAAAATCTCGATGACACACTTATTTGCGTATGAGTTAAACATGCGTGCATCGTGTGCCTGTAAACTTCAGTGCAGTGCTGCGTGCCGAGAGGGCTCACGGTGACGTCACAGCTCATAGACCGCCTGCGCATGACCCGTATCTTATATTCTTGTATCCGTGGTCTTAATGTCACGAGTGAGAATAAAACTGAAGAATGTGAATACATTCCTGATTTGCGTATTGTGTGTTAAAATTGTGCAGTTACATAAATTGCAAAATTTATGATATTCTTTACGCATAATAGTGTTTCAGCTTTAGTCTTAGGATTGACAGACATTTAACAAAAACTCCGAATTTAAGTAATGTGACATATCAACTACGGCTTCTCATCATCAACAGTAGCTCTTACCAATTTTGTTAATTTTTTGTATGATCTTCATCAGCCTTTACAAACCAGACATCAGTCTGCACTTCGCATAATGTCGTTTCCGAGCTGCTTCTTCAGTTGTACTATAACTACTTCAGATTTCGTCCAAACTGTAAACTGTCGAACATTGTACTCCCTTAGTTAAAAATTTACTCCTTATATCTTGAAACTTGGTATTAACCTCTTTCATTGATAAAAAACACACAATAATAAAATGAAATCATAGATCAGAACGTCAAAACACAAGCATTATGTCAATGGGAACGTTTTTTGTTGTGGTAAACTCGTGGCACTTCAAGATGCTTTACATGTTTGGTATTTTTCCTAAGGCGGAAAAAACGGTGGGTCTTATGAACCAACACTGCTTAGCCGCCACAAGCTGAACCTTCAGAAGAACTAGAAAACACTTCTGCCAACGTTGTTCAAAAAAATGTACAGCTGCCTTCGTCTTCTACAAGGGTCCGAAGTCTGTTGGGCATTGAGCACACAAATATAGTCACATACCTTGGACGTTCAAGCACCTCGTTCCTAACGTTATGAAGTGCATCAGAAAGCGTGCGGCGAGTAGGCGGTGAGTGTCCACTTTCCTTTATTATTCTGATCATTTTCGCCAAAATATTCTCGATCGGATTTATGCCTCAGCTTCTTCAGGTGATCATTCCAACACAGTAACATTTCTGTGGCCGTGGAACCACTTCTTAACCACGTCTGACATGTGAATGGGTGAGCAATCATGTTGGAACAAGACCTGATTATCGCGTAATCTCGTGCTCACGGAAGGCAACACTGTATTCTACAAATCTGCAATGTAGTTGCGCACTTCAGGTTTTTCTTCCACTTTCTGCTTGATCCCACACCCGTCGGCCAATATCCATGCCCACACCGTTTCCGATTCCTTACCACTTGTTCGGCAACTGTAAATATATTTTGAGTTATATTTAGCACCTTTTCGACGCTACACAAGTACTTTTACTGTTGATGCCGTATAGAAAACTTTTTTAGTCTCTGAAAATCACTCGTCTCCAAAACAGGAGAGTTCTGTCAACATTTGCAACAGAAAAAACAAGGTGGGCTTCTCTATGGGAAAAAGATAATGTCTGTCTCACAGCAGCATCTCTTGCTCTCTGACCACCCTCCTTAAGACGACGAATGATAGACCTACTGCTATCAGCGAAGCTCAAAGCTTGTTGAATCTGTCATGCGTTGAGGAATGGGTAGTTTTCCAAGAAAAGAAATATCCGACGACCTTGACCTGCTGTTGTTTGGTGGCGAACAACAGAATGAGGCCCTTTACCCAGGTTATCACCCTCTTCCTGTTTTCTAATCCACTTTGCAGCATCCGTCACCCCATAGTCCTTGAGATATAACCATTTCAAAATCGTTCTTCATACATTCTGCCTCAGCCACATGAGACATTTACCGTTGACTGAATGTTCCATTGCGTTACATACCTGCTGCAAATGTGGATCAGTGCTCAGTTACTCAATTTGTTCCATTGCACGACTGCGGACGAACGCTAATTGGTGAAGCCGTAACACAGAAATCGGTGATAGCAACAAGCAGGGTCAAATCCGCAGCCATGTCATTACATAGAGTAACAAATTGTAATCTGAAACTTCGCTTACAAGGAAATGGTGCTTCTTGTTCCATCCTAACCTGCTTCCGTTCTTGTTTTAGTTTTTGCTGGTAATTGTCACATAATACCCACATGCCAAAAATTAGATCAGGACACATACTAGTACTGGTTTGTCAGTTTTTCTGCTTTCTTTTAATAACAACATTAAAGCCACTGACCGTGGTTCGGGCTAATGGCAGAAACTACTGTTGGGATTTTCGTATGGCTCTGACTAATAGATAGACTGATTCCCATGGAAAGCTTGGGAATATAATTGGTAAATAATTCGCGCAAATTGGCTGAACTATGAATTAGTCGTCCATCACTGAGAAGACGATGCTGTTGGAGTTTAGCAGTGAATGGCAAAACTCCTTGGAATCATCTACACATATTATTAATGCGTGTCAGATGGTGGTTCATACATATGACGCTTGGGAGAGGGAGCTTCGTGCCAATGTTACATTTCAAAAGGTGCTTCTTGCCAATAAAGTAAACCGAATTTGTAAGGATGTGTCCACCCGTGCTAACTGAACTTTAATCGCGAAATTAAATTGATAGTGACGTTTGCATAGGAAGGTTAGTGATAAAGATAATACGAAAATAACGCGCCTATCATCCTGTACAATTTTCGTACACCACTTCGCAGACAAACTTACGCCAGTTGTATGATACGAGGTGAGACGGGGTCGCAGGCAGTGAGAGACTCTGGAATGACGTGACCCATCTGCTCTTCACAATACTAAAGCAGAATGATGAATATCGGATCTCGAATGCTGAACCTCGACTGCCATCTCTCGGACGAATCCCAAATCACTGACGTCTAAAGCTGGAATGCCTAGAACTTGTGCTCCTTCGCACTGTGACCCTACCAAAAGCTGCAGTTCAAGCCAATCGGAGACAGCATCCTTTATTCTGCTACTCAGAAATATTCTAACAGCTTTTTTCCAGAATGTTCGGCGCCACTTCCTTGGAGACTGAGCGCTGACCTATGGTAAATCGCCGCTACCTAAAGTTGCGAGCGCTGACCAACCAGAAGCCGTCCATCCAAAGCTTTCTGTAAACTGCCTTCAACCATGATTACGACCGTGGCGTCCTGGGCCCGTCTGCACGATACAAAGGCTGTCCTATGGATTCACCCTGTGCGTCCCACGCTACAGAGAGATACCGTCGCTCCAAGGCACACAGCACTGCACCGGTGGTCATGAGGCTTCGGATAAACCCCTATTCATATCCGCCATTGTAGTGAGATCAGAGGGCGTTCATTGAACAGACAATCCGTAGGTGCCGTCCTCCGTGAGCATTGCTAATCCGGTCAAAGGCTAGCGCCGTCCACCGTCATCATCGCTAATCCGGTCAAAGGCTTGGGCCACCCTCGGCCACAGACAGTAGGCTGAGGGCATCCTCACATCGGTGTAGAACGGACCTCGCCTGATCTGCTGTAGATAGCGGAAATGCAACTTCACTCTCCCCTAACTATCAAAGAAATGAACTTAACATGCATTTTAGAATTAAAAGAAAAAATGAAATCCTCAACAATCATTATGCACTCCCGCGGTTAATACTGCTCTTTATTGCATAAACATTAGATATTACAGAAATATACTCTTAATGCAAAAAAAGACGCGTCACCGAGGAATTATTCGAATGCTGCGGAAATAGGTAGATGCGATATATATTTGCAGACAAGCAAATGATTTTAATTTCAGAAAAATTGGATGATTTATTGAAGAGAATGAGCTTCACAAATTGAGCAAGTCGATAATGTGCTGGTCCACCTCTGGCCCTTACGCAAGTATTTATTCGGCTCGGCATCGACTGATAGAGTTGTTGGATGTCGTTCTGAGGGATATCGTGCTAAAATCTGTTCAATTGGCGCTTTAAAACGTCAAAATCTCGATCTGGCTGGAGGGACCTGCCCACATTGTTCCAACAGTTCTCAACTGGGGAAGATCCGACGACCTTGCTGGACAAAGTATGGTTTGGCAAGCACGAAGACAAGCAGTAGAAACTCTCCCCATGTGCCAGCGGACATTATGTTGCTGAAATGTAAACTCAGGATGACTCGCCATGAAGGACAACAAAAGAGGGCATAGAATATCGTCGACTTATCAGCTTGCTGTAAGAGTGCCGTGGATGACTGCCAAAGTGGTGCTGCTATGAAAACAAATGACAACCCAGACCATCACTCCTGGTTGTCAGACCGTATGGTGGGCAATAGTCAGGTTGGTATCCGAATGCTGTCTGTGGCCTTCAGCCAGGAATCTCATTGACTGGAATTGTCTTTGGTCATGAGTTCCGGTTCGAAATGAGCTCCGAAGACCAGCAAAGACATGTATGGAGATGCCCCAGAAAGTGGTGGGATACCAGCATGAGTATCGCTCACCACATGGCCCGACAATCAGGAGTGAAGGTCTGAGTTGTCATTTCTTATTATATGAGGACCCCTTTGGATGTTATCTGTGGCATCCTTAGAGCACGGCAGTACATCGACGATACTCTACCCTCTACTTTGTTGTCTCTCACAGCAAGCCATCCTGGGCTTACATTTCAGCAACACACCGCGAGAGTTTCTACTACTTGTCTTAAGTGCTTGCCAAACCCTACCTTGGCCAGGAAGGTCGCCTGATCTCTCACCAATTGAGAATGTTTGGAGCATTATAGGCAGGGCACTCTAACCATCTAGGGGTTTTGACGATCAAACACGTCAGCTGGACAGAATTTGGCACAATATCTCTCAGGTGGACATGCAACAACTCTGTCAATCAGTGTCAAGCCGAATAACAGCTTGCATAAGGGCCAAAGCTGGACCAACGGATTACTGACTAGCTCAATTTTTGAAGCTCTTTCTCTGGAATAAATCGCCCAATTTTTCTGAAATTCTGATCATTTGTTTGTCTGTACGTGTACATCGTAACTACCAATTTCCATCCCGTTCAGATAATTCCTTCGTTTTGCGTCTTTTTTTGTCTTAGAATGTAAGTAGAATGTGCCCCTTCGTATCACGGATTTAAGCTTTCCTGGTGAAAAAGAATGAAACATGAGGCTGGCTATAGCTTGATCCATTTTAGGGTCTTTCATATCAATGTTGCGTGACAGAAGGTGTATCATTTCAGTGTTGTGTGACAGAGGGTGGTTCATAGTGATTTACGCACGGAAATGTGGAAAAGTTCACATAGAAAATGTAGCTCCTGCCGGAATGGCGCTGGAGTCAAGTGGCCAGCAAGTACGTGTAAATTGCAACAACCTCTTGTTGTGTTCGGGTAGACAACACCGTACTGGTGCTATAATCGGGTGGCCACCAAGTGGCAATAGGCTGCAATGAACTGGCGCTGCAGGTGGACAAGGCAGCATGGTAGCTCACAGCTCCAATCATTGCCATGAAATGTCACTCCAAATGACAATTAAATATGGAACAGACAACGTTCATACATCCTGAGAACTTTCCTGGTGCGAATAGCTCAAACCGCTAAAGTTCTATAAAAGTAATGATATTCATTTGTCTAATTATCACTGAATTTCAATCTTAACTCTACACACTGGCCCGTGAACAACATTTCTGTTGTGACAGACAAGATATTTTGGGGCAGATACTTGGCATTAACCTTGTCAAGCCGCAGTATCGCTGGTGTTATATAAAATTAAATATTTAAGTTATTGCCTGCTTTCTGTACTTGAAACTATCTTTTGTCATAACCAGGCATAGCTGAGGCGATACCGCACTTGGCACTACTGCACGTACACCATTTGGCAGAACAAACAGTATGTCTACACATAATGACATTTCCGGATAGCTGAAACACGAAATTTGGCTCTGATGAGACGTTAACTGTAACAGAAAAATAAAAACAGGTTTCGACATGACACGAACGGCCACAGACCATGCCCTAGTTAGTTTAGTTCTAATCCCAATAAATTAGTTCTCAGTGAGAAGTATTGGCTATAAATGTAAACAGCCAGTACGAACCATTTTCACTACAGACGTAGGATGTATATAACCAGCACTCATGCAGGTTCGGATTGTGATGTGCGCTCTATGAAGCAGTTTCCAGAGAAAATTATATACGAGGGTTGCCCAGAGAGTAATGGACCGCATTTTTTTTTCTCAGCCGCAAGCAATGCTACGAATGCGAAATTTTATGTATGTATTATTTGAAGTCTCCTGAGTGAGAACGCCAAGTTTCCATCACTTCCGACAGATAGCGTAGCCGCAGGACGGTTTCAAAATGGCATCTGTAGGTGATGTACATTACAAGCAACGTGCCATCATTGAATTTCTCAGTGCAATGGAAGAAACTGTGGGGAATATTCACAAACGCTTGTGCACAATCAATGAGGCATCTGCTGTCGAGAGAAGTACAGTTAGTTGCTGGACACGGAGGGTGAGGTCACCGGAAGTCGGTTAGGCGGAGCCCCACGATTTGCAGCGATCGGGAAAACCATTCACGGCTGTCACACTTGACAACCCTGACCTGCGTTCTAGACAGGTACGTGCCGAGTGAAACTGTGAGGCACAGTAAAATCCCACCGTGGTTCAACAGCAAAGTTAGGAAACTACTGCGAAAGCAAAGAGAGCTTCACTGCAAGTTTAAACGCAGCCAAAACCTCTCAGTCAAACAGAAGCTAAACGATGTCAAAGTTAGCGTAAGGAGGGCTATGCGTGAAGCGTTCAGTGAATTCGAAAGTAAAATTCTATGTACCGACTTGACAGAAAATCCTAGGAAGTTCTGGTCTTACGTTAAATCAGGAAGTGGATCGAAACAGCATATCCAGACAGTCTGGGATGATGATGACATTGAAACAGAGGATGACACGCGGAAAGCTGAAATACTAAACACCTTTTTCCAAAGCTGTTTCACAGAGGAAGACCGCACTGCAGTTCCTTCTCTAAATCCTCGCACGAACGAAAAAATGGCTGACATCGAAATAAGTGTCCAAGGAATAGAAAAGCAACTGAAATCACTCAACAGAGGAAAGTCCACTGGACCTGACGGGATACCAATTCGATTTTACACAGAGTACGCGAAAGAACTTGCCCCCCTTCTAACAGCCGTGTACGGCAAGTCTCTAGAGGAAAGGAAGGTTCCAAATGATTGGAAAAGAGCACAGGTAGTCCCAGTTTTCAAGAAGGGTCGTCGAGCAGATGCGCAGAACTATAGGCCTATATCTCTAACATCGATCTGTTGTAGAATTTTAGAACATGTTTTTTGATCGCGTATCGAGTCATTTCTGGAAACCCAGAATCTACTCTCTAGGAATCAACATGGATTCCGGAAACAGCAATCGTATGAGACCCAACTCGCTTTATTTGTTCATGAGACCCATAAAATATTAGATACAGGCTCCCAGGTAGATGCCATTTTCCTTGACTTCCGGAAGGCGTTCGATACAGTTCCGCACTGTTGCTTGATAAACAAAGTAAGTGCCTACGGAATATCAGACCAGCTGTGTGGCTGGATTGAAGAGTTTTTAGCAAACAGAACACAGCATGTTGTTCTCAATGGAGAGACGTCTACAGACGTTTAAGTAACCTCCGGCGTGCCACAGGGGAGTTCAAAAATGGCTCTGAGCACTATGCGACTTAACTTCTGAGGTCATCAGTCGCCTAGAACTTAGAACTAATTAAACCTAACTCACCTAAGGACATCACACACATCCATGCCCGAGGCAGGATTCGAACCTGCGACCGTAGCGGTCGCTCGGCTCCAGACTGTAGCGCCTAGAACCGCACGGCCCCTCTGGCCGGCCACAGGGGAGTGTTATGGGACAGTTGCTTTTCACAATATATATAAATGACCTAGTAGATAGTGTCGGAAGTTTCATGCGGCTTTTCGAGTATGATGGTGTAGTATACAGAGAAGTTGCAGCATTAGAAAATTGCAGCGAAATGCAGGAAGATCTGCAGCGGATAGGCACTTGGTGCAGGGAGTGGCAACTGACCCTTAACATAGACAAATGTAATGTATTGCGAATACATAGAAAGATGGGTCCTTTATTGTATGATTATATGATAGCGGAACAAACACTGGCAGCAGTTACTACTGTAAAATATCTGGGAGTATGCGTACGGAACGATCTGAAGTGGAATGATCATATAAAATTAAATGTTGGTAAGGCGGGTGCCAGGTTGAGATTCATTGGGAGAGTCCTTAGTAAATGTAGTCCATCAACAAAGGAGGCGGCTTACAAAACATTCGTTCGGCCTATACTTGAGTATTGCTCATCAGTGTGGGATCCGTACCAGGTTGGATTGACAGAGGAGATATAGAAGATCCAAAGAATAGCGGTGCGTTTCGTCACAGGGTTATTTGGTAAGCGTGATAACGTTACGCAGACGTTTAGCAAACTCAAGTGGTAGACTCTTCAAGAGAAGCGCTCTGCATCGCGGTGTAGCTTGCTGTCCAGGTTTCGAGAGGGTGCGTTTCTGGATGAGGTATCGAATATATTGCTTCCCCCTACTTATACCTCCTGAGGAGATCACGAATGTAAAATTAGAGAGATTCTAGCGCGCACTGAGGCTTTCCGGCAGTCGTTCTTCCCGCGAACCATACGCGACTGGAACAGGAAAGGGAGGTAATGACAGTGGCATGTAAAGTGCCCTCCGCCACACACCGTTGGGTGGCTTGCGGAGTATAAAAGTAGATGTAGATATAGTCTTCCTACTTGTTTGGGCCATGAAAGGATGCCATTCGCGGAAGACATTACAAAATGAGGAAGTGATTTACACAGTGAAGCACTGACACCGCCACCAGTAGCTGTACGCTTCGCACATTGTCCTTCTTACGGACACGTAAGTCTCTAATAAGTTTTGCCTGTCAACATCTATACATTCTTTTTTGAACTGAGAGTGCAACAACTTCGGTTTCCTCAGCATTTTCTGAAACAGATTTTTAAACCGTGGAGCGTCTTTCCCATCCTTAATTCAATTACTTGGCACATACGTCACCAGAGCACGATTGACAGTCTGTGAACTTTATCCATAATTGCTCTACGTCCGTCATATTGGAGCTAATTGATGTCCATTGATTGTCTTAAGCAGGATGCTAACATCTTGACAGATTTACTAACTTCAGTAACCATCATCCCTATGATGACATCATTTTCACTAATCCCTGTCTCTGTAGTGACACTGTCGACAAAGCCAGACCTGTTTGTAGCTACAAGGTCTAAAATATTTCTATCGCATGTGGGTCGTCTAATAAGATGTTCAAGGCAGTTTTCAGAAAACGCGTTCAAAAGTATTTCACAAGACTGACTGTCACTACCACCTGCATTGAATCCATAGACGCCCCAGCCTATACTCGATAGATCAAAGTCGCCTCCAACTAATACCACATGATCTGGGTATTTCGGTGGTACTGAGCGTTGACTTTCCTTGCATGATTCTACAACTGTTATGGCGTGGTCAGGTGGCCGCTAAAAACATCCGACATTAACTTGTTCTTCTAGGCCGATACCCGTGTCCAGATACCTTCACAATCAGACTTAATTTCGACGTCCATAGACAATGTTTTTGTCGGCTGCAATGAACACTCCCCCTTGCATGGCTTCTCATCCGTCATTTTGACTTACGTTCCATATCTCACTAAATATTTCAAGGCTTTCTGCTTGGGTTTCGGCCAGCTCTCGGTTCTGAGAATAATTTGAGTGTGGCAACTTCCCTGGAGTGCAGTAAATTGAGGAACTTGGATATGAATACATACTTTGATAATTTACTATTAAAATTTTGGCATTTGAAGTGTCTCTCCTTTCCTTTGTATACAATATGATTTTGCTCTGCATATTGACTGGCGAACGTTCATCAGAGGATCTCAAACTACTGCCTAGCCTAAAAACCTTGTGTGCACTCCACACGTCCTCTGCTACCTGAGTAGCTGCTTCCTGTGTCTGACATACCCCTAACTTGTCAAGAGGAGTCCTACTGTTGTAACTCTCCACCCCATAATGCATGTCCAGCAATTTGCAGCCATGACTGTCATAGAATCGATGGGGCCTCTGGTTGAGGCCTTCTGCTCGGCAAAAACCAAAGGATCCTGATTGACTCTGAGTACAATGCTGCAGACTGTGAGCTCCTGCTTGCAGCCTGTGTGTGTGGCCTCCAGTCTTCACCTCTTGTGCTAGATGGCTGTAGAAACTGATGATGTACTCAAAACTCAGATGACAAGCATCACTGGTGCTGACATGAGCAACAACTTGCAGCCTACTACACGCTGCACCCACAATAGCCCCAGGCAGGGCCTCCTTCACAATTTGGATTAGGTCCTCCTGACAGACACACGGAGTACACATTGGAATTCTTTCCGGCCCTGGACGCTATTTCCCTAAGAGGCTCCATAACATGCCTAACAACTAGTAAACCCCCCTCCCCACGTGGGACAAATGGCTAGCCTCCACACTGACTCTCTGCCTCATGTGACGTGACCATGTAAGAACCAACCACTCACCTTACAGTGAGCGTGGATCCCCATATCGTGTATGCTGCAAGGTACCTCAACAGCGAGCCTATGCAAAACAAGCAATGCCTGAGGTGACACATGTGACACGCTAGTTTCTCTGCTACTGCCACATCCTGAGGCAGCAGTCTGTGAACATCTGTCCATGGCCATAAGTGTCTTCAGCTGTTCACAAACTGCAACCAGCTCCTCCTATGTCCACACACAGCACACACTCAGCCTATCCATCCTGCTGTTGCTAACTTGAGAATTAAACTATGAAAACAAACAGAAAAAGCTAAATGTGTGACTTGCTAGCCTCATAGTGTTTCACCAATGGAGGCTGGTAACTGACAGCTGTGGTCAATGGTTACTGGCATAAAAAAACAGCTCTCAAATATGAAAATACGAAACGAGTTTAAGAAGTAATCAAGTTAAAATTTTTTTCATAGCTGCAATCTCACAGTCCACTTCAACATATGTTTAAGTCAGGTAATATATGTATTTTCCGTTACGTAAATCGCTACCTCATCCTTCTTGCTATTATTTTTGCAGCAGTAGGAAGAAAAAATGATTTCAGTAATTTTTATACGTTTAATTAATTCAAGAGCTAAGCCAGTGCTCAGAAACGCAGATTACTGAAATGGAAGTTTGTTATATACAGCAAACCGAAAAATGCTGCAGACATTGCAAAGGTGACCAATTGGCCTAATTTAGAAGAATAAGTTTTTCAAGGGACCAGCCTGTTTTATATTGGCATTCTAGTGTCTGGACTGGAACCCAAGAAAGATGATACTGAACAAAATGAAATTAAATATGTCTTTTAGGGTTTGTAATAATCTGTGCATGATATTTTATAAACGCAGGGGGACTGTATCATTCTAAATAAAGGTTTTGTTTGCATCTTATATTGGCTCTTCAATTCTTTTACCAAAATTGGGACCACATCCAATATTGTCCTGATGACCCTGAGGTTGGCCTTCCTATCACCAAATGATGAATTGGCTCTGACAATTTATGTAAACAAAACTAATGTGTCAGCTGCAGTGCTGGTTTTGAAGAGTAATAATATTATAAGCCAGACTGCAATGCTCGTATTGTATAATTTATGCAGAATTACAGAAATTAGGTATTTATGCCTTTAGCTCATGTGTTAGTAGTATGTTAATTTTGTTGAGCTTATTATGCAGGGATTGTACATTATGGTACAAAATTTTTAGATCAGGTTCACTCACAGCTTGGTAGTTGTGTGTCATACTTACAGCATCACATACCTTTAGTTTAAATTTTGATAGCCAATAACATTGCCATTAACAGGCAACCTGGATAGGTGACTAATGTGAGGAGGTCAGCAAGTAGAACAATGAGGGAATCATTCCAAAAATTACAAGCAGTTACAGTAGAACTACAGTAGTCCATTACAAACAGTGCTTAAAGATGTTAGTATGAAGGTGAAAAGCATGTGGTATGCAAATAGAATAGCTAATTCCCAGGGTATTCTTTCTAAAAAAAGGTCAGTTGTGAAGAAAGTGTCTGGCCAACTGCACAAGGTTGAGGACATAAAGTCATTATGCATTAGAAATGTTTTTATTGCTGGTAAGCCAGATACATGTTAAGTGCTTAAAAATCACTTTCTGAATAAAACAGGCTAATTAAATCAAAACATTGTTTCTACAGGGTATCATAAAACTCTCTTAGAAAGTGGCTTTCCCATTATGCTGTCTGAAACATGTCACTTTGCTACTGGGAAGGGGGAGGTTGAGTAAATAATTAAATTGCTTAAGATTAAGGATGCTCATGAACATGATGAGGTATGTAGTAATATACTAAAACACTGTGCTGTATGTGTTAGCCCTGTACTTAGCCATGTTTGTGGTTTTTTCTTTAGGAAGGCTCAGTTTCCTGAACAATTAAAGCATTTAGTAACAAAACTGCTTTATAAAAAGGAGAAAGGGATAATGTAGACAATTTTACATCTATTTATATGCCATTGTGTTTGCAATAGTTATTGAAATGATGGTATATGTAAGGTTAATTGATTACTTCTGTTCACATATTTGCTGTGAAATGTACAGTTTGGTTTTAAAACTGGTTGAACAATAAAAAAAACATTATATTCTCTTTTCTCTGTAAGGCATAGATGGACTAAACAAAAATTTGCAATCATTGTCTTTGGCTTTACTAAGGTGTTTGATCGTGTTTATCATAAAATGTTGCTGCACAAGCTGGACGATTGTAATATAAAAGGAGCAGCTCAAAGTGGGTTCCTCTCATACTTTAAGAACTCCTCCCCTCTCCCCTTCCCTCCAGGATGCTCACCACTCTTTGGTGAGTTTGTGCTTGGCTGCCACAGGGCTCCGGCCTTTGCAGCACTACTTCCCTTTACATGCTGCATGTCTACTCTCCTGCTATTCTTTTCCCCTCCCTTGGGAACCAAGTCATATGTCTTCTTCGGGGAAACAGAAGTTCTTGATAAAAGTGTGAATTGATTTGTCCTGTTCACCCATCTTTCCTTATCTGTCCTTCCGTTTTTTTATTGTTCCTCCACTTTGGCATTTGAGGTCTCTCTTTTTCCTTTTTTTCTTCTTCTTCCTCCCTGTGTGTTCCTAAAGGCCAGCCCATGCATTTGACATGTGAAAGGCAACTGGTGATGATGATGATGTACGGTTTGTGGGGCACTCAACTGCGCAGTTATCAGCACCTATACAAAGTCCCAACCTTTGCTCAGTCCAATCTTGCTACATTCCTGAATGATGAATCTTGAGGCAGGTGAAAATCCCTGACCATGCCGGGAATCAACCCAGGAAAGGTGTCTGTGTAATGCCTAATTCCCAGCCCTGGGTTGACAATTAGGCCTTGAATGTACCCCTGGTAAAGGCCTGGCCCAGGGGGGGGGGGGGGACATTTCCTGAGCTGCTACCATCCTCTATGCTAACTTGTCCCTCTGTCTGAAATGTGGACAATCACTTGGCAGGTGAGTCCCCCCTCCCCACTCCCCCTGAGGGGCCACCATCATACAGTAGGGTGCCATAAGAGATGCTGCCAATCATGGGGGATTTCTCAAAGTTGAGTTCCTTGTCTCAAAAACGTAAATAAGTTTAGATGAAAGGATCAACACCTCTCCCAGCTGCACCCCAATACCTCATGGTATCATACATGGAAGATCATCACAATTTCACAACAGTTAATCCATTTGTTTTTCTGAAGGGTGTAGATGCCATTCCTGTGAAGTTCTGCTCTCAGTTGCATAATGGTACCTTGCTTTTGGATACAGATAGTGTTATTCAAGCACAGAAACTGTTTAATGCAGCACTTCTCGACAGCTATCCTGTTAAAGTTGAGGCCCACAACACTCTGAAGTCTTCCTATGGTGTCATATACACTCTGCAGCTTGATGGCCTGATCAAGGATGAAATAAAAGCCTATCTCACCGACTAGGGAGTGACTGCAGTCCATTGTATCATGGAAAGGGTTGATAAAGAATTAGTGCCAAATCGCACTCTATTCCTCACATTTGACTGTGGTACTTCCACCTAAAATTGAGGCTGGTTATGAAGCTATTACTGTCAGACCATATATCCCAAACCCATGCATTGGTATAAATGTCAGAACTACAACCACATCCATAAATCTTGTGAAAATGCAGCCAAATGTGTAACCCGCAGCTGGGACGCTCATTAAAGTGTGTGTCCAGTTCCACTGTACAAACTGCAAGGATGATAATGCTGCTTCCTCCTGTGACTGTCTGATCTATCTCAATGAGAGATCCGCTCAGGAGATTCATGTGAAGGAAAAGGTACCTATCACACTGCTCAGAAAATGTTTGGCTAGCTAGAAACCTTGTACACAATCTTCTGGCAGTTATAGTATGGTTCTCACTACACTCAAATCTATGGAGGACTTGGCTACACAGACTTAGGACTTCCAGTTTAGTGCCATGGTTGTCAAATCAGCCAGCTCGAAGGTCACACCCTAATCTTCACCTGCTACGGGTGCACACCATACCAACAGACCTTCACCTGCGCCAACGAAATTGCATGCCTCGCAAACAGAAGCACAGAAATCCAAAAAGGAGTACTCCCACAATGGCTTTCTGCAAACATCTAGCCAGTCGATGTCTGGGTCTGTACGTGACAAACACCACGGTTCTAAGCAGTCAAACAGAGGTAAACAATCTTCCCCTTCTCCACCTTGACATTCTTTTTGAATGGTGTCACCACTGGCCTCCGATTCACCAGGATGCACTGTCAGCAATCAGTCTGCTGGCCAACCTCTGTTAAACTAATGGAGCTGGATCCTCCAGTGTCTGAACCTGGTTGTTCTGCATTCAAATTCTGTCACTCAGCAGCCACTGTGGTGACTACCCCCTTACTTGACTCATCTCCTGTCTATCATTGGAGATGGTTATTCTCCAATAGGGTTGAATTACAGCTTCTCTTGTGATCATACTGTCCAGTTGTTTTCTGCCTCCAGGAAACAAAATTATGCCCTCACGATTGCTTTCACCTCCCATATTTCCCTTCAGTCCGTTTTGAGCTCTCCCTAAGGCAGGAACTCTGGCTCATAGGGGAGTCATGTTGCTCATTCGAGACACTGTCTGCAGTCACATCATTTCCTTGCACACGCATCTTCAAACTGTTGCTGTCCATATTTCCATCCCAGTGACAACTTCTCTCTTTGCAATGTCTACTCACCCTTATCTTCTGGTGTTACCAGGGCAAACATTTTGCAACTTATTGCTCAACTTCCTCATTCCTTTTTGCTGTTCAGTGACTTCAATACCCACCATACCCTTTGGGGCTCTCCATGCCGATGTTCGAGAGGCTCTCTCCTTCGATCTAATCTGTTTGAACACAGGTACACCCAAATTTCCTTCTGATTCCATACACTCCTTATCTCATTTGGACCTTCCAATCTCTACTGCTTAGCTTGCTTGTCATCTCGAGTGGTCCATTCTCTCTGACACACTTTTGAGTGACCATTTGCCCTGTGTCAGTCGTTTCCTAACTCCAATCCCATCTGTGTGTCCAACCAACTGGCAGCTTTCCAAAGCTGAGTGGCAACTCTCCCCCTCACTGGTCACTTTGGATGAACACCATTTCCCTTGCACAGATGACCGGGTTGAATATGTTGCAAATACTATCCTTACTGCTGCAGAATTTTCCATACCTTACACCTCTCCCTCATCATGATGTGGCCCCACCCTTGGTCAACTGACGCATGCTTCAATGCAGTCCGCGTATAGAGTCAAGCTCTTCATGTTTTTAAATGCCATCCAATTATGGCGAACTGTATCTGCTATAAACAGCTACGTGCGCACTGTCGCCGCATTTTCAGGGCTAGCAGGAAAGGTAGTTGGCCTTCTTTTCAAAGCTCTTTTAACAGTTTACTCCCTCTTCTGTTGTTTGGGATAATCTCCATTGGCTTCCAGGAACCGTGGCTCATTCCCCAGTTCCTGATCTAATCTTAGTGAACAATGTCATTGTAGACCCTCTGGATATCTCCAACACCTTGGGCCAATATTTTGCAGGTATTTCAAGTTCCACCCACTACCATCCTGCCTTCCTTCCTTTGCAATGGGCAGCATATGCAAGGACAATATCTTTCTCCTCCCAGAATCATGAATGTTACAATACTGCTTTTACTATGAGGGAGCTTAAGCATGCACTCTCTTCATCTTAGTCATTTGCTTGAGGATCAGACAGTGTTCACATTCTGATGTTGCAACACCTGTCTCTTGAGGGAATACACTTTTTCCTCCATACGTACAACTGCATTTTGACAGATGACACATTTCCCAGTCACTGGCGTGAGGCCATGGTCATTCCCGTACCTAAGCCTGGTAAAGATAACCACCTTCCTTCCAGCTACCACCCAATTCCCCTCAGCAGTAGCATCTGTAAGATGATTGAACATATGGTTAATGGTCAGCTGGCATGGTGATTCGAGTCTTGGAATCTCCTCACTAATGCTAAATGTTGATTCCGTAGGCACTGCTCTACAATTGATCATCTTGTGACCTTGTCAACTCATATTATGAACAATTTTATACGGTAGTGCCAAACTATGGCCATGTTTTTTTTTTTTTTATCTGGAGAATGCGTATGACATCTACTGGAGGATGAGTATCCTCTGTACTACGCATGAGTGGGGCTTTGGAGTCATCTGCCCTTTTTTATCCAGGAATTTTTAAAAGACGATGTTTTTAAGGTACATGTGTGCTTGGCTCCATTTTACACTTTCATTCAAGAGAATGGGTGCCCCAGGGTTCTGTGCTCAGCATTGTCTCATTTTCCATCGTCATTAACCCTATTACCGATTGTATCCCGCCATGTGTCTCAGGGTCTCTTCTCACTGATGACTTTCGTGACCTATTGCAGCTCTCACCAAACCTTCCTACTTGAGTGGCATCTTCAATGATGTTTTGATCATCTTAACTCTGGAGCACCAGCAACGGCTTCCGCTTTTTCATTGATAAGACTGTCTGCATGAACTTCTGGCAGTACTGAGAGT
Source organism: Schistocerca serialis cubense (assembly GCF_023864345.2). NCBI lineage: Eukaryota > Metazoa > Arthropoda > Insecta > Orthoptera > Acrididae > Schistocerca > Schistocerca serialis. The sequence continues at coordinate 464,732,833 of NC_064640.1, read as the reverse complement.
TTCTTCCCCCAGTCCTTTTTTTGTTTGTTGTCACAATGAAGTTCTTGGGACTTACATTTGATAGAAAACTCTGTTGGTCTTCCCATGTCTCTTGCCGGGCAGTTCGCTGTACTCAATCCCTCAATGTTCTAGGTGTTTCATGCAGTACCTTGTGGGTAGCAGATTGTACCATTCTCCTCCATTTATACCAGTGCCTTGTCCGTTTGAAACTGGAGTATTGATTTATCGTATATTCATCCAAAAAATGGTTCATATGGCTCTAAGCACTATGGGACTTAACATATGAGGTCATCAGTCCCCTAGACTTAGAACTAGTTAAACCTAACTAACCTAAGGACATCACACACACCCATGCCCAAGGCAGGATTCGAAACTGCAACTCTAGCAGCCGCGAGGTTCCGGACTGAAGCGTTTAGAATCGCTCGACCACACTGGCTGGCTATATTCATCCACACGTATGTCTATCTTATGTCATCTCAGCACCATCCACCATTGCGGGATATGTTTAGCCACTGGTGCCTTCTACAGCAGTCCCATTGAGAGTCTTTAGGCTGAGGCTGCTGACTTACCATTGTCCTATTGGTGGGATGTTCTCGTCAGTTATTCCATGATCCATCTGTCTTCTATTCCCAGTCACCCATCCTATGCTCCCTGTTTTGGTGATTCCCTTGACTGCCAGTATGGGCTGCGCCCATCTTCTAAGTTGCCTCCTAGAGTTCACTTTAATTTGCTGCTTCAACAGCTTCGCTTTATGCTCCCTGCCACATTCCACACGGGTGTGAGATATTCGGCACCCTGGCTTTGTACCAAGGTATGTGTTCGTTTCGGATCCATTTGCTTCCTAAGAAAACTACTTCTGTCCTGGTATATCGCAGTGAATTTCTCGCACTTCGCACGTGGCTTGGGGACATTGTCTTCGTCTTCACTGATAGTTCGAAGACCCACCATGGTGTTGGGTGTGCCTTTGTACTTGGCAATGATCCTTTTCAAAATAGGCTTTTTACCAGTGCCCAATTTTTACCATGTAGCTCTGCAGCCTTTATCAGGTCAACCAGTACATCCAGCAGCACGGACTTCCAAAGTGTGCCATGTGCTCAGATTCTCTCAGTGCTCTTCAGAGCCTACTCATGCTGTACTCAGTCCACCTTTTAGTACAATGGATCCAAGAATTCCTTGTGGGGGAGCCGACATGGTGTTCCTGTGGGTTCCTGGTCACATCAGTGTGCAAGGGAATGAGGCTGCCGTTGCTGCTGCAGCTTTGCTCCCTCAGCCTGCTAGTCATTCTGTTCCCTTGGATGATCTTTGTGACACTGTCTATTAACATGTAGTATCACTTTGGAGTGCACAATGGTCTTCTCTCCAGGGGAATGAACTTTAAGACATTACAACTCTCCCAATAGCTTGTAGGCTTCCTCTTGGTCCACACATCGTGAGTAGATCATTCTAACCGAGTTGTGTATAGGACACTGTTGATTAAGTTACAGCCATTTACTGAGTGGCGATCCTGCCCCACTCTGTGCCTACTGCTCTCAACCCTTGATAGCACTCCACCTTCTGATCTGGTGCCCATTTTTTAACTGTTTATGTTTACATTTATGTTTGCTGTCTACTTTGTCAGATATTTTCGTGGATGAAACACATTCTGTCAATGCATCTTACTATTTATTTCCTGCAGCGGCCTGGTGAAGCAAAGCATCTCAAGATGTTTCAAGAAATTTTCTCCAAGTATATCCCTGTCCTTAGCTGCTCCTCTTTTAATGTTGGTTGATTGGATTTTTGCCTTTTTCACTTCTGGTTTTTATTTGGTTATTGTTTTTTCTTGTGTTATGATATGGACAGTTATGACCTTTGCAGTTTTGCTCCCTAGAGCACCAACCAGCTGAATTAAGAACAGACAGCAAAATATCATTCTCAACCGTAATGAGAACAGCTGTGAGGTGGCACCTAATTACTGCATCGTTAGGTGGGACAGGGTGGTCGCCCACTGTGCTCGAACCTCTACTGTTTCTTGCATACATAAATAATATTCCTTCAAATATGACAGGTGATTTAAAAAAAATATTTTGGTTTGCTGATGATGGTAGCTTTGTAGTGAAGGATATTGAGTGCAACAGGGACAATATATCAAATAGTACTGTTCAAGACATAAGTCCATGGCTTCTACAAAATAAATTGATGCTAAATCAAAGTAAGACTCAGTTTTTTACAGTTTCTAATACAAAATTCAGCTAAAATTCACATTTTCATTACATTGAAGATTTTATTAAAAAACTGACTACTGATATACTTACCATTACAATAGTATGTACAATAAGTGACAGTTCAACATGAAAATTAGACTACTGTGCTTATTTTCATACACTTATAACATATGGCCTATATTTTGGGGTTACTTTTCCAATTAGCAAGGAGTATATCTGGCTCAGAAATGAGCAGTTAGAGCTGTATGTGTTGCATGTCGACGAACCCCTTGTCAAGCCCTGTTGAGGAATCTGGAAATTTTGGTCTGGTCTCTCAACATATTTTTTCTTTGACATCATCTGTTGATAACAATATGAGGCTACTCTCAATAATTAGCAGCTTTCACTCAGTTAATACAAGGCATAAATCCAGTAGGTATTTGGATCCTTGACTCTTGTGGAGAATGGGTACAGTATTCAGCTGCATCCATTTTAAAAACGCTACCACAAGAATAAAAAATCTTAGCAATCATCCTCACACTTTCAAGTCGAAACTGAAATATTTATGCATGACTCACTCCTCCTATTCTGCCAGGGAGTTCATGGAAAAAATAAGCAAATTCCTGTGTTATATTATTGATTATGTCAGTTATCTGCATAGCATTTGTGTAAATTTTATTTTATTTGTTATTGACTTTTCTGATTTAATTTCATGCATGATTTTTTCCATGGCCATGGAGAGTGGCTATTCAATTTGGCTCTGTGGAAATAGATGTGTAAATAAAAATAAAATGTTTTGCAGTTGTTGCTCCATGAAGGACAAGCAAGAGTAGTAGGGAAATTAGATGAATAACTTCATCATACTAATATATCGTAAAGGTATCTCTAATGAATACCAGGGGTCAAAGAACTTTATACACAATCACACTCTGCACTAGGTCTTAAGAGTGATTTGGCAGCCAGTAGAATATGGTCATTAGTCACTGTAGTGTCACCCCCTGACATCATTCGAAACCAAAGACGCTGGTGCAACGTTACAGATGACTGCTGTGGTGCCACTAATCAGAGAGCAGCTGCCATCAAGTGCCCTCTGATGAGCCCATGTCACAATCTGGCAGATAAGATGGCCCAGGACTGGCCAGAGTCAGTATCATAGACAGAAATCTAATATTACATGAACTAGACTTTCTATAATGTGTTTCAGATAACTTGCACTATTTCCAAGGATAATTCTGTGCATATCCATTGTTGTCAATGTAGGATCTAGGAAGCAAGCATACTTGGTTCACCAGACAAACAGTCAAATAGCCATATTAATGACTTTTATTACAATGCTTAACTTTGGCAATTGCATAGATGTGTCACAAGCAAAGGGCAATGTACAAAATAATTAATCTTCTTCAGTATAGACAATTCCAGGTCTGTGCCACATGGAGTGTACAAGTGAAATGACTAGAGTTGGTGCTGCTCCGAAGTCACTAATCTTGAAGGTGCTATTGAATTGGACTGTCACCAGTTGCGGCACTTATGCCCTCTTCACATAGGAGCTGCTGCTGTCACATTGTCGTCCTGGAGAGAGGTCCGGTCAGCATGCGATTGGCAGACTTCTTCTCACAGCCCTCTCCTCCCTGTCATTCCTGGCTGGTGTACCAGAGCTAGATTTTATGCCGTAATAGCCAATAAACGGGGTCGAGTTCCTGCTAGTTTCACCTACAACTGGCAGAAACTCTGAATGGATCCAGTTGTAATATCACTCTTGATAGTTTGCATACTAGTTGTCCATTGGAAATCTCACTTTTGCAGGAACACATAACTTGCATTGTAAGCTACAAAAAAAAAAAAAAAAAAAAAAAAAAAAAATATATATATATATATATATATATATATATATATATATATATATATATATATATCCCTCCAGAATTTGTATCACTGACGTGCAGGAATGCCCAAAAATAAATAAGTAAGTGAGTAAGTGTGTTGTTCTACTTAGCACCATGCACAGTGAAGGCACAATTGATGATGGAACCAATAAACCATACATTATATGGACCACAAGTTGAGAAAGAGAAGGGTTGACACAGTCAGCCAGATATGCAGTAAATACTCTGTGACTAGTCAGTGGCTGCATGGTCTGCTTTCGTAAATAGCACTGACATCAGTATCCAAATATTGTTTCAGTCCAGCGCAGAAACCCAAAGAGGATACTTTTGAAACAGCAGTCTTGACAACTTATGAAGGCTTCCTACTCTTTAAATGATATCAAAATATTTTTGGCACCTAGTAAATTGGAAGAAACTTGACAACTGGAAGAGCCTCCAAACAAAAAGAAGAGTCGCTGCTTTACATGCGGCTGAAAAAGAGAATGTTTCTATTGCAATTTGTTGTCAGTGTTAGATGTTTGTGTGCAAAAAGCATGCCTCCATTGTCTGTGAAAAGTGTGCTTGTAACACTGTGAATACGCTCGAGGAATAGGATGAGTAAAATTTGTGTATACATAACAAGAACAACACATCTAATAAATAACCTGAAAATGGTACAGTAAGTGCTGCAGAAGTAATATGCCCTGTGAAATAAATGTAGACAAAGTGTAATGTGAGAATTATGTCTGTTAGAAATTTGTTGTTAAATAAAAGAGTAAGATACTTTTATTAGATTTTGTAACTACCTGTTAAGAAGAATAAAATTCAAACATTAAAATATATTTCGATGTATGTAAAAAGAAAAATAAAGTACATTTTTTTTCCAATACCAATCACATTAAGACAGTATTTTTCATGACTCTAAAGAACGCAATGGCCAGTTGGCAGAGTCAACCACGACCACTGATGTTACAAAAACTGATGCAAACACTCGATGGGTAATGTAGGGTAATGATAATGTTTTCTGACATGTATCTTACACACCACATTTGAAAGAATTCCATGAATTTTTGTATGGTCCTATTCTCATACTGAAGAATGTGTCTGCAGGATAATGGTTACACACACACACACACACACACACACACACACACACACAAACACATTCCAGCCGGCCGGAGTGGCCGAGCGGTTAAAGGCGCTACAGTCTTGAACCGCACGACCACTACGGTCTCAGGTTCGAATCCTGCCTCGGGCATGGATGTGTGTGATGTCCTTAGGTTAGTTAGGTTTAAGTAGTTCTAAGTTCTAGGGGACTTATGACCACAGCAGTTGAGTCCCATAGTGCTCCGAGCCGTTTGAACCATTTGAACACACATTCCAGTTTGTGGTCCTTGTCAACATATCTGTCTACTGCCTGTCTGCTGCTCAGTATTTCATCTGTTTGACGAGTAATGATTTATACAGGTATGAGTATTCTTTGGTTTACTTTCACTCATTTTGATAATAATGACTTCATCACGTTGCCAGTATTCTGTGAAACTCCTTGTGTGTATCCAGTTTTGTGACACTCATGGTTCAATCTGGAGTAGGTGTAGGATGTTTTAACTACATGAATTTGATGAGTGAAAGAATTACACTACAAATATGAAAAACATGATTTTATATTCACAATACAAAGTACATAACTCAATACCTATGAAAATATAATCGTATTTGGTATGAAAGTAAATTTACAATGGCAGATGTACATAAAACATAAATAATTATTATTATTACAGCTTATATTAATGTTTCATTTTGATTCAGAATAGGCTTCAAGCCTCTCGCTGAATATGAAGAAAAGAGATTAATTTATGACTTTTATGAATATGGTAAACACAAATAAAAATGTATCCCACAAAAGTTGTGGAAGTATTTATGTTCACCACAATATTTGTGAAATATTAGGCACAGCCAACATAAATAACACATGACTGAGAGACATCACTAATTTAAATCTAACTTGTGTATAAACATCCATGTTAAAATCATATGTTCACTTAAGAGAAAACCCTGAAGTTAGTGAACTACATTATGACATCCATGTGTCATACAAGGCAGATGCTGTCTACATTTACAGTCATTTTGTTGTAAGATGTCTCTTGCTTAATTCAGTGAATATCCTTCAACACACACATACTCAGGTCACCAACACTAGTGAGGAACTTGTTAAATCTTCATACTCTTTTGCATAGCTGTTCCATCAGTTATGAATTAATGATGTATGATATCCAGTCTACTGTCTCTGCAACACGATGATAAATTCCAGGTTGACCTCTCTGGGCACATGAATATCCAGCTGAGACAATACCAATCAGATACCATCTTCCAGCTTTTTCCAGCATTAATGGCCCTCCAGAATCACCCTGTTCCAAAAAAAGTTGATAATGTCAGCTTCATTTCTCCATCTACCAATAAAGCGCCTTTCATTGGAGGAAAAGTAAGAACCAATTTACTGCTTAAACTTCAATACAAGATGCAACTACTTGTATTTGTAAAAGTTAAAATGTAAAACATTCCTTTTGTTTTCTATATTCAACTATATGTGTTTTAGAATTGAGAGAGGTGAAGGGCATTCTGTTAGGGAACAAAATGCCTTACTAAAAAAGTCAAACAGTGGAAAATCCAGGACAGAATGTAACAGTATTGTGAAAAGGAAAGTTGCTACTTACCATGTAGTGGAGATGCTGAGTTGCAGATAGGCACAACAAAAAGACTGTCGCAAATATAGCTCTTGGCTAATAAGGCCTTTGTCAAAATTAGACGATAAACACAAACATACACAATCAAGACTGCAGTCGTGTGTATCCAGTGTGAGTTGCATTTGTGTGAGTGTGTATGTGTGTGTTTGTTGTCTAATTTTGACAAAAGCCTTACTGGCCGAAAGCTATATTTGTGACAGTCATTTTGTTGTGCCTATCTGTGACTCAGCATCTCGACTATTTGGTAAGTTGCAACTTTCCATTTCACAATATTGTTACTAATAAAGAAATAGTTAGATATATAAAATAATCTACACCTACATCACCACTCTACAATGAACAACTGAGGAGCTTCTTTTCAAAACCTGATAAATGCAAAAAATTAAATTTCTGAGGAAACGCATTTTTAAAAATATCATAGCACATTACTGATTAAATAAATGAGATAACTTAACATTTGCACAGCTTTTATCGGCATGATTCTAATTGGATGTTTGACTTTTCTAAAATTTTCATTGTTTACTTCAGAGCAGAGGGAAAATGTTTCCAAGGTTTTTTTGCAAAAGTCAATAAATGCAAAGATGTAAGTTAACAGTTTTGTGAATATATATATTGAAACTGATTTTTCTCCAATTTCTTTTTTATCTTCAGCATTAAGTAAAGAAAGCTACTTTATTGCTCCTTTTGTGTATGTATAAATTCAATAATGTACTACAATATAGCACTTTAGTCTTGTACTTTTCCATAACTGATTGATAGACAGAAATGCAAAACACAATTTAAATACAACATAAAATACTGGCTACAGCAGTACTAAACTGGAAATCTATTGACCACTTTTAACAGTGACCTTATAAAACCCTTCTGCTCCTTTTGGCACATTAAAATGCCTCTTAAGTTTTAAGGCACATTTTTTTCTTTTCCTTGCTGACCACATTCTTGTTTTCCAGGGTGGCTGTTTTCCCCACTTCCTGGCTGCAGTTCCTGGACTCCCATTATAAGTAACTGATACTGACAAAAATAGCTTCTTCTTAGACTTTTCATATGCCATCACTCGTTGAACAGTTATTGTGGAAGGCATCTTAGATTGTAGGGCTTTTAGAGCATTGGTCTTCAGATCCTTTGCTTCCCAATCTTTATTTAGTATTTTGATGATGCTATGTTACTCCAGTGCTTTATAGCATTCAGTCAGTGAAATAATAGCATCTTTCTTCTGGTAGTCTTTATCCACTCTACCAAATACTAGGTCGGGATTAGGGCCTATAGCTGTGACCAATGATAGACAATAATATACCAGCTTATTAAATTTTCTGCTTTCTTCCATGAAGGCCATCAGTGTGCACATGATTAGTTTATTTATATTTTGATTGGTACAGGAATCAGAAAATAAATCAGTTTCATTAGGTACATTTCCTAGCTGCCTTAAGTTTCTGAAAAAGTCCACTAGAGCAGAGGCTGCTTGGTTGCATCCTTTCAATCCAAGTATAAATAGCAATCCTTGCTCAGGAATGAACCATAATACACAGATTGTGTAGCTAAACCTGTCTCGGATAGCATACTTCACATTCAGAGAGTTTTGGTGTTGGCTGATTCTGTTTTATATCAAAACATACTTTAGCCACATTTGAATTTTTTTCCTCCATTATTGCAATGAACTTTTTTGGATGAAGTTTCTGCAGCTTGTGGTTAGTTACTAACTGATTGTTTTTCTCAATATCTTGTTCCTTTAGGTACCCTATCTTTGTACATCCCTGATGTTGCATGAAATGTTGTGGAATTGTTGTACCTGTAAGTACTGTCTGGCCATCATTTTTCCTTATGCTGTATGTTATCAAAACAGTATTCTTCCATTTTGCATCTTTCTTGATGTTCCTTCTTCCTAACAAAGCTGGCTCAAAATGAGCAATGATCAGAAGTTCAAGTTATTTTGTAAACCACTAATTTGTTTCTATTTTTGGTTCTGGTAGCAAGTCAGCATTACACAGATTTTTAACAGGGTCAGAACTGAAACTTTTTTATGGTTACTTACAAATCATAATTTGTCTTCCAAAATATTAAAAATACCCCATACCCCCAAGTATAGACCCTCCCCCCCCCCCCCCCACACACACACACTGCTGTATACACATGCCCTTGGGTGAGTGCCAACAAAACATTTTTGCATTCAGAGGACAAAGTTGGTGATTGAAATTTCATGAAAAGATCCTGCTGCAATGAAATTGCCTTTGTTTTAAGGATTGCCACCTCCAGCTTGCATATCATATCTGTGACATTTTCTCTCCTATTTTTTATTAATACAAAATGAGCTGCACTTCTCTGAACGTTTTTGATGTCCAACATCAATCCTATGTGATGTAGATACCACAATGAGCAGCAATAATCCAAACGAGGACGGACAAACATAGTGTAGGCAGTCTCTTTAGTATACTTTTTGATCTTCTAAGTATCCTGGCAATAAATTGTAATCTTTGTTTAGCTTTGCTCACAACATTATCTATGTGATTCTTCTAAGTTAAGTTATACATAATTTTAATCCCTAAGTATTTAGATCAATTTACAGCCTTTAGATTTGTGTGGTTTATTATGTAATCAAAATTTAAGGATTCCTTTTAGCACTCATATGGATGATTTCACACCTTTCATTATTTAGAGTCAATAGCCATTTTTTGCACCATCCAGATCTCTCGTGTAAGTCATATTTCAGTTGGTTCTGGTCATCTAATGACTTTACTAAACAGTAAATGACACCATAATCTGCAAACAATATATGAGGGCAGTTCAGATTGTCTCCTAAATCATTTCTGTCGATTAGAAACAGTAGAGGGTGTATAATATGTCCTTGGGGGACCCCAAATATTACTTCCGTGTTACTTGATGACATTTCCTCAATTAATATAAACAGTCACCTTTCTGGAAGGAAATCAAAAGTCCATTTGTGTGACAAACAGTGTCAAAAGCACTGAGTAAAATTGAAATATGGAATCAATCTGAGATCCCCTGTTTGAAGTACTCATTAGTTTGTGTGAATAACGAGTTAGTTATGTTTCACAAGAATGGTAGTTTCTGAATCCGCACTGACTATTTGCCAATAAATCATTTTCTGTGAGGTAATTCATAATGATCAAACACACTATATGTTCCAGAATCCTACTTCTAATTGATGTGAGCGATATGAGTCTGTGATATAACGGATTACTCCTATTATCTATCTTGAGTTTTGGTGTGACTCCTGCAACTTTCCAGTCTTTAGGTATGGATCTTTTGTTGAGCAAGCTGTTGGATATGATTGCTAAGTATGGAACTTTGTGTCAGCATATTTCAAAATAAATTGATTGGTGTACAATCTGGACTGGAGGACTTGTTTTTAATTAGTGATTTAACCTGCTTCACTACTCTGAGGATAGCTACTTCTAAGTTATTCCTGTTGACAACTGTTCTTGATTCAAATTCTGAAATATTTAGTTCATTTTCACTGGTGAATGAATTTCGAAAAACTATGTTTAGTATCACTTCTTTAGTGGCATTTTCATCAGTAACATTATAATTGCTATCAAGCAGTGAAGGTATTGATCGCATCATGTTGGTGGTGTACTTTATGTATGACCAGAATCTCTTTGTATTTTCTGCCAGAGTTTGAGAAAGAGTTTAGCTGTGGAAACTATTAAAAGCATTCGCATTAAATTTTGAGCTTCATTAAAACATTAACAATTGTGGGGATTTGGTATTCTTTTATGTCTTTTGAGCTTTTGCAACAGTGTTTTGATCTGTTTTGTGTAGCATGGGGGATGTGTACCATCTCTTATTAATCTATTTGGTATTCAAGGTGTTTGGAAATTCTGTGATAATTTTCTAGGACTTGTAAAGGGGAGTGAGTATATAATATTTTGAATACAAACCCATGTACAATGGGTTCAATTCAGACATGTAATGCATCCATATCTGCTGAGGGAAAGCGAAAGTCTCAGAGTTGCTTATCCACGTATGCAACAGGGTAGACAGGATGATATGTACTGCATCAAACTGTCACCTGAGGTCACTTAATGTCAGCCTTGGTGTGAGACCTATCCACTGCTAGTGCAGCTCTGATTCAGTTAACATGGTTCAGTTCATGTTTTTGGAATACACAGGCATGCTCCTTGTGTTTGGGAAAACTCTAAGTAACAGAATGTTGCTAGTTGGATGTATCATGAACATTTTTGGAAATGTAGCACACCATTGCACAAACTTTTTGCCCAAGTTACACAGTGGATCCAAGAAACAGGTACGTCCACCATGAGGAGGCAACACCGTGGTGCTCACGGCAATGCCACATGACTAGATTTGAAGATGTACCACACCATGTTGAAAAGAACTCGTCAATGAGCATGAAAACAATTGCATGTGCAATGGGTGCTACTCACAATATCATCTCATACATTCTGTGTGAGCAACAATTACATCCAAACCACTTACAAAGGGTACACGCTATGGGTTCAGTTAATTTTCCACAATGTGTTGCCTATGGCATGTGGTTCCTCCACCACTGCATTGACACATTCCTGTTTCTGTGCCAAGTTCTATCACTGATGAATGTAAGTTCAGTAGGGACTGTGTTCTGAATTTGCAAAACAGCCATTTATGGACAGACGAAAACCCTCATGCCAAACATGTTCAGGGGCTTCAGCAGCAGTTTGGTATTAATGTGTGGGTAGGTATTCCAGACAGTAATGTGACTGTGCCGTAACTCCTTCCACCTAAGCTAACTGGTCCTGCATGCTTGATCTTCCTATAAAATGTATTGAACCCTTTCTTGGAATATGTGCCACTGAATATTTGTCAGGAAATGTGGTTCAGCATGATGGTGCACCATCTCACTTCTTACATGTTGTTCAGAGACATCTCAACATATGATATGGTGAAAGAAGGATAGGCCAAGGTGCTCCAACCACGTGGCCACAGCAATCACCCAATTTCACTCATATGGACTACTTCTTGTGAGACCATGTGCAAAGTTTAATTTACAAGACACCTGTAGAGACAGAGGAAGATCTGCTGGCATGAATTTTGGCCACTGCACTAGAAGCTGAAGAGACACCACGTGCGACGAACAGTGTGTAGCAGAACATGCTTCATAGGTACGACATCTGTAACAATGTTGCTGGTTGCCACATTGAGCCACTGTTGTAATGCATCAGTACTGTTCTGTATATACAGTATGCTAATTTCTTTTTGTTTCAGAATAATGTAAACATGTTATGTTTCAGTGTTAATACAAACAGACGTGCTTAAGTGATAAATGGATGTTTCATTATGTTACCATTAAAATTGTTTCCTAATAACTGTACTGCATCACACCTAATTCAATTTCTCAAGCAGAAGAGGATGAGTTGAACATCTGAATTGAAATTGTTGTAGAATGGAAACAGTACATTTCCAGACTTGGGTTCCTATTTAAAATATTATCTACTCACTCCCCTCTAAAAGCACTAGAAGTTTTTAACAGCAATTTCTGAACACCCTGTCTAACCCTCAAGTGCCATCACTAACATTTCTTTGAATTTAAGCTACAGTCAGCTGGGAAGCAGTGGAGACTGCCTCTTAGGAAGACATCAATCGAATTTTTATCTGGTTTATTATTATTATTATTTAAATAGATACATTTTGCAATTTTATTTGGTACATTTGGATGTTAAAGTGTTCAGTCTTACTACAATGACACTGAGGTCACTAACCCCATATCCATCTTGATGTTCCCTATTTGCTCAGGATTAATTTTTTCTAAGAGGTAAAATATGTTTTCACAACCATTTATAGTTTGAGTGGGCTCCTAAATTAATTGTTCACAATAATTTTCAGAGAAAGCACTCAAGGGACCTATAATCAGTTGATTCTGGTTGTCTAGCATAAGCTCTACCCATACTAGCTCAGAGGAACTATCTATTTCAATTTCATTACAAGTACTCTACTTCTAACAACAATAAAATAATATGCAGTAACAGCTTTTAAATTAATGTGTTTCAAAATTACACTGACAAAATTTGAGCGATGTAGAAGGTGTCTTGAGAAACAAAATGAGAATAGGAACCCATGTCTAGAAATGTCAACCATAGTCAGCCATGTCATCACTGGTACTGTTGTTGCTAAGACTGTAGAATTGGCAACTTTCAGAGGTTGTAGTATGGACCAAAACAAGAAAAAAGTCCAGTAAACATGGGCTCTAAAATGCATACCTTAAGAGCTATGAGCACTTGTTCAACACAGTAATGAAGATGAACAAGTGCCCATAGCTGCTCAGGTACACATTTTAGAGCCCATGCTTACTGTACATTTTTGGTCCATACTGCCACCTCTGAAAGTTTCCGACCCTATAATCTTAGCAAGAACAGTGCCAGTCCGTGTATTCCACTGTCAGAGCTTTCCAAACAATTTTCGCTTATAACTTTTGACTTGTTTGTTTCTGGAACAAGGTCCTTCGCCTCAGATTGATACATTATCATTCTCCATCATCTCTGAATGTCTGTAACATCATCACAGAATCATCCTGCACATATATATATACAAAGGGGATGGTGCCTACAACTTCAATGCTCTGTAGTGTCGTTGGATTTCTGAACACAAATCCCTTTGAAGTTCTTTGGTGTAATTTTGAAACATCTTGTATATTAATAAATTATATTACTTCCAACTCTTGCACACGTGAGAGCAAAAAGAGTAAAAGTTCCATTACCTGACAGGAATCTTTACCACCTCCTCTATATCCAGCACACATCATCTCATCATAAATCACAACATTGATTCCATTTGACTTGTGCCACCGTTCACATAATCTGTTGTCAATAACAGGAACATCAACTGCTTGAAGTGTCTTTGGTCTCAGTCGGGAACCTATAACAAAAATGCTTCAGTTAGGTTACTTTCAAGTCTATACCCTGTTTTTCTGAAATGATATAGTCCCATATAGTCTTTGTTGAACAACTCCAAGATAATACATGAAAGATTAGCTAGCACATATTCTAATTAAATAATATAAGGAAAGAATAAATTTTGTAATTTTTTTTTATTTTTATTTTTGTTTTGTTCGTCATCTTATGTGTTTTGGGATCGTGGTGGGTTTCTTTTACTGTTATATTTGGCTTGTCCCCCTCCCTAAAACCCCTAATTTCCCACAATTAACCCGTATTGTAGTTTTGGAGTGAGGTGTTATTGGCTTACTTATACGTATTTTCGTGTTTGTTGCCGTGTATATGTAGTGATATCATAGGCATCATATTGGAGACGCTTAGAATAGCCATTTCCACCATATTGATGACATCATGGGTCAAAGCAGACGGGTGGAACCTGATGCTTCCGTTGACACACAACTTTTATATATTGAGTCCTGAGTGAAGTATCTCAAACTCCATCTCTAGTAGGGCTACTGGTGAAAGCAACAACAGTATTTAGTATCTTTACTGAAACATTCTACGTGTGCATGACCACTGACCTGCCTGGTTCATCACTTCCCATCACCAGTTCCTCTGAAATGCACTGATAAGAATTGTTCCATTAATCAACTTGCAGTTCTACAATAACCCTGGTCTGAACATTTCCTCATCCTTGCACGCTGCATCCAATACTCCTCCAAATTTCTCTTTCTTTTCTATTGTTTCTTCCGATCCAACCCAGATTACATCCGTATCATTTACACACAGCAAAACTATTCTTAATTGATTCATGAATCACGAATGGGAAGTCTTACTGTCAGTATGTCTCCAATTATCTTGTCATTCACATGTTAATCCCTTATGTTCCTTTCTTGTGTTACTAAGTTTCTTTATAAGCTTAAATTTACTTGTTTTTATTATCATTTTGTGAGATCATCCGAGACAAAATAATATGTAGCCTCATTCTTCTTAGAATGTGCACAATCAGTACTTCAACTGAAATCCTATAATAAGCGTCTCCATGCGGGTGAAATGCATATGCATACTTTCAATAATTTGTATCTCCTTTATTAGCTCTAACTGGGAATGGTATAATCCTAATGGGCAGGACTAAAAGAATTAGCCACTTGAGAGTTCTGCAAGAAACTTTCTTCACAGATGAATTACATTATCTCGGGGTCTCTCAAAGAGTCATGCATTTGCATCTCATATAATTAGTTATGTGTGGTCATTCTGCTTTAAACTGCTTTGGATGATTACTGCTAGATATTTGACAGTTCTTAATTCCAGTAATTAATTACCAATGTGTGACAAGGTAAGCTGGGACAATTGCAATTCCTCTCTTGTTTTGCCATCTCCCTCCTTAAATTCGTCATATTACTTTTAACTTATTATCATTAACATACCCGAATATAATTTCCATTTCTGTAAAAGAGAAAGATTGGCCCTCAGTTTTAAAGTAAATAACACCAGAACTAATTTTGTGTTTAGTTTTATGTATATGATTTTCTACTTTATTTTGGTTATTCCTAGTTAGTAACTTTCATCATAGGGAGAAATCAGTGATTGTTTCGTAACTTAAATTCTATTGTTGACATATAAACAAATATAAATTCCTGTAATAATTATAAACATTTGGAAGACGAAATGCTAGTAATCTTAAAGTATCTCTTTGGCTCTATTCGAAAACATGTTAGCGAAACCAGCCCTTCATTAATTCCAAAGTAACCAACAGTTTTGTCAAAAGTATTGTTTGCGTAAATGTATTCGTTAATTTCATGATTTAAACAAATGATTCGGCCTAAACTTCGTAGTAGAAGAAACTGTTAAAAAGACGCAATTTTTCGGTGTATTCAGTTAATTTAATGGGTTAAGCTGTAATTGTAATTTCTGTAAATTTAACATCGAACAATGTGTAGTTTCAGCACCTTTTATTGTGATGATATCTAAAGGCCCAATTTTTTGTCACGAGACAGACCGTCCACGGCCGAGTTTCAGACGAGTAACCTGTGCTGGTTATAACAACAACAATGCTTCAAATTAACTGTGGAACAAGTGTTAAACAATTAGGCCGTGGGTAAAAACAGTGACAGTGTCTGCTTCATACGTGCCTGGTTATTCTTCAAGAACTGTGAACTTTGTGGTTAAGTTTTACTGCTTGTAGCTGTTCAGCAGTAAACTATCGTAGCAGTATATGGAGTTTCGCCTGCTAGCTATTAATGAGGCGAATCAAAAGTTAAACAGTAGTGCCCTGGCCATACAACTGTGTTTTGTTTGGGGGTCGGCTACATCATTTAACCCTTTCGTGGTTCGTTGGTCATGTATGTCCCACTAACTTCGAGCGCTAGTTCGAGTGTCGGGATATATGTTACCCAGCTCTGCACGGTGCTGCCATCTAGGGACGACTGTACTGAATCTAAGAAAAAAATAGGGACTGCACTGCAAAGGCAATAGAGAAGCGGTGACTACTTTAGTTGACTGGCGTGTATATAAGGCCGCTGCACCGCCACTTATTTGTGTCATTCTTCAGTTTTCATCATTTCTCACTTTCCAGCGATGTCTGAAGTAAGTAATTCATCTTATTATTAACTTAATAATCATTTTTTAGTGCAAATACAGTGTGGAATGTACTTCTCAGCGACCTTACTATCTTATAATCGAAATAAAATTAGTGGGACAAATGTGTCCCAGCAGACATTATTTGTAAAGATTAGCAAGACAACTGATTAATGGGTATTCATCCAGGAAAAAGAGGGGATCAATGCCCACTTTCTTCCCAGCAAAGAGAGGAGTCTCAGATGCCAGATGACGTCCGGCTCGTGAAGGTAGGCAAACATGTACCGAAAGACAGTGGCACTAGGAAGCGATGCAAATTCTGCAGCACAAACTCTAAAGAGAAGAGAACAAAAGTTGTCTGCACTGCTTGTGGTGTACCACTATGTTTTTCCAAGTTTCATGGCATGTACAGTTTTGTAAGTATTGATCATGTATCATGAAAACTGAAATATAATGAATATTTTTTACAGTGGCTGTACACAAATAAAAATATTACATGCATGTATAATTTGTAGTTATTTTATTCTCTGCAAAATCCTGTTTATGGCTAAAAAAATAAAATTACGAAATCAGTCAGTCAGCAGAAAAGGTATCTTGCGTTGGTTCATGGGACATGTGTGTCCCACTTCCTGTTGTGAAAAAAATGGAGAACTTAAAAAATATTTTGGTGGTGAAAATATAATAATGGGACTGAAAAGAAACTGTTAGCACCTTAATACTTTAAAAATCTGTAAAAAATGAATTTTATCCATGAAATGGTTAAAGTAGTCAGTGTCGGAATCCACAAATCCCATTTTTCAGCCAGTGTAGCAACGCAGTACGTCGATACCGAGGACAACAAAGCAAATAAATAAAGCAGGTGGAACCGCTACATGTGGTGCCCTCGCGAGTGAAGATATTTGTACGACTACGTAATCAGGACTCGTGGACTTTGAAAAGTGAAATCAAGAGCGGTTTCCAGTGCAGCGGTGCAATCGCAAATCAGCGCTGGGGTTTCATAAATGAAGAAGGTGCAGCAGCCAATCAGCGATCGGGTTCCATGGAAGCAGCCAATTAGCACGCGGGTGCACACAGCTGACCGGAGGTAAACACCTCGCCGAAAGAATTACAACTTGCCGGCGCACGGCGTACACACAGCCGCAGCCGTACAGTGGGTGGACTGAGAGGACAGAGTAGCAGCAGACGAGTAATTTAAAACAAGGTAATTCATTGCGAAAGCTGTTTTGTACGTAGCAATACATAATGAGTGACTTTAATGTACAAGGCAGTGTGACTGAGAACAAAGTAGTAGAGGTTTCTGACTGTAAGTGTAATGATGATAGATACGACGAATCCATTAGTGATGAAAATGAGGTATTTGAATTTATTGTGGATAATGATGCCAATGCTTTAAGTAACGAAAGATTTGTTGTATGAACAAGATCATATGGTAAGTAAAAAGAAAGTGTGTCAACCTGTAAGAACAGCAAGCGTAGATTTCATAGGAAAATTTTGAATATATGAATAACACAGGGGGTATAGTAGTAATGCATCTTTCTGGAATAAAAATTATTGGTGCTACTGGTAAGCTATCATAGTGTGATACGAGATATACTATTAAATGTAGAATTGGTAGAACAGCTGTTGAAATACAATTTCTTGGTAATTCAAAATCTCAGCTTTGATGTAATATTTGGGACTAAATTCTTGTGCAGTTAGCAAGTAGGGGGTTCAAAATAAATTGATACCATGATTAAAGACTTTCTGTAAATCAAAGAGGTAAGGTAAACTGAAAATGAAAGAAGTAATGAGCTCATGTGTGAAATCAGTATAATTTGGTGAAGCAGCAGAGACAATTGTGCAGTAAAACCTAACTTAAATACTAGATGTTAAAATTAATTGTGGTGTAATAGAAGTGTGTGTGTTCAGTGCAGTCAGGATATTGAGAAAACTATCTGTCTGTAGAAGTGTCATGATATGGCCTTTTGTAACATTAAGGACTTAAAACATTAAACAAAGTTGCCTGGAGTAATGTCTGTGGAAGGTATTAGCAAGATTTGTAAGTATGTTGCCCTTCAGGCTAGAATGCAGTGAAATAGTAGTTTGTCTAAGTGATAATTTTGTCTGATCAGTAATAAGAGTTAATTTAGCCGTAACATAAGGATCTGTTATTGTGGAGTGTTTTTCAGTAGAATCAATTTTGCATTAGATAAGCAGAGCAAGTGTTAGTTGGATAATGAAATAATAAAACAATGAATAAAGTTAGCGTCCTAATGGTTAGAGAGCCTGCCTCTGCAGTAGGGATATTTTTTGAGAATGCACTCCTCTAGCTAACAATGTAAGAAAGGTAAGCGAAATAATGGAGCTGAGAGACATGATTTATGCAAAAGATGACTGTATACTAACAAATATGGTGCAACTGTATTGATGCTCTAATTTTGAACACTGGGATGAAGAGCAATAATTTTGCTGATTAATTGATAACTGCGGTGCTAGACTGATGTGAATATTCTGACAGGGTAACTATTTTGTGACTTTGTGAGGATTTAATTTTCTGGTTTGAATAAGAGTAGTGCTCAGTTGGGAAATACGGAAGCGTCCGATCCCACCCGTCTGCTTTGACCCATGACGTCACAAATATGGCGGAAACAAAAACAAACACACACACTTTCCACAAGAAGCCTAATGACACTAACGGGACAAGCGCGGGAAATGGGGTGTTTTGGGTGGGGGGCAAACTAAATATAAACAAATTTAGACGCCTTGCGTAGCTAAAACGTGTAAGTGAAGACAGCCATGCATGAATACCCACCCACCTCCCCAGGGGCCGTAACCCCAGCAACCCATAGAAGATAAAGATGCTTCAGTAGCTGATTAGTGTTCTTTGTCTTTTTTTAAAAAAAAATCTCACGGGAAAGAACGAACAGATCAGAAAGATAAATATAATAAACTAAAACAGAAATTCGAGGAAACAGATATTTAAAATAAGTAATAAGTGTTTTTAAATTTAAAAAAAATCTCACGAGATAGAACGAACAGATCAGAAAAGTAAATAAAATAAGATAAAACAGAACTGGAGACAGCCACACTCAAACCAAACTCCGCGCCGTCATGACGTCACACACGCCAACACCCTTACGTCACGGGTCAAAGCCGACGCGTGGGATCGGACGCTTCTGTCGACCCCTCAGTTGAATAGAGAAATAGGGCAATGATTTTGTACATCTTCCATGCCCTTTATTTTGAGCTGAACAGTAATTTATGTAATGGTGACTCTCTTCTTTTTTCGTAATGTAATGCTTAGTAAATCTGTGCTACTGTACAGCTTTAGTTTTTGTGGAAACAAAAGTCATGAAAGTTTAACCAGTGTCAGACAGTTGTGCCTTAGAGTAATGTCTTGTAGTGTAATGTGCACTTGATTTAAAATTATTTTTTTTTTACTCCACACCTTTCATACTATAGTCAATTTTAGTGTTGATTATTTTAATATTATGAGAACTATATAATGTATGTATGATGTAATGACAATCATTTGCCATTACTGAAACATTTTTTCTTAGACTTAAGTTAGAAGTATGTGTACTAAAGTAGGGCATTTTGTCTCGTTTTTACATGTACTGTGGTGGAGGAGAATCATCTCAAAGGGAGCTGATCACAGTGCCTTTCCTAACTGCCACTTGGACCTGTTGAAGGCATCGACAGATGGGTGAAAGTGTTAGAGCTTATTGAAAAAGGGAAAATGCTTGTGAACACTGACCAAGTGAACTGCAATGTGCAGTGTAATGTAACTTTGTTTACCACTCATGAGGATTTATTTTGTTTAGCAAGACAGGACTTGTACAAAGTGGTAGGTTTTTTAAAATGTAATCCTTGTTTAACCCAAAAAAGGACATATCTTATGATGATGGATAAATTTTGTTAAAAGTATAACTTGTAGATATTTTGTGATGTGTATGAAAATATTTTGTATGGAAAACGTAGCTGTCGATCTATGATTTTGCTGCACTGTTCCTAGAAGCACAACTTTCATAAATACAACAGAATTATCTGTGAGCACCCTGACTGAGTTTGATATTATCTGCCTAATACTTTATACATATTGTGAACAGAAAGCCTAATCATTACTTTCCTGGAGAGCTACTTTCACATCTGACAATTTGGTCTCATTGAGACCAGCATACAGAGTAATAGTTCCTAATAATTGTTTAACACAGTCACAAAGCTAGTTGGATATTCTTTAATCTCAGATTTGGTTCACTAAGCAGCAGTGTCAAACAGTATTAAGTGACTTCCAGAGACCAAAGAACATGGCACTGACCTTCGTGCTGGAATATGTGGCTTTCTGGACCTCACGGATAAACAAAAAAACTTTTTTCACATGTATGATACTTGCAGAATCTGGAGGAAAAAATTTGTCTCCAAAAAGATCATAATGTGTGATTATAAAACATATTCCATTTTGTACGACAGATTAAGATCAGCAGAAGGGCCTACAGCTCTGTGCATTTGTGCCATGATCCTTCTTGAAAATGATGACCTGCACCTTTTTCTGAATACTTGGAATGTTTCATTGCTACAGTGACCTCAAATAAACTGCTGCTGCTAGAAGAGGGAACATTGTCTTTCAGATCCAGCAGTATTTTCTCTATTGAGAAATTTCATGTCATATCTGCAAAAACTTGTCCCTGTGTCTGATGGTAATAATCACATGATGATGGATGAAGGGAACCATAGTATGATGTTCTTCAGTGAAACAGTTTCAGAAAATGAAACTCGGTATGTGATACAGCCCTCACTATGTCATCATAGCTCATTTGGGTCTGTTCACTGGCTTTACAAAGTAATGAGACTGATTAGTGTTCTGCAGTAGTTTATTAGTCAGCATATTACTTTCAAATTCGATGAGTGATTCTTACACTACTCTTATTTATCTCATTGTGATTTTGTTCAACATTTGTCAGCTTGGAATTTAGATTTCTTTAAACCTGTCATGAAGCTGTCTTTCATATCTTAGTACCTTTTTAAGGTGGCAAATGAACCAAAATGAGACTTTCCCATTAATCAGTCTTGCTTGGCATACACCTGTATAACATAGACTCTTGAACATGCAGTGCGAGATGAATTTTGATGCTGGTTGCTCAGATAATCAGATTTATCTACATTGGCACACTTACAAAGCAGAAATACATTTCTGCCTGTCTTAATATCACTTTCAACACTTTAAAATCACTAATGATATGACTGCATTATGGTCACCAATTCTCTTCTCTATGTTAGCTGAAGCAAAAAGTTTGTTCTGTCACCACAAAATCTAAGATGTTGTCATTGTAAGTCAGTTCTCCGTATAACTTCTAGAGGCAGTTTTCAGATATGATATTTAATACATCATCACGTAAATCCCTGTCTTTAATTTTAGTGCCTTTTTAATCTTGCAAATCTCCCAGTCTATAGATATTCCAAAACAATGCCTAGCAAATTTACATGCTGTTTTCTCCACGTTGCCATTAGGTTCGTTTGAGCAGTTGCCAGAGAACACCAGACACCATGCCGTATTGCACAGGTGCAGCTCTGATGATCTGGGCAGCCCGTGCTTGGTGCTTGCTCTGGTCATATGCTTTTTGTTGCATTTCTGTGTGAAATTTCGTGTGTGGTGGGGCATCATGCGACAATGTGCAGCCCTGCAGCATGTTGTTAAGAGGAACTAGGGAGTTGTACCTGGAGCAATTGTTTTATCAATTCTACCCAGGTAAGGAATGCAAATGAGGAAGCAGTTCTTGATGTATTATTCATTTCAAAACTAGACTCTACAGCTCAGAGTACCTTAACATTTTGCTATGTGGTGACTTTGACAGATTCCTTTTTTAATTCGTATTCTGCAGTATTGTTATGGAGCATTTGCAATGACATTTACATCTACACAGCACTGAAAATAGCTAGTAAGAAGGAATACAAATTTCTTGCAAGAAACAAAAGAAAGGAAAACAGTTCCTTGTGTAGCTTACACCAGAATAAATGGCAATAAATTTCATGACTATTTCAAAATGTGTTAAAAATTAACAAGGTTGCCTGTGAGGCAAAGAAATTGTACAACTGACAGTTTCTATTGTACTCCAGAAATAAATATAAAGCCATGTGGGGAGTTAAAATGATAAAACACGGTGCGCTGCCTGTCTAAAATTTTGCATAGAATGGCATTCTATAATTTTAAGACGTAAACACAATTTAAGAAATAGCTTAAGGCCTAGAGGAAGTACTAAACAAGTGTCTTGTGATCGAAAAACACTGTTTAACAGAAGGCATATTTGTAAAATTCTGCTACTGCTGTCAATATATTTGAAACAAAATATTTAGTTCAAAACTACTGACCAAATTTGCCAGCTTAGTCAGCTTCTAGTCAATGTTCGTACGTATATAGCATTAAGAGATGTCACAGTGTCATAAAAGAAACATGACATCAGAGACTATTCCAGTAGCATCGGAATTTCATAAACCATAATGAAATGCTTCATTCCGTTCTAACTGCACATTTCTACGTCCAGATGCACTCTGAAGTACCTGATATTGAGCTTTTCTATTTGGTTTTTGGGATAGCAGTTTTCTTGGAGGTCCAGTGCAGTATTCTCATGTTTGATTCTTTATTATGGTATAATATTGTTCATCCCAGAAAATGAAAATTTGCACTTGAAATTGAAAGTAGTGCAGAATGAAACACTCAGTTTAAAATAAACTGTCTCAGTTGAAAAAATTGATAGAAGTAAATTTCTCTACAAAACTGACAGAAATAGCTTCATTAAGACATTAATAGTTGATTGCTAATAATGTGGAAATAATATAAAATCAGAAAATTGAAACTAGTAACTTAGTTTTTCATGAATATGAGAATGTATATTAATTCACTTGATGGCTCCCTGCCACAGAAATCTGTTTTGTTTTCATTTGACACAGAGCTGTAAATGAAGAGAGACCAGCACTTTCCCAAAACATATACACAGGTCACGTGGAGACTGACCCCTCTACAATAACTCTGCTTGCTCTGCACATGCGTGAATCTGGCAGCTTGGGTGTGCCAGAAAAAGTATTCTGGGTAGCATCTGGCTACTTACTGCTACTGATCATACAGCAAACAGCCACACTTCAGGTAGCCATAAGTGGGAGAAGGCACTGCTCATATGCGAATCCAGCTCTACGCATGCGCACGAACCTGCTGCCAACGGCTCAAACAAACCTATTATTGCATCCAAGACAGGTGACCAATAAAAACAATAGTCTAAAATGTTTGTCCTACGGTATATCTTCATTTGGAATTGGCAATAATGTCATTATAAATGACTGATACCAAACTCATCTCTTTCACTATGGTACTCAATCAGTAATTGGAATTATGGAAGGATTTCATAACACCACAGAGGTTATACTTCTATTCATATATACTACTTAAATCATTTATCCACCTTCTTACTAAAATTAATTATGAATTTATTTTTATTGTATATCACTTTCCCTTTTCTCTTTCCTTGCTCTCTTTTCCTCTTTCATTGTTTGTTGGTTTGTAGGTTATCACCGACCATTGGAAACCAGTCTGTATCTAATTACATTCTTTCCAATTGTTCTTAAAATTAATGCCATTATTAAAATTTTGTAGGTAAGCAGACATATCACCTGCTACTCACTAGGTCCTCTCCAAATTGTTGTAAATAAGAATAGCAAACTGTAACTCATTATTTATTGTCAACTTATATTGTAAAAAAATCATTTTAGTTGGTGGCAACATGTTTTAGCACAGGGTGAGCTCACAGCAAAAGCATTAAGTGGTGTGTCCAGAGACCGTTGCCGCAATACATACACACACACACACACACACACACACACACACACACACACACACTCTCTGCACTTTAATTATAATTAAAGTGCAGCTTCACACAGAGGTCCAGTGTGGCTGTAATTATCATATGTCGGAGAAACTTGGTACGCTTCTAATGCATTAATGTCTGATTTAAGATGAAAACAAATAGTTCCAATTTTGCACATCAGGTACAAATCTGGTGCTGTGATTGCAATAAAGATGTATAGAAACATTTCCGTGTGTAATGGATTAGGAACAGAATGTGGGCAGAAAATCTCAAACAAATGAGAATGGCATAGTGTTGATTTTCATTATTATCTGCTGCTTGGATAATTTGTTCAGTATGAGCACCAAAGATGTTGACCTCATGCCGTACAGTATTATTAACTGCTGCTTGCATAAATTGTAGAATATGAGCACCTGAAACATCGACCCAATAACAACAACATTTGTATTGCATCTGGAGGCCGAAGTTTGAACATTTTTTTTTTTTTTCCCCCAATGTAAATCTGTTATGGGGGAGGGGTTTAATTTAGACATCTTGAAACATTATTTAAATGCTTCATTTTCATCAGAGGTACTAGTAAGGTGTACTGGCATGTACCATCACAAATTCTCAAAAAAGTCACAAAGCTGCTAAGTTACGGTGATACTGTAATGTTCCTTCCAGATCTGAATCTTAGAAAATGAATCACTAGCTCATATAAAAATTATAGTGAAGAGAATCATGCATACCCTCAGTGAAGGAACTGTCAAAGCAACTCCCTGAACTGAAACAGACGAATCATCAATCATTATTCCCAGACAGGGGACTGAATCTAATCTTTCTGCATGTCAGGCCAGTGCCTCCACCAGAGCACCACATCCCTCATTATAAGGACATGATATTTGTAGAGGAATATCAGGTACACACTCATACAAAACTAATGATTACTGTGCTGCTAGAAGTGGTGCAGCTACCTACATTTTATCATAACCAAAAAGTCCATAATGGGCAAATATGCCATCATACACAGAACTGAAGAAAGATATTTCAAAAATTAATTAGTTTATGGCAACCAAATTTTTATTTGCATAAAAACCTCAGACTGAAAGCAAATTAAAACTACAAAATGACACTCTTGATTATGCGTAACTGAGAACAACTTTAAACACAAGAAAAATGTAGAAACAGGAATGTCAAGTCTGTATGTGCTGAAAACTCATTTTTAAGGGATGTAAATTTGCTTGGCCTCCTAATAAAAGTAAATTTAATTATACATGTATGTTAATGTAAAAGCATATCATCTTGAACAAGAAAACACTGTATTTATTTGCAGAAAAACAAGAAGTACCATGGATCAACAAACAGCTTTTAAACCACAACATTCTCAGGCCTTACACAGATCAGAAATGACCACATAGTACTTTCTATAACTTGTGTTATTAATAGGAACAGTTATCTTGCCTCTTTTGTCAGTAGTTTAGTGGTTCTGGTGGGTATTTGCAGACTGTGTTTTGTTGATTTCTCCAACTTTTGAAATATATCTTTCTTTATATACAAAAATACTTCCAGTGCTTAGCAAGTACTTTAAACTTAGTGATGCATCCAAGTAACAGAAAAAAATGCAATGAAGAAGTTAATGGGGAGTTCAAAAAAAGAAAGCCACTTTTATTTTGACATTTGGTTCCCTGAATTTTCTTGAATACTGAATGACTAGTCTGAACCACTTTAAGTGAAGCCTAATGAGCAAAATCTAGTTGCTTGCTTCAAACATTTTTATACACACGCAACTGCTACAGGTCAGGGACAGCAAATGAGCTGTCCAGGAGGCAGGGACCGCTTTTAGACATTAGGCAAATGTGGATCCAAAAAGATAATGCATTCAATGAAAATTTAAAGTGTGAGGAAATAAATACTATAAAGCAAATTTCAAATTTTGAAGTCGAGAGAATTTATCAGGCTCATAAATTGTGTGTGCTTGGTACACCTTTTGTATTTGTGGTGAAAAAGCAAGTAAGCTGGATTCCCTGACACAAAGCTCACCAGTAGAGGCTGGTATATACACGTGCAAGTATACTTGCACAAGTTTGTGCAGAGCTGCACCAATAGTCTCCCCTGTGCCACCAATAAAGGTAACAAATAGTGATTAAACCACACAGACAGATGGAGAGCTGACTAGTAGGCTATCCCAAACCTCAGACATCATGTTGAAAGAATAAAAATTTGATGGAAATCTGAATTCAGTGCCATCAGATTATATTTCAGTGGCCATAAAAAGGTCAGCAAAGACATCACGTTGAATCTGAAACATCTGTGAGGGAACTAAGTCACTCTAGTAGGCCTTCAATCCTACCTAATCTCAACAGAAAGGTAATAGAATTGAGTATAACTCACTCTTGTCAGTACAATGGCTCCCGTTCCTCAGTGCAACATTAATTTATTCAGAATATATGCAGAGGAGCTAAAACTATTGACACGGGGTAGAATTCTCTCTGTAGGATGTAAACATAAAAGATTCTGACACTCTTGTGCTCAGTAGGTACAACATACACATAAGCAGTGAAAGGTCTAAAGGAGATGTAGTCATATTTCTTTTAATGCTAAATTCTGCCCTTGAGTCTTCCCTTTACCACAAAACTTAAAGGCAGTTGCTCAGAACAAGCTGGCTCAGCGATTATACGATAAAAAATATGCTTACACCAAAATTCACCTTCATATCATATATTAGCTATCGCCCCCTTTTGAGTGACTATTTAGCTACCTAAACAAGGCCCTAAGAGTAGTGCCAACAGTTTTCTTTGAAAGATAAGTGTGCCAAGTTTTGGCATTTTATACCAAGACTGGTGTAAAAACTCTCCCTGATGTCTTTAAGAGCCCACAAATATTTTAATCCTGAATGCAACCCAAAATAGTGTACCTCATATGTAATATATAAATCAGTTTTAATAACATTTTAGATAAGCACTATGCTTTTATCAGAATGTTCAATGAGAGCTCAAAACAACAGGACTTCCATAGCTGTCTTTTTTGACTGTGTCTCCATGTTTTGACTTCTCAATTAATGTATTATATTTGTTATTGAACTATATATGATTCTGAAAGTAATGGAGCAGATGAAGCACAGTGAGAAGGCTTTTCCATTTGCTTCAATTCCTTTGGTAGTTTTAAAGCACTACAGATTATGGATCCAGCAGAGAAAATAATCAAAAATGAATAGCGATTCTTGAGTTTCTCCCGGCGTATTTGATAATCAGAATATCCACGGGTGTACTGCCGGTCTACAGTGTCCAACGGGCACAATATTTCGGCTATCATCCATGTCGCCATCATCAGGTGAACTGACGGACAGTCCGTCAGTTCACCTGATGATGGCGACATGTATGATAGCCGAAATATTGTGCCCGTTGGACACTGTAGACCGGCAGTACATCCGTGGATATTTTGATTATCAAATACGCTGGGAGAAGTTCAAGAATCACATCATACACCTTTATGGGGAGGAGATGTACCGCAGTGTGAAGACTCAGTCCGTCAGTTCACCTGATGATGGCGACATGTATGATCGCCAAAATATTGTGCCCGTTGGACACTGTAGACCGGCAGTACACCCGTGGATATTTTGATTAAAAATAAATAGTATTAATTTAACTTTCTGAAGCAGAAAGTGAATATGTATATCATTCTGCTAGAGACAGGGTACACAAGAATTCATGGTAATCAGTATCCAAGTATAACTACCACGGAGGCCCATAGGGATCATAATGTGACATGGAGTATCATTGCCCTAGAAGCTGTAATCTCTTTTGAGTCAGAGTGTCATGAAACATTTAAACAAGGAGTGATTAGTGCTGACAGATAATTTATATTTGATTGAATCAACTGTTCAGCCATGTTATACCTCATATCAGCCTTTCTTGTGGTACAAACTTACCACAACATATGTCCAACTGGGTTGCTGCTCAGTAACACCTGACTTCATACTCCAGTGAGAGGAACTTCAAATGCTTATGACATATACATTGACGTGACAAGTCATACAATACCTTCTAATATCATGTCAGGCCTTTTTCCACCCAGCGTAGTGCAGCAACTCAACATGGCATGGACTCAACAAGTTGCTGGAAGTCCCCTGCAGAAATACTGAGTCACACTGTCTATAGTCGTCCATAGTTGCAAAAGCATTGCCGGAGCAGGGTTTTGTGCATGAACTGACCTCTCAGTTATGTGCAATGAATGTTTGATAGGATTCATGCAGTGCAACCTGGGTGGCCAAATCATTTGCTTGAATTGTCCAGAATGTTCTTCAAACCAATTGCAAACAGTTGTGGCCCGTGACATGGTGCATTGTCATCCATAAAAATTCCATCATTGTTTGGGAATGTTAAGTCCACGAATGGGTGCAAACGGTCTCCAAGTAACTGTGCATAACGGAGAACTCAGCCCATTTCAAGTAAACACAGACCACACCATTATGGAAGCACTACCAACCTGTGCAGTGCCTTGTGGACAACTTGGGTCCATGGCTTCATGGGCTCTGTGCCACACCAAACCCTACGATTAGCTCTTACCAACTGAAATTGGGACTCATCTGACCACGCCAGGGTTTTCCAGTCATTTAGGGTCATACCAATATGGTCACAATCCCAGAGAGGCACAGCTGGTGATGTCATACTGTTAACAAAGGCACTTCCATTGTTTATCTGCTACCACAGTGCATTAGTGCTATATTTCACTGCACTGTCCCAATGGATACATTTGTCATGTGCCCTTCATTGGTTTCATGCAGTGTTGCTTGTCTGTTAGCACTGATAACTCTGCAAAAACAGGGCTGCTCACAGTTGTTAAGTGATATCAGTAACTCTTGACACTATGAATCTTGGAATATAGAATTCCGTAATGATTTCTGAAATCAGTTGTTCCAAGCATCTAGATCCAACTAGCATTCCGTGTTCAATGTCGGACACCTTGTCACATGAATCATCTGAATATAAATGACAGCTCTGCCAATGCGGCGCCATTTACTTCCTTGTATACAGCATCGGTATATGTGCATATGGCTATCCCATGACTTTTGTCACCTCATTGTAAATCAATATCTGTCACATTTTAATAGAGTGCATTTTATATTTAAAAGGAGGCCTACCCTCTATTTCAGCTGAAAATTAAATGAGTGTGGTGATTTTTTTTTTTTTTTAACATTTTTGTGTATTGTTCAGATTACCCTAAGTTTTTGCACTTGAGGTTCTAGAATGTTACAGCATGGCTGGTACATCCGTTTTCTGGCCAGTGGTCAGTCAACCATGGTTTTTATGCTGAACTGTTTTAGGTCGATCTCTCACAAATTTCGTCTCTCTCTCTCTCTCTCTCTCTCTCTCTCTCTCTCTCTCTCTCTCTCTCGTGTGTGTGTGTGTGTGTGTGTGTGTGTGTGTGTGTGTGTGTGTGTGATGAATAAGTAAGTGGCAAGCAAAATGATTCTAAAGATGATGATGACCAAGTGAGAAACCAGGACAATGTGATAAGGTAGTAGAAACAATCCATTCAGGCATGATGACACCTTAACACTATAGAAGTTAGTACTGGACTTTCGGATTTCTGGCTGTGAGGCCATCTTTATCTTCTATGTGCGAGAGGTACTGGCTAGAACATTCACATTAGGAATTGCGGGCAGTGCTATCTAGGCAACTGTAGTGTTTCATAAGTACTGCCACTGCCTGTTGTCTCTGTCAGTCCATTTCAGCTAGTGGACATTCAAATTTGTTGCCCTAATATACTAGACACCCTCTCCCCCTCCTCCCACAATTGGTGTGGATGGATGAAAACATCCTGAACTGAGCTTATGGAGGTAGATCATAGGCGGTTGTGGTGGCATGGCCTGATCACCCACTGGCTGTGGCCACATGCGTGAGTCGCCAGGTGCTTTCCTGATATCCAGTGATGAGTTCCTAAGGCTTTTGTGAACATAGGTTACTGTTGTACCAATTTTGACAGTGGTAATGGTGCTTCAGACAAAGCGTCTGATGGCACTGGGATGGTGGTGGTGGAGGACCTGCCAAAATTAGAAGTCCGAGCTGGTTTTGGTGATGACACTTAATTCCTCTTGATATTTGTACTGATATTATGTGCCACCAGAGTGTTTCATTTATTGCTGTTGGGGTCCATCTGTCATTGCTCTTGTAGGAGTGGATCTATGTGAGTAACATTTTGGGTGCAAGATGTATGGTTTGAGAGAGGGTGGTGTCAGGGGATAAAGCATAGTCTGTGGCTGACTCCCATAGATTAGTTCAGCTGGGTTGTGAACACTTTGTTGTCCCATATACACTAAAAAAAGAGTTTGAGGGCTGATATTGTTGTCGTGGATTCTTAGGTTTCAGGATTTGTTGTTTAAATGCCCATACAAAGTGTTCAACTGCATCACTGGAAGTAGGGTGGAATGGAGGCTGGAGCTATGTTTTATGCTGTTGGCCACATGGAAGTTCTCGAAAGTGGCCACTGTGAATTGCAGTCCATTTTCTGGAACCAGTGTGTGGGGCAGCTATTCAATGGCCAGAACCTGAGCGAATGCCTTCTGTCATGGTGGACACTATGCTTACAACATACAGGGATGTTGAGGATGTGTTCACAACAAATTACCATATTGTTCCCAAAAAAGGGCCTACAAAGCTTGGGTATATGCAGTCACAGTTTTGGTCAGGGGTGTTCATGGAGCAAATGATCATGCTGGTGTTGCCTGATCTTGGGCAAATGCTGTGCAGCTATGTAACATCTCTATGCCCTCCTGCTGATTGGTAAACTTCCATTGGAGTTTCAAAAGGTGAAGATAATATCTGTTCTGAAACCTGGCAAACCCAGTGACATGGTAGAAAGCTGTCGCCCCATTGCCCTACTTAGCTGCTGCTACAAGCTTTTTGAAAGGCAAGTATATAACAGAATAAGTAGTGCTATCCTAGAGAATGTTCCAGTTGATCAGGCAGGTGTCAGACCAGAGCATAGTGGCTGTGACCAAGCACTGTCTCTCACATCCTTCATAGTCAGGATACCAAATGAAGCAGTGAACATCTGTGGCATTTGTTGATCTAACTGCCACCTTTGACACTGTGTGGAGGGAAGGCCTTATCTACAAATTTCTCTTCATCACACCCCGCACAACAGGGGCTCGACTGATTAACAGCATGCTAAGCGATAGGAAGTTCCAGGTAATCACTGGAAGCAACATAAGCAAGGAGAGGGAGCTGAACAACGGATTGCCTCAAAGATCAGTTCTCTCACCATTACTGTTCAACGTATATCTGTCTGATCTACCTGACACTTCGTTCAGAAAATACTGCTATGCCGATGATCTGGCTCTAGCTGTACGACACCAGGAAATGACGACAACACAAGAGATTCTAACCAATGACCTGTCTGCATTAGATGATTACTTCAAAATCTGGAGACTCCAACCCAGTGTGAGTAAAACAAAAGTGTGTTGCTTCCATTTAAATAATTGGTTGGCGAACGTAAAACTGGAAGTAAGTTTCAGAGGCAGAATTCTTCATCATAATTGGAACCTAGAATAACTTGATGTCATCCTGGACCGTACACTATGCTTCAAACACCACCTTCTTAACTTACCTCAAAAGTTGAGGACTTGAAACAACTTCCTCCATAAGCTATGCGGAACTACCTGGGGATCTTCAGCAACCACCCTGCGATCTTCAGCTCTGGTCTTGGTGTACTCAAGTGCTCAGTGTTGTGCACCTGTTTGGATGAACAGTCATCATACAAGGCTGGTTGACACCCAGCTGAATAAGACAATGTTCATAATATCTGGCACAATCAGATCTACTCCAGTTTGTTGGCTTCCACTGTTAACTGTTAACTGGTATAATGCCTCCTGATCTATGTAGACGTACTGCCCTTATGAGAGAATTCCACAAGATCTCAAGGAATTCTAACCTACCTGCACATAGCGACCTGCCACTTTTAAATCGTAAAAGACTGAATTGCCATCCAACTCTGTGCGATGCTGCTGACATGGTTGCTAAGGATTTCAAACCTTTTGAAGAACGGAAAGGTCGGTGGGAAGCAGTGATAGATGTGTGCCTGCATAACATCTTCTCAGGTGCTACACTTCCAAGTGGATTCGACCTACCACGCAAGACCTGGACTACTCTCAACAGAATCCGTACAGGCCATGGCCAATGCCGGGATGCTCTCTTGAAGTGGAAGAAGCTGCCTAATCCGGTCTGTGACTGCGAGGTTCCATACCTGACTGTTCACCACACTGTCAGTGAATGCAGGATTCGAGCCTATCATGGTGGTGATGAGGACTTCCTGCTAACAACTCCAGATGCAGTGTGCTGGATTGAAGGACTGGATATTCAGTTGTAAAGACAAGCTTAAGTTTCTTGTGTGTCAGTATGTACATATGTATATGTAATTTATTTTCATGATATGTCTGTATTAGCCATACGCTAAATAATAATAATATGCCTCTTTTGATTCCCGGTAAGTACGCATCTTCCATCAAGTATCTTCATTCAGAATATCTGTCATGATTCCTAGTGCCTCAAGCTCAGTACTTATTGACACTCAATGTGTGTCTATCTCTGTGTTCAAGAGCATGATATCACATACAACCACGAGCCTGTTGTAGACATTCTTCTATGTCTTTAGGTCATTGCTCATCCTTTGCATGAAATATGATGAGAGGACTTCTTGCAAAATTGGGCCTCAGCATGTGGTGACAGTGACATGAGCTGCTGTAATAAGGAAACCTTGCAAAGTTGGTTTCCCCTCAGTGTTGATGTGGAAACATAGCACATACTGCTGATCAAATTCTGGGTCTGTACCTGTGAGTGGGCATGATAATCCATCTACATTTGAATGCTGTGCTGTTGGCTTTTACCTGAAGGTACAGCTGTACCCATTCAGAAAGAATGCTGAGCATTGGGCACATGGAGCTGTCCACTCTGGGATGCTGGAGCATGGTCTGAATAATGTCATCAATGGTTTATTATTGGTGATTGGGAAACCTTTGACTCAAACAGTTAGACATGGAATATCTTGATTCCAAACACACTATCACGAGTGCCTCCTCCTTGATCTCTGAGTAGTTCCATTATGCTGGAATCAACGTCCTTGATACATAGGCAATGGGCTTTTCTGACTTTTTTGAATACCTGTGCACTAATACCACCCTGATGCTGTAAGAAGAGGTGTCATCTACCAGCACTAGTGGACATCTGTGGGAGAATGGTGTGAGATATGGTGCTTCTCAGCATGAATTGTAATTGTTAAAAGTTTACTTGTAGGCTGGGGTCAAGTTGTATTGAACTCCTTTCTTCCAAAGAAAGCTTTCAATCTGCAAAGTGTGTGAAACTTGTGGCAAGAACTTGGAGTAATAGCTGATTTTTCCCAGGAATATTTGTTGTTCTAGCAGGTGTTTCGGGCAGGATGAGAAATCTATGGTGTTTCTACTTTGATATGTTGGCTTGATCTCCTCTTTGCTTAGCCATTGTACCAAGTAATCATCTGAAAAAAAAACAGCAAGTCTGTAAAACGCACAATAAATTTGTATACAGCAGGGTTGTAAAGAGGATGCAGAGTTTTTGGAAATTCTGTTGTTGGAAGGCTCCTGTGACACTTAGATTATCTAAATAACTAATTCATGCTGGAATATGACATTAGCCATACTATGTACATTTGGAAGATTGTGGGCACAGATGCAATGTCAAAGGGAGTCACTTGTAATTGTATAATAAAAAAGTTTTGTTGATTAAAATGATGTTTTGGAATTCTTTATCTAAATATGCTTCAGCTAAGTTGATTTTTGAGAAGTATTCTCTTCCAGTAAGTTTAGCAAGGTCTTCTGGCCATGAATTGGGGTGAGCCTCTCATTTGTGATTGGTACTCAACACAGCCTTGAAACCTTCACATAACCAGTGTGAGCCATTTTGTTTCCATGTGATGAATGATGGGGCAGTCTATGCATCAAATTTGACAGGCTTGACTACCCCAGCCTTTTGAGGTCAGTCAGGTTCTTGTTTCACTGCTGTGCATAGAGTGACAGGAATGGGTCTTCATGGCACAACTGATGCACTGGATCTGGGCGGAGGAAGATAAGGTGCAAAGGCAGTACAGTACACAGTACCATGAATGAGGCTGTGTCTGATGTGATGTGGACCACTACCATCACTTGAACGATGTACTCATGTCCAAGCCAAAAATTTTGGTAGCTAAGGGTGACCAGAAAGTAATAAGATCATTGGTTGTATGACGTATTTGCAGGCCACTGTGATCAAGAACTGACCCCATTGAGGGATGGAACTGTCTCCAGAAGCTGCAAAATCCCAAGAAGGTTGAGAGAATTTAAGAGGGCATAGTCATGCATATGTTGCCCAAGTAACCAATGAAACAGTGGCCCAATTTCACTTGAAAACAACCATCCAGATTAGAAATACTAACAGTAACAAACCCTGAGTGAAAGGATCACCTGTGAGGGCTATGGAAGGCAGTGTGTATATGGTTCCTTGCTGTGTGTGTGCTGCAGGATTGTACCAAGGTGCTCAATTGTGACACACACTGACCTGAGGTGGCCATCTTTCCCACAGGATGTCCAGCGAGCTCAGTGATCTAGACAGTCTTCTCCATATTGTGTGAAAAAGCAATGTGGTCATGATGATACTTCTGTACATGGCAACAGTGTAATGTTAATGTTGGAGATTCAGATGTCGTGGATGTATTTGACATTAATGACCCACACCATTATTGGAGAGAGAGAGAGAGAGAGAGAGAGAGAGAGAGAGAGAGAGAGAGAGAGAGAGAGTGTGTGTGTGTGTGTGTGTGTGTGTGTGTGTGTGTGTGTGTGTGTGTACTGTTGCCTGCTGAAGAGAATTACAAGCAAGCACGATACGTTCCTGCATGTCCTCTGGAGTTGTTGGAATATCGTGATAGACAACATCTTTAATGCATCCCCAAAGAAAAATGTCCAGAGGATTTAAGTCAGGAGACCTAGCAAGCCAACTGTCGCTCCTCGACCAGTCCATCTGGCAGGACACTTCCGGTTCAGAACATGACGTGCACGCAAGGCATTACGTGCTGGACATCCACCATGTTGATACCACATAAGCAGTCTGGTTCTTAGCTGCACTTCATCCAGAAGAGAAGGAAGAATTGATTTGAGGAAGTTGGCATATCATTGATGGAATAAGGACCAATAATTGTAGTACCAAGCATCCCACACCAGACGTTAACTCTCCATTGATGCTGATGTTCCACCTGTCTAAGCCATCGTGGGTTGTTGCTGGACCAATAATGCATGTTCCTTGTATTTAGCTGTCCTTTGTTTGTGTAGGAACATTCATCAGTAAACGGAACATTGGAGAAGTAGTTTGGGTTGGCGAGGATTTGCTGCAGTGCCCAGTGACGGAACTGTACACGATTCTGGAAATCATTACCACGCAATTCTTGATGTAGGTGTACATGGTAAAGATGGAACTCATGACATGTAAGAATATGATGTACACTGGTTTTAGGAATGCCGGTCCCATGTTCAAGCTGCCGTGTGCTCACATGTGGATTCATGGCAATGGAAGTGAGAACAGTAACGTCGGCAGCTTTGTCTGTGCTAGTGCTATGACGATTGCATTGACGTGGTTTGAAACTTCCTGTTTCTTGAAGCATCGCAACAAGATAAGAAAATATCTGTCGGGAAGGTGGGTTCTTGTCAGGATATTGCTCTCTGTACAGTCCCGCTGCCTGGGTAGCATTTCGCCTACATTCAACAATGACAACAACGACAATAAAAGAAACATTACGTTAATGCAGTTTGTAGGAAGGACAGCCTTTGCTTTATGCCTGCTCTACACAACAGCATTTAAAAGGACTAAACTGCTGTACTAAATGTACCCGTGCATAAGAAAACAGTATTGCAATTACTGTTCTGCTATCTTACATTCTCCGTAGATGAGTAGCATTTCTACCTTCTCTTCGTTGGTGTACATTCTACTCACACAACTCTTCAACTGATGATGGTTCATGGAATGATGGGTGTGCATTCTAGTTATGCTTAAATTTGTCCTCTGTCAATGTCAGCACACGGATGTGTTCCATTAACCCTAGTACGTGCACTAAGTGCTGGGAGTGCTTAGTGCACAACATCAATTTTGTGTTATGTCATTAATAATGTTGTGTTTCAGTGAATGGTAAATTGTGATACATTTTTAAATAGGTCTTTAGGAGAGGAATTGAATTACCAAATAAAAAAATACAGAATGCCATTTAAAAAAGTCATATCGCTGTTCATACCATTGTAAAAAACAAAGTTACAACGAAGGCAGTCATGCTGATTGATGTCCCCCTGATCTCTAAATAACATTTGCTTGAAACATTTTGTAAGTTGCATCTGGACAAACAGTTATTTAGGGCAGTCAAGATAAATAGGACATTGTTAGTAATCCTCTGTGTGCACTGAAAACTCTCTAGATTTATCTTCATGGCATTTTTTGTGGGATATAAAGGGTGTACAAAAAGTCCGGGAACATTTTCAGTTAATTACTGCACAAGAACCAAAATTTGCAAAGATATCATACATATGTCATTTAGAAGACAAAACCTGAAAGTTTTTTTTTTTTTCCTTCATGTATACTGCCACAGCTTAGTTTGGTAATTTTCTGATAGTCAGCGCTAGTCGCAAACATGCCGAGTGCATCAATGGATCGGCTGTGCTACAGAAGGGGACAGTTGTTTCATGAAATGCCCTCCCCAATCACCAGATCTTACTCCATGTGACTCTTTTCTGTGGGCACACATTAAAGATCTGGTGTGTGTACTGCCCCTACCACATGATGTAGCAGGTCTCCGGGAGAGAATACAGGAAGTGACTGCCACAGTTACCGATGCCATGCTAGGAAGGGTATGGCAAGAATTTGATTACCGTATTGACATCTGCCGGGTCACTCCTGGCTCGCATATTGAATGTTTGTAAAAAAACTTTCAGAGTTTCTCTTCAAAGGCGATAGGTATTACATCTGTACTATGTTTAGTTCTTGTGCAGTAAATAATTGAAAGTGTTCCTGGACTTTATGTACACCCTGTATGTAGGACGAAGCCATATATTGGCTTGCTTTTCTAGGAACATATGCTCTCAGTACACCTCTCATGCAGCATCTACCTCTGGAGGTGGCTGAGCACCTCTGTGATGCTTCAGTGCTTACTAAATGAAACTATAACAAAACATTCCGCTCTTCTTTGCATCTTCTCTGTTTTCTGTATCAGTCCTATCTGGTACAGATCCCATACTGATGAGCAATGTTGCTGTGCTTACCATGATCTGGAGCCACCTGAACAACAATATCGCAAATAGAGGAGTCAGCACAAGAAACTTTGCATCTAGGGTTTGGACAGGTGTAATTGCATTTTCATCTCAGTCCTTGCAAATAAATTACTCAGGAACGGTATGATTATTCTAGCTGTTTGTAGTACTGGTGGAACTCTAGCCTTAACGTGGCCACATGATACCTCCAAGAATAGCAATTAGTCAACAGCATGCATATGTCCTTGACTGAGAGAGTGACTGGTTAGGACAGTGGTGTTATCTTTCTCAGTAGGAAAAATGTGTGTGTTTATGCCCACTATTCATTAAAGAAATCATAATCAGTTA
The DNA here is from genome assembly GCF_023864345.2 of Schistocerca serialis cubense. Taxonomy (NCBI): domain Eukaryota; kingdom Metazoa; phylum Arthropoda; class Insecta; order Orthoptera; family Acrididae; genus Schistocerca; species Schistocerca serialis. The sequence goes on along the minus strand of NC_064640.1, from coordinate 464,695,139 downwards.
CCAAAGCAGAACCATCATTGTCATGACTCCCTTACTGATCTTTTCAAGAAGCCTTTGATAAAAAATTTGCTAATGTGATATGGAACTACTGTCTTCACCACCAGTATTGATAACTGCTGTGGACATGAGGCAGCAGCATCACAAATTTAGCGGGGAGAACTATCTTGACACTAAAGTTGGGAAGGATCTGAGGAGAGACAGAGGTTTAAAGAAACAACAAATTGCAAGTGTCCTAGATGAGATACCCACAATGACAGTACAAAATGAACACGTAAACAACAAGCAAACAGTTTTTAAAGAGTGACAATGACCAAGTGAGAAACCAAGATGATGTGATGATGTAGTAGAAACAGTCCAGTCAGATGTGATGGCAACTATACACAACAGAAGCAAGTACTAGACTTTTGGATTGCCGACTGTGAGGCCATAGTCAACTCATACACGTGAGAGCTGTAGGACAGAGCATTCATATAAGGAATTAGGGGTGGCAGTATCTTGGGGCCTGCAGCCTTTCACAGTCACTGCCACCACCTACCAGCTGTCTAAGTCCATTTCTTTCAGTGGTCATTCGAGTTCATGTGGCCAGGATACAAGAATAACTTACTGGTGTGGCTTCTCGTACTGACTGATTCATTTCTGACGATACATCTACTTGCTCTGTAGCTTGTCTTTTATTCCTCCTGGTGAATACAGTTTCTGAAATCATGATATGTTCTCTGTCGTGTCTTGCTGTTTCTTTGACTAAACCTCAGATTGAATAGATATCAGATTAATTATGGATTAGTTTTTTAGTTGATGATGCATCCTACATTTTTGTCACAATGTCAGATACCCTTTGACTATCAATTGCTGGCTTAATCTCTTTACACATAGACTATGTAAAGTATTAAACTGGCCACCAACACGATTGATATCCATAATGAATGTTTCTGAAGTGACCAACAATCCTCATAAAACCATGTGGCACAGCTCACATAAAAGACATGTTCTTGTAAAATAATCGCACAATCTGGTTCTGGCAGAACTTTTTAAGAAAATTATAGTGACTACCACATATCTCCAATTTTGAAAGTTGGTATTCACCACAAAAAGTTTTTAAATATTTGCCAGAAGGTGACCAGTTAGGTCAATAGTGGCACTTGCTGCCTGATAACACTATTATTTTATGGTTGTTATTCACAAACATAATTCTTTAAAGTTTGGAGATTTCCTTGTGTTGATTTATTGATTTGTTTTTATCACCAAGTTATCCTAGCACTTCAGATCTGTTGAGTTACATAGCTGGTACATTTTCTCCATTTTTATTTGACAATCTTTTACTGAGTATTTTTTACAGCATAATTCACATATTTTCTTTTTCTGCCTTACAGAACACACTTCCAGTAGGTTTAGGCTTTCCCATTTAATTATACTTATATCAAGTCTTAAGTAACACTGTTTTTACCTGTTGATCAGAAGTCGATCACATTTATTTATATATTTTCTGATCTCTTGAACTAGATCTTAACTCATTTGCCATTGTTGTCTAAATCTAAATAGGCCCTAGTTTCTTTTGGGACTTTTTCATGAATCTGCTTTTTGTCTTTAAATATAGTTCTTTCCAATAGTAATTAAATTTTATTTTACATTTACCACTTTATACCTTCACCAGTTTTTCTTCCAAAAGGCAAAATTTTATGCCAATTGATTCAGCACTCTCATACAATGATGTTTCCAAGGATGACCCTCTACTTGGATCAATACTTGGAACAATAGGTAAGTGAGAAGGAGATAAGTTTTCTTTATGCATTGTGATGGAGAAGAGGAGGAAACCTTCCATTTTGTGGTGCATTTCAACATGTTGATGTGGAAAATAATGAATAAAAAAATTGTATTGCTACTGAAGTATGGCATTGTCAGTCTGGAGGAGAGAAGTTATCATTGTCCAGTGCTACTCAGTGGTAAAGCATCTGGGGGAAGGCTAAATATCATTGGTTGCCAGTAGCTGACGAAGGTGGATGCATAGATTGCCGCAAATTGTTGCACGTACTGTATGAGAGGTAGTCATAAAGTTACAATTATCACCACAGCACTGTCAAGTTCTTGTTTGTTTTATGGTACATGTCTGCATTCCTGGTATATATTAAAATCCCTGTGCAACAGTATCATAGCATGGCAATAGAGGTGCTAACAGCAGGTGGCGTGAACCTATGATAAAGTATGAGTAATATACAGTTCTTCATTTTATACATTTGGCAGGGAACAATGCTGCAAACACCCATGCTGAGTTGTTGGAAGTGTACAGTAACAATGCACCACTGTATGACACTGTGGTTACGCGTTGCAGAAACTTCCAGTATGGTTAAACAAGTGTGAAAGATGAAGAATCAAGTGGCAGTTCATCTCTCTGTAAAGAACTGGGAATCACAAGAGAAGGTCCTTGTGTTTGAAAACTGGAGTATCACAATGGAGGTGACAGTGAAGAAAGTGAAAATCAGCCATAGATCAGTTTTCATCATATTGTACAAAATTTTTAACAAGACATGGTACCTGCTGGGTACCATGATGCCCTGACACCCATTCAATATGCCTGTTGTACCAAGGCAGCAGTGGAAATATTGCAGTTGTTTCAGGCCAGTTCAGATGACTTCTTTATGCACCTTATAACCATGTATTAGTGTTGGATATTAAATTTGGGGAGATATTATTTTCTGTGAATAATTTGTAAGGATGGTTTATGACTAGTAATGTTCCTTCACTTTGAGGAGCTTAATATTGTCAGAAAACATTTGGCTGTTTATTTAGTGGCAGTTGGAGACTGTCAATGTAAGTTAAGAAAAGCACTAATCTGTTCATCAGTTTTTATATAATCTGTAATTAATGTTTTCTGTTCGAAATTTGCTTTGCAGGAGATCGTATAGGGCAACTCTTTGTTACCTGTTATTTCGAGATCCAAGGTAAAGTATAAACCAGAAAGACTAAACAAGAATGTGAGATTAGTTTGGGCATATGGAAAAGGGAGGGGGTTGTTTTGGGATTCAAATGTCCCCTCCCCCATCCACAATATTATAAGTAGGACCTGGATTCATAATTAGCACAAGTATCTACTTTTCCATTTGTGTGGTATCAGCACATTGAATGTCTGGGTCCTTTGTGTTCTAACACTTAGCATGGAGGCAGTTTCATTGTTTACCTGGCACTGACCAATGACAGTGCACAGGCTGTAATGGCCTACATTGCTAATATCTTACGTTTCTTGGTAAACATGCAATGGTGTGGGCTCCTTCCTTTTTAGGTATTTACTCACTTACCTTAATGAGCTGCTTATAGCCATGGCCTGCCCTGAAGTGATGTATAGTGTGGTTCAACCTGGAAGAGCTATTTAACAGGCAGGTTGCACTGTATTCATCAGGAGGGTATATAAATTGTTCCATGGCCTGACTTAAAAGGGGGTTCATTCTACTAGGCTGATCATAGCTACTAAATAAAACAAGCTCATGGCTGAAATTTCTATGCAGTATTCTCACTTTAGTAACATTTTCTGCTACCAGGCTCATCCTGATGTAGAAGCATATACTTGGACATAGTTTGCACTATTCGGTTCACTCATACATACAGTCTATCTCTCTAGTACATGTGGGCATGATGAAAAGTAATGCCCCTCAACTTTTTTGTGAAAACTCTTGAAGGTTTCTAAATAAAACAAACTTTATTAGCATTGTACATCATTATTCTTCATATCTACATACTCATTTCTGAATGTAATCACCCTGGCAATGAACACAATTTCTGAACATAGTCACCTTGTTGATGAACATAATTCTCCCAACTAGGGACCATTTTGTTGATACTGTCACTGTAGAGTGTTTGACTTTGTTGATTGAGCCACTGCCTCAGCTCGCACTGCTTCATCTCTAACAAAGTGAAGTCCTGGAAAGTGTTCTTTAAGTTTTGAAAACACTCCCAGCTCTGTCACACACACTGAGGTTAGTACCACTGTTTCATTCATTACCAGCACAAACCACCCAACGCCACACATTACTGTTGTCAGTACAATTATCACCACACACAGCTTTCATTCTTCCATCAATTTCAATTGGAGGCACATTTTGTGCGGTTAGAAAATCGATTACAGCACGCTGCTTCTCCCACACTGACACAGTTACGTTATGTTATGCACCACCATGTTAGATGTTACGGTTCAGAGCTCTGTAGTGTCAGAGGGTTGCAGCTTGTGTCAAAGCAGGGTAGTCAGCCAAGTAATATGCATGACATGTAATACCTCAACCGATACTAAAAACAGAAAAAAAAATTGCATTGGCATTACTTTTCAGCATGCCTCTGTAGAACTCACAAATTGCTGTACAAAAAACTGCAACTTTTGCCAGTCAATAAACAATGGGATGGTTCACACAATGGTTATCAGTTTAGTATACTCACACAATACTACGCACTTCACCGGTATTCAGTACTCTTGAAGTTGCTGAAATGTGATTACTTAGTGTGCCAGGTGAAATTCTTTAGCCGATTAGAAAGTAGTCACAGTTTGCTAAAAAAAAAACTGGATCTCACCAGTTTATGAACCATCTGACTAAAAGCAAATTACATAATTTTTTATAAAAGTACTAGAACACTGAATGACATTACTAAAGCTGAACCATGACTCCTTACGACAAGTGAGCATAAAACTCTCCTGCTTCAGGGATGTACAGTTTCTACTCTCTGATTGGTAACAGTATAATTTGGCCAAAAAACTTCAGAGCTTTTCATGGAAATCACAGTAATGTCCCTCCCTGACAAAAATCTCAACTCTGAATTTCATTTAATTATGTCCCAGACTTTGTACCTTTTGAAAAGCACATAAACTCAAAACAAGCCCATTTATACTTGCCTTAAGAACAGAAGTAAAGATTTTGTTTCTAGAATTCTACTTTGTAATAGGCATTCAAATGTGACTCACAGTGTGATTACACAATGTGAATCACACCCTAAATCTTCATTAATTCTTAATGAATTTCAGGAGTCATACATCACATGCATGCAACATTCATCCCTTCACTCACTATGATAGCAGAATAAATGAAAGTAACAGTGTCAAACAACTGAAAATAACTATTACTGCTTGAAAACTGAAAAGATTAGTAATTGAGACTGTTATAAACAAAATATTGTTTAATTAAAAATTTAGCAACAAAGTGTTTAGTTTAATTCACCCTTTGATGTATTTACAAAAATATAACAATGTGTCAGGCTGTTGCTTTCAATGGCAAGTCATAAAATTTAGGTTTTGGGTAATTTTGAGTATCTTCGAAATTAATTTAGGTATAGAACTGAAGCATACAGGAGCTATCTATCATTATTCTGAAAGTCTATCAGAAATTCCACAGTATCTGGTATACAGGAAATTCCTTTATTAATTCAAAGGCTGGTGTGTGCTTTAAGAGGATTTAAAGTCTACAAGTACATGACTCAGCCTCCAATGTTTGAGTATAGGAATGACAGATGGCATCTTTCTGGTGTGGGAATAAATTTTGTGGGACAGTGAGTGGTATGGAAGAACGAGTGCTATTGTGCATTTGATTGTTTGCTTAATATTGAATAAATTTTTGGGCTGAAATTAAATAGTGAGTATTGCATCCTTATAAAATTTAGGCAGGCACATGCTGCCCCTCCCCCCCCCCCCCCCCCCCCCCAAAAAAAAAAAAGAAAAAATTCCTGAATATGCCCATGGAATCCAGTGGAATCCAGTCTTTTGGTTAGATGATCACTTTGTTTAGTTATGGGCTATGCCTGTGAGTTTTCGTGATGTGGAATGGTTTTCCAACTGATTCTTTGAAAGATCAGGAATTCTTCACTAAGCACTAGAACATTTGCCATCTACGGTCTGAAAAAAGCTGCACATATATTCAGATGTATCTTGATAAGCTTTCAAAGTTGTGCAAAGACTAGCAACTTGATGTAAATGTTCATAAATGTAACATTTTGCACTTATAAAGGTGTAGTATCTGATGACTACAATATCAATGCATCACAACTGGAATTGGTCAGCATATGAACTGGAATGATCATATAGGCTCCATTGTAGGTAAACCAAGTGGCAGAATTTGGTTCATTGCTGTCAGTCTACAAGGAAGAGGACATGCAAAACCTTCATGTCACCCATTGAGAAATATTGCTCAAGGGTGTGGGACCTGTACCACACAGGACTAACAAGAGACATTGAACATATGCAAAGAACACATTCCTACTTACAGAGGTTAAAGAACCAACTTCAAGTAACTATCATAGCACTAGATTACAAATCCATATGTATCACTCCTGTATGGAACACTAAGACAAGATTACATTAATTACAATGTCACAGAGGTGTTTAAGCACTCATTCTGCATACATGAATGGAATATGAACATGCACTAATAACTACTACAATGGGAACTATACTCTCCTATGCACTTCACTGTGGTTTGCAGAAAATGGATGGGGTCGTAGATGTAATTATCACAAACTATTGACAAGTAATTCCAGAATTCTCAATGGTTCACTACTTCCCCTCATGTGATCCCATACTTAGATAAACTTCTACATGAAACTAATTCTATAAAAATTGTGTAAAGTGTGTGACAAACGTAGCCATTGAAAGTAGTTAAATCTTCTAGCAGAATGAACTTACTGCACCCCACAATGCATTAATATGAATGCAGAGGTAAGGTCAATAAAGAATGCCAATAAATATTTTTTTCCTTCTTGCACTGCAACAGCATCACTGAAACAGTGTTTCATAACAATAACAGATAACATAAAGTTGGTAAGTAACAAAAAAAAAAAAAAATGAATGTTTGTACATACTTGGTAACAGTGTCACAGAAGAGCATAAGAGCAACCAGCATCTGTGGAAAATGGACATGGTTTACAATGGGCAGTGTTGCTTTGATGTTCTGGTTATCTCAGTGAATGAGATCAGAATCAGCAGAGCTTCTGTTATTGTAATCGAAGAATGCTGAATAATACTGAGTACACAGACAGAAAAATTCACCACTGGGCATAATCATACACATGTGATATGTGACTTTCCTTGAAGAATGGGTGCCAGGATTTATAGTGTATATACTGAAGCCAGCAACTTGTAGCAGGTCTACAAGGTTGCAACAGTTCCAGAGTTGACTTCATGTTATGATCCTGAAAGCAAACATGTAAGCAAAGTCTGAAAGTAACACTATCCACAAATAGTTATGAAGACAGAGTTAGGTTGGCTCAAGGTACAAGTAATGAGTATTTTACTTCTTTATGCCTTCATTTGACACTATTTTAAAATTTTTCCATACATAACATGACTTACCAATTGTAGTGATGAATTTACATAAATACATGGCCTGAGGGGAAAAGTAAGGGAAGCAGCAATAAGGGAAGGAGGAAACACAATGAAACTTCATGGGTTGAAAAGTAATGTGATGGTATATAGGTGATTACAGACTCAAGTCAAATTTACAAAGAACTTTGCAGCATGAGGCCACTTGTCAGTATAACATTGTTCCACCTTTGGCCTGGATAAATGCACTGCCCTGGTTGGGAAAGATGTCACAAAATCATAGTATTGTCTCCTGAAGCAAGATGGCCTACAACTGTTGTACTGGTCCTTGAAATCCTGTATACAGGCACTGTGACAGAGCTATCATCCGAGCTGATCCCATACATGCTCTGTCATGGACAGTTATGAGGATCTTGCTGGCTGTGGGAGTACCTCAGCATCATGCAGACAGTTCATAGACACACATGCAATGTGTGGACAAGCTTTGTCATGTTGAAAGATGATACCATGATACCCCAACATGAGAGGTAATACATGAGGACGCATAATATTCATGATATATTGTTGTGTCATCAGAGTTCTCTCAAACAGCATTAGCTATGACCTGAAGTCATATTTGATGACTCCCCACACCAAGAGGCCAGGAGTAACATGGCTGCAACTATTCGAAATGTTGGAAGGTATGGGATCTCTCCCAAGGATGCTGCCATACACACCAATGATGGTCATCTAGGATAGTGCACAACTGTGATTCATTACTGACCACAATGCAATGCCATTCATCAGCAATCCATGCTTCATGGCCACAGTACGACTCCAAACACAGCCATTTATATTGTGGTGTTGATGGGAGCATACACTTGGGATGTTTAATTCCCTAGTCATGCTGCTGATAGTCTGATCAGAGATGCAGGATGATAAAGAACGTTGCAAGGCATCCATTACTTGTTCTCACATGGCAGGCACAGATGTGTAGGGGTTATGATGTGCTTGGTGCTCAGTATGGTGACCCTATCTTTTGGTGTTCAGACATGATCGACTATAACCTTGATGATGAGTATGCTTGCCCTTACAGTCCCGTACAGTCAAACATCAGGTCAGCTTTCCAAATGGAGACCCACAGTGAAGCCCTTTCCAAACTCTGTCAGGTGCTGATAATGCTGTCTCCCATTGGTGTGTGACATCTCCATGTCCTTCAGAGTGATCACTCAACATCTGACACTGTTCACAGCATGTATGTACCCTACCAGGCCTGGTAACACTATTAAACACGAAAAACACTATCACACATGGTCGCCATTCCAGGTCACAGAGAATTACAGCTCCAATCTGTATATACCCATCAATGATGTGTATATGTATTAAGTTACATTGACATCTGATCCTGTGATCTGGATGCTTCAAATTTTGTTGCCAAGCAGTGTATATTTAAAAAATATAATATAGGATGTAACTCATAAGCAATTATGTTTCTACACAATCTAAAATTTTACTTTATTTTTATGCAATTCAGTGTAGATGAAGCTGATCATGTTTTACAGTAACAAGGTGAAGAAATCTGCACAAAAATCTTCCCTCATTTGCAGGAAATTTGTGCCATCCAGCAGCTCACAGTTCCCATGCAACTCATCATATATGCCATCTGATTGCAAAATACTGAGCCATGAAATCAGGCACTGGAAACAGTGCCTAGCCACAGGATGATTGACAGTAACACTACTAGTTAAATTTATTAGCACACTTAGCACTCACACAATGGGTACTGTCACTTAAAGGATTAAGAGCTGTAGAATAGCTCGTCAGTCCACATCCAATGCCCCTTAGTGCCTTTTGGGACAGTAATGCTATCCCATATTTGGTCTTGGGGGTAGGGAGGAGGTGGGGGAGTGGAGATAACATGAAAAGTGTGTTGTATCCTTGAACACACCAGAACCTAAATCTCATACTTCATATGAAATAAGATCTATGAATGCTTGAGTAAAGAAGTTTTTGCCAGATATTTCTAAGTGAGGCATTGCTTCTTATAGCTGAGGCAGAGATGTGCTCAAAGGCCATGCCAAAGAAGTGTCCAGCTACAATGGGCTCATTAATACAGAAATACTGCTGATTATCAATAAATCAGTTTTTCCTTTGAGTTTAGTTTTAGTTTGAACTATAGTGGTGCCTGATTGAAGATGCTGTAAGATGAACATGATTCACAATAGTTATTTAGCACAACATTAGACAAAACATAACTTGATTAGCTTGGATGCTATTGATATAAGAGAAGATGTTTCAGTTCCCAATAACTCATCTTTCAAGAGCAGCTGCGGCTGTCAGTCCAAAGCCATATATTTTCTTCAATGCACCTGTGGAGCTATATTATGAATTTATACATTACATATATCACTTTCATCCTGAGCTACCCATGCATCAGACATGTAATCCTCATAATCTGTCTAGGATTTCATGGATGAGCTGCTTTCTCATGAAACTTGTTAAACATTGATAAAAATTGACTTTCAATTGAAACAGTCACTATCTAGAATGACATTGCTCACTAATGCACTGATGGTGGTTTGATTAGAAGCCATGGCATACAGAGTCTCTTATTACAGTACTTTACTGCTGTGCACATTTAATCAAGTGTTTGTATCCCTGCGTATCATATGTGAAGTACACATTGCTCATTTCTTATTATTTCTTTGTGGTGCTGTGATTTTTACAGAGAGTATCATACTTTTTTTTAAAAACAAGGCATGTAATAAAATAGGAAATGTGATAAAATATTTTAATCTCACTATATATAATGTGCAAAAAAAAAAAAAAAACCTCTTCCACACAACAAATACACACTTGACATGTTACACTAGGAGAAAAGAGAAAACCTACTTCAAAACAATATTACAGGAGAAAGACTCATCTTCATCTGTGTACATCTACATACACATTCTGCAAACCATTATGAAGTGCATTGCTGAGGGTACTTCCCATTGTACCACATATCAGATTTTCATTCTGTCCATTCACATATGAAGTGTGGGAAGAATGAAGGCTTAATAGGCTCTGTGCATGCTTAATTAACCTTACCATTTCTATAAAGTCCCTAAGAGAGAGGTAAAGAGAAGGCTTTATTGTATTCTTAGTTTCTTCAGTTAACTTTGAAAGCAAGCTTGTGTGGGATACGTGGAACAAACCTTTTAAGTGCCTGCTAGTTCAGGTTTTCCAGAATTTTAGTGGCACTCTCCCATAGGTAAAACAAATCTTTGACCATTAATACTGTTCTTTCTATATGTTTAATATCCCATGTTAATTCTATTTTGTACTGATTTTCACACTAGCACAATATTTTAGGTAGGTTTAATAAGCAATGTCCATTGCAGACTTATTGCATTTACATAGTATCTTACTGGTGAACTGAAGTTTATCACCTAATTTACGTATGACTAAGTCTGCATGGTCATTTCATTTCACAATGCCACAAACTGCTACACCCAGATAATTATATGAAATGATGTATTCTAATTGTAGCTGAAGTCATACGATATGGAATAAATGACACAAAAGGAATACAGACATCTAAAAATGAGACTGACAGAAAGCGCAATATGGAAAAGTAGGATTGGCTAGAGGCCAAATTCAAGGCTGTAAAAAATATATATAATTAGGGGAAAGATACATCTTGTCTATATGAAAATTAATGAGACCTTTGGAGAAAAGAGATGTAAATTCATAAATATTAAGAGTCTGGGTGGCAAGCTGAAAGGTGTAAGGAATATATAGAGGGTCTACATAAGAGAAACAAACCTGAGGCTACTATTACGAAAAGAGAAGAGGAAGTAGGTGAAGATGGGAGATATGATACTGAGAGAAGAATTTGACAGAGTAGTGAAAGACCTATGTGGGAACAAGGCCCCTCAAGTAGATGACATTTCCTCAGAATTATTGTGATCCTTGGGAGTGCCAGCCATCACAAAATTATTTCACCTTGTATGCAAAATAGATAAGACAGGCAAAATACCCTCACACTTCAGAAAGAATGTAATAGTTCTAATTCCAAAAAAGGAAGGTGCTGATAGGCGTGAATACTACCTAACCATCAGTTTAATAAGTAACGCTTTGCAAAATACTGACACAAGTTATTTACAGATGAACTGTAAAGCAGGCACAGGTAGACTTTGGTGGAGATCACTTTGGTTTGTGGAGAAATGTAGGAACACAGAAGGTGGTAGTGACCCTATGACTTTGCTTAGAAGATAGGCTGAAGAAAGGCAATCCTATATTTATAACTTTTCTAAAATTCAAGAGAGATTTCTAGAGTGTGGGCTGGACTAAACTCTTCAAAACTTTTAAGGTAGCAGGGATAAAACACAGGGGGCGAAATAAGTTTTATAGGTTGTACCGAAATGAGACTGCAGTTGTAAGAGTCAAAGGACATGAAAGTAAAGCATTGGATGAGTAAGCGAGTGAAACAGGGTTGTTACCTATCCCTGATAATCACTCCCTGCACTGAGCAAGCTGTGCTGAAACCCAAGGAGAAATCTGGAAAGGGAATTAAAGTCAGTGAAAATACATAAAAGCTTCATTGTTTGGTGGTGGCATTGTAATTCTGGCAGAAACAGTAAAGGACTTGGAAGAACAACTGAGGGGAATGGGTAGTGTCTTGTAAACAGATTGTATACCTTTCCACCTAGAGAGAAAACTGTTTTACCCTTACCTGAAATGAACCAGTTTCCATATGTTATGACCTGAACAATCAGGTAAAAATACTGAGAAAATTCTCATGGTGATAGTTTTTCCAAAAAGTCTCTAGCATGATCAAACTATTCAAAATGGAAATATATATAACATCCAACTGGCACTGCATGCATTGTTTAGACACTTTATATAGTATATGAAATGAGACGTTCCCAGTCTAAAAGCATGCAGGAAGCACCTAGAACTATCGAAATCTAGCGAAATATATAGCGTTTACCTCAAGAATGCATGCCTCTGTAATCATGTTGAAGTTTGACATGATCTGTTTCTCTCTGGGGGTCACAAAATGGAACAAAACTGTTGCCAAAAAGAAGCCAGGAAGTTGCCGAATCATTGCAGTGTGGAGTGATGCAGAAAAGTGATGTGGTAGAGCCACCATAAATTAAAAACCAAACCCACTTGATTGTGCAGGCCAGGGTAGAAAGGGATAAGATGAACATCAACAAAGGTAAAGCAAGGGTAATGGAATATTGTCAAATTAAATTGAGAAAATTAGATTAGGAAATGAGATACTAAGAGTTGTAGATGAGCTTTGTTTTTCAGGCAGCAAAATAACTTACAATGGCTGAACTATGGAAGATATAACATGCACAATGGCAAAGCAAAATAAAATAAAATAAAAAATTCCTGGAAAAGAGGAATTCATTAACACTTGATATAAGCTCAAGTGTTAGGAAGCCTTTTCTGAAGGCACTTGTCTGGAGTGTCGCCTTGTACTGAAGTGAAATGTGGACAATAGACAACTCAGACAAGAAGAGAAAAGAAGCTTTTGAAATGTCATTATAGAAGATTGCTGAAGATTAGATGGTCAGATCCAACAACAGCTGAGAAGGTATTTAATTGAATTGGGGGAAAAGGAAACTTACAGCACAACTTGACTAAAAGAAAAGACTAGTTGATATAACATATCCTGAGGCATCAAGGAATTGTCAGTTTGGTAATGCATCTACACTTACATCTTCACAATTACTCTGCAATTCATAATTAAGTGCCTGGCAGAGGGTTCATCAAACCAACTTCAAACTACTAACTTTAAACTACTTCTCTACTGTGCCACTCTAAAATAGCGCATGGGAAAAGCAAACACTTAAATCTTTCTGTGTGAGCTCTGATGTCTCTTATTTTATTGTTATGATCATTTCTTCCTATGGCGGTGGGTGCCAACAAAATATCTTCACACTCTGAGAAGAATGTTGGTGATCGAAATTTCATGAGAAGGTCTTGCCACAGAAAAGAATGCCTCTGTTTTAATAACTGCCACACCAGCTCATGTATTACATGTGTGGCACTCTCTCCCCTATTTTGTGATAATATATAAGAAGTTGCTCTTCTTTGAACTTTTGCAATGTCCTTTGTCAATCCTACCTGATGTGGATCCCACATACCACAGCAGTACTCCAGAAGAGTGCAGTGTAAGCAGTCTCTTTAGTAGATCTGTTATGTATTATAAGTGTTCTGCCAATAAATCGCAGTCTTTGGTTTGCTTTCCCCACAAAATTATCTATATGATAATTGCAATTTAAGTTATTCGTAACTGTAGTACCTAAGCATTTAATTGAGTTTACAGCCTTCAGATCTGTGTGACTTATTGTGTAACTAAAATTTATTAGCTTATTTTTAGTGCTCATGTGGATGGATTCACACTTTTCAGGATTTAGAGACAGTTTCCAGTGTGGGGGTAAGAATTGTAGTGGGAGACGAAGGCTTAAATACAGTAAGCAGGCTCAAATGAATGTAGGTTACTGTAGTTATGCTGACATGAAGTGGATTGCACAGGGTAGAGCAGCATGGAGAGCTGCATCAAATCAGTCTTTGGAGTGGAGATCACAACAACAATTATATGGTACTAAGTTTTTGCATTTTTTAGGGTACACACACACACACACACACACACACACACACACACACACACACACACACACACACACACACACACACACACACACACAAGACCACAGTCTCTATTTTCGATGAAGGCCAAAAGCTCACTTTCCAACAGCCTTTTTGTTGTGCCTATCTGCGACTCATGTTCCATTGTTTGATTCATCCTACACAGCTATCAAACTGTTTAAAATTTTAATAAAAATTGTGTAGTAGCACCAGCATTCACTTACTTTTTTGCATTGTTTGGTCACAGTGATGAAGTCATCGAAGAAATCATGTTGTGTAATCTGATTAAAAAAGGTGTCACTGAGGTGTAATGCTAATTCTGTAAACAGTTTCACATGTAGGTATATATTTTTTAAAATGCTGTATGAAATTCAATTTATCAGCATACAAGCATTGGTTGCATTTATATGAATTTCAAATGAAACCATAGAACAAGATCAAAAAATATTTGCTCATATTCTCTGCAAGTCTCTGAATTGGTCTGGAATTTGATTTTCCAGGACAACAGTGTGGTATGTTTAGCAACAGCTATAGAATATACAAAGTCTTAGAAATTGTTGTTGCTGCAAGCATTGCTTGCATATAGCAGAGTTTGGAGACTTTTATTCTTTTGTGGAGTAAAGTGCAACTGGCATTTTTCACTTTGCCATGCTATAAAACTCAAATTTTCTTACTGCATGAAGATTTAACTAATATAATTTTCATAGATTATGATGCCCCAATACATTTCAGTCTAGTATTCTGGATTTTATTTCTTTAAACCTATCAAAATACTTGCCGAAGAAAGAAAGGGAACAAAATCATTTTTCATCCATATGGCATCAAGATCACTAGGCCTAACACCAAGAGGTTTTTGGCTAAGATAAAAGATTATTAACATAAGAAGGCTCTGGTAGACTTTAAATACTATAGCCGTAAAGGAGACTTTGAGGGGTCTGCTTTATTTCTGAAGTATATACACATAAGACAAATTTGTTTTGGAACCATACACTCCCACCTACAATACAGTATTGAGATTTGGGGTGGAGCACCAATGGTATACATGGACAGGGTTTTCAGAGCCCAGAAAAGAGCAATTAGGATAATAGCTAATATTAATAAATGTCAGTACTGTAGAGAATACTTCATTACATATAACATAGTGACAGTGGATTCACTGGATGTTTTCGGGACTACACAGTTTGTAAAAGAAAATATGGAACATAGTATAATAAATATATAAATCCATTGTTATAGCACAAGACAAAGAGGGGATTGCCACATAAAATTTAGTAATAAAACAGCAGCAGATCATAGTCCATTTTTAGCTAGAAGACATTTTCATAACAGACTGCCAAATAACATAAAACTGTTAAATGGAAAGATAAGAGGGTAGTCCCAAAAGTACATAGACCTGTTTATTTCTACAATGGTTTACATCAGTTTACAGCTTGAACATTTAGCTATTTTTCAGCCCAATCACCATTTCTGTCGATGCATTTTTGTAGACACTGTGGCAGTTTTTGTATGCCCATGTCATACCAGCTCACCGCCATGCTTTTCAGAAAGTTACGAACCTCTCCTTTCACCTCGTCATCGGAGCTGAATCGCTTTCTGGTCAAATGTTCTTTTAACTTAGGGAATAGGTGATAGTCACTAGGCACCATGTCAGGTCTATAGGGTGGGTGGGTGAGTGTGTGGGTGGGTGGGTGATTATGTTCCACTGAAACTGCTGCTGAAGAGCAATGGTTTGCCGAGCGATGTGTGGGCGAGCGTTGTCATGGAGAATGTGTACGCACTTGCTCATCATTCCTCCTCTCTGGTTCTGAGTTGCCCGTTTGAGATTTTTCACAGTCTCACAGTATCTGTCAGCATTAATTGTGGTCCCAATGGGCATAAAGTCGACCAACAATACCCCTTTCCAATCTCAAAAAACAGTTGTCATGACTTTACCGGCAGACTGTGTTTGTTTGAATTTCCATGGCTTTGGCAAAGAAGGATGCTGCCACTGGCATGGTTGTTGCTTGGTCTCAAGTGTAAAGTGGTACACCCAAGTTTTGTCCCCTGTTACAATTGAGTCCAGAAAGTTGCCCTGTTCGGCTGCCAGGCAGTGAAGAAATGGGTGGGAAGCATCAACTCGTTGCCGCATGTGGCCCTCAGTCAGCATGTGTGGCACCCATCTTGCACACATCTTCCAGTAGCTCAATGTTTCCGTTAAAATTCTGTGAGCAGTGCTTCGGGAAACCTCAGGAACCAACGTGCAGAGATCATCCAGGTGCTCTGCCGATCTTCACGCAAGATTTGCTCAACCTTCAGCACTGTCTCCTCAGAAATTGATGGTCTCCCGCTTCTTTGTTTGTCATGAATTTCGGTTAATTCAGCTGCAGACTCTCTACACCACTTATGAACATTTTTGACATCCATGCACGACTCACCATACAGTTCCATCAGTTGGATTTCAATCGGCGCAGTGCCCTTTGCGTTAAAAAACTGAATAACTGCACGCAATTCACACTTGGCACTAACATCCAATGGGAGATCCATTCTCAAGCCAAGACTGAGCGCCTCAGCACGGCGTGCGCATGTTTACACGCAGCATGTGAAGCACTCTTCATAACAGTGTGACCAACTGCTACACAAACAGAGTTCTGTACTTATAAAAAAACAGGAAACCTTACTTTTGGGATAACCCTTGTATTTAAGACAAAATTAAGGCAACTGTTAACTACCGAATGTTTGTACTCCATCAAGGATTTTAATGCATGTTATGTATAATTTATCTTTATTTCTAAACTCTTATTAATGTTCAGATGTTTATAAACAGACTGTGTCCACGACTGTAAAAGTTATTATGAACAAATAAACCATTTATTTATTTATTAAGACAAAGGGTTTTTTTCAAATTATTATTTGCTTCACCTTTGTGACACCATTTAACTGCTGCTGTGAACTCAATACCATAATTCAGTGTCAGTTAATACTGGAATGAAAATTATATGAAAGTGAATTGTCAGTTAGGTTTTACAAATACCTCTTTACAGAGAAAACTGTTTTTCATCCCATAAATGTATTTCTGACAAGTTACACAAATAAAAACATCGTGTTGACATTTTCTCTGTCCTCACAAAAGTTTGCAGTTATATAAATGATACCGTTTTACTTGGGGAAATCAAATTTGGTGATATAAGTGACATACCACTTACATGGTTTGAGTGTTTGTCCACAACAGGAAACAGGAGGGGCCAAATTGCATGACAGCAAATGGACCATGAAAAATAAATCCAAAAAATTGTAACCCAATCAAAATATCAATTCAGCCTGCTTTACACTTAGAAGGAGCTTACATTATCATGATTTCTGCCAAAAATCATATCATATTTTGTATAATACTTTCACTCTGTGATATCTTACAGGATAATCTTATGTAGCAATCTATCAAAGTTCAAAATGAGTGAGATGGAACAGTGACAAGTCACTGGACTTGCATTTGTGAGGACACTGATTAAAATTACCATCTGGCAGTCCCGATTTATGTTTCCCATGGTTGGCATAAATCACTTGATGGTTAATTCCATTGAATGGGACATGGATCATTTCCTTTCCAAATCTGAGCCTGTGCTCATCTCCAATGACTGTCATTGACATGGCACTGAATCCTAAGTGACCTTCTTTTTTCTTTTGAATTCAATAGTTCTTTGTGTAGAAATGAGCAATAAAAATATTGTTAAGAGTTGATAGTTGAATATTTATTGAGGAATCTTCAAATAAAGTAAATGGAAGACTACAGGAGAAAAATGTCATTCACACCATCAGTCATACATTCACTACATCAATCGTTAACACATTTTTATGTCCCTACACACTCTAAAGACAACTAATCTAGAGTATGGCACGTGCATGGAGAACAGCTGCCTTTAATGTTTTCTATGGATCAATACTGGCTGCTTTCAAGTTGTGTAAGTAGACATTATTCATGCCTTCTTTCCTTTAGCAGTCAGTCTGAAGCAGTCAGTATGGTAAGCAGCAAATCTTTAGTCTATACGACTTCTTAACTTCTGTGTATGTGTTACAGATGACTTTTTTTATAATTTGGTCTATATACTTCAGTCATGGTTTGACTCTCATTATTTATCCAGATCTGCAGTTCAATTCCTGTGAATGTCTGCAGTTGTGCGACATCCTTATATCTTATAGTAATCATAGACAAACCACCACCACCACCACCACCACCACCACCTACTTTCCAAGTATTAAGCCTCTTGATCTGTTAAGGACTCATCCAAAATTTAGTGCTAATATTTTCTCCAGTTGTTTTGGTGGTTCTGAATATAATATGCGATTGGTTCTATTTTAAATTACTTCAACATGTATTCTTCCATTTGTGATCCCATTTGGTAGAACCAATTGTTTGTCTCGAGAATTTCATTTCACAGGCTGCAGGCTGTTTGTCCTTTTTGCACCTTTTGTCTCTATTGTCCAATCTTCACTGACATAGCACAGGTCTTTCTGAGGTCTTAGAAAGGTGTATTCTCGTGTGCTTCAGGACTAAGGATTTTGTTACATCATTAATGACTCCCACTATTTTTGTGTGCCTGATGCCATTTTTCAACTAGGTCTGTTGCTTCCAGAAAGAATATGTGAATGTTTTCACTCTTTCCAAAATTTTACTTTTCAAATAGAACTTAATATGCATTGGCTATTTTCCACACAAGGCAATAGTTTTTTTTTCCATGCTGTATTACTCACATATAATCTCTAAATTGTGGGCAGAATGCTGCAAGTCATCCTCTGAAGACGCAGCAAGAGCTAAACCGTCTGCAAGAAATAAAGCCTCTAGCTTTGTGTTTCTGCCAGTGTCAGTGAAGTCATGTGGCATTTGTCTCCACTGTTGGATGATTTCATCCATACAAATAATACACAAGACTGTTGAAAGGCCCTGTTGTACTTCTGCATGAATTCTGCCCCACTCTGATAATTTATCCTCGTTCATGACACAGATTAAATTTGTTCTGTAAATTTTGTATGTACTATCCATAATTTGCTGGGGGACATGATCATCTGCCAGAATCTGTAATAATTTGTTTCTTTTGACTTTATCAAAAGCTTTTTTGAAGTTGACAAAGGCTATATTTCTTGCTGTTTTTCTATCAGAAATTTCAATGACAAATAGTCATCACAGCAAAAAACATTTTGCTCCTCACCCATGATGGTTTCGTAGTGCATGTACAACTGATGATGTTGGCAAAAATTTTAAATGACTATTTCATTAACTTTATTCCTAGGAAGTTATCCTCTGTGTTACTCCCTTGGAGTCAGTGAAGATAAAATTACACTTATAACACAGGCTGATAATGAATCATTGGATATTTAATCCAATAATGGAAAAAGAAGAAGCCTTAATATACAATACAATAAAAACTAACATTTGCCACACACTTTGTAATGCTTCAAAGAGTATAGCTGCAGATTTTAATCACAGAACTCTTACATTATCATACAAGTACACTTACTTTTTACACATATTCATTTTAAATAATAAATACTTAGTTTCAAATGAACTTTAATGTACGGTCATCAGCAATTGAATTAGTGGCACCCTTTTTTAATAACTAATGGTGTGCAGTAGCCCATTTTGTACCAGTAACAGTAACAATGCATCATGGCACAGACTCTATCAGACACAAAAGGATTTTAGGAGATATCTTGATCCACGACTGCTCAACCACCACTGGTAAGTCATGGATATTGAATGGAGCTGGACCCAAGGCAGACGCAGTTCACTCATTGGAGTTACAAAAGGGCTCAATAGGATTGAGGTCAAGTTAACTGTGGAGGCACAAAAGCATCCTCATGTCTATGGAGTGGTACTCAAACCATTCTAACAACTGGGAAGCCATGTGCCTGAACATTTTCTTACTGTAGGTACAGGTTTCATGTAGAGTAATGTGGGTGAACCAACTGATACACACAATCTGATGTTTTGTTTACCAATGAGAGATGATGGCAGGCAGAGCACAGAAACCATTTCATCACATGTGAGCATCCCTCACATGAGAATACCTCTAGCATCTTCAACTGAGCATTGTTAGCTGTTTATGATGGTTTGCTAGATTAAAGCCCCATTGAAGTGGCAAATTAGGAACCAATCCAGCACTTTTCAGTAACTTGATAAGTGGTTGATCAGAGAGACTCATTCATTTGGGGAGCTAAAAAAAACTTTTGATGTGAAGTTACTAAGGCAGTTTTAAAGAAAATATATTGCATGTTATGTTCAGAATGGCAGATGACATGATGCGAAATGTGTGGATCCAGAATTCAGACTGGGGGCAGGATCACAGACTGAGGGAGGGGATTGGGGGGGGGGGGAGGAGGAGGATCACAATTTGTTCCTGACTTTATCCCTCTAGCCACCTAAATATAATTTGCTGTCAGGTCAACTTTGAACATGCCTGATATGCTTACAATTTCAATAATAAGAACAGCACATTATATAAAATGTTATAATTATAATAAATTGTTTAATATTACTGGACTATAATAATGTTTTTTAATTTGTTTGGGTCACCGGTGGGTCACAGTAATTGCGGTTTTGTTCTGCTGTCATCTTTTACTTGTGGTGTTCTTGGTGAAGTTTAGTACTTTGAGTTTTTTTGTTAGTCCTGTATTCATTCAATTTCCTGTTGAAGTCTACATTGTGCTCTTTGTACTATTTCCTGGTCTCATTGGGGCTAACTTCTGCAAGGGATGTTGGGAAGTTTATAGTTTCAGTAGCTAAATGGTAGTCACCGCTGTTAGTTATTTTATCTTGCCTAATATGAAGTTCTGCAAAGTCTTTCGCTAAGTGTTTGGTCCACCGGGATTCAGTGGCTACTTTGAGATCTTATAAGACAGCATATGAGGTCCATTCTGTATACGTAGCTATAGACAGCTAGTTGTCTTCTTCTAATGGTCATGATTAAATTTGTAGCATTTTCTCCCATCTGGTAGGACCCTTCGTACCACTACTTTTTTGCAGGAATTTCTTTACTTGTAATAAGGGGACACTTAATGTGATATTCATGGTTAGGTATAGGCTCGCTGCTGCATAGAAGCCTGACTACTGTGTTATATTGTCTCAGTGTGATATTTATCAAAATGGCTCTGAGCACTATGGGAGTGTGATATTTATCAACAGATGTTTTGTTGTGAACATTTTTCTGCAAGCATACTATGGCCTATCTAGTATTAGTTTCCTTTGTTGGAGAGCTACCATTTCATTGAGATCAAAATAACAGTTCGTTCACATCAGTGCTTGGAACATCCCCTGGCATAACTTCGAAGAATTTGTGATTCAGAGAAATAAACCATTTGAAAATAGTGGGAACATTATAATTTACACAATATAAAATCGTAGTGGGCACTCATCATCATCAGTATTTCACTCAGCACAATGACTGTGAACACAGTTGTGCAGACTATGTTTATGCAAGCATGTAAATTAGGGTAGTACTGTTTCTTTCAGTCATTTCTGCCTAAATTTGGGAAGATGGTCTTTGTGTTACCATTCTTCTTAGGGGAGGATCCTTCCCTGCCTGTCTTGCCCTATTCAGATTCCTTTGGTTTACTGGTTCTACATGTGGATTCACAAAGTGCATTGGATTCATTATTAAGAATAGGTATGGCCAGCCCACTGTGAATGGACGGGTTTTTCTGGCTGTAGCATTCTCTGAGACAGCCAGGCTGAAAGCTTAGTCTTGTGGGCAGCCCCCATGCAAGCAACAGAAAAATATTCCGTCTTAAACACAGCTTGTAAATTCTAAAGTTTCTTGCTAGTTTAGAGAATCTTATTTTCATGCTATTTGATACTGTGAGGTAAGGAGAAAAATTTGGAAATTCGTATACACTGAGGTGGGAAAAGTCACGGGATATCTCCTAATATCGTTTTGGACCTCTTTTTGCCCAGCGTAGTGCAACTACTCAACGTTGCATGGACTCATTAAGTCGTTGGAAGCCCAATGCAGAGGTGAAAGAAGAGGTTCTTAACTTTCGGAAAAGCATGGCGGCGAGATGGTATGACATGGGCATACAAAAACTGCCACAGCTTCTACAAAAATGCATCAACAGAAATGGTGAATATATTGAAAAATAGCTAATTGTTCAAGCTATAAACTGATGTAAACCATTGTAGAAATAAACAGGTCCATGGACGTACCCCCCCCCCCCCCCCCCCACAGAAGATAAGATATTCGCAGTTTTTCACTGGTTTACTGTTTTATTTAATAAGAAGTGCTGTATGTTGTCTCGAGTCCTTGTTTCCTGAGACTAGTATGACCTGCCCCCCCCCCCCCCCCCCCACCCAGTTCAGATCCTGGGTACGCCCTTGAACAGGTCTATGTACTTATAAAAAAATAGGCGACTTTACTTTTGGGATTACCCTCGTATATATCTAAAGTTTACAGTAATGCTGCAACTTTTAGTGTTTCCCTATTTGTATAGTAAGAACAGCTGTTTTTTAATTGTGCGAAATCCATTTTTCAGCCGGCCACGGTGGCCGAGCGGTTTTGGGCGCTTAAGTCTGGAACCCTGCGACTGCTACGGTCGCAGGTTCGAATCCTGCCTCAGGTATGGATGTGTGTGATGTCCTTAGGTTAGTTAGGTTTAAGTAGTTCTAAGTTCTGGGGGACTGATGACCTCCGATGTTAAGTCCCATAGTGCTCCGAGCCATTTGAACCTTTCTTTTCCACTTTTCGGTCTCTCGTTTAAATATGTGAGTAATTTCAGTAAATCTACTGTCACAGTCCGATACAGTTCTACGATATGTATCCGTAGACACCTCGTTTTTTGCAATCTAATAATGCGTTGCGAGATAGGGCCTCTTCACCTTTACAGTCCAGGAATATTTATAAATTTAACTTACAATACTTTATAAATTAATGCGGATATCGAAGGCTCTTTTCCGCTTCAAATGAGACTCTTCAGTGACACAGATGGTTCAATAATTATTAATTTTCGGGTAAACTTTAATTTCGAACTGGACGCGAAAAGCCGCCATGAGAAACGAGCAGCCATTGTGATCTCCAGCGGAAGGGTTTTCACGGTCACGTGGTCACCTTAGCGGCCGGTGGAAGCCCAGAGAAAAACCCATCTGTGGAACATAGTGTGAAACTGGCCCTCCACGTGCTCCTGTCAAGCTGATTTCAGCTATCAACAGGAATCTGACCCGATCTGAGCCGACGCCTGTGCGTCCACGGTCGCGTGTTTGAGTAAAGTGTCTCTTCCCTTTACAATAGGCTGTCGTGTTACAATAGGTGGGGCTGATATAGTGCCTGTAGCTGGGGAAGGACTATCGTGCAGCACCGATGGAGCTGTTATTTCGTCTGTGGCAGGAAAAGTGTAAGGATTATTGTACAGCACAGGTGGATCTGTTGCGGCGCCTTTAGCTTGGAAAATTATAGGATTATTGAACAGCACAGGTGCGGCTGGTAAAGCACCTGTAGCAGGATCATTTGTATCCGAGAGCTGTTGGAGTGGGGCCACTGGATAAATCTCTCAGAGCGAGAAGAATTATTAATAAAGAGTGAAAGGAGTTATAAGCTACGGAAGTTCGGATAGATTCCTCCGCCTCGATGTCTTGAACACGACCAAAGCAACTTTACCATGGATCCCCTACTGCTGTAAATAAACTTTCCGTACTGCTAAGATATAAGAATATGGAGCAAAAGGCCCGTACGCAAGCCGCCGAGTTCACGCAGGCCAGTATTGCCGAAACAGTAGGGCTGCGGCTGAACTGTTCTGTTTGCATAGGTCAGTTCTGTTCCCCATAGATTAAGGAAGGGTTTAGTTTGTAGTACATTCATTTTGCTTGGTAGTTGTTAATGATAAGTAATAAGTTATTAGTGTAAAGTTGTAGAGGATCATACAGGGAGGAGTAAACAAAAGTGAATCAGATCGTAGGGTTAGGAAGCCATCTTGATACTTGTTCACTCCCACGTAGTGAAGCCAAAAGCTGCTCTCCAATAAAGGAGCAATATGACAAAGTGAACCACGTACATCGTACAAAGACCTCTTTGTAGAGCTAAATTCTAGAGAAGTGGGACAGAAGGTGTACATAGTGGAAAGGACAAAGTGATACCATGAGTGGAGGTGGAAACGTGAAGTATGAATAATTGTAAATAAACCAGTATCTGTGTTTCAGGAAAATTTCTTTGTAAAAGGGAGGAAATGTATAGGGAAGAAGTTAAACGAGACTAAAAACCAGTGATGGAGCGCCAGGATGGTAATTAGGCCTCATGGCGGAGTCAGCCACGTACCATGGAGATGCTGCTCTCGTGCTACCTACAACTAACTGAGCGAGTCTGAAATGGGTCAAATTGTGGTCTTCCGAGTGGTGGAATGCTCCGTCTGAAGAACTGCCACACCAGTTAGACGTGCTGTGTCAGTTGTACAACGATGATGGTACCAGTGGTCACGCAGACGTTCTCACACCCGTCGGCGAGGTTCTGTATGTCTACACAGCACATGCGCCGGCCAGGATTATCGTACTGTAAGGGCATCAGTGGCAGATTGTACAGCTACCACAGCACAGGTAAGAGGGCTTGTGAGGCCAGACGTGTCAACACGAACTGCTGTGAACCGGTTATTGCCGGCCGGTGTGGCCGAGCGGTTTTAGGCGCTTAAGTCTGGAACCCTGTGACTGCTACGGTCGCAGGTTCGAATCCTGCCTCGGGCATGGATGTGTGTGATGTCCTTAGGTTAGTTAGGTTTAAGTAGCTCTAAATTCTAGGGCACTGATGACCTCAGATGTTAAGTCCCATAGTGCTCAGAGCCATCTGAACCATTTTTTTTTTTTTTTTTTTTTTTTTTTTTTTTTTTTTTTTTTTTTTTGAACCGGTTATTAGCAGTGCGACCATGGGAACACATATCTCTAACCTGTCTTCCACTCACGCCACAGCATCTACGAGCACGGGCTTGACTGGTGCAGTCAGAGGATCACTTGGAAACATGGAATGGCGCGCTGTGGTCTTCACCGGTAGAAGCGTGTACACAAGAGATGGCCGTTTGCGCGTACGGTATAGACCTGGTGAGTTCTGTCTCGTAGAGTGCGTTCATACAAGACACGCTGACACCACCCCAGGCCTTAAGTTCTGGGGTGCCATGAGCTACATACAACTCCCGTTCAGTTTTGAGGTTACTGGAGGGTGCGTTCACCAGCACAGAATTTTGTTAGAACCGTTCTCTTGCCGTTCTTGCAACAGGAAGGTGATGTGTTGTTCCAACAGGATAATGTTCGCCCACACTCTGCCCGTGAAACTCAATGTGATCAGCAACTTCCTTGGCCAGTATGAACTCCAGACTTGTCTCCAATCGAGCACGTGTGCAATATGATAGGATGAGAAGCGACTCACGCGAATCGTCAACCAACTCTTGCAGAACTACGTGAATAGGTGGAGCATGTGTGGCATAACGTATCCCAGGTCAGTATTCGCCATCTCTACCCTCAACTGGATGCCAGAGTCAGCTCCTGAATTGCCGCCATGGAGGCTACATCAGGTACTATTATGAGTATTCAGCATGGCTCGATACCTGGTACCTCATAACTGCTTGTGCTATTGACCTGTAAATTTAATCATTTCATGTACTCCATATGCATTGTTGCATCAATAAATTTTAGGTGAATAGGAAACCTCTGAAAGGGCATTCTGAGTTTTTTCCCAGCAGTCTATATAACTGAATGTTGTTTGCTCTGTCGGGCGTATCCGACAGAACAGACTGTACTCAAACACTATAGACATTTCTGTAAGAACGCGATGGCTCCTTGACGTTTGCTTCAATGTGGATGCACTAATATCGTCCTACGGAAATCAATAAGTCGAAAAAATAAACTGAACTCCATCCGAACAGCCCTTGGAAGGCCCAATGGTATCGACCGGCCGCCGTGTCATCCTCGCCCACAGGCGTCACTGGATGCAGATATGGAGGGGTATGTGGTCAGCACACCGCTCTTCCGGCTGAATGTCAGTTTACGAGACCGGAGCCGCTACTTCTCAATCAAGTAGCTCCTCAGTTTGCCTCACAAGGATGAGTGAACCCCGCTTGCCAACAGAGTTCGGCAGACCGGATGGTTACCCATCCAAGTGCTGGCCCAGCCCGACAGCACTTAACGTCGGTGATCTGGCACTTAACTTCGGTGATCTGACGGCAACAGATGTTACCACTGCGCAAGGCCGTTGGCGTAAATAAGTTGAAAGCAAGGGGTTAATGGACGAGAGACGCTGCAATGCATCGTGTGACAGGTTGGAAATTTGAGTCGGTCAGAAACCGTGTCCGGATGACCGAAGCGTTTAAGGCAACAGCTCATGCATGAGAAGGCGGTGAATCCGAGTTCAAGTCACAAATTTTTAAGTTTCGCCATTGCATTACCACAACGCCCTGTCCGGCTAGAAGTCACTGTATCCATTTCCTCTCTTTCCCCATTTTCTAATTCATATATTGTTACAGAATACTCATATACTTCTTGTCACCCTCTGCAGGTATTGGATAACAATACAATGTGGATGCTGAACAGCAGAGAATAACGACATCAAAATATCAAGTCATTTTCAGATTTCAATGCAGTTTAACAAGAAATACAACTGCAGGGAGAAAACGAAATTCATTCCAAATACGTCAAGGAAACAGAGAATAAAAGAAGCTCCAATTGATGCAGGATCTGATGATTGTTGGAGGTTATCAGACGATGCTGATCACAGGTGAGCGGACCTGATCAGACGGCCTAATGGCATAGCTGGGCAGGCGACAGAGTAGTCGCACAAAGTCAGATAGCGCCTAGAGCGTACCCATGGTCTGAGAGGGGGAAGGGGAGGGGTAAATTCAGGTGAATTGCACTTTGAACAATAACATAAATGATTTCACCACAAATAGTTCTAGGTATAACTGATAGTAATCAATGTTCATAAGCCGGCCGCGGTGGTCTCGCGGTTCTAGGCGCGCAGTCCGGAACCGTGCGACTGCTACGGTCGCAGGTTCGAATCCTGCCTCGGGCATGGATGTGTGTGATGTCCTTAGGTTAGTTAGGTTTAAGTAGTTCTAAGTTCTAGGGGACTGATGACCACAGCAGTTGAGTCCCATAGTGCTCAGAGCCATTTGAACCATTTGAATGTTCATAACATGATCTGGCTTTCTTAAAACTGATACTGTCTGTTTGCGAGGCAGGATGTGAGTTCAATTTGCGAAGAGTTTTTTCCTTGTGAGGGAGGGGACGGGGATGGGCGGGGCAGCTGCCCTCGCCTGTATCTCCACGGTTTGCCACCCGTTGTATTGAGACTCGACGCGCTCTCCAACTGCACGCTATCACGCAGCGCAATTATGAAATTGCTGCAGCTTTGTAATTTTTTCTTCTGTACAGGTATTGACATGCCCAGGCAAGCAATGAAGTAATTATAAATATGTCTAAAGGACTAAAATTGACCTAAGGTAGACTGGCTACAAATCACGCCAAAAATATTACTATTACTGCAAACTACTGTTTACCTATTGTTGGAAGGTACTACATTTTAATGTACAAGACATATGGAAAGAATTTAGCAACTTTTTATGTAATTATAGGTACATGTTTTACTACAGATGTCACCGTGTAGCAATGAATTTCCAAATGTACAGATATTTTATAAGCTATCCTTTTAACTCAATTTCGAATATTCGATTTGGTGCCGCACATTTGCTACAGTTTGCTACAGATTTTTATTTTTTATTTTATTTTGTGTTTTGTTTAATTGAACATTGCGAGGTCACCGTTGCTGCATCTCGCCCGATACGAGAATAGATACAACTTCTGGGAGGTGGTACAGTGAGCGAGTAAGCATCTCTGGGCTCACCAATGAGTTTCACTGTTCCACGGTTTTGAGCGCGCGCCATCGCAGCGGTCGTTAAAGTGGAGGCTGCAGATGTGGTCAATCGCGAACACTCGGTCGGAGGAATTTTGGAAATTTGTGGTAATTTCCTATTGGACCAAACTGCTGAGGTCATCGGAAATTTGGAAATTTGTGGTAAGGTCTTATGGGATCAAAGTACTGAGGTCATGCTAAGGACGAAACACACACCTATGCCCGAGGGGCTCGGACCTGCCACGGGAGGAGCCGCGGGGAACGTTGGCAAGGCGCCCTAGACCGCGCGGCGGTCGGAACGCTACTGAACAGTAATTCACAAGTAGGGAATGTCACCCAAAACTGAAGCAGTCATGAAAGTTAAAGTTTTAATCGAAGCCCGTGGCATGATTTTGTCACTATAATTCAATTAATAGCTTATGACAAAGAATAGACTAAAATAACAGGGGCATTTCAAGCCATTGTACATAATGAACGTCTCCAAAGCGATTAACAAATAACGAAAATTATAAACGAATCCATCATCGACAACGAGAAGAATAATAGCTATCAACAAACTGAGCAAACGAAGAGGAGCCAGCCGGCCGCAGTGGCCGTGCGGTTCTGGCGCTGCAGTCCGGAACCGCGGGACTGCTACGGTCGCAGGTTCGAATCCTGCCTCGGGCATGGATGTGTGTGATGTCCTTAGGTTAGTTAGGTTTAAGTAGTTCTAAGTTCTAGGGGACTTATGACCTAAGATGTTGAGTCCCGTAGTGCTCAGAGCCATTTGAAGAGGAGCCTC
Source organism: Schistocerca serialis cubense (assembly GCF_023864345.2). Classification (NCBI taxonomy): domain Eukaryota; kingdom Metazoa; phylum Arthropoda; class Insecta; order Orthoptera; family Acrididae; genus Schistocerca; species Schistocerca serialis. The sequence goes on along the minus strand of NC_064640.1, from coordinate 464,666,605 downwards.
ACAACATGTTTGTCAATAACATACTGTCGTAGAAGACGTCACAACACAGCAGAGCTTCTACAATGAAAATATACCAGTAATAAGGAGCTATTGAGGCCGTTCAGAATTAAAATAACAGAGAAAACAACAACTATAATGATAAATATAATAATTTACTTGGTCTTAAAAATTTTGATACACGCAAGGTAAGGATAAGGTTCCGTCCATGCACTTTTTAGTAGGAATCATACAGGCAGTTATATGGAAACATTTGGACAAACTACGAAAAAATATGATAGAGATGAGTTCACGAGATCCAGTTATCTCGATCATAGTTTCCCATGGTTTGTCCAAATGAAATATAGTACATGCAATTACAGCAACACAATCAATCAGCTCTTAACTACTCGTATATGAACACTATTGCCAGCTATTTCATCAAACCCGGCTACTGACATTCTCATAATATATCTAAATTTACTTAATGTAGGCTACTACTACGGCAAATAGAACGCAATTCGTTTGGAGAAATGCATTCATTTCTGATTTGGATACATATGGTAAACCTGCAGTAACCTTCATTTTTGTACCTGAATGCAGAAATTATCTCAGAAGGTTTAGTAAGAAATGCAAAACATGTCTTTGCATGTAGCGAATGCGTTCCATACACTGGAAATAAAACAGTGGGTCTACCATACTAGCAGCGCAATCAATGCCAGTCCGAGAACATTTTCCCTCATAAATGACACAAACATATTTCCCCCTCCCCCGTCTTTGTACACAAGCGACACATCACATTGTGCCCGACCCCCATTTTTCTACACAAGCGTCATTTCATTTGTCGCATCTAACCTCCTCCATTTTTCCACACAAGGGGCATTTCATTTCGCGTCCCCCCCCCCCCCCCCCCCGGCCCCATTCTTCCACACAAGTGACATACCGTAGACAAGAATTTCCTTTCTATGGGATCTTAGTGAAACCTTTAAAAATAAGCCTAAATCTAGTGAGCGAGGAGTAGGTTGCTTTCGTTACTAATTGCTATATACTCTATGCACACATTTCTCACAAGGGGCGCCTCTGGCGCCCCACTCAACTTCGTGCCCCGATCGCCCGCTTATATTGCTTGGACCTTAAATCGGCCTTAGTACACAGCGTAAGAATCTAAATTGATGAGTGCAAGATTCGATTTTCATCCGTAATCAATGACGCAAAATTTGAACAGACACTTGGCCAGCACACAACGCTCCGGGGTCGACTATGCCGGCATTGAAAATCGTAAGTAATGTACAAGGTGACAATTATTGAACTACATGAAATACAGGGTGATTATAATTAAAGTTTAACGTTCAAAACGCTGTAGGAATAACACCCATGGTCAGAATGACGTCAAATTGGAACGGAATATTATCGGAGAAGGGGGAAGATGTTTGGCAGAAGAAAAAAATAGTTTGAAAATTTATCAATTGTTGGCACTGCATGTGTCAGAATGCGTACGACCCATTGAAGTTGGTATAAACACGCCGGGTACACGGCTTTGGCTCCTTTCGCGTCTGCGACGTTCGTCATGACTGTCTCAATGCAGGATCGCGCTCTGCTTCTAAAGCTGTATTACAAGAATTATGACTGTGCACACTCCGCTCTGCAGAAGTTCCGGACACAGAAGGGTTTGAAAAAAGGCGTTGGTCCGATGACTGCCGTGGATCTGGAGAAAATGATTTGGAAATTCGAAAAGACGAGTTCTTTTGGTGTCCAACCTGGAAAGGGAGGAAACGAATTGATTCGACGTCAGTGGAAGCAGTGGCCACAGCAATACTGGAGGAGACGAGAGGTGGTGTGCAAACGTGTAGTGCACGGAGAATTGCCCGAACATTGGACATACCTGTAAGCACAGTGTGTAAAATCCTACCAAACATCCTTCTTTGCTAGCCATTCAAAATTACCCATGTGCACGAGTTGCTTCCTGTTGACCTGCCAGCATGAAGGACCTGTTCCTTCGAATTTCTTGCTCGTATGGAAGAGGACAGTGATTGGCCGTGAAAGATTTTATTGGCAGACAAATCCCAGTTCCATCTGACAGGATGTGCCAATACACAGAATTGTCGAATATTAGCAACGGAAAATCCGCACACAAATCAACCAGTACCACTTCATCCTGAGACGCTCATTGTGTGGTGCGGGTTTACGGCATCATTTATAATAGTGCCATATTTTTTCGAAGAGACTGGTGCTTCCGGTCCTCTTACCTGTACAGTCACTGGTAAGCGCTATGAGTGTCTTTTGCGCAACCACGTCATTCCAGCTCTCCAACAGCGTGGATGTGTGGATGGGATCATTTTTATGCAATATGGCGCACTTCCGCACATTGCAAATCCAATTAAGCAGCAGCTGAACTGCCATTTCGGAAATGCTAGAATTATCAGCCGCCATTTTCCTAGGGCCTAGCCATCCCGCTAACATGATCTTAATCCGTGTGATTTTTGACTGTGGGGCTGTCTGAAAGATGTTGTGTTCAGTGTTCCGATTGCAAACTTAGCTGCATTGAAGGCACATACTGCGCAACACATTCTGAACGTGACCCAGGAAACACTTCGATCAGTTTTGCGCCAGTCACACAGAAATTAATAATCCGATTTAATTTTGATTGATGCTTTGTATGCGGTTTTTGCCCTCAGGATAATTAATAACCGATGTGAGAGATGCTTTCCATGCGCTTTTGGCCTCAGTACAATTAAAAACCGATTTTTCCTATCCAGTGTGGTATGACCTTGCGTGGTGGATGGGCTTATGTAACTAACAATATCACACCTGTGTACCCATGCACACTAAATAGTTCGGCATTGTTGTATGATTCATTTGTCATTTGTAGTCGACTACTATTAAATTATGATGCTTACAGTGCCTTCTATTGCTACATGTTGTAACTATTTATTTTTCTTCTGCCATACGTTTTCCCCCTTCTCCGATAATATTCCGTTGCAATTTGATGTCATTCTTACCAGTAGTTTTATATCTACAGCGGTTTGAAAGCTTAACTTTAATTATAACCAACCTATACAATCGTCATAACTTCTGAACGGTTTGCGTTAGGACGTTCATACTGCATAGCTGGCCGCAGGGCAAGATGAGAATCAGTATGGTGGTACAGTTTGGTTTAGCAACGAAGCCCACTTTCATTTGGATGGGTTCGTCAATAAGCAAAATTGGCGCATTTGGGGGACTGAGAATGCTCATTTGGCGATCGAGAACTCGCTTCGTCCTCAACGGGTGAGTGTGTGGTGTGCAATGTCCAGTCACGGAATAGTCAGTGCGATATTGCTTGATGGCATGGTGACTACTGAACGGTACGTGAAGGTTCTGGAAGATGATTTCATCCCCATTATCCAAAGTGACCTGATTTCGACGAGATGTGGTTCTACATCTACATGACTACTCTGCAATTCACATTTAAGTGCTTGGCAGAGGGTTCGTCGAACCACAGTCAACCTATCTCTCTACCATTCCACTCCCGAACAGCGCGCGGGAAAAACGAACACCTAAACCTTTCTTTTCGAGCTCTGATTTCTCGTATTTTATTTTGATGATCATTCCTACCTATGTAGGTTGGGCTCAACAAAATACACTCCTGGAAATGGAAAAAAGAACACATTGACACCGGTGTGTCAGACCCACCATACTTGCTCCGGACACTGCGAGAGGGCTGTACAAGCAATGATCACACGCACGGCACAGCGGACACACCAGGAACCGCGGTGTTGGCCGTCGAATGGCGCTAGCTGCGCAGCATTTGTGCACCGCCACCGTCAGTGTCAGCCAGTTTGCCGTGGCATACGGAGCTCCATCGCAGTCTTTAACACTGGTAGCATGCCGCGACAGCGTGGACGTGAACCGTATGTGCAGTTGACGGACTTTGAGCGAGGGCGTATAGTGGGCATGCGGGAGGCCGGGTGGACGTACCGCCGAATTGCTCAACACGTGGGGCGTGAGGTCTCCACAGTACATCGATGTTGTCGCCAGTGGTCGGCGGAAGGTGCACGTGCCCGTCGACCTGGGACCGGACCGCAGCGACGCACGGATGCACGCCAAGACCGTAGGATCCTACGCAGTGCCGTAGGGGACCGCACCGCCACTTCCCAGCAAATTAGGGACACTGTTGCTCCTGGGGTATCGGCGAGGACCATTCGCAACCGTCTCCATGAAGCTGGGCTACGGTCCCGCACACCGTTAGGCCGTCTTCCGCTGACGCCCCAACATCGTGCAGCCCGCCTCCAGTGGTGTCGCGACAGGCGTGAATGGAGGGACGAATGGAGACGTGTCGTCTTCAGCGATGAGAGTCGCTTCTGCCTTGGTGCCAATGATGGTCGTATGCGTGTTTGGCGCCGTGCAGGTGAGCGCCACAATCAGGACTGCATACGACCGAGGCACACAGGGCCAACACCCGGCATCATGGTGTGGGGAGCGATTTCCTACACTGGCCGTACACCACTGGTGATCGTCGAGGGGACACTGAATAGTGCACGGTACATCCAAACCGTCATCGAACCCATCGTTCTACCATTCCTAGACCGGCAAGGGAACTTGCTGTTCCAACAGGACAATGCACGTCCGCATGTATCCCGTGCCACCCAACGTGCCTTAGAAGGTGTAAGTCAACTACCCTGGCCAGCAAGATCTCCGGATCTGTCCCCCATTGAGCATGTTTGGGACTGGATGAAGCGTCGTCTCACGCGGTCAGCACGTCCAGCACGAACGCTGGTCCAACTGAGGCGCCAGGTGGAAAAGGCATGGCAAGCCGTTCCACAGGACTACATCCAGCATCTCTACGATCGTCTCCATTGGAGAATAGCAGCCTGCATTGCTGCGAAAGGTGGATATACACTGTACTAGTGCCGACATTGTGCATGCTCTGTTGCCTGTGTCTATGTGCCTGTGGGTGTGTCAGTGTGATCATGTGATGTATCTGACCCCAGGAATGTGTCAATAAAGTTTCCCCTTCCTGGGACAATGAATTCACGGTGTTCTTGTTTCAATTTCCAGGAGTGTATTTTCGCATTCGGAAGAGAAAGTTGGTGACTGAAATTTCTTAAATAGATCTCGCCGCGACGAAAAACGTCTTTGCTGTAATGACTTCCATCCCAATTCGCGTATCATATCTGCCACACTCTCTCCCCTACTACGTGATAATACAAAACGAGCTGCCCTTTTTTGCACCCTTTCGATGTCCCCCGTCAATCCCACCTGGTAAGGATCCCATACCTTACTAGACGGTAAATTACAGCATCATCTGCGAACAACCTAAGAGAACTGCTCAGATTGTCACCCAGGTCATTTATATAGATCAGGAACAGCAGAGGTCCCAGGACGCTTCCCTGGGGAACACCTGATATCACTTCAGTTTTACTCGATGATTTGCCGTCTATTACTACGAACTGCGACCTTCCTGACAGGAAATCACGAATCCAGTCGCACGACTGAGACGATAATGTGGTGTCACCGCCAGACACCACACTTGCTAGGTGGCAGCCTTTAAATCGGCCGCGGTCCGGTAGTATACGTCGTACCCGCGTGTCGCCACTATCAGTGATTGCAGACCGAACGCCGCCACACGGCAGGTCTAGAGAGACTTCCTAGCACTCGCCCCAGTTGTACAGCCGACTTTGCTAGCGATGGTTCACTGACAAATTACGCTCTTATTTGCCGAGACGATGGTTAGCATAGCCTTCAGCTACGTCATTTGCTACGACCTAGCAAGGCGCCATTATCAATTGCTATTTATCTTGTGATGCATGTACCGTCAGACCGATGTTCACCAATTATGGATTAAAGTTAAGTATTCTAGAAGCTACGTACTATTTTTGCTACTATAAGACCTTGACCTGTTCCAGACATCACGCCAGCCTGCGTAAACTTAAACGCGTGCCCTTCGGCCTCCCGTCCTACTGGATTGGCTGACTTGCCAGTCCACAAAAGATCACCCATAGGCTCGCAGCTTGATTAGAAGTCGCTTGTGAGGAAGGGTGTCAAAAGCTTTCCGGAAATCTAGAAATACGGAATCAACTTGAGATCCCCTGTCGATAACGGCCATTACTTCGTGCACAAGAACGATGTTTTCTGAAACCATGCTGATTACGTATCAATAGATCGTTCCCTTCGAGGTGATTCATAATGTTTGAATACAGTATATGCTCCAAAACCCTACTGCAAACCGACGTCAATGATATAGGTCTGTAGTTAGATGGATTACTCCTACTACCCTTCTTAAACACTGGTGCGACCTGTGCAATTTTCCAATCTGTAGGTACAGATCTATCGGTGAGCGAGCGATTGTATATGAGTGCTAAGTAGGGAGCTATTATATCAGCGTAATCTGAAAGGAACCTAATCGGTATACAATCTGGACCTGAAGACTTGCCCGTATCAAGCGATTTGAGTTGCTTCGCAACCCCTAAAGTATCTACTTCTAAGAAACTCATGTTAGCAGCTGTTCGTGTTCCAAATTCTGGAATATTCCATTCATCTTCCCTGGTGAAGGAATTTCGGAAAACTGCGTTCAATAACTCCGCTTTAGCGGCACAGTCGTCGGTAACAGTACCATCGGCACTGCGCAGCGAAGGTATTGACTGCGTCTTGCCGCTTGTGTACTTTACATACGACCAGAATTTCCTCGGATTTTCTACCAAATTTCGAGACAATGTTTCGTTGTGGAACCTATTAAAGGCATCTCGCATTGAAGTCCGTGCCAAATTTCGCGCGTCTGTAAATTTTAGCCAATCTTCGGGATTTCGCGTTCTTCTGAACGTCGCATGCTTTTTTCCGTTGCCTCTGCAACAGAGTTCGGACCTGTTTTGTGTACCACGGGGGATCAGTTCCATCTCTTACCAATTTATGAGGTATGAATCTCTCAATTGCTGTTGCTACTATATCTTTGAATTTGAGCCACATCCCGTCTACATTTGCGTAGTCAGTTCGGAAGGAATGGAGATTGTCTCTTAGGAAGGCTTCTAGTGACATTTTATCCGCTTTTTTAAATAAAATTATTTTGCGTTTGTTTCTGGTGGATTGGAAGAAACGGTATTGAGCCTAGCTATAACGACCTTGTGATCACTAATCCCTGTATCAGTCATGATGCTCTCTATCAGCTCTGGATTGTTTGTGGCTAAGAGGTCAAGTGTGTTTTCGCAACCATTTACAATTCGCGTGGGTTCGTGGACTAACTGCTCGAAATAATTTTCGGAGAAAGCATTTAGGACAATCTCGGAAGATGTTTTCTGCCTACCACCGGTTTTGAACAGGTATTTTTGCCAACATATCGAGGGAAGGTTGAAGTCCCCACCAACTATAACCGTATGAGTGGGGTATTTATTTGTTACGAGACTCAAATTTTCTCTGTACTGTTCCGCAACTATATCATCAGAGTCTGGGGGTCGGTAGAAGGAGCCAATTACTAACTTAGTTCGGCTGTTAAGTATAACATCCACCCATACCAATTCGCACAGAGTATCTACTTCGACTTCACTACAAGATAAACCACTACTGACAGACACAAACACTCCACCACCAATTCTGCCTACTCTATCTTTCCTGAACACCGTCTGAGACTTCGTAAAAATTTCTGCAGAACTTATTTCAGGCTTTAGCCAGCTTTCTGTACCTATAACGATTTCAGCTTCTGTGCTTTCTATTAGCGCTTGAAGCTCAGGGACTTTCCCAGCACAACTACAACAATTTACAACTACAATTCCGACTGTTCCCTGACCCAAGCACGTCCTGTATTTGCCATGCACCCTTTGAGATTGCAGCCCAACCCGTACTTTCCCGAGGCCTTCTAACCTAAAAAACCGCCCAGTCCACGCCACACAGTCTCCGCTACCCGTGTAGCCGCCAGCTGAGTGTAGTGAACTCCTGACCTATTCAGCGGAACCCGAAACCCCACCACCCTATGGCGCAAGTCAAGGAATCTGCAGCCAACACGGTCGCAAAACCGTCTGAGCCTCTGATTCAGACCCTCCACCCGGCTCTGCACCAAAGGTCCGCAGTCGGTTCTGTCAACGATGCTGCAGATGGTGAGCTCTGCCTTCATCTCGTAAGCAAGACCGGCAGCCTTCACCAAATCAGATAGCCGCTGGAATCCAGAGAGAATTTCCTCAAATCCAAAGTGACACACGTCATTAGTGCCGACATGTGCCACCACCTGCAGCTGGCTGCACCCTGTGCTCTTCATCCGGAAGGACCCTTTCCACATCAGGAATGACTCCACCCGGAATGCACACGGAGTGCACACTGGATTTCTTCCCCTCCTTAGCCGCCATATCCCTAAGGGGCCCCATTACGCACCTAACATTGGATCTCCCAACTACCAATAAGTCCAGCCTCTGTGATTGCCCGGACCTTGAAGACTGAGAATCATCCTCTGAAACAGGGCAGGCAGCTGCATCTGGCTCAGCCAGAGACAGTGCCTGAAACCTGTTTGTCAGACGCACCGGGGAGGCTTTGTGATCAGCCTCCGGGGACGTCTTTCGCTGCCTGCCACGCCTTGGAACGACCTCCCAATCAACCACAGGCGAGGGCTCAGCCCCACTGCGAGCAGCAACCGGGGCAACCACAGCGGCAGACCGATCTGGGGACAGACGTGACGAGGTTGATATCCCCGTGATACCCAAGTCCGGCTCCCCACAGTGGTGCCCATTGGCAACAGCCTCAAGCTGCGCGACCGAAGTCAGCGCCGCTTGCAGCTGTGAGCGAAGGGATGCCAACTTAGCCCTCATCCGAACACAGCAATCACAGTTCATAGGTTTTGGAAGATGATTTCATCCCCATTATCCAGAGTGACTGATTTCGACGAGATGTGGTTCATGCAAGACATAACTCGACCCCATCTAAGCAGGAGAGTGTTTGATGCCCTGGGAGAGCACTTTGGGGACCGCATTCTGGTTCTGGAGTACCCAGAGGCTACTGGCATGGGCCTCGATTGGCCGGCATGTTCTCCGGATCTGAACACATGCGACTCATTTTTATGGCGCTATATTAAAGATAAGTTGTACAGCAATAACCCCAAAACCACTGCTGAGCTGAAAACAGCCATTCAGGATGTCATCGACACCATGGATGTTCTGATACTTCAGCGGGTCATGCAGAATTTCGCTATTCGTCTGCGCCACATCATCGCCAACGATGGCGTGCATATCAACAAATCCGAAAGTCTGTAGTGATGGTCACATGTTGAATAAAGTGTGTGCACGCCGTAGTTTGTAACTAATTTAAGTTTTTAAAGAAATAGTTCAATAATTGTCACTCTGCATCACACTGTAGCAGCTCCTCAGTTCTTCGTACGACGCTGACAAGGAAACCATACATTCAACGGGTCACCAGATTTGCTCATCTTCCGCATAGTTGCAGTACATACTTATATGTAACAAATATTGGTCTAGCACGATGCGCTTCTCAAGCGTTTTCGAAAAAACGAGGTTCCACTTTTTACGGACTTACTGAAACTCATGCGAGAACGCCAGCAGTCGAGTTACTGGAACCGGATTAGTCGGCAGGGTAGAAGTCTGCCCGTACTGCATTAGATTCATCGTATTTTCCCTTGTCTTTATCCAAACACTTGTATCACTACAACGAATCATGCTTCTTTGGGAAGGAACAATAATAAAAAATATTAATAATGACAACCATAGCGGTACATTCGCGGCGAGGTATAATTTGGGAATCGTGATGAAATGAATATTTATTTACTGATACATTCATGCAGATTCAGTGTATATGATTCAATGGAGGTATAGCGGGAGCCGGTGTGACATCAATGCGGTACGCGCATGAATGTTGCTATAAATAAATGTTGATTTCATCACGATTACTTATTACATCTCTATTAAATTTCGCCACGAGATTACCATAATTATTATCACCATTATTATTCTCCTTCCCGAAGAAGCATGATTTTATTATAGAGTTACACGTGTTTGGTGGAATATTAGAAAAAAGATGAGACTCGACCGCACCATGACAGTTACAGACTGCCACCTTAACCAGCTGCTCTAACGTCATTATTCGCCGACTGGTCCTCCAACAGGCTTGAAAAAATTTTTAATGTCCATCTCTCGAAAACGCTTGAGAAGCGCGTCGTGTTAGAGCAACATTTGCCATATGTATGTCGGTACGACAGTCGTGCGAAAGATGAGCAACATCTGTGACGCGCTGGTGGATGTTTCCCTTGTGAGTGCGCCACGTTCCGATATTCCATGAGGGAACAACCCCTTGCAGTACGGAGACAGAAACAGAGTATTCCGCATGGCTACGGAGACGACATTTGTAACAACACAATAAAAATATATAGCACTACGTTTCCCGTCATCCGCAGTAGCGTGTGATAACTGAGAGCATTTTAGAGCCCAGGCTTACTGGACATCGTGTTCTTGTTTTGGTCTACACTATCTGCTCGCAAAATACGGAAAGCAAAAAGCTTTCATTAGAAGAGACGTGTTTCACAGTATCGAAGAAGAACAAGCGATCATAACTCTAAAGATACGCATTTTAGAGACCGTGTTTACCAAGACAATTCTTGTTTTGGTCTATAATATCACCTCTGAAAGTTTATCCGTGGAGTTCTGATTCACGCTGTATAAGCGCAGTAGGGAAAAACGGGGAACCATGATAGCGACGATACCGTTCGAAAATGGGGAAAACCAACGACATAAGCAGCTTTCACAAAGGGCGGATTGTTACGGCCTGGTGCCTGGAATGAGCATCTGGGAAACAGCAAAGCTGGTAGGTTGTTCACGAGCTACTGTTGTGAGACTCTGTGGAAACGATTGGGGAACGGGGAAACCAGGTGTAGGCTATAAGGTGTTGGACATCCACGCTTCGTCACAGAACGTGGAAGGCAGAAGCTTGCCCGCTATGTGAGATTACAATGCTGCTGAAAGATTACTATGCTGGTGCTGGCAGAAGTGTTTCAGAGCACACCGTTCAGCGCACATTATTGAACACAGGGCAGCCAACGACCCCTATGTATTCCCATGTTGACCTAAGGACATCGTCAATAAAGATTGCAGTGGGCACAGGCTAATGGAATTAGACCATCGATCAGTAGAAACGTGTCGCCTGCTCGGATGAATCACGTTTCTTCTTAACCAGGTAGACAGCCGTGTTCAGATGCACTGTCATCCATGTGGACGGCTGCTCAAAACATGCATCGCGCCACGAATGCATGCTGGTGGGGTGAGCATCATGCATATGGGACATTCACCTGGCCTTCCGTGGGTCCTGTTGTAGTTATCTAACGCATCATGACAGCTGTGGACTACACGAAGATTATTGTGGACCACCTGTATCCTTTCGTGATGGGTATCTTGCCCGATAGCATTTCCATCTTCCAACAGGGTAACTCTCTGTGCCATAATGCCCAAAATCGTGATACAGGGGTTTGAGGAGCGTGATAACGAACTTACCTTGATGTTGTGGACATTAAATTCGCCTGACATATGTATCCGATGGTACACAGTTGGGACACTATCGGGTGCCAGCTCCCTACACACAAATCACCTGTGCGCAACGTATGGGAATTGTGTGACTTGTGTGTAGGCACCTGGTGCCACATACCTCTGGAAACCTACTAACTGTCGAATCCGTGCCAGACAGAATCGCTGCTGTATTGCGTTCCTAAGATTGGACCAACACGCTGTTAACCAAGTAGTTACAACAATTTGGCTCATCGGTGGAGACTGCACCACGTTAGCTGCCTTCGTGCTGAACTTACCGGCCTGCAGCGCGCCCCAGCCCGCGGCCCAGCCGTACTGGCCCAGGAAGTCCTCGCCCTTCTCGGGCAGGCAGATGGGCGCGATGTGCGGCAGGTAGGGCGCCGGCCGGTCCAGCCGCAGAACCGCCACGTCGAAGCGGTCGGCCTGCGGCGTGAACTTGAAGTACGGGTGCACGCGGATCTCGCGCACGCCGAACGTGTAGGCGGGCAGCGGCTCCACCGCAGAGTTGATGACGTAGTCGCCCAGCGTCACCTGCACCTGGCGCGCGCTTGCCCTGCCAACACCAAATGTACACTTGCAGTTTCCAGCTCCAGTCATCTCTATTGATTTGACCAAACTAGCAATCTTAGCTGAAATTCCACACAAGGTTACAGACAACCCCGGTCCACAGTTTAAAATACCACACTCGAGCTAGCCGAACAGCTCGCCCTATTTTCACATATCTGCTGTACTGTATGTTCTCTACAACGTATCTCAGGACGAAAAAGGTATAGACAGAGTTGTAAAACTACAGTAGGCTTCCGTAGACTATCAAAGTAAGTGTAGACTACTGTAGTTTTCCTAGTAACTTTGGTCAATTAAGGTCGAACCCACATTACCTGTATGCTGGGTGTGTTGCGTACCTGTCGGGCGTTACCTCATAACGATCGCTTCGTTCCTTTACATACCGGAAGCGAAGAACCATCTAGAAACTGAGTAATGTTGTATAAAGGACCGGGTAAATCACGGGACATTTTTGTTCTACATACTTATCCTCCTATCTGTCGCTTAAAGAATGAACAATATTTATAGCATAACTGGAACTGCAACGCTTAATTCAGCTTTTGTTCGAAAATTGTTGATTTTCAACATGCAACAGAGAGATGTTGTAGTAGAAATAAAGAAAACAATACAGATTAATCATACAGGGTTAGAAAACACAATTTCCTCAACAAAAAGGCAAAATAATAAAAAATGCAGCAAAACAAAAATATATCATCATAGCTTCAATACTTCGCCAAACCTACATAAAATATGTCTTTGTTATTCAAACAGATTTCACATCTATCAATAATAACAGGAGATTACTGGCTCTGAGCACTATGGGACTTAACTTCTAAGGTCATCAGTCCTCTAGAACTTAGAACTACTTAAACCTAACTAACCTAAGGAGATCACACTCATCCAGACTGTAGCGCCTAGAACCGATTTTTTATTTATTTATTTTTATTTTTGTTCGTTTTCGTTCGTTGCATCTGCTCGGGGCGGGCGTCGCAAGACACCCGTTTCAGTTCGTCGTTGACCCATTAACTCAGTTTTTTTTTTTTTTTTTTTTTATTTCAGAGGGCAGCTAACCCTCTGACCGAACACGCTGAGCTACCGTGCCGGCAACCGCTCGGCCACCCCGGCCGGCAGACTACTGCCTTTGATCATGATGAACGACATTGTATTGTGTACAAAATAACAACTACCATTGTATATATATTTTTATGTCTGTCCATGTAAAATGTACTTGCATCAAAAGTAACTGCTTTGCTTACATAAAAGCGCAGATGTTACGCGATCAGTTAATTTTTAATACTTCAAAATGCAACTTATATTCTGTAAGGATATAAAATACACATTGTACTAACACTGAATGATCCGCGGTCCTCATTATGTGCCACAAATTACCAAACAAACGAAAAGACAATAGAAAGTCGTCGGCTCCTATTTTCTCTCAGAGTCATTCATTTACGCTTCTTTCCCTCTCCGTTCTACCAGTACTATCGACAACTCTGCCATTTACTACGTCATTTATCTGACGTACCAAAACTACAGAATCATACTGTTATCAGAGTTCAACTCTAGGTATAGATCAGGAGATGGTACAACGAAATATTCTGAAGGGAGCCTGGTGTGAGCTCTTTGATGTCTAATGTTTTCTCTTCTGTGACTTTCGACGTCTTCCATTGATCAATTATGTCCAGCAGGAATGCTGCACACTTTGTCTCATCTTCAGTTATTTCCGCTGTTGTACGTACACAACAGTCGCTATGCAATAGTTCGACAAGAATGTCAATAACATTCCATGGGTTCATGTCGCAAAACAGCACTACGTGTGCACAAACGCATGAATCTAGCCAAAACACACACATCTAACGTACGCGGTGCTGCCATCTGCAGTCAGTTACTATTATTATTACTGTTATTATGATTATAATAACAATAATAATAATTATTATTATTATTATCTTTCTTTCTTTTCCAGGACGTTATGTCTGGTCAAAAATGGAAAGTGACGCGGACTTTGATCAAGCGTGACTTCCTTTTAACTGTACGGTATATGTTACATTGCATTTAGGAACTTTCGGGTAATTGAACATGTATCAATAATTACAGATTTCTGTAGTTGTATATATAAGTTTGGATGTAGCTGTATTGCGTTGATGTACTGGTGGATATTGTGTGGTATGACTCCTGTAGTTGATAGTATAGTTGGTATAATGTCAACTTTATTCTGATGCCACATGTCCTTGACTTCCTGAGCCAGTTGGATGTATTTTTCAATTTTTTATCCTGTTTTCTTCTGTATATTTGTTGTATTGGGTATGGATATTTCGATTAGTTGTGTTAATTTCTTCTTTTTATTGGTGAGTATGATATCAGGTTTGTTATGTGGTGTTGTTTTATCTGTTATAATGGTTCTGTTCCAGTATAATTTGTATTCATCGTTCTCCAGTACATTTTGTGGTGCATACTTGTATATGGGAACGTGTTGTTTTATTAGTTTATGTTGTATGGCAAGTTGTTGATGTATTATTTTTACTACATTGTCATGTCTTCTGGGGTATTCTGTATTTGCTAGTATTGTACATCCGCTTGTGATGTAATCTACTGTTTCTATTTGTTGTTTGCAAAGTCTGCATTTATCTGTTGTAGTATTGGGATCTGTAATAATATGCTTGCTGTAATATCTGGTGTTTATTGTTTGACCCTGTATTGCAATCATGAATCCTTCCGTCTCACTGTATATTATTATTATTATTAATTATATTAATTATTATATTATATTATATTATATTATATTATATTATATTATATTATATTATATTATATTATATTATATTATATTATATTATATTATATTATATTATATTATATTATATTATATTATATTATATTAATTATATTATTATTATTATTATTATTATTATTATTATTATTAATGCTTCAGCACGTGTGATGCAATTGTTCCTTTATTCTATTGTCCCGCCGGCCGGAGTGGCCGAGCGGTTCTAGGTGCTACAGTCTGGAACCGCGCGACCGCTACAGTCGCAGGTTCGAATCCTGCCTCGTGCATGGATGTGTGTGATGTCCTTAGGTTGGTTAGGTTTAAGTAGTTCTAAGTTCTAGGGGACTGATGACCTCTGAAGTTAAGTCCCATAGTGCTCAGAGCCATTCGGACCATTCTATTGTCCCATTGTTTATGTTTATTTCGTCAAACTACAAATGCAGTAGCTGCTTCATCAGGAGTAGTGTCTATTCTGTCGCACATGTCCGACAGTACAACACATCTGTCTATATAAATGTACTCTGTAGGTTTGTTACTTTCAACTAACGAAGCGGAAGGAGACTGTCAAAAGAAGGTTCCTAAAAACCCCGAAAAATGTCTTTACATGTCAGGAAAATGTTATCCCCTATAACAGTTACACGCGTGAACAGTTTCACATTATTGTCACCAGTGGGACTTGTACCCGGGCCACCTAACACGACGATCTAACACATTATTGACTCATCCACGGAAGCCGTACCCGGCATCAATTCAAATATAAGCTTTTCCTGTACTCTGGTAGATCTGGTGTTACTTTTAACTACCGTTTACGCCCGTTCTGCTCGACGGCAGCACATAGTACGATCCAAATCGGAGTTTTGGTTGATACTCTATCAATATACAACGTTGGGTAAGGATCTGAGTGTCTGACATGTGAAGGTTTGGGTGTGAGAGACTGGCATGCCACCCGTCACCAGCCAGCACAGTTGATAAATCACCCTCTGGCACAGAACTGAAACAGCATGGAAGCACTGCATCCAAGATTAGGTCGACTCAAAGCCCAGCTGTGTTAGAGACATTGTTGTTTCAGAGCTGGTACCTATTTGTACTAAATTTCGCACTTTGTATATCCCTAAATCACCTACAAATGTAATCATGTATTCTTCCCTATTATGCTGTATACGCACAATAAGTAAAATTCCTATATTTGCTACCCTTCCTGGTGCTTCAGTTTTAATGGCCAACGTTGTATCTTGCTTGCCACGAAGCAGGTTTGATCAGTACTATCACCTGTAAGACATGCGGCCACTTGTTTTTATCCTTTGAAGTCACCCTGTGTATAATAACTGTGAACAAAATAATGGTCAGTCCATTAGGGAAATTACAACTATGGGTACTAAATGTTTAGACAGATCATAAGGAAACCTGTGTTCGTAAGGGCAATCATAAGAAGCCATTACTGCCCAAAGAAAAGGACAAGAGTATCAATGAATGCTCGCACTAACTACTTAAGAATACGGTAGGGAAGGTAGAAGAAAAGTAGGAGCAATTCTGGGAAGCTCTAGTTCCATCATAACAAAATATCTATAGAAAAGTTTGTGTACGCAGAAGCAGAAATAAACTTAATAGTGGAACGAAAAAGAAATGAACGCACTGAAAGAAGGAAGGGACTAAAAAGAAAACTAGATAAAAAAATAACTAAAAACAGGAAACACAGCGAAGTGTAGCGTTCATCTCAAGACTTTAAGGATAAAAAGAGCACTATAAAATGACTTACAGAAGAGAGAAATAAAGGAGTTTAGGATTAGTCTGGTACCAGACACAAGTAAGACCAAACCATTTAAGTTCTTTATCAGTTTATAATAAAACGATACAGAATTGTCTTAACAATCTAGTTCATCTCGTTGTAATCATATGCAAATAAAAAAGTGACCGCAGAATATTGTAGACATTATATTAGGCAGGGTCACTCGACATTTCTACCGTCAAGGTGTTATCCAGCCTTACTAGAAGAGCCCTGTATCATTGCTAAAGCAACACATCTGAGACTTATCATTTGGCAGGGAATGCTTCTTTGTATTTCCGTTCTGTCCAAACATAACTTGGGACTCTGATGCTAAATCCTATGATATCCTTCAAATGCTTGATAGGCACATGCTACACACGGCATCAAAATCCACTTCAGTGCCATTTAACCGAGACTTTTTTTGTCGTGAATGTTTAACGAAATGCTATATTACCCATGGAAAAGGAAGTGCACTAAACGATATAATGTTTTTAATTATCAGTAACGCTAACCTGTTACTTTCTGAATGAAACAACCCTCAGTGGCTGTAAAATACTTTCATTCAAAGTCACTACCGGTTTCGCGTCAACAGAAGGCGTATCCTCAGGTGACAGAGATTCTATTTAACATCTCATAGCGGAAAGGTAACTGCCTTAGAGCCACTCCCCATCGTTCACGTCAAGTTATAAACATATAGCGCGCCTTTACATTCAATAACACTCTTGAAGAGTGTGACACCCTTGATCAAAGTGTCTTACACTGTACAGATTGGAGGAACATAGTACTGAATGTTACCTACAGGAAATTTTGACGAAGATGCACACTTTTTAATTTACTGCCTTTGTTTTAGTTCTTGTTTCGTTTTTATTTGAATGTAAAGTTTTACTGCCGTTTCATAAGGCTTATTATTTCTTTATTTTGCGCCCCTTGAATCTCAGCAAAGTTTCTGACGCAGTCTATACTGATGTTTGCCGGAGCAAGCGAGATCTTCCACAAGTTGCTCAAAATAAAAGATGATGCTAAGTTTTAAGAAGCTTTTATACTTTCCTAGATGGCCCGCCTCCTTTGCTGAGTTGTCAGTGCTGCCATCCCCCATGCGGGGAAGCTGGGTTCGATTCTCGGTACTGCCAGGGATTTTTCTTTGGTGGGAGGACTGGTATGGGGTCCACTCAGCCTCCTGAAGCCAACTAAGGAGCTACTCGCGCGAATAATAGCGCCTGCAAGGTGAAGCAACCCGACAACGACCGGGAGAACTGTGTGCTGAACACATGTCCCTTCATACTGCATCGAATGACGCCCAGGGTAGAGGATGACACGGCGGTCGGCCGGACCCGATTGGTCTGTCTAGGGCCAGAACGTGGAGCGTTGCCTTTTTTTATACCCTAGATGTTGTCGAAAAGCCTATATAAGTGGAACTGAAATAGAAGCAAACCTGTACCTAAACGACTAACATATATTATTAGCGAACAGTTAACATCGAAGCCTAACGGTATTAAGTTATTCCAGAAATCTGACAGACTCCGAGCTCCTATTACCTTTTCGCTGAGGACGAAGTAGCATGTGAAGAATTCAGGCCTGAAGAGCTCTTACGCTTTCCGGGTGGAATGGAACTTAATAGCCCATTACAGTGTCAAACTTCCCGATGACTTAACAACGACAAGACTGTAGAGCGCAGTCATACTATTTTCAAATAAACGGTGTGGAAGACTGCAGTGTCATTTACCATAGTCCCATATTCTGGAGTGAATATCTCGCAAAGCCCAGAGCGCGATCGAAGCTACTGGGAGTTGCCAGGAGGACAGGAAAACAGTTGCAAATGCTGCCGGCAGAGGACGCCGGGCAGCGCGCGAGATGTACAAAGCGCCAACAGATGGCAGAGCCTGGCTTGCTGCGTGAGCGCGGAAAGCGTGCCTTCAGCAACGGGTGTCTTCGACTAATAGCAATGGTAAATGGGACCTTTGGTTTCCGTAACGCAACAGTTGACAACCCAGCTTACAACCACTGTGCATTAACCCATCACACGTGCAGCCTTAAGAGAGCGATCTACGCAGTGCTGTCCGCACTTTCCCTGCCAATAAAACATTTAATATCTATCTTTACACTCATACGTGAGAGAAATTAGATTTATCATATTACAGTGCAAAATACCTTCATAAGCCATTTACCGACGACTTTAACTCAGTCAAGATGAGAAAATGTTTTGAGCCAGATCGTCTTTTTCCGTTAACTGTGTCACAACGTTCCACGGTCTTGGTTTATCTTTTAATGCACGCTGCAGGCTTATACCATAGCAAGCCTTCACAGTTATATCGTGTGTTCCGTACAGCCAGCACCAAACGTTAATAAAGGACGGTGCGGACACAAAAAAAGCTAAAATTAGTAATAAGAATGCATAAGAAAAGGAAGATACATGCTGGGAAGAACTAAGTCATTGTTGTCGTATAACGTACCTTTGTGGATTACAAGTGCCCCACACGTTTTATGTCGTCAGCAGACGTACTTACATTTATGTTCTAGCATCGGGGATACACATCAGCCTGTACAAGTGATGAGCATGAAGCGGGCGAGAAAAGAGGGGGTGGTTACAACTGCATCGTAAGGAACACATGACGGAAGTCGGGTCACTGCAGGAAGGTTACATATCAGTAATTAATTGCTATTACGGATTACATGTTCTGTCACACCTATGGAGAACTTTTGCAGATCTCACTATATCTGAAACTATCTACAAAAATGGGGACTCTTTGGTTACAAAATTGTCTACATCCCGTACAACTCCAAAGCAAATGCGGAAGGAAAGGATTCAACCAATTTCCGGTAACTACTAGTATCCATCCGGGAAATGGCAGAAAATGTGAGCCTCACGAAATCATACAATACGATGTAGTGGCCAAAAAGCCTTTGAGGGTTCATGGAGCGACCAACTGCAGGTTAAGGATCATACAGACATACTAATAAATTATGTCCGCCGGCCGGAGTGGCCGTGCGGTTCTAGGCGCTACAGTCTGGAGCCGAGCGACCGCTACGGTCGCAGGTTCGAATCCTGCCTCGGGCATGAATGTGTGTGATGTCCTTAGGTTAGTTAGGTTTAATTAGTTCTAAGTTCTAGGCGACTGATGACCTCAGAAGTTAAGTCGCATGGTGCTCAGAGCCATTTGAACCAAATTATGTCCGTCGCCTGGGCTCCCCAGTCGCACATGATTTCTTCCAGCGACTGGTAGATAATGCTGAGGAAACTCGTCTTCATACAGCATCCCAACAAAAGTCACAATCTGCCAACAACCTCTGGTTCTGACTTGAGGCAAACACTTAAGCGATTTTGTGGCAAAGTGGGTCGTAACTTTCTAGGTCTTCATCTGAGTGTCAAGACTTACAGGGTACCTCTCAGTGACGCATGCACAGGAATCTAAAACGCCGTACGCTGCTAATGTTACAACCTGAAATAGGTTTATGTCAGACGAATTATCAGGGCGTTTGTTTTCCGTCACAGAAGCATACACTGAAAAATTGATGATTGTAAGCATTCCTGAAAAAAAAATAACCGAGGTTCCCACAGTAGGCATTAAGGACTGAAATTCGCAGCAACTGATGACTGACAACGAAATCTATGGAACAAACATGTGTGTGTTGACAGAATATAGATTAGTTGACAAATTATGATTGTGGATTTGTCGCACGTGGTAAAGACCTTAAATCAATCGAAGTGGAAGACGGAGTCTCTACGAGAAAGTTTGGACTAAACTGGATATACAACGAGGGGTACAATATTTAATAGGGTTTGTCTATCACGTGTTAGGCTTAGTGACGAGGCCTCTAAAAGTTTCAGTGAATATTCTCGGCCACTATTTGGTGCAAGACCTAGGCCATGGATCTTCCTAACGCCACAACATCCAGTCATATGAACCCATGCATATTCTACTCCTGCTACCTTATACACCGCTACGTCAAAACTTTATTTCTATCTGTTCTTCTAAACTACCTCGCAACTAGGGTGACATTTCCAGTTTTTACCCCACCGTACATGTACTCATCACTTTATCCATATTGACCGATCACATGAGTCATTTTACCAGAATGTGCTGCAATTCCTTTGCGGTTGCCAACACCACTTGAGCTGCATATCACCCTGCGATAGCACACGTTCTGTCTTCACCACTCCAGATTCATCTGCTACAACCTCGCCAGCTTGCTCTACACTTGCGTCACCTGCATCGAGCCGTCAGCCTTCCTCCTCTCTGGGTAAGACAATCAACCGTATCAAATCTCAGTCCCTGGACCACTCAACATATTTATAAACCATGTCAAAAAATTCCCAGAAAGGCAGAGAAATTCCACACGAATCTGGCGCCACGGAATCAATTGATTCCATCCCTATCACACCTGTAGCTCCTGCTGGAACCTATTCAATTTTGCTATCCTGACCTGAACAATTTTTTTAACTAATCGACCTTATCGATTGTAATAAGAAAGAAAAGCGTCTCTGCAACCTCAGCATCGTGGTATGTGTACCATGCAAAAATTACGTCCTCAAATTCTGACTCCCTGTGCAAACTCCACCTTACTTTTGATCTCCATGCATCATGGCTCCCTTTTTGTCCCACACTTCACTATAAACCACAAAATCCACGCCGACCGCTGACCTTCCCTGTTGTGATAAAGGGGGTAGACTTCGAAATCACAGCTGACGAGACTGAGCGAGAACGTACTTCTAGTCCTGAATCCTAGATACATAAAGCTCTCCGCATCTGCAACAACTTTGGTCTCACATTCCTGTCCATATATTCTGAGAATCTTCATCAGCTATTCATTACCTGATCACCGACGACGCGCTCGTTTACCACTGCAGATAGCGAGTAGTTGCCATAAATGCTTTATATACATTGGCCATCTAAAGAAAGAATAGCAGATCCAGTTACCTCATAAAACAGCGTCCCAACGTGCCTTCCCCACCCCAACCTATCCCAACAGGCGAGTTCCTACAAGTAGAATCCCACTCTACAACACCTTGAATGACTATCGCATCAAGACACCTCAGTACCAAAACAACTCAGTGGTCCAGCATCCAGTATTTTGTCCTTACTGTCGTCCGAAATATCCAGCTCTTTGGGTGAGCCCATAGCGTCCAATAAATAACACGCGCTGCCCGTTCTGTATTTCACCTGAATGCCACTGCCTCTTACTCCCAGAACCACTCACATTTCACTTTATCACCATCATCAGCTTCCTCCTCACGAACGTATTCCATACCTCAGTCTAACTCCAGCCGACCGACAGAAATATCAATATAAACAAGTAGCATAACATCAACGCCACAATTTTCACCTTGCAAATCATCTTATTCATGTCAAAATAATGTGTTTCAGTGATATCACTTGTGTATTTTTCCTCTATTATTGTTTGTATGAAGTATCTTGAATCTAAAAAAATAGTGAGCAGTTGAACACTGCCTGTCCTTCTGGGGGAATGAAATGACAATAACGAAAAAGAAATCATTACAGTTTTTTCCCTGCTATCAGTTCTTACCAACTCCTCCTGCTCGCCCCAATGTCTAGACTCTCTTCCTTCCTCTCTCTGCCATTTCCTCCCTCTTTACTGTCACGGCTTAGGCCACTTACTAATCATTTTTATTCCAGATAATTTGTCTTACGATCACCAATATATTAATTTTATACGTTCCCAGTAGATGCTCCCTTACGCAGAGGAGCGTAACTGTAGTGTTAAATTTAACATTTTCACCGCCTCAGCGTCATAGGTTTAAAAAAGATAGCTGTGATTTTGTCTGTTAATAGTCTTAACTTAAGTGTAATATTCTATTTTCTTAAATACTTTGTATCATCATTGTACTTTAAGGGTCTTTTCGCTGACGAACGGAATATTCCGCAGCTGAAAAAAAATTACGGAAAGAAAACCATGATGGGAATTCTTTTAAAATGAAAAGTCCTGCGGGGAGCCCTCCTGTTTGCGTGTAAGTTTTTATTTTCTGCCTTAAACTTGCACCATTTCACTAAGGCTGAAAGTGACACTTACATTTGGTTCATGTACTGCCAGAACTTCACGGTAAATCTGTGTTCATCTTGACGTTTTACCCACAAGAATCGTAGTGTCCTGCGTACTTTAACTTTGGAGTACGTTTCCGGTTGTCGCGTCTGTTCACTCGCACACCGTGACGCTCATTAGCAGAACTGTCTCTGCACAAAACCCGGAACATGTACTCTCTTCTGACAATGCGCTGTTCTTCTTGTGCAATGGCCTTAGCATGGAACCACATGCGTAACTTACTTTTTGATGTACATATGTATATAGTACTGAAGTATAACCTAAAAGCCAAAGGTCTAGAGAAACTGGTTTCTATGGTTTTAAACTTATGAAAAGTTATCGATTCAGGGTCGCACCGATGTCTAACGCAGAACGTATTCTCTTTAATGAGAATATAAATAGTGTGGATTATTTATCTTATAACTGACTATTATCATGGTATACAAGGGCACATTGCTTCACATTGGTCCACGGCATAATGTCTGCGTAATGTTCGTTTTCCAATGCTGGAGACATCATCAGAAGCTTTAACGATTTATAAAGCAGTTACAGCCTCACATGAGCTCAGCAAGAAGAACTTTTACACGTATTCACGCAACAATCGGTTCGTGACGTCATCAGATCGCTGCCTAACATCGCGGATTCACGCTAACGTATGTTATGTAGCTCTAAGTGGGGCAAAGTTGTTACTGTTTGCTTTATTTAGCAACTAGATCGTCAACTTGTCTAATTTCGATCCTTCTTCTTTTCTGTCAAAGTTGTTCTCGTGGTTTTGAATTTATATGGCCTCCATGTGCGTCCTAGCGTAGTAATGATTAGATCTTGCTAAAACCACATACAAGAGAAACGAATTGGGTGGTTCAATGGTAAAAGTGCACTATCTGCTACAGCTGATTTATCCGTCTTGCCCAGGCGATAACTGCTCTTGGGTTCCTGAAGGCGAGTGTTAATGCTTATTTTTGTAATTCCTATGTACACTATCGAGTGAACTGCTACAGAACCACTGTTTTGTTAAATAAAAATGATCGTGAGATGAGTTGAAATTCGTTAATAGTATTCTCCACAAAACAATGTCTTGCTGTGTAAGGAGATACTGGACAGATTGATAGGGTGAATACACAGACTACTTTCTTGTTTGATACGAACTTCTCTTGTTAGCGTTTCTGCAACGGTTACTAGAGCTGCTGAACCTGTTGCTACATTTGTTACATTTCTTATTGTTGACGATGTACTTTTCGGCATTTCCCCGTAAATTAATATTTTGTCTATCCAATCTTTAATTATGAAAATCGTTATACACTGCCTGACAAATAAAATGAAGCACCCAGGAAGGAAGGAGGAAGGAAATGGGACTTCATAAGTTGAGAAGGTGTGTGATGTTACTCTACTGGCTACAAAATCGAGTAAAATTTACAAAGAATTTGGCAGTATGAGTCCAGTTGTCAGTATGACGCTGCACCCCTTCTGGACTGGATGCGTGCACTGATTGGGTAGGGAAGGGTGTCACAAAAGCCGTTGTACCCTCTTCTGAGGCTAGCTGGCATACAACTGTTGTACTCGTCCTTGATAGCTTTTCGTATACTGGCACTGGGATGGAGTTGGCATCCAAGCTGGTTCCATATATGTTCTATTGTGGACAGATATGGGGATCTTGCTGGCCGCAGGACAACCTCAACACCGTACTTACAGTTCATAGAGATACATGCCACGTGTGGACGAGCATTGCCCTGTTGAAAAATGGTACCACGATACTGTCGCGTTATAGGTAATACACGAGAACTCAGGATGTCCGTAATGTACCGTTGTGTCGTCATAGTTGCCTCGAACACTGTCGGCAGTGACCTGAAGTCATACTCAGTAACTCCCCACACGATGATGCCAGGAGTAACATGGAAGAATGAGATCTCTCCCCAGGTCGCCCCCATACCCGCCGACGATGGTCATCCGGGGTACTTCAGAATCGGCTAACCCCTAGGTCGAGCGCCACGGCACAAGCGTGCGTTAGTGATCTCGGCCACGGAGACGGGTCAATAGTACAGGAAGACACCGGATGTAGCAGGGTGTCCATAGCTTGTTCTCGGATGGCAGGAGCAGATGTGAAGGGATTACGATGTGTTTCGTGCACAATGCGGTGACCTTTCCTTGTTGTGGTCGACCGGAACCCTGACGACAAGGATGTTTGCCCTTCAGTTCCCATGAAGTCTAACAGCAGGCCAATGTCACAGCCAAATGACCGATAACTCTGGATACTGCACAATTCTCGCCATATAGAGACCCAAAATAAGACCCCATTCAAACTCTATCAGCTGCTTACATCTCCGTCTCAGACGAGTACGCTGCATTTCCATTCCTTGACAGCGATCACTCAACGTCTGACCCTATACACCCTATCAAGCTTTGTGACAACACTAAATACGAACAGAACTAATGGAATCTGGTGACTGTTCTACGCGTCACAGTAAACTGTAGTTCCAAGCAGTGTGCAATGTATACAGTGTGTACGTGTACGAAGTTACAACGACATCCGACCATGTCTTCTGAATACTTCATTGTTCTTGTCAAGCGCGGCGTATTCCAGAAAGATTCAATACGATAGCTATTACTATTCTGCAAAGTAGTTGTTTTATGTTGACAAGACACTCATGAGCAGTGGAATAAGTGACAGATGCTCGGCTGGAGAGAGAATGGTCCTGTTACCATGAGGAATGAAATAATTCGGTGTTTCATGTAACTGGGATAAACACAGACTTTGGACTGACTCACGGAACGACAGTCGAGATCCGGATGGGCATGCGCACCTGATCGCTGCCATATCGGGGATGCCTGACTTTTGAGACTCTCAAAGTTACGCACGAATTGCCACCGCGACAAGTGAACGCCACGACGACTTCAATTTGCTATAAATCGCTGTCGTTAGATTCAAACGCAGTGGGCCACAACGGGTTGTGACTGAGCTCACCATGAACTATTGTGGATTTCAATAGCGGATAGACGAGCAACCGAGCAGCAGATAGCTCGCCAGTTCTGTAGTGGAAAACAACATCAGGTGAGCAGCCACACCATCTACAACCGTCTAGACCAAGCGAGGTGGCGCAGTGATTACCGCACTGGACTCGCATTCGGGAGGACGACGTTTCGAGTCTCCGTCCCGCAAACCAGATTTGCGTTTTCCGTGCTTTCCTAAAATCGCTTAAGGCAAATGGCGGGACGATTCCTTTGAATGGGCATGGCCGATTTCCTTCCCCAACATTGCGTAATCCGAATTTGTGCTCCGTCTCTAATGACGTAGTTATCGACGGGACGTTAAACTCTAATATTCCTTCCTTCCTTTCACAACCGTCTATTCCCTATGGGATACAAAAACCTTCGCCCCATAAGTGTACCTCTGCTCACCGCACATATCAGGACCCAAAGATTAGTAAGGACGCTGGGGCGTCAGTAGTGGACGCTCAAAGGATGGGAAAGGTCGCACGGTACACGTAGATACATGCCAATGGCAAGATACGTGTACTTCGAAAATACTACTTGCCAATAGAACATTGTTCAGTCATGTTGTGGAGTTGTTCTGGTGTGTTGTGGGCGATGCTTATGCACTATGAAATGCAACCCTTGATACGTGTACTATCTTCTCTCACCGAGGAACGGTATAGGACGTACTGTCGAATCATGTGCATACGTTTGCTCTGCTGTATCACCAACCTACCCTCCGCCGCCCTTCCGAAAGAGATGTATTCTTTATAAATATTTCTAATTCAGTTGCTCAGAGCACAATATAAAAAAATGGTTCAAATGGCTCTGAGCACTATGGGACTTAACATCTGTGGTCATCAGTCCCCTAGAACTTAGAACTACTTAAACCTAACTAACCTAAGGACATCACACACATCCATGCCCGAGGCAGGATTCGAACCTGCGACCGTAGCAGTCGCGCGGTTCCGGACTGAGCGCCTACAACCGCGAGACCACCGCGGCCGGCACTTCGATATACCTTACAACAGACTTGATCTGCGTTTACAGTAATTTCACGAACATAGTTTAAATGCACTGAAGGCAATAGTATCTCTTACGTGGGAGACCCATATGTCCGTTGAAAATAGCCTGAACTTTCGAGCTGGTGAAAATTTAACCTGCTTCAAAAAGAACAGAAGTACCGCAGTTTTTAATGTGTAAGAGCTCTTCAGTCCTTCCACACAAACTGTCATACGAAGAACTACTGTGCCGGACCAAAATACAACATAATTTCGTGTAAAAATGCACAAAGGTTAATAGAAGAATGTAAAATGATGAATTTGACTGTCGTACTCTTCTATAATCTTCTTCCTACGCCTCAACTCTTAATAGCTTCCCGGAGCTTTTGTCTGAAACATTTTTAGCTAGCACTAAAAGCAGTCATTTTTTTCGGTTGTCTGTTTATGCATCTAGCCATGTATTCTGTACAAACAGTGCATAAGTGAACAACAGACGGCTTTCTAATGTGACGTTTTTCATAAACTGACAGTACATTCCTGAAGTCAAAACCATTTCGTAAAATGTAGTATAGACAATAGTTCAGCAACAAAATCCTTGCACAGTACTGAGAAATCAGATTTCATAAAATTTAAAGATCTGGTATTATCATTCACTTTCTACATGAAACTAAGAAAATAATTTACACATGAGTACTCAAAAATAAAAGCTCATATAGAGCTGACGATATTTCCAGTAAAAAAACTACCGAGCTTGTGTCACATAAGAAGTGCAGGCCCATAAACATCTTTAAAATTTGTAATGCATTATTGAGTTAGGACATTTTTCGACAGAGATTAGACGGATCTGTTGTTAAACAACTTTATAAAAAATGTGATAGTAGTTACTTCGAAAATTACTGGCCTGTTTCACTACTTACATTTTTTGAAATCTTAGACAAAGTAACGTACTCAAGAAAAGAGTGTCTTACCTTGGTAATAACAGTATATCTTGCAAATCAGCGTTTGGTTTTTAGAAGGGTTACATAACTGACAATACTACTTACCCATTGAAAAACCAAATTTTACAAGGATTAAATAACAAAAGAAACATCTCTCGATATTTTCTGCAACCTATCCAAGGCATTTAGCTGTGCAATCACAATTTTTGTTTAAAGAATAGAGTTTTTATGAAGTTAATGCTATAGCTAACAAATGGCTCACATCATACCGTAAAAGAAGAAAGTTGAATGTCATCTACCTAACTAAACAGCTGTCGACAGAACATATTTTTCTGACTGGGGAAAATCAGTAAATGAGTTCCTCAACATTGACTGTTAAGTCCATTGTTGTTTCTCGCACGTTTACATCTATGGTTTACAACTATGAATAACATCGAACATCCCATTTAACACGCATTAGGGAAAATCTTACAGAAGACAGGTCTTATAATCAGTCTCAACAAATATATAGCAACAGAGGAAATCATAAATAATGTGTTTAAAAGAATTTTGACTTGTATTCTGCCACCGGCCCCTATCTTAATTTTGTTGAAAAAATTCTAGATTTTAAATTAAATCAAAGCAGATGTCTAAAGCACTGAAAAATTTAGTCAGTAAGGCAGAATTTTAAAAATTATTGGGTGTACATCGTGGCAAGAATTTACACAGAAGAAAGAAAAAAGATATCTTCTTGAACAACTCTGTTCTACCACACTTCGCGTGAGTTCACTTAATTAAAAATAAATGAGAGAAATAAGTAATAAGTTACCATACTTTGATGGTTTTAATTCAATAATACCATGTGAAATTATGTCCCGGAAAAATTCATTTTAAGAAAGAAAGTTTTCGTTTCAAAAAAGCGTGTCGTAATTATTGTAGTCATTCGTCATAGTCTTGCAGACAAATATTTAACATCACCGTCGAAGAAAATACTATATCTCATGAAATTAGAGCTCAGAAGGAATAATAACATCCATAATTACAATACTAGAAAAAAAATACTTTCATCATTCTTGCTTAAGCTTAGAAACGCTGAATAAGGCTGTTAGGAAAATCTTTGATTACTTACCTAACGATAGTAAATGTATACACGCAGTAAAATTAAATTTTACACCAAGTTAAAAATTTCCTCCTGGGTAATTATTTGTAGCCCTCAGAATAATTGTTATTAGGAAACTTGTCGCTTATTTAGTGCAAAAGTATTGCATACTTACTTCCTTTCCTAAGCAAGACATATTTTTACGTTATATGGACTCATCCGTAAATGGGAAACGGCAGTCATATTTAAATAACAGTTATTCTTATAATTAATATATTTATTCGTTCATTCAATGTATCATTCAATCGACCCATGGAACATGTAATAAACTAATTAATTGCCGAGTGACTGTCCCAATTCGTTTTAAGCTTTTATTCCAGCAGGATAATACCCCACTACATGTTGCTTCCGCAAAGTATAGCACAATAGCTTCTTCCACGGCCTTTCCAAGCAGGTGTGTACTGTGAGAAGAAAGGAAAGATGATAATCGTTTAACGCCTCTTTAACAACAAGGTTATTAGGGACGGAGCTCAATTTCCATTCGGATTATGATGGGAAACGAAATCAGCCGTGTCTTTTTCAAAGCAACCATCCTACGTGTGGCATTTAGCAACTGTTGTAATCTTTCAGAAGCAACGTTTCTCCCCGAACAATGTACGGAGAAGGTATTTCAAGTGATTTTCACTTTTTCCCGATATTTAATCGTTGAAAGTATTTCGTTAACGGTAATGAGGTTCAAGAGGTGGCAATAAAATGTTTGAGAGAGCAGGCGAAACATTTTTGTGTCGTCGCAATACACAAAAGGTATGGAAATTGGTGGTGATTATGTGGAAAGGAAATAAAGGTTCGTTTTTGGCATACATCACGTTAATATGGAAATACTGTCTGTGTACTGTATATTTATGAGCCGGATAACTCTCGTAAAATCGCGCTACTAAACGGAACTGCAGTTATCAGAATATAGAGGTTAAACAAAAAGCTGACGTGTTATTATGACATTGTAACAGAATCCGGGACGAGAATGCGTTTACAATGGACAAAGAGGAGGACAGGCCGCTGACAGCTCGGGATCCTATAGCGAACAAAGAACTGAATCGTGCCTCCGAGGCAGAGAGCACGCACGCAGATAGATGGCTGCAGGCCCCTTCTCAGCACTGTCCGCTTCACAGGCGATCGATCCTGCAATCACTCGCAACGAGAGCTTACCGCAACAGTGCTTCAAAGAATACGGAAGCGGAAACAAAGCACCTAAATACGTCGTTGCCGGCGGGAGCTTGCAATACGGCGTAGAACCAGCGCCCCCAAAAAGACGAGTTGTGGCTAGTTAGAGGTCTCTGCTCTGTCAAGGGCTAAACGTATTCAGTACTTAATTAGCGTTACAAATGCCGTCGCTCTTGTAGTTCTTGTATCGTCTTATTGTTAGACAAGAGAACAGAAAGACGATTGAATCATTGGCTGCGTAGTATGCGGACTCAAGAATGTGTGTCTTGTGTAATAAAATGCAGGTGTAAAAAATAACAGATTGCAGGCCACCAATCTGACATTAAAGGTTAGACTGAACGCTTTCGAATCACCGTATTTCATTGACATAAAAGCACATTGACATCGACTGAGACAGATGATCAACGAAAAAAAAAAATCACTGAATGTTTTTAAAAGATTTTCGGTGTACTTTTTTTATCAATCGTTTCCTTTTGAAGACTGTAGGGCCGAAAGTAGTAGATAAAGGAGCCACTGACAAACCTTAACAATAAACTAATCAACGAGGCAGAACTCAGTCTTGGGATAACAACGAACAATGAGAAACACGTGAATTTGTGCTTCTGCGGTGTATTGAATGTTCATGAAGTATTCGGTAATGCCACAGGGCATTTTTTCGTCTGGCTATGTGAAGATTTATTCAAAAGCAGAAATTTTGACAGTTACTGCCAACTATTCGAAAAACGTTGAGAAAGGCCATCCACAAATGCTGGAAGCCCATAATCCCTTGAACAGACACAGAATTTATTCCCGTAAATTCGCATGGGAACTGGCACTCGCTTTGTTAAGACGGCTTAAGTCATAAGGATCACACAGGCACTCGAGAATCTCTGCCGACAACTGTTGCTACAACGACAGCTGCGTCGTTTCTAATCTTTGACTTTAGTTTGTAATTCTCAAAGTGTTAGTGTTATGTTTAACTAAAGCGTTAAGGAAAACTTACTTGCATGTTACTTGGCTTATGTCATCTGTTCTGTTCTTCTAGTCTGTGTTAATTGTGCAACTGGTGTCACGTCATTGCTTTGGTGTTGCCGGGATGTTTCACAAATCGTAGAACTTCCATTATTTATGAACGCTAATGTCTGACACCTTTCGTAATTTTTATTTATACGTTCCATAAGTAGTAGTAACACGAGAACAATGAAACAACAGCGGTAGTCTTCGATGTAAGGTTGACAGATACACAAGTGCTAAAATACAAGGCAAATGGCTTCGTGTGCACACAGACTAGACGAAAGGCAACACGAGATGGGCAACCACGATAATTATAGTGTGTCAGCGTAAGGTAGTCGTTACCCTCGTTGTGTGTGCACTCGACTATCCTTCAGGGTTGCTCCAGTGCTTTAGACTACGCCACTTTAATGATAGTGGTGACTAAAGGTGGTGTTATGCCAGTTACGAGGTGAAGAGAAGGTTTGTGACAGTTATGAAATTTTGTCCGTTATGATTATCTGCGCTAAAATAAGAAATTAGCGAATGAATTATGCCTCCTTTCTGAGTCTATCAAAACTGATTCACAGTCTCGCCTGGCGGTTATGTGAATAACCAGGAATGCAACAGCTAACAGCACGGAATGCAATGCTACGGTAGCGAGCGCACGAATTAATGCAGTGAGGAGCATTGAGGTTGCGCGCCTTGTTACTGTTTTCCATTTATGTATAAACTGAATCACTCGGCGTAATGTTCTAAAACCGCAGACAAAGTTAAAATTCATATAAAATCTGACAGGTCAGAGGCTCTGTCCTACCAGTGTTGTTGTAAGTATCGCTGCCCGAACAGTACCATCCGCATTTCATCTCGATAATGAAGGAAAATAGGGATCTGTAACATCTGTTATCTACAACTTAATTGCTCATATACGTTCGCAGCAGCTTTATAAACTGTCAAACTCATGTTGATCTATCTGGAAGTAATTTTTGCAACCACCGAACCGGTGTATTTCTGACCTAATTAATATGCATTTTTTTGTTTCTGTGGGAATATGAATCAATTTTAATCTGTCGGTCAGAAACAGAACACTACACTGCGTTAAGGTCGTTCTCAACTATAGACCTTTGTACCTCAAATCGAAATTTTAAAAATATGACATACACCTGTAAATTTTCGTCAGAATTTGTTGTAAGATGGAGCTCATCCTGCATCGCCGCCTCAGTAAGCAAGAGTATAGGTTAGAAAGGACTCTAAATATCAGGCGCAAAAGTCATCGTGGGTTGTGTTCACATATGTCAGAGACTGGATTTTATAGGTGGTACAAACCTACGGATATATTGACAGGCGATGTGACTATTCTTACAAATATATATCTTCCTTAGCCGGGAGAAAGATGGTAATCGATTCAGATATAAAGTCTTCGCTTTTGCTCGAGAAAACTTTAAAACCTTTGCGTACGCTTTCGTTCTCGGTTATTATGTTGTATGCCAGCTTCAGCTGTTATATAACATTTGTTTTATGAACTGTCAATTCCTTTTCGTCCGTCTGCTCTTGCTGCTTTTGAAATGGTTGCTTCTGCGTAGGATAATTTTACACTGCCAGTTTTTTTACAAAGCATGGTAACGCTCATGCCTTCCGGACGAAACATATTACAATAATTACATGACGCTAGGTTAATGTAAGCGCTGCAGTTTAAGAGAAACAAGACTGTTATTTTGTGTAATTTTGTACAATGACAAGTGACGCCGCAGGACTGTCCACAAATATATCATAATTCCATTAATAAATCCACATCTATCATAATTTCTGGATGCTTCCTCACTCTGAGTTACCTTAAGCTTATTTACTATACGAATTACTCAAAGTAATTCACTCTAAATCTTCCTACATATTGTCTCCAGTTTTCTCTTTTTAGTTTAACATGTTGTTGAAGTAATATATTAGGTTCATTAAGAGTAACGCAAGGAAATGATTGTCAAACAACGCAATAGTTTCGTCGTGGTGCTTTACACGATTTTTCATTCATTCCGAAAAATGTGGTTATTCTTTCATCATTAGTATGTCCAAATTATCTTTCTCACTAGAATATCTGTCTTCGTGTTCTACCTCTGTCTGAACATTCCTCCATGGTTTTTATCCACACTTGTATGCATGATTGGTGAATAAGTTTGTTAGCACGAGACGATTGTTTTTAATTAAATTTTCTTGATTTAAAGTTTTG
This sequence comes from Schistocerca serialis cubense, assembly GCF_023864345.2. Taxonomy (NCBI): domain Eukaryota; kingdom Metazoa; phylum Arthropoda; class Insecta; order Orthoptera; family Acrididae; genus Schistocerca; species Schistocerca serialis. The sequence continues at coordinate 464,633,640 of NC_064640.1, read as the reverse complement.
AATTTATGTGTCGTATTTAAGATGTGAAAACTTCCTTCGTACTGAGAAGCCGCCGGTTTTAAATTTCGATCGCTGCAGCACACCTTAGGTTCTCACTGTTCCACTACGCTGCTTCTGGAACAGTAAAGCATCAGTACATCTCTTCGGTTGTTTATGGGAGTTTGCGTATCATTGCCTAAACTTGGGTCAATCTGGAAACGTTCTGGAAGGTCACAAAGCCGTCGTTTCGATTCACTGTTAGCGTCGCCTTGATGGGACCGTTTCAGACCTATTTTGTCACAGAACAAAACCGTTTTATAAGTATCCATCTTTTGGTAGCAATAACGACTTCCCCATACACCACAATGTACAACACTGAGAGCCTGTGCTGATTGTTCGATGTTTGTTCTGGTGCACCAACACGCGACGTTAAAATTATGTTCCTCACGTTAGAGACGGGATGACGTAGTAAAAGTATCTTATTTCAGTTCTCCGTTCTTCATCAGCGAGGGCAGTTTCATATAAAACTTAATCCAATACGGAGAGTACGAAAAATAAGCATATCAATGCATTAAAAATATTTGTCGTAACGCGACTCAAAACCGCACGTTGCCTATCGCGAGAATGCTCTACCATCGGGAAGCGTCTTCCCCTGCCCTTCAGAACATTCCTGCAGGCTTTCCTGCGCTATCAGAAGAATGGCTTGACGACGACTCATAATTTGTTTTCGTAATGAATTTTTCACTTAGCTACAGAGTCAATACTGTAGCGAAATTTGAGAGGATTTAGACTGTATGCTGGTACGTCATACTGTTTGAATATGTCAAGAACTTTCAATGCAGTTATCTCTTCGCTGCACAGAAAAAAGTTCATTCAAGCGTACAAACCTGGTTGCTCTTACATACAAATGATGCTGGGCGCAACTGGAAATTCAGATGGAATTATTTCGTCGATGACCTTCGGGACGAAGGCACATTGCTACATAATGAAACAAAGAAAAAAAAAGGGGCGAGAACGAAAAGAATTCGATGGATCATTTTTTTCACCTAGGCGGTAACCATACAACCAGCAATAGGCACAGTGATTATTGCATGCAGGACGGCTTCCACGGTGTAATCTTTTTGACGTGGACTCGGAAAGTTGGCAACCAGTCAGTGTTACAAGATGCTGATTGCTCCTGTCGAACTTCGTGACTTTTGCAAGTAACACAAGTGCCGATAAGTTCACATTTTACTAACAATTATGTATTAAACTTATTAAAGTATTCTAACCAAGAATTGCGGAATGAGTGTTCTGGGGTGGCAAGTTCTGGTGTCCACCAAGATTGTCTTTTCGAAAGTGTCACTTTATGGCAAATGATTATAGACGCTTGTAATCTCTCACCGAAAATAGTGGATAGCCTCACTTCCTTTCTCTTCGTGTCCGACCGTTAAATCTCCAGTCTACCGGTGGCCGATTCTTACGCCATGTCCGCCGCTGTAGCTGAGTGGTCAGCGTGACAGACTGTCAATCCTAAGGGCCCAGTTTCGATTCCCGGCTGGGTCGGAGATTTTCTCCGCTCAGGGATTGGGTGTTGTGTTGTCCTAATCAACATCATTTCATCCCCATCGACGCGCAGGTCGCCGAAGTGGCGTCAAATGGAAAGACCTGCACCAGGCGAACGGTCTACCCGACGGGAGGCACTAGCCACACGACATTTCCATTTTTTCTTACGCAATGCATACTGAATGCTTGACAGACAACGCAAAAGGATGCAGCTAATCACTATTTCAGTTACTTTATTTGAGCAGGAATCAGACGCTATAATACTATTGAAATTCACTATTTCTTCTAAAGCAAATGTGGTGGGTTCACAACGTTAAAAATGTCTCGAATGGTCGGCTTGCTTAAACGAAATTTCTTAACAACTACTATTGTTGCGAGGGTCATTCGGATATAAAGTTTGCATGTCGTTATATAAATACCGACAGAAATAAAATGATGATCATTGTACAAGCAAGTAAGTAAGTAAAGTATTTACATATTTCTTATGTTACCTCCCTCTATGATACACGTAGCGTTGAAATTTTTGCCGTTGATGATAATTGTTACATGCAGAATTCATAAAATTTCTGGAAACTGCAGCTCAAGCGTCATCATCTTGAAACAACTGTTCAGAAGTCGTTGCCATATGAACTTTTTTCGTCAGGTACGTTTTATGCTCTTTCTTTTCGCTTTTCATCGTGAAAGTTATCGAACCTCAATTAAAATTCCCACCCATCCACGAACCATTGATTCACTTACTGCCTAGTCCCTATAAATTTGAGAGATTTGGTGGTTAGCACGTGCATCTCTCGTGTAGCAGTCGTTTCTATTACGTCCTTCTTTACGTAAATTGACACGACTCATATACAACTTACAACTAAAGGCCGGTTCAACTCACACAACCAAAAGTAACATTCTCAACCTTGGGCGTTCCAAAAATTACAGACGTACCTTAGTGTTGACTGATCAACGAAATTTTTATTGCAGATGAAAGAGCTTTACGGAGCGAGGTGGCGTAGTGGTTGGCACACTGGACTCGCATTCGGGATGACGTCGATTCAGATCCCCGCCGGCCATTTAGATTTACATTTTCCGTGATTTCCCTAAATCGCTTACGGCAAATACCGGGATGGTTCTTTCGAAAAGGGCACGGCCGATTTTATTCCCCATCCTTACCTAATCCGAGCTTGTGCTCCGTCTGTAATGATCTAGCTGTCGACGTTAAACACCGATCTTCCTTATTTCCTTCCTTCCTTTCTTCGAAAGAGCGTCTGTGAGCCATTCGCGGCCGGGGCCAGTTGGAATAAATTTCTTCTTGACTAGACAGATCTTTGTAAGGTAAAACAGCATCAAATGCAGCGAGCAGTGCTGCAAAGAACCATCTGTCCCTGTAGAAGACTACCTGCGACAGTCGTGGCACATTTGGAAAACTTTTGATCGGGTAGCGTTCATAAATGGTGAAGTGAATCTACAAATATACAGTATTACTCAGAGTCATCAAATAGCCCCTAATTTTGTTAATATAGTTATCTGGGCCATTCCATTAAGACGCTCACTGCAGACAAGTCGCAGCTGAGATCAGTTGACTGAACCACACTACTTGATCGGAATTATCCGGACGCCTAGTAATGGGTATTAATATGGGGTTGGCCCGTCCGGTTAGCCGTGCGATCTAACGCTCTGCTTTCCGGGCGGTGTGCCGGCCAGTCTGTGGATGGTTTTTAAGGCAGTTTTCCATCTGCCTCGGCGAATGCGGGCTGGTTGCTCTTATTCCTCCTCAGTTACACTATGTCGGCGATTGCTGCACACGTGCGGTTCTAGGCGCTGCAGTCTGAAACCGCAAGACCACTACGGTCGCAGGTTCGAATCCTGCCTCGGGCATGGATGTGTGTGATGTCTTTAGGTTAGTTAGGTTTAACTAGTTCTAAGTTCTAGGGGACTAATGACCTTAGAAGTTGAGTCCCATAGTGCTCAGAGCCATTTGAACCATTTTTTTTATTGCTACACAAACACTATCTCCACTGGGTTCGGTGTGTGGCGGCGGTGGGGTGAGTGGACTGCTGTAGGCTGTTGTGGGGTTGTGAACCACTGAAGGCTACGGCGGGAACGGAGCCTCTCCGTCGTTTCTAGGTCCCCAGTTCCATACAATACAGTAAAATACATTATGGCGTTTCTCCACCCTTCGAATTAATGACGACTTGAAATCTCCTGGGGTTGAATGATGACCATAGATGTTAAGTCCCATAGAGCTCAGAGCCGTTTGCTCTCCTGGGGTCCTGTCAATGAGATGTCTGAATGTCTGTGGAGGAAAGGCAGCCCATTCTTCCTCTAGAGCCGAAGTTAAAGAAGATAGTGATGTTGGATGCTGGGGTCTGGAGCGAAGTCTCTCTGCCAGGCGCTTAAGTGTGAACTGCAACATAATCACTTAGATGTAGATATAGAAGTCGACATTCTAACTCATCCCAAACGCGTTCCATTTCGTCGAGGTCGGGATTCTGGGCATGTTAACCCTTTCAGGAATGTTATTGTCAACGAATCATTTCCTCATACATGTTGCTTTACGACAGGGTGCATTGTAACGCTTATACAAACAATCGGCTCCGAACTGTTAAACTCCAATACGCAGTACACAATGCCATAAAGTGTAATCATTTCGCTTTTAACTGCTTCTTAAGCACAATAAAGGGACCACACCCTAACCACGAAAAACAGACCGGCACCGAAGCAGCATATCCTACGTACTTCACTGTTGGCACAACACAAGATAGCAGGCAATGTTCTCGAGGTATTCGTCAAAGCTAAACACTTCCATCGGATTGCCAATGGGTATAGCGTGATCAAGACTCCAAATCACTAATTTCCCGCCTTCGACTTTCCAATGGCGTCGCTCTTTACACTTACAGAAAAGTGTAGCTTATGAGGAGCTGCCCGGTCATTGTAACGCACTATTCTTAGCTCCCTTGCACAGTCACTGTGCTAGCTGTTCTACTGGTAGCACTTTGGAACTCACGACTGATTCCTACCACCGATTTCGTGCGATTTTTTACAGCAAGCCTCCTCAATGCTCAACGGTCTCCGTCCGTCAGTACCAGAGGCCTGACTGGTCTGCCGGCCAGTGAGGCCGAGCGGTTCTAGGCGCTTCAGTCTGAAACCGCGCGACCGCTACCGTCGCAGGTTCGAATCCTGCCTCGGGCATGGATGTGTGTGATGTCCTTAGGTTAGTTAGGTTTAAGTAGTTCTAAGTTCTAGGGAACTGATGACCTCAGATGTTAAGTCCCACAGTGCTCAGAGCCATTTGAACCATTTTGATTTTTTCTGACTGGTCTTGGGTTAGCAGTGCTTGTTCATTCGCGTTTACATTCCGCAATCACATCACCAACAGTCAACTTGGGCAGCTTTAGAAGAGCTGAAATGTTCCTGATGGATTTGTTTCTTAGTAACATCAAATGACTAGGCCACGTTCGAAGCCACTGATCTCTGCTGAGCACCCCATTCTGCAGTTTCGAACAGTAATTTCTTTGTTTTTGTTAGATAAATCCAGTCAATCAATGTGGAAATCCGCTAGATTAATTAGAAACCTTTCAAGATAAGCTTTTATAGAATCGTTCTTCCCACTGACATGCTTGTTCCTCAGACATCTCGCAAGTCACCAGGAAATTTTGCTCGGCTGTGAGTAATTCATACGGGATACTCTATTGTGTGGAATAAAAAAAATCAAGAATTACGTGTTGTAAAATTGGTTCTTACGAGGGATGATTGAAATAAGATCATCTCTTTTTCAGTAAGTGTATCACAATTTGTACGAAATCGATTTTTCGTCAGTACTGTTACTTATTAAGCTTAACGCGTAAAGTGATTGGATCAAAGTTAAACGTATTTTGTCACTTGAAATGGGAAAAATTCCTGCTACTGTCCAAAACATGAAAGGATTAGTGACAACCAGTATGGTATTTTCACATGTGATGATGGTATGAAGTCCAGAAGATAGTCGTTGTAGTAATCCACTTCAACAATTTGCCGTTAGTGCTCAGAAAGGGTGCGAGAAGTGATGGAGGTAGGTTTCGAAATAAAAGCAGGAAATATAATAATGTAAATAACAATGAAAATTGCTAAATACTTGGAAAATAATTTCATCACCTTCTTAATTGTCCAGAACCAATCCATAAGCTGGAATTCTCAAACACTCATGAAAACTACCTGGGTGTACCACAGAAACAGAGTAGTAATTCATATCTTAAAAACAATAAAGTTAGTAGAGAAGACTGTTACAGCGGAACTATTGAAATGGTTTCCACCAAAATAAATAAGAGCTAGAATTAATCTTTGAATAAATCTGGATAAATGAAAAATCGTATGAGAGTGAAAGGTATCCGTGATAATTTCTCTACACACGGAAGGCAATAAACAAGACGTTAACAGTTACAGAGGAATTTTCTTCCTACCAGTAGCAAATAAAATTTTTTCCACGATTTTGATGAACAGGGTAGAAACGACACTGGACAGTCATTTAGGTGAATATCAAGGTGGTTTAGGAAGGTCGCCACAGATAACTGACTTCAAGAATTGTTTTTTGATTTTTTTTTAGTCATCATTCTTCTGACTGGTTTGATGTGGCCCGCTTTGGAACTCTATTTCGTAAAACACTAGGAGACGCAGTATTTACAGTGAAATTTATGGGAGAAGTGCATCAGTCCTTCGAAATAAACACACTCGTGCGGCAAAAAATGGTTCAAATGGCTCTGAGCACTATGGGACTTAACATCTATGGTCACCAGTCCCCTAGAACTTAGAACTACTTAAACCTAACTAACCTAAGGACATCACACAACGCCCAGTCATCACGAGGCAGAGAAAATCCCTGACCCCGCCGGGAATCGAACCCGGGAACCCGGGCGTGGGAAGCGAGAACGCTACCGCACGACCACGAGCTGCGGACTCGTGCGGCAAGATGATGACCTATCATCAGTTACTTTTAATTGCGTTCTAGAAAAAATAGTGAGAATATAAAATGAAAAAGTGAATGAATATAAGATTTCATCAGTAAGGTTGAGAAAAGGAAACAAGAATATTGGAATAAACTCTCTCGCATTTGCAGATGATTTTGCTATACTTTCTGAAAATATGGCATCTGCTGTAACGCAAATTAATATTTTAGAAGAAACAGCCAGTAGAATTGGCTTAAGAATTTCTGCAGAGAAGACCGAATGTTTTACAGACATTAAAAATGCACCGAAATATCTGAAAACAATATTGGTCAAATTGAAAAGGTTTTGTGGTTATATTGGGGAGATAATCCAAGAAAATGGTTTGGAACAAGTTGCTATAGAGGTAATGATACATAAAATGGGAAGAGCATACAGCATGCCCAAAGATTTTCACAACAAAAATGTCTCTCTAAAAATGCAAAAATAAGGCATTACAATACAATAGGGAAGCCAGAATGTCTGTACGCAAGCGAAAGTCTAGCATTTGGCTATAATTCATATAAATTAGAAATACGAGATAGGCAAATCATTAGGAAACTATTAGACCCACGAAAAACCGTGGAAGGTTGGGAATAACGTAGTAATGATGAAATTGATCGAAACCTAGAAAACATATGGGAAGTAATGAGAAAAAGAAGACTGGTATTTTGTAGACATTTATATCGAATGCAAGGCAGTAGACTAACCAAATGGATCGTCAGATATTTGTGGGATAAGAAGTTCATAACATAATGGATCCATGATGCAGAAAAGGATTTAGGAAAAAAAATGTATAAATGCCGAAGAAACAACTGACAGATAAGTGTGTGCGGAGAAAGTATTGAATACTGAAGAATTCCAAGGCAGCTGGTATGAAGTGGAAGAAGAAGCATAGTTAATAGATGGTAGAGTACTGGAACAAAGAAAGTGAAAGACAAATAAGTAAATGAAGTTTGTACGTGGTCCTGAGGGGCCCGTTTAAAAAGAAGAAAAGATACAATAATTTCTCTTAGTAAATGTACTGGTAAAATTATTGAAATGTATGCCCTGTTCCACATGTCAATCTAAAGTGCGTCATGAAAGGTTGAATTTAAAGTCGATGAATGGAGGAAGAAAGTATATAGGGTGAAACAATTGGAACCCACACATATACACACACACACACACACACACACACACACACACACACACACACACACACACAGAGAGAGAGAGAGAGAGAGAGAGAGAGAGAGAGAGAGACTGTTGGTAATGAAGGAAGAGAATAGATTGTCAAATGAAGAGTAATCAGTGAATAAAAAGGAGACTGTGCATGCTGAAGGGCTTTTTAAAAGAAGACATATCTAACTATACGACCCCACGAATCTGAAGTTAATAGCACATATAACTAATAATGCTACAAATAAGCGTGTGGTTTTTCGGGCCAGCACTAACGGACACTTTCACTCAATCTGTATTCTATAGAGACAATGTAGTATACTTCGAGGCAGTGGTTAGAAAAGCAGTTCCAACTACTTATAGAATCTTGCTGACCTGGTGGTTTCGATCGGTGTCCACGGCTCACAATGTAAATGAACAATGGGATGCGTTCGTGCCGCTGCTAGCAGGCGATCCTATCTGGTAGCTGTTTACTCTGCGACGTGTTTGATGAACATACATGCCACTAGAGAAGCCGTAACTACTGAGCTGTCAAAACGGCTCTGAACGTCTAGGAAACACGTGTCTGGGCACAGTCAGCCTTGGGAGGAGGCTGTAGGAACATTAAACACGATTCAAAGCTGGAGGGGTCGTAATTGCGTTTCGTACCGCCACACTGCGGTTTGCTCGGCATATAGCATCCGGGAACACATCCTTCGGCACAACGATCACATCCACATATATACTCCGCAAGCCACTGTATAATGCATGGCGGGGGGGGGGGGGGGGGGGGGGGGTACCTACATACCTATATTTATTTTCTGTTCCATTCGTGTACTGAGTGAGGGAAAAATAACCATCTACATGATTCTATACGTGCTCCAATCTCTCTTATCTTATTCTCACGAACCCCACGCGAGATACACCAGTTCGACAGCTCAATGGCCGAACAATCTCGTTCGAATACAGATTCTCTAAATTTACCCATCAAGGTTTCTCTTGAACTATATCGTCTTTCTTCCAAGAATTCATTCTTTGACCATTTCTGCTGCTCTTTTGTATGGGCTATATCCACTTGTGACGAATCCTAGCTGCGCTTCTACGAATTCGTTTGATGTCTGTTGTCATGCCCAATTGCTAAGACCCCCAAACACTTGAACAGTACTTTAAAATTGGTCGCACCGGCGTCTTGTATGCTACTTCCTTTACAGATGCATTATATTTTACCAGAACTTGTCCAACAAATCTAAGTCTTCCACCATTCTACGCGATTGCCCCGTTTCATATCGCTTCTTGGTATTACCTCTAAATACTTATACGGTGCGAGGTGTTCAAGATGATCACCACAAATCTATCGGATCCTTTCTCTTTGTTACAGACATTAAGTCACAGTTACACATGTTTAAAGAGAGCTACCATCCATTACACCAGGTGGAAATTTTATCGACGCATTACGAAGCCATTATCCGAATGGGATGGAAATTGGTGGATGTGACTGATGTGCGTATACCGACAAATAAATGGTTATGCTTTCTAAAAAATTGGATGGTTTATTCATGAACAAGATCTTCACAAATCGAGCAAGTCAGTAACGTGATGGTCCATCTTTGGCTCTTACACAAGCAGTTATTCAGCTTGGCACTAATTGATAGTGTTGTTGGATGTCCTCTTGAGGGATATCGTGCCAAATTCTGTCCAGTTGTGGCGCTAGATCGTCAAAATCCGAAATTGGTTGGAGGGCTCTGCCCATAATGCTGCAAACGTTCCCGACTGGGGAGAGATCCGGCTAACTTTTTGGCCAAGATAGGGTTTGCAAGCACGAAGACAAACAGTAGAAACTCCCATCGTGTGAGAGTGTACAATATCTTGCAGAAATGTAAGCCCTGGATGGTATGCCATGAAGGGCAACAAAACAGGTCTCAGAATATCGTCGACGTACTGCTGAGCTGTAAAGGTGCCGCGGATAACAACAAAAGAGGTCCCAAACCATCGTTCCAAGTTTTCGGGCCGTATGACGGGCGACAGTCAGGTTGGTACCCCACTGCTGTTCAGGGTGTCTCCAGTCACGTCTTCTCTGGTTATCGGGGCTCAGTTCTAAGTGGGAGTCATCACTGAAGACAGTTCTTCTCTATCCAATGTGATTCCAGACCGAGACGTCCCGGATAGTGGTGGGGTACCCATCTGACTGTCGTTCGCCATATGGCCCGACAAGCTCGTAATAATTGTCTGGGACCCCTTTGATTGTTCGATTGTCATCCGCCGCACTAGAGAACGCTTGGAGCATTATGGGCTGGGCCCTCCAATCAGCCAAGGATTTTGACGATCTGACGCGCCAGTTGGACAAAATTTGCCACGATTTCCCTCAAGAGAACATCCAACAACTCTGTCAATCAGTGCCAAGCCGAATAACTGCTTGCATAAGGGCCAGAGGTGGACCAACGCGATACTGGGTTGCTGCATTTGTGGATCTCCTTCTCATGAATAAATGATCCAATTTTTCTGAAATTGCAACCATTTATTTGTCTGTATATGTACATCACATCTACCGATTTCCGTCTCTTTCGGATAATTCCTTCGTTATGAGTGTTTTTTTTCCCCTTTAGAGTGTATGTTGAAACTATCAGAGGTCCGACTACACTTCCTTGAGGCACATCCAATGTTACTTTCGTTTCTGTAGAGTATTCGCCATCCACTTTAACGTACTAGTTACTAATAGTCAAATATCAAATATTACTAGAACCAGTAACATATTTGTGAAGATACTCCTTTCGGAAATCTAGCAAGACGGAATCTACAAATTAAACTGCTCTGCTACTTGGAAGATGTAGGGTATGAATAAAGTGAACTGTGTTTCAGATGAGTGGTTTTTCCTTAATTCCAGCTGATTCAGTGAGATAAGCTTGTTAAATGCCACAATATTCAAAGTCTATTTATAAACCCTTGAGTTTATACTGCTAATGAGACTGTGTTGGTCTCGAACTTCGATTTTATCTTCTTTCAATGTAATTCGTAAGTCGCATAAAGTTTTCGGCTAATACGTTCAGTTCGTCGTTTTCTCTGCGATGCAGTACAACTGCAAGACAAGGATTTCTACTTTGCGCAACATTAGAGCTTTAGTCGCTTACGCGGCGACTCTAAAGAAATTACTGGACTCAGCAATAGCTGTTTTGTGCTCCATTGGGTTGAAAGTTGCTTACGCCCACGTTCAAGAAACAATAATATTTCCAAGAATTAGTCCTCATGCCACTTAGACATTTTTTACGAGGTTATGCTGAAAAGTATTGCCTCTGAATTTTTTATTCTGTTCTCAATGTCGGTTGACAAAATAATGTTGAACTTAACTATATACTGATATAACGCTCTTGCAGTACTGCCACAATTTAATCCAGTGTCAGAATTCTATCAATGAGGAAACAAGAGATTGGTGTAGCTTGGGATGAATTTCTCACTGTAAACGTTGATTTTGTAGTTATAGTCCAAGTTTACAAATTTTGCATCGGAACATTACTGTCACTGATTCGTGTTGGTAGGCAATCAAATTTCTCCCGGCGTAAAATATGTCAGTTATACAGATTGGTTTCTTGAGTTCAATGTCGTCTTCGTTTTCTCTTTCAATTTCTTTTGAGCCAGTGCACAGGAAACTCACGCATTTGAAACGAACCATTTTCCTTCATTTAAATTACGATAAGTGGCAATTTTTCACGTAACGTTATCAGGTTGTATAAAACAGAATCATAACATACATGCTGTCTCAACTACGTTTTGCACGCCTCATGATTTTACGATTACTTGCTCATTGAAAACAACTGATGAAAACTGTACACGTCTACGGGAAAGCCCCTGGGAAGATTTCAGAGTGTCGCCTTATACACAGAGTTCTGGCAGAAGGAATGTTCTAACACTTCAGACTATGTATTACGTGAATTAATATTTTAGATCCACTTTTAAAGGATAAATAAATAGTACGCTACAGAAGTGCGAGAAAATGATCCAGAGAGTTAAGCCATCCCGTGATGGGCTTGTCCTCTAGGGAGCATTACACAGTGGGTAGGAGCCACGTCTGCGGGAGGACGTGCGATCACTTCCAACTGCTGCTCAGGGGCGTTAACCGCAAGTACGGGGAACTGCATGAAACCGCTTTCAGCCCACGGGCGACAACCAAAGGTAAAGTTGTTGGACGGGCACCGGAGGCTCTGTGGGCAGCCTGGCAGACTCGTCCTACCACATCGCCTGCGCATCACAAGCAGCACTCAGCTGATATACACCAATTTACATTTACAGGATGTAGCAGTTATAAACAATCGACTTATCGATGATCGCTATGAAAATTAGTCGTATGGGTCGCAGCGGTCAGTACAGAGAAAAGAAATGACAGCGTACTCGGAATGTTCGAGGCGTAACCAGACACTAGTTACAGAGCGTCACAAATTTTAGATTGCGTTTTCGCGTTTTCTGAGTCAGAGGTAATGGGAAATAAAAAAATATATATATAAATCTTTTCAATATTCTCCCACTTGTCTATAATTTCAGATTTTTCATCCGAACGTGTGCTGTAAAGAAATTTTCTGGCAGAATAAAATATTATGTTGAAATGGGAATCGAACTCGGACCTTCTATTACACAGCTACTCAGCCGAAAGTCAGGTTGTTTCGATAACTATCTGTGGTCTAAGAAATATCACTGGAGATAAGTGAAACAAAAGTCTGTTACCAGTTATTTACCTTTACCGAACCTATGAGAAAGATTATATCTACAAAGATCAGTTTTCAACAACGGTGCCGTCTTCAATCTATATGAGATGGCACGTTCCTATAAGAATGTTCATACTTACAAAGATTAAATTTAAAGAATTTCCCATTTGCAAGTTTAAGCATAATTACATCGAAGTTTGTAGAACATGGCTGCGTGAAAATTACCAGACATAAAGAAAAAATGACAGGTATCAGTGGATAGAGCATCTTTCCAAGTTTCGATTCGTAATGCGCACCGTGGTATAGTTTCAGAACACACCACTAGAGAGCAGATGTGTCAGAACATGTAGACGAAGCATTCGCTCCGCATAGCCGCATCGAATTAGTTCGCTCTTGGACAACCCAATAAGCAGATTTCCAAAGCCGGCTGCTGCCGTTGTGTACGCACAAACGTCGCACTCATGTACTGACGCTTGCCGTGTCATAGACGGATATGAGTTCCCACTTCTCTAAGTGGTTACCAGACAACTTTGGAATGCACAGCAGATGAGACCTGTGGTGAGAATGGTGGAATGTAACAAAATAAAGCACCAATATTTGTGGCTCAAACTGTGTATATATTTTCATTTCGTTATAGTTCCCTACGCAGCGAACGAAATATTTGAACTAATAAGACGGGCCACCTCCTGCGGGAGACAGGAATCAGTAATTATTATAGAAAACTTTTCAGTGTACTCACAACTGTTGCGTGAGAAAATTCTGGTTTGACTATCAGAGTGTTTATAGCCGCAATTTGCTAGCTTTTCCAGTCATTTATCCTCCTATCTATTTCAAATTGCGCTCTACATTTTAGCGCTGGGAGAAATTAAAAGCTTTGTGTAGAAACTAAAGATTCAGCATGTCAGTGGAAGCGTTTCAGCAACAAAACAAGGTCAGTGATTCTTATACGTATCTAAACACACGATAGTTGATGTAAGTATGGTGAATCGCCTTATCAAAAAGGAGAGGAGGAAAATATCTAAGGATAAAGAGAAGACCATCACCATGCTATATGTTGGGAAAATCTCAGAGAATATCTTTAAACCATACACTGTCAAATTGACATTCCATGCACCAATTCGTCAGATTTAGCTTGAAGCATAAGGTGAGGAATAGGACAAGTAAACTCGAACTAGCGGGAGTATATAATACACAGTCTGTATCACGTCACGCAAGGTACATGCGACAAACGGGAAGAACATTAAGCGACACGTTGTGTAAAATGCAATTATGGAATGTCTTTAGTAACCAAACACATACAGAAGCAGGCCACTCATTAAATGGCATTGAACAGGCTTTGGAGGTATTGCACGTAGCGTAGAAAGGAAGACAACTTACCCTGCCTGAAGAACTAGAAATATTAGTTCCTCTAGGTGGATTTAATAATGTGATCAAAATGTCAACGGAAGAGAGCAGTAACGGACTCTTCAACGGGTTCATGAATGTTTTTTGGATTTAGCGGTAATACGAAATATGTAAGCAGCTTTCACAGTTAACTATCGTCAATACTGTTTCAGCATGCCCCAACGTCATCTCTGGACTAGGGAGACCGTTTAGTTGCCCGATGTTTACAGAGCAAGCCAGCTAACGGGGAGACAGATGGTGTGACAGGCAATCGGCGGTACTGCTATAGAAAAGAAACGATTTAATGAACGAGCGATAGTTCCATGGACAGGGACAAGAGTCGCCGATTTTGAAGTAAGACCTAGACTTTATGTCCGAATAATTTTATTTTATTTTATGACTGTCTTATGCATTTTGAGGAGCATATTTATGATGGGTTAAAAAGAGACAGCCAGATGAAGAGATATTAGCTTACGAAAGGCATAGCTGTAAATAACATTCTTTATACTTGTGTCGTATGCTAAGTAACTAACAGCTTAGAGCTGATAGAAGGTGTGAAAATCGCAGCCCTTGGAAATACTGAAAAGAAGATGATATAGTCATCAATACGAGAAGTCGCAACCCACGTTATCAAGAGTCATAAGTACCCTGTAATTCCACTTAAGATGTTGTTTGGCGGGGGGGGGGGGGGGGGGGGACGACGACAGAGGGATGTCGAATCTGTGATGATTACTATACTTATCGAGAGGCACATTTCCCACATTTTCAGAAGGAGTAGTATAATTGAACGTACAAATTAAGCAAGATACGGCGCTTATTGCTCACTTACGATCTTCTTAACAGCCCGAGGACACGGGATCACACAAACACTGCGCCAAAGCAAAATTCAGGGTAAGATTATATGAATAGCAGGAAAACGTAACTGGGATACTGATTTCTCTCTCATCTCGTCTACAATCGTTACGAAAACCATAAAATTGAAAGTTTTGCCAAAGCTACAAAACCAGACGAATTCTTCTAAATACTGTCCATCCAGAAGTCATAGGAGAAACAATTGTCTGCCATGGACTGACATCCAGCACTAATATCCTCTTGGAAGATGATCAGCTGAATTTTATACATATCACCGTGTGAATTTGTGACCTTAATGCAGTGACGCTGGTACATATAGATACATATTATGCCTAACAGTTAATGGCTGGTAGTTAACTCTATTAATTTCTGGAAAATGTTTGTGTCTTAGAGTGTGTTGGTACGTTGTATACATGTCTGTGAGAGCAGAGAGTAGTTAATAAGAAAATGTCGCAATGTTTAAATAAACATGAAGGTTTACCTGGCTACGCAGTGTCCGGCAGTGACGACATGGTATCTGTTCACCAAGGAACCTCCGCAGCGGCTGGATCCGATCCTGATATACGCCTGTAACATAAATAATAGAAATATGTTTGAAATAATAAGTGTTTGAAAGCAGAAAAGAGAGCTCATGCAATTGTTCAACAAGCAAAGATTGTAGTTTGTGAAGTTGAGATCGACTTTATTCTTGGATAACTATGACAAATCTTGAACATGATTGCAGAGTTTGGTCTGTAAAACTATCATACCACAACTTTAAAGGTAACGAAAAAGACAAAACAAGATATTCCACGGCAGATTGTTGACCGTATTTTGCTAGCACATCTTTAAATCGTTTCATTCGTTATAGAGTTGGCTATCCGCTGGTGTTTATTAATGCCTTAAAAAGTTTCACGTCCCATTTTCTATAATTTCAAATAATACATTTAATGAAACAGAGACAGAACTACTTCTACAGCTTTTCATTATTAGATGGACCTCCACATATGGCTCACAGCTGATTTCATATTGTGTGAAACAAGTAGGTATTTCTGTCCACTGAGAAATAGGGAAATGCCACTGTATTAAAGTATTAAGTGTCCTTCTCATAAAGGCTGACAAAGCCCTTGATAATAAACCGAGAGGGTTATCCTACTGTTTGCGTTGCTACCCTTGATATTACTGTTCATAGAATTCTTGTTCTGCGGAGCTGCATCTATTGCAGTTTCACTGTTACAGAAAGAGTTTTTTGCAGAAACGTTTTGATGTCAGGAGCTAATTCTTTCTGTTCCTTCCCTGCTTCGTACTTGATTCTTTTTTTGGTTTTTGTGTGCATCGCCAAATCATCTCAAGACTCTGCCAGGCGATAATTACATGGTTTATGCTTCTTATTCAATGTACTGTCGCCCGTTGGAGGGTCTGCTAACCTAAGATTTTAAAATTATTTTAATTATTTAATCGGATGGCTCTCCTGTCACTCACAATATCAGTTTACCTTGAGAAAAAGGTCGTTTTTGACATGTGTCTTGGAACTGGGTAGCTTTTGGTTTGATTGTATTCGCGATTGTACTATTTGTATATGTTTCTGACGCGAGGATGGATAACTATATGAGCATGAACCTGGACATGGAGAAAAACTGGCCAAGTGTGATTGGACCTCGCATTCCGAGGTTCCGTACAAATATAATTATGTGTTTAGATAATTCACACATTCTGGGAATCGAGAATCTCAACGACTTTTACCTGTTATCGATATCGCTCCTGGCAAGATATCAGCCTTGGGAATTCCAAGACTTTCTAGAATGTTTTAATTTTAAGTTTATTTTTTGAATAATATCGCATTTGTTAATGTCATTATATAGTTACATATTAATAAATTTTTGTGTAATTTCGCATTTCCTGCTGTAATTATATAGCTACAGATTAATAGTTTTCTAATGTTTTCCTTTACTTGCACTGTTAGATCTTGCTTCCTGCCAAATTTCATGATTCTAGGTCAACGGCAAGTACCTTTAGGGTTTTGATGAGTGAGTTGGCGAGTATCAAACTACGTGACATAAGTGGCCATATCTTTTGATTTCATTGATTTGGAAGCTTAATTTTTACGCCTCCAAGGGATCATTGACCTTAGTATGTGACATAATTGCAATTTTATAAAACTACCCGTTCCTAATACAAAGGGGTCGTAACAGACGGACAAGCTAACACTCCTATGACAAACGACAAAAAATATTGTTTTCGTGTCATATAATTACAAATTAACATTTTTAGGATTTTTTCCTTAACTTCTATTGTGAAACGTTGCTTCTTGCCAAATTTTATGATTCTAGATCAACGGGAAGTACCCTATAGGTATTGATGAGTGAGATTATGAGTATCAAAACATGTGACATAAATGGCCATATCATTTGACTGCAATGACTTGGAAGCTTAAATTTCTTACATCGCCAAGGAACTATAGATCTTAGCAAGTGATATAAATTTCAACCTGATACGTCGACCCATCCGGGAGAAAAAGGGGTCTTAACAGTCGGACAGACAACAACAATGTGGTCCTCTACGTGTTCCGTTTTTACCGATTAAGCCACGGAAACCTAAGAACCGTCTAAAAGCCACAATGAGACTGACCGGTGCCTGAGATGAACGTTCTACACCTACGTCAAAATCTATACTCTGCAAGTCACCTTACGGTGTGTGGCGGAGGATACTTTGTGCATCAGTGTCGCTTCCCACTGTTCCTTTTACAGTAGCGTATGGTTCGCGGGAAGAACGATTTCTGGTAAGCCTCCATATCGGCTCGAATCCCTCTGATTTCATCTTCATGGTCTTTTCGCGAGATATATACTGGAGAAAGAAACATAAATGTTGACTCTCAATCTCGGTACTTCGACAGCAGACCATACCGTAATGCGGAACGCATCTCTCACAACGTCTGCCACTGGAGTTGGCTGAGCATCTGCGTGACGCTTTCCCGCTTTTAAATAAACCTCTATGTAAACGTGTCGCTCTTCTTTGGATCTTCTCTATTTGCTCTATCAATCGTATCTGTTAGTTAATCCGGGGTGCTGACTCGAGTCGAGTATGCCCACACATTGTCTCGCACGTCATCATGGTGCAGGAAGCTCATTAAGCTATATGAGGAGGTCATATTCCTACATTTAAGGCTTCCACGAATAAATGTGAACTTCTGAAAAACAAAACAATTACAGCGATTAAAATAGAGACTCTTTAATGGATGTTACAATATGTTTCGGTTCCATTTTACCACAGAACAGCCAAGTGAACTTTGTGGAGTTAAACGCCGTTTGTGACTCAAGAAACGGCAGCCACAGCCGTTACAGGCTATGAATACACTTAGCATGAGAGATGAACACAGTTTTTTCATAGTCAGTTGTTAAGAAATAGCAAACAAGTAATTCATTACAAGGTGAACGAAACTGGAACGATGGTAGTGGGGATTGAAGACCTGAAACAGTTATTCAGTAATTTTAGAACATATTTTAGGTCTTTATGTTCAAGCATATCACCCTTAGCGAAAGTTGCTTCAGAGTAATACCGTTGTTTGAATAAATACGAACACTCACTGAAAAGAATCGCAACACCGCAACACCATGAAGGAGTTGTGTAACGTAGACTAAAGTTGGTAGGCGTGTTTCTACATCTGAATTCGCGCCAGTTGTATAAGAGTGGCGCTAGCAGCGCCACTATGAGGATGCAAATCACTTTTGTTTTAAATACACGCTGTAACGGTTCTGAGCGTTAGTTACCTTTGAGATTGGACGTGGTGAGTTGATGTTACTCAAGAATGCTTTTAATGCGGTAAAGACGCAATTATCAACACCTCACTGAGTTTCACCGAGGTTGCGTAACAGGACTACGTAAAGCTAGACGTTCCTTCTGCGATACTGCGGAAAGACTTGGCAGGAATGTAGCCACTGTGAAAGTTGCTGGCAGCGGCGGTCACGAGAATGTTCAGTCGCAAGAAGTCCGGGCTCCCGATGGCCATGTGTCACTACCGAGAGGGAAGACCATCGTGCTCGACGTATGGCTCATGCGCATTGTCTGCAGCAGCAACCTGAGCAGCAGTTCGCATCACAGAGGCACAATGAACTGTTATAAGCGGTTACTTCGAGGACAGTCCCGGGCCAGACGCCCTGTAGTGTACATTCCACTGACCCCAAATCAGCACCATTTGCGACTTCAGTGGTGTCAAGTGTGAGCTCATTGGAGGGCAGGGTGGAGGTCTGTTGTATTGTCTGATGAAAACTGGTTCTGCCTCGGCGCCAGTAATGGCCAGTTGAGGGCCTGCAACCAATCTGCCTGCGTGCTAGAAACCAAACCTACACGTGGAGTTATGGTCTGGGTTGCGATTTTGTACGACAGCAGGAGACCTCTCGTGATCCCATGCACTCTGCAAAATTGTACATCAATCTGGGGTGTTCAAAAAATGGCTCTGAGCACTATGGGACTTAACATCTATGGTCATCAGTCCCCTAGAACTTAGAACTACTTAAACCTAACTAACCTAAGGACATCACACAACACCCAGCCATCACGAGGCAGAGAAAATCCCTGACCCCGCCGGGAATCGAACCCGGGAACCCGGGCGTGGGAAGCGAGAACGCTACCGCACGACCACGAGATGCGGGCAATCTGGGGTGTGATTTCGTATGACAGCAGGAGCACTTTCGTGGTTATCCCACGCACACTCACTGCCAAATTGTACACCAGTCTGCAGCCGCAGTGGCCGATCGGTTCTAGGTGCTTCAGTCCTGAACCGCACGACTGCTACGGTCGCAGGTTCGAATCCTGCCTCGGGCATGGATGTGCGTGATGTCCTTAGGTTAGTTAGGTTTAAGTAGTTCTAAGGTCTAGGGGACTGATGACCTCAGATGTTAAGTCCCATAGTGCTCGTAGCCATTTGAACCATTTGTACACCAGTCTGGGTATTCGACCTGTTCTGCTGCCATTCATGAAGGCGGGTGTTTCCATCAGGATAACGCTCACCCAAATACCGCTGTTGTAATTGAACATGCTCCATAGAGTTTCGTCATGTTGCTTTGGCTTGCACGATCACCAGATCTGCCTCTAATGGAGCACATATGGGACGTCATCGGACGACAACTCCAGCGTCATCCACAACTCAGCATTAACCATCCCTGTATTGACCGAACAATTGCAATAGGCATGAAACTCCATCCCACAAATTGACATTCGGCAACTGTACAGTGCAATGGATGGACGTTTGCACGCTTCCGTTCAACATTCTGACGGTTACACCAGTTTTTAATATACCAGCATTTCACATTTGTAGTGGCTTATCTCGTCCTTTTTTTAACCTGCAATCTTGTAATGTTAATCACATAAATATGTTATCTAGATAAATGTGTTCCCGAAATTTCATTACTTTACGTTAATTATTTTTTTGGTTAGTGTATTTAGAAAAATACTTGTAAAATTTGACTGTGAAAAACAGCAGATATATTCAAGGAATATAATAACTATGTGTAATTATTTTTAAGAGTTTGGTACAAGCTTGACAGCAGTATGTTATTATTTTCCGTTGTCGGCTGCTTTGTCATTAGAGACGGAAATAAGAAGTAAGAGAAAACCGAGCGAGGTGGCGCAGTGGTTAAACACTGGACTCGCATTCGGGAGGACGACGGTTCAATCCCGCGTCCGGCCATCCTGATTTAGGTTTTCCGTGATTTCCCTAAATCGCTCCAGGCAAATGCCAGGATGGTTCCTTTGAAAGGGCACGGCCGACATCCTTCCCTTTCCTTCCCTAATCCGATGAGACTGATGACCTCGCTGTCTGGTCTCCTTCCCCATACAACCATCCCCCCCCCCCCCCAACCTGGAGCAACTAAGAGAAATGACACTGACATAAAACACTAATTTCATTTCCAGGACAATCATGGTTCGTACTATGTTTTAATGGAATAAATAGTCGAGGGAGGCAATAATTTTCATATAGAACTTGCTAATGAGCCATTTCTTATCCATTATTCTCAACAATTAATACCAGGAATAAATGTGAAGGAAGCTGTAAGGTTAGAACAAAAGGTTAAAATGTGACACTAGAGGTGGTAAATCTTAAATAATATATTGCTCATTTAGAGCATAATTAATTTTTAAACACGAGAAGTAAATCAGAATAGCTATGTTAGATCTGTGGATTATTATTTTGGAAGTAATCACGGATGTAGTTACGAGCTCTAGTTAAAAGTAAAGATTCATTGCTTATTAAAGAACAATTAGAAATAGAAACGAGAAATATGCTAAAGTCTTTTAATACATAAATCTTTACATCCCTTGCCTAATTAGAGATCATACTGGACGGAACTGCAGTATAATAAGCAACCTACCTCACGACCCTCCACATTAAACGCCGTGTAAAGAGAGATCAGCTCTTTGCAATTAAGCTCCTAATTGCCTAATTAACTGTAAACATTGTGACGGAAGATATTTTTTTAAAATTATTTAGAGAGATAGACGACGCTGTAAACGGTGTCAGGGCTATAAAATGGATGTTAAAAAATTCATAGGTACATTTCAGTTATTTGCGTTGTACGGTCAGTGGTGTGCCAGTGTCTGTTATCGTGAAGGGAACTATATCTAGTCTCTGCCTTTTTCCTCGTCAGTTCTGAATGTCCTTCGGAGCAAACTTGCGATATCATGGCCGTTCCAGTCCTTAAGAAAACGGTAATAAACTTCCAATTTTTATTGCAGGTCAGAGTTACTATGAAGATGAAATCAGGAGCTGCAGATGTGTGCCATCTGTACGGGGCGCCGACAACGAGGCAGCCACAGCGGGTCGCACTCGCACTGCCATTGTGGCAGAATATAGCCGCGTAAATAATAGGGAAGGGGGGTTAGGCGCCGCCCCTCCACTGTATTAAACTGCTGCTTGCCTTCCTCTGGGGACGACTTCTGTATCTCTCTGGCTGTTAACGGTATGTGGTTCCTGATACCATCTTTCTTTGCCTCTCTCAGTGAAGTAATTGGTATATGATCTGACTGGTTCTCTCGGCGTGACTGATTAATGGTGTACTTACGGGCGTTCGTTTGTACTTTTCTGCACAATATTTCGACGAGTGACACATTCGTCTTCTTCAGACGCTGCGAGCAGTGCTATTATGTGCTTTCAGTGCCAAGATTTTAGTGAGACTGGTTGGTGTAGTTTACGACACCCTTCCACGACTAGGACTCTTGCGAGTATTCCACCGTTACTGAACTGTTTGAGGGTATTTGGATAGTGTTCATTAACGGCTCTTAGGCTACGTATTAAATTGGGCACAATACGCAGTTTCCATGACTTTTCCGCTCAGAACTAGTTTTTATACATTATTACATCAATGAACTGGAGTCACTGCATCAACTAGCGTTTGTACTCAGCATAGACTTCAAAAAGCCATATTAAAAGAATTTAAAACAGCTGTAAGGTCGCGGAATAATGGTCACTTGATGTTACTGGAACCTTTTCATTTTTTTCATTACGCACTTCTGGCGCTGCCCGTCTTCAGATGACCTATTGATTGTCAATTCCTATACTTAAACTTTTATTCTCAGCAATAAGTCTGTCTAATTTTCGCGGATGCCTCTGGTGTATGACTTTTCGCTCGTAGCAAACAAAGCTGAAAACAAACTTTGAAGCATCACAAAATTCCACTGGGGCCGAAGATGATATCGAAATTCATTTGCTGAGCAGCTGGAAAAATGCTTCACTTTATGCGCAGCTCTAATCTCAGTTTTTATTCAGAGCTTTTCAAACTTAGTTTTTATACGCTGTGCACTGTATGTATTATTGAGTATCTTGATTTTGGCGTATTTAGGTGTTACCTTATTGAAAAGAGATGAACAATTAAACAATATTTCCATTTGGTTTGTGTGGTCAGTTCTTTACGCCGGTTGGTAGAACACGTGCCCGCGATAGGCAAAGGTCCCGAGTTCGAGACTCGGTCGGGCACACAGTTTTAATCTGCCAGGAAGTTTCATATCAGCGCACACTCCGCTGCAGAGTGAAAATCTCGTTCTGGAAACATCCCCTAGGCTGTGGCTAAGCCATGTCTCCGCAATATCCTTTCTCTCAGGAGTGCTAGTCGTGCATGGTTCGCTGAGAGCTTCTGTAAAATTTGGAAGGTAGGAGACAAGGTACTGGCGGAAGTAAAGCTGTGAGGACGGGGCGTGGGACGTACTTGGGTAGCTCAGTTGGTAGAGCACTTGCCCGCGAAAGGCAAAGGTCCCGAGTTCGAGTCTCGGTCCGGCACACAGTTTTAATCTGCCAGGAAGTTTCATATCAGCGCACACTCCGCTGCAGAATGAAAATCTCGTTCTCGTCATAAATAATCCATTACAATTTGAAAAGAACAGTGCTGGACACACCTACAAGAGGGAAAAATGACCTTTATTACCCATTGTTAAAGTTGTCAGTGGCTCAGAGAGGAGTTCAAGTGCAGAAATAAAATTTTTTGATTATTTGCCTAATAACATAGTATGTGTGACAGGCAGCGAGGCAACTTTTCAGTCTTTTTTAAAATCATTTTTCTTACACAACTCGTTCTATTCCCTTCTAATCCGCTGACGAGTATCTACTTAAAAACTGGTAGCCAGCAAAACAAGGTTCTAAAAGGAATAAAATGATAATTTGCTCATTATTGTTCATTAATGTTAACAGTTATCATGCATCCGTATCCCGTAAAGTGAATCGTTCCACATCATTTCGATACAAGAATCGTTAAAATGATCTAAGATGTAACTAACTGAATTACAGCTCGAGTGGAGAAATATTGTCTTCAGAAAACAGACAGAAATGTACATTTTTCTTTAACACAGACAAAAATCATTCTAGATGCGGCCAAACAAATTATCCCAGATTTACTCTTTTTGGTCGACTTTGATCTTTAAGCAAGCCTATAAACAGTAGTCTAGTGTAAAACTACCAAGTAATGTTGGTATCCATGCAACAACGCCACCACGACGAAGTGAGTTTCAAGTAGTTGTAATTCGGAAAGCGTTGTATCTGTTTATGTGATGTTTTCTCGTGTGTAGGGACCGCTCCTCATAACGTGTGACCATTTGCTCCTGAAATAGCCAACTTGGATCCCGTACAATAATGCCAGTCGAAGTTCACAGCTTTAGGACTTCATGTTTATGACGTTTGTACAGTTAAGTGAGCCACAGGCGTTTTCATAATGTGAGTGAAGTATAAGTAGTTGGGCTTCAGGTACGATCTGCAGTGCACGTGTTAATCGAGCCGATGGGCTGTTCCTTTGGGGAGCCATGTTGCAACAGACCAGGTCCTCCGTCTGTAACGGCCTCGTCCAGAATGGGTCGTAATCACCAACGGGGAACAAAGGCAGTGTATGTGAATGGCGTCTATGTAATAGAGAGCGACAGAACTTCATTACCCTTATCGATAATAAACTGCATTATTGCTGCACTGTTACGATCCACACAACCAGCAGAGAATATTGATGAGAAACATCGCCACCGCTTATCCACACGTCTCATGGTTTACCGGTTTGTTCGTAGGGCCGTATGAAACATATTTAATAGGGTCATATGACCGGATATCAGTACATAATATTACGATCGAGACAGTTTGCTCACCTATTGCCTGAAAGTATGACATTTTATGGTGCTTTTAGTAATATTTCGTCACGCAAATAGCGGTATGTTTCATTTGACCGCGAGCAATGCGGCAGAAATTTTAGGTATTTTTGTATTATTTTGCATTTAGTTTCAACCAAGCACTTCGTAACATGGCAGTCCTCTTCAGAGGCTCAGTTGATTGGCAGTGAATGTAAAGGTAACAGCCCATATTCAAATTTACGGCTGAAAAGTAAATTTTATGTTGATGGAACTCTGCCACATATATTTTTAATCGGAAATGGATGTACTGCAAAAAATTCATTAGATATAAAGGAAGAAAGATCACAATCTAACAGCCAGTCGACGACGAGGTCATTAGAAACGGAGTACAAGCACGGAATGGGAATGGATGCGGAAGGAAACCGGCCGTGACCTTTCAAAGGAATCATTCCGTCATTAACCTAAAGCGATTTAGGAAAATCACGAAAAACCTGGATCTGGATGGGCGGACGGAGATATGAGCCGCCGTCCAACGGAATGCGAATCAAATGCCTTACCGCTGTACCACCTCACTCGGTCACTTGATTCCAGACCGGCCGGAGTGACCGTGCGGTTCTGGGCGCTACAGTCAGGAACCGAGTGACCGCTACGGTCGCAGGTTCGAATCCTGCCTCGGGCGTGGATGTGTGTGATGTCCTTAGGTTAGTTAGGTTTAATTAGTTCTACGTTCTAGGCGACTGATGACCTCAGAAGTTAAGTCGCATAGTGCTCAGAGCCATTTGAACCATTTTTGAACGTGATTCCACATGGTCACTTGATTCTACAGGGCAAGCTGTCTCTGACAGTGTTGTTTCAGTGAGATGCATTTCTGAAAATTTTCTAAGAGATGTTGCGGCTGCTTAAGAACCACCTAAATTTTTAAATTGGTTGTTGAATGTTAAAGAATTATTCTTTAATCAAACAAAATATATAATTTCTATTCTGTGAACAAAAAGGAATAGTAGTTCGATAAAAAGAAAGAAATTGGGGCACTTCACGAATGAAACATCTTGATGCTGTTGTTGTTGCTGTTGTTGTTGCTGTTGTTGTCGTCGTGGTCTTCAATCCTAATACTGGTTTGTCACAACTCTCCACGCTACTCTATCCTGTGCAAGCCTTTTTACCTACGAATAACTACCGCATCTTACATCCTTCCGAATTTGCTTACTGCATTCATCTCTTGGTCTCCATCTACGATTTTTACTCACCCCCCTCCCCTCCCTCTCCCCACACTTCCCTCCAATACTAAATTGATGATCCTTTGATGTCTCAGAATGTGTCTTATCAACCGATTCCTTCTTTTCGTTAAGTTGTGCCACAGATTTCTTGTCTCCCCAGTTCTATTCAGTACCTCTTCAAAAGTTACGCGATATCCCTGTCTAATCTTCTGTAACACCACACTTGAAAAGCATCTAATCTCTTCTTGTTTTAACTGTATATCGCCCATGTTTCACTTCCATACATGACTACACTCCAGACAAATGTCTCCAGGAATGACTTCCTAAGACTTAAATCTATATTCGATGTTAACAAATTTATCTTCTTCGGAAACGCTTTTCTTGTGATTACCCGTCATCAGTTATTTTGCTGCTCAAACAGTAAAACTCATTTACTACTTTTAGTGTCTCGTTTCCTAATCTAACTCCTTCAGCATCACCTGACTTAATTCGACTACACTCCATTAGCCTTTTCTTGCCTTTGTAGATGTTTATCTAATATTGTTGAATCATAAAGAAAGAGTAATGTGCTTGCTACCTGTGACTAACGGTGATTCAACTAATAACATTTCAGATTGACGTAACTGCGTTGCTGCCTAAATATATGCCATTTGATGTCTTCTTTAGCTGCGATACGTCCTCCTTTGCCGCAAAGCGTGATATTAAAACAGATGTTGATGACTTTCTGCACAGTCTTTCGGTCCACATCTAATTTGTTCATATTTCAGGACATCATCGGGATGAATGCCAAATCAGTCCATGCCTACAAGTTCCTAGGAGATGATTTGCTAGTCCCACAGATAAGCCAGCCATAAATGGTGTTTGTCTTGTAGTGACAACAGCTTCGGACCACGAAATAACAGGACTCATTGCGGTGTGGATGAGATGTTTTGCCTTTGCAACCTAATTTACCAGAAAGGCAAGTGTCATCTAATGTGCAGTCGGCTATTAATTTGATTAAAGAAAAGGCAGTACGAAAAATAGCTTTTTCCTGTAATTTTATAATATCGATTTAATTATCGATGGTAAAATTAGAAAAATTACAAATGAAGACAAGTTTTGTTGACATGAAAACTGAAGCATAATAATATTGTCTTTTCTGAACATTGGATTTTATATCATTTAAGTTGACAATTTTGATTACTAATTTTCATAGTTCAGGATCGTTATTACTAAACGAATCGACATGAATAATAAAGAAATATATTATCCGAAAAATAGACTTTTGGAAATCAAATATGTTTTAAAATATCGTCAGATGTGGATTACATTATTTAAGTATGAAAATTAACCTAAGTGTGGCCAAAATTTATAGGGAACTGAACATTTCAATCGACATACAAAAGATACAAAATTCATTACAAACTTGTATTTCATCTAATGCCTCACTCAGGAAGTTACATGTAAGTTACTTCGTCGTATTTGTCTCAAACCTTCATCATCAATAACTAAAACAGCTACGCGCCATTTATGGCATTGCCTTAATCACCCTCTTCTCATATAGTTTTTGTTTCATTCAGAAGGATTTAAGATATAATTAAATAGGAAGGCAATATGGTCTGAAGTTCTTAAGGCTCAATGATTGAAACCTTTACAGAACAGAAATGATTTAGAAGTAAATTAAAACAAACGAAAAAATATGTATTTCTATGAAGTACAACGGCGTTTTTGTGCATTTTCTGTCAGATTTTGTAACGGGACACTTTTAATTATTGGATGAAGACAGTATAGGCTACGAATGTAGTGTTTGCTTAGAAACTATTTTCCTAGTAACTGGCAAATTAGACGAAATGAAAATATTGGTTCCGCATCTAGTGTTCTTCACTTGTTTGGTGATTCGTAGAACATGGTCAAGAAGAGCAGAACAAAGCTCTATTTCTCGTAACGGAAGGTGGACAACTGCTTGCAGTAAGTTTCTTTTAAGCGTCTGTACCCTTTATTCTTAGTATACTTCTTCGTTTCAGATTGACAGAAGTTGTTAAAGCTAGCACAGCTTCGTAACTCATCGAATGATGATAATACTCTAAAAGAGTGTTGTTCACGAGGGTCACTAACTACCGGACGACTGTATGAATTGTTCCTGTTTTTCATCTTAGGTATTAAAAAATTACTATCGTTGCAAACATTTGCGTTCATTTCGTGCGACAAAGTTCGTGAGACGTGTACGTCGAAGCTCTTTGTAAGGCTCCACTGAAGAGCTAATATCATTAATATAAGGAGGCATTCTGCCTTTTACCTTTTCAGTTCAACATTAAATGCGGAACCCGAGTTGGAAGGCATTTTGCAAATGCAATAGAAAGATGGAAAATCAAATGAAATTAGGAGGGCTCCTTCTGGATAAGTTTTAACCTGAAGAGGTGACATGGTGTTTAAGGAACTGGATTCGTGTCCGGAAGGATCGAGTTCTAGTTCTTCACGCGCAATAATGATATGGGGTTTAAGTAGATATTTTAAAATGCTTAAGGCAGATTCTGAATGGTTTATTTGAAAGAGACACGGTTGTTCGCCTTCCCCATTCCACTCCAATCAAAGATAGGGTTCTGTCTGTAATGATATTATCGATAATCCTTCCCTCCTTGACTAACGTTAACATAAATTCTCAACTACTCCAGTTCCGTAAATTATTTTTATAACACTTCTTTTCATTGTTGAGAAGTATTAAAATCGACAATTTTTTCATGTTTTGAGGTTAGGTCACCTTAAGAGTTTGTTGGGAATTAAATACGTTGTCTCAAACACGATGAGATGCAGAATCTATTTCGCCGCCGGTTTTTACTGTACTTTAGATTCCGTTGCCTCAGTTGCAGACCTGTATGTAATACGCAGGTCTACATACCACGATCTCAGGGAAATGGTGGAACGGAGAATATAGGGAAAAAAAGAATGGACTCACATAACTAGGTCCTGTGCTTCTGTTTTCAGTGGTACAGTGTACACTTGATAGATTTTAATGTTCTGGAGACAGGGCGCTTAGCATCGAGATGACAGCGGTCAGAACTGAGACCTAACTAACGAGAATTGATCGTCCACACTTTACGGCAAAATCTTAAACTCCGGTGCTAGCGGACAACGTCAAAGCGGCTGGTCTTGTTTTACGTTTTACCCGCGAATATCGTTTTAACTCCCCATTGTGAGATAGGGCGCACTGGTTACTGAGAGTTTAGAAGATTGCCCCGTCGCCTGCTCCGACCCAGGGTGTCCATGGCTGACTTTTCTCGATGGTATGACCCGGCTCCTGCCCTCTCCACCTTTTTCATTCTTCTTATTTTTTTTACATCTGTCGTTCGTTTACTGCCTCGTCGTCGTTCTCTTTCCTGAGATATTATCAACTTGTCTGTGTTGATAGTTTTTCTTGTGGTAATGGAGGGTGAGGAAACACAGGTCAGATGCAGAGGGTGCGCATGTCATCGTATAACATGTCCTTGGGGCCTCCAGATGTGGAGTAACACATCCATCTTCACCCTCTTATCCCTCTCTCACTTCAACTTGCTTTGGTCTCTCGGTTTTATTGAGTCTCGGTTACAGTTGGGTTAATCAGTATTCGTCTTCTGTGTCCTACCTCTCTGAGGACTCTTCCTGGCTCGACACATATTGAATGGAGGAACTGATGACTTTGTAGTTTGGTGCCATTAACCCCATCAATCCTTGGAGTCGGCTATGACGTTTCTGAAGGAAAAAACTATGTTCGCAGAAATCTAAACCAAGAAGAGCCGAATGGAAACTGTGCATGGATATTTACACACTCGATTCCAATGGTTTTTTATTTATTTTACAAATAAAGGTCTATCTTGATCACATAAATTGTACAATTCACAATATAGGTCTCCACCAGTATCATCTTCAGCTCTGTTGCAAACAGAAAACAGTGGTGTAACCAACTAAGTTCAATTGGCTGAATCAGAATCTACAAGAGGCCTAGTAATACAGAAGAAAAATAAAAATATTGAAATGATTAGCCGCCATGCATACTAGCCATACATACCATAAAAACATTCTGATGTAGGTATCAACGTCAGAATCTATATATCTGGGTACATAGCAAGTGCCGGTGATAGCCTGTATACGTCCATTATTTATACAAATAATTGAGGCCTGTAGAAGGGACTAATGCTAGGGTACACGAGTAAGAAGTAATGTAAATTCATTAATTAAAAGGTAGTATGCGTAGCCATTAATTAAAATTGCTTAACGTGGCAAAATGAGCGTCTGACAATAAAAAAATCAACTGACATAAAATATGTGGTAATAAAATCCATGCTTAAAATCCATGCTTAAAATCCACATAAACATGTAAAGAGTAACATTACGAAGCCACTAGCCTGTCAAAGTAAATAACACATAACGGTGTACAAGGCAGAATAAAAGGTTTTAAGTAACACCACGTCTATAAATCCAAACCTTTCAGCGTGACAAAACAGTTGAACGTAACCGTAAGTGCAAGACAATTAACAAGACAGTGACTATTAATTAAAATTTCGATAGTCGATGGGTTTCCACTTGTCTGCGTCAAACGGCGATTAGTACTCACGACAAACAGGAGTAGTTTAAATGCTGAATGTGTCACCCATACATTCTTAATTTTTTACTCGGAAAACCTTTTCGAGCAGATTCGTATACAGAAGATAATTCGTTTATTGATGTTACCGACTGCTGGTATTAAAATGCACAAAACGGCAACCGTCGTGAATAATATGTCCTGAACTACTGGTGCTCGCAACCAGGTCTTCCTTGTGAAGCCGCAATCATTGAGACGATCCGTCTTAAAGGCGTCAGAGGTTCTTGTGTTTGTGGATATCATCCTACTTTTTGTTTGCGACTACGAACCATTTGTGTTAATTACGGGAACTAAATTTACTATAGCTACGAAATTTTCCACAGATATACGTCACGAGATTTAGCTGGAAACCGAGCTTGCTGTGAGCTCTAAAGCAACAGATCCATCTGGCAAATGTTTGCGGAAGGGAAAGAGCAACACTAGCTATGTAGAGGAGGAAGGTTCAAAATGGTTCAAATGGCTCTGAGCACTCTATGGGACTTAACATCTGAGGTCATCAGTCCCCTAGAACTTAGAACTACTTAAACCTAACTAACCTAAGGACATCACACACATCCATGCCCAAGGCAGGATTCGAGCCGGCGACCGTAGCGGTCGCGCGGTTCCAGACTGTAGCGCCTAGAACCGCTCGGCCACCCCGGCCGGCAGAGGAGGAAGGATTTGCAGCACTGACAACAGGTTGCTGGTTGATTTAATTGTGTCGTTTATTTAGATGCAATTTTCATCGATCACCCAGAAAATAAAGACTGCGCGCCTCACACCGAACTATTCCACCTTGGCATGAAAACAGCTTTAATGACTTCTGGTATGAATTCTGCTAGTTATGTGTACACAGGTGTATAGAAAAGTATTACCTCCATACCTGTAATGTGAATAATCTTAAAGTTTTTTAAATAAAACAAACGTTACTAACATTCTACATCTTTTTTCTTCATGTCCACATATGTATTTGTCAACATAGTCAGCCTGGCGACGAACATATTTCTCCCAACGAGAGTCCATTTTGTCGATACCGTCGCTGGTTGACAGAGCCACAGCCTCACATCTGCTTGTACCGCTTCATCACCTTCAAAGTGAATTCCTCGAAGGTGTTCTTTAAGTTTGGTAACAGATAAAAATAGGATGGGGCCAGGTCGGGACTGTATGGAGGATGATCGATGACAGTGAACCCAAAGCGTCGGATTGTTGCACACGTCGCAGCGGTCGTGTGTGGTCTGGGCTTGTCATGCTGAAGGAAGTGGTGCTCCATGTGTGGACGAACTTTTCAAATTTGAAACTCGATT
Source organism: Schistocerca serialis cubense (assembly GCF_023864345.2). Lineage (NCBI taxonomy): Eukaryota > Metazoa > Arthropoda > Insecta > Orthoptera > Acrididae > Schistocerca > Schistocerca serialis. The sequence continues at coordinate 464,602,443 of NC_064640.1, read as the reverse complement.
ACAGGACGCTGATTTTCCCGTACTGTCATATCTGCTTTCCACACTGTCATGTTACATGCCAAAATTCGAAGCCTTCAGCTGTAAAGGCCTGCAAATATGTAAACATGAACAATAAAGACTTTGAATATTACTGAAGTATTTTATTCAAAAGGCTTTAAGAGTTTCCGCATACCAATTCGGAAGCATTGCGTTTCATACATGCCTTGGTACATGGCTGGAAGTTATGGCGCTGGATATACATCCACGGATTATGTAGTTCCTGTAAGTTTTGAGATCATACTTTGCTAACTATGAGACTGATGTTATTTCCTGTGTCTTGCATACAGTTCAAATCCTGTGGATTTAGAGAGCAGAACATTACCTAGTCATCACAACAACGCTCCTCAAAATTCTATAGTTCGATGTTCCAGGCGGGATTTCCCCATGAAACCTGAAACCACAACTTCAAGCAACGATGCCACTTGTTGACCAATGGTAACGAGTGATTCTCTGTGAATTTACTGCTTCCTACGATGAACGGTGTGCTGCGAAGTCCTTTTACTCGCCTTAGAATGGCGCTCCACTGCATGTTGCGTCCTCGATTGTTGCCTGTTGAGTTTTGCTGTGTGATCTAGCATCATTTACCCACCAACGAGCTATGTTAATGCCAACAGCACGTGAAAATTTGATGAGCATCGTCTTTTCCTACGTGATGTTCCCAAAATACCGGCATATAAGATAATTCCCTCCTTCAAAGTCGCTTAATTCAGCACCTATCCGCATTCTCTGCAGGTAAAGTCGGACAAATGTATCACCTGCTTCTGCTATATTTCCCTCGCGCAGCTTCAGGCGCCTTTCTCGGAATATTATTTTATCTCTTAGCAAAAAAGAGGTGGATTTGTATCCAGTTATTACACTGAAAGTTTTTGTATGACATGATACTGTTTGAAGTTTTCCAAACAGCTACAGCTGTATGAACAGCTTGATTCGATTATCGGACAGATGTGCTCCATCGTCTTCAGATCAAGCGAATTTGGTGGCCCAATAAATCAACGTGATCTGTTGCTCCTCATATCACTGTAGCACGATTCCAGCCTTCTGACGTGGACCGTTTTCCTCATGGGAAACGTCATCGTCGTCAGAGAAGACATCAAGCATGAAGGGAGGTAGGTGGTGTGCAATGATATTCCGTAATCCGCAGCTGTCATGATGACTTCTATTACTGCCACAGATCCACAGGAAACTTAGGTGAACATCCCCCACAGTAAAATACTATTCTCAACGGCCTGAGTCCGTCGCACTATGCATGTTTCGTACAGCCGTCCACCTGGATGACGGTGTACATGAAGTCGACCGTCGACATGGTGTAACAAGAAACGCGATTCATCCGACCAGGCCACACGTTTCCTCTGATTCAAAGTCCAATCTGGATGACCCAGTACTCGCTGAAATCTTAACTTAGGATGTCGTTGGTCCAACATTAGAACAAGCAGCCCCATGTTCCGCTTATATAGTTACTGCGTCACGTGTGTGCAACGCATCCAATCTCGCGGTGGGTAGTGGTCATAACGTTTTGGCTCATCAGTGTCTATACAATGTGTGTGTATTTCCACTAGGCTGTTAGTGAAACAGCCATCTATTGCGCGTTTAACTGACTATATCAGAAAGTAAAAGAATTGTACTACTTTTACTGTGTATTGTGTGAATAGTAATTTATTTTTGATTTCTCTCCAGATTGGTGATGATTGTGTGCCATTCTGAATGACTGTTTTCAAATGAGTGGAGGATCAGAAATTGTACGAAGTGATTACTTTGTTCAAAGCTACATTGTATTTCAAAAATAAGCTTTTTGAACAATTGAAAAATAAACCAGAATTCGAGTGTAAACAGCATATGAACGACTACTTAGAAATATTAGGCTCAGGTAGAGTCTCTGCTGTAGAATTTGCATTGTGCAGCTGTTAGATAGATGTAATGACACAGTACTTTTAGAGGATTTACTATGCAAGCACTCTGTTTCTGAAATAGGTAAACCTTTGGCGCCTACGTATAACTAAATGACGAATGTCCAGTGGTATTCCTGCACAACTAATTAAATTTCACTATAAATTAATATCTATTTAACACTGCTGACAACGACCTCGTCTTTACAATTATTCACGAGACTCTTAACTAACTTTCATAAACACGTGGCTGTCTGCTGATAACTGCTCGTCAATGGCTCTTTTAATCTTTACTAGACATTTCTTAGGTACTGCTAATTTCATGACCGTCGTCCAGTAACAATAGCGATGATTGAGCATTATTTCGTCTCTATGTGTAATTTTTTTATACCTGGAGAATGCAGTTAAGTTGGTTTTCAAGATTTAGATGAAAAATACATGGATGAGTGGAAATACACCTTCCGTTTTCGTACAACAGAAAACCTTCATTCGTTTACAGAATGTAGGCATGTGATTTGTAGTGATATTTATTGAACTGATCTGATCATGCCAAAAGTCTATTGGTCTGAAGAAGTTTAGTATGACTATCTGGTAATAGGCTGCTGATTGTGTTTTTACAAGCTGTTGAGAAATAAGAATTTTTAACATGTCCTTCAACTTACCAATGCATAAAAAAGGATTTTCGCTGCCACGAGAAGAAGTCTGCAGCGAAAAAACACCATAAAAATTACTGTTTACTCCACTATGCACTCCTGTATCTTCTACATTCAGAATTTATAATGTGTGACTTTCTTTAAGCATTTAGACCAGTTTTTGGTGAGACGATGATTAAACAAGGAAGAAATTGGAGAAAAGGTCTTTGGCGATTTTTTTTCCAAGCCCTCAAAGTCTTTTCTCTAGGAAAGGGACACTAGTTTACCATTATCATGTAAAGATTTTTTTCAGGTTAGAACGATGCCTATTCGGATTGTAAAATTCTCCGTGTGTTGAATTATTGTTACTTAAAGTTTGGCTGCTGTACTTAATTGTAGTGTTGGCAGAAGAGCCAACACTGTTTTTATAGAGGAGGCCGAAATGCACGCGTTTAATTACACTCTGACTGGCGTGCGGCCTGGAACAGGACAATATCTTGAGAATTGCAAATAAAGTAAGTAGTTGATATAATACTTAACTTTAATCCACAATTGTAAAACATCTCTCGTTACGGTACATGCTTCATAATATTAATTATCAGTTGAATACGGCGCCTTGCTAGGTCGTAGTAAATGTAGCTGAAGGCTATGCTAACTATCGTCTCGGCAAATGAGAGCGTATTTGTCAGTGAACCATTGCTATGAACGTCGGCTGTACAACTGGGGCGAGTGCCAGTACGTCTCTCTAGACTTGCCGTGTGGTGGCGCTCGGTCTGCTATCACTGACAGTGGCGACACGCGGGTCCGACGTATACTAATGGACCATGGCCGATTTAAAGGCTACCACCTAGCAAGTGTGGTGTCTGGCGGTGACACCACATTAATATCTCATTCCAAACAACATAACTGCCCGTGAAATGGAAAATCCCTGAGTGAAAAGTGTCAATGGACAGCAAATCAGGTGTACAGTCGATGGTGGTGCAATCCATATATGTTAGGGTAGACCGATTCTTCTGTAAGAATTTCGCAGTCTACAGAATAGAAACTGCAGCACAAAAGAGTAAGTAAAAAAGAATGATAGCAGAAGAAAGCACATAGTCTCTTCTTTGTCAGCTACGATGTGAAGGAGCCGCAAACTCGTAAGAGAGGAGAACACCTTCGTCCCAGTAGGATCTCAATTTCAGCTGAGTTAACTTGATCAGATGACGAGCGCAGGGGGACCGTCTTTTCCTCTCGGGGCTGAATCCTCGTTTAGTGGTCGAGAAATGTAATAACTCGGGAGCGAAGGGTCAAGAGAGGCAGGCACGCCAGACGGAGTCGCGCAGCTATCACGTTTGACGCTAGCAGCCTTGTGCTCCGTTGCAAAAGTGTTTCTTGTGCGAACCGTACGGCTTTAGTTTAATGCAAAGCGGTATTAGAAGTAACTCTCGCGATTGATTCCTTTACAGTCTATATGATGTGTACTATTTCAGTGGGGAAGCACGTCAGCTCAAAGCAATAATTTCAAACGAGTAAATAAAAAAATGTAAATGTCGTGTGACTAGGCCTCCCGTCGGGTAGATCGTTCGACGGGTGTAAGTCTTTCGATTTGACGCCACTTCGGTGACTTGTGCGTCGATCGGGATGAAATGATGATGATGATTAGGACAACACAACATCCAGTTTCTGAGCGGAGAAAATCTATGACCCAACCGGGAATCGAACTCAGGCCCTTAGGATTGACATTCTGCCGCGCTGGCCACTCAGCAACCGGGGGCGGGCATACGAGTCAATAACAAAAGGCTTTTGATCTGCAAGGTAAGCATTATTGCGTATCACGACACGTGCCATGTACGGGTCAGATTACAAAGACAAAGCTGTTAGGTTAAGTTCCGAGAATTCCAATTAACAGCACACAACATTCGGAAAGCGCATTGTCATAAATCTTTGAACTATACCAACGTGGTTGGCTAACTGCAGATTCGTAGATAGCACATTCAATACGAAGCCGAAATTCGTCTGATAGTGCCGCTAGGCACAATAAACGTTGACTTTAAGCTATTCATATACGAATTCCGATCGAGGAATCTGCTAAACAATGCAGCCACGGTATCCCTTACAGTCCGTCTTCTGCCGTACATGCGATGCAGAACTGCCCAAATGCGCTTTGCAGAACAAGAGAACGTTCCAGCGTTAATCATGTACTCGTGCATAGGAGTGAAATGAAAGGTCTACATTCCAGGAACATTGATAACAGAAATGAAGATCGTATTGGCATATAGAATCGATGAGAGAACACGGAACCAGAGAAACCGATCGGTGCCGATACCGAATTTTAAAGCTGATTGCAACAGTATACTCGTATTTGCTGCTCCGTTATGTCATTTTCTCTTCCACTTGCTGTAGAAAAAATCTTATTTGTTCCATTGTTTAGTAAGGTGATCTTTATGATATTTGAAGGGAGGCGCTACATGCCACAATGCGAGACCAAAAAACTAGTTTTCATGGGTATTAGAGACCATTTCCGGAGGTCTTCCGATTAAGGCGACATTAAATCTTTCCAAATCAGTAGTGTGGAGAGTAATTAATCCGTGCAGTATTACTGAACTCTTGTTTTTTCTTGTTTATTTAAAAACTAAACGTCGTCTTGACGTCGACACAACTTGATACAATGTAATCCGGATCGCCGAACAGTGACGAAGATTGTCACGCACTTCTGGACAGCAAATGCGATCTGAGTCATTTCAGCAGTTCCAAAACCCTTTTTCTTTTCATGAAATTCGATACGAGATGCGCATTATCCACAGACAAGTAGCAAACTTCAAACTTCTAATTGCAAACAAGAACTCCATAGTATGAGGGCTATTCGGAAAGTAAGGAACGATAGGTCGCGAAAACGAAACCACAGTGAAAATCAAAACTGTTTTATTTGCAACAGTGAGCTACAACTTCTAGCTACTCATCTCCATAGTCGCCCATATGACTTAGACGTTTGTCGTAGTGTTGTACCAACTTTCCAATACCCTCGTTATAGAAGGCAGCCGCCAGTGTTTTCCACCAATTCTCTACGCTGGCCTGCAGCTAGTTGTCTGTGTCAAAATGTTGTCTTCGTAGCCAGCGGCTCATGTGAGCAGAGACCGAAACTCAGAGGGAGACAATTACGGGCTGTATTGTGGGTAATGAAACATTTCCAACTGAAAACGATGCAGGAACATCTTCATTGCCCCTGCAGAATGCGGCTGAGAATTGTCTCGAAGAAGGAAACGCATGACAGTTCTGTAATGGTGGCTGCATAGCTTCAGGCGAAATTTCTCACCAGGCCTTCGTACTTGGCGAGAGACACTACTGTTCTAGGTATTTTTATGTGCTCCCTGTGTGCTTAGAATTAAAAAGAAAGACGTAACGCGATCGACTGGTATACTAGAAACACTGCCCAACACACCTGTGCAAAACTTCATCGGAATTTCGCTGTGGTTTCGATTTCGCGACCGATCGTTCTTTATTTTCCGAATAACTCTCGTACTATTGTAAAGTGACTTTGACATAATTTAATATGCACTAAAATGACCGAAATAAAGAACCATGATGACTTTTAAAAGTCGGTCTGCTTACTTTTAAACATGGAGGTGACAATGTGGGTCATGGTTTTCATGTATTCATGATTTATGTGTAAATTTTGACAGATATTATTCAACCTATGACAATTATCAATCCAAATAAGAATGACTTTAACATCAGATACAATGCTGTCATAGTTCTCATTGACGAGACTAGGAGTGACAAAGTTACTGATACTCTTTAGCATCCATTTCCTGCGAGTCTCTGGACTTGGCCATTACTGAGCAGTAATAACCGATTTTCAAGCAAGGAAAGACGTGAAAATGTGTTCTGCCTTATCTGCTAATGGATTTACCTGCATAACATTCCTACAAAAACAATTCATTATAGCAAAAGTGTATTCACCGACGTTTCGTAGCTGCACAACAAGCTAGAGATAATGAAATGCTGTGTTAACAACGTTAATTCACCTGCCTCTATCACTTGTGTTTTGTTAAGCCACAGATTTCCATTTTGCTTTTGCCTGGTAAGCATGCGAAAGAATTCGGAAAGAATTAGGGAAGATTAAGGTATAAAGTTTCGTCAATAACGAAATCATCAGAAACGGAGCACAAGCTCCCATTGGTGAAAGTTTTGGAAGGAAATCAGCCATGCCCTTTCAAAGGTTCCAATCCGGCATGCTGTTAACACAAATCTGTGAGTGGTCATACGCAATTTCTTCTTTGACTGCTTTGTAGTAATTTCAGCTCTCAGTGACTAGCATTGAAAGACATCTAAATTTGCAACTACTTGTAGCCAGTTCTCTTTACATGTGAGTCACCGTTTTCCCTATAGTATGATTTTCGGGATATCCAGATTTAGAGTGAACAGAATTGATCCAGTATTTCTGAAAGACAACTGAACGGAAGTGCTTGTGTGCTACACTGAGTTGACGCTAGTTTTGAAACACTTGTAGGTCGGAAGGAAGAGGTGGGTGCAAGTGGCGAAGTTATTGGCTGAACAACCATTCCTGTGGCATACTTAGACCTCTACACTAATGTAAAACTTAATGCCATTTAAACCATTTAAAGAAATAATGATGGACGTTTGAATCCAAACCTCTTTCAGTGGGATTCTAGTGTCTTGACACCTCCACAAACTCCCGCAGAACCAATAACGCTGTCAGCACAGATAGTTATAGCTGAAATGGATATGGATGAAGAAGGCGCGGTTGTGGTCTGTTCCTGGAATCATTGCACCCTTCGTCAGAAGTTAAAGCCGAATTCAAAAAAATATAAATCTGTTTGTTAGTTGTACACTGAAATGTGACCTAACCGTTTTTCACTGAAAGCAACAGAATGAGGCATGTGCAATTTCAATATTTTGCCAGTCATTGTGTTCATTGCGGATACCCACGTGGTACCGGAATAACGCAGAAAATTTCTACGCTGTCTATATAGATATGTTCAGAATCCCGATGAAAAATCGGCGTGATTTGCATGGCGGTGTTAGGCAGTGTAATCACTTGGAGGGAATTTAGTGTTTACGACGAAAGTATCTGGATCATAGCGGGCGAGACGTGACAGGAAGGCAACGTCCTAGTTAAGAACATCATGTTCTATAGTGCAAATCCTTTTAATAGTGTCTGATTTAGGGAGCTATTAAAGTTTAGGTAATAAAATATTTATTGAGTAATTTTTCTTGTACCCACCAGCTTAGCCGAGAGCGCTAATGCGCTTCTTCCTGGACGCGGGTAGGTGCGCCGGCCCTGGATCGATTCCACCCGGCAGATTACCGACAAGAGCCGGTGTGCTGGCGGCCAGCCTGGATGGGGTTTTTCGGCTGTTTTCCACATACCGGTAGGCGAATACCGGGCTGGTCCCCACGTCCCGCTTCAGTTACACGACTTGCAGACGTCTGAACACGTTCGCGCTATTCCATGGATTACACTAGTCGCAGACAGCTGGGCTCCACTAATTCTGTCTCGGGGTGTACGGGGTGGCGACAGGAAGGGTATCCGGCCACCCTCTGACACTCATAATGCCAAATCAATAGCAACAAGGTCGACCCCACGTTGATGTGGCTTATAAGGCGCTTGTTCATCTATATGGGATCCCTATCAGGCAGGACTGATAGAGGAGATAGAGAAGACCCAAATAAGAGCGGCGCGTTTCGTCACGGGATCGTTTACCTGGCGAGAGAGCGTTACGGAGATGCTAAACAAACTCCACTGGCAGACGTTACAAGAGAGACGTTGTGCATCATGGAGAGATTTACTAATGAAATTTCGGGACAGCGCTTTTCAGGAGGAGTCAGACCACATATTACTTCCCCTCACATACATCTCGCGTATTGACCACGAGGAGAAAATTCGAGAAATTAGAGCCAATACGGAGGCTTACCGACAATCATTCTTCCCTCGCACTGTTCGTGAATGAAACAGGGTTGGAGGGATCAGATAGTGGTACCGAAGGTACCTTCCGCCACACACCATTAGGTGGCTTGCAGAGTATGATGTAGATGAAGTGAGACAAAGGCACTGGGAAATGATGAGTATTTTGCTTATATTTAAGCTCACACTCATATAAAACTTCTAAAAAGATATCATCGTCACGTTTGACTACTAAAATACTTTATTTATGATATCCACAATGGCAGTTGCGGCCTTTACTCATTTTCAAGTGGAACACAGAGAAAATTCGCGGCTTCAGCACGTCAGATATTTTCGCTCTTGGAAATGAAAACTGATACAATGGAAATGATGGAAAATAACGACATTTTACATATTGTGCATATACAGCATAGTAGGAAGAATGCATGACTCAATTTGATGGTGATTTGGGGGCGTTCTAGGTGCGAAATTTAGTACACAATGTTTCTCGTTTGACGGCAAAAACAGCTCCAATTCGGCTTTATATCGAGTCGACCTTAACTTGGTTTAAATATTCGGTACGTCGTTCTATGCTGCTACAACTCTGTCAGAGTTCACTAAACGCCCTGACTTCCACGTGGTGGCTTGCCAGCCCCTATGCAACCCATGGCAAATTGTTTTCGTCGTTGAGGGTTATGAAGAGTGCACTGACCACGCCAACAGCCGAAACTCTACATCGAGGTAGGTCACGAAAGCCCAGGCAACATGTGGTTTTGCGTTACTCTGTTGAAATATGTCATAGAGGCAGTGTACAACTCCAGGCCTTAAAACGGCCTAAATGTAACTGCTGGTGTCAAATTACCAGCCATGCGAATCAGAAGCGATCGTATTGGGTACCCAATGGCACCTCATGCCATTAAATAAGGTGCTGATTATGTATGACGATAGCGAACGCAATCTGGCAACGGTCGTTCTCCTCGAAATCGCTACACGTGAATACATCCATCGTGATGCACGCAGAGTTGTGAATCGTTCAAACGACGCGTTGGCACTCTTGTGTCCGGTACTGTAGCTGCGGCGCACTACTCTCGATGCGCCTGTCTCTGCTGCCACGTCGAAGGATGCCACAACAAAAGTCGCCAAGCTGATAGTCTGTGGTGCTCCAGATGTCGTCACACTATCTATGTGCGTGCTTGCCTTCCTTTGGCCAGGTCCATTTCCCGACAGAAGGCTCGTGAGGGGACTGTAGAATCCTCTAAGTCCAACTGAACAATATGTTTGTCCTCTTAGGCACTCGTCGCGTGGGGCCGTTGAAATCCTGCACTGTCCTGTTGTTGGTTAGCACACTCGACTCGCATTCGAGAGAACGATGGTTCAATCCCGCATCCGGCCATTCAGATTTAGGTATTCCATGATTTTCCTAAATCACTCCAGGCAAATGCCGGGATGGATGCGGCCAATTTCCTTCCCCATTGTGTATTCTGTGTTGTGTATTAAACTCGGGACCTAGAAACGACAGAGAGGCTTCGTCCCGCCGTAGGGTTTACAAACCTACAACAGGCCACAGCAGTGCACCCACCCCGCCGCCACCCCACACCGAACCCAGGGTTGTTTCCTTTACTATACTTGACACAATCCGAGCTTGTGCTCTGTCGCTAATGACGTCGAGGTCGACGGGACGTTAAACGTAATCTTCCTTCCTTCCTTCCACTGTGCTGATTATGAGCCTCTTGAATGCGCCGATTCCATATTCGCATGACAGCCGTAATATCCCGACCCAAATGAGCAGTAATATTGTGGACAGATAAATTACAGTGTCGACAGGTCCCGATGCTGTCGCTGTAGAATTCCAACACGAGCTTCTACACGAAGCATAGGGTGTTCTTCTCACAAAGCATCATCATTGAAATGCGGTTTGCGAAAGAGAAACCTGTTGCGAAAGGTTTTCTTATATGCAGAATGTAATACCTCGTTTCTGTGGAAGCATTGAAGTGACGAGCATTTGCATGTCCAAGTATGTAGTACTTCATGCCAGTTCGATGCTTGTTGCATGCTGTCTTCATTGTGGTGCGATTTTGATGGCTTGCAATGTATACAGGGTGGTCAGGAACTGTCTAGGAAGCTTGTATGGGTTTTGAAGGGTACGTTGTACTGAGAAATAGTTAGTCATTAAATATTCGATACGTGACGTCGTTTCCCAGTTAATTAGGGTTGAAGGTAGCCAATCAGACCGTTGCGGGCGCAAATTCAAGTAGCCTGCCAGATATGGTTAGTGTCAGTTAGTCTCATAGCGGAGATGATAGGGCGAGAGACTGCTCAGTCTTTGGCTCCAGTTCGATCCTTGCTACCGTCCCATGTCCAGGTTTTGTATCACTATCTTGTTCAGTTTTAGGAAACCAAACGAAGAACACGTTTGGCGACACTGTCTCTTGTGGGCCGCTTGAATTTGCGCGCTCAACCGCTTGATTGGCTAACTTTCACGCTAATTAACTTGGAAACGGCGCAACATATAGAATTGCTTTCTTAAAAATAATTTCTCAACACAGCCTACCCTACAACACCCTTGCAAGCTACTCAGACCCTTTCTGACGTCCCTACGTACAACGTGATTCAGCTGCCCCTACTTATGGGTTTTATGCAACTCGCAACACCTGCAAGTACCGTGTGCAAGATTTTCATATTCTCTCTCTTGCTACATGCAAACTATTAGTCCTACAGAAAAATAAATAGAACTTTTTTGTAGCAAATTTAATGTAGTTGAATTTTGTACTGGGATACATTTTCGCAAGAGTCAGTAGTTTTCGAATTATTAAAAAAAAAGTACAAAAGTGACCTTCAAAGGCGTGTTACTTGAATAACGCAAGAATCGTGGCCTCCAGCGAAAACGTATGTCAGTACAAAATTTAACTGCCTTAAATTTTCCGCTGATTTTTTCTGTAGGACCAATAGTTTCCACGTAGCGAGCGAGAGAAGAGGAACTCGCGCATGGGATATTAAGGCGTAGCGGGTTGCATATAGCCTCTCGGTAGTTGCTGCTAAATCACCCTCTAAGTCACCATCACATGGTCCATCTCCGCTGACTGAATTAAAAAAATGAGTAGCAGCGTGTGTATAAATGACACCAACGTGTTGTTTATCTTCTCTGTTTGGTAGCAACTATCATTTTTAAATTTTGACATGGGTTGAAGCACGAAATTTTCGCTGTGTTTCACTTGAGAAAGGCTCAATTCCGAAATTTCTCTTGTGTATTTCATAAGTTAATAATTTTACAGTCAAAGGTGATGATGCTCTCTTCTAAATATATGCCTGTTAGTTATGCTCTACGAGATTTTGTTGCTAGACTTATATTTTTGACTTAACCTGTTCATAACAACTGTACGCATTTCATAGGAGAAAAATGAGGACATATCTATCTGGCTCAATAAATAAATATCTGGAACATACTTTGTGATGCAGATAAGGAAATGTATTTAACACGATACCCTTAGTATATCTTTTGTTGGTTTCTTAAATCATTAACAGTTTTCTCCTAACTTTATTCTGCCTTTGAAAATGAGTCACAATCAAAAGAGTCAGAAGGTAAATTAGCTATGTTATAGTGCTACGTTTTTCAGCAAGTTAGGAGAACAGTTCTGGACTGTTAGCTGAACAAGTGCCGTTCTTTCATGATTTATACACACGAATTAATTGATACGTGCTTCGTTACGCTTGCTATTTCTGCTGGCCGGCTAGGTGCCGGAGCGGCCCTCAGGTGCTAACGCATGGCCCCGGTACGGCAGCGCGGACGAGCTGCGTTATGTATGCCTCTCGTGAATAAAGAAGCATCCTTCCGCGTTGCGAGCGCAGTTTTCCTCTCTCTCGTCCATCGATTCTCTGATTACCGATTGCCAGTTTGGCCCTGCGCTGCCAGACTGGCTGCTCCTCACTTCAGCGTTCCAGAGTTCTCTTTCCAGGTTTCATTTTTTCCTCTGGCAATTTTTTTTGCGTCACTACGCCTACCGATGGTCTTGGTTGTGTAATGGCCTCTATATGCATTAAACATTATTTGCTTCACATTCGAGGAAAGAACTACATGAAATAAAAGCTGTTTCTTGGTTATAAAGGAACATATTGAAAAAGTAAGGACCGGCGACATTGCTTCTGAAATATTATCGCCTTCGAACGTACTGGTTGATGGTTCAAAAATGGTTCAAATGGCTCTGAGCACTAGGGGACTTAACTTCTGAGGTCAGCAGTGCCCTAGGACTTAGAACTACTTAAACCTAACTAACCTAAGGACATCACACACATCCATGCCCGGGGCAGGATTCGAACCTTTGGTTGATGGAAGTGGTGTTGCAAAGATGATTGTGGTCTGAGAACCTACCCCACTGCTAACCTCCGTGTACTCGGAACAGCGTTGCAGCAACGTAAAGGGGTTGGATTGGAATCCCGTCTCGGGTGCGGATGAAAGTTTAGATGAGTTGTTATTAAGCTTATCGACAACTACAGACTGTCGATTTGGCTCGGTGTGGATGGTATAGAACCAGTAGCAGACGAGAGTTGATCTTTACCGCAAAAGAAAGTCATTACAGTGACACGGGCGATACAGCAGACCCTACCGCTGTCGTTTTATACAACCCGCAACTTTATATTTGGCCTTCAAAAACCATGCGCGAGATTTTCGTATTCTCTAGCTCGCCAAGCGGAAACTGCTAGTCCTACAGAAAAAATGAACGGAAACTTTTCGTAGAAATTTTAATGTAGTTAAATTTTGTAGTGGGATACGTTTCCGCTGGAGCCGACGTTTTCGAGTTATTCAAGAAAAAGGTACAAAAATTACCTCCAAACGCACCTCCCCCCACACTCATCCCTCACTAGTCAGGATTTCTGGTATGTTGTTGATGACACTACCTCCTCCTACCACTGCACAAAAATTTCAGACTGCACGAATTATTTCCCACATTCGACCCCTTTTGGTCTTCATTGACTGGCCTTATTACGCTACTAGCTTGGTGAGCAGTTACAAACTGTAAAACGGACGCTTGTGTAAATTTTACCCAACAATTTTGTGAATTTTAATTGCATAAAGTAAACGATTACACCATTTACTAAATGACACAATCTATACGCCATCAGCTGCACTAAAAAAGTTTTACTTACCAAAACTGGTTTTGGTCTACAGCAATGACATGATTATCAGACAATACGACACGATCTGAAATATGTCCTATAACATAGTACACAATTTGTTATGTATTTTACTAGGCAGATCTTAGGCAGTGAGAATGCTTCGTAACGTTTGACATAAATGTGTACTGTATTTGTAGCATTAAATTGATGAACTTAGTTTGTTTATTAATACAGTAAGTCGCGGACATCACATTAAAAATGATGTGTCTGGCTCTATAAGTCATACCCCCAGAAGTAACGAAGAGCTTTAGAACAACATTTAGTTGACCGAAAAATGATTCCTTTTCTGTTAAAATGAGTGTGCCTGATTGGCTTTGTTTCCTTTTTCTTAATTCTGCCTTCTAAATAACACATTTTACATGCGTTCAATCCAAATGAATGCTTATTTTTCCCATATACTTTAAACACAACATAATCTCCTGGGTTGAGAACAGTGCCAGGCGGTACCTCATTTCTGTCAAATTTTTGGTCTGCTTATGGAGAAACATTGACGGTTACGGTTTCTATTCACCCCACAAATCCCGAAAACACAATTCTACATTATCAGTTAGCAGAAAACCAAGTTATATTAAAGTATACTTTAAAACAGAACTTTTCGTTAGTGAAGTGGGATCGCAAATTTGTTTATCGTGTAATTAAATTAAAACAAGAGAATTTTGGTTTTTACCAAATCAGTTAACAGGAGACAGAACTGATCTCCCACAAAACAGGTCAGAACGTTGTTGCATAAGCAACGAATAAAGCATGCCAATTTTAAAAGAACGCAACATCCACAAGATAGGTGAAGTTTTACATAAGTTCGAAACTGAGCACGGATTTCGGTGCGAGATGCGTTTTATAGTTTCCACTACGAAAGTCTTTAGCCGAAATCTGGAACAAGTTCAAAAAAGTTAGTATATAAACTGCACCAGCAGCAAGAAACAATCAATACCTTCATTGCGCAACAGCGATTGTAATGTTATCGGTGACAGCGCCTGTAAAGCGAAATTACTAAATACCGTTTCCTGAAATTTCTTCACCAAAAAAAGACGAAGTAAATTTCCATAATTAGAATCACAAACTGCTGCCAACACGATTGAATTAGAAGAAGATATCCTCGGTTTAGCGAAGCAACTCAAAACACTTAATAAACGTATGTCTTACGGTCCAAATTGTGCACCAATTCTTCTCAAAATATGGTGATGTAACAGCTCCATACCCGGCAATAATGTAAAACTGCTCGCTCAACGAAAGGTCCGTATCTTAAGACTGAAAAGTTGCACAAGGTTGTACAAGTACTCAAGAAAGGAAATACGAGCAATAAACTAAATTAAATACCGATATTACTGACGTCGAATGGCAGTAGGATTTTGAAAAGTATATTGTGAAGAGTATTGAAATGATGGATGGCGTTAGAAGAGGACGATCATAGAAAGAGATGAAGGAGGATACTGACACGATGGAGAGGCTCCAGTTGAAACCACTCATCAGACAAATTCAAAATAAAAGGAAGAGGACTGTGGTCGAATATTATGAACTGCCTCGAAGAAAACGAAGTCTTGACACACAGTCAGCACGGATTCAGAAAATAGTGTTCTTGTGCAATGCAACAAGCTCTTTACTCTCATGCAGTAATGAGTACTACCGTCAGGGGATCTCAAATTGGTTCCATATTTCTGGGATATTCAGTAGGCTTTTGACACCCTTACTCACAAGAGACTTCTACACAAATTGCTTGCCTTTGGAGTATCGTCTCTGTTGTAGACTGGATTTGTGAATTCATAGTAATTGACAGAAAGTGATCGAGTGAAACAGGAGTAATATCTGGCGTTCTCTAAGTAAGTGTCATATGTCCTCTGCCGTTCCTAATCTACATAAATGATTTAGGAAACAATCTTAGCAACCCTCTTAGATTGTTTGCAGATGATGTCATTTACCGTCTAGTAAAGTCATCAGAAGACCAAAACCACTTGTAAAAAGATTTAGACACTGTATCTGTATGGTGCGAAAAGCAGAAATTGACTCCAAATAATGAAAATCGTGATGTCATTCACGTGAGTTCTAAAACGAACTTGTGTTGCACGATAAATCACACAAATCTAAAGGCTGTCAATTCAATTAAATACTTGGGGACAACAATTACGAACAACTTAAACTGGAACGATAACATTGAAAATGTAGCGGGGAAGGCGAACCAAAGACTGCATTTTATTAGCTGAACAATTAAAGGATGCAAGAAATCCACTAAAGGGACTAACCTACAACACGCTTGCTAGAGTACTGTTGTGCGGTATGGGATCCCTACACCGAGCGAGCTGGCGCAGTGGGTAGCACAATAGACTCGCATTCTGAAGGACGACGGTTCAAACCAGCGTACGTCGCTCCTGATTTAGGTTTTCCGTGATTTTCCTAAATCGCTTAAGGCAAATGCTGGGTTGGTTCCTTTGAAAGGACACGGCTGATCTCCTTCCCCATCCTTCCCTTTTCCGAGCTTGTGCTCCGTCTTCAGTTGTCTTGTTGACGGGACGTTAAACATTAATCTTCTCCTTCCTGGGATCCATAAGGACATCGGAGAAGTTTTGTACTATCGCGTAAATTGAAAGAGATCGTCAAGGATACGATACGCGAGTTGGTGTAAAGAAAAAAAAAAGCCGTTTTTCGATGCGGCGAAATTTCAATCTCCAACTTTCACTTCCGAATGTGAAAATACTTTGCTGACGTCCACCTACATATGAGAAATAACCATCGCGATAAAGTAACAGAAATCAAAGCTCGCACGAAGAGATTTAAACGTTCGTTTTTCGCAAATTGTTCGAGAGGGAAACGGTAGAGAAATAGTGTGAAAGTGGTTCGATGAACACTCTGCCAGGCACTTAAATGTGAATTTCAGAGTAGTGATGTAGATACTTACAAATACAGTTTGAGGCAAGCAAATTCAGCACAACAGCACAACAATCGATGTTTGTCATAGAATGAATAAAACATAAACTGTCAGAGTCGCAAACTTTGAAATTCGTAATTCCCTGATCGATTGGTTCAGTCCCAACCCAGACAGACAAATCTGGAATGATATTCCCATTTGTCTTCCACCATGACAGCACAGAACTTTTTCTGAAGTTTATTTTCTGTTCATCGAATTGTTTTTATTCACAGTTTTTTGCGATTGTGATCGAAACATTCGCACACCTATTTAACAGTGAGTCCACGTGTAGAAATGCAGTGAATTATAACGTGAAGTAGTGTCTTCCGCGTGGCGAAACGTAGGCTCACAGATCTCTCGTCTGAATTATAGGATAGAGTAGTATCTATTCAATCTGTAGCATGAAATCTTCAGTCCTATCATCCTTTGTTGCATCATAAATAGTTTATTGGTTTGCTGGAAGTTGTATCTTGGAAAAAAGTAGTTAAATAGCTTTTTTCAGAATTTCAGTTCAGATTACATATACTGAGGATCCATGTCGTCTTTGTGATTTGTCTGTACAATTTCGAGAAAAATACATCGACTATTTGTAATAGTCCTGTTAATTATCTCGCCCAACCCAATTTACTCCCTTATTATTGAACATAAGATAGTGCCATGCTGGTATACCGCCATCTTGTACACACCTTTTACTACAGCTTTTCTGCAGTTGGTCTGCAAACAGTCAAATAATTCAATGCTGCTACTTCAGTCCATTAATAAAACGAGGGGCGTTCAGTAAGTAATGCAACACATTTTCCTTCTCGACCAATTTTGGTTTAAAAAATGAAGAATTTGTTGTGGGACAACAATAGTTTCGTGAAACTTCCTGGCAGATTAAAACTGTGTGCCGGACCGAGACTCGAACTCGGGACTAAGTGCTCTACCACCTGAGCTTCCCAAGCACGACTTACACCCCGTCTTCACACCTTTATTCCCGCGAGTACATTGTCTCCTACCTTCCAAACTTCACAGAAGGTCTCCTGCGAAACTTGCAGAACTAGCACTCCTGAAAGAAAGGATAATGTGAAGCCTGGGGGATGTTTCCAGAATGAGATTTTCACTCTGCAGAGGAGTGAGCTCTGATACACAACTCCCTCGCAGATTAAAACTATATGCTGGACCGAGACATCACAGATATTCGTAGGCACTTGTAGAATGTCTAAGGAGACATGGTGAGCCGTTGGGCGAGGCATCTGTCATCATCGCACCAAGGTCGCGCCAGCCTGTCCAATCTCCCGCTTGTCAGCCGCTCGCTTACTGCTGTGACTTCTGCAGTGCTGGAACGTCCGGACTGTCTCATTCGGCGTAATCAATGGTTCACAATCAGACACTTCGCTGCTCAACTGGAGAGGTCTGTATTGGTGGTGCTGACACACTTGTTCCACCAGCTGCGTTACTCAAAAGTGTGTCAGCTGGGTTCCTCGGCGCCTATGCACCTTCCGATTTCCATGTGTTTATCCCAATGAAGGATGCACTCCACGGGAAGCAGGAAGTGGACGATAAGGAGGTTATTGACGCAGCAAGACGTTGTCTCCGCCATAGACGAGTAGACTGGTACCATAAGGCCATCGCATTGAAAAATAGGATTTTGTAGCCAAAAACGTCAGGAAAAATATGATGCATTGAAACCTTGAATAAAACCAATCTGATTTCAGAAGCAAAATGTGTTGTATTACGTATTGAACCCCTTTCGTATATATCTCGTTCTTTTGCATGAATAAAAAAAAATGTCGTGTGACTAGGACCGTTCGCCTGGTGCAAGTCTTTCGATTTGACGCCACTTCGGCGACTTGCGCGTCGATGGGGATGAAATGATGATGATTAGGACAACACAACACCCAGTCCCTGAGCGGAGAAAATCTCCGACCCACACGGGAATCGAACCCAGGCCCTTAGGATTGACATTCTGTCACGCTGACCACTCAGCTACCGGGGGAGGACTTTTGCATGAATAATTTACAATTGCAGAAAGTTAGGTCATTTACACTGTTGTGGAATGTAGACGACTGTGGAAGACTACACATTATGCTTTGTTTAAAACTGATATATTTCCTAGACGCATGGTTGTGAGGCATTTCAACAGCGTTTGCAGATTTTGTTTTTAAAATATGTCATGATCTCATTGGTTTAATCAAACATTACAGTAATTGATCTTTTAGAGTCTAGGGTTAGTGACTACAGGTACGAGCGTACATCACTATGGCACCGGTTTACACCACAACCTTATTAGCAGTTTGAACAAATCCCAGAAACGACTCTGTGGACCTGTTGTATACGACGTCCCAAGTGTAAAATCTCTGTAAAACAGGCAACACGTAATGAAATAAAAAATGCAGAAGGCAGCCGAGATTTATGAGGACAATCCGAAATCAGATTTTTATCCAGAGTGACACATGATGTATAATAAAGCACGCTACAAATGCAATAGTACTGTCTTAGTGGTTCCGCTAACAAATGTTTGTTTCAAGTGTTTCTTTGTTGTTTATCTCCTGGTCGCCAGTGAATTCCTGTTAGCAGGCGACCATGTAACGAACGACGTCGACATTTAAAGTAGCTCAGAACATGTGACTGGGTACTAAATCACAAGTTTTAGAACCACTGTATCCTCAAAAACAAAACTATCATCTGACGGCAAGTTTGACAGGTGCGGATTACAGTCAGATTTCGGCATGATTTCAGCATGTGACTGAAATTCTGTGCCATTCTTTTTGCAAGCTAATAACGCTGTGCGACTCATTTTTCATATTTTGGGTTTCTCTTACGCTAGTGGTAATAGTTTTCATGGAAGCAGTTTAGGTGCAGCACTACAGCCGACTGCAGTGATCTGTTTCGTACGGAACCCTCTGGAACACTGCTGTATACCGCAATCAAGGTTGACAGCAGCGGCATGTCGTCGTATTAATAGAACACACGTGAATAACATGCAGTAAAGGAATCTGACAACAGCCAATGTAAAGACATTAAGAGGGGGACTCTCAGATGGTAGTATGAAGCATAAAGCAAGGAAAGGAAAGTTGGCAACGGAAAATAATATCCAGCAAAGGTGAGTGGAATAATGCTACATTCAAATATTATATTGCAACTACCTGTATGGGCAATTTGCGCACTGCAATTGATACTGAGTGCCTTCACAGAATACAGCCTATCTCTAACGATGAAGATATAGGGGGTCTCTCCCAAGAGTCATCAGATGCATTTTCTCTGGTATTTCAGCATATATTTCCGATTACGTTACTGCATTGCGTAGTTAGAGTCAACCCAAAGAAAGTGTTCATCGCGTCTTTCATGTGACTCCGACTGTTGACGGAAGGCGTCGGTTTGTTTACCGTTACAAATTAAATGATTTTAAAGCGGAATTTTAAGTGCACATCTGACAGATCGGTTTCAGGATAGTCTAGTCCGATATTAGTTTTATCGATATGCATTAACAGCGTCAGTAAAACACGAAGAATAACCAGCCCTCCAACAGTGACAGCACTGCTCTGGCCCTCGCTCACTGCTACCGCCCAGCATCTGGCGTTACTGAGTCGCTGCTCTATTGCTGTTTATCGTCGTGTTTTAATCTCCCGTTTAATACATATCTATAAAACGAATACCGGACTAGACTAAACTGGGAGCGCTCTATCGAATGGGCATGTAAAATTCCGATTTATAAATAATTTTATTTGTAGTGGGAAACAAACCGACGTCTTCTGTTGTCACTGGGCGTCGCATAGAACACGTGACGAGCATTAACCGTTTGGGCTGACTAGATATTGAAAATATCTGCCGAAACAACAGAGAAAATGCGCCTAACGACTCTTGCGAGGGATCTCCAGTATAGACGAGGAACTCGAACATAATTTTCATGGAGAACTGTTATATAATATAATAGTTATCAATCAAAGAAATGTTTTACGGATGACGATGCCACATAATATAATGACGCGGGAATTTCTTCGTACCAGAGAAGACGAAAGTTTTAACCTCCGTTTCTACACTTGATGGATACCTTATTGCATTTCTGTTCTCAATATCGAGTTTGCAAAAGATATTATGGAAATACCTTGGTTTGAATTACGAAGAGCAGTCTTTGTACATTACGAAGTTCACAGAAGTAAATGAGCTGTGTAGACTTAAGAAACAGACCAAGATGGATGATGGAAGAGAAGAGTAATCTCCATTAGATATGAGTTAGTTACTGGAGTCAAACTGCACCGCTGACCATAAAAACTGCGACATCAGGAAGGCATCATAAAATAAAAATCAGTTTAGCATGAAGCGTACTGAAAACTTGTATATACAAATGATAAGCATTTCAGCGAAACCTCACAACAAAGTGGTTAACAGGGTTAACAGTAAAGCCATCTACATTCCGTACATAAAGAAAAATTAGGCAGCAGATTTCCCATTCAAAAATCACATTTGAATGTTGGTTGTCTGGGAGAAGATTGTGTATGCCTCGCTAAGAAGGAGAAAGTTCAACCATCATGGGCCGGAATCGACAGCTGTCACACGACTGCAGTACTGCAGTGCCTGTGTTGTTGAGAAGAACAATATCCTTTCGATAGGCACTGTGGCAATCACAGCCGTTATGAAATACATGAAATCTATTCGTAGTTACTAATACGAACAACCATCAGCTGTATAAGGGAATGACCACAATGAAAATTTGTGCCGGACCGGGACTCGAACGCGGATATCCAGCATTACGCGAGCTGTTACTTTAACCACTCTGGTTATCCGTCTACGACTCACGGCCAGACCTATACTTCCATATGGCGTTGTTCCTGCTTCACAACCTGTACTCACATTATGTAATTCCCGTACAGGGGAGGAAATTTTAATTAAAAGTCACTTCCTGGTATCGGAGGATAGATACGATGTTGCAGTCCTTCTGTTGTTAAAACTAACGATGCAATGCATGCATGTCCGAAGGAAGAGGCGATGCGGCGACTACGGCCGTTACGAAATACATGAAATGTATTTCACAGGAACGACGACATATGGGAGTTTAGTTCTGGTAGTGAGTAGTGCACGGATAACCAAATCAGTTAAGGCGACCGCTCACGTAAAGTGGGACATCCGGTTTAAAGTCGTTGTCCGGCACAATTTTTTTTTGTCGTCATTCCCTTGTACGGCAGATGGTTCTTCATATTCCCAGCTACGAATACTGCTCGTGTATCCTACGATCGTCATGTGAATACGGAACAGGCGATACCCTACGCCATGCAAGACCAAAGCGATCCCACCCGAATTGCGCCTGAGACGACAGGGATATTGTACCTTGCGTCTAGAAATGGGTTTGTCCGCAGCAAGACACGTCTCCTAACGGACAGTGCGACGATGTCAGAAGCAATACGGCCTGCCAGTACTGCAACCAGTATTGCGGATTCCCTTATCGCGGCAACAGAGAGAGAGGTGCGCGATGGTAGTGCTTCCAACGATTACACTGGATACAAGAGGCATCACGTCATCTTTTCAGACGAGTCTGCATTTTACGTTCAGAATCACGAAGGACGTATTTGTGTGCCGAGGTTCCGAGAAGAACAAATGTTGGCATGGTGGCTCGGGGTGCCATAAGGCCCGTAATACGATCACGTGTGGTTCGCATATCCTGTAATTGGAACATCAAGCGTTACACTTCAGACATGTCAAGGCCGCTGACGGTAACCTATTTTCGATGTCCCCGAGACGTTATGTTTCCACAAAATAACGCAAAACCGCACGTTGTGGGTACTATACTGACCTTCCTCGAGACAGGGAAAGTTTGGCTGTTACCTTAGCTAGCACGTATTCCATATCTCTCATCCATTGACAATTACTGGTTATGGGTTGCTGAGAGACTGGCACACCGCAACTCGCCAGCCACTGCCATTCATGAAGTCTGGCGTAGATGAAGTAGTATGGAACGACGTATCCGTATCTGACATCCAAGTTTTGTGCCGCTCGATGCCCAGCCGGGTTAGAGCCACTGTTGCTGTTGAAGATGGCAGCTCTGCGTAGTAAACTGTGCACCCTGTATACCCTCAGATCACCCCTCAGATCACCTACAAATCTAATCAGTTATGCCTCCTACTATGCTGATCACGCACAATATGTGAAATTTCGCTGTTTTACATCTTTCCTGGTGTTAAAATCTTAATAACCAGAAGAGAACAAGCAGTTTTGTGGAAATATGGAACGTGACTGGTGACTTCTATCCTTTATTCAGTCGGCTGTGATGTATATATGTACTATTATATAACGGTGACACCTGTGTCCAATTGTTTTGTTAATGTTGTGGAATAACAACTACCGGGAATGGGCACTACAGTTTCCCGTAAGGAAATCGCATTACGTGAAATAACGTTGTGTATCTATATCTGGCCACGTGAAGTCTACTAGTATCAAGGATAGATCTTAATTTGAGGAAGAAATTTCTGAGAACGCATGTTTGGACCACAGCACTGTAAGGTAGTGAAACATGGACTGTGGGAAAACCTCAACAGAAGAGAATCGAAGCATTTGAGATGTCGTACTAATGAGAATGTTGAAATTTAGGTAGGTAAGATAAGGACTGAGGAGGTTCTCCGCAGAATTAACGAAGAAAGGAATATATGGAAAACATTGTCAAGAAGTAGGGACAGCATGATAGGACATGTGTTAAAATATTAAGGTATAACCTCCATGGCACTAGAGGGAGCTGTAGAGGATAAAAGCTGTAGAGGAAGATAGAGATTGGAATGCATCCAGTAAATAACTGAGGACCTAAGTTGCAACTGCTACTCTGAGGTGAAAAGGTTGACACAGGAAAGGAACTCGTGGCAAAAATAAATCTACGGCCGTTCAACGCTATTTCAGCATCATTAACGAAAATATTAGCAAAAAGAAAAAAAATCATGAAAATCCACTATTAAATCCAGTTATACCGTTTTACACAAAGAGAATGTACAACAAGTAGAAACATTTTGCTGAACTATCGATTTGTCATCATACATCGGAATCGGACGTATCTATCCATTTCTGAAATTTTGGTGGAATGTGCCGAAAAGCGCTATTAACGTGCAGGATTCATTCCTTTCACAATCGTCTCATCTCGCTGCAATATGATGAATTTTGCCGGTGACAGTACTTCGCTATAGACAACCACACTATCGGTATTGCGTTCAAACAATATCCGAAGGAAAGTTGATAGCGCTCCTGGTTTATCAGTACGTGAATAAAAAGAAAGTTCGATAATTTTATTTTATTTAGCTGGACATGTCTCTGAAAAGCATTCTGTTCGTTTCATTAACTTGTTTTTTGTGTTACCGATAAAATGAATCTCTCTTCATATCCTTTCTGACGTTTTTCCGATTTCATTAAACGGTCCGCATTTGATATGTCTTTGATCATCACGGACGTGGGTGGGGACAGTTGTAGAAAACTACTTAAAACTGCCCATCTGTGAACTACGAGGGCGTGCTGAAAAGTATTGCCTCCGACTTTTTTATTTTGTTCTCAATATCGGTTGAGGTATTACATGTCATGCGCATTACTAGATCGACTTTCCCGGTTCGCTGGCGCACGTTGCAACCCTCTGCGGCTAGATGGTTCCGAATTTTAGCGTGTAACATGGCGGATTGAATGAAGCTATGTCGGGTCGTGAAGAACAGCGTGTTATAATCGAGTCTGGAATTCGAAGAGTTCGTCCACACATACAGCATCCTCTCTTGCAGCATGATACCGCCAGACCACACAGTCGTCCACACAGTCCCGACCTGGCCCCATCTGATTTTCATCTGCTTTCAAAACTTAAAGAACACCTTCGAGCTTCACTTTCATAGTGATGAAATTGTGCAAGCTGAGGTGATTTTGTGGTTCTCAAGCTGGTCTTCGTTGGGAGAAACGTGTTCTTCACCTGGCTGTCTATGTTCTGAAATAAATATACAGGCTTGAAAAATAAAGATGTAGAATGTTAATAACGTTTCATTTATTTAAAAAGCTTTAAGCTTTTTCGCACAAAAAATTCGGAGGCTTTACTGTTCAGCGCGCCCTTGTAACGTTAGTTATACCGGAGTGTAGTTTCGATTCTGAGGGGGATGACCGCCACCTGTCGCAGCCAACCTGGTGCCCTTCCATTTAACACCTCATCGGCGGTTCGCGTGTCAATTTCTCTGCTTATTCATTCAAGTACCTTCTTAGTTGGCCTTACGAGGTTGGCTCCCACTCCGGGAAGTGTAGCGCGAAGCGCAAACCTTTCTGGCGAGGTACTTTCTGCTACGCGATTAGGTCAAAGTTAATTTCCATGCGTCTCTTATAATTAAAGGCGTGCATTTAATCAGTACCACCAGGAAATTTTGTTCCCTTAACATGCACGGTTTAACTTGGGTGTGCCAACGTACAGTGACCGAGAGATGGCGAAAGTTCCCTGATTACAATCATGGTGGTAGGAAGTTAATGCGGTTTTCAGCTTTATCGAATCTTCCTTTGTGGATTTCGGCAGAGCGTTTGTGGGGAAGTCGGTGATCTAAAGCAGAAGCAAACTCTCTCCAGCCACCTCTTGCTAAGAAATACTGCCGTATGCTGGAGTGCTGTGGTGCTCAGAGGTAACGGAGCAAGAGAAAACAGAGAAAGGGGTGTTAAAGGGAAAACTTCACGTGACTATCGAATGTAGCGTGGGATTACTGTTGTTGTTGTTGTTGGGGTCTTCAGTCCGTATACTGGTTTGATGCACCTGTTCACGCTGTTTTATTTACTGTGCAAGCTTCATCATCTCTGCGTAATTACTGAGTCCTACATCCATTTGACGCTGCTTATAGTCAAGACATGGACTGCCTCTCCCATTTTTACCACTCACACTCTCTCCCATTACCAGACTGAAGATGTTTTGATGGATGTGTACGTGTTCTATCACTCTATATTTCCTTTTTGTCAGTTGTGTCAGAAATTTCTTTCCTAACCGATTCGAATCAGTGCCTCTTAGATATACGATCTAGGCATCTTCTGTAGAACCAGTTTTTCCAAAATTTTTGCTCTCTTCCTGTCAGCTTCTGCCATCGTCGTTTTTTTTATTCCTCAGTTACAAAAACTCGTCAACTACTTTCATTGTCTCAGTACCTAAACTAATTCCCACTGCACTGCCTGGTTTAAATCGACTACACTGCATTATCTCGTTGTACTTTAGTTCACATGCATAAATTTTTCAACAGACTGTCAATTCCGTTAAACTGATCTTCCATATTCTTCGCCATCACTGACGGAAATATAATATCGTCGGGAAACCTCAAAGTTTTTATTCATTTTCCGTGACCTTTAATTCCTTTTTAAGCTTTTTCAGTAGTTACCTTTATTGCTTGTTCAGTGTGTATATCAATAACATGGGGGATAGGCTACAACCCCGTCTGACTTCCTACTGCCCCCTGTTCATAGCCTTGGACTCATACAACTGCAGTCTTGTTTCTATATAAGTTGCTGATAACCTTTCACTCCCCGTATTTTACGCCTGTTACTTTCAGAACCTCCTCATTACGAAAAGCTTTTACTAAGTCAACAAATTCGATAACCGTAGGTCTGGCTTTTCTTCAGTCTATCTTCGAAAACAAGTCCTAGAGTCAGTATTGCCTCGGGTGTTCCTACATTTCTCTGGCACTCCATCTGATTTTCCTAGAAGTTGCCTTCTACCAGTCTTTCCATTCTTATGTAAATAATTCGTGTCAGTAATACGAAACTCTGACTTATGAAACAGATTGCTAGGTAATATTCACACCTGACAACGCCTACCTTCCTTAGAATTTGGATTATTACGTTCTTCTTGCAGTCTGTTTCATATATTCTGCACATAGTTTTGTCATTCTCAGTACGTCTAAAGAAATGTCGTCTTCTCCAGTTACGTTGTTTAGATTTAGGCCTTTCAGCGTTCTGATAAATTCTTCATGCAGTATCACTTCGCCCTTCTCATCTTCATCTGCGACCTCTTCCCTTTCCGTAATAATGTCTACAAATTTGTTTCCTTTGTATAAATCTTTTATACAATGTTCCCACCTTTCAGCTTTCTGTTGTCTGCTTAGTACTGCCTTGCCAGCTGAGCTCTTCATATTCACACGTGTACTTTTACCTTCTCCAAATGATTCTCTAATTTTCCTATAATGAGCTTCAGTCTTTCCCGTAGTCACGTATGCTCCTATAGCTTTGCATGTCTACCCTAGCCAATCGTGCTTTGCCATTATGCGCTTCTAGTCAATGTGAATTTTAGACCATTGTATTCCCTTTTACTAGATTCTGCATTTTTGTATTTTCTCCTTTCGTCAACTGAACTATCTCTTGCGCTATCCAAGGATTTATAGTGGCCCTTGTGTTTCTGCATATTTGATCTTCTGGTACATCACTATTTCTTCTTGCAAAGCTATCGATTCAACTTCCGTGTTTCAGTCAGTCGTTACTCAAAGCTGTGTTTGGAACTTTCAACAACCCCTGGTTTTTTCGATTTACGCATGTTCCATCTCCATCATTACCTACCATTATGCAATTTCTTCAGTTTTAATCAATAAATTTTGGTCAGTGTCTACATCCACTTCCGGAAAATATATCGCAGTTGAAAATTTAGTTTCGAAATCTTTTTGTATAATCTGTCCGGAATCTTTTTGTATCTCCAGGCCTTATCCACGTTTATAACCTTCTTCCATGATACTTAAACCAAATTTTGCAATAATTAAATTGTAGTCAAGAAAAATTCTACCAGGCGGCTACCACTTTCATTGTGTTTTCCTAGTCCATAATCTCTAACTATGTCTCCGTCTTTTCCTTCTCCTATTTTCGGATTCCAGCCCCCCATCAAACTTAAACTTTCGTTTCCCTGAACGAACTGAATAATTTATTTTATCTCATCATAGATTTTTCAATCTGTTTGTCATCTTCGGAGCTTGTAGGCATATATATTGGTACTGCTGTGGGGGATGTTTGTTTTGCGCCTATATTAGCTATAATCATTACTTGATTTGTGACAATACGCACCGGTACGCCCTGCAGATACCTCTGACGAAAAAAAAAAGAAAAAAGTCGGAACTGCAGATTATGAAATTCTGCGGCGGATGAAGCGATGTAAAACAAATGTTGTATTCACACTTTTGAAATGCTCATAAAAGCGTTAAAATAACGTTTTAAGAAGCCTAAATTTCAGAAACACCCACTGGAAGATCACGGCACGGCATCCTCATTTCTTGCAAATCAAGCACTGGCTACAATAATGCGTACACTATGCGGTTAATAGCAATTCACCTATATACGTATTTTCTTATTCATTATTACTCCCTCTCCTGCGTTAGTCCTATTTGACCTTCTGTTGATAACCTGTATTACGTAATCAGAAATCCTGTTGTTGTTACTGCAGCATCTCACTAATTCCCAATAGATCGGCCTTCAAGTTTTCCATTTTCCTTTTCAGTCTCTCCAACATAATTATCCGATTAAAGGCGATGCCTGGCGTAGCTCGTCGTCACTGTTGGTCTGCCGGACTGTGAGTATCTATGATAAAAAACGAATGCCATTTATACGAAATGGTGGTTCATTTGTTGTGCTGATGTACCGCTGCGAGTCACGTTCCTGATACCATTTCTGTGGCCGTCGGAAGAGAAACGCTTGGCCTGCCCCGTAAAATCCCTGTCTTGTGGATGTGCATGGAAACGTGTAAAAGGCTCAAGGTTATTTCTCAAATTTGCCAAAATTTCGAATTCTTTTGACGTTAGCTCTAGGGTCCACACCCGATTTAAGAAACTCGATCACATGAAGAGCGACCCCATTAGCTTACTTGAGAAGCACTCATAAACGCGCATGAGATCCCAAGATCTCCTCACGGTACCTGACGGCAATTAAATCTTGTTGATTCACCCGTATAGTTTCATTAAGAGGTGTTCGAATGATCAACATAATCCCTGCCCACCACATTAGGGATACTTCTCGATATTGGTCTCTTTCCACAATGTTTGGGTCCTGAAATTATGTTCCACGTGCCCTCCAGATGCGAATCCGTCGAGAATCACTCTCCAGACCAAATCGGGACTCATCTGTGAAAAGGACATTGGCCTACTGTTCGACTGCTGACGACTCCACTCTAGACGTTCCCTCCTGTGAAGACACGCCAGAGGTAAACAGATAGAAGGTCTCCAACAATAAAGGCCACTTTGCTGAAGCCTTCTGTACACCCTTTGCCTTCACAACACGTCCAGGGGAAGATGCGAGGCCAGACGCCAGTTGCAGTGCAGTACTGATGCGGTACAGTCGTGCCCTTACAGCCAAATAATGGTCCACTCTTTCTGATGTCGAACGTGGTCGGCCCTGTCCTGGTATCCGGAATACAGTTTCGGTCACTGTAATCCGTTGCCTCATCCGAGAAACAACAGAAAGATTCACATTAAGATATCGGCCCACATCAGTTTGCGACTGTCCTGCTTTCACTCTTCCAATGGCCCTCCGCAGCAGAGAGTCTGTAGGCGAACTGTGCCATACTGCACCGTTTGTGACTGTGTACACAACGATTGTGGATGTGGGACTACCCTGCAAACACTACCCCGCGTGATAAGTGCCCTGACGTCATTGCTGGCGTCGTTGCCCGTTGATTGGAATGCCATCTTCTGTGCAGAACACGATTGTAAGGACATCTGTTGACTATTTGTATGATTATTTCGTGATTTAGACACAGGACGGGGAAATAGCAGTTAGCTGTTTTAATTTTGGATAGCAGCATACTTTAATGAAGATTTTTCTTGTTTTACTAGTGTTCAAAAATGGTTCAGATGGCTCTGAGCACTATGCGACTTAACTTCTGAGGTCATCAGTCGCCTAGAATTTAGAACTAATGAAACCTAACTAACCTAAGGACATCACACACATCCACGCCCGAGGCAGGATTCGAACCTGCGACCGTAGCGGTCGCTCGGCTCCAGACTGTAGCGCCTAGAACCGCACGGCCACTCCAGCCGGCGCTAGTGTTCCTTAGACACGTTTACGTAAAGAAGCGATGAGTCGTGATGATTGTGAAAAATGGAAGGAAGTCTTAAATTAAGAATGTAAGTCATTACTTGTAAACGAGATTTGGACTTCGACCGATTTACCACCAAGCAGAAAGGCTATCAATTCGAAATGGGTATGCAAAGTCAAAGAAACATCAGATGGTGGAATCAGACGTTATTAGGCTCGTTCAGTCGGATAACGTTGTTTCTAGGTACCAGGAGTGGACCTCGATGAAACGTTTTCGGCTACTGTTTGTCACACGTCACATCGTACCCTGTTAGCTTTAGCAGCTAAAGTTGATCTTGATATTGAAAAGATTAATGTGCGAACCACGTTCCTATATGGTCATTTTGACGAGGTAGTTTACATTTGTCAACCCAAAAGCTACATGAAGAGGAAGATGATTACAGTTTTCCGTCACGCGTTTGCTACCATAACTTACATATAATACTGCGTAAAATGAACATAGAAAAGTCATATGATCCACGCATTTATTACAGAGTTGAGCATCAAAATACACTCATTCTGGCCGTTGTAGACGACATGATAATCTTCTCAGATAGAAATAATAAGTGTAAGAAAGAATTGAAGGAAGAATTTATTAATCAGTTTGAGAGGAGAGATCTTGGTGAACTCATTTGGTGTCATGGCGTTACAGAACAATGAGACAGAAAAGAAGAGAGAAGACAAGGGATGATTAGAATCGATCGGAATAAATATGCAGCGAACATGCTCAAGAAATTTGGTATGGGATATTGAAATCCGTTTCACATCCAGTCAAACTTAGTTTGAAGCCATAAAAATGTTAAGAAAGAACTTGCGTTAACGTACTTTGTATTCCTCATCAATAGCCGTCGATTCTGCCCTGTACTTGGTGAAGACACAAGACCAGACAGCGCATATGCTGTGGGGATTGTAAGTAGATTGAACTATAATTATCGAAAAATCCTTTGGGAAGGAATCAAACGAATTATGAGATAGATCACAGGCACACTAAATGTACGACTAACTTTCTGAAAAACTGGAATAACCGATATTAAATACTTCTGCGGTGCCGATTATATTTCAGATCTCGATCAATTGTGATCAACGACGAGCTGTATTTTCAAGTTAGCTTGAGCAGTAATCTCATTGAACTCAAAACGGCAACAGTCAACTGCAGAATTCGAACACGTGGCTGTATCAAAATCAGCGCAGGAAGACACATACCTTCAAAAATATCTCCATGGCTTTTGTGTTAAACACAGTGAAAACGCAAGAAGTGTGTTCCGCAACAGTATATGTGCCGTTGCGTTGAGTCACTGGCGTGTATTACGCTCGAACAAAATACATCGGCTTTAGACACCACTATATTCATGAGCTCATTAACAAGGGAATGTCCAGCACCAAGTCGATCAGTACCAATAAACAGTAAGCTGATGTTTTGACGGATGCACAACCAGAAAGATTAATCAGTCGTTGTGTTACCAAGCCGTGAGACTTTCAGAGTCCACGAATTAACATTTCAGAATTTCTGGATGTGTTGGGAGCAATTATCTTTTTTCCTGTGTCGACATCATCTATAAGAGTAGTCGTTTTTCATCTTTGACCTCTCTAATAATAATCGCAGAATAAATAGTTTTGATACTTTGTGTTCTTGGCTATATTTAATTCATTACTAAGTCAACTTCCTAATACTAGGGCTTGATGAAAAGTAGTTCCTCGGTATTTACTATGTGAAAATTCTTAAAGCTTTCTGAATAAAACTAACTTCATTAACATTCTACATCTTAATTCTTCATGTCTACATATTTGAGCTCTCTGTCACTACAGGGCTCCGAATTGCAGCAAGTAACTTGGCGGAGTGTAATGTAACTGTGTCGCTGCGTGGGAAACAGCGTGCTGTAGTCGAGTTTCGAATTCGTAGAGTCCGTTCACACATGGAGCACCCTCTCCTTCGCGATGACAATGCATCACACACGAGCGCTACTACATTTGCCACAATCTGACGCCGTGGGTTCACTGTCATCCATCATCTTCCATACAGTCCCGACTAGGCCCCATCCGATTTTCATCGTTTCCAAAACTTTGAGTACTTCACTTTAACAGTGATGAAGCGGTGCAAGTAGAGGTAAGGTTGTGACTCCGTCAAAAAGCCAAACATTCAATAGTGACAGTACCCACAAACTAGTCTCTCGTCGGGATAAATGTGTGCGTTGTCAGGGTAATTGTGTTCCGAAGTAAATATGTAGACATGAAGACAAGTATGAAGAATGTTAATAGCGTCTTTTATTTAAAGAGCTTTACGAGTCTTCACATAAAATATTCAGAGGCATTCATTTTCAGCACGCCCTCTTATCTTAAAGGGTTGATTAGAGTCAATACACAATATATTATCTTCTGATGTGTTAGTATTACACCAACTGTCAAAACTTGCTTAGTAGACATACAAAGAATTCCAAATATTCAAACATTAATCTAGTCTATTTGATACAGACAGTTATAGACAGCCCTCGGCTTTCCTCATCAATAGCAAAGTGTGCTGCAATGTTTCCACTACCAGCCTTCGTGATTGTTTGATGACACTTTAAACTTCCATGGATTTTTAAGTGCTGTTATGCCCAAAGCAACATTACCTTCGAAAAGAGCTAGTACTGTATGTTAAGTATAGATGTTGAGAGTAGGCGACTGTGAAGAGTGTGTGTGAAGAGTTCGTGTGTAGAGTTTTGTGTCATGTTTTTGTTGTTGACATCCATGAAAGAGACAACGGATAGGGTAAAATCCGTTTCCAGAACATAGCCTTCTCCTAAAGCGCAACTAATATATAAATGCTGTGGTTATAAATGTTAATGTAAGTTTGAAACTGAAATACTCTGTTAATCTGGGACTCAGCCATTATTGATACCTATGTCACTGTAATTGTCATTGTCTATTATTGGTTATAGGTTATGATGATTCTGAAGTTTTAAACAGACTTAATTTATGAAATACCTTCTCACAAGTTATTTAGTAGTTAACGGGACTCAAGGAAGCACCTTAAATTCATTCCTAGTATCAATAAGCTTTAGCCGCTGCTGCGTATTGCTGTAAACCACATGGAAAAAGGCAGTCATCTAAAGAGGTCAGTGCAAAAATTAGGGCAAAAACAGGGACACTGACACACCACAACATATTATATACTTTAATCCAGTAAATTCCGTTGCACAAGTCAGATTCTGTATCACTTGTAAATTATTATTCAAAAACGCAGTCAGATAGCTTAGCTATTCATTGTTACAGGTTCATTTGTTCCTGTAGTTTTTCATACTCAAATACGCAGTCAGATAGCTTCTCCAAATGTTAGTTTTAAGTTTTTCATGTAACGATCTGTTGAGGGCTTAAGGAACAGTGAAACTGACACTCATAAAACACGCACATAGTGTTATGCAGGTTAGATTCCGTTTACTGAGAGCTCAGGTTGCTTATCGAGTCCATTTTCACTGACGAACACAGGGGTATCGGTTGTAGCAACGTTACAACCTCGTATGGTGATTAAGAGTAGAAATACGCAAGAGATATATTGTACATATCTACAGCCTAGTATTTTGTGATAAAGCAATAATCATGCTACAACAGATCATAAATTACTATCTCTCCTGTATCATCAGAAAATTATTTGTTTTAGAAATCGGTTCTATCATCCTCGTGGGGGCATTTGAGAAGCTGTTTTTGCATACAAAGAAGTGACACTAACAGGCAGTTACATCGATATACTTCCACCAGACTGTGAGCCACACTATCACGGATCTTAAGTGGAGCCCTTCAGACTATTCTAGTATCTGTCTTGTAGATGATGAGTAGATCGTTCATTGTGGAACGAAATGATTTTAACAAGTTTATGTACAAGTATGTATACAAAATGCTGATTTGAATTGTTTTTAGGTTACGCTGAAGAAGACTGGTTGTGGAAAAAAAATTAAGAAAAGATATATTGTGTAATGGTGTGGAAACAAGATTACTAGGATTTACTGTTGCTTCGGCCTCATTTCAGCCACCGCTTGACACTCTACATAGTATCTGAGGCTCTCTTTCGGCGAAGTGTAGTATCTTATTATCAAACTATGGTTCCTTTTCTAAGACGACGCTTTCGTTCTCAGCAGTCCCAAAAGATATATCGGCCTGAGGTCATCAGCTGGTAATAAAAACCATCATCTGAATTGATAAATAGCGCAATTACAGCCTCTTGATCAGAAAAGTTTTTGAGCCTTCTCCTCATATTTTACCCTGTTTGTATGTTGAATCTGCATGGTACAGTCTTTTACTTCACTCACTTTCAGATTCGATTTTTACTTATCGTCTTCTCACTCGTTTTGTGCCCTGATTGCATGAGTGGCAGGGCGTAGCTTGTGGTGACGTAAATAATTCACTTCCCTGTACGTAATCTAACATTTCATTCTTAGGGTGGTCTCTCTTTTTAATGTATCTTCTTCGCTGGGGATAGAAACAGGAAAAACATTTCGCAAGCTCTTCAGGAGCTGCCCGTCACTCGAAGTGCAGGTTTCACGTTAGAGGATCGTATGGGCAGCCGAGCAAGCCTTTCGGGGATTATCCTGCAGGTATGTCGAACAATGAGCGGTGAAAGGTCGACTGGCGTCCTCTATAGTAGAACGGGAAAACAGTAGTGGAATGAGTTAGAACTCCGCTTGTTGGGAAGCTTTCGGTAGAGTCCACTTGGCGTTGTCCCGTTGTGTTTTGGTCTCCAGACACCGGTTCCACAAGCCATGTACTTAAATGGTCGCAGGTGGGTCTGCGAAATGTCCAAACTATGATCTTTCCTTGGGAACACTTCGCGGAGCTCTACAAAACTTCCAGAACATCCCACAATCAAATCTGGCCGTGAGAACGGAACTACACTCGGTTCTCGTTTCCCTACACATGAGTCTCATTGGTAGATACATCCTTTACGTGGAGTTAGTAACTGACTTCCAGATCCCTCATTGGAGGAGTACTTAGGCCCGTTCTGGAATTGGACTGACGAGAGAGACTTTGTCGGGTGCCTTTGGAGATATGAAGGAAGGCTTTAGCAGTAGGCAAGGCCCCGGACGAGTTGGTTCAAATGGTTCAAATGGCTCTGAGCACTATGGGACTCAACTTCTGAGGTCATTAGTCCCCTAGAACTTAGAACTAGTTAAACCTAACTAACCTAAGGACATCACACACATCCATGCCCGAGGCAGGATTCGAACCTGTGACCGTAGCTGTCTCGCGGTTCCAGACTGCAGCGCCTAGAACCGCACGGCCACTTCGGCCGGCCCCCCGGACGAGTTCAGCCTTTTATCAAATAACGTTTCCATTGTGCGTAGCGGTTGATTTTTCAAGTAACCTGTTAACTTCATGGATGTATTCTATCATTTTACTGATAGAATTAGCATTAATCTAATCTGCAAGACCGCGGAGCACCTGATGAGCAAGTGGTCATGCTCACAGCACACTCGGTTTCTGATAAGTTGTATGCGAAAATGGAGTTAATTTTCCCCAGTATTTTTTACTGCGAACAGTTATACGAAAGTCTTTACTACGGCTCAGAATGATGAGAACAATATTGGCCCAGAAACCACTTTCAAATAATTCTCTAGATATTCTCCGTAATGCCCAGTAAATACGTTTGACTTGAAGTTTATCAGTTTTACAAATGTAATATTGTACATGCCGGGCGGCGACGTGCGTCATGTTTTTGAAAATGAAAGATATTTTTGAAGACGGTACGGTATGTATTGGGAAACAGTATTACACGAAATGTGGAAGCAGTTTCCTATACTGTACTGGTCTCTGTGTTATTCCAAGAATTTCAATATATCGGATTAAAAAGCCAGTTTTGTTCTTCACAAGAGAGACAAACGCATACTTTCCGATAATATCATTGACGTTTATTGCCGTACATTGTTTTTAGAGAAATGTAGTATGCAATAAATATAGACAGATCTTCAGCAGTTACCGATATCGTTATTAATTCACAGAGTCGTTGTCTTGTAACTTTACTGTAACTTCGCATAATGCTATGGCTTTGTTTCTGGGACCCAGTTTCGGCGATGCTGTTACCGTACTGTTTACATTTACGTGATTGTCCTTAATTACACCACGCAGAACTCGGGTTAATAACTTAATAAAGCGTGGAACTAATTTTATCTCTCAGTCTTCTCGAAGCGGTAAAGTTCCGTCTATAATGAGGTCGTCATCAGCGCTACGAACGCTCAAGGTATAACGATGTATACAAGGTCAAATAGCCGATTCTGCCCGAGAAGGCCTTCAATGACAAAGTTACAGGTCAGATAATATCGATAATTCGATATATACGAATGTATATTACATGACAACGCAAATGCTCATTCACAGAAGAAGAACGCGATCAATATTGAAACAGATTTTACTCTTTCCAGGATAACTAATTGAATTTGATATATACCTGTATACTCTAAAACACATTGTGAACTACGAGGCAGAAGAAATATTTGGTGGCACTGTGCTACCTTTCCTTTCACTAATAAAACGTAGGAAGAATAACTTCTTAAATGCTTTGTTTATTTACTTTTTTATTTACTGAACATACTCCTTTAGATTGTAACATTACCAGTTTGAAGGTTAACTTGAAATGTTACATGTAGAATTTTAGATCAAAAAAGACAAACTATCATGCCTTATTTTTCAAACAGAAATCAGAATATGTCAAAACTTAACCATTAACATAAAAAATATATTTATATCTACATATAAAGATCTATGTCTTCAAAATAGTTATAGTTTAAATGAACACTGAAGTATAGATACGTGCACTTTGTTTTATGAAACTACCAAATACCTGTGCCAAATTTATTTGGCTTCCACCATATATCCAGGTTTTTCGGGTTATGTACACCTTCAACTTATACTGTATTTGAAACCAAAGGTTTCTCATACACCTGAGAATCCCACTGAACAGAAAAGCTGTAAAAATCTTCTGAGAATTTATTAACTACGTTTGGGTTATTGATGAGGCGTTGTCCGTCTTTTTCAGTTATTTGCCTCCCGAGAGTGCCCCTCTCCTTCACTACATTACTACAGTCAAAAGTAGGTGGTCGGCTGGTTGGTCTCCTCCATTGCACGAGCACAGTGCGTCCTCAGTTATTTCGAACTGTTATACAATAAGGTTTCAGTTTTCCATCGCCTGTTAACATGGCTGTATAATTCGGTGATAGTCGTAGCTTAATCGTTAGTCGTTGGCCGGTGGTAGGAAACTATG
Source organism: Schistocerca serialis cubense (assembly GCF_023864345.2). Classification (NCBI taxonomy): domain Eukaryota; kingdom Metazoa; phylum Arthropoda; class Insecta; order Orthoptera; family Acrididae; genus Schistocerca; species Schistocerca serialis. The sequence continues at coordinate 464,565,707 of NC_064640.1, read as the reverse complement.
ATTTGGTGTTTCCTCCTTTTAAGTTAGTTGCCACTAAATCTCCCATTTGTTTCTAAACTCTTCTCTAAGTTTTTTCTTTATTTTACATATAGGTAGTTTGCTGTAGTGTATTGTTCTCAGTGATTAGACTGTTCTCTTAGCTGGATTATCAGCTAGTTCATTGCTCCACACTCCCGTATGAGCTTGAGTCAATCTGATATCTATCTGCCATTTGTCCTTCAGCAAGCTACTGATTTTAAATCGTATCTCTTCACTCAAGAAGTTATAACTCTTCGGATTTCTTAGCGAATCCACTGTTATCGTGATGTCGGTGTGGATTATTACAGCTCTGTCAATTCTCGTTAGGTTGGTCATTGACTCAAGCGCATATAGAAATAATGAACTGGTCTGCTGGGATATTTGAGCATTCATTAGCAAATCTCAGCTGGAATTGATGAGTAAGTTTGTCGTTGATACTTACTGCTATTCCTGAACCCACTCCGTTGTCTGATTCTGCTCCATCTTCAACGCATTAGCACTTATTTTCTTCCTTCTTAGTTGTTACTGAAAAGTCTGTTGGGTTTAAACTGGTTCCGTAATCTAAGGAAATCTATGACTTTAATGGAAACGTTGAGAAATACAATACAATGAAATTTTTTCGGTTTTTTGCAGTGTCAGAAACGCAAAAATTTAAAATAAAAGAAAGTTTCTGCATAGGGACTCGACCAAACGATCGTCGAATCACCGTTCTGTACTCTTTCCACAACGCCAACAGCTGCCTGGTATCTACGCTAACACAAACTGCTCATGCCTTGCCTGACACGAGTCAAAAATGCTGTTTATTTTCTAAACGCTTGATCATCTGGAGCTTCCACTTTCAACAGTTTCCTCTCTGGCCAAGCCCTACATATACCATAAATCGAGGCGAAACCGATGGTGATGATTAGTGCGGACCCCATGTTAAAGCCAAGACATTAACAGCAAGACATTTACTATGCTTCGACTGGCTGTGTAAAAGAAGTGTACCTGACTACTTTCTGTACGAATTTTCCTTATAGTTTTTGCTGAGATCTGTTTTCATTTTATTATTAAATTCATGATTTGCAGTATTTCTCGAGAAAAGATAAATAACTGTGCCAACGAACGACGTTAATGAATATCTATCGTTGTCAAAATAAAATTTTTTTGAGGAGGTTACTGGAGGATGTTTTAGTGTAAAAGTCAACTAAAATTCGTATAACACAATTTCGTATACTGAAATATTATTCCTGTAAGACAAGTTTCTCTAAAAATGACCCCGTTCCTAATTATTAAATTAAAATTTGTGGAATTGAGGAATAACCTCATTTCTTCATTTTAAGATCACCAATAGCTCTAATCATGCAACTTAGAGCTAAGGTGCTTCATTAAATCATGAAAGTTTGAAACCACTCGGACGGTATTTACTAGTACACCCTCGACGCCCTGTGCTAATGCTGCACGATACAATGAAGCGCCAAAGAAACTGGCATAGGCATGCGTATTCAAATACAGAGACATGTAAACAGGCAGATATGACCCCATGGTCGGCAACGCCTATATAGGACAACAAGTGTCTAGCGCAGTTGTTAGATCGGTTACCACTGCTACAATGGTGTTATAGTCGCTGCACGGGCGATGTGACACACCATCTCCGAGGTAGCGACGAAGCGGGGATTTTCACGTACGACCATTTCACGAGTGTACCGTGAATATCAGGAATCTGGTAAAACATCAAATCTTCGACATCGCTGCGGCCGAAAAAAGATCCTGCAAGGACGGGACCAATGACGACTGACGAGAATCGTCCAACGTGACAGAAGTGCAACCCTTTTGCATATTGCTGCAGATATCAATTCTGGGCCATCAACAAGTGTTAGCGTGCGAACCATTCAACGAAACATCATCGATATTGGCTTTCGGAGTCGAAGGAATACTTGTGTGTCCTCGATGACTGCATGATACAAGGCTTTACGCCTCGGCTGGGCCCGTTAACACCGACATTGGCCTATTGATGACTGGAAACATGTTGCCTGGTCGGATGAGTCTCATTTCAGATTGTATCGAGTGGATGGACGTGTACTGGTACTGAAGTAACCTTATAAATCCACAGACCCCGCATGTCAGCAGGGCACTATTCAAGCTGACGGAGGCTCCGTAATGGTGTGGGCGTGTGCAGTTGGAGTGATATGGGACACCTAATAGTCTAGATGTGGCTCTGCCATGTGACAAGTACGTAAGCATCCTGTCTGATCACCAGCATCCATTACTGTTCATTGTGCATTACGACGGACTTGAACAATTCCAGCAAGACAATGCGACACCCCACACGTAAAGAACTGCTACGGAGTGGCTCCAGGAACATTCTGATGAGTTTAAACACTTCCGCTGGCCACCAAACTCCCCAGAAATGAGGATTATTAAGCATATCTTGGATGCCTTGCAACATGTTGTATAGAAGAGATCTCAATCCCTCGTACTCATATGGATTTATGGAGAGCCGTCCGCCCCCCGTAGCTGAGTGGTCAAGCCGGCACGGTAGCTCAGCGTGTTCGGTCAGAGGGTTACGTACGCTCTGTAATAAAAAAACTGAGTTAATCGATCATCAACGAACAATCAAAAGTGAACAAAATGAGATTAAAAAAAAAAAAAGTGGTCAGCGCGGCAGACTGTCAATCCTAAGGGCCCGGGTTCCATTCCCGGCTGGGTCGGAGATTTTCTCCGCTCAGGGACTGGGTGTTGTGTTGTCCTCATCATCATCATTTCATCCCCATCGACGCGCAAGTCGCCGAAGTGGCGTCAAATCGAAAGACTTGCACCAGGCGAGCGGTCTCCCCGACGGGAGGCCCTCGTCACAAGACATTTCATTTTTTTTTATGGAGAGCCATGCAGGGTACATGGTGTCAGTTCCATCCAGTACTATTTCGGGTATTAGTCGAGTCCATGCCACGTCGTGTTACGGCACTTCTGCGTCCTCGTGGGGGCCCTGCAGGTATACCAGTTTCTTTGGCTGTTCAATGTATACAGATTGTAGTCCATGTTCTCAGAAAACTGTGTCGTGTTCGACACAACAGTCGTTATTTACTGCGCTACTGCTCAGAGGAAAAGTGTTTTTTTTTTTTTTTTGGACGTCTCGAAAGCAAAGAAATACAACATTTATTGCGATTGAAGTATTTAAGCGTTACTCCCTTTTAAGGTCGAAAATGCAGAACTGTTTACATTTCAATGCGTCTCTTATAAGATATTTTAGATTCAACAATTGAAATATTAACATCACAACTGGAAATAAAATGAAGCACAAATATTTTTAAAATAATTTAACACGGCATTGAAAAAAAATGGTTCAAATGGCTCTGAGCACTATGGGACTCAACATCTGTGGTCATAAGTCCCCTAGAACTTAGAACTACTTAAACCTAACTAACCTAAGGACATCACACAACACCCAGCCATCACGAGGCAGAGAAAATCCCTGACCCCGCCGGGAATCGAACCCGGGAACCCGGGCGCGGGAAGCGAGAACGTTACCGCACCACGGTATTGAAGCTAGGCAAAGTTACACACATATTACACAAGGGTGGTGTTCCTGAACAGTGGATCTACAGGCGTATGAAAGTTTTCTGTCACCGAAGATTTTCTTTGTACTCCGTAGGACATTAATATCGTATAAGAATTTTTTGTGTCATTGAACTTAAGATATGATACCAGTCATTTCAAGCCAGTAAACGTGTAAATGCGCCTGCCTCGCTGTAGCCACGACATTTCATTAAAGTCCTATTAGATCACTCACAAAAAATTTAATTTGTGGGAATGATTTTCCACTCCAGCTATATCGGGACATAATTTGTTTCCGATCTGCAAATTCGCAAGATTTGTTGATGTTTGTCTACAGAAGAGACTTACTGTTCAGGTAGCGTTGTGGTATCATTTTATGCCGTATCATTTTAATAGCAGCCGACGTCAATGATAAGTAAATTAATTACCAGGAGCAGCCCAGCAGGTGCGAAGAGGACGGCTTGGAAGAGACAAACTTGACAATCTTCGGAAGGGCCACAGTGCCGCAATAGGCCTACGTAGTTCCTCGTCAATTATGCCCGCATCTCGTGGTCGTGCGGTAGCGTTCTCGCTTCCCACGCCCGGGTTCCCGGGTTCAATTCCCGGTGGGGTCAGGGATTTTATCTGCTTCGTGATGGCTGGGTGTTGTGTGCTGTCCTTAGGTTAGTTAGGTTTAAGTAGTTCTAAGTTCTAGGGGACTGATGACCATAGATGTTAAGTCCCATAGTGCTCAGAGCCTCGTCAATTATTAAATCTCAGCACTTGTCTTAAAATGTGTAATTTGGATATATTTAAGCTGATTGACTTGTAATTTGTGTTTAACGGAGAGGAAGTGGTGAATATCTTACGATAGCTGCTACATTTGCTGTTACAAGACTTTTTCATTGTTCCGCGACACTCGTTGTACAGCACCAACTATGAAATCTTTAGGTAGCCTCATCGCCTTCCAGTGAGCGTCTTCACCAAGTTTTTCTTTCTAAAGTCATTAGTTGACAGAGAATCTGTATGCGACTTGCCAAAGTCATTCGTCACTGCTTATGCTTTTAAGTTTTACGCAGTTTACGTAGTACATATTTAATTAGAGCTGGGTGCTGAACTTGGATTTCGAGGGTGCTGTTGTGTTAACAACCTTGACAACATGAAAACTTTTTTTTGAGATTACTGGAACAATATTTGGTCTTTCATATGAGATTTACAAGGGATGTCTATGTCTCTATCTTTAAACGTAGATTTTTTAGCTAAATATGCCAAATCGCATGCCTCATTTCAGCAAACTCTCTCTCTCCTTTTGTGTGTGTGTGTGTGTGTGTCTCTCTCTCTCTCTCTCTCTCTCTCTCTCTCTCTCTCTCTCTCTCTCTCTGTTTTTGATTTTTCAGCTCCAAAAGCAAGACATGATACAGAGCGCTGCAGTACATTCTTCGAATACACGTATAGGATACTATTAACGCGTTACATATTGCCAACTGACCATTGACGAGAGAGTGCTGAAAAGTAAAGCCTACGATTTTTTTATGTGAAAGTTCCTGAGTTTGTTAAATAAAACAAACTTTATTAATATTCCACATTTTTATTCTTCATGCCTACATATTTGAGCCCTCTGCCGCTAGAGGGCTGCGAATTGGAGCGTGTAACACGGCGGTGTGTGAAGTAACTATGTTGGTGCATGAGGAACAGTGTGCTGTAATCGAGTTTCTATTCGAAGCGTTCGTCCACACATGGAGCAGCCTCTCCTTCAGCATGACAATGCCAGACCACACACGAGCGCTGCGGCATCTGCAACAATCCGACGCCTTGGACCCACCGTCTTCGATCATCCTCCACACAGACTAGACTCGGCCCCACCATATTTTCATCTGTTTCCAAAATTTAAGGCACTTCTTCGAGAACTTCACTTTGATAGTGACGAAGCGGTGCAAGTAGAGGTGGGGTTGTGGCTCCGACAACAAAATCAAAAGTTCTACAATGACGATATCAAGAAACCGTTCTCTGGATGGGAGATGTGTTCGTCGTCAGGGTGACTATGTCGGAAAATAAATAATTAGGCCTGAAGACTGTAGAACGTCAATAACGTTTGCTTTATTTCAAAAGCTTTAAGCGTTTTCACTTAAAAATTCGGAGGCATTACTTTTTAGCACGCCATCGTAGTAATAATTTTCGTTTTCTATAGATTGACTGTAAATGTAATACTAACATAAATTTCAGGTCACCCTTACAGGAGCGACGGGTTTTTCCATCGGGATAACCAAGTGAGCGCTGACGATGCTGGGGCCGCTTTTTGGATGGCATGTAAGCACATACATGAAAGTGAAAGATGGAATGTCTTTCTTCTGTGAGAATTTGTCATGAGTTCCAGCATAAGTACCCCTGGTTCAAGCTACTACATGGAACGGAAGGAATATGGTGTGCATGTCATCTCGTGTTCTTTTATCCGATTGAGTCTACGTCCTCAAGTGAGTCCTAACAGGATCTCATGTGCCTGAGAACAGATTTGTATGAATAAAAATAATCAACAGAAGACGATTAACACACAATATTCCTTCTAGTGAAAGCAAAGAACACACTTCTGTGCATACGAATAAGGTCTTGTTTGAGCAGACGTGGAGTCAAGCCCGCACTTCAGACTACAGGGATTCTGTCGTCAGGGAGGTCGTGGAAATTAGAACATTCGTTAACAGTTTTGACTGAGATGCTGGCTAAGCGTTAAACAATGCGCGAAAGCGTGTAGTTGAAAAGGGGGGACTACAGAGGGGTATGCGCTTCGTTTTACACCGTTTTAAGAGCAATGACGTTTATGTCAAAAAACCATCTTCGTACTAGTTTAAGCTTAGGTCATACTGGTCGCCAGCAGGCCACTTATATTTGTGGATTCTCGTTGTCACTTTCCCACATCAACTTTTTTCATGAAGACGTTGGAGGATTTTTTCGAGTGACTAGATCTGTATACCAGTTTGAAGCTCTCCGAGATTGCTTTCAATGCACCGGAAATTTAGCTTTTTCCCAAGTAATGTTAAATGTGGACGCAGGATATAAAATGTGAGTGGTACATATTGCAATCAAGGCTGCAATTACGGGGCAGGTCACTTAGGCAGTCATAAATAGAAATTATCTGTTACAACAGATGGTCATTTAGTGGAGAATAGGGTATTAAGTACCGGTCGTTTTCGTGGGAAAAATTGTTGGACCTACTGATGAGCCGCGCGGGGTAGCCCGTGGTCTCGGGCGCCTTCCTACGGTTCGCGCGGCTCCCTGCGTCGGATGTTCGAGTCCTCCCTCGGGCATGAGTGTGTAGATTGTCCTTAGCGTAAGTTAGTTTAAGTTAGATTAGGTAGTGTGTAAGCCTAGGTACCGATGACATCAGCAGTTTGGTCCCATAGGAACTTACACCACCACCTACTGATGAGACATGAAATCCGCTTGCAACTGAACACTAGAATAGAATACTTTAATAGTAAATAAAAACAAAATAGTCAATGACGACAGATATCGATCAAGGGATCTCTTTTTAATTACCTTAAAGGTGGAAGTTTTATACAAGTGCTGGCGTGTTGTCGAGCTGGAAACAGCTGAAGATGGCACGCTGGTTGTCGAAACTTTAATACTAAAATGTAGCGCACTAAGAAGTCAGTCAGCACTCGGATTTATCTGGGATGCATTGTGAGTCACTTACGATAAACTTGTCATTAAACTTTGATTTTCTGTGCCACTGGAAGAGGGACTTTGTAGTTATGCCATTCATGGATGGTTTCTGTATGTATGTAACTGGTGTGATGTTAGTCGCAGGTAAAGGAAGGAGAGCATCGTAAAAGTTGTACAGTTCAAGACAACACTAGATTTTTTTGCATTAAATAAATAGCAATTAATGGCATAGATTTTTACTATTCAAGACGAGTGCATCGTAAGTACCAATCAAACAGTCGATCACATATAAACGAACTTTATTATTAGCCAATTAGAGCAATATACGCAAGGGTAAAAGAGTAACAAACTGAGTTATACGTATGTCGCCCACACCAGAAAGGCAACAGCTCGAGGTATAACTCATGGAAGTACTTTATCCAACATGCAGCTCCTTGTGCGATGTTTACACCAGAGAAACTCTACGATGGCGTCACTCCATCAACGAATAGGGTCGTAGGGCAGGTACATGACCGACTATGGAGGTCGCTTGCAAGGTTCTGAAAGACTTTTCGGAGCGTGTCCGTGCCATAGTAGTTGTGAGAAGCTTCCAATCCAGAGCACGAATTCGGAGCCTTTTTGAATGATTCAGGGTGAGTGTTGTCTAGGTATACGGTATAACGGGGCAATTTTGTGACACTTTTAACAGTTTTCATTACGCAGTCTAATAAAATACGTACTGAGACACTCGATTTCCACATTTATGGAATTTTATAACCTTTATCCATCAATTTTCATAACAATAAAATTTTTATGTGCAATGTGTTATTCGGAATATGGCGTGGTAATTGTGACGAAGCTACCCTCTAGCTGTAGACAACATTGTGACATGAACTCTACGACAGGGGAAATTGAGTTAAACTTGTTACGTGCCAAATTTGTAAGGAAACGGGAGAGTAAAATTTTCACAGCTGGTGTCAATCAAACGCAAGTATAACAGCTGCCATCCGGGTAGCGTAAATATTTCAACACCGTTTCTCTGTCAGAAAGACAGCAACCTAAGACATTCTTGAGCGACACTGCGAGCGAGCTCAACAGAAAATCTTTAGAAGAGAGCAGACCGAACTGCCTTCGCAACGTTATGTAAGAGTCACTAGGTAAGACGAAACATCACCTAGCAGGGGTTTGACTAAGCGGTACAGACACTGTAACAAATACGTTAAGCAAATGTAGCCGAAGTGAAGACTGCTGACGACTAGAGAATAGCAGAATCGATTCGGTCACTACGAATGATGTCATAGAGCTGAGCCCCTCCTCGACAACATAAATACTTCCTCCCCACTAGACTAGAGCATTCAATCAGTAGGATCGATGGCGTTCATATCGCTCGCACTCGATTCTCTGTTTATGGTATAGTAACATCTTGTGTGTGAGATTGTTCTGGTGTTGGCTTTACACTTGCTGCCTTACGAGAAGATCAGCGATCCACAGCCGGGGATAATAAGCTCCATCATCCAATACTGAAGTCAGCCCAGCAACCAGCAGTAATGGGCAATCAGAGGTCTACCAACATGGCTCCGAACCAGGGCATAAGTTGCCCTGAAACTTCAGCGTTGCACGAGCCTGAAGGTCTACCGCAGCGGCAGGTCAGGTTCAGCATTCAGCATGACATCATGGCATCCGACATTGCGGTGCTCCTAATGGGACAACTCAGGCAATGGGAGGGATTGACTACTTTGTGCGAATTAAATACACACGTCGCAGTCACCGTCATCTCCAAGCAGGGCAACCGACGTGGCGTGCCTATCTCGCCATTGGGCGGCAAACCACCGCACCATGGTGTCATCGACTTCAACTCTCAGCTGATGCAGCGTCCTCGGCAGCACAGATCCACTGTTGGATTCCTCTCCGGATTACGTAGCCACCAGCCGTTGCAGGAGGCACGGCAACGACTAGCATTCTGAGTAGTAAATGGAATAATCTTGAATACTGTCTTATTACATCTAACGACGCCACACAGGTCCTCGGTCTGCATCCAGACAAAACAGTAGCGGTTTCCAGTCTGGCTGTGAGTGACCCATGTAAATTTATATCAAAAAGACCGGCTGACCTAGTGTTCCTTTATGATACACAGTTATAAAATTGTTATAAACTTGCCCAGTTTTATGAGTTTTGTTTTATCCATACACAGAATAAAGTTTGTCACACAGTTTGCCAATTTGATAAGATTAATTTTTCAAATTTTCTTAAAATCTAAATAATCAGAGGTCTTTCTTCACTGAAACAAAATCAGAATGAAAAAACAACACTAAACTCCATTAAGCACGGGAATAAAACCAAACTCTTGCATACTTATTTCAACGTCTGTTCAGTGCAACCGCATCAGAAATAAAACAAGTCACAACACTTGCGTTTGGCACAATATTCTCTAAGCAAGCTAATTAGTTAAGACTTTCAGATATTAGCTTACAAGCTCAGTGGTATGAGAAAAAAAGTCATGACACATTTCATCTAATATTCTGAGAAACGAAGTTATAAAGCGAAAAAAACTGTCTTTATTACTAAACCACCCTCGAAAGTTCCGAATTTTATTAATTGGACTTGTTTTACACTATTTCAATTGTCATATTTCCTTCTGTTACCCCTATAATCTACGGAAACATCATTTTTCGGCCTCCAATTGGAGAATTTTTTTTGTAAAATTTAACTGTTATGCAGAATGGTCTGCTCGTGTAACTTACATTTATCGATTTGCCTTAAGTCAGTCAGCTCTTCAGAGTTATTGACAGTTGCAGAAAGCTTCGAATAAATCCACAAACACGCCTTTCCACCTGCAAACAAAATGGTTTTGTGACCAGTTCAAGTGTGATGATGTTACCTGTGGCTTCCATCACCATCGGCAGCACTGTGCAAGATCACACTGCAACGGACCTACCGGGTGGTTACAAAAATTTTCAAATGTGTGTGAAATCTTATGAGACTTAACTGCTAAGGTCATCAGTCCCTAAGCTTACACACTACTTAACCTAAATTATCCTAAGGACAAACACACATACCCGTGCGCGAGGGAGGACTCGAACCTCGGCCGGGACCAGCCGCGCAGTCCATGACTGCAGCTCCGGGTGGTTACAATTAAAGAGCAATTACTCACGGAGGTCCAGTGTGGGCTGTAATTATCGTATGGAACCGAAACTCTGCAGATATGCTAATGCATTGATGAGGAACCGATTTAAGATGGAAGAAAAATTAGTTCCAATTTTGGCCATCGCGTGCAAATCTGAAGCTGTATGGAATCTGGCCGACATCACGGGTGCTTGCATTGAACAAATTTTGTAAGCAGCGGTTAATAATAAAGTCAACATTATGCCTTTCTCACTTGTTCGACCTTTGCTGCCCACATCCTGTGCCTAATCCATTACATATGGGAACATTTGTACACGCCTTTTTTGCAGTCAGCGTCATATTTGCACCTGGTGGACAAAACTGGAACTATTTGTGTTTCAGCGTAAATCGGTTCCGCATTAAGACATTAGCATATCTATCAAGTTTCGCTGCCATACAGTAACTACAGCCCACACTGGATCTCTGTGAGTAGCTGCAATTTAATTATAACCACGCGGCATATGTTGAAGGATGTCCCGAGTTACAGTATTTAAGAATAAAAAGCTAGAGCGCGTTGTTGTCACATATTAATATCTCCGTAAAAAAGAAGTCCAGTTTTATGATATGAGATTAGCGTCACTGGATGGGAAAATAGGTGAAGCAGTTAGAAGAGCACTGATGAAATTATGCCTGCACCAGACGCCGTTCTTGGAAATAACTGTTATTATGGGAGGCTGCTGTGGGGCACTCACCTGCCAGGGGAAGCTGCCGAAGCCCGCTTCGTCACCGCCGACGATCCTCCGCTGCGCGCCCACCAGTTGGCCCAGCTTGCCAGAGGATAGCCCGCACCCTGCAACATAAGCCGCGCCCTTCACGTAAACTCGCCTGCATACAGTCTCGCCAGTATGGCCACGGTGTACAGTGGCTGCCATAGTTAGTAGCGCAACGACCCTGTAGTAGCATCATTTATTGTTTCTGAAACGCGTGTTCCTTTGGAAAATGCTAGAAGAATGAAGCATAGCTTATTTGTTGTAAATATCCCCCAGAAGCTGTTAAGAGTTTATATTTATTTTCTGCAACTAGTTTTAACACTTTGCAGTTCGTAATGATGACACAGGGCGTCTCCGTGCGCTCTTATTTAAATCGCTGCGGCTAGCGCCACAAAAAATTATGATAGCTCTTAGTGAAAACAATGGGGCCACTGACCAGCAATTAGGGTATACTGGGTTGATGCATAAGTTCGTAGCACTTTTCCCTGAGTTTAATAAACACAACAGATACAAATTAGATACTTTAGTCATCAATAATATACACTTCTTCACTATTTACAACAATCAGCCAACGCTGGCGTAAATGTTTGATTCCGAAGCTGTAGAAATCACAAGGTACTGAGGCGAAGAATTCGTCGAGCCATGTTTGGAGCGCATTTTCATCCGGAAAGGAAGTTCCTTGTAGGTTCTCAGAGAGAGAGTGAAAGAGGCGAAAATCTTAAGGAGCAAGGTCAGGTGAATAAGGTATGTGCGGAACGACTTCCCAATCCACCTCCTGATAGTGTTTTTTGTCAGTCTAGCAGGATGTGAGCGGGTGTTACCGTGGAATAACATCGCTTCACGCAGTCCTCTGGTCGTTGCTTTTGTTGACAATAAACGTCAGCTGTGATGGTTACACCTCGGGGAAGCAATTCACAGTACACCACACCTTCGCTGTTCCACCAGATGCATAACATTATCTTATGTGGATGCGCGCAGGTCTTTATATGGGGAGTTGCTGTTTTGTTTGGGCTCAGTCATACCCTTCTTTTCCTTATGTTAGCATAAAGACACCATTTCCCGTCACTAGTAACAATTCAGGATAGGAATGGTTGGTGTTGTTCACGAGCCAATTGATGAGGAGCAAGCAGAGATGCACATATGGCCACCCACTGATTTTTGTGATTTTGGCTTGGCGCATGTGGTACCCATACACCCGATTTTTGAACCTTTCCCATTGCATGCAAATGTTGCACCCTGGTGGAATAATCACATCTACCAGTTATCGAGTACACTGAAGTCAATGATATGGATTAATGTTTTTAAGCGATTTTTGTCAAACCTCGAAGGTCTTCCTGAACGTGGAGGTCACTAATGTCAAAAACATACTCCTTAAAGAGAAAACCGATTTCTTAACGTGCTCTGTCCAACGGCATTATCACCATACATGGCGCAAATGTTTCTCGCTGCCTCCTCTGCTGTCACTCCTCTATTGAACTAAACAGAAAAATATGTTTGAAACGTTCCGATTTCTCTACTTGGCTCTTCATTTTCTAGCGTCCACAGCTCCACTTATATCTCCAGATGACAAAATGACAATATATTAACTCAAATGGTAATACTGAACTACAAATAAAAAAAATTACAATCAATAAATAAACTCATACGAACCGGAATGTCAACATGCAAAACAAAAACGCTGCGAACTTAACGCACCAACCTAATACACTGAAGCAAAAAGTGCGCTTTCATTCAAATACAATTAAGTAACGATTACAATACAATACTTTTAACTGTGTGATACTTCTGAAACTCTTTTGGGTGGATTGTTTCCGTCGTCATTTCACTCGAATTGTTGAAAAATGAATCACTGTCATCATCAAAATCATTGTCATCAAAATGATCTTCACTCTCGTTGTAACTTAGATATTCCTCTAGATCGACAACCTTCTCCTCATAAAGGACTGTACATGGAGAACGAGCCATTTCACGCCTACGAACTTGAACATAATGATTATAACCTTTCTCTCAGCACTGCTACACTTCGACATCGAGTTAACGCAGGCTTCCCTAGATGGCAATACCAAGCAGCACTGATGCCCAGTACAGTCAGATTCGAGAATGGATCATGTGAGGTTACGAAATGTCGTGTGGAATCAGGCTCGACATTGGAGTGGAAAACAAAATTCGCAATGTCGATCACCACTCGCCGTTGGAATGGAAAGAATAATCCTTAAGTCATAATCTGGCAGAAAATTAAAAATTTGTCATGGTGAACACCACATGCTTGCCGTTAGTCCATAAAGTTTTGAGACAGGATTAATAGAAAATACAGAAACGTTAAGATGCTAGTTTAAATGCTTCAGGTGTTCTCACAGATTTCCCCCCCCCCCCCCCCCCCCATTTGAGATTTGAGTAGAACTCACAGAACGTTCGCACAGCCAAGTGACACTGTCAGAAAAGTCCTTCTTTGGGATGTTACTCAACTCCCTCTTCACACTGTCTAGAATGTCGGTCATGTCGTCAAAGCATGGAACTTTCATGTTAATTTCTACACTGTGTAGTTTCGTGGTAGGTTCGTACTAATACCACCAAGCCTCTTCACAAGTGATTCTTTTCAGAAAAGAATTGTCCGCCTTTTTCATTTCAATCAAGTCGCGACATGCGTCTACGCGTCGTCGTATTTGTTCGGCTATCAAGCTTCGCGGAAAAAAATTTTGCACACACTTTTGTGTTCTGTAAAACATTCTAGAGAATATCTCAAACACCGGATTTAGAGATGTTGCTCCATTTCGAATTGTGACACAACACGTTGACACATGACAGTCGCACGCCCATTACTTAATACTACCTGCTCACAACTGGCTAATAGAATGCACATCTGTTGTTTACAGTTGTTAATTGAAGCTGCCACCGTAGTTACAGCGCCGACGCGCTTATACGCCAGGAATAAAATCAGTCTCAGAACTTTCTGGACGGACGGTGTATAATTTTAAAATGGAATGACCTCAGGGTAAAAACTAGTAGCAGAATATTAAAAATAAAATGTTTTAGCAGCTTATGGTGGTTATTTACAAGAAAATATATTTTACAGGGGCTGTGCCGCACGAGTTACAGAAGATTTTATGAAATAATATGGATTGCTGAAATACCACCCTCCTGCAGAGCTGAGCAGTGCCTTGCTGAGAGACACTACAATTCAAAGTGACCTTAGAGCTGTAGCGTGAGACACTTCTGTCAGATCCACAAATGTTGTGATCGGCAAGATGAGATAAATCTTGTTGATTATAACTGTAGTCTTGATATAGACGTTTGCTTAAGGCGCTTATTAATCGTTATAAAAGCTGTGTCACGTTTAAAGAACAATCGAAACAGAAAGAAATTTAAACGAAATGTGTACCTGGATAGAAGGTTAGAAATCAAAATACAGCGTAAATGAGGAAGCCTGAGCCCTGCAGTGGCCTCAGGATGATAGTGAGAGGCGTGGATATCGACATAGCCACTTTGCTGGCATTAAGAGCCTCACGAAAATGACAGCCATAGCTGGCACGAACTGCATTATCGAGGCTTAGGCACACATAAATTGGGCATCGCAGAAGCCGCTCTAATAGCTGAATAGCAAAGCCTGGCTTTTTGGACTAGACTAGTGCTATGCTGGTACACCACGATTTCAGGTTAAAGTGAAAAGCGCAGTACTTTCACGTAGTTTACTGACAAACACATGCAAATATTCTGGAAATTCTCGCTTTCCACAAATCAATTCACTAGTAGTTTTGGTATTTCGACGAAGTATTGAAGCGATATTTGATATATTTTTGTTTGGAATTTTTTTGTGTTTTGTTTTACCTCTTTGTTGAGGAAATTGTGTATTCTAGCGCTGATGATGAATCTCTAGTGTTTTCTTTACGTTCAGTACGACATCCTCTGTCTCAAGTTACAAACGAACAATTTTCGAATAAAATCTGAATTAAACACTGAAAATTTCAGTTTCGCTGCAAGTACGCCGATGATGGGGAGGTTATCGATACAGCAAAACGTTGGCTCCAATGGCGACAAGTAGAATGGTACCATGCGGGGATACAGACCTCCCAGTAAGGTGGCGTAAGGCCGTAGCAAGAAATGGCTCCAAGCACTATGGGACTTAAAATCTGAGGTCATCAGTCCCCTAGACTTAGAACTACTGAAACCCAACTAATCTAAGGACATCACACACATCCATGCCCAAGGCAGGATTCGAACCTGCGACCGTAGCAGCAGCGCGGTTCCGGACTGAAGCGCCTAGAACCTGGCCGTAGCATTGAACGGAGATTATGTTTAAAAATAGGGTCTTGTAGCCAAAAGGGTGAGAAATAATATGGTGTACTGGAATCCTGAATAAAACCAACCTACTTTCAGAAAAAAGGTGTTGCATTACTTATTGAACGCCGCTCGTAATATGGGTTAGTGGATCCTCGTTGATGCGGACACTTTTGTTTATTTGCTTATCCAGTTAGTTTGGGCGAAATGCCGCCTTCATCAGTTTGTTTCTTTATTCTAAAACACGAAAAAATTTAGCGTTGTAACAATTCAGTACGAAAGAAAACATTGTTACGTGGGTACTGATTCGTTCCAGACTTACGTGAATAGCTTTTCAGTGCATTTTTGATTTAAAACCATTGCATAAATTCTGTACCTGTTGCCGTTGTTGCGGCGTACAGCACGCCATCTGCGAAGTTATAAGCGATTATCATTAACAAATATGAAAATATGAACATACAAACATCCGTGTTTATACAAACGCAATTTGCAGTTGTATTGTGAGACGATTTTGGTGGACACTAGGGTGTAACGTATTCTGTCCAGTACTCACGTTAGTTGGTCACCTTTAACTGCGGAGAAAACACTGAAAAACCGTAACTTTTCAGCTTGGCAGTAATTTAAATATTACGTCACCTCATGTATCGCTAGAAATTTTGAAAGCTGTAGCTGGACTTATGACGACTTCTGTTCCTTACACTAGTCTCTATATGTCATGGTGGGGGGGGGGGGGGGGGGGAGGGGGGGAAGAGGACGAGGAGGGGTAATCGTGCGTTTGTGTGTGTTTGTGTGTATTTGGGTGTGTGTGATTTCTTTTCTGTGTCCTGTATCAGTTCTCTTAAAGCACTAATGGTTGCGTTGTTACAGATTGTTGTCAGTTCATTTATTACGTTTTTGTCTTGCGCTATAGCCTCCTGTACGAAATAGTTTTCCTCCAACGTTCAAAAAATGGCTCTGAGCACTATGGGACTTAACTTCTGAGGACATCAGTCCTCTAGAACTTAGAACTACTTAAACCTAACTAACTTAAGAACATCACACATCCATGCCCGAGGCAGGATTCGAACCTGCGACCGTAGCGGTTGCGCGGTTCCAGACTGTAGCGCCTAGAACCACTCGGCCACCAGGGCGGCTTCCAACGTTCATTTACGGCGTAAGCTGTTGCTGTATTTCAGACTATGTAGATCAGCTTCGATAATTATGGGGTGGTGGTTTTCTTGTATTAAGTGTTCTACGAATGTGGAATGTGTGCTGTCACTGTTCAGAACTTTCATGTCTTCTATGTACCTTGTTTGGAAGTTCCTGGATGTTTGTCCCACGTATCGCGATTGACAGGAGTTGCATGTGACTTTGTATATTAGTGCATTGTTGAATCTGTTTGTAGTCCTTTATGTTTGGTCACACATAAACGAATGACTACTGCCCACACCCTCCCCTCGCCCCCACCCACGCAGAAACCTATGTAGGGGGCAGAAGTCGCCAGAGTTCCCGCTACAGCTTTAAAAATTTCTCGCAATATGCGATACATTTCGATACAAACGTTAAGTATACGACGGCATAATATTTGTATTACTAGCAAGGTGAAGAATTATGCTTTTTCTGTGTTCTCTGTGCAACTGAAGCAGGTCGACTAATGTAAGCACACGACATAAAACGTTGCAACATAATGTCTACCAAAATCGTATCACAATACAACCGCAAAATTCCATTTCTAGTAACAGTTTTTTTTAAGTTCCAGTTTTCATATTTGCTAATAACAGCCGCTCATACTTTTGCAGATGACATGCTGTATGCCAAGGAAACAGCAACAAACACAGAAATTATGCAATGACTTTAAATTAAAAGTGAACTATAAAATTATTTGCACATATCTGGAGCCAAACTATAACCACGTAACAACGTTTTTCCCGTTATGTATTGTAACTATGCTAAACTTTTTGATGTTTTAGAATAAAGAAGTCCACTAATGATGGAGCGGTATTTCAGTCACACTACTTTGGGGAAGTAAATAGACGAAAGTGTCTGCAACAAGGCGGACCCACAATCCCATACTGTTTTACGCAGACCGGAACCGAGAGAAGAGTTCGAGTTACAGCGATTCTAAAAGTAATAATATACAATTTGTTATCGTTTTGAGTTGTGGAATGGTTTTCATATTGAATATTACACTGTCTAGTCGCATTAACGTGACCACCTGTAAAAAGCCTGAATAGCCACTTCCTGCAGCACGGACCGCTGCCAGACGTTCAGGAAGAGGTCAGTGAAGTTCTGGAAGTTATCGACAGGGATGTGGAGCTGTGGCGACTTCACTGCCGTGGTCAGCCGCGCTACGTTTCTCGGTTGAGGATCTACGGTGCAAACAGCGCGGTCGAGGTGGTCCCACAGATTCTGGACTGGGTTTAACGCAGGGGAGTTTGTTGGTCACGCGAGTACGGTAAACTCATCCTGGTGCTCTTCGAAACACGCACGTACACTGAAAGCTGTGACACAGTGCATTGTCCTGCTGTAGATGCCATCGTGCCGAGGAAAAGAAACTGCATGTAAGGGTGGACGTGGTCCCTAAGAATAGATTAATATTTGTGTCAATCCATAGTGTCTTCCAGAATGACGAGATCACCCAGGTAATGCCACGAAAACATTCCCCAGACTATGACGCTCCCTCCTCCGGCATGGACCCTTCAGACGATTGTTGCAGGGTATTTGCTTTCAGATGTCCGCTGTACACACCAACGGCCGTTTGTCAGATGAAGCATAAAACGAACCAGGCGTTTGCTGTGGACGAACAAACGCAGTAACTTTCAACGAACGGTCGTTGAGAAGACACAGTCGGTAGCCGCTTGTTTCATCTCGGCGGTCAGTTGTTGGACAGTTACACATCTATTCCCCCGTATACATCCGCGCAGCCGACCTTTACCTCTGGCATCTATGTCCCTTGGTGCACCACAACTGTCTCGGTGCCGGTTTTGGATAGCGCTGTTTTGCCATGCACGCCAACAGTTCACAAATTTAGCAATTCCGCAAATGATTCCACCCTTGGGCCGAAAGTGATTTATGATGCCCTTTTGGACGTCAGTTAAATTGCTCGACTGCACTGTTTACCGCGTCCCCCGAATACGCTTTATATGCGCTCCACAGCTAATGCTGCCACCTCACGTCTTTGAGTTGTTACTGGACGTAGACGTCGAACATAGGCGGTAGGCACATTATGGTCACATTAATGTGACTGGACCGCGTACATTGTGAAGCAATGTAGGTACAAACTTTGTAAATTTTTTAAAATAACTGATAGTAGAAGTGACAGTACAGGTTAAAAAGAATCACGAAATAGAAAGTGGGAGGCAGTGGCATCCCTCACGGTTAGGAGGGTAAATGTCTGTTTGGAGTCTACCGAGCGAGCGGTGATAGCCACACAAAGCCTTACCTGGCCAAGCGTTGGGTTCAGCTCTGAGCAAGCCAATGAGTGTCTAAACGAGGAAGTCTGACTGCTTAAATCGAGTACTGTTAGAAGGACACCTTCAAAATGTGTCCATTATACGATTGGCACGAATGTTCCCTGAAATGAACTAGCTGCATCTAAGTAATGTCACTTGTGTAACTGCTAGTTCATAGACGTGTAATATATACGTAAAATGTAAACTGTATTAGTTTTGTATTTTCAATTGTAGATTTAACAGCTCGTCTCGTTGAGCTATTATTAATACCTCTTGCAAATAGTGCATATACCAAAAAGTACTAGTTTATGAACTGACAAGCTTACAGCTTGTGAAATGAACAGAACCTTTTTACGGAAATGCTATACAAACGTGGTGAGTCCCCTAATATGTCGTATTCAGTGACATGAACCAAAATACTACCGGTTTGACTCGCGCTAAATATTCTACTACAGCTCATTACGGTGAAAGTGACTAGTAAGCACCTCTAGTACAAAAATTAAGTACACGGTAACTACTTTTAAAAATTTTCGTGAGAAGATAAGTAAAGTTCTTTCGTAGGTAGGACTTCCTGTTAAAGATGTAGAAGTTCTTTCGCTGAAATGGTACAAACTATTAACTTTTAACAATAAAATTTGGAAAACGAGGCTGCATAATACGGATACTAAATTCTAAGGGGTACTTTACGGTTTTCAACATACTATGAGAAATATATTTAGTGGATATCGGAAATTTTCTGTCGTAACTTCCATCGTTTGTGAGGTTTCGAGTTCTGGTGTAGTGTCTAAACAGAGCGTGGAATGAAAAACATTTACCGTGTTCGCTACACTGAGACAATTCTGTTTCCAGAAAACAAATTCGCAGACGTTTTCTACATGGGCAATATCATTGAGGATCTAGTCATAAGAGCAGAAAACTCCTATTTATAATCTCGAAACTGTCGATTACTTGGTTCCAAGTTGAATTTCATTCTTTCTTCCACAGCAGAGTGTGAAAGTATTTTCTTGTTGACGAATGTGTTGGCGCCGTGCTGGCAGGTGGGACATCAAAGTATCCAAAAGAAGTAAAGACCCAACCTGACAATTTTTGTGACGACGAGGTAGCGGAGTGGCAAATTGTCCAAGGATTAGACGGATTTCAGCCAGTAGCAGTGAAAATTTTGCCATTTAGACATGCAGCTGCCACAAAAAAAAGCACCTCATAAAGACGTCAAACGAACCCGCCACAAAAATCGGTAAGTACAGCTCAGTCACCAATTAAACAACAGTCACCAAAAAGCAACATTCCAATACTATGTAATAAGACGATGAAACTACCATGTGAAATCTTATGACAGTCTTACTATAATGCTATTTTGCACTCATAGAATTACGAACTGTTCCATGTAATATATTGAAACCGTAAAAACAATACGTCCCATGTTTCATTTAGAATCATGAATAAGTGTCTGATGACTAGTTGTCCCGTATGATTGCGATCAGGACGACTAATGTACTCACAAAGTTCCCAGTAACATTGTGTTAATGTGTATGTTTATTCCCATATTGAAGATCAAGACATCCGCAGCTCGTGGTCGTGCGGTAGCGTTCTCGCTTCCCACGCCCGGGTTGCCGGGTTCGATTCCCGGCGGGGTCAGGGATTTTCTCTGCCTCGTGATGACTGGGTGTTGTGTGCTGTCCTTATGTTAGTTAGGTTTAAGTAGTTCCAAGTTCTAGGGGTCTGATGACCTCAGATGTTAAGTCCCATAGTGCTCAGAGCCATTTGAACCAAAACAAAAAAACAACGGAGTATCATGATTGCTATGGTGGGCCTAATTAGAAGACTTTCGACGTATCAGCAGGCATTATGTAATGGAATGTATAATGTTTTTCCAGTTGTGTATGATTGTAACAACGTTTTCTTTTCGAATCCATAATCGTTTGATTATAAGACCGCTATTATTCATATCGTTAACAGTTGATGGAATTTTGGTGCAAACTTTTCTTCGGCACATTCTGCGGGAAGAAAACCCTACCTAGTGTACCAAAGGCAACAAGGTACTACTATAGTTGCGAATAGGTTTCCATATATCGCAGAATTTTCAACGTATAGTGTAAATTTTCCTGAAATGCATCATACTTTTTCCTACGCCATTAATGTTTGACGATTGTTCGTGGTTTAGAGCAGAATTAATTATCTATACACAGCAGTGTTGTGAATAGCGATCTCTTCCTTTCAATATTGTTTCATTGAAAGGAAATTAACAATAACGCATTCTCTTAACGAAGGTACCGAATTACACGTTGGAACACCACGAAACGGAGGGTCATCGTCGTAGTCACGTCTACAGGTATGGAAGGAGGAAGTTAAGAATTGAGCATCCTGTCGTACCATTGCGAATTGAAATCGGTCGACAACAGTTGTAGCCCAGTCGAAGAGAGAATGTACATTTCTTAGTCAGTTTGAAATAGGCTCACAAATGATGAAATTGTGAAATTATTCATTGTTGCATTCGAGGCAGAAAAGAAGAAATTACTATACACACTATTGATCAAAAATATCCGGACAGATTTGCGGACACTAATGTGGGGTGTGTCCACCCTTCGCCTTCTTGACGGCTTGAACTCTGCTGGGGATGCGCTCAATGAGGTATCTAAATGTCTATGGAGTAACGGCAGCTCATTATTCCCCAATTGCCATAAACCACAGAAAGAAGTGATGTTGGATGCTACGGTCTGGAGCAAAGCCGACGTTCTAACGCACGCCAAAAGTTTTCAGTTGGGTTTAGGTCTGGACCCTCAGCATGCTAGTCATTGTCAGGAACGTTACTGCCCAAAATCCATTGCCTCATATATGATGGTCGATGTCAGGGTGCGTTGTGAAGCTGCTACAATCCGTCATCGTGTTCGAAATGTTTCTCTAGTGTACGTAGTACGCAGTACTGTAAAATGGGTTCGTATCCTTCCGCATTTAGCGTTTCCTTAAGCGTAATAAGCAGACGACATCCTAACCAGGAAAACCATCCCCATACCATAACATCAACTCCTCTGTATTTCACTTTTGTCAGCACACGTTACGGTAGGTAACGTTCTTTGTGCCTTCGTCAAACCCGAACCCTTCCATCGGATTTGCACAGTGCATAGCGTAATTCATCACTCCAAATTACTATTTTCCTACCCAGTGGCGTCACTGTTTCCAAAACCTCAAACTTCAGTTAGCATTGACCACAAAAAGTTTTGGCTGTTTGACCATTGTACCCCATTCTTTTAACTCCCTACGCAGTCATTATCATGATGACTCTATGACAGCGAAATGTACATTGCCATAGTAAATATGATAATTAAAATACAGTACATGGAATTTATTATTGGGGTCTCCGAAGTTCTGTTGCGTTTGAATTCAGTAGCCGACTTCTCAACTGTTGACAATGAGACGGCAGATTCGTTACGTACTTTCACTAATTTTGGAAGTAATTTCGTTAGTCATAAAAAGTGAATAAAGTTCGAAATTTGAAGTAAGTTCCTATGGGACCAAACTGCTGTGGTCATGGGTTCCTCGGCTTACACACTACTAAATCTAACTAAAACTAACTTACGCTAAGGGGAACACACACACACCCATGCCCGAGGGAGGACTCGAACCTCCGACGGGGTGAGCCGCATGAACCGTGGTAAGGCCCCCGAGACCGCGTGGCTGCACCGCGCGCCCGAATAAATTATGATTTTAGTATGATACGGTATGCTAGTTTATTGATAGAAACGAAACACATATAAGTCGACAAGTATTCATGTATATTGTTCACTTTATGTTGTGCTTCTAGCAGAAATATGAAGATATAGCCTGTATGTGTACCTTTGTCAGGTACGGGCTCACAGTAGAGTCATATGTGATTTATTTTTCGGTGTTTTTTCTGTGTCTCGTGTGGCAGGCCTTATACGGCAACATAGATAATCAGAGAGTAGGTAGTGCAGCAAACTACCCTCAAAGTTCTCTTTCACTACGTGCGTATGAACTAAAACTTTTTTAAACGTATACTAGAACTAGGAAGACTTACCGGAAATTCAGAAAGCGTACGAGGAGCTTCGTAGTTTTACCACTGTTTCTCAGTAGTACCCAGTGAGCAAAATTTCGTACTGCGTGTTTAAATGTGGCTGATGGCGAAGTGCCTGTGTCACGCTACATTCTCATTTCCGAGAAAATAATGAAGATGGTAAAAGGCGATTGCACGGACTCTAGTACTCATTAGCTCATTGTATGAGTTGTTATTGTGGTGAACTTGTATGGCAGAGTATCAAGGTAGAATTACAGTGGATAACGAACTAGGTTACTACTTCCACTGCTGTACATTACGTATGGCAGTGTGAAAGAGTATCAAGGTAGAATTACAGTGGATAACGAACTATGTTACTACTTCCACTGCTGAACATTGCAACAAAGAATAGATTTGCATTAAAATGTACTCATAGCTGCCATGCCGATCCTACATAAAACGACAGCTGGTATAGAGAAGTAATCTTTTGTATGCCAACTACGCAAGCCAGAGCACTCAGCCAGGAGAGACTGAGAGTATGCAATGCAATACTGCTACAGATGTATCGATTCTGTTTTTACAATTTTTTGCGCTGATTTTTTGAAATTGATTCGTTAATATAAAATACTGAATAACAGCCATAAAGGTGGACTCAATGAAGAAACAATGAAGGCTATCATTTAGTGTTCCATCCTCAACGGACGTCGTTAGAGCTGGAACTCAAGCTTGGTTTGAAGAAGAATGGGGCCTTCGGCCTTATCGTATGCACATGAATATTCCAAAGATATCCCATTTTTATTGATGAAAACCGCTGGAAACCTAAATCTGGATGGCAGACGTGAAACACAGCACTGATCCAATCGAATGCGAGCCCAGTATCTTAACCACTGCGCCACCTCGCTTCGTCGGTATGGACACGAATAGCTCGTAAGGTTTCACCTTAAGATTACTCGTGAATTTAAGTGTAAATAAGATTAAATGTGGGCCTTATTTACCATAAGTGTCAGTTTCTGCACCATATGCGATACAACACTGACTTACTGAAATCATCGTGGTCAAGTAAAGGAGGTGTTTTCAAAAAACATCAGCAATTTTAATTTTGTGGAAATAATTTATTTATTCTTCCACAGTAATGTTATCTCTTTCAAAGCAGTCGACTTAAGGTATTATGCACTTGTTTCAGCGCTTCTTCAAATCCCCGAAGCACGTCCGGAATACTATCTTCGGGATAGCACTTAGCTCTTTCAGAGATGCACTTTTAATCTCATCTAAGCTCATTTTTGGAAACAGAAGAAAGTCACACGGGGCTATATCTGGCGAATATGGAGGCTAGGGCATCATTACATTCCTGTATTTCGCCAAAAATTCACGAACAAGCATTGAAGTGTGAGCTGGTGAATTATCTTGGTGCAAAAGCCATGAATTGTTTCGCCACAAATCCGGACTGCTTCCCGCAAACGGCGTTGAACGTATAATTAGTACTCCTTATTAATCGTTTGACATTTTGGCAAGAAGACGTGATGCACTATGTCGTTAAAATCGAAAAAAACAATGATTTTGAACTTTCACATTTGACCGTACTTGCCAAGCTTTTTTCGATCTTGGCGATCCAAAATACCTTCATTGGGACGACTGAATCTTATTTTCGACGTCATACCTGCACAGCCACGTTTCGTCATCTGTGTGAAACGTTTCGGTAGTCCTGCATCGCTGCTGCTTTCATTTAGCGACTCATGGGAAACTTCCATTCGGCGCTGTTTTTTTTTTTCGAAATTCAACACCTTTGGCACTGATTTTGCTGTCAAACGTTTCATAGTCAATACATCCGAAAAGATTTCATGGAATAAGCCAGTTGATATGCCAGCATCATCAGAAACTTCTCTGACTGTGATTCGGCGATCGTTCCCAATAATTTCTTTCACTTTTCCACGGTTTCATTGGTTGTTGGTGAGCTTGGGCGTTGAGAACGTTCGTCACCTTCAACTTCTTCACGGCACACCTAGTAACGCTTATATCACAGGTAAACTCTTTTTTTTTTCTCATAGATGACTCACCAAAGGCAGTATACAACATTTATAAAACTTTGTTATATTTAATTCCACTTTTATAGTAAGATTCAATGCCAACAGTTTTTCTGACAACTGACGATGAAATATGGCTGCCTGTGTACAGGTACGTTTCAGTCATGTTCATCAACACAATAACGAAAAATCTCACGAATCAGACTGACAGAATCCCCGGAATTACAAAATTCCCGGTACTTTTTGAACATACCTCGTATATCTTTTCTGGACAATCTCAATACTAAAATGACGATTTAATTTTAGTATTTATGTTAATTTTGCAATTTTTATAGTAATTAATGCATTCAAATACACCTGTGTACAATGAAAAACGGCCATCCGTCCTTCATGAACTTGTCGACGATCCATTAAATAGTCGCCTTCTTGAAAATGATTATATACTGACTGATCAACAAGAACATTATGACCATCTGTCTAATAGCCTTTATGTCCACCTTTGGCTCGGATAAGAGCGGCGACGCGTCGTGGCATGGAAGCAATAGGGCCTTGGTAGGTCACTGGAGGGAGTTGGCACCACATATGCACACACAAGTTACCTATTCTCCGTAAATTCCCTGTAGAGGCGATGAACACCGACGCCTCGTTCAATCACTTTCCAATTGTGTTCGATCGGGATCAGATCTGGCGAGTTGGGGGGGGGGGGGGGGGGGCAGCACATCAATTGGAACTCGCCACTGTGTTCCTCGAACCATTCCATCACACTCCTGGCCCTGTAACATGGCGCATTGTCTTGCTCAAAAATGCCAGTAGCATAATGGAGCTGCCGCCAGCTTGTCTCCGTCACGCTGCACAGGTGTCAAAGAGCTGTTCCCCTGGAAGATGACGGATTCGTGCCCTCCCATCCGCATGATGAGGGAGGTAACGGGATTCATCAGGACATACAATGCTCTTCCACTGCGGTAGTGTCCAGTGTCGATGGTCAGGTGCCCATTTCAGTCGTAGTTGCCGATGTTGTGGTGTTAACATTGGCACGTGCATGGGTCGTCGACTACGGAGGCCCATCGTTATGAGTGTTAAGTGCACTGTGTGTTAAGACCCACTTGTACTCTGCCCAGCATTAATGTCTGATGTTAGCTCCGCTACAGTTCGCCGCCTGTCTTGTTTTACCAGTCTACCCAGCCTACGTCCGATATCTGTGATGAGGTGAGGCCGCCCAACCCCACGACGTCTGGTTTCGCCACGTATTGAAGACACCACAGCAGTCCTCGAACACACAACAAGTTGTGCAGTTTCCAAAACGCTCGTGCCGAGCCTCCGGACCATCACAGTCTCTCCTCGGTTAAACTCAGATATATCCGTGCCTTCCCCATTATACACAGGGACAGCACGCTCACTGATACTACAGGTATCGTGCGTATGTCTGACTAGCGCATATTCCTCGCCAGGTGACGCTGTTATCGCCTGGGTGAGTTTAATCGGAAGTAGGTCGATAGTCATAATGTTCTAGCTGATCAGTGTATGTAAAGTCATGACGCAGAAAAACAACTTTTCAAATTCGACACTGATAGAGGACAGTAAAAGATATAACTAAGCAGAGCGCTGTAGACGGAGTAAGTGAAAGAAATGACAACTGCAACAACTGTATTTGTATTACTGAACCACTGGTCTTTTGTTCCGAGCTTGGTACAGAGTTAATGACTCATAGGATCAAAAAAATTAGTCATTTCCAGGACACATCGCTTGAATACCATGTAAAACTGTCTCTAGCCTTGACAATTGTGTCAATCTACTGAGTAAGAGAATCGACAAGTTTGTGCAGGTATATCATATACAACTGCAGCCACTCACAGCACGAACGTATGAGTGCAAGCCTGCGAACAGGGCTATTGTCGTCTTGGAATACAGGAGTGTCCACAGCACACTTCTCAAGAATATGTAGAAGAAATGGCAACACTTGGTCACCGAGAACGTTGAATAAATATCCTGGTTGTTGTCCGTGGTACCTTAATTGTGTGGGCCCAGGTCATGGTACGAAAAACGATCCCAAAGCATCACAGAATGAGCTCTGTTTTGAACTACACCCACTACACACTGCAAACTGGTCAGTCGGTGCTGTCGATACCATTCATTTGGAAAAAATGTCCAGTTTTATGTGCTCCTTGCCCCGTTGAAGACATTCAGTTTTACGTGCCGCTGTGAGAAATGGGGTGTTGCGAGAAACCTGGACTCCAGATGTCCATTAAATGCAGTTTTCTTCGCAAGTTTCGCTTCGGAACTGGTAGAGATGAATCTGCATTCACAAACACTAGCAGTTCCTTTCGGGTTTCAAATCGGTTATCACTGACAAGAGGTGACCCTCTTCTCTGGTTCTAACGGTTAAACTCTTTTTATGACTTTACGCTGTGTTAAGTGGCTGAGATATGTACGGGATTCCTTGCAGACAGGTTTGACAGGCCACGTTGATACACTTTCAAATTGGACAACGTCATTGACAGTGCGGTCATGTGCACGTCCAACCACTTATCTGCCATTTTGTGACTTCTCTATGTCGACCCATCTTACTGCGTTGATTTCCTAAAGCCGACTGGTATATACAAGCACCGTACACATTACTTCACCGTCATGACTTACATCAGATTCACATGACGAAGGGATACTTGTTCTACAACTACACCATCTACAGCACTTCAAAGAAAAGTGATGTATTTTAAGAGGGAGTCTAATATCTTGTCCAGTGAGCTAAGATACTATAGACAAGAGACAACTGCATCGGTAAGCACAATTCATGCGATTACTGAATTTCAGCAAGGTCGTATTACTGTAAGTAGGCTGTTTAGGTTTTCTTATTGGTAACGCCACGTAGCGCTCTGTATGAAAAATCACTGGCTGTACTGTGTGCAGTCTGTGGCTAGTTTGCATTGTTGTCTGCCATTGTAGTGTTGGGCAGCGGCAGCTGGATGTGAACAGCGCGTAGCGTTGCGCAGTTGGAGGTGAGCCGTCAGCAGTGGTGGATGTGGAGAGAGAGATGGCGGAGTTTTGAAATTTGTAAGACTGGATGTCATGAACTGCTATATATATTATGACTATTAAGGTAAATACATTGCTTGAACTCTATTAAAATCTTTCATTTGCTAACTATGCCTATCAGTAGTTAGTGCCTTCCGTAGTTTGAATCTTTTATTTAGCTGGCAGTAGTGGCGCTCGCTGTATTGAAGTAGTTCCAGTAACGAAGATTTTTGTGAGGTAAGTGATTTGTGAAAGGTATAGGCTAATGTTAGTCAGGGCCATTCTTTTGTAGGGATTATTGAAAGTCAGATTGCGTTGCGCTAAAAAATATTGTGTGTCAGTTTAAGCACAGTCATGTAATTTTTCAAAGGGGACGTTTCATATGACGACCCTTAGCCAAGGATACCTCACAGCAATCTTCTGATTTTTTTCTTGTAGTTTGTGTAATTAGTGTAGATTTTGTTTATTGCTAGTGCGTAATTGTAGAGAGAATCTCCTTTGCAGTTGCAGTCTTTCATTGTTGTACAGTAAAACAGGTGTGGCATGCATGTAAATTTGCACCAAGTATTTCGCAGCTACGCTTGCAATTAACTAGATATCATTTTCAGTGCTATGTTAATGTGTTCTCTTATTTTTTCTCTTCAAATTGTGTTTTTCTGTGTTGTCGTGTGAAATATTGTGACAATAATGGCGTGTGAAAAACGTAATACTAGGCAATAAAGTAAACAGAGAAATGCCAGTGAAGACGAAAGCAGTGTGTTAGCGCCACCGTGTAAAGAATTAACTAATGTTCAAAGTAGTAATTTGGCAATTGTGCATAGAGAAATGGAGCGGGCGGCAAACAATGGTGTAGACAGTGAAACAATTAGTGAACAGGGAAGCATTATGGATCGATCGGTCGGCAACAGCTCACCTCAGGAATCGGGAATGACAGGACACAATTTTGCAACTACTGCAGATTCAGGTTTTGGGTCCTCACCGTTTTCTCAAATAAGTAAAGACACATTTTCTGCTTGTCAAAATGTGAATGTTGCCGGTGCAACTTCACTGCCGAAAAGCACTGAGGAACATGTTTCAGGCACCAGTGCATTGTTATTACAGTTAATGCAACAAATGGGACAAAGGCTACAAAAGTTAGACACAATGGAACAAAATCTTCAAAAGTTAGACACAACGGTTGAACAAAATCAGAAACAAATAGGACAAAATCTTCAAAAGTTAGACACAATGGAAAAAAATCTTCAAAAGTTAGACACCACACTTGAACAAACACGTGAAGATTTAACTACTGAGTTAAATAAAATCGAATCGAAATGTCAAAAAGTCTGTAATGATGTAAAAACACAAATTTGTGAGCATTTCCAACCTACATTTTCGCGTCATGAAAATACATTACCGAATCACGAAGCAGCCATAAAGGAACTGCAAACTATAGATCATGAAAATCACGACACCTTGCAAGCTAAAATTGACTCAGTTGCATCTACCGATTCGGTTACGCAACTTGCAAAAACTCAGGAAAACTTAAAGGACACAGTAGATACTCTGAAAATTGGTTCATAAAGACACATGGAGGAAATTAGTTCATTATCAGAGAAAGTAATCGAACTTTCGGATCAGCTAAATAATTTATCTACGAGGGTAGATGATAATCTGGATGACACAAAACCGGTAGTCTTGAATGACACAGACGAGTGCGAACAAATCAGGAAATTCAAACAAAATCAGAATCAAATTAATACGCAACACCAAAGGAAATTCAAACAAAATCAGAATCAAATTAATACGCAACACCAAAGAGAAATCCGGGAAGTACAAGATCAGTTGACACAGGTAATGTAGGAATTACATATTTTAGAGGACACTCGCGCTCCAATACGGGAAGAGGGACATAGAAATACGGAACAGCCACAAAATAATAACTCAGGGCACTTCGGAAATTATGAAAGAAATTGGCAAGGTACACCGAATTTTGAGATGGAACCGCTGAAACGACGTAACAATGACTGACATGCGACTCGCCGACATGATGATTTTGACTATAAGCTGTTCATTACTACACGTAAATTCAAAACATTTAAGAATTCTGGCAACGACATTCATCCACAAGCATGGCTCCATCAATTCTCTCATTGTTTTCCTCCCAACTGGTCATTAGAGCACAGATTAGAATTTATGTGTGGCTATTTAGAGAATGAACCAGCTGTAAGAATGCGATCGGGCATTCACGATTGCCACAGTGAAGGAGAATTTTATCATGCCTTCCTCTCAGCATACTGGTCTCATGCTACACAAGACCGAGTAAAACATGGCTTCATAATGATGAAACGTTTCGAACAATCTGAATTTTCCAGTCTTGTGAAATATTTTGAAGACATGTTGCACAAGAATCAGTACCTGTCAAACCCATACAGCCCCTCAGAACTCATCCACATTTGCTTAATCAAATTACCTGAACATTTACGGCATATTATTTTGGCAGGACGTTGCAAAGACGACATTGAAGCTTTTCAGGGACTGTTACAAGAACTGGAAATTGACACTGACAATCGCGGAACGCGAAAACAGGTGCACAACAATTACAGGTCACATCCGTCACAATTCCGCGATAACAGAAATAATAACTGGACACGACAAGGCTATTCTTACAACGCAAATTTTGACCAAAACAGACACCACCCATATGACAACCACTGGCAGAGTAGTAGTTACAGAGAAAGATCGCATTTCCGAAGTAATGAATATGACAGAAACAATCATAGAAACAGACAATATTGCAACCAGAACTATTATTATCAAGGGAGACAGAATAACTTCAGACGCAACGGTCCACCGTGCAGTGATAATTCAGGGAGAAATTCTCCACCACTTAACCGACAAGAAAGAAACTATGGAATCTACCGACATGACGACAGACGATATAATCATAACGACAGACCTGAATTTCATCAGAACTGGCGGGATTCAAACAGGGCTGGCCCCTCTCGGCAAGGTGAATTTGTAGAAGTTAGGTCTCTTAATCTCAATAACGACGCACGCCAACAAAGGGATAGCAGGCAATGACTCGCACCGCAGGCAGCCACGTGCGCCGGCTAGCTCAGAGAAAAATAACATAGACGCTAACATTGAGAAAAATTCCAGTATTCTTTACCAACATATACCACATGATAATTTCGTTAAAATTGAAACTCTGCGTACTTGGAAGAGCAAAGGATTGCACCACATTTCACATGTAAAACCGTTTATTGAAAGATAATCTGCTTTTTAACTTTGTCTTTGCCATAAAACTTTTCACTTCACATTTCTAGTATGCTTTGTCAGACTTAAGAAACTGTTACCATGCAACAATGTTTGAAGTTAAATATCCAGTCAAGAACCTGGGCAACTTATTTAGACAGTAATTACGAAGGCATTGTTATAGTAAACAGACGACACAGTGTTGTACATTCTTGCAACAAGTTGCATGATTACGTAACGACTACCAGGCTTACATACTTAGAACTTGTACTGCTAATGAGATTTTAATGCAACATTTTGGTTTACTTGAAAAGACATCTTTATTTGAAGTACTTTCTGTGGGATTAAAGATGAGTTAGCATTTGGTTTCTTTGGCAGCTACACAATTATATCACGACACTACTAATGTGTGACACAATTTACATTGTTGCTTTTGTGCTGTATATGTTTTATATCTGCACAGTTTTTCTAAATTATTCTGGAAAGTAAAACATGTTTCAGCAGTAACTTTTGTGGTATAGCTACAATGAGACAGCCTTTTCCGTAGCACAACAATACGTTACAGTAAAGTACTTTCATCATCATGGCAATAAATGTAATAAGTAAGGTATCTATACGCAAAGCATTTCACTTTTTTTTATCATGAGGTAAGTACATTGACTTCAGCAGAACTTTGCTTACAGAGGATGATAACTACGACAGTTCCACAGAATTATCTTACAGCAAGACGCACATTCAGTGCTACAGGAGACGCATTTGAGTGATTAATTTTGTTCTTAAACCATTTATTTTTCAAGATTTTTGAATTACAATGAAAGTTTTCCATGATACATTTCATTCCATTTCTGTAATCTGTAACACCTGAGGGTATAATTACTTTAATCCTCAGGGGGGTACACGCTTATTTTGTGTACCATATGTGTGGCAAGTTCAAGGATCCCTAGCTAATATGGTATTTGCTTATACAACTTTACACATCGGTACCATATTTCTCCAACACAGAATTACACAGCTATCTAATTATTTAACAGAGAAACAAAAAATTTTTTTATGTCAGTGACACATGTTAACGCAATTACACAGTTGGATAATTTCACACTGATGAAATTGTATTCTGTCTGTACTTTGTGAACTGTTCATATTTTTTTGGAACCATTGTGATACTATGAGAGCTTTGAATGATGTATTTGGTATGGGATCATGATTTTAAAGTATGTTTGAGGTAGGTGACACTATTGAAATGAGCAGAGAATTTTTTTTAGGTTTTGAAATTATTGGAGGAAGCTACGACGATTTTGAGAATTGACTGAGATGTTATGATATTATTACGACGACGATGTGTATTATGCTGTTGAGATATATTTATGACTAATAAGATGATGCTACCATATATGAGGAATTTGATTATGCTACATATTTCTTATGATGAAATATTGAAGAAGTGTCGACGAATATGTGTATGTATAATAAGGTAAGGAATAATGAGTAGTGGTTAGGGACTCTGACTTGTGAAAAAGGATGTTGGAAACCAAGAACCGTACTTTAAGAGTTATGAAATGTGTGTAAATGCATGAATGTATCACAATGCCGGCGAAAAATTTTTGGACACTGTTATATTTATAGGATTTTGTTTCTACAGATTTGGAACGCAAATATTTCGACCTGTGAAATCTTATTTCTATCAAACTGTCACTGTAGCAGAAACTGATGGCGTAAATATTTCCGTAAGGAAGGTAGGTCACTGTTAGCACCCAGCCGCGCGACAGTTGCCTGGAAAAAAAAGCCATTAGTGTGTGCCTTTCAGAAGCACAGGTGGAGAAAAAAGGAGGCCATTAACCTCACTATTGACATTCCTTTGTAGAAAGCATCGCAAGTACGACACGCTCAAACTTGAAAACATATGATTATACTGTGGAGCTCTTAATTTATGATATTTACTAAAATGCCTAATGAAATGATGAGAAACATTTCACAGCTATTGTCTTGGTAGTTGAGAGAAATGCCATACGGCTTGCTTTATGTATTTATTAACTCATTTTGTTTAATATCTAGTTTCTAGCTGCACTTCAGCATTGGTTAAAATAAAATTTTATAGATGTACTAATATAAATATTTTCTGTCTACAGATCGAGTAAATAATAATTTTTTTAAAAAAATGAGGGAGCACAAAAATACATGTACCTTCACAGGAACTGCATTCATAATTTTCTTTTCAAGTACTTGGTGATTTATTTTGTAGAATAAGTTGTGGTGCACCACTTTAATGACATAGATATTAAGATGTGAATATACATTTCCCTTATCTGCGTTGTTGTCTTTAGTGTACTATTTTTTCTACTTGAGCTTTGTCATGTTTAGATATAAGTTATTGCATTTGCTGCTGCTGTTTGCCAGGCATAGTGCTACTAAATTTCACTTGGTATTACTCTGTTAAGCCAGTTTTACTACGAATTTATTTTTCTTGTTTGCTGCGCATTGCCTTATATTAGTTGTAATATTGCATTTGCTTTGCTAATTTATGCTGCTTGCTTTGTCATTTGTATTTTTTATCATTGCTGTTTGTGTTAATTGTTTTGCGCTGCTGCATTGCCTCGTCCCTTAGTTTATGCATCTGAGCTCAGTGGATTTAAGTTAGCTTAAGATGGGGTAGGCTATATAAGAGAACGAGTTGTGATGAATTGGAAGAAATGCAGTGAGAAGCTATAAGAATATGGTTTGGCCAAAAAAAGTATTTTGAAAGAGGATATGAACAAAAAAAGTAGGGTTTAGAGACAACAAGTTTAGGTAGGATTTTCTTGGAAATAAATGATTTAAGATAGTGGAAAATAAATAATGAGGTAAGAAATATGTGAACATATAAATACAGAAAGCATGCTTGGATAGGATGTTTTGGTGAAAACAAATGTTGAAATAAGACGAAAGATCTATGGAATGAAGTTTTGGGTTGGACTGCAGTACCAAATATGACACTGAAAACGAACCCTGTCTTTCCTTATGTGTTATTCCGCTATGTGTTCATGTACCCTTGTATATTTGTGTTTTTCCTGTCTTTATGTGTTTAGCTGATACGAGTTATGTTGTAGAATTTTTCTAATAATATGTTATTTTCTTTGTAAAGATGTTTACAGACATTTTTAATTCTGTTCTGTTTTAATGCTCACGTGTGAAGTTGATGTTTGAAAAGTTATTCTGATCTTTTATGTATTTACTTATGTCATAATTCTTGTAACACTGGTGTACATGTTTATTTCTATTCTTTTGTAAAGCCTGCATTACCACAAATGTTATCTGTATTGTTATGTTCTTTAATGATGTATTTTGTACATTTGTAATTGTATTCTGATGTTATAAAATTATAATTGACACCAATTCATCATATTATTAACTTTTAAGTTCCATTTCACTGCACACGTTTCTGTTGGTCATAGTATATGGACAATACGTGAGAAGTAGGGACTGATAGTGTTTGCACGTGTCTTAATAATTCAGCAAGGGACTGGTTAACAGCACTGCTGGTTCTAAGGACAATTAGATAAAAAAAACTTTGTGAGTGCACAAGTGGTGGTTTATGGACTTGCTATATTCTCTGCAAGACTCTTTGTTGGTGATTGTGCACCTGCACAGTCGCAACAGATGGCTGCTGGCCGTCTCTACAAGGACTACAGTGGGTCTGCATCTTTGATGGCCCACCAGCACCATTATTTCTACAAGGACTACAGTGGGTCTGCATCTTTGATGGCCCACCAGCACCATTATTTCTACAAGGACTGCAGTGGGTCTGCACCTCTGGTGAACCACCAATACCGTAATCTCTACCAGGACTACAGTGGGTCTACTCTGTGATGACCTACCTACCAATATTCTTCAAAACTTCGACTGACTCTCCTGTGGGTTTGCTCTGTTGTGGCCCATTACCTGTCTGCATGTCAAGAGTCAGCACTGTCTTTCCGTTGGAAGAACAACACTACTTCTTCAAGACTGCATGGAAATCCACTACTTCCGTGTGCATTCTCTTTTACTGCTCAGACTTTGAGAAAAACACTGCTATTTTACTGTGATGAACGATCAGGACTGTCTTTATAGACTGTGAGAAAATTTTAGCTTTTGACCAACATTGTATCAATAAGTGTGTGCATTTGATTTCTTTGTTATTGTAATTATAAAAAATTTTAACAAATATGTATTGGCCAGTGCCCATAACAATTTGTAAAATTTTTTGTGGGAAGCATGGGGGCTATGTAAGTAGGCTGTTTAGGTTTTCTTATTGGTAACGCCACGTAGCGCTCTGTATGAAAAATCACTGGCTGTGCTGTGTGCAGTCTGTGGCTAGTTTGCATTGTTGTCTGCCATTGTAGTGTTGGGCAGCGGCAGCTGGATGTGAACAGCGCGTAGCGTTGCGCAGTTGGAGGTGAGCCGCCAGCAGTGGTGGATGTGGGGAGAGAGATGGCGGAGTTTTGAAATTTGTAAGACTGGATGTCATGAACTGCTATATATATTATGACTATTAAGGTAAATACATTGCTTGTTCTCTATTAAAATCTTTCATTTGCTAACTATGCCTATCAGTAGTTAGTGCCTTCCGTAGTTTGAATCTTTTATTTAGCTGGCAGTAGTGGCGCTAGCTGTATTGCAGTAGTTCGAGTAACGAAGATTTTTGTGAGGTAAGTGATTTGTGAAAGGTATAGGCTAATGTTAGTCAGGGCCATTCTTTTGTAGGGATTATTGAATGTCAGATTGCGTTGTGTGTCAGTTTAAGCACAGTCATGTAATTTTTCAAAGGGGATGTTTCATTACAATCCTGCGAAGCCTATAAGGTTCTTTGGAAGAACAGCACAAGTCTGAATTAATTAGGCCGCTGTTGATGTTGATACAGATGATTAAAGGAATATACACCTACTTCTTTTCCTGGACAACGCACAGGCATTACTGTCGCAGCATGGAAGCCGAATAAAAAACTAGGACCTATGTTTGATATTAGTTAGAACCATCCAAAATCGTTTTTCGGAAGCTGGGCTTGAGATTGTCATTCACCAAGTTACCTTCCACAGTCTCGTATGGTATATAGAAAGATGCAACTGGAGGGATGAATAATTCGTCGTTGTGTTTGTTGATAAGAACAGATTCTTCTTTAGTGTCAGTTATGGTAGTTATCGAGTGTTTAGTCGATCAGGAGAGCTGCAAATATC
This sequence comes from Schistocerca serialis cubense, assembly GCF_023864345.2. NCBI lineage: Eukaryota > Metazoa > Arthropoda > Insecta > Orthoptera > Acrididae > Schistocerca > Schistocerca serialis. Next base: position 464,529,500 of record NC_064640.1, on the reverse strand, counting down.
AAAGTGTATGTGGCATCGAGATGGTTAACCAATTGTTCACATCATAGCCTGGGGAACCAAGTTTACAATGGTCACGTACCTCTGTTATCTGTACAGAAAGCACTGGACTGTGCAGGATACAGACAGAACAATATACCGAACTTACTGTTGCAACGACGATAGGGAGATGTGTTGTTCCTGCAAGGCGACAGCCGTACCCATAACTGTTGATCCATGACCAGTATCCAGTGCACAAGAGTATATCGTCAGATAACTAGGTAAGACTTTTCTTACTATTACTTTTTCTGTCGGGTTGTGTTAATTTCTGCCCCAAACTTTGCGTTAGTTACCACCCCCAATTCCCTGTTTAGCTGAGCTGTAATGTAAGGTGACGATGACGCAGACGCTTCGACATCTGCATTTCCTCAGTCAGGTTGTGTGATGGAGAATACATCGTGTATCAGTGTCATTCATTGTTCCACATTCTTATTGTATCTTTGGACTGTGTCCGTGAAGATCAACTGTCACTATGTTTCCGTTTAAGATCGAGTAAGCCTAAATTTCTTATCAGGGTACTAGGCGAGATAATGAATAACCATGTTTGATATCGCGTTTTGGAGTGTACTTTCTCGTGTGATACCTTTGGTAACGTTCTGCGTGCATCGTGCCGCGTTTGGATGTAAAGATGAGCTTCAAATTTCTAACTACCATGATGTCAATATTGCCAAATATATATCAGCTACGATAGTTTCATTTGAGGATGCTCTATCAAAACGGAAAACTATTTTATTAGTAAACAGAGAAACATCAAAAATAAAAAGTAAAAAACAAATGCAGCAGAACATATAGCAACTTTTTGTTTTGTAATTCTTATCAAATGCTGTCAAATATCGACGAAGTATTCAGTTAATGATAGGGAGCATACATTTGCCAATCTTACGCAGACTAAACAAAATCACGATGCATCACTCAGATTTTATATGATTCTCTTTCTTTCTCTCTCTTCCGCTAACCTCACTTGGTGATGAATATTTTAGGTTCAGTCCCGCAGAAGTTTTGTTAGTGACATACTTCATGATTGAACTGTTGTGTTTTCGAGTGTACTTCAGCATCTGTCATCCAAATATCTAGTTTTTTTCAGGTTGTAACTTCCCTCCTTACAGCTGCTTCAAAAGCTAGCCATTGTTTCCTGTGATGCTCGGGAAATTACTCTACGTGATTACAATAATAAGTGGCATTTATTACGCAAGTCTCCTGAAGCCACTCGACGAAGAAAGCAAAAAGAGACTAGGATTGGAAATAAAGGTTTTTCATACGGATAATGTACTGGCGCACGAAGGTGCTACGGCAGTGGAAAAAACATGGAAAGGTTCACCCTAATTACCAGATATTCAACCTTGCCACTTTCACCTGTTCTTACATCGAACGTAATTTGTGTCTAGAAAACATTTGGAGTATTAAGAGGATATGGCGGCCGTAGATGGTTATTTTGGAGAATTTCCAGAATAACACACCAGGTATTAGTTGAAATCAGTCTTGGTTGCAATTTTAGTTTTTTTATTTATCAACTACGCGTTTCACCTTATTTAGGCCTCTTGAGGCTGATCTTAATTTGATATTTCATACAACGATCCTTTTGACAGTGTAGCTAAAGGGCGTCTTCGAGTACATCTGGCCAAACATCGACTTCGTTAAGCTCAGTAAATAAGAGAAATATAAAATATTAAAAACGGATAAGAGAATTGACCAATGATCTAAGGCGAAGGTTGGCCTGATGTACTCAACGACGCCCTTTAGCTACACTGTCCAAAGGAGCTTCCTAAGAAATACCAAATTAAGATCAGCCTGAAGATGCCTAAATAAGGTGAAACGCGTAGTTGATAAATAAAACAACTAAAATTGCAACCAGACTGTTTTCAAAATCAAATGGTTCAAATGGCTCTGAGCACTATGGGACTTAACATCTATGGTCATCAGTCCCCTAGAACTTAGAACTACTTAAACCTAACTAACCTAAGGACATCACACAACACCCAGTCATCACGAGGCAGTGGAAGTACCTGACCCCGCCGGGAATCGAACCCGGGAACCCGGGCGCAGGAAGCGAGAAAGCTACCGCACGACCACGAGCTGCGGACGACTGTTTTCAACTAATACTATTAAACACTGGTTTGCTGATTCATCCCACAGATGGATTGGGAGATTTTCTATATCACATACGGCATGAAATCTTCTCCCAGAACAAAAATTGGAGAAAGTTATTAGTCTAAAAGAGGATTACATTGAAAATTAGCTAATTTTTACCTAAAATATAGAAACCATCACTAACTAGCTTACAATTTTTATCTTTCCATAGTATTTGGACAAAAAACAATTACGAGATTAGCATCTTATTGTTTCCACCTGTTCCAACATCTAACGTTATTTGGGCCCGAAAACGGCCAGAGTTCAATTAAGAGACCAGGGCTAGTGTAGATGGTTAGTTTGAAGGGCTTTCTGAACATCATTCACAGGACGAAGCTTTTTTGAGTCATCATCATCATCTTACTGATATGATGCCGCCCGCCACGAATTCCTCTCACGATCTAATCTCTTAGTCTTATGGCAGCATTTGCACCCTCCGTCCTCATTTTTTGTTGGATGAAATTTATTCACAAATAAAAATTGGAGAAAATGCGTAGTGCTAAAACTGGACTACATTGAAAATTAGCGTATTTATATTAAAAACTAGCTGAATACCCAATGTTGCCCAGGTATGTATTTATTTATATCTTTTATTAGTCCACCTCCTCCTTTGTCCCCTCTATGTCCGTCTCCTGCATCATCCCATATCTGTCCATCTCGTCCACCCCCTCTCTCTGTAGATCTACCCCTCACTCTGTGCATATCCTCCTGACCCTCTCTGTCCATTTTCTCCTCTCTCTCTCTCTGTCAATCTGCTCTTCTCCCTCTGTCCATCTGCTCCTTCCCCTTCTATCCATCGCCTCCTCCCTCCTCTCTCTGTCCATCTCCTCTTCCTGCGTACCTCCTCCTCCTCCTCCTCTCTTTCTCTGTCCATTTCCTCCCCATCCTCTCTCTGCTCATCTCCTCCTCCACTCTCTCTGTCTATCTCCTTTTCTTTCTTTTCCCTGCCCTTCTCCTCCTCTTTCCTTTCTCTGTCCATCTCCTCCTCTCCCCCCTCTGTCCATTTCCCCCTCCCCATCTCTCTGTGTGTCCTCCCCCCTATCTTTTTACATCTCTTCCTTGCCCTTCACTGTCTGTCGATCTCCTCCTCCTTCCTTCTCTCTCCACGCTATCACGCTCATACCGATAGTACCGATAGGACGCTGGTGGTTCTTACCTCCACAGTATTTTTTTCCAGATCGTAAGTAATACGTATATATAATTTGGTTGAAATCATTCCAAGGGTTTAGGATGAGCTTTTAACCCGTGGCTTTGCCTGCGTATGTACATGTCAAATATATTTCACACATATTTAACATATATGGCTACTGTCTACAAGAAGTTTCCCGAATAGAGTTAGTAGCAAGGAAGTAATATATTTAAACATCTTGCATGATGCGCCAATACTTAACGCATCTCACTGTCTGTAACGTTATACCTATCTGTCGTACAATGGCATAATTTTGCTGGTTCATTCAGTGAAATATGTGAATACTGTCTGCAAAATGTGTCACAAATGCAGTTAGTAGTAAGGAAATAATAAATTAAAACGCCATGTTTCATGCGGCAGTTTTACTGCGTGAACAGCGAAAATGTAGTAAGCGATAAACTTTATTCCTTTCATCATTTTGTGGGGCTTGTCAGCGAGAAAAAAATTGGTAAAGATCTCATATTGTGTGTAAAGTTTGTTGCAAATCATTAAGTGTTCTCATTCTCAAATATTGAGTGACTAAAATATGGGTATTCACGCGTCGTGGGGTACACAGTTTTCTCACCACCTTTGATAGGTAAGTCGTTCTTATCCCCACAGCGATGATTTACAGACAACAAGCGATATGTGTACCAAGTTTGGTCGAAATCTTTTCACTAGTATAGGAGGAGATGTGGAACATAAATACATACATACATACGTACATCCATTTCTGTATTTGTGGATATACAGAGTGTTCGGAAATTCCTGTTACGAACTTCCAAGGCTTGTAGAAGGTAGTGGGTACATAGCATTTTGAACAGGAACCCATGTCTGGTTTTCCGTTCTCAGACGGTTTCAGTTCAGATGCGTAACGCGTCCACGTATGCTGTGGGAGCGAGGTAAGTCTGAGAGTTGCATACCAGAATGTTCTGGTACGCAATAGGGTAGACAGGATGACGTGTACGACGTCAGACGGTCACCTGATGTCACTTAACGTCTGCCTTTCTGCGAGACCTTTCCAATGCCTGAACGTCTCCGATACTGTAAACATGGTTCGGTACACGTTTTCGGAATACACAGACATGCCTCTTGTGTATGATGAAGCTCGAGGTAACGGAAGAGCTGCTAGTCGGCTGTATCACGAGTGTTCTCCGCAACGTAGCACATCCTTGCACAAACCTTTTGCCCAAGCTAGGCAGCACCTTCAAGAAACAGGTACCTTCACCGTGAGGAGGCAGGCTGTGGTGCCGCAATGCCGCACGCACCAATTTGAAGAATATGTACTGCATCACGTTGAAGAGAGCCCCTTCACCGAGTACTTTGATAACTGAGCGAGCAATTACTATTAGTCACAGTATCGTCTGGGATGTTCTGCGTGAGAAATAATTACATCCGTACCGCTTACAAACGGTACACGCTATGGGTCCAACTGATTTTGCACAACGCATTGCCTACTGCACGTGGTTCATGCACCGCTGCATCGTCAAATGGTTCAAATGGCTCTGAGCGCTATGGGACTTAACATCTGTGGTCATCAGTCCCCTAGAACTTAGAACTACTTAAACCTAACCAACCTAAGGACATCACACACATCCATGCCCGAGGCAGGATTCGAACCTGCGACCGTAACAGTCGCGCGGTTCCGGACTGAGCGCCTAGAACCGCGAGACCACCGCGGGCTGCATCGTTACACCCCTGTTTCCACCTCCAGTACTGTTCACAGATTAATGTAAGTTCACTACGGATTGTGTTCTGTATTCGCGAAACAGCCATGTCTGGGCAGACAAAACCGTCGTGCCATGCATGTTCAGGGATTTCAGCACCGTTTTGGTATTAACGTGTGGGCGGGTATTCTGGACAGTCATGTGATATGGCCATATCTCCTTCCATTCCAGCTAACCCGTCCTGCACGCTTGATCTTCCCAAAACATATCGGACCCGTTCTTGGAAGTAGTGCCACTGAATATCCGTCAGTAAATGTGGTTTCAGAATGATGGTGCGCCAGCTCTATTCTCACGTGCGGATGGGAGACATCCGAAGAGGCCGATAAGGTCTAAACTCGTGGGCGCAGCGACCGCCAGATTTAAGTCCTATGGACTACTTCTTGTGGGGTCGTATGCAAAGTGAATTTACGAGACTCCTGTAGAGACAGGAAGATCTGCTAGCACGAGTTCTGGCCACTGCATTAGATACTGAAAATACATCAGATGGGATGGGGATTGTGCACCAGTACATGCTTCTTAGGTAAAATGTCTATAACAATGCTAGAAGTAGCCACATCGGGCCGCTTTTGTAACTCATATGATGAAAGGAAAGAAGTTTATCGCTTACTATATTTTCGCTGTTCACGCAGTAAAACTGCCGCATGAATCACGGCGTTTTAATTTATTATTTCCTTGCTACTGACTGTATTTGTGACACATTTTGCAGACAGTATTCACATATTTCACTGAATGAACCAGTAAAATTATGCCATTGTACGACAGATAGGTATAACTTTACAGACAATGAGATGCGTTAAGTATTGCCGCATCATGCAAGATGTTTAAATGTATTACTTCCTTGCTACTAACTCCATTCGGGAAACTTCTTGCGGACAGTACCCATATATGTTAAATGTATGTGAAATATATTTGACATGTACGTACGCAGGCAAAGCCACGCGTTAAATGCTCATCCTAAACCCCTGGAATGATTTCAATTAAATTATACATACATATTACTTACGATCTGAAAAAAAAATACTGTGGAGGTAAGAACCACCAGCGTCCTAGCGGTGTGAGCGTGATAGCGCGGAGAGAGAAGGAAGGAGGAGGAGATCGACAGACAGCGAAGGGCAAGGAAGAGATGTAAAAAGATAAGGGGGAGGACACACAGAGAGATGGGGAGGGGGAAATGGACAGAGGGGGGAGAGGAGGCGGTGGACAGAGAAAGGAAAGAGGAGGAGAAGGGCAGATAAAAGAAAGAGAAGGAGATAGACAGAGAGAGTGGAGGAGGAAATGAGTCGAGGGTGAGGAGGAAATGGACAGAGAGAGAGAGGAGGAGGTACGCAGGAAGAGGCAGGAAGACAATGCCTCTGAGCACTATGGAACTTAACGTCTGAGGTCATCAGTCCCCTAGAACTTAGAACTATTTAAACTTAACTAACCTAAGGACATCACACACGTCCATGACCAGGGCGGGATTCGAACCTGCGAGCGTAGCGGTCGCGCGGTTCCGGACTGAAGCGCTTTTGTAACGCATCAGTACTGTTCTGTACGTACAATATACTGGGTTCTGTTTTGTTTTGAAATGATGTAAACACGTAATGTTTAAAACAAACAAATGTGCTTAAGTGATAAATGGATGTTTCTTTATGCTCCCTTTCGAATTGTTACCTAATAATTGTTCTGCGTCACGCCTAATTTAATTTCTCAGGCAGATGTGGACGAGTTAAACATCTGAATCGAAACCGTCGTAGAACGAAAACGGTACGTTTCCTTACACTGGTTTCTCTTCAAAATATTATGTACTCACTCCCCTCTACAAATCCTAGAAGTGTGCAACGGGAATTTCCGAACACGCTGTATAGCCTGTCACTAAAGATCTCACACTTTGCCTTGCATCGTCCCTTGTCGAGAACCAACACTTCGAACTAATTTCAATGCGTGTTTGTTGAAACGGGCGCTGGCAGCGCTAAGTAGTCAGCTGTCGTCGCTTGGAGAGCTCTTCATCGACTGGCGAGTGCGACTGTGCAGCCAAGTTGTGGGCTATAAACTAGGTAGATTGGTCTTGGTAGTTGGTAAGCAGTTAGGCGGGCATTGTGGCGTGTAATTGGAGCGCGGCATGGCGCGGACGTGCCTACTTACGGGGGTCGTTGAGCACAGGCCCGTAGTCCGGCAGCGGCGCCAGCGAGTGCTCACTCTTCTTGGCCGTGGACGGCGGCCGGCGCTGGCAGCAGGCGTACAGGAAGCCGCCACAGCTGCCCTCCAGCAGCCCCGCAGACATCCAGCAAGTCAGGAAGAACTCACACGTCCCTTGCGAGCACATCGACTGGTCGCCCGCGAAAGGGTACGGCTGTTTTCGGTACTCTACAAAGTACACCACCGACATCTGTTACTTGCCAGTCCACAGGCCAGGGAGGATCCGCGAAAACTTCCGACGTTAGAGAATTTTGCGCTGTTTTACATATTTTCGGGCTCTTCTGCTGTTCTTTGGCGCCCACAGTTTCCATTTGCTTAGCTCGGAAATAAAATCTGGGCAAGTACACGACGACATTACAACAAAATTTTGGCAGATACTATGAAAGAAGGAAAGCAGAGTTTGTAACTTAAACTTCATCATAATTTTCATTTCTGATTTTGTAATTACGCTTTCCTCTACCTGACGGCAAAAGTCGTGAAAGAAACTCGTTACTAACTGAATTCCACAATTTCGGCGCATTTATATAAAAAACGTAAATACAATTATAATCGACACGCAATTCAAAGAGGTAATTCTAAGAGATTGTTATTTTACGAGGGGAGGCCACGACGTTGGGATCACGGATTTACTTCAAACTTTGTTCTACTATAGTAGACCATTAAAACAGCACGCGTCTGTTATGTAAAGTATGTATCTATGCAAAGGGATTGGCAGCAAGTGGTCGCGTGGTTAGCGTTCGCGCAGGGTGCCAGGGTCGGGAAGGTGGCGACAGTTCGGATCTCGCGAGCGCTAATTTTTTTAATAAATTTTTTTCATCGCTGGTCTCATTAATCTATTTACATGACATTTGAGAGGTACTGCAATGAAAAAAGCCCCATGCTTTCTCATGAAGTTGTTGTTGATGATTTACTATTTGTAATTAAATTTTCAAGGACGAGGGACAGGCTTGGAAAGCCCAAGTCAAACCTCGATAAATAATGATTCGAATAACGTTATTCACAATCAATAATATATAGTAAGTCATAGTGTGCCAGACCAAAAGAGTAATGTAGAATTACTTGTCTTATGTGCTGTCGACATCACACGTTGCGGGATGTTATTTGCCATACAGACATGGAAAACGTGAATTGAAACTTCATGCAGATTCACGTGCTTTTTCATATTACCTCTCAAATGTCATATAAATTAAATAATGAGACCAATGATGAAAAACATAAATATTTAAAAAATTTTTTGGTAGATTCGAACCGTCGCCTCCTCTACGACCCTTTTCCCATGCGCTAGCACTTACCCGATGACCACAGTGCATTGAGACTAGCAACTCTTTGCACAGTTACATACTTTACGTAGTAGACATGTAAATCTTCTCTTGCAAACTTCTCGGAATTGCCAGAGTAGTGCACATTACTATTTCCACATAATGTTGTTTTAATGGTCTACTAAAGGTGTACAAAGTTTGAAGTAAATACGTGATCACAACGTCGTGGCCTACCCTTGTTAGTGAACACCGCAGCAATAAACACAATAAATAAAGATGTACATTCTACTCCTTTAAAAAATTGTTTTTCTTGAGAAAGTGACAAGTTGCGAGCCAGTCGTGGAGCAAATATAAATATTCTTTCAATGCTAGCATCTGGCTCTGCACAGCGCGGTAAGGAATATAAACGTATCTCAGAAAAGTAGTTAATCTGTCATTTCGTCGAGTTTTCTCTGCCATTGTCAGACGTCATACAGTCGACGGTAAGTGTCGCAGGGTCGTAAGAAACAACAATACTTCTAGTCTGTAAGTTGATTCGCTTTGGGCTTCACATCACTGCAGTAGCAAATGTGATCCTCTCGATACTGCCGGCATTAAGCAGGGAGGCTGCACTACATCTCTTTTCTTCTAAGAGAGGGCGACTTATAATTAAAGTGATAACGTAATAACATCTTTGTTTGGGAAAAAGCTATTAATGTCTGCGAAGAGCACATATATGTTTGATATTTCCTCTAACGCCTGAAGTCTTCGAGAGCCTCCCTTCGGTGTGTATGGTCACAAATTATCTTTATTGTCCTGTACATTTAACTCCAAGCCTTTCTTCTGGAAATGTGACTAACAAGCGAAAACGTCTTGTAAGGTACTTCCCTAGAACGAAATCTTTCTAACTAGGGTATAATCTAATGAACTAGCATTGTGTTGTGTTTAACTTATTTGTTGGATATTTGGACATTCTTTAATAACAGGATTTGTATCTGAAATGAACTTTGAATGAAACAGTAATTTATTCGCTATAAACTGCTGCCAAAATAGTTCCTAATTTTTTAAGCAGCATATTTTTACTTCACTATTGAAATGATAATGTTATTTAAATGAAAAAGTAAGGTTTAGAAATTCTATCGGGTTCTTTTGATGACTTAAATACTTTTTAATGAAGCATATTGATTCTGTAATAAATGTTTAACTGGTTGTCAAGTTTGTCCAGTTCGTATCAGTCACAGTCACACTTTCACAGATCAATTTCATCAGGTAAGACAAAAAAGAATGCTGCACGAAAAATAAAACTGAGGTGTTTCAGAATAGCGAAGGTTATTTTCATGAGCTATTTGTGCGTCGTAATTCATTAAACTACTCGAACAAGTTTATTTTGACAGCTGTGACGATATATACTACCCAAATGGTATCTAATGTTAATAAATACAGTGTTGTCTTTATAGCATGTATGATACACAGTTTCAAAAAAGTTATATCAAAGTGGTGTGGACGAATGTAACTTTTCGTGATGTGTTTACATGATCTATTGTTTGACATTGAGGAACAGCCGGCCGGGGTGGCCAAGCGGTTAAAGGCGCTACAGTCTGGAACCGCGTGACCGCTACGGTCGCAGGTTCGAATCCTGCCTCGAACATGGATGTGTGTGATGTCCTTGTGTTAGTTAGGTTTAAGTAGTTCTAAGTTCTGGGGGACTGATGACCTTAGAAGTTAAGTCCCATAGTGCTCAGAGCCATTTGAACATTGAGGAACACACAATTTTAATCAGGACATAGGAAAATTGCTAGAAAATACATCTCAGTGGAGCACTTAACTGATTTCAAGAACGTTTTTGAACTCGTTTCGGGAAAAAATGTGCAAAAAACCCTTTATAAACAAGGACTCTTAGTAAGCAATATATACAATATCTCTTGTTACAATTAAACACACTGAGGTGACAAAATTCATGGAATGGTGATGTACACCTATCAGATGGCGGTATTATCGCGTGCACAAAGTATACCGTAAAAGGGCAGTGCATTGCGGGAGATGATTATGGCCGTACGACACGAATTACCAGACTTTGAACGCGGAACGATAGTTAAAGGTAGACACATGGGACATTTCATTTCGGAAATCGTTAGGGAATTCAGTATTCTCGGATCCACAGCGCCAAGAGTGTGCCAAGAATGCCAAATTTAGCATTACTGCTCATCACGGACAATGCAGTGACCAACGGCTTTCACATAACGACCGAGAGCAGCAGCGTTTGCTTATGCGTTGTCTGTGCTAACAAACAAGCAACATAGCGTGAAATAACCGCAGAAATAAATGTGGGACGTACGATGCACGTATCCGTTGGGACACTGCGGTGAAATTTAGCTTTAATGGTCTTTGGCAGAAGACCGACGCGAATGCCTTTGCTAACAGCACGACATCGCCTGCAGCGTCTCTTGTGGGCCCATGACCATATTGATTGGACTCCACACGACTGGAAACCGTGGCCTGGTCAGATGATTCCTGATTTCAGATGGTAAGAGCTGATGATAGGGTTCGAGTGTGGCGCAGATCCCACGAAGCCATAGAACCAACTTCTCAATAGGGCGTTTTGCAGCTGGTGATGGCTCCATAATGGTGTGAGCTGTGTTTACATAGAATGGATTGGGTTCTGGTTATGTTTGGCTACTTGGAGATCATTTTCAGCCATTCGTGGACTCACTGTTCCCAAACAACTATGGAAATTTTATGGACGACAATACGCCGTGTCACTGGACCACAATTGTTCGGGATTGGTTTGAAGAACGTCCTGGACAATTCGAATGAATGATTTGGCCATCCAGATCGCCTAACATGAATCTCATCAAACAAAATCGAGATGTCAGTTCGTGCACAAAATCTTGCACCATGAACACCTTCGCAACTATGAGCAGATATAGTGACAACATGGCTCAGTATTTCTGTAGAGGACTTCCAACGACTTATTGAGTCCATACTACGTTGAGTTGCTGCCTTACGCCGGGTGAAAGTAGGTCCCACACGATATTACGAGATATCTCATAACTTTTTGTACCTCAGTGTAATACGAAGAGAACACACAAACATGAGAGTTGATGAAGGAGCTAGACAAGTTGACTCCATTTAAACAAAACTATTTCTTATAGACTTGTTACACGTTTTTAAATCGCCAAGCTGAGTGGAAGAAGGAAAGCTTTAATCGGTTCTAAATTTTTCAAATGGCTCTGAGCACTATGGGAAATAACTTCTGAGGTCATCAGTCCCCTAGAACTTAAACTACTTAAACATAACTAACCTAAGGACATCACACACATCCATGCCCGAGGCAGGATTCGAACCTGCGACCGTAGCGGTCGCGCAGTTCCAGACTGTAGCGCCTAGAACCACTCGGCCACTACGGCTGGACTAATGGGTCTCAGTGAAACAAATTTAGGTTTACAGATGACATTGTTCTGTTTTCTTTGAATGCAGGTAAATTTAGAAAAAAGTAAAGAACCCAATAAGATACGTATAAGGGCAGGGGTGACGATTATCAGTTGTAAGAAAAATGTATGTATAATGATTATACTGAAAGTAAGAGATCTCAAATTGACAGTGACATTATTGAACCAGTGAACAGATTAGTGTATTTATGGTAATTGGAAACGACAAGCGATTGGAAATAATTCATTTAGGAAACAAATGTTATATTCAAAAATAAATGTCGGGAAAGGAATGACATTAACTAGGGTGTATTGCGAGCTGTAACTTCCTGTAGTAGACAGTAAGAAATTGTCAAAATTTTGAGATTTGCGCAGTGGAACATGGCAAGAAAGATTTTGCTAATCACGAAAAGTGAGAGGAAGACTAATAAATGGTTGAAATCAAACAGAGGTGTTAAGAGTGTCACATCGACTGTTATGAGACTGAAATGGATGTGATTAGTTGTACAAGCAGACGATTGAACTCGTTAAGGAAATGTGTTGCTGGAATCTCGTGATAAGAAAAAACTTAGCCTACGACAGTATAGACCTGTACGAGATGTGTAGGCGATATCAGAAACATCCAGGAAATCCTTTGGTGACTAAAGCTGACGATAAGAATAGTGGAAGAGTCTGAGATTGTCTTTGTCAGGTAGAGAATGAAAACTGACTGTTACTCCTAATCACACAACTTGCTATTAACAGTACTTATCCATCCAATATGACGCCAAAACGTACAGCAAAGTATACAGCGGACAACAAGCATCCTCATTCATCTTACCCTATACGTCCGTTGCTACTGACTGATACAACCAGACAGTGTGGATTGAAAATGGATGTTTCTGTCCGAAATCGGTAACCACTACAGCTAAATTTTATCTCAATGCAACTGAAATAAAAAAACAATTGTCCGATTTCTTCTGTACGTAACAGCTGCGGACATACCATCCCTGGCAGCGTGCCTCAACGAAGCAAACATTTTATTTGTTGATAAAATATCAGGGAGTGGTTCCTTAGAAAATTATAACATTGTTATTTAGTAAATCTGCTGAGAATGTGTTAGACACAAGCTTTGACTGGCGTAGGGTACTTGTAACCTATTTAGCACCTTTAGTTGCTGACACTGTCGAGTGCTTGTTGAATGTGCGTGCGATAGAACATAGAACAGCAAAAAACATATTAGGATCAGTCGATCTACAGGAAATGACAAATATTAAAAACGACCAGCTGTATGTACTGATCTTTAAAAAAAAGTTAATCTGTGGAAAACATTCAGTTTCCATGAAAGTCTGTTAATCTTCTGTTAACCAGTTTCATTTATCACAGGACAGACAGTTGCCCATTTGATAAACACTTCGCAGGATACGTAACTGAAGCTAAAGTTTTATGATCTGTGGTGAAGGTCTTCTGTATAATCAGAATCTATTGGTTCGAATCTATGTGGCTAGCGCAGCTTGAAAAAGACCGTTAAAAGGATATTTTTAAGATAAATATTGCTTTGATTACGACAACTACTCATTAAATGGACAAAGGAACATAAAGGGAGAGATATAATTGGAAACTATACAGTCTCACTTCCCTCTCCTCCACACCCCCTCCCCTAATCCTCTGCACCCAACTCTGTCTTGAAGTTTCCAGACCCTCTACGATGTACCCAGCTAAGTAACAATTATTCGCTTGAGCACAATGAGCAAACAATAAGCACAATACTATTCTATTTTGCATATTGACTGCGTGCGGTGATGTAGCGACAGCCATTGGAGAAATAGTGAACAAGATATTAACGAGTCAGTTTTTATCGGAATGAATATTAACTTCAAACTCCATTATAACTGTGATATGTGCGTTGAATAATAGCCTGACAAATGGTACCATTTTCTTTAGAGATCCTTCATCATTTTCAAACTGTCTGACCCATATTCTTGAAACAATTAGGCCTTTCCAGAATTTTGTCAGGCGCTTATCGATTTCACTGCTCCATTTCTATTATTACGTTCCCGTTAAGCTACGTTTTGCAAATTTTTGTTTATAGAGAAAAGATTCTGTAACACCTAAACGTTCCGTACATAAACGGTTCAGCTGGATAACTGCTAGATTAGCGTTCCATTAGGGTAGGTACATTCCTTTTGACACTAAACTCCGATGCATTTGTTAAAGCTGCTTTAAGTTCAGGACTCACCACAGAGGTATTGAATTTTTACACAACAAATTTGAAGTGGTCATGTATTTCTTTCGAGAATGAATTGGAGTCCCGTAGTGAGTGTCTTAGTTCAGAGCATTTCTCAGCTACCGTATACGAAGACATTCAACAATATACTTGCTTTTTAACGTGTTATAAGCAAAATTTTGGTGTGTCTATTAGGTTGGAGACAGCCAAGATATTTCTGCTTTGGTGGCCTTTTATGGTCAATAGCTGACTGCGTACGTTATCATAACACCATGAAACCACAGATTGTGTCAATGTATGCGTTGGTAGCGCCATTGCTCCCGTAGGAGCGTAAACAATTCAACGAATTTCTCTGTATCAGCGTCGAGAGCTCGCTTCCACGCACCACTAAGTTTATATCTGCTGTCTCGGACGGAGTTATAATCACAGTCTCTAATTTCCACTGCCTCTTTAGTAACAGAATCACAGTATGCATAAGCATGAGAGGAGATTATAGTTTCATCAAACTCTATTTTGTATTTACTTCTGAGGTTGTTCTCAGGAACTGCAGATCTGTCAAATTCTCAACTTTTAATGTATCGCTGGTGTTCACTGGAAACAACACAGATAGACTAAACGATGTAGTTGATTTCCCAGTCACATCGACTTTTATAAATCCCAGGGACCCTGAGGTCTAGACTATACTCAACTGGACTTAGCATCTCCTTTATCTGCTTAGGCGATCGGAAAAGGAGCCATCACCGAAGCAACCATGACGGCCAGTTCCTCCTGACGAAGACGATATACGTGATCGTCGAAAACTTTTGGTTTTACCCAGATCTGACGCAGCAGGAAATCGAAGGCATCTTATATCTTCAAGTGATGAGCCACAGAGACGGAAGGGACTCTATGCAGGGCGAACATTAATAAAACCGACAAACTGCGAGAACATATTTATGACCGGAAATGGAGGAAAAAAAGGCTATATGAACATGTGTTCATAAGTGCGTCGTTCCCGCGGTAGACGGCGCTGACGAATGGAAGACCCTCTGACTACATGTCGTGTGTTCCTTGCGTGTTGCAGGCTGTGTGATTGACGCAGCGTACTGTAAGCAGCAGAATGGTCTCTGGTAAAGAGAACTGATGACAGAAATCCCATAATTGTGACGGTCTGGTGCAAAAACTATCGACAAAATCCTTCCCGTAGAGCGAAATCCGCTGCTGATAATCCTTGCACTCGTTGCGGGTGAGGGGGATAAGCGCAGTTGTCATGCAGGATACACATAATAATACTTTGGCTTACACCATGTTGGCAGACCGCTTGCCTGGAGCTTGTACTGGGGCTCATCTCAATACCCTGTAGTATCCGGTCCTCAGAATCTGATGTACGCACAGTCCGCCGCCTCCCTGCACGTTCATCTGTTTGGAAGGACCCGTGATTACACAAACGCCCAATAAGGGCTTGAAATGTTGTGTGATGTGGTTGGTGTCTGAGTGGGTACTTGCTTTGATAGAGCCGTGCTGCCCCTCGACCGTTTCCATCTGCTTGGCCGTACACTAATTCCTAACATGAATACCGGACAGTTCTGCTGCATACAGTGCGCTGCGTCAATCACACAGCCTGCAACACACAAGGAACACACGGCACCTGGTCAGAGGAACTTTCACTCATCAGCGCCGTCTAACGTGTTAACGCAGTTTGTCGGTTTTTATTAATGTTCAGCCTGTATACTACCACTGAAATGTGAATCACTAAAGAAAGGCATTCGTAAACACCCCACTCATCAGCGCCGTCTAACGTGTTAACGCAGTTTGTCGGTTTTTATTAATGTTCAGCCTGTATACTACCACTGAAATGTGAATCACTAAAGAAAGGCATTCGTAAACACCCAGGGATGGCACTACACTGCCGAAAGTACGTATGCCTATTTACTTCCGTTGTCTGTTAAGTATATATAAAAGTAGAAGAAAGTGAGGTGAAAGCAGAGATTTGGTATATTGTCGCTGAAGTCGCGTCACAGTTAGACCCGTATTACACTGCATAGGATCTTTGTCAAAAATCCCTTGTATTTCGCGGTGTACAGGGGTATTTTTATCATATCTCCTATAAAAGTCGGAGCGTGGTACTAGCCTTTACAAAAGTTTGTCAAAGAACTATGACAGCGTAATACGGATCTAGGGTTTGACTGATTGCGCAACGTACCCCGCGGGTCGTCGGCCGGCGAGCTGAGACCGTTGTGCTGTGGGTAGAAGGCGGGCAGCGTCCCCGGCGCGTCGGGATCCCGGAACACCAGCCGCGGGCTCCGCTCGCGCTGTGGGCTCGGCCTGCAAGCACACCAGCATAGCTCATCCTCACCATCCTGCCACTGCTACTTCTTACAAAAATATACTGCATCGAACCCAGACTGAAACAGAAAACGGAAGTTCAAAATGGTTCAAATGGCTCTGAGCACTATGGGACTCAACTTCTGAGGTCATTAGTCCCCTAGAGCTTAGAACTAGTTAAACCTAACTAACCTAAGGACATCACACACATCCAAGCCCGAGGCAGGATTCGAACCTGCGACCGTAGCGGTGACGCGTTTCCAGACTGCAGCGCCTAGAACCGCAAGGCCACTTCGGCCGGCAGAAAACGGAAGTGATTTATGGCGTTCCCCGAGGTAGTGTTATAGGCCCTTTGCTGTTCCTTATGTACAGGAACGATTTGGGAGACAATCTGAGCAGCCGTCTTAGGCTGTCTGCAGATTATGTTGTCGTTTTCGACTAGTAAAGTCATCAGAAGATTAAAACAAATTGCAAAACGATTTACAACGGTATCTGTATGAGGAAAAAATTGACAATTGCCGACTGACCCTAAATATCGAAAAGTATGAGGTCATCCACATGAGTGCTAAAAGCAATCGGTTAAACTTCGATTGTACGATAAATCAGTCAAATCTGAAGGCCGTAAATTCAACTAAATACCTAGGAATTACAATTACGAACAACTTAAATTGGAAGGAACACATAAGAAATGTTGTGGGGGAAGGCTAACTAAAGACTGCGTTTTATTGGCAGGACACTTAGAAAATGTAACAGATATACTAAAGAGACTGCCTACACTACGCTTGTCCATCCTATTTTAGAATACTGCTGCGCGGTGCAGGATACTTGCCAGATAGGACTGACAGAGTATATTGAGAAAGTTCAAAGAAGGGCAGCACCTTTTGCATTATCGCGAAATATGGGAGAGAGTGTCACTGAAATGATACAGGATTTGCGGTGGACATCATTAAAATAAATGAGTATTTTGTTGCGGCGGAATCTTCTCACGAAATTTAGATCACGAACTTTCTCCTCCGAATCGTAAAATATTTTGT
Organism: Schistocerca serialis cubense; assembly: GCF_023864345.2. Classification (NCBI taxonomy): domain Eukaryota; kingdom Metazoa; phylum Arthropoda; class Insecta; order Orthoptera; family Acrididae; genus Schistocerca; species Schistocerca serialis. Next base: position 464,512,054 of record NC_064640.1, on the reverse strand, counting down.
TGACGCCGAACTACATAGAGAGAAACGATCATCATAATAAAATAAGGGAAATCAGAGCTCGCACGGAAAGATATAGGTGTTCGTTTTTTCCGCGCGCTGTACGAGACTGGAATAATAGAGAGTTATTGTGAAGGTGGTTCGATGAACCCTCTGCCAGGCACTTCAATGTGACTTGTAGAGTATCCATGTACATGTAGATGTAGGAAGTACAGTAGAGAACGAAATTTTACTTATTATCGTTATAAAGTACAGCAGGAACAGTACATGACTGAATATTGTCAAGGTTCTCTCTTTATTATTCATATTCAGATTATTAAAAGTTAATATCACTGCACATGAGTAATAATCAATTTTGTAGCAATGTTTATTATTAAATCCCAAGAAAGGAATCTTCACACATATAGTCGGTTACTTACTTACCTTGCAGATGGCTTCAGTATTAAAAAAAATGGTTCAAATGGCTCTGAGCACTATGGGACTTAACATCTTAGGTCATCAGTCCCCTAGAACTTAGAACTGCTTAAACCCAACTAACGTAAGGACACTACACACATCCATGCCCGAGGCAGGATTCGAACCTGCGACCGCAGCAGTCCCGCGGTTCCGGACTGTAGCGCCTAGAACCACTCGGCCACCGCGGCCGGCGACTTCAGTGTATTGAGTTCTTCATACAGTTGTGGAAATCAGTGTAAAGGCATGGGTGTTTGCAGGAAAATTAACATTGTCAGTTTGACTAGTTGTGCACAATGTATATGCAATAATATGAAATCCAGTATACCGACAAATTCAGTCAAAAAAATGTTCAAATGTGTGTGAAATCTTATGGGACTTAGCTGCTAAGATCATCAGTCCCTAAGCTTACACATTACTTAACCTAAAGTATCCTAAGGACAAACACACACACCCATGCCCGAGGGAGGACTCGAACCGCCGCCGGGACCAGCCGCACAGTCCATGACTGCAGCGCTTAAAACCGCTCGGCTAATCCCGCGCGGCCAAATGCAGTCAAATGGTTTCGCACTTGACATCAGTAGTGCAGTATACAGGGTGAGTCAATATCTATTGCCACAAAGGATAACTCCGGAAATTTTGTGGGACAAAAGTTGCATGGGACAACGGGGGCCATAATATCACGTTAGGTTTTTGTTGCTAGGTGGGGTCGCTTTAGAGATATGAATGCCAATTTCGTTTTTGTAAATGAAATGTTACAGTTTGGCACTTATTTTCTGATAGCGGCTATCGAGATGAATCCAATGATGTGCAACAGTAAAGTCTTTGAAGGTAACCGAAGTTCAAAAAGGTGGCACGAACGTCCATTTACAGAAGGTGTCCGAAGTGATGACCATTGGTGATGATATGGACAGATCGGAAAATATACGCTAAGTAGAAACTTATTTGAGGCACACAAAGGGATACTTTTCCGCAAAGCAATGGCCACAAACAGTCATTCATCTCAACTTGTGGTGTTTTACAGTTGTCAGTAACTGTCAGACGTGTACGATATATTTTGTCACATGAAAAACATCCTGCATTCAAGGAACGACTGAAGAAATCCACCTTAAACGACCAAACGTTAGCACGCTAATTTGGAGTTTGCTCAAAAACATATGTCATGGGCTTCGGAATTGGATAAAGTGATTTTCAGTAATAATAAGTAGTTTAATTTAGATGGGCAGGATCGATTTCAACGTTATCGGCATCAGCTGAGAACAGAGCAGCAGGTAAGAATGAGCAGAAATTTTGATGGTGGATGTGTTATGATTAGGGCAGCCTTTTGCGCTGAAAGTAAGTCCCGCATTATCTTCTGAACACTAGAATAAACTCTAACATGTACAATGAGATGCTAAAGACAGAACTGATTAGAGTAAATGAGGACTTACGGGACGAAAGTCTAATGTTTCAACAAGATAATGCATCTGTGTATGCTTCTGGCACAACCGAAAAGTAGTTTGAAGATAAAGATATCGATGTCTTGCCCTGGTCAGCACGTAGCCCAGATTTACATCCCGTGTAAAACCTCTGGGGAATATTTGCTAGGCGTTTTTATAGCAATGGGAGGCAATTTGAGGCCGTATGTGAGCCGAAAAGAGCGATACGAGAAGAGTGGGTGACTATTTCACTCAAGAACCACAAACCCTAACAAAATCAATGCCGAAGAGAATTTTTAAGGTAATTAGGAAGGATAAACGGAGGTCGGACAAACTACTAACAACGCAATAACACAACACGACACAGAAAGCCCTTGTACCAATTTCCATTCACGAAATGATAACGCCAAAATTTTTACTCGTGTTATAAAAGAAACTATATAATTCATAGTAAATTCAATACATGTATGCTTCACACTTGGTACTATTATTTTCGTGGAACCCCGTCTTTATACTGATTTCCACTACTTTAACTGCGTAGTATAAATGCATTACAGTGGGTCCTTGGATGCGTAAATGACAAGCTTGAAACATAACTATTTGTTTGCATTTAACATTATACGTTTCACAGTCACAAACACTGTCTACAATCGCAAGGAAAATATGAACTCGGAATGCACATAAAAGATAAAAAGCTATCCATTGTTTTTCTAACAACACAAATCAAAGACCTTCACACACGTTCTCTCTCACAGATTCTCGGAGTGAGAGTGAGTCTCATTTGGCACTAAGACACATAATATATATGAATTACCAATTATTCTGGGAGCTCCCAAACGGTCTGCACACCGAGCCAGGTGGCACAGCGGTTAGCACACTGGATCCGCATTCGGGAGGACGACGGTTCAAACCCGCGTCCGACCATCCTGATTTAGGTATTCCGTGATTTCCCTAAATCGCTTAGGGTAAAAGCCGGGATGGTTCCTTTCAAAGGGCATGGCCTACTTCCTTCCCCATCCTCCCCTAACCCGATGGGACCGATGACATCGCTGTTTGGTTCCCTCCCCCGAATCAGAAAACCAGTCCAACAAGTTCTGTAGGTCAGGTTACTATCTAGGTGACTTGCGTCTTTTATTATTAACATAGTTTCACATTAATGGCTATAATTCACAAGTGCAAATTCTTTTAAATAATTGTGATAATGACACATATTGATAGGGATATTAAAATAAGGTGAATATTTCTAAAGTTACTGACTCTATGTTCGCTACATATTTGACCTGATATCGATTGTTAAATCGATAAAAATATAAGTAGTAACAAGTTCTCTGAACAACATCAAACGGACTTTGCAAAAGAAGAATAAGTGATAATATTTTGTTTTACATGCTTTTACTATTGTTTATTCGAAAACTGATTTTCATGTTATAATATCGTAGCATAAGTAACTATCGATATATAAATGGAAAAGTACGTATGTGGTAAAGTTTCGCCCAAGTACTAGAAAACTACATAAGCGTCCAAAATAATGAATTAAATACTTCATAAATCATAAGAAGTTCCGACAGAGCGAACAACCAGCGGTTATAGATTTCTGTTGGGGTGGAGAGATTTCGATAGGGCTTGATTTATTAAAATAATTATGCAGATCGTTAGGGGCATAAAGGGCCAGAGATTTAATACACAGAGCTTTTATAGGGCTTGATTTATTACAATGATTATGAAGATCCTTAGGGGCATAAAGGGCCTGACATTTAGTACACAAAATTTCCAGCTCTGGTGGCAACAATGGATTTAACTCGACTGATTATCGTATCGAACTGAGATTGGGTGATAGGTACGGGTACATCATTCCGTGCTGCTTCAATTCTGCCACAGTTCACCAGTCGTAGTGGTTGGCGAGTAGTAGCATGCCATCTCTCGGGAGCATAGGACCAGGTGTTTTGAATGGATGAGAAATCCGGAGAACGTGTAAGCCAGGGTAACAGTCCAACACCCTCCATATCGAGCGAGGTAGGTCGGAAAAGCACAGGCAACGCGCGGTCTTGCGTTATCTTGTTGGAAGATTACATCACGGAGGACTCGAAGATAGAGTACAGTCACCGGTCTTAACACGTCACAGATTTAGCGGCTGCTGTGCAAATTATTATTGCTTATGCCAGCCAGAGGTGACAGTGTTGTGTACCAAATGTCACCAAACACCACCACGCCACGTGTGTCATCCGCATGACGATGACGAATGCGTTCTCTCTAGACCCTTTCGTGCTTAGGTACTGAACTATATCTCGTCGACCTGGAGTTACTCCTCTGTCCAATGATGTACGTGGGCGCACCAATATCGGCACGCCTCTCTGCTGTTTCTGCGTTAGTGGAAGCCGCAACAATGGTCGGCTGGTCGCCGTCCTGACAGTCCGTGGGAGTGAAATACTAATCATCTGTAAATTCAAGCATGTAGTACAACTGATTAAAATTTGATATCTGTTGCGTGACCCATTCGCTGTGTTGTAGTTTTAATGGCCAGCAGTGTGCTTCCACTCACTTGTTCCTTATGTACATTCACAGGACGTATTCAGTGCCTACTCTACACTCATTGTATTACCTACAAAAAGCATCTATAGATATTTAAAAAAATGTATGTATATATGTTCCACACCTCTTCTTATACCAGTGGACCGATTTCAGCCAAACTTAGCACACATATCACTTACTGTCTGGAAAGATCGCTGTGGGGATAAGAACCACATACCTATCAAACTAGTACGGGGCAGGATGGGTGGGGATGAGAAAGCAGTGTAACCCATGACGCGCAAATTCTCTTAATTTATTATTATCATTCACATATAGGCCCAAAAGGACCACGCGAGGTACTATCCATCAATGTCACTTTTGATGGTTGGCCTTCCTTTGTGTCCAAATTTGTTTCGTCCTTTCAGAATGAAGTCTCTGTCTTTCATCAGACCACGGTGTTGCAGTCGGTTTCTATTTTCCCTCTGACCAACTTTTCAAGCAAATATCTTCTGCCTGAATGTTTTTCTATCTGAAACGTCTGCCTGAGCTATACAGGCTACTTTAAGATCCTCCTTAATCGCAGCGACTGATTTAATTGGCTCAGTTTTGGCCTTACTTCTGTTTTCGTAGAATTCTACTATTTGTTTGTCAATCTAGTGGGTGCAATTCTTTTAATGTGCCCATAAAATTTAAGTTTTCGTTTTCTCAGGCCATCGTGTACGTCTATGTATTCTTCCATTTCCTTATTTCTTTTCAGCCTGTAAATTTCTCCATCAGTAATTTTGGGGCCTAGTTTTTTCCTAATAGTCCTTCTTTCTTTTGAATTTCTTCAATATCGTTCTTTCTATTTAAATGCTTTAGTCATAAATGGCTCTGAGCGCTATGGGACTTAACTTCTGAGGTCAGCAGTCCCCTAGAACTTAGAACTACTTAAACCTAACTAACCTAAGGACATCACACACATCCATGCCCGAGGCAGGATTCGAACCTGCGACCGGAGCGGTCGCACGGTTCCAGACTGTAGCGCCTAGAACCGCTCGGCCACACTGGCCGGCAAATGCTTTAGTCGTTCAGTATTTGATAATGAGAGCGCTTAGTGACTTGCAGCACACTTCACACATAATTTCCAACTTTTTCTCACTGACAAACTATACAAAGCGATGAAAGGAAAAACATGTATCGCTTACTACATTTTCGCTGTTTATGCAGAAAAATTGCCGCATGAAGCATGATGTTTTGATTTATTCCTTCTTGACTACCAACTGCATTTTGGACACATTTTGCAGGCAGTAACGAAATTCACTGGAGATACAGGTGAAATATGTGTACAAATACATGTAAAATATGTTAAATATATGTGGCTGAAAAGTTCATCCTGAACCCCTGGAACAATTGCAACCAGGTTATAGTAACGACATTAGTTACGAGCTGGAAAGGAATACTGTGGGGGTAACAGTCACGAGCCTGTCACTGGGATGATCGTGGTAACGTGGAGAGAGAAGGCAGGGGAGGAGGAGGCGGACAGACAGCGAAGGAGATGGACAGAGACAATGGGTGGAAGAGATAGGCAGAGCTGGGGGGGGGGGGAGGGGGAGTTGGGAGAGGGAGGAGCAGGAGATGAATAGAGAGACGGGAGAAGGAAACTGACAGAGAAAGGGTGGAGGAGGAGATGAACAGGGAGTGGGGGGAGGAGGGGATGGATAGAGAGAGGGGAGGAGAGGAGACTAACAGAGAAAGGAAAGAGACGGAGATGGTCAGCGGGAGGGGGAGGAGGAGATGGACTAATAGAAGATAGGAATAAATACATACCCGGGCAACGCCAGATACTCAGCTAGTAAGCTAATAAAAGAAAGAAACTGAAAAAAATAGGGTCTAATATTCAGTGGTATACAATGTTGTTAGAGAAGAAACATAAATCCCAAGTGGAAAGGTAAAACAGAAAATCGGACGTGACTTGTTTTAAAGGAATTTGTTCAGCATTAATCTGAAATATTTCAGGGAAATCCAAATCAGAATGCGCGGACACGGACTGGATCACCATTCTCTCAATGCCATTCCAGCGCTCTACAGGTACACATAATACTATATCCTTCCTTTAGTTTCACACACACATACACACACACACACACACACACACACACAACGAAAACGAAAATTTAAACTTCTGCCATATGGTATGAGCAAAGGGCGTCGCCACATAGCTAGGAAGAATCGTCGATTCATGTATTCGCTTGAGTCTGGATTTCGATTTATATTTTGCTTTGAACCATAGACCTTGCCGTTGGTGGGGAGGCTTGCGTGCCTCAGCGATACAGATAGCCGTACCGTAGGTGCAACCACAACGGAGGGGTATCTGTTGAGAGGCCAGACAAACGTGTCGTTTCTGAAGAGGGGCAGCAGCCTTTTCAGTAGTTGCAGGGGCAACAGTCTGGATGATTGACTGATCTGGCCTTGTAACACTAACCAAAACGGCCTTGCTGTGTTGGTACTGCGAACGGCTGAAAGCAACGGGAAACTATAGCCGCAATTTTTCCCGAGGGCATGCAGCTTTACTGCATGGTTAAATGATGATGGTGTCCTCGTGGGTAAAATATGCCGGAGGTAAAATAGTCCCCCATTCGGATCTCCGGGCGGGGACTACTCAAGAGGACGCCGTTATCAGGAAAAAGAAAACTGGCGTTCTACGGATCAGAGCGTGGAATGTCAGATCCTTTAATCGGGCAGGTAGGTTAGAAAATTTAAAAAGCGAAATGGATAGGTTAAAGTTAGATACAGTGGGAATTAGTGAAGTTCGGTGGCAGGAGGAACAAGACTTTTGGTCAGGTGAATACAGGATCATAAATACAAAATCAAAATGGGGGTAAAGCAGGAGTAGGTTTAATAATGAAACTTCCTGGCAGATTAAAACTGTGTGCCCGACCGAGACTCGAACTCGGGACCTTTGCCTTTCGCGGGCAAGTGCTCTACCAACTGAGCTACCGAAGCACGACTCACGCCCGGTACTCACAGCTCTACTTCTGCCAGTACCTCGTCTCCTACCTTCCAAACTTTACAGTAGCTCTCCTGCGAACCTTACAGAAATAGCACTCCTGAAAGAAAGGATGTTGCGGAGACATGGCTTAGCCACAGCCTGGGGGATGTTTCCAGAATGAGATTTTCACTCTGCAGGCAAAGGTCCTGAGTTCGAGTCTTGGTCGGGCACACAGTTTTAATCTGACAGGAAGTTTCATATCAGCGCACACTCCGCTGCAGAGTGAAAATATCATTCTGGAAACATCCCCCAGGCTGTGGCTAAGCCATGTCTCCGCAATATCCTTCCTTTCAGGAGTGCTAGTTCTGCAAGGTTCGCAGGAGAGCTTCTGTAAAGTTTGGAAGGTAGGAGACGAGGTACTGGCAGAAGTACAGCTGTGAGTACCGGCCGTGAGTCGTGCTTCGGTAGCTCAGTTGGTACAGCTCTTGCCCGCGAAAGGCAAAGGTCCCGAGTTCGAGTCTCGGTCGGGCACACAGTTTTAATCTGCCAGGAAGTTTCATATCAGCGCACACTCCGCTGCAGAGTGAAAATCTCATTCAGGTTTAATAATGAATAAAAATAGGAGTGCGGGTAAGCTACTACAAACAGCATAGTGAACGCATTGTTGTGGCCAAGATAGACACGAAATCCACACCTACTACAGTAGTACAAGTTTGTATGCCAACTAGCTCTGCAGATGACGAAGAAATTGAAGAAATGTATGATGAGATAAAAGAAATTATTCAGATAGTGAAGGGAGACGAAAATTTAATAGTCATGTGTGAATGGAATTCGGTAGTAGGAAAAGGAAGACAAGGAAACGTAGTAGGTGAATATGGATTGGGGCTAAGAAATGAAAGAGGAAGCCGCCTGGTAGAATTTTGCACAGAGCATAACTTAATCATAGCTAACACTTGGTTCAGAATTGGGGAGAAGAAGAGTTTGTGGCACAATTTCACTAGAAGAAGGGATGGGTTGGTAGGACATGTTCTGAGGCATCAAGGGATCACCAATTTAGTATTGGAGGGCAGCGTGGAGGGTAAAAATCGTAGAGGGAGACCAAGAGTGAATACACTACGCATATTCAGAAGGATGTAGGCTGCAGTACGTACTGGGAGATGAAGCAGCTTGCACAGGATAGAATAGCATGGAGAGTTGCATCAAACCAGTCTCATGACTGAAGACCACAACAACAACAACAACAAGTGCCTTTGAGACTGTCTTGTCGAAGATGAGGTTGCGATAGTTTGCATGTACTAAGAAAAACACAATAATTATCGCATATTCAATGCAAGAAAATGTGGCAAGAACGTCTGCTGCGAATTCGATGCAACTGCAATACATGTATTTGCGTCCAACAGATAAAATTGGGAAAAAAGAAAAATGAAATGAGAATAGGTGAACAATAACCTTATATCACTATATGACTTTCCAAAATTCGGATTTGTGTTAGTATGTTTGTGAAAGGGTACTCTACTTCGAATGGGTATATAATTCAAAGCTAACGAGAATCACTGCGCTACACCCATAATTAGCACATTGGACAAAAGAAATTAGTCACACCCAAGCCGTACCGTATAACACCGTCTCTGGCCGTGATAATGATCTCAGTTCCACAAGGAAGAGGCTCAATAAGTTTCTTCACATATGCCATAGCCATCTGAATCCACTCATTGATGACTACATCCCACAGAACTAATAAACTGCAGGGATACTGTTTCCTACGTTTGACCCGCTGTTCTAAATAGTCCTACATTTTCTATGGGATTAACGTCGGGTGATTTAGAGAGTCAGTCGAGCTCCGATAAGGCGAAATAAATATTCTGGTTAATGTTAACAGTTACCTGAATGATTGAGCCAAAGTCATGGTGTGAAAAACACTACCAAAACATGACGGAACCATCTCCGACCTGAAGTACATCCTCCGCATACTGCGGGTTAAATGCATCATTCAGCTATCGGAGCATGGACGCCTTGCATCATTTTAAAAGAGGCGAAATCCCGATTCGTCGTACTACATTATCCACGTCTAGTCAGTCACTGTCTAGTTTCTGTATTGCTTGGCCCACTGATGACATGCAGTTTTATGTGCAGCTTTGAGCAATTGCATTTTGCAAGGTACCCAACTCCAAATTTCAGTTGCATGTAGTGCCTTCAGCAATGTACGTTCAGAGAATGGTTGAGATGGATCTGCATTCACTAACAGCAGAAACTCCAATCTGGTATGAAAGCAACTGTCACTGACAAGGCGTCACATTCGTCTCCGGTGCCTTTTGGATGGCATTAGAGTTGCGCTCTGCAAAAACCACTGTTTGGTTGCTTTGGTACAGTACATAAATGTCGTAGTAAAAGGTAGGATTACTTGTAGTATTGTTAGCGTCAGTAGGCGAAGATACATAAATGACAAGTTTGTTTGTGTAGCTCCCAGTTTGTCTCACATAGATTCATTTATGTATACTTGGTTTGCAAATAAAACTGCCTTTTCCTGCTGCTACTAGTAGCAGGAAAAGGCAGTTTTATTTACGAAACAAGTATACATAAATGAATCTATGTGAGGCAAACTGGGAGCCAACGACTTCCCTTTGTGTTTTGCTTCTTTGTTTGTTTTGCACATAAACAGAACCACACACCTTTGAGAATTAATCCACTGTGTATTTTATATCCTTACAAAATATAGGTTGCATTTTATAAGTAAGGAATATTAATTGATCACGCAACGCCTCCGCTTTTATGTAACCGAAGCAACTACTTTTCATGTAAGTACAGTTTACATGCACAAACATGAAAAAATCAGTGTAATTGTTGTTGTTATTTCGTACTCAATGAAACGTTTTTCTTCGTGATCAAAGGCAAGAGCTTTCTGTTATTTTTTGTGATAAGTGCGAAATTTGTTCTATATAAGCTCAACAAAGTAATGAAGCGATGTTTGATTTATTTTTATTTTGCGATTTTTTAAATTTTATCTTTTTTCTGAGGAAATTGCGTTTTCTAGCTCTACATGATAAATCTGTATAGCTTTTTTTTCATTTTTGCTGGAACAACCCTCTACTTCACTTTATAAATCAGCAATTTTCGAATAAAACCTGAATTAAGCATTGGCAATTTCAATTTTGTTATAAATGCTGTTTATTTATCAGTAAAAAGCAGTAGCTTAATATAGAGCAAACATGTTGCGTAGGATACGCGTCCCTTTATATATCCTCACTCAGTTTCTTCTATATGGTTCACCGCTTCCAGTTTCTAGGGGAATCTTGTAAGGCACCGATCGCATACGCAAAGAAAGTGATCGAAATCAGGTAACGATGGATACATATGCAACACACATAACGTACAGATAATGCCAGTAGGATCTTAAATGAGCAATTCCACTGGGGAAGCTACGTAGTCTACACTTACATCTGATAATCTATGGTAGTTTAACAACTCAAGGTAGTGTCTTTGTATAAGCACTGTTCTTATGCTGCATTGCATGATTGAAAATGTACTCCACACCAATGTACCGGACACGCTGATATACCAACATACTGGGAAACTTCATTCTCGGTGTGGTCATGGACAGCTCCAAAGAGGAGAGCTCATTTATGCCGTTCTGTCACGTTTCCAAGTCGATCCATCTTACAGCCCACTTTCGATGAAAGTTGAGTGTAACCTCTTGAAGAATTTACCAATGTAATGCGACAAAGCCGACATTTATACGATGTCCTGAAGGACAGAAATCTGGGAGCCCTTGAAACAGTTCAGTCACCTATCTGTATGAGAAGAGCTGAAGGTGCACCAAAGGGTCGTTTCATGACGACGATTCCTTGAAAGGAGAAATGTTCTTCGTACGCCAGTATGAAGTGGAGAACCGTTAAGAGGCCTTAAGTGCACAGCGAAATCCAGCGACTTGTTTATGAGTGTAAAGAGTGCCCGTTTGGTAAAACTGCGGAGATGGGACCGTGTGTAAGAGTCACTGTACATTGTGGTGGAATACTGCTAACGCCCAGAGGTACAGAAATGACTGTATAACATAGAGTTGCGCTCTACCAAACTAGGGTTTGGTAGGTTTGGTACACTACATAAATGACGTAATAAATGGTAGGATTACCTGTAGTACTGGTAAAAATGGTAGGGTAAGAAAAGTAAATGAATGTGTAAGAGACAAACTGGGAGCCGACGACTTCTCTTTGTTTCTGTTTGTTTGGTTGGTTGTGATTCTTCAATTTCTGCAGGCGTATTTTATGACGAAATAAATCTCGGGTGGACAGCCTGGTATGAGTGTGCAAAGGACACAATATTTCGGCAATCGACCAAGTTGCCATCATCAGGTGCGCTGATGTACTGACCGGCGGTGGGCCGGCGCCAGGTATATGTAGCACAATCCCCATCCTCCCTCAGGCGCTTCCTATGAGTCGGTGCGATCCGCGCCCCGCGCGTGGTCCAGGTACAGCATCCGTTCTCCCGCCGTCTGGGCGCTGCGTCCTAGGTATTCTCGTTCAGGAGGGTCTGCCGGCACCGCTCTCGTTATTCTTCCCTCTTCCCCCGAAGTCGGTACACTCTGGGAAATATCCTTTTTGTTCTTAATCTGGGTGATCGTGGGTTCCCACGCCTTGCTAAGGATGTAACTGCTGTCACGATTTAGTTGTGGCTCCATTACTCTAATCTCTTTGGCTTCTTTGATGACACAGTCCCAGCATTTGGAAGTCTGTATCAGAACTTTGGTTTGGTCATAATCCATACTGTGGAGTTCCGACAGGCAATGCTCAGCGATTGCCGACTTACTGGGCTGTTGCAGTCTAGTGTGCCGTTGATTTTCTCGGCATCGGTCCTCAATGGTACGAATGGTCTGACCTATGTATACGCTACCGCATTGGCATGGTATCTGATAAACCCCTGATTTACGTAGACCTAGGTTGTCCTTGACACTACCAAGAAGGCTCTTGGAGGACGTAAGATGGTTTTCACTTGGTGTTTACGTAAAATGCGGTTGGTTGTTTTGCAAATAATCACAGCCGCACATCATTCAGTGTTAGTCCACTGTATATTTTATATCCTTACAGAATAGCAATTGCATTTTGAAGTAATAAAAATTAGTTTATCGAGTAATTTCTGCCCTTTTATGTAACAAAACAATTACTTTTGATGCAAGTACTGTTTACAACTTAAAAAATCTATGTAATTAATATTGTTATTTTGTACTCAGTAGAATGTTCTTCATCATGATCACAGGCAAGAGTTTCTTGTTATTATTGATAAATTCGAAAGTTGTTTATGGATAACAGAAACGTGTTTTATGTAAGTTCTACGAAGTATTGAAGCAATGTTTGATATATTTTTGTTTTGCGTCTTTTTACGCTACTGTTGAGAAATTTGTTTTCTAGCGCTGTATAATAATTCTGGATGGCTTTCTTTATTTTTATTACAACGTCCACTTGTTTCACGTTATAGATCAACAATTTTCGGATAAAACCAGCATTAAGCGTTCACTGTTTCAGTTTTGCTACAAATGCTGTTTATTCTTGAGTAATAACTATATAGAACAAAACTGTTCCGTATGTTATCTGGCTTTTCATATATCAGTTTCTACATGGTTCATCGCCTCTGGTTTTTAGGGGAGTCTAGTAAGACTCTGATCGCATACTTAACGAAAGTGATCGTTATGAGGTAATTACCGATAGGTATGTAACATACCCAATGTATAGGCAACGCGGGTGTGGCCTTAATTGACAAAAGCTACTAGGAGAACTACCGTAGTCTACGCTTACGTACGGTATTATACGGTACAATAGCCCGCTGTAGACTTACATCTCTCCTACGACCACATGCGCAAGTTTCTAGAGGTGCAGTTGGTGGAGGTCTCCTCTTCATAAGCGACAGCTCCCATACACATCAGACTGCTCTGATCGGAGGAAATGGTACACTGGTTAGTGCATTGGATTCAAATTCTGGAGGAGCCATGTTCAAATCCACGTCTGATCATCCTGATATACGTTCCTCTAAACTAATTGAGGTGAATAGCGAGATAGAGCCTTTGGAAGGGAACCACCCGTCCGTCTCACCCGAGCAGCTACTCCGACTCGGATTCTATTGATCTCGTCGTCGGCGGGACGTTAAATTCTAATCTCACTTCTTCCTTCCTTTCGAACTGCTTTGATGGAAGACTTCCTCGCAAGTAAAATATTCATTACATGGACTGGAAACAAAATCTACGGATCTGAATCCTACTCAACGGTCTTGGATGGTGTGGGAGAAGATCCGTAGCCCGTTAAAATGTGCACGAGGCCGCCGCATTAGTCTTTCTCAGTAAGAAAATATCACAGCTAAAGGCGTTAAAAGCACCTCGTAAAGACCATGTGTGATAGCAAAGACTCCAAATACTCTATATTAATTAATTTACTGTAGTAGAGCACATTTTTAAGTTTTGTTGTATATTTCAAATGTGTATTTTGAGTTTCAGGACTTTTCTAACACAAGCTTTGGACATTACTGTATGTAAAATGTCTTGCAATTTAGTTTTATGTTACAACTGTACGACACCATCATCTCATTTCATGAGTATGCTTAACTTATGGACACCATGATAGGAGCGTCACAGTTGAACTGTTTGAATGTGGTATCATCTTAGAAGTAACGACTCCATGAACGCAGTAGGAGGTGGTTACAGCGGCATTTCTTACGTTTATACTGATTCAGAATCCATGTATTGTCGTCGTTTGAAGCATCTTCTTAAAAGTCAATCAAATTACGTTCAACCTGGAGCTACTTCTTGTCTACAATTTATGCAAGAGAAAATTATGGACTAATTAAGAGGATGAGATAACTTTGAGTTTAGAATAGAGTAACTACGAAATATTAAAAACTAAAACAGATGTTTAAAAAGGAACTGAATCATAGCTCACCACACGTGTTAAATACACACATTGTAAACAGAGGACTGTCGACTCCAGGCACAACATATTAAGTATCCGTAATGTAAAATGTAGTGATATTGCTGTAGCTCTGAGATTACAATGTTTTTGGCCGTGATATCTACAATGTTTTTGGCCGTGATAACAGTGAGATTTTTCTTGAAAGGTGACTGAATCAAGTAGAACAGATGAAGTACAGAACTACAAACCGAGTCAATAATTCCGATTTATTTCATAATTCCATTTTCAAACTTTACATCAGGCATACTGGTGTTGTTCACTGTGAAAAATATCCATGTTGATCTTCCACTGTAGCCATTTTAGCTCCCTGTACTAATAAATTTGCGTATAAAAATAAGATTGGAACATTTTCCTTGTCGTTACAATAATGATTACTGAAACCGGTAATAAATACCGTTTTGCTATACGTTACTTTCCCATCGCTTTTAGTGTTTTCCTCTTTCATTAATATGTAACATTCAATTAGAAAACTGTAACTTGTTAAAAACCCTATAATCTCAAAAATTTAATTAATTATAAATTTCCAGCAACTGGTCGAAAAGACTGTTAGTTAAAGCTACAATTATTTTCCCTATCTCATAGACACTCAGAGATGGGTCACTAGCGAAACTACTGATTAATCATCAGACTCTCTATAAATGTAACGTCAGATGTTGTGGGACACTTCTAATGAAACTCAGTACATACAACCAGCGTCCTAGCTAAAACGCTACTTTAGGCTTCATGCTATAGACCAATGGAAGAATGCACTTTTATATATTTATTTGCTACTATTAACTTATGTAGAAATGTACGAAGCGCATACTGATACCAAGAATGAATTTCATAATACGAAAATCGAAAATGAAGAATGGCATTTAGTGCGCTCCATGGAAAAGTGTAAAGTTACGAGACGAATGTCGTTGAACGGATTAAAGGTTTACCACGTTGCATTAAAATTTTTGACTAGGCTTGCCAAGGAGTCTCATACATTTTTCTTACGTTAATTCCGGTATTCACAGTAGAAAACCGCTCTGTATTTAAGAGTTGGTTGTATAGGTTAAATCCCTGGGCGGTAGCTTACGACACACGGAGATACACTAGACAGAGATTGAATCCGTGCGTCGGTTTATCGACCGCCAGTGCGGTACACCGCTAAACTGGGTGTGGTTTTCAGATGGATTCTCACAAGCGATTAGGCCAACGTGGAACCGGTTTCCCGCCTCTGTCTCTGAAACACAACACTCCGTTACAGCGCCGCCAGTCGATGTGTGTGCCCGGTGAAGTGAGCACATGTACACTGTGTCGCGCTTTCAGACTGAAACAGATTAGGATTTTTCTGCACTTACAGCAAACAAAAAATGAAATACGAAATATTACCTTTACAGTTAAATTTGTTATTCTTCCGAACATGGAATACAAAGGAATAAGCGGCCAAGACACACCGTACATTTTGTCCGTGAAATAGTTAAAAAAAAATGGTTCAAATGGCTCTGAGCACTATGGGACTTAACATCTATGGTCATCAGTCCCCTAGAACTTAGAACTACTTAAACCTAACTAACCTAAGGACAGCACACAACACCCAGCCATCACGAGGCAGAGAAAATCCCTGACCCCGCCGGGAATCGAACCCGGGAACCCGGGCGTGGGAAGCGAGAACGCTACCGCACGACCACGAGATGCGGGCCGTGAAATAGTTAGAACATGCCAGGCAGACTTGATTGGGTTTTACAAAGCAAGAACACACACAGTCTACTTTTTCCGATGACAGATGGCCTTTACGATATTAGTATGTTGTATTAGAATGGCACTGTGCCGAAAGGAGGGCGTCGAAACACGCAAACGACTATCAGATGCATGACGTCCAACGACTTATCAGATGGCACCGTTCAGTGTGTAATGACACTGGGAAAGAAGAATGATGGTCGATTTATCCCCTGACTAAACACATTAAAATCTCACAATAACAATTCAGAGAAGAGACCAGGAAGGTAAAAAAACTTTTCTTCATAATGCAGAAACGTCATTTTAGATAATAACCAAACAATGTACGCCTTTTTTCCTTTATCACAAAATATAATAAGCTCAGCAATAAAATGGTTTATTCAAATTACTTCACTACCAGCACCGAACTCCTGTGCGTCGTCTCAGCAGAGTAGGAATGCAGTGATTAGGCAGTACCCTATAAGTAGGCGAGCGAAGAAGACTTCACTCCCTCTGGATTTCGGGAAGGAGACGATTCACGCCAGGATGGAAATATATGTGAGTACGTCACTTTACTGCGTTACATAAACATGTACAACTGATAAACCGACATATCAGTTTCATCACATTTTCTCAACAGGGCTTTTTCTCACATAGACAAGTATAATAAAAATAGTTACTCTTGACATTAGATAAATTGTAAGTGCCAATAGCAAAGAGAACTACCATGTACTCATGTAGTTAAGTGTAAAAACAGAGAATATGTAGTAAACCCTTATTACTGACGACTGAAACTCTCGCTGTCACTGCTCTGAAATGTACTCTCCGCCTTAGGAAAGAAAGCAGAATAAAGACATCGATGTTCCGCTTAAAGAAGACTGTAATGTTCTGATTGTAGTTTAAGCGTTTTTGGATCTTTATTGTTCCGCTTAATGCACATAATACAGTTTTCCGAGTATATCATATGCGTCATACTGAAAACGTCTGAAAGGAATAGAGTCTAAGAACAAAATGAAACAACGGTGAAACAAGTATTGGTTGAGAATGTAAATGGTTGTAAATGCAGCGTTAATGTGCATGCCTTTACAGTAAAGTTTCCCCTGAATAATCGTTTGAGTCCTATAAACAGGGATGAACTCGGTCAGGACTGAAAGCTCTGTCAATATGTCAAGCATTTGGCAGGAAATCAACTATGGTCTCTTTTAAGGAACCATCCAAGAGTTTGCCTGAAGTGATTTACGGAAACTGCTGAAAACTTACAGGTGGATGAGGATGACCGGGCTGGGTCTTCAGCCTGCCCTTCCCGAACACGAGGCCAGTGTCCTTACGGTTTGCCAACCTGGTTAGTAGCCTGTGACAACACAGTGCTGTAGTATGGGATCAGAACTAAACTTTAAGCCGTCGTGCATAGGTCCCTATCTACGGTTGGCGTCAGAGGATACGTATAAGCAAACTAAAGATTTCACGTGGAAGCATGTCATCATCCTGCATGGATTACTTTCTTGTAAAAGAGTCATGGTTTGGAGGTTTGTTAGATAACAACGTGCCGCGCTGTAACTGCTGTATGATGCGTTGTTTGGACTCCGCAGAGCAGAAACACACTAGCTCGTGTCCGCATCGAAAAGATGTGCGTGTGCCGTTGCGCTCGTCAAATATATCAATGCTGTTAAAAATTAAATGACAAAGTTCATTTCATTAATCGCACATGGCGCATTTTCTCTGTTTGAATATCCGTGAAAGTTTATGGTGATACGTGAGAAATTTATTAGATAACATGTCAATCGCTAACAGTGGTAATCAAACCCGATTGTGACTGGTGCCTATCCTCTAACCTGACGACAAGGTTCTTAATTGTACAACCACCAGGAACGAATAACAAGACAGTAGCAGGAACGTACAAGTTCCTGAATGACCTAAGCCACATACGCGATGCAAGCCTTTCAACATTAGGATACACAGATCGTAATGACTCTATGGTCGGGCTAATGTGTGACCCACAAAAAAACTATGAACTCTTCAGTTTTTTCACAAAATTTATATCTGTGCAGGAGAAAAGCTACACACACGGAACCGTGTGGATCCATGACTACGTAAGCTCTTCTATCTTTAGGACTATGAGCAAGTATTCTTTCAGCTCGCTAGCATCGGAGCGTCATACTTAAACAGAGCAATATTATTTTTCACCCGCTCTTCAGATATGAAGTTTTGTATCGCGCAAGATTAGATGCTATTCTGTTGAGTGCCATGCCTCAGCATGCGTTTTGCACCCTAATACCGGGCGAACGGCATTCGAGGTGAATTGGGGTGATGTAACAAGTCTGTTTGTGTGATCATCCTCCGCAGCAAGCATACAAATACTTGCTTTGTAAATGAAACTGCCTTTTCCTGCTGCCACTTAATTTATTCATCCCAGACGCGTTTCTCCTTTTTCATGTTCTAAGGTATCATCAGCGGGATCTATAACGATACAGTTTTGTTAATTTTAGATTATTAAGCAGTTTACGTCGCGATTTTTTATGTAAAAAAGTAATTAGTTACGATTTGCTGATCTGCGAATTCTCACATCTGGTCTGGAGATCGCACTTCCACTTTATTACTGACATACAAGCACAACTTTGCGTTCTGGCCTTCCTCACACTGTTCACCATCTTTATCCTTCTTTTTTGTGGTGTACTATTGTTCTTTTTCCACTCTTTGTAACTATTTCGTCGGACACTACTTTTCATAACGTAAATATTGCAACTCCATTACGTGTTTCCTCCTCTTTGGCTTGTTTACCTACTTGTTGCCAACCTAACGAAGTGTATGTTCAAGACTAACTTCTGTTCATGATGTTTATACCGTGTGTATGTGTATGAGAGAGAGAGAGAGAGAGAGAGAGAGAGAGAGAGAGCTGAAAAGTGGTTTTTTTATATGCTGTTGTACTAGCTGTTAGCGAGTGGCTGAAAGCTTTGGTGAGAGCTGATTTGACTCTTCGTTTCAATATTCTGTGGAGGGGTTCATGGATAAATAGGTGTAAAGATGTTGGGTGGTATTATTATTATATTGGATAGTATTATTATATTAATCCTCTTTGGGAGCGTTAATCTATTATTTTATCTATTAGTGTAAACAGTAAATTGCTTGGCATGTGTAGTTGACCATTCAACAGGGTTTTCCTTTCTGCTTTGGTTTTCTGTAAGTGGCAATTTTCTTGCAGGGTTAGGAGGTGTTTTTTATCGTTGATTCTAATTATTTGCATGTCATCTTCTCTAGTGGTTGGTTTGTGGTCATGTTCTCTTAGGTGTTCTGCAAATGCGGAGTAGTTTGTTCCATATTTCCAGGTTCTCATGTGTTCTTTGTATCTGACACCTGTTTGTCCTAAGTATCTGCCTTCACAAGTATTACACTGTAGTTGATACGTTCCTGCTTCTGGTATAAGTCTGTTTTTTGTCAGTTTTGAGGTGCATTTTTGTATATAATTGTGTGTTGTGTATACTATGTTTATTCCTTGTCTTTTGAATATGTTAGTGATTTTATGAGTGAGTTTGTGTTTGTTTGTCATTGTGTATCATCTTGTGTTTCTTTCATTTTTTTCTGATTATCCTGTGTAGTTGTTACGGAACTGCGTGTTTGTGTTTGGTTCTGTTGTGTTGTTGTCTGTGGTTTGGTGCTTTCTGCTTTTATTTTACTTTCAATTTTATTGTAACCGTTATTTTGTGCTATCTGCGTTATTATGTGCCGTTCTTTTTGGTAGCTTTCTTTGGTGAGTGGCACTGTGTTGAGTCTATGGAACAAGTGCTGCTTGCTTTTGTGAGTGAGGGTGGTTCGAGGATTGGGGATTGATAATGTCCGTTGCTGCGTTAGGGTGATGTCAATGATCTTTGGGCCGCTACAGATTAGGAGTATTAAAAAATCAGCTGATAGTGGTGCTTTTGGATTAAGGTGCATAACAGTGGAGATGCCTGCGCACCAAGGACTCATCAGTAGAAGAGGTGACTGTCTTCAGCATTTTTTCTCTTACTTGGACCCTTACGAAAGGAAATCAACACTCTGGGAAGTATCTGGTTTATTAAGTTAGAATGACACTGCTCAGGAACCTTCAGGATGAGGCACTGCAATAGAACATCAACGCACCATCCACTATGTAGATTATAAATATATCCATCCATGTAGATTATAATTACGATAATCTCTTAACCCATGTCCCGGAACTCATCGCTTACGTTGTCCTGTCTTTCCATGCGCAATATCTGGCTACTTTTTTTAAGTGTCTCTTTCATTTCTGTACAACGAAGATATCGGTTAAGTCCAGTTTTTGTTCCCTGTTGTTTACGTGATCATTATCGTAACAAAGAGCTTCAGCATTACCGGAAGCACCATTACGGCGTCGAAACGCAGACTAGGAATGACAGGGTCAGTGAACAGGCTGTTGAGGGTTCTACGTACACAACATTTTGGAAATAACCTAAAAATCGCAGATTGAACTTGCACAGTGGTTACATTACTGGACTCACTGAAGGACAGAGGCTCTCGTCGTCGTCGGGCCATCCTGGTTAACAAGTAATTGCTCCACGGTTTTCATAAATCGGGACAATTAGTTCAACACGGTCAAAATTATTCTTGTATAATTAGGCTAGAACTTCGTCCCTATTGGAACTAATGTCACCGAACTCAAGTTACATTGCAACGGAATTTTCCCAAAACTTTTGATTTGATGCGATTAAAAAAGCTTGGTTTACTCACTTACAAGAAGTAAACTGTTCCACGCTCACTCCTCGCCTCTTTGAAGAGCGAACACGTAAACTGTTATTTCGTTTATTTCTTCTCAGTTTGGAATGAAAAACCAACACAGCAGAAAATACTGTTGGCTCATGCCTTTTCTTCGTTTACAAAACTTTCTCGTGTTTCGTGCAACGTAATACCTCAGAACAATTGCTTCGTCTCCGGAAGTTGTTCCAGGCAGATAATTGAGAGAGAGTTGCTTCCTGAAAGCGCGTAAATGTTCCACTGTATCACGTGCCATAAAGCTCGAGAAAGTTTCATAGATGCCACACCGTTAAATAATCCACTCCCATATTGTTCGCCATAAGCGAGAATAAAATTGCTACTAAATGTACTTTAGGTTTAATCTTTAATAATTGCAGAAGCTTGTCATTCATCAAGTTGCTATATTATTTTACGCGTTTTATCAGTACTATCACACAATTCTGAGTAGCGTTGCTGTCACTGACAAAAAATGCGCCCTTCAACGATCTTTATCATCAATCACTAACGGTGTCCTAGGATTGACCTCACGAGAGGTTGAGAACGACTCGCAAATATTACAAACTTAAGCGTGCTATACGTCGGTAAACCATATTATGAAATTCAATAGTGATTTTCTTGCGTAGTGTCAGCCTTTTTTATAAATGCATAAAAAAATCGGTATCTGTCGAAGACATCGTGCTGTAAACCCCTTATAAATTTCGAACTGAAACAAAAATGTCACACGATCTGTAACTACGTGTGTGTTTTGAGTAGAGGTATTAAAATGTTATAAGGAATTTTAATTCGGATATGTCAATATATTTTCTAGTTCGAGGTCAAACAGGAGTCTCACTGTATTAATGAGGGACGGTGTTACATTAGGAAAAAGTATCTGACTTTCGTGGAAAAGACAACACATCTCTCGAAACGGAATCTGAGTACAAGGTTTCGAAAATAAGACAAATTTCCAATATGGATCTTGCAAGAAGACAAAAAATGAAGTACTATTTTTACAGTGAGACATCCTGCGGGCATGGTATCATGTTTCTGTCTGTTAGGACTGCAGACAGAATTATTGTTAAAAAACCGCCAAATAATTCCTGACTTAAGATTCTTCTAAAAGTTTGGCCTGAGACTGCCATAGACGAAAAGTAAATGTTTTTTCAGAGACGAGTGTCTCTCACTGTCACTTCTTCACTGTTAATATTTCAGTACGTTCAGTTATATTTTTTCAGGTCATTCCACATTTCTTATCTATGTGGTGAGTCAAGCAGTTGGATTTATAACCAATTATACTAAAATAAGAAATTCACTGTCAAGTATGGGATTCATGTGGTGAATAAATTGTCTATAGATTTCGATGCTCCTATTGTGCATGACACACGAAACCGAAGCGCAATTTCCGGAATAAATCATACATACTTCATTTAAGTTGCTGTTATTGAGATGCCTGCGCATGAACGTAATGTTCAAGCCGTCGTCGTTCTTCGAAGATCTGGTCAATATAAATGGCTCTGATGTGAAAGATCTTTTGTACGAAAGAGTGGAACCACTAGTGACGATTCCCAGAATAACCGAAGTATACAAACAGTAATATTTGGAATTATTTTCTGGAAAAAAACTCGAAGAAGAAACACGGCAGCACACCACTAAGGAATTATCCAAATGAGAAGGAAATCGGTAGACGTGATGTACATGTTCAGGTAAGCAATAAAGAAACATTGGATGAGTTACACAAGAGCAAGAGCTTCAAAAGATGAGCAAATCAATAATCGTTGGTCCTCCTGTGGCCCTTATGCAACCAGATTACTCGGCTTGACGTTGATTGATAGAGTTGTTGGATGGCCTACAGAGCGATATCGTCCCAAATTCTGTCCAACTGGCGCGTTAGACCGTCAAAATCCCGAGCTGGTTGGAGAGCCCTCCTCATAATGCAGCAAAAGTTCTCAGTCGGGGAAGGCTCTGGCGATCTTGCTGGCCAAGGTAGGGTTTAACAAGCACGAAGACGAACAGTAGAAACTCTCACCGCGTGCGGGCGAGCATTGTCTTGCTGGAATGTAAGACGAGAATGGTTTGTCACAAAGGACAACAAAACGGGGCGTAAATTATCATCGGCGTTCCACTGTGATGTAAGGGTGCCGCGGATGACAACCAAAGGGCTCCTGCTATGAAATGGCACCCCAGACAATCACTCCTGGTCCGTATGGCAGGTGCCAGTCAGGTTGGTATCCCACCGCCGTCTGGAGAGTCTCCAGACACATCTTTGGCCTGTAATCTCATTGATTGGAGTAGAATTGTCTTCAGTAATAAGGCCCGGTGCGAACTGAGCGCCGATGACGAGCAAAGACGTGTCTGGAAGCGCCCTGGACAGTGATGGGATACCAACCTGACTGTTTTCTGACTGTCGCTAGCCCAAATGGATAGTTCCTGTTGGTCAAACGCCTAATGACAAGCGACTCTGTAAACATATATGCACGTATTTCGTATATGCACCCAGTGCAATGAGGCTGTACATTTTTATAGAACCTATAGTTACATTTTTTTCTAACACACAAGAAGTTATGGCGATTATGTCTTTAGAGATGTGTATGTCGAAGAAAAGAAAGTTCTTATTTTTCAGTTACGTGGTAAAACTGATTTCAGAGTGTATATTGGTGAAATTGTTGTACACTGCGATAATTTTTCCATCGACCATCTTGAGTGGCATATAGTAATGTATATTGTGAAACTTGTTGTTATTCTTATTACTGCTTGCCAGGATTATGTAGCGTGAATATGAGGATTAACATGAAGTCATAGACTACATTTCCCCGTGGAGCCTCTGAGGATCATTAAATAAATACAGTGTTGCCAGGGAAAGTCCCTTACTTTGTGAACGAAAAGCACTGAAAGTTCCCACTAAGTGTAAAGTTATCAGTTTGTCTGGAATGACACATGTAATCAGTAGCATTGAACGGTTACTGCTTCAGATATTTAATTATTTAGATTTCTGATTTCCCACAAATTTTGCATTTAATAATCTTCGAAAGATTCGCTTTGGATTCTTTGCTTTGTAGTTTATTATTACCTTTCTTTGACCATAGTAAATTTCCAAAATGTCGTATCAACTCTTTTGCAATTACTCTTCCAGCTTAGAATGCATGTTGTGTTTCGTGTGTGTGTTTGTGGTTGTGTAAACCGTAGCTTGTGTACAGTTTGTAATAATCTACATGAGCATAGTAACGACTTATAAACAGAAAAACAGAATTCGTTTTACAAATTCAAATACACTTTTCTCGCTGCAATCTATATTTATTTATGTTGCAGACGCGTTTCGCCTTTTTCATTTAGCCATCGTCTGTTGATTTAATATGGAATAATATGGTTTTGTTTTCATAGTTATATATCTTTTGTTTTTATACTTAAATATATATGAAAACAGTTCATGTCATAATTTTTACAATACTAATTTACTACTTACAGTTATTCGTTTTTCCGGCTGTGATGTGCTTTTCCTCTCATCTGGTCATAGTTTAGAGGTCTCAATATCACTTCACTTAAAAAACCGGAGAGGTGCGAGAAGGTTTCGTCCTCTGTGTGTTCCGCACAAGTTTAATTATGTTTACAGATAATAATAATAGTAATTTCGTGTGGCTCAATGGCCTGGTGCATGTCCTTCTATTGAAAACCACGTGTTTTTTTACAGCGACTCTTCATATCGTTGAAAGGGACACGCTAGATTAAAACGAAAACTGAAAAAAAAAGAACGGTGCCCCGACCGAAATTCTATCCCGCCACCTTTTGGTTTGCAGGCCCGCGCCTTATCGCCTGACCCCAAGCCCGATATGTATATAGTCAGTTCGCCTATACGTTCTAGTGAGTGAGTTTGCCAGTATCAAAATATGCAACATAAATGTCCTTCTCTTTTGATTTCATTGACTTAGTAGCTTAAATTGTTTACACTGCCAACGGACCGTAGACCTTAGTATGTGACACAAGTTTCAACTTCATTCTTGTGCCCATTCCTGAGAAAAAGGGGCCTTAACAGTCGGATAAACAGACAAACAACAAAGTGATCCCACAAGGGTTCCATTATTACAGACTGAGGTACGGAACTTCGAAATATGTGTGAACGTTTCGTAAGTGAAGTGGCAGTGTGACCTCGAACATGCACAAATCTATTTCTTTGACGATCTTGTATTATACAGTTCAACTGTTTTTAGCTGAACTCGCAAGTTTCTAACAAGAATTAGAACCTGCAGCTGCTTAAATTAGAGAACAGGCGTTAAAAACTGCAATTAAGCTATTCTATCAGATTATTTAAGTGACCACGCAAAAGAACGACGCTGAAACTGATCAGTGAAACGTTGAATGATTATGTTGCAGACTGGATAAATCTCTAATTGTTTAAACGTAACCAGAAACCGGCAAGAAATGAAATATCACAGTACTGCAGAAGGCACATTAATATTTTTACTGGTTCCATATGTAAGATATGCAAGAGATATCGAAAACATTATAGTACCTCCTATACTGTATTACTCATGTGATTGCATTACCTACCGTTATGGCATGTGCACAATCCTGCTACCATGCTTTTTTACTAAGATTCGCTCATAAAGAAACGTCATGGAACGCTATGAAGCAGTCTCGTTCACTGCTCTGCCTGTTTACCACGAACACAGATATTGATTTCGTTTTTCAGGTCACCTAACTGGCACGGTAGGCGTTCATCGCGATATGTTGATGCAGCACGATCGAATTTTGTCTGCGAAATGTGTCGAGCGGTGTCTTCGTGATTTACGTGGAAAAGCCCTCTAATAGTATGTAATGGATGAAGTAATTCCTCCTGAAGTAATTGACAAGGTCATGTCGCTTGGTTTTTATGCCACGGTTTCGGAAAAAGAAACTGCACCATAAGGCTGGCGCCTGTATGTTGCTTACGCGCTTGTAAGACAAAGTATATTTATGCCTCACAAAAAGGGTAACACTCACAAGTATTGTGCTCTGAACTGATATAGATGTATTCGGGAAACATTAAAACTGCATGAATACGACATTTTATAGCCCGCTTTATTCCTCTAGCTGAAAACAAAATTCAGAAGGGAACGGAATGCAAACAACTTGACTGCAATGACTGTCGAATAGTTCCAAAATACGCTGTCGTAATCTACAAACGCACGCACGCGCGCGCACACACACACACACACACACACACACACACACACACACACACACACACACACACACACACACACCTCCTTTAGGATGGGTGTGGTAAATGCTAGCTTATAGCAAACTGTAGACATGAATCTCGTCTGTGAAAGTAAGAGTAGTTTGAACAAACAGCATGGAACCAGAATTAAGTGGGCCGTACAAACTTTTGGTGAGGCGTTATACCGTCTTGGAAAATTCTTCATACGAAGTGAATCCAAACTCTACCGATGACTTAGCAATTACGTAGATTATTTGAGCAGCAAAGCTGGTGATCAAGGGTTTCTTACATCAAAACGTTCAGGAACAAACTATAATGAGCACCTGAGATCTGAAACTCGACCGTATCCTGAAAGAACACAACCGTTTAGTACGTCGTTCTTTACAATCACGTACTGCTGGCTGTGCTTATACTAAGCACAAGCAACAAAAGCAAAACACCGTACTTGACGTATTGCAGTATGTTTTCTTGGGCGATTAATCACTTCAAATCGTGACATCTGTACATTTCTGTTGCTTTGTCACCGACCGATAGAGGTTTAATAAATGCGCCTATAATGTCAACTGTGATGATTTTCTTAACATTTATGTTAGTCAGCTGTGAATGCACTACATGATCAAGATTATTGCAGCGGTTTACATTTTTTTGTTTCATGCATATGTGTACAAGGCTCTACTTATCACGGAATACGGTTTACATTAAATCGTCTATAATATACCGTGTATTGTCTAAATCAGTTAACCTCATTTTGCGACCAATGGAGATATTAAACTAAGTTTTAGACAGGTCTTAGTACACAAAGGGGCAAGTATTTTGCTGCACGTATTATGTTCGTACATTTTTTACCTATCAAGGTAATGATCATCTATTTTTAACGGAACTACGTATTTAAAATTAGGTTTTCTGATACTACAGAATTATGCTACCCACCCCATCACAGCAAAAAATCATGATACAAATAAGAAAATAAATAATTTATTAAGAACGTACTAAGTGCCACACGAGGGTACTGACTGGATCTAAGTTCCAATGCGAAAGTTTTTGTTTCAAGTGCTATCAATGCGGAGGCACTACGTTTTATTTGTGATGACACACGTACAGAAATACAGCAGAAATATTTTAACTAGCAGAACCGTAGTCAACAGAAAACATTTATCACACGAGAATAACAAAATTAAATTCTAGACAAACAGTCTCCCAGTATTCACCTATGTTTAGTGCACAACACCATTCTCGGGCTAAGCAATTTGTATTTAAACAGTCCCTGTACTCTTGAGGCAGAAATGCGAACAACCTTTTTCAAAAGGTCGTTCTCTGTTGAAAATGATAAACACGGTCGGTCTTTCAGATGAAGTACTGCATGGTATCCATCAGCCATGATGTTTCCCCTTTTGAATGCATTGTCACGTTTCCATTCATCTGTCTCTGAGTAAGAAATTTGAATAGCTATTCAAACCAGTGAGTATGAGGCACTTTGATAATACTTCATTTGGAGATTTTACACGCTTGCATTGATAACAACGTTGCAGCAGCATTTTTAAAAACCAAGTATGCATTGGAATTACGTGAAAAGGTTTCATAGCTTTGGCTGAGTCATTAATCTTCTGCAAATCTTGCGGAACAAGGGCCTTGGTTAACTTTCTTTATTTATTTCCATTTGCAAAACCTCTGTCGCAGCTCAAAAAGCCGTGCCCACTCACCAAAAACTTGTATGTTATCTCTTCAAACAATCCCAGGCTAAATGGAGGAGTCCTTGAATCTAACTGGAGGAGTGCTTGAGGCATGGTACTTGGAACTCCAGAGGGAAGCACTGCTTGGCAAATAGATAATTATACACTCTAAGTCAAAAAAGAATAGGCGCACCACGAAGGAAAAAAGAAAAGACGCACCACTAAGGAAATGTAGGACGGAAAACGATAGCTGTGATGTACATGTACAGACAAAAAGACGATTACAATTTCAGAAGAATTTGGTGATTTATTCAAGAGAAGGAGCTTCACAAATTGAGCAAGTCAGTAACGCGTTGCACCACCGCTGGCCCTGTCCGCCCCCAGAAACAGTCGGCTTTCAGCCGTGTTACCGTGCGGACGGGCTCGGCGCGCCGGGCAGTGCTCCGCAGGTGTTGTTGTTTACCCGCTAGCGCGCGGTCGCGTCGTTGTCTTGCCGTATAGTACCTGTACCGACCCGACATGGCGTTCTCATATCGAAAAGCTACAATCAAACTAACGTTCAACGCATCGTACACGAGACCGAAGGCCCATGAAATTGAACGGTTTCTACGAGATATCATGCACATCGAACCACAAGAACTGATAGGAATTCATCTGTCTATTGTAACCAGCACAGTGTACCTCAAACTGATTGACGAAGCGGCCTGCGACAGATTACTCCAACGATCTGCAAACGGCTTTCGCTTCTGTCACGCAGACGGTAACGTGAGCGTGGTAGGAGTTGACCATGCTGGTCTGGGGGTGCGTACCGTGCGCATCTTTGAACTACCGTTCGAAGTCCCTGCCAACCTAGTCGTTGATGCGCTGCGGCCATACGGCACAGTTCTGAGCCACACAGAGGAGAAATGGAACACATTCGAAACGTACCCTGTCCTTAACGGGGTACGACAAGTGCGCATAGAACTTAAGAAGCACGTTCCATCGTATGTTTTCGTTGGTGGCTGCCGCGCAATTGTTATATACGATGGACAACCGAGGACCTGCTCGGGCTGCGGCCAGGAGGGCCATGTTAGAACTGAGTGTCTGCAGCGCCGCCTCGTTCAGGTGCCCCGCAATGAACTTCCCCAACGATCCACTATGACCGCTCTCCCGCTAACATATGTGGAGGCGGCACGACATGATGTGATGGATGATCAAAACCTGCTACCTCCTCAAGCCGCTGCCAGCTCCGTTGGCGTGTCAGCGCCGTCGACGACGCCGCAGCCCAACGGTGCAGAGGTTCCTACAGCCTCCGCCCACCGCAGCGTCGTGGGCACCCAGCCACCGTCACTGTCGGGATCAGACACAGGGGTTCCTAGCGACCGAGACTGTGTCGAGCCCCGCCCTCCAGTGGATGTCGAATCTCGGACCCGAAAGCAAAAATCACCCAAGCGACACAAGAAGAGGCGATTGTCAGCTGACGAACAGGACAGGAATGTGAAGCCGGCGGAAGACATCGACTTCGTTGACACGCCCACAATTGCAACAGACTCCAGTGGCGTCATTCACCAGAAGGTGCCTGAAGACAAGGAACACTCTCCTAAATCTGGTGGCCCAGAAAACGAGGCGCACTGCGTCGACTCCCAAAATGTGGGCTCCTGTGAAAGCGTCCAGCCCCCAATGACATCACAATCGTCTCTTGGTGATTGGGCAGACGATATGGAGGCAGATGATGCACAGCAAACATCGATATCTCCACCAGAGCCCATGGCTGACAATGAGCCCGGAGGGCTCTGCCAGTCAGGGACTTCTACGGCACAGTAATGCACAGCATGCAGGTGGATGGCTGTGTGGTGTGTGGTGTGTGAAATCACTGTGGGATTGCACCGGCACACTGCCTCCGCCACTTGATATGTCTCAGTCATACCGTGTGGGAACAGTCAACGTAAATGATGTCCACTCCACTGTCAAGACCCGCATGTTACACGACATGATCAGAGCGGCAGACTTGGACATTGCCCTTCTCCAGGAGGTCCGTCCCGAGCTGTGTTTAGACCTATATGGCTACACCACGTACAGCCTACCCGTAGGTGATGGCGCAGGAGGAACGGCCATCCTTCTCCGAGATGGCATAGACGCGACGGACGCGACGTACTTGCCGAACGGGCGAGGCATCGCAC
This sequence comes from Schistocerca serialis cubense, assembly GCF_023864345.2. NCBI lineage: Eukaryota > Metazoa > Arthropoda > Insecta > Orthoptera > Acrididae > Schistocerca > Schistocerca serialis. Next base: position 464,482,323 of record NC_064640.1, on the reverse strand, counting down.
TCACACTTGGCGCAGTCCGCCTCATTAACGTCTACGCTCCCTCCGGTAATTCGCACCGTGGTGACAGGCATGTCTTCTATTCGGAGGAGTTGGCCCCACTTTTGCAAGGAAATATGGACCATTACATAGTGGGCGGCGATTTTAACAGTGTTCTGCGGCCCGAGGACCAGATACCGCATTACGTCCCATGCCCCGCTCTACAAGCATTGATACGTGACCTCGCGCTCCACGACACATGGCTCTTGCATCATGGGACCCAGAGTGGATATACGCACTTTACCCGCCATTCTGCCAGTCGTCTGGACCGGATATACGTCTCGCGTGCCCTCCGCACAGCAACCCGTGATGCAGAACTCTGGCCGACGGCCTTCACGGACCATCTCGCGTACATCTGCACTGTCACCTTGCCCCGACAACTCACAAGACGCAGCAGGGGCCCGTGGACGCTAAACGTCTCCCTCCTTCGCGAGGAAGCGTGTCGGCGAGCAGTCACTGACACGTGGCGTCGATGTATCAGGCGCCTGCCTATGTATGCTTCCACGTTGCTGTGGTGGCTAGGATGTGTCAAACCTGCCCTCCGAAAGACCTTGATGGCCTACGGGCGTGACAGATCGAACTGGCAAAGGGCAACATCGGAATTTTACTATACAGCGTTACGTGAGCTGGCGACGCAACCGCCGTCTCCCGAACGTCAGATGTCCGTACAACGCATCAAAACTCGTCTACTTCGCATCAGGACAGATCAGCTAGACGGTGTCCGCATCCGTGCGCGAGTGCAAGACTGTATCCCCAACGAAACAGCGTCAGTGTATCACATTGTGCGCGAGAGGCGCCACCACAAACGTCAGCTCATTACGGCGGTAAACACGGAGGACGGCGGGCGCGCAGTGACACAAACGGACATCGCGCACACGTTCGCCAGACACTATGGGACCTTGTACATGGAAGATCCGCGAAATGTACGTGATTATGACGGGCTGTTGCACGATTTTCCCGCCCCTCGGGACGTGGCATCCGATGATAGTCTGCTGTTGCCCATTACACCCGACGAGCTGACATCGGCCTTGGCACGCGGTGCACCGAACAAGTCGCCTGGACCGGACGGTTTACCCCTGGAATTCTACCGCACTTTTTACCACCTTATGGGTGACAAGTGGCTCCAAATGTTTCAAGACCTGATCCGCCCTGATTTCACTGTCCCCACAGAATTCACAGAAGGCATCTTGATCCCAGTTCCGAAACCGAATGGTGGTTGTAGGTGGCAGGATTTTCGCCCACTCACACTCCTCAACAACGACTACAAGATCTTCGCCCGTATCCTCCGCGCGCGTCTCCACACCGCTATCGGGAAAGCCATCCACACCGATCAGACATGTTTAGGTGGTGTCAGCAACATTCATACGGCGTTAGGAGCATACCGCGACGTAATTGCTTTGACGGCGGCCTGCAAAATACGAGGCGCCCTTGTCGCCGTGGATTTTGACCACGCATTCGACCGCGTCGATCACGGCTTCTTACGCGCAGTTTTGCATCGCATGGGCCTCTCTCCGGAGTCTGCACAGGTGGTCCTACGACTGGTCCACGGAGCGCGCTCCCGCATGATGGTCAACGGTTATCAGTCTGGTCACATTGTTGTTGGACGGTCAGTGCGACAAGGGTGCCCCCTGTCGGGCATATTATTTGCTGCAGCACTTGAACCAGCTTTACATGGTCTACGGCAGCGATTAACTGGTATCTCCTTGCGGGACGTGACCTTTTGTTGTGGTGCATTCGCCGATGACGTGGTGTTCCTGGCCAGATCAGAGGATGAAACGCATATGGCGCTGCAGTGGCTACGCCAGTACGGGGCGGTCGCTGGGAGCGTCATCAACGTGAAGAAGACAAAATACATGGATGTCGGAGGGGGGATTTCCCACACAACGGCGGTGCCCTTTGACAAGGTGCCCGTACTCAAGTGTTTAGGAGTGCAATTCTATAGCAATGTCCGCCGCACGGCGGCGGCTACGTACCGCCGGCTCCTACACCAGACACGTGCTCTGCTGCAGGACAACAAACTGCGTCGCTTGGATATGCTCCTCAGAACACGTTATGTCAACACCTATCTTGTCTCAAAACTGAACTATTTTGCGCATATCCTTCCCTTGACAGCTACGATGGCCGACAGATTTCAAGCAGCATATGGTCATTTCGTAAGCACCGGTCTGGTTTTTAAAGTCCGATACGCCACCCTGACACTGCCGCAGCGGGCGGGCGGTATCGGTTTAATTCACGTATATACCCGTGCGCGATCGCTTTATCTCAACACTATGCGTCGCACGTGGACCTCTGCCCACGCCACTCTGACGGGCACCCTGATAGCGGAAGTGGCACCACACTCTCTGCATCCCCCGGTTTCTGTAGGACACATTTCACCGGCACTCACCCACATCAGAGAGTTCTTTATTGACTTCAGCTACTTACGTTCAGAACTTCCGACGACACGGAAGCCCAGCACAAAAGACTATTATCGCCTCTATCAGCAGCGGCAACCTGTAAATACGGTCACCCACAGACACCCTGAAGTTGCCTGGAACACGGTGTGGCGAGCGGTACACACGCCTTTTCTACCTACGACGGTGTGTTCATTGTGGTACGTAGTTGTGAATGGGAAGTTCGCTACTCGTCAGAGGTTACATTCCATACATCTGACGGACGACCCCTTGTGTCCGACATGCTCAGTCGCTGACTCGGATGCACACCGTCTGACGTGTGCCGCCACCAGCGAGTGCTGGCTACTGACGCAGCGCATGCTGGCATTACTCTTGCGGCGATTGCCGGAGTCTATCTCCCCTGATGACGTATTGCGCCCCGACGTCGTATACTTTCCATCAACCAGAACGAACGCCGTTAACTGGCTAAAAGGCATGGCCGTTTACTACATATTTTGCGATGCTCCCAAAGGCACACTCGACTTTTGGTCCCTATTGATGACGACACATGCAGCTTTCAGCCGCCACCCGAAGTACAGAACTCGTTTCGCAAATTATTTAGGTTCACTATTTGCGGATCCTCCTGCTCACTGGGGCGTTCCGGGTATGAGACGTTGAAAATGAAGAAGAATCCTGGAGCATATTGATCCTCTACGGACGGAATAGGGGGGAACCCCTCCCAACAGACGAGAAGACGACTCGGACGCTCGGCTACGGCAGTTTGTAGGATCTTTCTTTGTAATGAAACAAAAATAAATCTATAATACAAAAAAATGTTATAAAAATTAAAGAAAAAAAATAAATAAAAAGAACAACATCGACAAACCCACTCCATCCTCTTCCTGATCCTTCGATCCTCGAACTCGAACACGTTGCTTGGGCGTGGCGGCGGGATGGCCAGGCTTCGGGTGTCGACCCCTGCCCTACCCGTCGTCCTGCTCCTGCAGCGGTTCATTAGGGAGGTTATTAAAAAAAAAAAAAAAAAAAGTAACTGAGTGGTCAGCGGGACAGAGTATCAATCCTAAGGGCCGGGTTCGATTCCCGGCTGGGTCGGTAATTTTCTCTACTCAGGGACTGGGTGTTGTGTTGTTCTAATCATCATCATTTCATCCCCATCGACGCGCAAGTCGCCGAAGTGGTGTCAAATCTAAAGACTTGCACCTGGCGAACGGTCTACCCGACGGGAGGCCCTAGTCACACGACATTTACATTTTATTTATCTCTGGCCATTATACAAATATTTATTGGGTTTGTTACTGATTGACAGGGTTGTTGAGTGTGGTCCTGAGGGCTATCGTGCCAAATTGTGTCCAATTGGCGCGTAAGGCCGTCAAAAATCCCACGATGATTAGTGAGCCTTGCCCATAAACTTCCAAACGTTCTTACTTGACGAGAGATCCGGTGACGTTGCTAGCCAAGGTAGGGTTTGGCAAGCACGAAGACAAGCAGTAGAAACTTTTGCCGTGTGCGAGCGGTCATTATGTTGCTGAAATGTAAGCCCAGAATTGTTTACCATGAAGGGTAAGAGAACGGGGCGTTGACCATTACTCCAGGTTATCGGTCCGCATAGCGGGCGACAGTCAGGTTGGTAACCCACCCCTGCCTGGGGCTTCTCCAGACATGTATTCGGCCTGAAATCTCATTTACTGGAGTAGAATTGTCTTCATTGATGATTCCTTCTTCAAAATGAGCCCCGATGGTCAGCGAAGAAGTGTCTGAAGACGCCCTGGACAGTAGTTATATACCAGCCTGACTGTCACCCGCCATACGGCCTGACAAACAGGATTTACGGTTTGACGGACCACTTCTTTTCATAGCTGGACCCCTTTGGCTATCATCCGCGGCACTCGTATCTCGACTATATTGTACGCCCCATTTTGTTGCCATGTGTGGCAAAACATCCTAGGCTTATATTTCAGGAAGATAATGCCCGCCCGCACAGGGCGAGAGTTTCTACTGCTTGTCTTCGTGCTAGCCAAACCCTACCTTGGCCAGTAACGTTGCCGGACCTCTCCCCAATTGAAAACGTTTGGAGCATTTAGGGCAGGGCCATCCATCCAGCTCGGGATTTTGACGATATAAGGCACCAGTTGCACAGAATTTGGCACGATATCTCTCAGGACATCCATCAACTCCGTTAAACAATGCCAAGCCGAATAACTGCTTGCATAAGGGAGAGAAGTGGACCAACGCATTAATGACTTGCTCAATTTGTGAATCTTATCCTCTTAAATAAACCATCAATTTTTTCAGAAATTGTAATATATATATATATATATATATATATATATATATATATATATATATATATATATATATATATATATCTGCAGATTTCCAGCCCCTTTGGATAATTCATTCGTAGTGCGTCGTTTTTTTTGCATCAGAGTGTACTGACGTATTTTTTAAAAACTTTCAGCATAATTTGGCAGCTGTATCTAGGGACATGCAGCAGAATACCGAAAAAATATAGCTCTGAAAATGCGGTTTGTGGAAAAATTGCACTTAGAATTGCAAATCCCACTCTTCATATGTTGTATAGCCTGTAGGTTTGCAAAAACCAGAATTTTCATTTAAATAAATTCCATGATTGGTTTGCTACGCTAATGTTTTTAAAAACTGGAATACTAAGTAAAAAACTGCCTGAATGAATCCAGCTTTGAGAATTTGTAGAACACAGTAGCAGATTTACCTCATTTAGACTTCATTCATGTTACAATCACGTAGAACTATTAATTCTCACTGTATTATGACAAACAATGTTTGTGTTATGCCAGCCTCTGTTAGTGAACTTCGAGGAATGATTTGGCATAGCGTGAAATTTCCCCTTCGATAGTGTATGTTGTTGCGACAGCGATGTGTACGTGGAATAAGATGCTAGCGTGGTGATCATAATCTAGCAGCCTGCGTTGTCAAATGGCATTACAAGTAAACGCCTAGGGTGATCGTTTTGGGGTCACTGAATACAACAGAGTGAGATAGCACAGTGGTAAAACACTGGACTTGTATATGAGAGGACGGCAGTTCAGTTCGCTTTCAAGCCATCCAGATATAGGTTTTCCGTGATGTTCCTTCAATTACTTAAGGCCAAAAGCCGGGATGGTTCCATTGCTGGACGCAGTCGATTTCCCTTTCCTCCTTGTCGACGAGACTTTAAACCTTAATCTACCTTTCATCACTGAATGCAATATATCATCCCGATTCTGACGTATTCAAGGCAATTTGAGTAGCAACATCTGTAAAATCAAAGAGTTCGACGTATTTCACATGCCTCACGTCAAGTAATAAACCACATTTATGGGAGATAATACTCAGACACATCTGACGAATAAGCTGCAAAACTCCGAAGGACATTGCTTTCATGGCCTGCAGGTATGCTTGATATGTAGTTCGTCAAACATGTCTGGTACATGCATGGTAGTATCGCACGTCATGGTCCTCCAGCAACCACTATCAATGCTTTGTCGACTCACACACAAATAGTGATTCAACATGAAGATATCCAAGCCCTCTTTAAATCCACGATACGGCGTTTCCAGATTCTGATTCCATTACGTTTCAGCTTCATATCGTACTGAATCCACAAATTCATAGATTGTGTACAGTTCTGCAAACCTAATCACTTCTGTATTGTCACGTGATTCCTCTGTGTTACAACGTACCTTCCTATCGCCCATGTGTTTTCTTGGTGTTGCAGTTCTCAGAAACGTTAGTGCACGTAAAACTGCTGGATCATAGAACAGGTTATATCTATTACGTTAAACATGTCAAAACTGAATGTCCGTAGTTCACCAGGGTGCGCTTCGCGTTAATGAATATATTAACTACCCTAGAAGATAAATGACTCTTTTGACATTCAAAACAAACCTCTCATGTGGGTTACTCATCTCTCTCTCTCTCTCTCTCTCTCTCTCTCTCTCACTCTCTCTTTCCCTCTCTCTCCGGGATGTATTTAGAGCAAATGATTTGTCGACATTTACAGTTCTGTATGTTTCATTGAAGAAGGATTTATAATTACAAACGCAAGAACCTATGCGAGTTTAATGACAAATTAAGGGAGTTTCGAAGACTTAAAGTCGTCATCTCTTACAAGTTACATATGCTACAGACTTTTTTTTATCTATAATGGTATTGCCTGTAGAGCTTACTTGAGAATGGAATGATTTCAAGAACATCACCATGACTTACACTCAATTGTAAGTTATTTCACACTATAATTGAATTTTTTCGTAAACAAACAAAGAGTTGTGCACTAAAGGTGGGTGAAAAATTTGGCAGTTTTGTTTTGGTAGTATTTTCGGCTATTTTTCCTCAGTTGCTAGTTCAGTTCTGTTTGTTTAGAAGGCAATAGCAACTATTAATTGTCTTTTGCAAATGATTTTTGTTTCTTAACCAAACAGATTTCAAACATTTGCTTTAAGCATTTTCAGTGACTTCAACACATGCAAATTTATATAGATTTTCAAACTATAACAATTTTTATAATGATTTACTAACAATTATTTTGCTTACGGTTATCGATTTCTCCAAAAAACTGAAAAATGCGAGACGTAGTTAATTTTATCTAAAAGATGAATTGCACTGGCTGCATTGTATTGCGCTTTGGTAATAAGCTGCTGAAATTCGCGTTATTGCTTCAGTCTTCATAGATAAGAGTGTGACCAAATATTGCACGGAATGATTCGAAGTATAACTGCAGGAAGATATTCTGTTTGACTGACTGCAGTGTGTGGGCGTCCACTTCATACGAGTGTGATATCACTATGGCTATGTCGCACTGCCTAAGCCGAGCGACGGTATTCGAACCAACGAGATGCTATCTGTGCTCTGTAGTCAACCGTTAATGACATTTTAAAACGTGTCACCACATTACATACTGGACGAGGACATATGGAACATGCAAGCAATTGAAAGTATGATTCGCGCTGGGAGGTGCATCCGATGAGATCATTTGTCAGACTGCTGGTGGCGAAAGCCAGGCATTCTAACTCGATTCCCAGCCAGGCACACGGTTTTCATCTACCGCAGCAGATTGCATTATTTATGCGGTCATTATTCATAGCTGGAGCATGTGGTCGATGACGGTGGCGCCGGACAGTTTGGCGGTAATGCTCGCGCTTGCTGTATTTGCCATCGCCTCACTCGAGCATGTCTTTAACTTTTAGTGCTGAGTATTGCGCCAGTGTAGGAGTTTCTCTCGATCTATAACTTCAGAATTTCGCCAGGTGTATCACCGTTGTAAACGAAATACGTCGTCATAAATTACGGGGAAACGCTTGCTGTTTCGCTCTTCACGTAATATTCTGTGCTGTAACGTTCACGTTGGCAGTCAGTTCACGAGACAGAGAGAAATTAGTGACTGCACAAACTGGCTGACTTAGAACCGTATGTCTCTTTTTCCTAGCATTTATTCCGTCGAATTCGATCCGTCGTTTTCATTACTTAGCAAACCTATTTTATCATAAATTTGTCGTATATTAATTGTTTGTGTGTCGTAGTTCCTGGAGCGAAGACTGTGGAAAATGCTGGCATTTGACTAAACAAGCGTGGAAAACCTCCTAAAAATCACACCAACCCAACGCCTGATAATATGCTGCATGGGTTCCATTCAGGTGTGGATCGCCTCCATGTCTCACTGCATGTTGAGCTTCACCAGCGGGTGACATGTATTTTAACCAAATACTGGGTGTCCCTTTTATTTTGACCACACTAAATAACTTTTTGTCCTAACGCAAAATAAAAAGTGTATCAAGCAAATGTTTGTGCGCCAGGAAGACATGTGCCAGCATGTTTGCCATCCCGATAACTTTGTCCATTACGAAGACTTGAATAGTATTAAGTCTCTTTTAAATATCATCCTATATTTTTTTTAATCCGATTAGTACCAGATTTCTGGATTCTAACAACGTCAAAGCATCCTCTATATAGTTTAAGGCGGTAATGGAGAACGTAATGTGCGAAAATATTTTCAACAACATATGAAAGCCGGAAGAGGTTCTCCATAGTAATCTGGCAGCATAGCTAGAGGTCATAATTTCTGTGATGAGCAATAGCAACACATTTTGGGATATATATTAATAGTTTTCCTAGCAGTTACGTTTATTGACTTACATAGCAGAGAGTTATATTAAACACTCATGGAAAAAAAAGTGAGATGCTTAAAATTAGTCAGATGTTTCGTTAGGGCGTAGCGTCAGAGGTATTAGGACGAAGCGACGGCACAGTCAGACAAAAGTGGCGCGAAAAATCTGGCCGTCTCTGATGATGAGACATTAAAACATAATCCTCCTCCTTTTGAATTCTTACCTGAAACATTAGTGCTCAGATTAAAGAAGTCTATTGAAGGAAATCGACTATATTATTTTGGAAGGAACTATTCCTGAATTTGCCTTAAACGACGTAGGGAAACACTGAGAAACCTAAATCTGGATAGGCTTATGGAGAATCGAGTCCTGGTCTGCCCGGACTCGAAATAACTGCGCCTCTTCATTTCGTAGGGGAATGCAAAGAACCAACCCTACATTAACCTGAACTAATTTATGAATAATTACATTAGGTTGGTCATGCGTGTTCTGATGGGATGCAGGAAGATTATAGTTTTACGTCCAATAGAAAAGGAAGTCGTCAGACAATAGATTTAGGCTGGGATTCGACAATAATAGTGAGGCACATTGACTGCGAACTTTCTAATGTTTTTTCCTGGAATTTTACCAAAGTGATATAGGGAAACCACGGAAAATACAAATTAAGATGTGGATTTTAGCCCTGCTCCATAGGAATGCGAATCCAGAGATTAAACCACTGCTTCGCGTATCAGGATCAGTCTGTCGAAAATGTTACGACTGTGCATTCTCTTCTTAATTTTGTGCAACCGTCACTATGTCGAGCGGACGTAATTAAGAGGGTCCGACAGTAGATGGCAAAAAATCAATCCGAACCAGAGTAGTTTACTGCACCATTTCAAAAATAATAAACACTCGTATCGGTATGAACAAGTGAGTGAATTAATTACATTCATACTGGAAAGATTTTGGAAACCCGAGTCTGTTTGTTTTAAGAAAATATATAAAACCGGTATCTTTTTTAGTCACATTTTTAACTAACGACCAGAACACGTTTCAAACGTGAACTGTTGCTTTCAATGTATATCTGCAGGATGCAATACATCGAATGGTTCTGATTTAATTTTGGAACAAAACAGTAATTGTGTTTCATGTTATTCAAAGTATATATTGATATAACGTTTCCTATTATGTCACAAGGGATTTAATACGTTGCACAACGCATGCAGTTGTCATGGCGCGCGCGCGCACACACACACACACACACACACACACACACACACACACACAGACAAACAATTATGTAGAGCCGGCCGGGTGTGGCCGAGCGGTTCTAGGCGCTACAGTCTGGAACCGGGTGACCGCTACGGTCGCAGGTTGCAATACTGCCTCGGGCATGGATGTGTGTGATGTCCTTAGGTTAGTTAGGTTAAATTAATTCTAAGTTCTAGGGGACTGATGACCTTAGAAGTTAAGTCCCATAGTGCTCAGAGCCATTTGAACCATTTTGAACCAATTATGTAGCAAAACGAAACACAGTTCCTAGATCGTATAAGCAGGGACGTACAGTATCTTCGTAGTCAAACAGCGTTACATAACAATATAAAATAGAGGTAACTGTACAAAGAACATTACAATCTTTATCTAATTAATCATACTTAAAGATATTATTCACTGAGGTGATAAAAATCATGGGATACCTCCTAATACCGCATCAGCCTTCTTTTTTCCGGCATGCTGCAGCACTTTGACTTGGCACGGACTTAACAAGTCGTTGGAAGTGACCCACAGTAATATTGAGCCATGCAGCTTCTATAGCTGTCCATAATTACGAAAGTATTGCAGGTGCAGGATTTGTGCAAGCATTGACATCTCGATTATGTTGCATAAATGTTCGATGGGATTCATGTCGAGTGATCTTGGTGGCCATATCATTCACTAGAATTGTCCGGAATGTTCTTCAAACCAATCGCTAACAATTGTGGCCCGGAGACATTTCGTACTGTCATCCATGAAAATTCCATAGCAGTTTGGGAGTATGAAGTCTACGATCGGCAAATAGCTGAACATAACCGTTTCCCGTCAATGATCTGTTCAGCTGGATCAGAGGACCCAGCCCATTCCATGTAGACACAGCATACACCATTATGGAGCCACCACCAGCTTGCACAGTGTCCTATTCACAACTTAGGGCTATGTCTTCGATGGGGTCTGCGCCTCACTCGAACTCTACCAGCAGCTCTTACCAACGGAAATCGGGACTCATCCGACAAAGCCGCAGTTTTCCTGTCGTCTAGCGTCCAACCGATATGGTTACGAGCCCAGGAGAGGGGCTGCAGACGATGTCGTGCTGTTGGCAAAGGCGCTCGTGTGGGTCGTCTGCTGCCGTAGCCTATTGACGTCAAATTTCGGCGCACTGTCCTAACTGATAAGTTCTTCGTACGTGCCACTTGAATTCTGCGGTCACTTCATGCAGTGTTGCTGTCTTTTAGCGCTGTCAACTCCCAGCGAACGCTCTCGGTCGTTATGTGGAGGCCGTCGGCCACTGAGTTGTCCGCGGTGAGAGATAATGCCTGAAATTTGGTATTCTCGGCACACCCTTGACACTGTGGATCTAGAAATACTGAATTCCCTAACGATTTCAGAAATGGAATGTCCCACGCGTCTAGCTCCAGCTACCACTCCGCGTTTAAAGTCTGTTGATTCCCGTCGTGCGCCCATAAACACGTCGGAAACCTTTTCACATGAATCACCTGAGTGCAAATGACAGCTCCGCCAATGCATTGCCTTTTATACCTTGTGCACGCGATAATACCGCCATCTGTATATGTGCATATCGCTATCCTGTGTCTTTCGTCACCTCAACGTCCATTTGCTTAGCTGAGTTACGTGTTCGGTCAGTGGGTTACCTGCCTCTGTAATAAAAAAACTGAGTTAATGGGTCAACGACGAGCTTAACTGGGTGTCTTGCGACGTCCGCCCCGAGCAGATGCAATGAATGAAAACGAACAAAATGAGATTAAAAAAAAAAAAGTGGCGAAGTGCTTGCTTCCCATGCAGCGGGCCTGGGTTCGATTCTCGGCAGGGTTGGAGATTTTGTCCGATCGTTGAATGGGTGTTGTGTTGTCCTCATCATCATTTCATCCTCATCGCCAGCACGCAAGAATCCCAATGTGGCGTCGGCTGAAATTAGACCTGCACTAGGTGGCCGAACTTCCCCGGATGGGGCCTCCCGGCCAATAGTGCCACACGCTCATTTAATTTTTTTGTCACCTCAATATACTTACTTTTTGCTCTTTAGGCAGTTCGTACTTAAATATAGTATTTTTAATTTACTGCACATTAAATTTCCCCTAAATGAATCTATTTGGTGGATTTTTGGGATATATATGGCACTCTTACTTTTTTTTTCTACAGCGCAGACGGTAGTGTCATGTTACCATTGACCGTTATGCCAGTCCAGCTTTAAGCAGGTTCATCTCTACTACCTACTTTACCATTGTAGGAGATTTGGCTCGCGTTTCACCGTATATCTAAAAATTTCAAGGCCTCCGCAAAAGTTAACTTTTTTGGCTTGTATTTAATTAGCGAAAAACCACAAAAGTATTGTCCAGTTATGTCGCCAGAAGCATAACCTGGGACATGCATTTTAATTTCTGTTGCAGCCTTATTCGGAGTGCTATATTTAGCCCACGCAGTAAAGCAACTTCTTTTCCCAGGAGTTATAAATTATGTAATAGACAATCACACAAATTAAAAACGAATTCAGGAAACGTCTAAACGCATTTAGTATACAATACTCTCAGTAACAAACATAGGAAGATAATTCTCAATTATAAAATTTATACAACGTCAATGAACATAATCATAGGATTTACTGACATTTTAATGAACAGTTAGTTACGTCTCGCTGCAGCCTCCTCTACAAATGAGCTATTTTCTTTGAAATGAGAGAGAAATAAACCATACGCGTTCCAAGTAAACTATGTGGCTTACGTGCCTTAAGTAGTAGCAAAAGTTACCCTTAAAGGCGTTCTTCGCAGAACTTGGGCTATCCGTGTCCTGATTTACGGTTCTTCCAACTCCTCGGCGTGCAACAGGTGAATGCCGAGACCGCAACAGCGACATAATAGAGACGGTAACCAATATCTTCTCAATCCAGATATTGGCGCTGACCTGTAAAGGACCTAAAGACCTAATTGTGACTCGGAGTAAACTGATTCTCTCGTAATTTGACGTTCTATAATGCTTCCCTTATATATAGCCAAGATGAACGGTGGAACCAAAGCAGTGTGATTCAAATTCTTTAAAGTTATGTGTATAGTATCCTGTCGCTTAATTGGAGGTTGATGTTTATGCTTATTTACACATTTTGCTGAAGGTTTCGAACAAGCTAAGAACCAACTATTCCGTTCAGTAGAACATAAAATACATCTTTCAACCAACCCTCCAGATTATACAAATCAAAGTACGTCCTTATTCGACAAGGCAAGCATTTTTGCTTGGTTAGTAAGGAGTGACTTTGCCCCTTTACATGATGTGGCGACAGCCAAACACCAAACGATTGACTGATAGGAGGGAGGCATGGTTGTTTTATTTGTAACTGTCGAATGTCTTATGCAAAGAGGAAGGAAACAAAAAAGATCATATTTGAACGTCCCATCGACGAAGATGTTAGTAAAGACAGAGTACAGTCTCGGAGTGAGGAAGGATGGGAAAGTAAAGCGGCAGTGTTCTTTCAAAGGAATCATCCCAGCATTCGCTTTTAGCGATTTAGGAAATCACGGAAAAACTAAATCTGGGTAGCCATATGCTAATTTGAACCGCTGTTCTCCCCAACAGAAGCCCAGTGTCTTACCGGTGCGACATCTCGCTCGGTAACATGCAACAGATTTTTCTGTACGTCCATTGTAATACGAACAACGTGTTGCAAAGAAATCTCAGGGCGACGGACGCTGTGTAGCTGCTCTGCCGTGTTTATCTTGTCAATCAAGCCACAAGCAGCATTACCAGATATTTCATGTTCTCATTCCTTTAATTATAACTAAACTAGAAGAAATCATTCATTCAGCTGAATTTAAAAAAGAACTGCAAGCTGTTCAAATGGTTCAAATGGCTCTGAGCACTATGGGACTTAACATCTGACGTCATCAGTCCCCTAGATCTTAGAACTACTTAAACCTAACTAACCTAAGGACATCACACACATCCCTGCCCGAGGCAGGATTCGAACCTGCGACCGTAACGATCACGCGGTTCTAGACTGAAGCGCCTAGAACCGCTCGGCCACACCGGCCGGCTGCAAGCTGTTGCTGCTGGTCTCTTACTGCACTGTAGAGCTATACTTCCAGTTTTCCTTGGTGTTCTTTTCATCATGTCATCAACTGGTAGCACAATTGACGCGTCTCAGGACCTGCTGAATCATATAAGTACTTAGCCATCGTATGAAGGTAAACGTATGGGCTTTTGCGCCACAACCTCTGTCGTCTAGTCGGCCCTTCAGTCATGGCTGGCGACAAGACAGCCTAAAAATCAAGACGCAGCCAGCACGGCCGTCGTACTTCTGTCAACAGACATCGCTAGCAATATCCGCACTACTTTGTGCCTCTTTGTCGCTCGCAATTAATCAGACATAATTATGGTATCAGGCCGCACGGAAAGCCAGTGAAGGGGAAGCGTGATATTACTCCGCATCAACAACTAATAGCTCGGAGTCGTCGTATCTCTCCACATGGCTTCGTAAGTCACGCCTCGCGTCTCAGCATTTCAGTTCTTCAGCTGGAGTCTTCGTTCAGCCACCGAGTGGAAATTATTCAGCAGTCTACATGTGAAGGTGCCACAAATTGATCTCGCTGTACGAATCTCACATCTCTTGTAGTCCATTAGTGCTAAACTGGCAAAGCTGTTACAACAGCTGGACGAACGGATCCAAAGGCAAGAGGAAGGCAGCAGAAGAAATATGGTCTAGACTGTAGCAACACTTGACGGCACACAGGACAACAGGCAATGTTACCAAACGTGCATTCTTGTTATCCAGTATTGGAGCTCGTATTTACGGTTTGGTGCATCAGTTGTTTACCCATAAAGACCCGTGAGCATTAGGTTATATGGAAGTTAAGGGCAAACTAACTGGATATTTTGAGAGTAAGTTTCTCATGACGGCGGCACTACGTAAGTTTTATAGGGCTTACAAGAAACCTGGACAGACTTTCAAGGAATGGGTAGCCATGTTTCAGGGTCTGACTTGGGGTTGTAAATTCAAGTGCGAAAATCAAGACTGTACTCTTTCGTACATGCTCATTGTGGTGTCACCGCCAGACACCACACTTGCTAGGTGGTAGCTTTAAATCGGCCGCGGTCCATTAATACATGTCGGACCCGCGTGTCGCCACTGTGTGATCGCAGACCGAGCGCCACCACAAGGCAGGTCTCGAGATACGGACTAGCACTCGCCCCAGTTGTACGGACGACGTAGCTAGCGACTACACTGACGAAGCCTCGCTCCTTTGCCGAGCAGATAGTTAGAATAGCCTTCAGCTAAGTCAATGGCTACGACCTAGCAAGGCGCCATTAGTAACATTGCATGTATCTAAAGAGTCTCACTTGTATCGCCACAATCTCCAGATGTACCAAAATGATGGATTAAAGTTAAGTATTCCAGAAGCTACGTACTTTTCTTTATAGCATTCATAAGGTATCCTGTTTCAGACCTCACGCACCCTGCTTTGGCTTAGCGCATGCCTTTCGGCTTCCTCTCATTGTGTCTAGGCTGTCTTGTCTGGACACAACACTCATCGTTCATGCACCTGACACTGGGTTGCGGGAAGAAAATGTTCAAATGTGTGTGAAATCCTATGGGACTTAACTGCTAAGGTCATCAGTCCCTAAGCTTACACACTACTGAACCTAAATTATCCTAAGGACAAACACATACACCCACGCCTGAGGGAGGACTCGAACCTCCACAGGGACCAGCCGCACAGTCCATGACTGCAGCACCTTTAGACCGCTCGTTGCGGAAAGAACTTATTAAACACCCCACACTTGAAGAATGTTTATCAGTTATTCAGGCTTTCGAACAGATGAAGCAGACGGAATGGGCTCTCAGTGAGCAAGAAACGGAGGTTTCCAAAATGAAATTTTACAATACTGACAACTCCTCAGGTTACAGGAGTAGGCGGAACGGCAAATCCCGCCCAATCAATGGCGGCAGGTTCCTGCTTACCCATAGGTGGCAAGTCAAAGGGCTTTGTAAAGGACGCGGCTAATCAACAATCTAAGGAGAAATCGATTGTTCAGCGTTTCATTATTCATGATCGCTGGTCGTATTATTAGGAAAATATGAAGACTTTACACTGTTGAAAATAAGTGCACAAGCAGAAGATGTCCAGCATAAGCAACTTTGTAATGTCAAGTACACTATTTGTGTGGATGACTCCGACCATACGGTGGGTGACCTCGAAAATAAGATTTCCAAATTTTTTTTTTACTCTAGGTTTAAAGCGGTTTTTGTTGATGTAGGACTTAATGGAAAGAATGTGCAATTTCAAGTGGCTACACATATCCTCTAAAACTATCATCAATAGTGCTATGTATGGAGTTCATCGGCTCTCCACAATTAAACAAATTTCAAGGCACACTGACGAGTTATGGTGACCGGCAAATTCTGATCGAAGATCAGTGTATGGTGACTGCTTAGTCTCAAAACCAAATTGTGTGCACACCGTTCCTGGGAATGCAGTCTCCAACGACTGATAGTATCATGGGTTTTGATCTTTGTCAGCAATTGGGGTTCACGGTTCAGGGTTCTGCCAGGAATGAGATATGTACACAATTACGTAATACGGACAAACAACTTTTTGTGACTCTTGAGGTAGCGCGAAGAATTACCAAGCTGCCCCACCAAACTCTTATCAGATCGGCCGACGGCAACAGAATCCTGAAGTTGGCTCCACATAGACTCAGCTGGGGCATTTCTGAGGGCTCATTGGTTTGTCCTGGTGGACGAACACATTCCAGGGCCTACAAACCAGTCACAGTTTCAGGTGAAAACAACACGTCTCCCTGGATGGGGCAGTTGCAGTCCTTTACGTTGTCAGGACAGGTTGCACGTGGACACCACAAATGGTTTCTGCTCTCTGTCTGTTCTATGCAGTTGAAGGTTTTCCAGCGTCTCTATTGACGGATAATCGCGGCCAGTTTACAGCTCACGAATTTGAGACATTCTGTATAGCTCACAGGATTCAGCACCTTCGCACCGCGCCGCTTCATACGGAGTCGAATTGGATCGATGAACGGTTTGTGCAGATGTTCAAAGCTCAGATGAAGAAAATTATGGCTGACTACAATTTGGGAGACGTCTTGATGATATTTCTTTCTTCTTACAGAAATTCTCCACATAAGGACGCATCTCCAGCAGAAATGCATCATGGCCTGAAGATGAGGGACCTTCTGTCCCTTACTACACTTCATCAACAGGGAAGCACCACAGCTAGTGGGTTTTGAGGCAGAATCTGTTAACGAAAAGATATCCTATTCATAAGTGTGTTACGAACAGATAAAGTGGTATCCTGGGACGATAGTCTGCCGACTAGGCAACGCTATGTCTGCCATATTGACTGCAGAGGTGGATACTGCAACAAACACATGGACCATATCCGTCCGCGATTTGATGCTTTTCTCATTCCAGGGCCTACAAACCAGTCACAGTTTCAGGTGAAAACAACACGTCTCCCTGGATGGGGCAGTTGCAGAACCGCAGCAGCCTACCATTACAGATACTCTGTCACCACCAATACTAACGGAGAAGGAATCTAATCAGGGAAAGTGCGGAGACCAGCATGGAGGTGGACTTCGTCCACCAACCACAGTCCCGGAAGAAGCAGTGGCTTTGTCTATTTCCCCTGTGGCGGAGTGATGTTGTGATCTGTGTCACAGCCCCTACAGTTCAGTCTGTCCTTCATTCATGGGTGGCGAGCAGATTAACTCAATATCAAGGCGATTTCGGCGGTCTTCAACAGAGGTCACTAGCGGCGGTAGCACTACTTTGCGCATCTGTATCGCATGCAACAATCAGACAGGTGTATGGCATCACTTCATGTGAGAAGCCAATGAAGCAGAAGCGTGAAATCATTCAGCATCAAAAATCAGAAGGACGAAGTTTACTATTAGCACCGCAATCTGTAAACATGATTCTGAAATTGGGAATCATTACATTAGTACTCAGGATATCAATTTCATACCTACGTCTGCTATCCTGTTTCCTTTCCTTAAAAAGGTTACAGTTTTCTCCTGTTTTTTAACGTTGTTAAAACTGGGGCTGTACTCAATATCTGAGAACTTTCTTCGAAGAAATGTGATGAATCTCGCACTGGGATTCTAACTAAGGTGCCAATTCAACAATCTCAATATCTTAATATTTTGCTGCTCCTTTCACATGTTTGAGCTACTTCTGTATCCAATGGCGTATAGCCTCTACGGACTTTCGCAATTAAAATCGTCGATATGAGCTCATTGAAGACTGAATACTTCGGACTTAATTTACAAATAGCATATTTACCTCAGACCACTAAATCTTTTATCTGGGGTGCTCAGTGGACGTGCGTCATCGTACGACACGCATAGTCTGTTGCTGATGGCACAGCTGGTTGTCATTTTCAAGTTTCGTGATGAGTATAGAGAGTGTCTAGGGCGGAGGTTCTTTAATTCTGCCGGCCGGTGTGGCCGTGTGGTTCTAGGCGCTTCAGTCTGGAACCGCGTGACCGCTACGGTCGCAGGTTCGAATCCTGCATCGGGCATGGATGTGTGTGATGTCCTTAGGTTAGTTAGGTTTAAGTAGTTCTAAGATCTAGGGGACTGATGACCACAGTTGTTAAGTCCCTCAGTGCTCAGAGCCATTTGAACCATTTTTTTTTCTTTTATTCTCTTGCAGCACCAGAGAATGTGATTAAGTATTTCGGTAAGAGACGATATCATTTCTTCCAACTCTAAATGGCTGTTAGAAGAAGAGATGCGCATATTAGCTATGTCCAAGAGCAGTGACGTAGAATGTCCAATGGAGGCTACAGGTGACAACATATTCTAACATCAGAGATGGCATAGCTTCCTGCGCTTCTTTTCCGTGGTTTCCTAAATTCAACGTATGATACGGTTACGTCGTCAAGTTCCTCCCCCCCCCCCCCACCCCTTCCAAATCGTATGGCTGGAGGAGCATTCGTACCCAGCTAATACGACTGTGTGGTCAATGTCTCGTCAACTGCATCAGCACTATTGGTCGTTACTAGAGTTCGGAAACTACAGAAAGCTACGGCAGACTACCACAAGTAAGCGTAGACTAGGGTAGTTTTGCTGGAAGCTTTGGTCAGTTACGGTCGTATCCACTTTACCTGTAAGTTGGGTGTTTTTCATTTCTATTGGGCGTTCCCTCATAATGATCGCTTTCTTTACGTATGCAATCAGTGTCTTACTAGATTCCCTTAAAATCTGGAAGTGGTAAATCGTCTAGAAAGTGAGCAAAAGTTACGCGATCAACAAATTTTTATTACTCATAAAACGCAATTTATATTCTGTAAGGATATGAAAAACACAATGAACAAAAACAAAGAGAAGTTGTCGGCTCCCAGTTTTTCTCTTACACATTCATTTATGTCTCTTTCCCACCCAATTCTGCCAATTCTATAGTTATCATACAGTTTATGTTGTTTGCCAAAACTGCTGAACCATCCTTCTGGTATAGCGCAACTCTAGTCCGTACTATTGGAGGCGTTCAATCTTTAACATTCGTGATAGTAATAACAACAGACCTGAGAATTAACGGAGGCTGGAATCTCTCATTGCAAAGGCACGTCTTGTGATCAGAACAGTAGGCTCGTTGCTGTGCTGAATTAATGGACACCATGGTATGTTCCCATGAGTGAGTATCTCAGCTTCTGCTTCCCAGCTGTTTCGCTGCTCACATTGTGTGTCAGTCATCCTAATTGTGAACTTGGTTACTCTTGACCACAGAATAGCGTAGGATGGAATAGTTAAATGCTGCAGTACGTAGCTTTCACTCGTAGTAGCCCTATTAAAGGTCGACTATCTACACATAATTCACTGTTCACTATTTGACTCTAACAACTTTTCAGTTAATACATTTAGACAAAAAATGGTTCAAATGGCTCTGAGCACTATGGGACTTAACTTCTGAGGTCATCAGTCCCCTAGAACTTAGAACTACTTAAACCTAACTAACCTAAAGACATAACACACATCCATGCCCGATGCAGGATTCGAACCTGCGACCGTAGCTGTCGCTTGGTTCCAGACTGTAGCGCCTAGAACCGCTCGGCCACGCTGGCCGGCAAATTTAGACAAATACTGTAAATTCTGACGAGTAAAGGGTTTCAAATTCCCCTCCAGATAATAGGATTTTGGCATCTCGTGGTCTCCTTAAATTATTTGTGGCAACATTCTTCCGCATCCTTGTTCAATCAGAACTTGATTGAAATTTCCAATAACCCTTACGACGATGGATCGTTAAACTCAGGCCTGACTTCCTTTGTATCAGAAACTGTTTCACAACAAAAGCGAAAGTGGTGTGTGAGATTGGGTACTTTGTCAACCCTAGTCGAAACTGTACACATAAATGACATGAGTGTCCTTCAGCAACTGAGCTATAGGATTATAGTTAAACACAATCTGAACATGACAGCATATTTCCATAGCAGGACCCCGGACAGGTCGGAGGGCAATGAAAAGTTCAACATCAAGATGTACAGAAGAGTCTAAAACATGTAATTAGAATAGATATGAAAAAGAAGATGAACATTTAAAATAAAATATTGAGCTGGGTAATTTTTTGACAAAGGTCAGTAGTGAAATTGGCTATTTCTAGTTGCCATACGCGCTTGGCAGCAACGTTTCATGTTCTCTATGACATGATTAAAAAGCTGTGTGGGTAGTCAATCCTGTTCATGAGAAAAAGTCATGCAGTAGTCTGGAAGATACACTGACGAACCTAAATTCGCCTCCGTGATGTTTCCCAGACATGCTCAACAAGATTATTATCCAGAGACCATGACGGTCAGTCCATGCAGTGGAAAAATTCATTCGCGAAAGCAGCTCGATGCGATGAAGATGAAGCCTGGACGTCTGAAAAGTCGCACATTTGTTCGAAGTAGAAAAGAAGGGACCCATGATAAACTGCGGGTTCAATGCTACCACATTTTACACGACTACAAGGCACACAATCTCACGCTCCACAGTGGCACGTCCACTGCGTGGGAGAGGCCTCTTTGTCCGACGATGGGTATGTTGCCTTCCGTTGACACTCGCACATCGGCAGCACTGTTTGTGTAGGTGTCAGGAACTTAGGGACTGGACGAACGAGGAGTGGAGTCGTCTGCTCTTCTCGGATGAGAGCGTATTTAGTCTGATTAGTGAGTCTGGATGTACCCTTATATGGGGAGAGGTGAAAACACTTATGCGCTCAGAAAAATTATCGGAAATTGTCGTATTGGTGGTCCAGGTGTTATAGTGTGGAGTGATATAACATTTTCTGGTCGTACTGATAGCCAGATCAACGTTATTGTGACACTATACTCCTTCCCCATGTGCGCCTTTTCAGTGATGAATTCGGTCTTGACTTCGTTTTTATGGATGGAAATGCTCAACCGCATCGAACTGCGCAGGTGCAGAAGCTCTTGGAACGAACTTCTTGCCAACTTTTTGACCTGCGTGGGAGTACATTGTAGAGCATGCACAGCAGTTTGCGGTAATCACACATCTTATTAAGAACCATGTCACACCTTTTGTAATGTTCAGGCGACCATCATAAATCGAGGTGAATTCAGTGTAATTATTGTCTTTGAATGAAAGTGTCATTTCTGTTCGTCTTATTGCATATTGCTTTCAATTATCTTCAGTATTATACTGTAACAGGTCTTTCCACGTATGGTCCAAGTTTCATGGAGCTATGGTACTTGGCAGTGACACACCATGCGAAAGTTACTTTCGTCCTGAAGTTTTACTCACCAGTGTATATCTCGCGGGTTGCAGAGCTATAGCAACATCAATAGAAGTGTGATGAGATGTTAGGATTTGAGGTTGTGACTTACCTTCTCGTCACAGAATCAGAGCAATGCAGAATGAATTACTTTAATGAATAAGGGAAAAAAGGAATAGGAATTTATCAACACGGAAGTTAATTTGAGCAACACAGTACTTTCATGATATTTTTCACTTAATGGCAGTATGGCCACGCATACCTCTTACATATAAACTAATTTGCCATTCTCGATATAGTGAACCTACAGTTTCCCGTGGAATCTGAACCACGGTATAACTCATACCAGAGGTGATAGTAGCAATGACTGACACGTAACAAAAATCTAGTATTGACCGGTAATCTAACCTAGAATCTTTATCTACTCAGATACTAAACTACACTTCCCAATGCAATGCCATCTGCCAGAAGATTTCTTTTCAAACATTTCAGGTCTGGGTTAATAGGATGTATTTCGTTGTGTCACGTAAATCTTGCAAATTCGTAGAAGTGTATCTACAAACTGTCAAGTGAGTGTCTCAAATGCTGTTAGGAAACGCTGTGGTGTACTGCATGCTGTTTTAAAAAAATTGTTCAGATCATATTTCATTTTAACCACTAACCAAGAGACATGATCATAATTATAATTTTATAACACGCGTTAAAAAGTAGCAGAGAGTCACGAACACTGGCCGTAGATACGACAGTGTGGGCAAGCACCATTCGAGAATCGTAAAGACGATGGCTCAGAATTTTCTTTAGTTTGCAGTGAGTTTTCGGCGATGATAAGTGAAGTAGGAAATGTAACCAAAAATCCGCATTCGATTCTGTAGGTGAAGCTGCGAAAAGAGAGGTGGGAAGTAGTCTGCAGAACGTCTAACATCATATCATTCTAAGAGACATGGCGGGAAAACGGTGTGACCTTCTTCACAAAAAATTGTTGTACATGAAAATTTGTGAAGCGCTTTACATTTTATCTAATGTGCTTTTATCAAATTATGTTTTTGCGAAAATGATGACTACATATAAGCAAGCCCACAGTAGCCGCATCTAGGGAGAGTGTAGGCAAACAGGCTCCTGTATGCTACTTATTTTTTCAAATGGCCCTGAGCACTATTCGACTTAACTTCTGAGGTCATCAGTCGCCTAGGACTTAGAACTAATTAAACCTAACTAACCTAAGGACATTACACACATCCATGCCCGAGGCAGGATTCGAACCTGCGACCGTAGCGGTCACGCGGTTCCAGACTGAAGCGCCTAGAGCCGCACGGCCACACCGGCCGGCTGGATGCTACTGTACCTCAATAGCTAGTTGGCAATAATCACTGTGTGGATGATGTGGCCTATTCTACACCATATTTTAAATCTGTGTGACGATGCTATGCTGATTATATTTATATGTTTTGACGATGCCATTATGGCCGTATCACTTTAGGACATGGTGTAAAAAAGGTACGTTATACCATTTTTTATCTGTACATTTCCATGGAGTATGACAGTATATTGTGGTACATATTGCTGTTTTATGTTAAAAGACACACTGCTCACTAGATTCATATATTTATATATTTTAGATCTGAAGATGGTCATTACAGACTGAAACCGGTCATCGTCCAAAGAATTCATTTGTGATCAGAGACTAGAATAAAAAAGCATTTTACAGTATTGGATCACTGTTTGTACACGCGATTATGTCGCAGTTGGTGAAACATATAATTTTCTCCTCCCTTTTTACTCCATGTGTAAAATCTTTTGCAGAAAAAGCAGTTGGGAGATATCAGGCAGGATTTAGATCTGGGAAGTCAACCGTTGACTAAATATCCACCTTGAATCAAATGTTTAAAAAAACATGGGAATACAATATAGAAACACATACGATATTCGTTGATTTTAAAGCTACGTATGACACCATAAAAAGAATAAGTTTATTGAAGCCATGAATGAATTGGGCCTACCACAACATTCAATACATCTCGTAAGTTTGACTATGGGAAAAGTAGTATGTAAAGTGCGGATACAAGGAAAGTTAACACCAAATTTTGAAATTAGCTGTAGACTGAGGAAAGGGGATGCGCTGTCATGTATCTTTCTAAAATAGCACCAGAGAGGGTAATAAGGACAGCTCAAATAAGCACAACAGGCACAATATACGCTAGAATGGTGTAGCCTCTGACCTATGCAGATGATGCGGATATTATAGGAAGAACAGAACTAGCCGCTAAAGAGACGTAGAGGACACTGATGGTAGCAGCAGAAGAAATGGGACTGGAAGTGAACATCTACAAAAGCAAATACATGCGAATAATACGACCAGAATTAAATACAATATTAGAAATTGACCAGGCGCAAATAGAATTTGTTAATGAATTTGTCTATCTAGGAACTCTGGTAACATCACAGAATGATATTAGTTTGGAAATAAAGCGGCGCAACCACCTAGCTAAGAAATGCTATTATGGGCTGGCCCCACAACTTAAGTCCAGAAATTTGTCCAGAAGGACGAAGTGTCTGTTGTATAAAACTTTTATAAGTCCAGTATTAACACATGACTGAGAAAGCTCGACACTGACACAACAATGAGAAGAGGTAATAGGATGTTTTGAACGAGATGTGTTACGCAAAATCAATGCGGCAACTAATGAAGATATAGCATGGCGCTTACGTTATAATTTTGGACTTAACGGATTATATAAAGAACTTGAAATTATAAAGTTCATGAAAGTAAGCCGCCTGAAATGAGTCGACCATATTTTCCTCACGGAACATGAGAACCCTACAAAAACAGCACTGTTGCAAAACCCAGTAGGACGAAGAAGCACGGGAAGACCAAGACTTCGATACCTGGATGACATACAAGAAGATTTTTAAAAATGGACAGGGACGAATGGAATGATGTCCTAGAGCTAGCCAAGCACCATCAAGGGCTGTAGAGCCAGGAAGAAGAAGAAGAAGATTTTTCACTGAAAAAGCCCAAGACAAAGAAATTACCATTTAACGTCGGGAAAAAATATAAATATCCTTTCTGGTATTCTCTTATCCTGATATTAATCAGATTCATCGTCAGATGACGACCAGAATATCTCGATGACCTGTGTGTCATTCATGTACCTGCAGTTTCTCCGTATATACACTAGTTTTTCAGTTGTACTTGGAGAGTGTTTCGTAATGGAGTGTGACTTCTTCCATCAGCTGACCAATAGTTGTACCGAAAGTACCCTCCGCCACACTTGCGGAGTGTGACGTAGATGCAGATATTGCCACTACACATGACGGCAAGTAACGTTCTCCAGTATCCACCAAACCCAATCCCTTTCATCGAATTGGCAGAGAAAATAGTGTGACTCATCACTCCAAATCCGTTATTTCCTGTGGCTTAGGATGAGCTGCTCGACCATTGTTCCCCATTCTCTTTAACTTCCCACGCACCGTGACTGTGCCAGCTGCACAGCTGGTAGCACTTTGTAACTCACGAGTAATTCCTTTTGGTGGTTTCATGTGATATTTTATGTACACTCTCAGCAATGCACGGCGGTCTCTGTCTGTCAGTACATTGATAGCAGGTCCAGCGGTCTTCGATATAGCTTGTTGTATCAGGTGTTGTGAACTGAGTGTCGCCCGGCTTGCAACAGGCCCGGTGTAGACAGGTGACTGGCTGGTGCTTTAGCACTTTAGGTGCTGTGGGCGAGTTAACTCGTCACGCTCCGCCGCTCCCCGGGTGCTGAAGACGTCTTTAAACGCTGCCTATAACGGCCGCCATGACGTGTTTACCCGTTCATTTCTACACTCTCACTGCTGCGGGTGAGTTAGTTGCATATCTCGGTGAATAAATCGGTGAATAAAAATGTTTCCGGTATTTAGTATCCAACATACGTGCTTCTTTGCATGTTACCATTTGCAAAAAGCCTCGTTCGATATTTTCAACCCATTTATAAAATATGACGATTTTTATGACGACACGACGCCCAACACGGAGGGACGGGAATGGGCACGCCTACAAGATGACTTAGACCAAATTTCTAGTGGTGTGATGAATCGCAGCTAGCTCTAAAAATAGAAAAATAGAAGTTAATGCAGATGAGTACGAAGAACAAACCTGTATGTTCGAGCACAGCATTAGCAGTGTGCTGCCTGACACAGTCAAGTCGATTAAATATCAAGACGTAACATTGCAAAGGAATATGAAATGGAATGAGCATGTAAGGATTGAAGCAGGTAAGACGAGACGGCTTCGGTTTATTGAGAGAATTTTAGGAAAGTGTGGATCATCTGTAGAGGAGACCGCATATAGGACACTAGTGCGACCCATTTTTGAATACTGTTCGAGTGTCTGGGGTCTGCACCAGGTGGTATGAAAGGGAGACAGCGGAGCAATTCAGAGGTGGGCTGCTTAATTTGTTACAGGTAGGTCCGAACAACACGAAAGTATTATGGGGATATTTCGGGAATTCAGTTGGGAATCACTGGAGGGAAGGCGACGTTCTTTTTGAGGAGCAATGTTAAGAAAATTTAGGAAACGGCATTTGAGGCTGACTGCAGAACGACTCTCCTTGAATCAACGTTCATTTCGCATAAGGACCATAAATATAAGATCAGAGAGATTAGGTACGAAGGCATATACGAGTACATAGTCGTTTTTCCCTGTCTCTATTTGCGAGTGGAACAGGAAAGGAAATGACTGGTAGTGGTACAGCGTACCCTCCGCTATTCAGCCTGCGGTGGCTTGTGTAGTATGTTTGTAGATGTGGATGTAGGTGTATCTTTGCAATCTCTTAGTGGGACGGTATACATAATTTGATGCAGCGTAGTAAGAATAATGGAAAGAAATTCAGTCCTTCATTGGTATCAGGCTGTATAAAGTGCAAAAATCAATTTTTTTCACCGAATAATTTTCTCGAAATCGGATAAAGACTAATTCATAGCTGGCGGACCGCCGTCTCTGAGCAGAGATAACACATCATTTGGCCAGCAGTACAACAACAAAGCCGCGCGCAGCACCGAATGCAGAGAGCACGTCTGTAGCAGCGGGAGGGTTATTGCTTACCTGAGTGGCAGCCAGGGCGCGTGCTCGGGCAGGTAGGCGGAGGGTGGAGGCTGGGGCTGCGGGCGCGCGCCGTACCGGCCGGCGGGGAAGCGCACGTAGCGGCGTAGGCGGCGCTCGGCGCTCACGTTGGGAGCGGACAGCTGCGCGGGCCACGCCGGGGTTCGCAGCGGGGCCGCCGCCTGCGCCGCAGACAGCGCCACCAGCACCAGCAGCGCCGCGATGCACGCCGCTGCGCTGGCCCCGCGGCTCCTGCGGCATAAAACACTCCACTCACTAACCGGTTCGCGATGAGCAAAGCGACAACGAATTAGTCTCCGTAGTCGGGCATGGCGGTTTAGCTACAGAAAGTCCGCGCTCGTAGATTCATTCCAGGAGTGGAAACCGAAATCTTTCCACGTGCCAAATCCGGCATTTGTCAGGAGAATGAAAAAACACTGTGTCTCTATTTGTGTATAACTAATTTGGATCCAAAAAACTAAGAAGGTAATCTGATACGACAGAATCTTGCTTCTTAATGGATCGCCGCAAAAAATAATGATACAAATCAGAAAATAAATACTTTATTAAAAACATTCTAATCACGATAGCGGGAAGCTGACTGGTTCTAAGTACCAATAAGAAAAGTTATACAAATTGGTTCTTGCAGAGAAGAAAACAGGAACCATGCACTGTAAATAATGCTATTTATTTTCACAAATAGCGACATTATAGGTTTCGAACCGAGAGGATCATCTTCAGACGGCTGTTCATGTACATACAGCATTTGTTGTTGATTGAATTAGTTCTTGAATTTTTTTTTCTCGGCAACTAACGTAAACACCAACAACCCCAAACATATTATAAAAATGGAGGTACATATGTATGCATGTATGTTCCACAGCTCCTAAGACAATGTACCGAATTAAATCAAACTTCTTGCTATTATCGCTTACTGTCTGGAAATCATTGGTGTAGGCCATGAAACACCTATCTATAAAAGGCGTCGGGGTGGGGATGAAAAAGCAGTGTAACCCACGACGCGCGAATACCCATACTTAAGTCATCCAGTATTTGAGAATGATAAGGCCTGGAGATTTGCAACAAACTTTACACGTAGTTTTAAACCTTTATGAAACTTTTTCGTGCTGACGACCCCCATAAAATGATGAAAGAAAAAAAGTTTATCGTTTAATATATTTTAGCTGTTTATGTAGTAAAAGCGCCGAATGAAGCACGACGTTTCAATTTATTACTTATTTACTACAAACTATACTAACGACAAATTCTGCAGACAGTATTCATATATACCACTGATAGATAAGAAAAATTGTATGTTTGTACGACGCATGGTTCAGAAGATGTGATGTCATATACAGTGAAATGCATGAAAACTGCCACATCATGCAAGACGTTTAAATTTATTACTTCGATGATTCAAAGTCTATTCACAACACTTTTCACAGACACTATTCACATCTGCTCCAGTATATGCTTACAGAAGCACATCTTTGTACGACACATTGTTAATGAGAGATGACGTCATAAACATTGAGTTGCGTGAAGATCAAACCGCAGGGCGAAATTCGCTAGACATACACGTGAAACATGCGTATAAAAACGTGTGATATATGTTAACTATGTGTGACACATATTTGATATGTGCATACACGGACAGCGTCACGGGTAAAAGCTTATCCTCATCCCCTGGAACGATTTCAACCAAATTTGATACACATATTAGTTACAATCTGGAAACACAGTCTCCTGTTGGGATGAGCGTGATGACGCAGGGATAGTAGGGGGAGGAGTAGATGGACAGAAAGACTGGTTGAGGGAAATGCACAGAAAGAGTGGAGAGGAGGAGACGGACAGAGAAAGGAAAGAAGAGAAGACGGACGGAGATAGGAGTAGAAAGAGATAGCCAAAGAGAGAGAGGGGGGGGGGGGGGAGGAGATGGACTAATAGAAGACTGAAGTAAATACTACCCGGGAAATGCCGGGTAACCGGCCGTTGTGGCCGAGAGGCTCAAGGCGCTTCAGTTTGGAGCCGCGCGACCGCTACGGTCGCAGGTTCGAATCCTGTCTCGGGCATAGATGTGTCTGATGTCCTTAGGTTAGTTAGGTGTAAGTAGTTCTAAGTTCTAGGGGACTGATGACCTCAGATGTTAAGTCCCATAGTGCTCAGAGCCATTTGAACCATTTTTTTGAATGCCGGGTACTCAGCTAGCGTAATATAATCGTGAACAGCCATCTGAAGATCAACCGGTAACGACCTTATTTCTGTAAGTATACTGTAGCTGGTTGTGGTTTTCTTCTTTACAAGAATGAACTTGTATTTTGTACAGATCCACAACCTCAAAGATTTTAGTTTTCGGCAGAAAAGAGCAAGAAATTTTTTGGTCCAATCCAAGTGCCACTAATACTGAGGTGTTGCGTCTTATTCGTGATAATACAAGCACAGATGTATAGCAACATGTTTTTAACTAATGAAACTGTAATCAACAAAAACCATTTCTCCTATCTTTTAAATTTTGGAACTCTAGAGGGAAGCACAGCTTGGCACAAAGGCCATGCCCCATCTACTAACGCATGTTTGTAAGACTACCTGAATCCTGTCTAGGAACATGAAACAGAGTACGCAGAACACAACAGAACTGAAAAATGGCATTTAGAACGTTTTCCATTTCCACTCTCTCTTTGTTGTGCACATAACGCAGTTTGGTCGTGGGAAGGAAGAAATTGGCTTTTATTATCAGAACGAGGCCTACCACCATAGAGTTGACGTTCTTTAAAAAAAAAAAAAAAAACGTTTGTGAAATCCTGTGGGATTCAACTGATAAGGTCATCAGTCCCTAAGCTTACACACTACTTAACCTAAATTATCCTAAGGACAAAGACACACACCCATGCCCGAGGGAGGAATCGAACCTCGGCCGGGACCAGCCGGCAGTTCTTTTCCACCCAGACTGACGCAAGTTCCCGAGAACCAAACGCCAGTGGTATACTTGGTATGTGACTCATTTCATGCGCTACTCGATAACCACAGCCATTCCAGACGTATAGGACTTTCAATCTTATCTGCAACAGTAACACTGGATCATGTGACAAATGTGATACGCTGAGCGATTACAAAAGTTTTTAATCATCTCTCTTGGTCTGAATTGGAAAGGAATACAAGAATGAGTGGGCCTAAGTCACGGTACGAAAAGCGCTCCCAAAATATTACAGAACCACCTCCGGCCTGAACTACACGCTCTTCGCACTACTGGTTAAATGCCACATTTGTAGCTCGGCGGCTTGTGTAGTTTAAAAAGAGGCAAATTGGCGACTCGTCGGCCCACACTACTCGCCTCTCTCTACTAGACATTTCATGTGTTGTTTGGTCTTGCTTTATGTGGCGGTATGAGAAGTGGCATTCTGCGAGATACCTCAATCCAAATATCCATCGCATGCAGTTCCTTTCGGTATGTTCATCGGATACTGATTAAGATGGACCTACATTCACTGATAGCGGTGATTCCAAATGTTCAAATGTGTATGAAATCTTATGGGACTTAACTGCTAAGGTCATCAGTCCCTAAGCTTACACACTACTTAACCTATATTATCCTACGGAGAAACACACACACCCATACCCGAGGGAGGACTCTAACCTCCGCCGTGACCAGCCGCACAGTGCATGACTGCGGTAATTCCCGTCGGATTTTTAACCGACTGTCATTGACAAGGCGTGACACTCGTCGCCGGTCCGTGTTGGTTAGGAATTAAGTTGCGCCCTACCAAAACTACGGTTTGGTAGTTTCCGTACACTACATAAACGACGTAGTAAATGGTAGGTTTACTTCAGTATTAGTAGCATTGGTAGGGAAAGAAACATAAACGAATGTGTGAAAGAGAAACTCTGAGACGACGACTTCTATCTCTATTTTTTTATCCGTTTTGCACGTAATTAGAACCGCACATCGTTCAGTGTTAGTCCATTGTGTATTTTATATCCTTAGAAATATGAATTGCATTTTATAAGTAATAAAAGTTAGTTGCATTTTTATGTAACTAAAGGAATTACTTTTAGTGCAAATACATTTTACATGCACAAACATAAAAACCTTTATAATTATTGTTATTTTGTACTCAACGGAACGTTTTTCATCATGATCAAAGGCAATAGTTTCCTATTATTACCGACCAGTGCGAAAGTTGGTTTATATAAAGTCGACGAAGTATTGGAGAGATGTTTGATCCGCTTTTATTTAGGTTTTTTTTAAATTTTTATATCTTTTTTTAGAAAATTGCATTTTCTAACGTTACATGAAAATTAATAATTTTGGATTGCCTTTATATATATATATATACACTCCTGGAAATGGAAAAAAGAACACATTGACACCCGTGTGTCAGACCCACCATACTTGCTCCGGACACTGCGAGACGGCTGTACAAGCAATGATCACACGCACGGCACAGCGGACACACCAGGAACCGCGGTGTTGGCCGTCGAATGGCGCTAGCTGCGCAGCATTTGTGCACCGCCGCCGTCAGTGTCAGCCAGTTTGCCGTGGCATACGGAGCTCCATCGCAGTCTTTAACACTGGTAGCATGCCGCGACAGCGTGGACGTGAACCGTATGTGCAGTTGACGGACTTTGAGCGAGGGCGTATAGTGGGCATGCGGGAGGCCGGGTGGACGTACCGCCGAATTGCTCAACACGTGGGGCGTGAGGTCTCCACAGTACATCGATGTTGTCGCCAGTGGTCGGCGGAAGGTGCACGTGCCCGTCGACCTGGGACCGGACCGCAGCGACGCACGGATGCACGCCAAGACCGTAGGATCCTACGCAGTGCCGTAGGGGACCGCACCACCACTTCCCAGCAAATTAGGGACACTGTTGCTCCTGGGGTATCGGCGAGGACCATTCGCAACCGTCTCCATGAAGCTGGGCTACGGTCCCGCACACCGTTAGGCCGTCTTCCGCTCACGCCCCAACATCGTGCAGCCCGCCTCCAGTGGTGTCGCGACAGGCGTGAATGGAGGGACGAATGGAGACGTGTCGTCTTCAGCGATGAGAGTCGCTTCTGCCTTGGTGCCAATGATGGTCGTATGCGTGTTTGGCGCCGTGCAGGTGAGCGCCACAATCAGGACTGCATACGACCGAGGCACACAGGGCCAACACACGGCATCATGGTGTGGGGAGCGATCTCCTACACTGGCCGTACACCACTGGTGATCGTCGAGGGGACACTGAATAGTGCACGGTACATCCAAACCGTCATCGAACCCATCGTTCTACCATTCCTAGACCGGCAAGGGAACTTGCTGTTCCAACAGGACAATGCACGTCCGCATGTATCCCGTGCCACCCAACGTGCTCTAGAATGTGTAAGTCAACTACCCTGGCCAGCAAGATCTCCGGATCTGTCCCCCATTGAGCATGTTTGGGACTGGATGAAGCGTCGTCTCACGCGGTCTGCACGTCCAGCACGAACGCTGGTCCAACTGAGGCGCCAGGTGGAAATGGCATGGCAAGCCGTTCCACAGGACTACATCCAGCATCTCTACGATCGTCTCCATGGGAGAATAGCAGCCTGCATTGCTGCGAAAGGTGGATATACACTGTACTAGTGCCGACATTGTGCATGCTCTGTTGCCTGTGTCTATGTGCCTGTGGTTCTGTCAGTGTGATCATGTGATGTATCTGACCCCAGGAATGTGTCAATAAAGTTTCCCCTTCCTGGGACAATGAATTCACGGTGTTCTTATTTCAATTTCCAGGAGTGTATATTCATGCTGCAACATACCTCTTTTTCACACTACAGATCAACAATTTTCGAAAAAACATGAATTAAACATTGACAGATTTACTTTTGCTATATATACTGTTTATTTTTAAGTAACAGACAGGTGGATAACTATGTAGAGAAAAATGTCCCGTAGGTTACGCGGCCGATCATATATTCTCACTCAGTTTGTAGATGGTTCACTGCTTCCGATTTCTAGGGGAATCTTGTAACATATTGGTCACATACGCAAACAAAGTGATGGAAATGAGATAACGCCCGACAGGTATGGAACACACCCAATGTACAAGTAACCCGGGTAGGATCTTAACTGACCAAGTCTGGTGGGAAAACTACCAAACTCTACGATAGTCTTCGATAGCCTACGGTAGTTTTACAACTCTAGTAAGGGACACTTTACGAAAACTGTTCATACACCTTGCTACAAGGCTACGAGTTGTACACCTGTTCTTGTAAATACGGTTGGCTCAAAACAGCTCTGAGCACTATGGGACTTAACAGCTGACGTCATGAGTCCCCTAAAACTTAGAACTACTTAAACCTAACTAACCGAAGGACATCACACACATCCATGCACGAGGCAGGATTCGAACCTGCGACCGTAGCGGTCGCGCGGTTCCAGACTGAAGAGCCTAGAACCGCTCGGCCACCTCGGCCGGCCAGATGCGTTTGACACTCCTTGTTGATATACCAACAAAACTGGCAGCTTCATTCACTATGCGGTAACGGGCAGGTCCAAACACTAAGCCCCATTAGTCCAACATTTTTCGGGCGTGCATCGGGAATATTTTAAATTCATGTTCCGATGTCTCGGCAGACAAGCTTTCAGCCATTCACACTGTGGAATAAACGCTCATGTGTCAGAGATTACACTGTTAATAACAAGAGCGTTAGTCATAGATTAAACTCGATAGGTCTAAGAGTAAAGCAAAGCAAGCGCAGAATCGGTGAACCTACAATGCTTACTAAGTGTATTGTTGGTAATTTTGGATGGCATGAAGACTTAGGAAATTTCCTTCGAGAGCACAGAGGTGAAATGTGGGGTTTCCATAATTTGACGAGCAGGGAAACCTCGTCTCGGTTGAGCAGGTTCCATGATCACTGAATCCCAGTAGGATGCACTACCGAAACATGATTGAATATTCGATCCGATGGGAAAACTTCAAGAAACACTATACCTTCACTTAGACACAACTCCACATCGAACCATCTTACTGCAATGTTTCCACACAGTCTACTGGCACAACCACACCGCTTCACTGTCATCATTTAAGTCAACGGTGGAGGGTCATATGAACACTTGGTAACAGGTCCACGCCTACTACCGTGCTCTAAATCGAAAGTTGTGCTCTTTTAAGGATGTGAGTAATATTTTTTCCAGTGTGCTTTCATCCTAGAAAGTGTGTTCTACTGGAACAGCCCCGAGTATAGCTCGTTCAGCAAGTCTTCGACAGTGAGCATTGAAGGCGCTTTTGTATGTAGACACAGAAATGGCGCATCTCTAAGCGCCCAAGCGTATGCCATGATCCGTCCTGACTTGGGCTTATTTGGTTTACGGTATATGGTGTCACCAGTGTTTACCATATGAGTTTTTCCTTTCCTCCGCGATTAATTAGATAATGTGGACAAAGATGATATTCGTTTAGCGCACGGATGAGGTTCCTGTTTATCATTTTTTTTAAATGCCTGTAAGATGGACTGTTATACCTAGATTAACTGACTAAGATGTTCTGCCACTTGTAATGATTTATGAAAACAGTGTATATGAATTTGTTCATTTGCTGTCAACGTGACTGTGCAACATATACTGTCCAGACACGTTAATATGACCACTTGTCAAAAGTCTAAATAAGCACCTTCTGCAGCGCGGTCCGCTGCGAGGGGTGCGGGAAGAGTGTCAGAGAGGTTCTGGAGCGTACTGACAGGGATATGGAGCCATACTGACCCCAGGACCATGGCCACCTGCACTGCGTTTCTCGGCTGAGGCTCCATCGCGCGAACAGCCCGACTGAGGTGCCCCCACAGATTCTGGACTGGGTTTAAATCCAGAAGTTTGGTGGCCAAGAGAGTACGGTAAACTCATTCAGGTGTTCTTCGAACCACGCACGTACACTGCGAGCTGTGTGACGCATTCTTTTGTCCTGCTCGTAAATGCCACCGTGCCGAGGAAAAACGAACTGCATGTAAAGGTGGACGTAGTCCCCAAGAATAAATTAATATTGTAGCAGAAGAAGCCGAATAACACAGTCACTGTAGTGCAACGGTTATGATACTAGACTGTTCCATGGAGGATCGTGAGTTCAAAACTCACCTAAACTGTAAAATCTTAATTTCTATATTCGGTTCGAGTACATCCTAGAAGTATCCAGATATGTCAAGAATCATTGTACTGGAATGTCCTGTAACTGTATATATACTGTATGTGTTCTGGCCGGAGGCACTTCGCTCCGCGCTCTTGTATGTGCAAGTGCTGAATAAACCTTCGTTAAGTGAAGTTAGTGTTCGTCATTCATCTAATTGCACCTTCTTCTACGTGACAATATTACTGTTGATCCATAGTGTCTTCCAGAATGTCGAGATCACCCAGGGAATGCCACGAAATCATTCCCCAGTCTATGACTCTCCCTCCTGCGGCCTGGACCGTTCAGACGATCTTTGCAGGGTGTTTGCCTTCAAACATTTCACGTCGATGGAGCATAAAACGTGATCCATCTGAAAAGGCCACGAATTTAAGCTTCGTCGCCGACGAGCAGTTGTCAGCATGGGCGCATGAACCAGCAACATTCGCTGTATGATCATTCAGTAGTCACTGATGGTAGCCTCCTATTTCATCTGGGTGGTCAGCTGCTCAACAGTTGCACGTATATTCGTCCGTAGACATCTCTTCAGCCAGTCATTTTACCATGCGCTGTATACTTTAACAACAGTGGCTCGCGCATAGTCCACAAACTTAGCCGTTTCGGTAATGCTTCCACCCTTGGCCCGAAAGCCAATGATTATGGCCTTCTGGGCGTCATATAAATCTCGTCGAACATAGGCGGTGGTCACGTTAATGCGAATGGACCGTGTAGTTTCATCTGACTCAATGGAAAGTGAAAATATTTATTTCCAAGGAATTTATGTCATTCTACCTGAAGATAGGCTCAATTAGTGAATCTAATTTAATACGAGACAACTGGTTTACTTTGAATTTCCTGAAGAAATAATAGGGGTTACGATTATACGAAAAAATTTTAATGCTGAAAATTTTCTACGGGAGGTCATCAGAAAAATTAATGAAACAAAACACGGCTTGAAAAGTAGTTTCCCACTTACGTTAATATATTTAGAGTAACAACAAAAAACATAAAAATGTACGTGAGGACATACTTACTGTACATTACAAAAAAAAAAAAGTCGGACAAGTGCAAGAAGGACTCACGCTCTCAGGTGTCCGTGCAAACTTAATTATATATGTAGATAGTTCATCCATAGGTTTTGATGAGTGGGTTTGCAAATATCGAAATATGTAACATAAATGGCCGTATCTTTTGATTGCATTGACTTAGAAGCATAATATTTTATACCACCAACCAGCCGTAGACGTTAGTATTTGACATAAATGTCAACTGTATACCGATATTCTTTCCTTACAAGAAGGAGTCTTAACACGCGGACAGACAGACGGACAACAAAGTGATCCTATAAGGTTTTCGTTTTTACCGATTGAAGTACAGAATCCTAAAAGTCATGAAGAGAGGTAATATATTAGCGCAAGACTTGACCTCTCACCTAGCTTTGTGCACTGTGACCTTTTTCACGCTTTATCAACTCAAAAAACTTGTAATTTCTCGACGTTTTAATACATCTGCAGGTAAATGAAAACTGTCATTTCTGTTAGCATAGTTTTCTAGAACCACTAAATTTTTCCCAGTGATTTGCCACACAGTTTCATTAAAAAAAAATGGCTCTGAGCACTATGGGACTTAACTACTGAGGTCATCAGTCCCCTAGAACTTAGAACTACTTAAACCTAACTAACCTAAGGACATCACACACATCCATGCCCGAGGCAGGATTCGAACCTGCGACCGTAGCGGTCACGCGGTTCCAAACTGACGCGCTTAGAACCGCACGGCCACACCGGCCGGCCACAGTTTCGTAATACTGTACTTGCAGTATGGGCAGGATGTAACATTCTCAGACCATTGAGTGGGGTATAGAAGTCGCAATCCAGGCATTAAGGAAGGGCAACTCAGGTACATTAAGTTACAAAATATTGTTGGTACCAGCTGAAGTAAAAGCACATAATATATCAAATGTGTGTACGTTACTAATCTACGTTTTTTACGTGCCGATGGTCCTCCTGTTTCAGCAATACACCCACCCTTCAACGCTGCACCATACAGGTAACCAATAGCGAACAGTAATTGAGGTATGCAGCACTAAGCTCTGCGGGAATGCAGATTGGCTCGCCGTTCTCACCACTTGACTTCGCCCTAAATCCCGTCGCTGCCACGGGTAACGAGTCATCGGACTGCTTACACAACATCGTGGTACGCGAAGAGGCGAAGTGGCTTCTGCTTACGGAGACGAGTGGATGGCGCGTGGGACGATCCTCATTCACTGGAGCCCTATGAGTATTCATTATCTGAGCGTGCTACTGCCAACTTTGACACGAAGGTAAGTGATTCAACGTTTCAACTTGGTGATTTACCGGAATCTGTGCTGCATCGAGCCACTAACAGGACAGAACTTCAACAATCACAGTGAAGGTAACAAATGTCGTAGTGCGGTTCCAAAGCGTAAGTCATGGTTGCACTAGCATTCAAAACGAAGGAAGTTGTTTAAATACGACTAGGACAGTATCGTCAACTAGTACTGTAGCTGTGGTCGCCTCTTGGCTGTCGGAACAGATGTCAGATTGCTATTAATTTCCACAGAACTTATTAAACAGTAAGAAGATGCACAATAGTAGCTTAAAATGACCGTAGTTCCAGTAAAGTTGGCTCTACCCATGTAAGGAGATAGCACATGTTCCCTTAACAGGACGATACCACAAAGTGTGAAGACATTGGACGGTAGAAGAGCTTAAGAGGAAGAAAATCGAAAAGAACCTGTTTTGTTGTCTTCCGATTCACGAATAATATCGAAGCTTGGAAACGTGTGAGTTTACATAGAGGGAGAGCGCAGAACGAGTTATAATAGCAGCTTTGTTCGTAGAATATCCTATGCCATGGTGGGATGGTACTATATGACTCAGCATTCGGAGACCTATAGTTTTCCACGGGAATGTTAATGGATTTTTGACATTGCAATAGTAAGTGGATGCTATGCTTGGACGTGTTGTTTGGTTATGCTGGTGGTATTGGCGTTTCTCACCCATGTTACTTAGTGGAAGACAAGCTATGATCTGGGGGCATCACTTGAGTGCCGATGGCAGTGTATTCTTCACACTTGAAACCTATTATTGTGCCTGCAATTAAAATGGGAGATGTGGTGCTATTAAATCAGCATATCTCAATCTGAACAGAGGAACTCTTTACTAACATCACGTTGTTGTTATAGTCTTAGTGCAAAGACCTGTTTGAATCAGCTCTCCACGCTAGTATATATTGTGCAAGCCTCCCAAATTCTGCACAACTATTGCAGCTTACATCCATTCCGATGTACCTGCTTATTAACATCTTAACATTTATATAACGCAGATGATAAACGATGCTGGCATATGGCATGTACCCCGGGTGTGACAGAATTTTGCCGTAACAATGTGCCACATCCCGTAAGATAAGGTAAGGTAAATCCGACTTCAACCAAAGGATTTGTTTGAACACCACGGTGTTTTACTAGGTTTGATGCTTTTATAAGTTGTACGTACTTGCCTCCCTGCAACATTTGACATTAGTTAAACAGCTACGTACGGTTTCAAGTGGACTTCACACTACGGTACCACTAGGTATTTTCCTTATTTAGGTATCATTGCCACAGGTTAATGAAACAATAAAAATCCTTTGGTCGATCCAGTATTTAACCCTGAATATTTCGATCTGAAGTTTGTTACTTACTTATTCGTCATGCTGTACTGACATCTGATTGTTTTGACCAGAGGTCATATAAACGTCGAATATTTGATTTATATCGTTTCAAGTGTTTGAATACTACTGGACTTGATAGAGTTTCATTATGTGATCAGCGCACCAACAAAAATGGTTCAAATGGCTCTGAGCACTATGGGACTTAACATCTGAGATCATCAGTCCCCTAGAACTTAGAACTACTTAAACCTAACTAACCTAAGGACATCACACACATCCATGCCCGAGGCAGGATTCGAACCTGCGATCGTAGCAGCCGTGCGGTTCCGGACTGAAGCGCGTATAACCGCTCGTCCACCGCGGCCGGCCAAAGCACCAACAGCTATAGTGAAGCGCACTGTTAATAAAAAAATTAGGATGAAAAACCACAATGAAAATTATGGCTGGAAGGTATATCGATAACATATGGATGCTTCACATGTCCACTAAGACGACCGGCAACTCTTAGACACACATAATAAAACATTGCTCCGTGAAATCGATCTGTAATTTTTTAAGTATGGGCATGGTGCCCGAACACTTGCTGTGTATTGAGGAGGCCATGACAGAAGTCACTGCTGTTATCGATGCGAAAGTCATTGTCTCCTGCTGAGAAAATGATGATGATTATGATGGGTTGAGGGGGCGCTCGGCATCACGGTCATCAGCGCCCTGACGAAAAGTCAACATGAAAGCTCATGGGTGGGGACGAAGGCTGTCCCCACATGCTGAGCGGTTTCTAACGTACTAAAGTCTGTCGCCCTTCCCCACCAGTCTAGGGATGAGGCCTGACAGTTCAAAAAATTTCACTACTCTGTTAATACTGGTATCGGTATCTGCGAAGACGGTGGTCCTGCGGAGAAAAGTCGCGAAAAGGTTAAGGCACTGGATCTCCATTCGGAAAAGAACCAATATCATTTCCCCATCTGGATACAATTAAGTCTTTCTATGAATAAATCAGGATTTTTGCTTAGTGATGTCAACCGTGGGGCTACTTGAGTGAAACGTCGCGACTCCAAGGTCTGGGAATCTGACAACAACCATGAAAGCATTTTACTGATCCCAGCCGCTCCATACCGCATTCGAATGAATACGTCTGCGCGGACTTATCCGTCATGGCAGGAACCGGAGCTGGTGTGCTATTTTGAAACTTTCTGCCAGATTAAAACTGCATTCCCGACCGGGAATCGACCCCCAAGCCTTTTCTCTCGTGACAGTGCTGCTACTAACTGAACAATCCAGGTGTCTGGATAGCTCAGTTGCTAAGAACTTGTTATGAGTCACCTTCCAGCCTGCTGCTATCTTCGTGACATACTTCATATATCATACTTCTAGCTGTGCAAAAATAACAGTTCTTCTTCTTAGGTGAAGGCCTTCTAGGGATCACGTTCTAATTTCAGTTCTTAATCCTTTGTTGTTCTTTCCTTTTGTTCCAGTATTACTTTGTTGTCTCAGATGTTTCTTTTTCCTGCCTTCAGTCCACTTTTCACAATTTACTTCTCCCTCTTACTTTCAAAGCCTACCACTTTTAAAACTTATTTCCTAAACATCTCTCTCTTTCCAGTACATATTCTCTCTGTTATTCCTTCGCAAGTCTTCCCTATCCTCTTGAATCAATGTTGTTGTTAATTTCTGTTCCATAAGGTATTTGAAGATCCGATTGGTGAGTTTATTGTCATCCATTCTGTAAATATGTCCTAAAATAGTAATCTCCTCTTCATTATTGTTTGTGATATATTTTCGATGTTCATTTCGTTGTTAGTTCTTAATTTCCAAAATGCTGCATTTTTCGAGGACCTAATATTTTTCATCATTCTTCTTTGTAATATTTCTAGTTGTGTGTGAATTCCTAAGAGACCAAACTGCTGAGGTCATCAGTCCATAGACTTACACACTACTTAAACTAACTTATGCTAAGAACAACACACACACCCATGCCCGAGGAAGGACTCGAACCTCCGGCGGGAGAGGCCGCGCAATCCTTTACATGGCGCCTCAAACCACGCGGCTACTTGTATTTTATCAAGCTTATAATTTAATGCTGGACATTCGCTTTAATACAGGCATTCTGGTTGAACTACTACGTTGTAGTGTGTGTGTTTTTTTTTTTTTTTTGAGTCTTTTAGATAAGCAATTTATATTTATTATTTTAGGTATTCTTACTTATATCATAAGCTTTTTTCCATCTTGTGTATCCTTTCCTCGAAAGCAGGTTTTCTTAATCCGTTTCTTGAATAGTATGACCCAATTATTTGAATTTTTTACCTTTTGTATTTGCTCAATATCTGTTATAAAATTTTTGGAGCACTTTTTATATTTCTTACAAGTTTTATTATCTCTGCAGATATTCTTAAGTCTGTCATGTTGACTGTCTCTTTTAAAAGATTCACTCGCACCGCTCCTCGTGTCAGGCTTTCAGGAAGTATGGCAGAATCATTTACAAATTCTAGGTAATTTTTTTCTCAGTAGAACAAGTGGCGATATTTTGGATACCTTCAGCTTTTCATTCAAAATTCGTACAATGTTCGCCATTACACAGGTGAAAATAAGTGGAGATAGACCGTCGCTGCCTGACCAGCTGTATTTATTTTGAAAGGTTGAGGTATTTCACCAATAAATTTTAGTTTTGAGATTGTGTCTGTCGGTTCATGGATTGCTTTGTCTAGGGTTTCCCTGTCAGTACCGCCAAAAGATTTTTTAAAATTAATAAATGTAACAACTAAGTCTTTGGAATTTAATTATCTGTGACGTATTATTGATATCAGATTGAAAATCTGTTCTGAGCAACATTCCCCCTTTCTAAACCTACCCTGATATTCAGCCAGTTGACAGTCTCTGTTAAGTAATATCGTTAAAAATATCTTATAGTCAGTTAATGATAATATCTCTGTATGCCTTTGGTAAAAGGGATATGCTACTGTAATGCCAACATCTTGCGTGTTACCCTTCTTGTGCGAGGGATGTATTATAGCAGTTCATTGTAATCGTGCAATTATTTTATTTAAGTTATTTTGGCACACACACGAGTAAAACAGTCAAGAGAAACGCCTACACATTTCAAAGGGCCCTGCACACAGTTCAGGGACGTTACCGAAAGTCACTTGAACGATATATTCGGAAACATTCGACGGTCACCAGCATTTTAAAAAAATGGTACTGTAAATGTAACAACTAAGACTTTGGAATTTAACTAATACGAATAACAGATTCGTATGAGGCATATCCAGTGATACAACACTTCTGTAGCTATGGAAAGAAATTACGGAGTAACAATACGTTGAATACCAATATTCAACGTATTATTACTCCGTAATTGTTGTGCCGTACTTGCGGTCATTTGAATGACACGCCGACTGATAATTTACTCCAAACTCTACTAAAACTAATGCCGACAGGATAGCTATATGTTACGTTTACGCTACCTCTCGACATAATCGCGCTATTATTTATTATTTTTATTTATTTTTAACTATTCTTATTTATTTATTATTTATTGTTAAATTATCTGCGAGCTCTTCTTTGTATCTTTATAGTATTATATGAATAATTCGATAATTTCTCTTTATATTATAGACCAACGATGATGCATAGTATGTATTGGTGATACATCTTTGGTTAGAAACAAGATAAACGTTCAGATGCAAAAGACGAATTTCTTATTATCTACATTATAAATGTAATTTATCGGTTTCGTTTTTTTATTCGAGTACAACAAATACAGCTGCTGTTACTTCTTAGTCTTTGTTTATATTTCTGTGTATACACTTACATAGGTCAGAATTAGCTACACTGAAAAAGGCCAGGCTCTTAATCTGTAGCACTGCGAATCACATGTCTGAACGACATTCCGATGAAACTATGTCGTCATTTCTCTATATCACAAAGTTCCTTAAAGAACACAGCGCCTCGTTGTTTCCAGGGCACGGAAGTTGGAGAGAAACACCAACCGAGGTGGTTCAGGTGTTAAAGAGGCTGTATTCGTATTCTCAGTGAGCTGGTTGCGAATCCCCGTCAGTTATCCTGATTTAGGTTTCCTGTGATGTTTCTACATAATATCAGGCGAAAGGCGTCTGCTGTTCGCTTCCCCAGCCCTCCTTTAATTGAAGTAGTTCTCTGTCTCTGATCAGTCGAGCAGAAAAAAGTGTTCTAGGCATGTCACTGGCAGATCGAATTCTTCTAAAAAAATCAGCTAGTTAACGAAAAATCGCAGAGGCTAGTCAGAAACTGAAAAATATGGGTTTTGTGTACATTTTGGCGGTTGTGGGGAAGTTTCGCAATGCT
The DNA here is from genome assembly GCF_023864345.2 of Schistocerca serialis cubense. Taxonomy (NCBI): domain Eukaryota; kingdom Metazoa; phylum Arthropoda; class Insecta; order Orthoptera; family Acrididae; genus Schistocerca; species Schistocerca serialis. The sequence continues at coordinate 464,439,618 of NC_064640.1, read as the reverse complement.
AAATCCTTCATTTTTTTAATGGTCACACGCATATAATGTCTGCTCAACAAAATTTTCTCTTCATGGAACAATTTTACGAATTTGTTAATACGACCTTTAGCGTCTGGATAGCTCTAGATGGAGTGGAAATGTTTTCACGGTGTCTCACTGTAGTTAACAGAAATCGTTCAACGAACGGTTAACAGATCCCCACAAACACGTTGTGATGCTTTAAGCAGTCCTCACACGGGACGAGGCAGCTAACGTTGACGTGGACGTGTACGGAACATCCGACCTCTCAAGAGAGACAGCCGTCGGCACACGGGAGGAGCTGCTTAGAGTGATTTGCGCTCTCAGAGTTATCCGGTGGCAGTTCTCGGCTTAATTTGGCTCGCGTAGCACACTGTTTGATTACGAAAATCGAGGAGCATAAAATAACTGCATGAACGTTAAAATTCCGAACATGGCTGCTATTCAGCAACGGTGAGTGTAAATGAATGATTTGAGAGAATCAGCAACCAGTTGCAGGTATATAGATTATTATTATTATTGGCTTTCGGCATGTGTCCATTCAGCCATTTCAATAGTGAAATGTCAGTTATGACATTACAAACGTAAGGACAACACAACAACCAGTCCCTGAGCAGAGAAAACTCCCGACCAGGCTGGGAATCGAACCCTGGCTCCTTTGGTTAGCAATTCGCAGCGCTGACTGCACAGCTGCGGATGCGGACGGGTAAAATCCCTTAACCATGGTTTCAACAACTGTAAAACTAATTTCATCAGTAGTACATGGACGTACAAAACCACATATTGCCGACGACAAATTTCGGAGCAAAGAAGCTTATGTCAAGTTAAAAAAAAATGTTCAAATGTGTGTGACATCTTATGGGACTTCACTTCTAAGGTCATCAGTCCCTAAGCTTACACACTACTTAACCTAAATTATCCTAAGGACAAACACACACACCCATGCCCAAGGGAGGACTCGAACCTCCGCCGGGTCCAGCCTCATAGTCCAGGACTGCAGCGCCTGAGACCGATCGGCTAATCCCGCGCAGCTCATGTCAAGTAACATGGCATGTGTGCCATCAGTAAAACCAAATAAATTCCATTAAAAAAATTCCCATTTGGGCTGGTCTAAGCGTAAAGGTCTTCACATTAAAATGTGCATGGATTTAAAGGGCAATGAAATGGTCCCTATGTGGTTGGTGCTATGCGCCACATAGTTAATAACGATACGAACATTAAGCCTTTCTCACTTGCTTGACATTTTCTGCCTGTGTCCTGTTCCTAGATCATTACGTCTTTCTTGCATTCGCAGCACCATATCTGCACCTGGTGGCCAAAATTGGAACTAATTTTTTCCAGCGTAACGTTTCCGCGTTAACACATTAGAATATCTACTAAGTTTCACTTCCATACGATAATTACATCCCAAAATGGACCTCTACGAGTAGCTGCACTTTAATGATAGCCACCTGGTATGAAATGGTGGACTGAGCGCAGGCAGTTGTGCGCCGCGCTGTGCACAGTACTACCTACACTGTTACGTGAGTTGCCTACCTTGTCAAGTGCGCTAGCACATACAGAGAATTGGTGTCCGCACATAAAGAGAATTGTCGCTATACCTACACTTCATGTAAATACAGTACCGTCTATAGCAGTTACCCCACATGTGTACATGTTGTAACTAGCAGTCACATGGCATCAATTCCGCCTTGTTTTTTACTCACACATTCAGATCGATTTTTTAGCTGTAATAATTTTGTAATTTTTATGACATCCGCGGGCCGACACTGGCAGCAAGGTACCAAATTGGATCAGATACCTAACAGAGGTTTTTCCCGTTCCGTTAAGAGTACGTCCTGTCATAAATTGTGAATTTTGTAGTAACATAAATTAGTAATAATTATACACTGCTTAGTATCACATTTATAGCTCAGTATTACTTCACAGAACATCGTCTTCCTACCAGGTGGCCGCACATTGCAGGGATGCTTAAGGTGTACGGAAAGCTTTAGGTGTCTAATACACGAGGATGAAAGACACCATAATTCTCACGAAACAGTTTTAAACGAATTTCGTGAACCTGTATTCGAAGAAGAACAGTTGCATCGCCATCGACGAGTCGAAGCGCACACTCTATTTAAAAAAAAAGTAATGATTGACAATAGAAAACTGATATTTTAGAAACAAACCAATTAAGATTCGCAGATGACTTAGCGTCACTAGCTAATAACATTCAAGAAGCCAGAAATCAAATAACAAGCCTACAAAATGCAGCATAACAATAGGACTCAACATATCATTCGAAAAGACTGAGATAATGGTAGCAGATCCACTAGTAGTCAACCTCATAACAGTAAATAACAGGAAACTAAAATGGTAAAACAATTTAAATATCTAGGAGAAATTTTAGCTTATTACTTGGACGAGAAACCTGCAAGACAAATAAGAACTAAAAAAAAAAGGTTCAAATGGCTCTGAGCACTATGGGACTTAAAATCGGAGGTCATCAGTCCCCTAAAACTTAGAACTACTTAAACCTAACTAACCTAAGGACATCACACACATACATGCCCGAGGCAGGATTCGAACCTGCGACCGTAGCGGTCGCGCGGTTCCAAACTGAAGCGCCTAGAACCGCTCGGCCACCCCTGAACTATTTTCAAAATCACCCAGAAAAACAAAATCTTAAAAGGAGAGAGAAAATAGCTAGAACATGCATAAATAAGAACTATCAGAAAGATGGACAATGGTGGATAGTATCTAATGAAGTGGTGTACAGCAAACTGAAGCCATAACAGATAATATGCGAAAAAAAGAATCAATTTTTTTATCATAGCATGAGGACACCAGAAACCAAATTATCAAAAAAAATTGTAGAGAAAGTTTGGGAATGAAGTAACAAGCAGCGTGAATAAAGGAATTCTGGGAGGATATGAAAGAGTTAGAATTAACCCTGGTCGATTAGCAAAACAAGACAGAAAATTTAAGGAAACTGCAAAACATAAAAATTAGATTCAAACCAAAAAGAGACATACGTCAAACCATAAAAAGGGCTTTTACAGATGAGAGACGACAAAAACGATCAGAAGGAATGAAAAGATACTGGGCAATTCAGAATGAAAACCTGTTGAAGAAGATGATCAGAAAATGACTGATGAGGCTGTAGAAGGAAAGGGAGGAGAAGAAGAAGAAAAAAAACCTGTTACCTAAATTTTGTTCTGAAGACAGAATAATGTCTTGGTGGACAACGAATTGTTAGTTAGAGGTTCAAGGATGCAGCCAAGGTCTGGTTAAACCGTTATACAATAGCTTGCTGAGAGGAGGCACTCACAGAACTACAGTGTCGTGGTTCAATAATTGTTTCTACGATCAATTCAACTGGTAGGGAAAGAAGGTGAAAACATGAAAACATGTGACAAATGGTGTGTGCTCGATTATTTTGTAGAACCTTTTTACCTCCTCGTATAGCTTCAGGTACAACTAATATTTTAAGACAAAAGGATGGGGTCCGACAAGGCCGAGATATGTGAACGCGATTTGTGACCATTTGTCTGGCACACAGATGAGCCTGTGGGTTGTTCTGGGTGATTTCTGACATCCGAATACGAAAATCTAGGGCTAGTTTCTCATTTCTGTATTATAAATGGTATTCTATGGATCTGAGCTGTTTCGTTTACGAGGAAGTGCAACGTAACATTCTTGGTGATTCTCTTAGAATACTATCAATATGCAACAGTACCATTCCATCAGACAGAAAACTGAGGCGGCCTCAACCTGTCACTGACTATGTAGGCTGCTATGACAACGAAAAAATAAACAGCTAAAACCAGATAAAAATTCACAGCCACACGGGATTCCTATCATAGATTCATAAAATCAGTGCACGCGCACACGCTGACAGGTAACCGATATTTCGAGAACGATGGATAACGTTTAACAAGCCATGTTAAATTAGAAGGTATTAGAAAAAATGTCTCTCCCATATAGGAATCGTTGACTGACGGGCGAATCACCCATGGACGGTGCACTCATTAAAACACGCGTGCTGTTTCGAGTTTCGGGTCACAGATCCGTTCAAATGGTTCAAATGGCTCTGAGCACTATGGGACTCAACTGCTGTGGTCATCAGTCCCCTAGAACTTAGAACTACTTAAACCTAACTAACCTAAGGACATCACACACATCCATGCCCGAGGCAGGATTCGAACCTGCGACCGTAGCAGTTGCACGGTTCCGGACTGCGCGCCTAGAACCGCGAGACCACCGCGGCCGGCACACAGATCCGTTTTCTCGACTATGTAGCGCAGTGATGGAATGTCTTTTCCGTAGTAATTACAATAATCGAAGTAAGCCACTTGCATTGCGTTATTTACGGAGCATTGCCATCTTGACACTAATTTCTTTGCTTAGAAAAGTAGTGATGACTCCATTTTTAAAGAAAGAGGGTGACGCTGACATTTTTTAAATCAACCATTTGTCATTACTATGTAGTATCCATGCAACATATTCGTGTAGCGACGCTGTTGTAATCTGCAAAAGTTATGGTATTCTGTAATAAAATCGTAAGATTTTACTGCAAAAACGTATGAGAATTACAGAAGGGGCAACATAAATGGGATTCCATGGAAGAAGTACAACTTAGTTGTTATTAAATCTTGTTAAATAAATTTCGAGAACTTGTAGCCCAAAAAGGCTGTGCGAGAATAATGTTACCACTACTGTATATCTCTCATATTGATCATAAGATAAGAATGATTATGACACAGTCATTTTTGTTTTCCCCTTGTTCAATACGGAGATAGCATAGGTTGGCTAAAGTAATTTCTGGGGTGAAATTTATGATTACCCGCAGTCACACAGTCACAAACTTTGTCCTGTAACTATTAGCGCATCAGATAAAGTTATGGTGATGTTAATAAGCTGTAATATATGATCTAACAGACTTGAACAGGGTAAATCACCAATCAGAGGCATACACAAATACTTAGTGATATGGTAACATACATAACCTTCACTATGTAATAACGTTTTGACGGCGTGGGACTAGAGGGCAGCATACAGCAGTCTTCTAAATTCTGGAGGTATAACCTGAAGCGTCAACATCTTGGATCTTTAGACTGTATAATAAAACTTTATAAATGCGACTGAACAGTGCTTTGTGGTAGCGGAAAATGTCAGCATGTACCGCTCCAAAGTGCTAAACGTCCATCAGTAATTAGGGAAGAAGATGAGACCAACCAACGAATACTATTGTTTGTGGCTATTATTTGAGAACCTAGACAATATTGTTACTGACGTTGGTAACGTAAATTACATCGAAAATGGCAGGGTCCTTAGGAAGAAAATTTAAATGCGCTTACACCAATTACAGAACCCTTATGTAACAACATTATGGAGTCTTTAAAATCTTGAACGTGGCTGGAGGCATCAACTGTACTCTTCGTGTAGGAAAAGGCGAATAAACAGCCGAATCAGTTGCAATTGTGCAAGGTTTATTGAAAACCCTTTGACAGAGAGGTCGACGTCTTTAAAACCTCTTCTTCAGAAGGTTCAATGATTAACACTTAAAATAGTTACATGTTAAAATACGGGTATAAGGGAAAAGCAGAACCAACTCACTGACTTACAAAGAACTTTTATACTTACTGGTTATATTATGTTGTGGAGGTACGTTAAATACGTAATCATAAGCACAAATGAAAATCAGATGCAACTCCATAACAATAAAACGACATAATATTGTGCTGACTGTCATTAGGAAGTGCTTCACAAATGCAACAGTGAACTGACGTCGCGTCGATATCTCTTGAGTTGAGGAAAATTTATGACGCGAGAGGGCAGTACATTTATGCGCAGAGTAAGTGCGAAAAAGTTCGGGGAAGAAAAGCACTGAATTAGTAAAATATTTATATAGAAAAGAGGGCTTAGAAACCGTAAGGTAGTGTAAAAGACAAACATTGGGTATTTTATTTGGTTATCGCCCAATTTTTTTTTATAGAACCCTATGAATTATGTCAAATATAAAAGCATCTCCTCTGATGACCAGCTCCTGCACTTCGCTCCTCTCCTATCCCACCATCTCAACTCTCGTAAATCAACTACTTTTGTCTTCGTCGATTTAGAGAAAGCATACGACCGTGCTTGGCATTCCGATCTCCTCTTCAGACTCCAGACACACTCACTTCTAATTAACTATGTCCGCCTTATTGCATCCTTCCTCTCTAATCGCCCATCCTTGGTCACTATTAACAATACCAATTCCCGTACATTCCATCCCACTGCACGAGTGCCCCAACGCGACACCGTCTCTCCTCTCCTTTATCTCCCTTGCACTGTTGTTAAGCGCAGACCACCCCGACCAGTCCACTTCCTTCCGTATGCTGATGACACCGCTTTCTACGCCCTTTACCGTACACTCCAGAAATCCCAAAGATCCCCCCGAATCCACCTCAGTCACCTTACCTCCTGGTGTAACCAATGGCTCCAAGATCGACCCATCCAAAACTCAGGCAATAATTACAGAATGAACTACCAGTACATTCTGTTTCCATCACTTTAAACTTGCCATTTACGACGTTCTATCCAGTTAACTAACACATTAAATATGTCGGATTAACTCTTGACCCGCAAATAACGTGGAAACCTCACCTACTAAATATCCTATTCAAAGCCCACAATAGACTAAAACCACTAATACGCCGAACATGGGGATTACACCTCTCCACTATTCTCCACACCTACAGAATCCTAATCAGACCCATCCTCTTCTTTGCGAATATTGCATTGATATCCGCGACGCCAAAGTTCTATAAGTCCCTCCAAAAGCTTGAACGTCATGCACTCCATCTCACTTTCCGCACCCGTTTACCTTCCCCCACATGGATCCTCTAACATCTCATCATATTCCCATCCCTCTTCACCCACATCGAATACTCCCACTCCACATCAGGACCCACCTCCCCTTTTCTCTCTCCATCCATCCCTATCCCATCCCTCTTATAACCACCAACCTCCCCACACACCACACTACTCCTCAATCTCTGTCTTTCCCTCTGTCTATATTCCACCTACCCACCTCAGCTCCTACCTGTCCTACCCATTGTTTCCCTACCTAACAGCCCCTACCTATCTACCTGCACACCTCAACCCTACGAAACATATCCTCTCCTCCGACAATACTTGTCAGCCAGTGCAGGACCATCAAATTTTGAGTGAAAGTGCAGTGCTTCAGTGTTTTTTCTCAGAAGTATTTCACTGTTGTGCCATGAGCGTTTGAAATGTATACATTTTCGGTTTTTAGCTGTCTGTCTTTGATTTTTAATTTAAAATAGAAAATCCATCCTAATGTTTTTTTCACATTCTTGTTATATTCTTTAATTTCCTTGGCTGATGAGCGGAATATTGTATCGCTGACAGCCCACCACCCGTCCATATGACTGTTCCTTCAGTAAGGCCACGTACGACCACCTGCCCCATCCTTGTAAAATATACTTATGTTCTGCGAGTATGTATAATTGGGATAAATATTTTTATTGTGTTGTGATGAAAAATCGTACGTCATTGTGAAATGCTCGCTGCATGGATAAATGCATAAATAAATAAATAAAAATGTAAGCTGGATGAATAATCTTGGAAGTGCGGAAATGTGGGCGCCTCAGCGCGGAGCAACAGAAGTTCTTAGATGGCTGGTAGTTTCACGCGAAAACGCTCGCGGTTGCCTTCTCGGCAAGGAAGCGGAAAAAAACTTTCCTTTGTTTCGAATGCAGCCGCTATGTGGGATGGAACGTCGCCTGTTCCGCACCGGGGACCTCTGTCCCAGTTCTGTGCTTCCGCTGAGATTATTCCTCAAACAATGCTGACTTTTCAAATGAATTCGAGTATTACTGCCGGGGCGAAGTTAGCGGAACCGTGTGTTATGTGCACTTTCCGGAACGGTCGTCAGTTGATACGGATCTGTCTGGCACACAAGAGAAACAATGAGCATGTTAAACTGCAGGAAAACTGGACAACGCGAAGCAGGCGGGCATGTACTTCCGACACTCCTGGTAATGGGATTACACATGCAAGCCACATATAGTGGCAGGCGTGCAGAGGGAAAGCTCTAGAAACGTACCACATCTCACAGTCCTAAATAATTGTGCGATGAATCACAGGTACTTAAGTAAAATGCTTAGAATTGCGCATTGTTAACCAGTGACATAAGAATTTTGTATTTAGTGAACATTTTTTGTAAACCTGTATAACTGTTCGCGGAATACCTCATTGAAACTTTAAATGCCTGTCAACAGCTTTTGTCACGGGTTATCACAGTACACTCAAACTAGGTAAAATTAAGTAGACAGATCCACCATCTACGACGTTGCTACCGATAAGTATTTTTCCTGAAACTTCAGGGCATTTTAGAAAGAGAGGCAAATACTGTCAAAAAGTAGATTAGATCATGTCTTTAAAAGACACACAACGAATAATGCATGGAATGCAGTCACATTAAATCAGGCGGTGCTGACGGAAATGGATAAGGACATAAGACACTAAAATTAGTTGATGAGGTTTGCTGTTTGGGCAGGACAACGACTGACGATGCCTGAAGTGAAGGAGGTATAAGATGCAGACTGGCAGATAGCAAGAAAAACATTTCTCTTTTCGACAAAGGTCTATCTACGACTCAGCATCTCCGCTAGATAATGAGTAGCAACTAATATTGTTACAGTCCTGAAAAAAAGAAAGATATTTGTTGACACTGAGTATGCATTGAAGTATAGAAGTCACGGGATGACGATACATACAGATTGTGGTAGTATCGCGTACTCAAGATATAAAAGGGCAGTGCACTGGCGGAGCTCTCATTCATACCCAGGTGATTCGTGTGAAAAGGTTCCAGACGTTATTAAGGTAGCTGAAGTTCGACGCATGGGACACTGCATTTTGGAAATCGTTAGGGAACTCAATATTCCGAGATCCATAGTGTTAAGAGTGTTCCGAAAATACCAAATTTCAGACATTATCTCTCACCAGGCAAAATGCACGAGGCCGACGCCCGTCTCTTAACTACAGAGCAGCGGCGTTTGTGTAGAGTTGTCAGTCCAACAGACAAGCAGCACTGCATGAAATAACCGCAGAAATCAGTGTGGGACGCGCTAAGAACGTATCCGTTAGGACAGTGCCGCGAAATTTGGCGTTAATGGGCTGTGGCAGCAGATGAACGATGTGAGTGCCTATGCTTACAGCACTACATCGCCTGCATTGCCTCTCCTGGGCTTGTGACAATATCGGTTGGACCCTAGGCAACTGGAAGACCGTGGCCTGGTCAGAATGAGTCTCGATTTCAGTTGGTAAGAATTTATGATAATGGTTGAGTGTGGCGGCACTCTGCAAGCTGGTGGCGGCACATCAATGGCGTAGGCTGTGTTTACATATAATGGACTGGGTCCTCTGGTCCAATTGAAGCGACCATTGCCTGCAAATGGTTATGTTCGGGTGCTTGGAGACCATTTTCAGCCATTGATAGACTTCTTGTTCCCAAACAACGATGTCCTGCCACTGAGCTTTAATTGTTATCGATTAGTTTGAAAAACGTTCTGGACACTGGATGTTCTTGGCGAAGGGCATTTGGTGAAATCTATATGCTGCTGCTAATTGAAAGGATAGGAAACGTGTCATATATGGTACTAACATTTTTTGTGCCGAAAAATATGTACAGACAAACACAACCACTACATTTAGAGCCCGCATCTCGTGGTCGTGCGGTAGCGTTCTCGCTTCCCACGCCCGGGTTCCCGGGTTCGATTCCCGGCGGGGTCAGGGATTTTCTCAGCCTCGTGATGGCTGGGTGTTGTGTGCTGTCCTTAGGTTAGTTAGGTTTAAGTAGTTCTAAGTTCTAGGGGACTGATGACCATAGATGTTAAGTCCCATAGTGCTCAGAGCCATTTGAACTACATTTAGAAGGTATACGTGTCAGTCTTGCTTTGTAATGTGAGTATTGCTTTATTTCTAATTCCTAATAAGGCCAAAAACATCTTGTTTTTTATTGTAATTGTATAAGGGGGCAGTCGAATGAAACCGAGACAGATGGAAAAAACGTAAGTAAACTATTTATTATTTCGAAAGTAATCTCCGTAGCTGTTAATACATTTATCCAGCTGTGAGACAAGACGATCAGTGCATTCGTGGAAAAATGATTGTGATTACCTACGGAAGCATGATTCTACCCAGGGCATCTGAGATATGGAAGCCGCATGGAGAGAGATTGGGTCTGTAAGGGGGTTGTGTAAGGCCTCTCCAGCAAAACTTCCGCAGTGTAATCGAAACAACCTTGGCAACATGTTGAAATAATTTACTTACGTTTTCCATCTGTCTCGTATTAATTTGACTGCGCGTCATAGCTGACTATTTGAGTGTTGATGCACTATTCCTAATAAAAGTTTTCCAGGACGTCTAACTATGTTTTTATCTTGCAGCATGTAGGATTACTCGTTATCTACTTATTGTAAAATGGTTCAAATGGCTCTGAGCACTATGCGACTTAACTTCGAAGGTCATCAGTCGCCTAGAGCTTAGAACTAATTAAACCTAACTAACCTAAGGACATCACACACATCCATGCCCGAGGCAGGATTCGAACCTGCGACCGTTGCGGTCGCTCGGCTCCAAACTGTAGTGCCCAGAACCGCACGGTCACTCTGGCCGGCTCTACTTATTGTACTAGCGAACCCTGCAACGCTTTGAATTGCTAAATATATATGGGAAATGGATATACGTCCTAATCTCTTCTTTCCCTCTACTCTCTGTCCACCCCCTCCTCCCCCTACCTCTCTCCATCTCCTCCTCATCCCTCTCTCTGTACATCTCCTTTTGACCAATGAGTCAATCGGTTGGATCCGTTGGTATACGGATTATGAGAGACCTCTCCTGCTACTGAATCTCTAAGGATAGTAGCTTCATTCATAGTAATCCGCATAGTTTTAATCTGCAAACGGGTAGGATTGAAAAGTTTCGGACGACTCAGATTCCGCGGTAGTATTCTAATCATAAGTCGATAAGCCAAAAAGATAACTTTCCTGTTTGCCGTTAAAACCGACTGCGAGGAAGAGAACGAAACAGCACATAGATGTGTACAAGCTTTTCGAGATTTTTTGATAATAACGTTTCCTCTTTATATAGTATACACATATATTTATATACCATATAAATTTTTAAAAAATATGTAGCCTATATCCGTTTGAGTGTTTATTAGAGTATCGTGTAAAAAATTTGAAGTAAATCGGTCAAAAAATTTTCGAGACATTCCACTTGTATTTCATGTCCGTTCCAACATTTGTTACAGTGTCGCGTAAAAATTTGAAGTAAAACGGTCCATAGCTTTTCAAGATTTTTGGTAACAACTTTAAACAACGACTTGCGTTACATAGTAGTACAGACAATTTAAACAATATTTCACTTTCAGATACTCGGAGGAAAAGTATTAAGTTATGTAACCTTTGCACTGTGACACGAAAACAATGTAAGCAATAATACAGAAGTTACTACACCACAAAAGCACGAATCCACAGTAACAAAGCAGAAGAGCACAGAAAGAATATATTAACTTAGGATCGAAGTAGACGACTAAACTGAGCTACATCAGTTATGCAACATCACCGTTCCTTCAACATCCAAAAAATTCTTCACAGACGATCATTGGCGTGATATGGCGTAAGGCGCCCTTCTGTTGACGGCTAGTGTAAATGTCGAATGTATTTAAGTGACGTGAAGTTCACTGTGAACCGACGTTTCATCTGTACAAAGTACGTTAAAATACGCAACCCTCGTGAGGCTTCTGGTAGCTTACATCACTGTCGCTGTATTAACGATAATATGCAATTATTTCACTATCGGCAGTTAACAAACTAGCTAAAAGTTAAGAAATAATCATATGTTTAGTAACGTACATCTCAGTAGCGATGTTTCAATAGGAACTGACAACTTGAGTGAACACAAATACTAGCTTGAATCACGCTAGCGTGGTTTCGCATTACCAGGAGACTGAGTCCCATGATTTCCAACCGCGACAGCCCGTCCCCATGTTGTGGCTATAACCTATATTCTTACTGAAATCTGCTTCGCACCCCGCTCCGCGCAGCGCGGGCTAACACGCTAGAACCTTATCATGCGGATCGGCTGCAGAAAATACGAGTACCTCTCCAACGTCACAGAAAAGCGAAATTAGAGAAAAAGGAAGATATTCTGTTGCGAGAACCGACATTTTCTCTTTTCTATGATTTTTAGGCGAGTTGAAGATGCAGGCTTTACTATGATCATACAGTTCACTTCAAATACTTGTTCTTAAATTTTTGTACCATAGCTACACAAGAACAACGTCACCTTTTTTCCAAAGATTCACAGTTATGCACCCAGAGTGTCTGTATTACGGTTTATTATGTGCTATCCTTCAAGCACCCCTCTGTATTTGTTCGTCGACTTCCGTCAGGCCTACCAGATAACGATCGTAAATACTGTAGCAGTGCTCTACAATCTCTCTCACTAGGATTTTTTACAGGTGTGTAGAACTTTCCCGAAATCCACAGAAAAATCATTTTCTGTCTTCGTTCCATTTCATATCGCTTCGTTATATCAGCCCTAAATATTTAAACTGTGGCACTATCTGCAGAAGTTTACCACTAACACTTTACATCTATATCTACATCTACATAGATACTCATCAAGCCATAGTACGGTACGTGGCGGAGGGTACATTGTACCACTGCGCGTCATTTCCTTTCCTGTTCCACTCGAAAATAGAGCGAGGGAAGAAACGACTGTATATATACCTCCTTATGAGCCCTAATTTCTCACATCTTATCTTCGTGGTCCTTACGCGCAAATGTATGTTGGCGGCAGTAGAACCGTTCGGCAGTCAGCTTCAAACGCTGGTTCTCTAAATTTTCTCAATAGCGTTTCTCGAAAAGAAGGTCGCCTTCTCTGCAGGGATTCTCATCTGAGCTTCCGAAACATTTCCGAAATACTTACGTGTTGTTCAAACCTACCGGTAACAAATCTAGCAGTCCGCCTCTGAATTGCTCCGATGTCTTCCGTCAATCCGACATGGTATGGATCCCAAACACTTGAACAGTACTCAAGAATAGGTTGCGCCATTGTCCTATATGCGGTCTCCTTTACAGGTGAGTCACTCTTTCCTAAAATTCTACTAATAAACTAAAGTCGACAATTCTCTTTCCCTGCCACAGTTCTCACATCCTCTTTCCGTCTCATATAGCTTTGCAACGTCACGCCCTGATATTTAAACGGCTTGACTGTGTCAAGCAGGACACTAGTGATACTGTACCCGAACATTACAGGTTTTTCTCTTCGTACTCATCTGCATTAACTTACATTTTTGCACATTTAGGGCTAACTGCCATTCGTCACCAAATGGAAATTTTGTCTAAGTCGTCTTGTACCTTCCTACAGTAACTCAACTTCGACACCTTACGCCACGACATCATCAGCAAACAATCGCAGATTGCTGCCCATCATGTCCGCCAAACCGTTTATAAACACAGAGAACAACACCGGCCTATCACACTTCCCTGGGGCACTTCTGACGATACCGTTGTCTCTGATGAAGACTCGCCGTCTAGGACAACATACTGGGTTCCATCAATTAAGAAGTCTTAGAGCAACTCACATAGCTGTGAACTTATTCCATATTCTCGTACCATCGTTAACAGCCTGAAATGGGCACCATGTGAAATGCTTTCCGAAAATCTAGAAATATGGAGTCTGCCTGTTGCCCTTCATCCATAATTCATCCCTGTATCATGTGAGAAAAGGACAAGCTATGTTTCGTACGAGCGATGCCTTCTAAAACCATAAACTTCTCAGTCTAAACCATAAGCTTCTCAGTCTCAAGAAACTTTATGATATTCGAAATGAGAATATGTTCAAGGATTCTGCAGCTAACGGAAGTTAGGGATACTGGTCCGTAATTCTGCTGGACCGTTCTTTTACCCTTCTTATATACTGGACTTACCTACGCCTTTTTCCAGTCGCTTGGGGTCTTTTTCTAGGCGAGTGATTCGCGATAAATGCAACCTTGGTAAGGTGCCAAGGCTGTAGAGTATTCTTTTCAAAATCGAACTGGGATTCCATCCGGAACTGGTGATTTATTTGCTTTCAAACCTTTCAGTTGTTTCTGTACGCCAGAGATGCATATTACTACGTCGTCCATACGGAAGTCTTTCCGATGGTCAAATGGCGGTATGTTTGTACGATACTCCTATGTGAATGATTTCTTGAACGTTAAATTTAAAACTTCGGCTTTCATTTTGCTATATTCAACTGCCACACAGACTGGTGTGACAGACTGGTATCATGCAGATACTACAGGACTCTCTCTCTTATTTACGGACCTTATGATATCATCCTTTTATATGTGTCTAAAGACAGTTGCCATTTATTATACCAAGTGGAAATTCTGATGTGTGCATTTCTTTACAATCATGGAGAGGAATTTTTCTTAATAGACGACAACATCGTCAGCGAATAATCCATTCGACGGATCGTTTGTATACACTGAATACGTTAACGGCCTATTACTCTTTCTTGGAACACCAGCGATATCATTTTGAGACATGCAGCAACCACACATTTTTTTATGTAATTTTATTCATGCCAATATACGTTTCGGGCTTTCACTCTCTGCAGTTGGCGTAACATATACTTAGTCTTCAGTTTTACATCGTTAAGACATCGACAGCAATGTGGGTGCTGCAGCTAGCCTGTGCAGATGAATAGTTTTGTTTAGTTGCTACACTTTGCGAGTTGTATATTTACGATACATTACTAGGTAGATGTACTTACTTTCTACTCTGTTTTTTGGTGATTCGATGTTCGCCTTTGTAATCGTGGCACACACACTTCATCACGTGTATTTTACACAGAACAGCGAAGTATCTGCCAATTTGCCACTAACATCTTTGCTTACATCGTAAAATTATACCTGTGGTCAAAGTTATGTTTCGCTTATAGATTCTGAAAGCATTATTTCTAGTTTAAAGTTCTGAACGACTAAAAAACTGTAACTACTTAGCATGAATGTGCTGAGTGCTTGTATGGTAGTTTAATAACTGCAATAGTTACTGGTTAAATAAGCTAAATTGACTATTATAGTAACTATAAAGTAGACTTTGTATAAAATAATTAATGTTGCATATTTTACTCACTTTGGGAGTGACATTTACAAACAACAAAGAGAGTACAATTGACGTACTTGACGTACAATTACTGTATGCACTGGATGGGCTCATGCTGCATTTTGTTCTTTCACAACCGTACTTAGTGTGTGGTTGGATTACTAAATTATGGGATTTTCTTATAAAAATTTAGCTGGGTAATTCTGTTTCGTCATATCGTTTTTGAATGACAATTTGTGAGAATAAATTTCAATTTCTTCTAGTAATTTCTTTTTCCTTTGTTAGCCAAATGGAGTATTTGTAAGTTTTCATCTATGTCTGTCATTGATGTCATTTGCAGCGACATGTACGGTAATATGTGGATTTGCTTAAGTTTTTTTTAATGAAGAGCATCCACTTGTTGCCGGACTCGTATACTGAAATTTATTAATGTTTAACCAATATGTATGTTCGAACATGAATTGCAGTCAACTTTGTATATTCCTGATTGATTAATGCCTTGCTGTCCTTTTTGATTTTTATTGCCATGGATGGCTTTGTCCTTTATTTTGTTATTTGTCTAAAAATTATTACCGACATTTGTTATTCGGAAAATTTTTCCTAAAACTTACATGCTCACATATTTTCCGTTGGCTGTGATATGGCGTTATTTAGTGTTGGTTTCTCTCTGTGGTTGGTTTCGTGGAAATTTTAGTATTTAGCTCATCTTTTAATTTTGTATGATACAAGCACGCAGCACATTTCATACTGATAAGTTGCAGTTTTTGAGTCCTACGAAAACTTGAACTAGAAACAGTACTTTCAGAACCTGTATGTAAAATATAGCTTTGACCATAGATTTTACGATGTAACTAACGACGTCAGTCGGCAACTCGGCGGATACTGTATTGTTTTTCTGCACAATACAAGTGAAAAACTGTGTGTACCTCGATTATAAAAGTGAAAATCGAAACAACACCAAGTAGAGTAGAAAGTAAGTATATCTAACCAGTAACATATCGCAAATAAACAGCATGCGAAGTATAGTAGCTAAAATAAACTATTAACATGCAGACGCCAGTCGCAGCGTCCAAATCGCCGTTGATGTTTTACCGATGTACATCTGATGACTGAATGTGTATTACACCAACTGATGATGGGTGAAAGCCCGAAACACGTACTGGCATAAATAAAAATACATAAAAATGTGGCAGGTTGCCGCATTTTTTAAAATAATATAATCCACAGGCGCGGAACTCAACAACCAATAAATTGGATAAATTATTATTACTTTCGACGTTAATTCCGTTTTTTTAATATTTAGCGCCCAGAATAACATTATGACTTCATAAGTCAAAATTTAATTGAGGCAGCCATTTGTTACGACGACACCCGGTATGATAGTATCCTCGTTAACAATATTCACGACTGAAATTGCTTTCTTTGTTAGTAGTAACCCGTAGTTGCACTATCTTTAGGTAAAGAGATCAGGCACACATTGGAAGAAGCGTTGTGAGGATCTCAGGACGAAGGCTGCATGGAAAGAGGACGACCAAAGAAGGAGTGGATCGACTTCGTTCGAGAGAACTGGAGAGTGAAGCAATAGACTAAGTCTGCCACGTGGGATCTGGTTAACTGGAAGACACTTGCCAAAAACGCCAGCCCTGATAAAGACAGGGAAACTCGAAGAAAAAGGTGATAATCACTGCGGTTTACGAAAAAAATTCTTTTTTATCCTCCTACACTTTGCTCAGTATCGAGTAAGCTATTGATCATGACAGAAGAGTCAAGGTGCACCCTTTTGTAGGCTTAAAATAGGGAGTAGCAAGATGTATACGTAAAGCAAAAATTCTGTTTAGTGATTCCTGTAAGTAAACAGAGCACCATGTTTTACAAAACTTTATTTTCAGAACACAGTTTGACATTTTTTAGGAAGAAGGCCAATTGGTTTGGTACGCCTCTGGCCACAGAGTGGAAGTACCGTCAACCTAGTTTCATTAAACAGTGCCCTCAGGTGCGGAAATGAAGAGCAGTCGAACTCGTTACAGTTGCGCACCAAACGCACGTGCCCGTTAAATAACAGCTGAATCAATGTCGGATGGCAAACTGGCCAGTTTGCTCTCTTCTGTTCATTGTTTTGCTGAAGCGGAGCGCGTTGTTTGTTCAGTGTTTAGATGAGTTCGTTCTCCGAATAAAGCCCTTCCTTTGTCATTTGGAACACATCTGTGCATACCCAGAACAGATCGATCAGGATCGTCGGAAACGACAACAATGTGCAGTCAGTGGTCTGGGAGTATTTAACTATTTTTTTATTGTTAGCGCACAACTGGGTCATACACCATACAAGTTAGCGCAGTGCTTGAAACAACATATTTGTATTCGGAAGAAGCGGGATCCAGTCTACGCGCGGTTGTCCCGACTTAGTTTCTTGGAAATTTATAATTTTTAAACTATTTCTGGTTAACTCTAGAACATTTTCTTAAAAATAAAAAACCACGGTCGATTTCCTTTCCAGTTCTTGCGCAGTCTGAGCTTGTGTTCTCTCTCCAGTGATATCGAAGTAACCAGGACGTTAAACTCTGGGGTCCCTCCTTTCTGCATTTTCTCCAAGTTTTGGTAGGGACATAGCGTAGCTTCATCAACTGGCCAGCGTGAAGTCGTGTAATCCTGACTTAACAGCAACGTTCATGCTGCCAATAAACTAATGCCAATACTCTACTCGTTAGTTATGCTTGTCTAACGGGAAGGCGTTATGTTATTTTCTCTGTAATTAGTAGAATCCAAAACAGATACCCTTTTTCCGAATATTTTCTTCAATAAATTAGTAAAAATTTTACAACGGCCATTCGTGTAACATGATGTCTCGCAAAATTTTGACTTACGAGAATAAGTTGATTTTTTCTTCTAGATTTCCCAAATACGTTCGGGACTGTACTACAATACAATTATATGAAATATCTTTTGTAGTTAGGGAATGAATGGAAGATTCACCTTTGCCAGCAAGGTCGCCTGATGTATTCCCAGTTGAGTACATTACGAACATTATGGGCAGGACCTTCCATCCATCATGGGATTTCGACGGTCTAACGCGCCAGTTGGACAGAATTCGGGACGATACCCCTCATGACGACTTTCAACTATCAATCAATGCCCAACCGCATAACTGCTTGTATATTGGCCAGAGGTGAACAATGCGTTATTGAATTGCTCAGTTTGTGAAGCTCTTTCTCTTGAATGATTCATCCAGTTTATACGAAATTGTAATCATTTGTTTATCTGCACATGTACTCATATGTCACACAAGCTTCCTAGTTGCTATTTCTACAAGCATGTTTCAATGCTTAACTATTGTGAGGGAATCCAGAATGACTTTTAAATGTCAACTTGCCTTAAGTGTGAATGTATATAGGATAAATCTTTGGACTCAGTAACTTCCAAAGTTTAAATTTTTTTATTTGGTTCGGGTAGGGAGTCTTCAATCTTCTGACTGAGACGATGCGGCCCGCATCTCTTGTGCCACCCTCTTCATCTCATAGTATTAAGTGTGCCCAAATGAAAAGGAGATACGTTATTAGGTAAAAACTTTTAATAACTACATTATAACTCCAGTTCATGCCGACACTAGAACTTTACATAATTGCCACTGACACTGATACACCAATCCCAGCACATAGGAAGCGAGTGGATGGCTTCGGAGTACAAACTCCTGGATTGCTGACGCATCCAGTTTTCCAAGGTGTCCTGCACTTCCTTGTCACAGGTGAACCTTTGATCTTCCAGAAGCTGAAGAAGGTGCGAATCACAAGGGCAGACATCGTGCCTGTAAGGAGAATGTTTCAGTAGCTCCCATCGAAATTATTGAAGGAGTTCGAGGGTGTTCTCGGCCAAGCATTATCCTGGAGAAGCACTATCCCATTCGAGAGCTCGTCCCTGCATCTGTTCTTGATGGTGTACTTCAGTCTCTGCAACGTGTTGCAATACTGGTCAGCGTTAACTGTTGCACCCCGTGAAAGCCAGTCGATGAGTTAGAGGTCCTTCTTCGTCGAAAAAGAAACCGAACGTCACTGTTCCGGCCTTCTGGACACACTGGGCATTTTTTTGGACAAGTAGAATGCTCATCCGTTTGGAGACAGAGTCGAAATGGTAACACCACGTTTCATCACATGCCACAATCCCAGCAACGAAATTCGTTCCTTGTTCCGCGTATCTCAACAGATGTGTCACGCAAACACCCACTCTCGCCGTCTTCTCTTTGCCTGAAAGTGCTTGGGCACAAACTGTGCACAATCTTAGCCGTGATGAAGCTTGTCGTGGGTTAGTCGATGCACATTTCCTCTGTTTAACGGCAGTTCAACAACAATGTCACGTGTAGTGATCCGATGATTTGTCCGTATGAGCTCCTCGACAGCCGAAGTCGTCGCACTGGTGGTGGTGACAAATGGCGCCTGCGCAGGGCGTGGCATGCCCTTGATGTTTGTACAGCTCATCTCATGACACTGACACCGCTGGAACATTATACAGCATGCGAGACACTGTTCTCTATACATATCCTTCATCCTGCGATAAATTTGTGAAGTATGGTCCCAGTTCTGCGTGAAGAATTTGGATATCCGGTCTTTGTACTGATGGGAGGATTCCATCATGCGAAGAACTGCGGAGACAACGCTTCAGAGATGAGGAAATTGCTGTGAAGCCGTTACCTCCACTTGTGCAACTGGGAATACTACCATGCCATCTCTGGGCAAACCCAATTACCTACTAGAATTACATACAATGTCATTTGAGCGAAAGTCTCCTTTTCAATTGGGTATATCTTACAGTACTCTCATCCTATATCTTCAATTATTTTTGCATATTTTCCAGTTTCTGTCTTCCCCTACTGGTTATACTATTTCCAGCTCCTCTAGTACTATAGAACTGTTCCTTGATGCCTTATCACCTAATCCCTTCTTCTTCTCAGTATTTTCCAGTTTTAAAATTGTGAAGTGCTTATTTTTGGATGGAAGAATTATACTTATTTGCAAAGATGGAGATGGAAGCCTGAGTTCATTGGAAAAGTTATTCATAATTGATAATATTCGCATACAGTAATATTAAATTTTATTTTCCAATAAAAGGAGAGCACTACCAGATTTCATGACAACAGTCTCATCTTCAACTTCATCTGAAAAATTACTACTAAATTTAACGGTCTATTGCGTTTTATGCAGGCCCAGTTCTGCGAGTGGTTTTCCGCGCTGCCTTGGAATATATAAGATGAATTTTCTGCTTTCATGCCACGTACTCAGGAATCACTATACTACCCCCTTTTAGTTTACTATATATTCAGTTACTACAAGTTGTATTGGTGTTATTAGAATGTGACAATATGCATAGTAGTCACATTTGGCTGTAATTTTTCAGACGCATTTGAAGGTAGGATTGTTATCCTGAAACCTGGTTGTGCTATACTTTTACTGGCAAATAAAATACACGGATGTTATCAATCACGAATAATCTATATAAGAGTTATGGATGTCGTATCAAGAGATACATGTATTACTAGAAAAAATTGGGAAGTTCAGCGTATCCTCCACTATGAAGAGCACACACAATAAACTGCTGTGAACCTGCTCAGAGAACACACAAAGGCGATGCTGGAAAGACAGCACTAAATTAGTGAAATACGTTTTTGTTTCAGTGGCGACTCATTCTGCAGAAGGTCTAGAACCTGAGTGTTATAAAACTATTCACTAAGACGAGACGCCCAATTAATCGATAGTCGACTAATTGGCACCACACAGATTCAGACTTCCCACAGTCTAAAGTAGGCGGGAGACACAAAAGGGCAGTGGTTAGGTACATTCGTTACGAGCAAGTATAGAGACACTGCACCCAAATTTAGCTTTTCCATGCTTTTCGTAACTTATATGAAGCAAATGCTAAAATGCCTCCTGAAATAAAGACACAGCTGTTTTCCTTGAGTGAGCTCTATAGATCAGTGGTCAAAGTGTCTGGGTGTTACGCGATTACCGGTACTGCCAGGAGTTTACAGGGACTACCAAGTGGCTTGAAGAGTGAACAGGAATTAGGATTCGGGACGGAGGCGTGCTACAGTAGTTCGTGCAGTTGTTCTAAGCGACTGTGTCAGGGTGGCGTAGTGGTTAGCACATCTGTCAAATGAGCAGGTGACCCGTGTTCGACTCCCAGCTTTCGTACAAATTTTCATTCTTCGCTTCAGCCTGTATGTATACACCGAGGATATTTGAGACTTGGAAAAGTTTCTGGAACCATGTAGTTTCACGTGACAAAAATTCATGTCTTTCCATTACAGTCAATATTCAGTGCTTCAACATGTTCTCTTGATGCATCAGAAGGTGGCTTAAACTCAACACTTAGTCACCAAATAGTTAATTAAATAGTACTGCATTTAACAATGTAAATAACATAATGTTCTCAACTTCCAAAGAGTAATTATTTTTTCAGTATCTTGATATCATGATTTTAGTTTGTTATATTGTCATAGAGAGTGAAGAAGGTAAATGCAGCACGGATGTGATGTATGATTCCTGAAACTGGTTACAACTTATGATGAATGAACATGTGCATCATATTGTTTAACACAGCAGGGAGTTACATACAAGGTATGATGTGCTTAATATAAAGTAGCGAGTGTAAAGATTGTAGAAGTAAACTCTTTCTCTGTCCTTCAGACAAATAAGGATATTATTTACAGTTTATTTACTTTTAGGGATATAAAAACTCTAGTGTTGATTAACGTAAATTCAGAATTGGGATTGGTTGCTTGGCGTGCTACTCAGTCTTAATCCTGAACTTTAGATTACCGAATGTTGGTGAGCTGTGTAGTATTGAGCGGGTACACCAAAACTCGCAACCATTGTTAAACTTTCAAAACATTTATTGACTGTTATAAGTTAAAGCTCATTAAACAGCAAGTCGTGTGTTTAGTACTTGCGCTGGTTACTACTGAAAAAAACAGCTATGTGTGCGAACTTCATAGCGTTGGCTATGAGAAAATGTTTGATTTTACATCAAGAATTGTATGGTAGGTCGGACTTGGTTGCAGCAAGTGTATCACTCAAATGGGAATATAGTAGTAGTAGTAGTAGTAGTAGTTGCTGTTGTTGTTTTATGACAAAACTCGTCTCATTCAGTCACTTGAGTTGAACCTGTGACAGGGAAACCTCTTTAAAGCAGGAAACGGAACGTTTTATGCACCCTGTTGCCACGTATAGCGCAGATTGTCTTTTAAACAGTTTTTCCAATTTGAACCACATTATGCGTCGGCCCGAGGCAGGCACTGGATTTTACGAAACTAACGGAAGTAAGTGAGTAAAAAACTAATATCCAGACAAACCCGCGCCGTTACACGCCCCAAGAAAAATGTGTATTCTGAATCTGAAGCAGTCTCATGAACACGAGCAGAGACTCTAGAATCCGGTAATATGCGTAACCCACACAGTTAATGAGAAACTGCAGTCTTGTTTGATTCAGGCAACACAGTAGGGAGTCTCATTCATCTCTTGGACATCGGAATTTAATACGTCAGTTTTCAGAAGCTGTATTTCCACACCTACTGAAAAGCGGACGTCAAAAGGAAGTTTGACAACTGCCTCCTGAAATACAACACATTTCAAACAGATTCATCCAAATTCACAACACTACATCTTGGGGTGAATTTTAACATGTGAATCGAAACGAAGCGTTTACCGTGACAGCTGTTGTTAGTTGATTAGTTATACGGTTGCGGGTAGGAATCTCCTTGGTGCAGCAAGCTACGTCGCTCGCTCTCTGATTTATTACCCAATGTGTGTCGAGTCGTTATGGCGATAACACAGCAGGTTCAAATAACAGACTGAAATTTTCACTCCGCAGCGGAGTGTGCGTTGATATGAAACTTCCTGGCAGATTAAAACCGTGTGTCCGACTGCGACTCGAACCCGGGAACTTTGCCTTCCGCAGGCAAATGCTCTACCGACTGAGCTACCCAAGCACGCCTCACGATCCCTCTTCAACACTATACTTCCACTAGTACCTCTTCTCCTACTTTCCAAAGTTCACAGAATCTCTCCTGCGAAACGTGCAAGACTAGCACTCTTGGAAGAAATGATACTGCGGGCACATCGTTTAGCCACAGCCTGGAGGATGTTCCCAGAATTCATTCTGGACTGTGCTTTACCTTTTCCGAGAGGGCAGTAAGACTTTCGGGCCTTGCCTGTGAAAGGAAAAGGTTCTGAGTTCGAGTCTAGTTCCGGCACAAAATTTTAATCTGCCAGGAAGTTTCATATCAGCGCACATTCCGCTGCCGGGTGAAAGTTTCATTCTGGAAACATTCCACAGCTGTGGTTAAGTCATGTCTCCGAAACATCCTTTCTTCCAGGAGTGCTAGTCTTGCAAGGTTCGCAGACGAGCCTCTGTGATGTTTGGAAGGTAGGATATGAGATACTGGCAGAATTAAATGAGGACCGGTCGTTAGTCGTGTTTGGGTGGCTCAGCCGGTACAGCACTTGCTCGCGAAAGGCGTAAGTCCCGAGTTCGAGTCTCAGTCCGGCAGGCAGTTTTAATCTGCCAAGACGTTTGACGTTCAGATCAGTCACAACTGTGCGGTCTGATTTTCGTTGAGAGTATGGACTCAACGATGGATCAGTCTAAGCGTCCTAGTGGTGTCGCACTGTACCACTGGCCCTCAGATCGCCTCATCTCATGATACACGACAGTTCTTGACAGGGGCATGTGAAAGACTCCGTCTATGTGCCTCCGCTTCTAACGACTTTGGGTTAAATGCGACGCCACATAGCAACAGCATTCAATGCTGTAACTGCAGACATGCTCGCAGAAGTAAAAGACGAGTTTGAATATGGTCTGGATGTTTATCAAGCATCTGTGCAAGGACATACTGAACACCTGTGAAAGATAAATGAATACATGTATGCTAGACGTAATTATGAAAAGTACTCCAAAGTTGTATGTGCATTAAAGCTGTAGAAGTTCCGTAGGATACCATAGACTACCGTAAGTAAGTGTAGGCTATGGTAGTTTTTCTAGTAGCTGTGGTCAGTTAAGGCCGTCCCCACATTACCTGAATATTACATGTGTTGCATAACTATCGGGCGTTACCTTATAATGATCGTTTTCTTTACATATGCGATCAGTGTGTTACTAGATTCCGCTAAAAACTGGTAGTAGTGGCCCGTCTAGAAACTCAGAGAAGATAGTTAAAGGGCTGAGTAACCTACAGAACTTTTTGTACTGTATAATTATCCTCATGTCTGTTACTTAAGAATAAACAGAATTTATAGCAGAACTGAAACAGTGAATGTTTAATTTTGGTTTTATTCGAAAATTGTTCATTTGTAACTTGAAACGGAGGGACACTGTAGTAAAAGTAAAGAGAAAACTATAGAATTATCATATAGGGAAAACCCCCTATTTTGGGGACGTTCCTCAATTTGGGGAGATGCCAACAAGTAGGTGGTGCCGTCATGCGATGAACACTGCAACTAGAGAACAGGCATGTGACTGAGCCTGAAAGCCTACGTTTTCAATAGAGCTCCACTTTATTGCGTTGGTACAAGCTGGAAAGCATTGTTCACATTGCTGAAGGTTTTGTTCGTTGTTTGAAAGCTGGAAATATGTTATAGGAGGTGAGTGCAGGATTAAATAATTTATTTATACTAAATTACACGACTTTAGTATTGCAGTGACATAAATAGTTTCGTTATTCACCAGCTGTGAAGTGCACTAATGGAACACGTTTTGTTAGCACGTGCAGGTGCCTCAGTTTGGGTCAGTCTGGGATTCCTAATATGGGGCTCCCCAAATTGGGATCCCAAATTATTCGCTGTAGCTTTAAGTTCGTCTATATGTATTTTTAATCACATCTGCTAGCTATAAAATTAATTTTAGATAAATCATCTTTGTTTATCCGTAAACATATTTTCATTTTGTATTCTGAATGGCACATCAAAGAAAGTATTTTAATAGAAACAGAGAAAGAGTCTCTAACAATAGTCTACCTGTCTTTTGTAGATGGTAACTATAAAACGTTGAGGCCACAAACAAATGAAGGCTGCCATTTTAGCTAAGCGCAATAAAGAAATGGGGAGTTATAAAGCATCTCACATCTTAAATGTTCGTCAAACAACATTGGAACGCTATGTTAAGAACAACAAATGCCTAGTTGAATCTATGGACACTAAATTATGAAGGAAACCTATTTTTCCTCGAGACCTCGAATAGGATTTGAAGAAATACTGCATCAAATTGGAACAGCGATTGTATGGTCTCTCTTGAAAAGATGTCCGAAGACTTACCTATCAGTTTGCTACAAAAAATGACATTGAAAACACATTTTCGAAAGAAAAACTGCAAGCTGGTAAAAAACGGTTACGCATCACCCTGAAAAGGAATCCCAAACTGCCTGTTAGGGCCCCCCAAGGACTTTCATGCGACAGAGCTAAGGTTTTCACGCCGAAGCTGTCGGCAAGTTTTTTGACATTTATGAGCTGCCCTTAGATTCAATCAAGAGCAACCCAGCCAGATTGTTTAACTGTGAAGGAACTGGTATAACAGTTGTGCAGCATGCACACACTACTAAAATAGCTACATTGAAGGGGAAAAGTAAATCGCTTCTCTACAGGCTGTTGGAAGAGGTGCACCCATTACTGTAGTGACATGCATGAATCGTTTGGGACACTTCATACCGCCTCTGATTATCTTCCCACTGAAGAATATGAACATGGAATTAATGGATGGTGCTCTTCTCTGTTCAATTTATGCATGCCATCTTTCAGGGTGGATTCAGACAGACATTTTTACACAATGGTTTCGCCACTTCTTGCTTCACATCAAACCAACGAAAGGTGGTCCTGCGATTCTCATCCTAGATGGACACTTCACCCATGTCAGATTAATTTGGCCAGTGATAACCATGTCTCAATTGTGTCTCTGTCTCCTAATAGCACTCACAAAATGCAGCCACTGGACGTTTGGTTTGCGGGGCCACTAAAAACAGTTTATGCTCAGGAGATTGAGAGCTAGATGAAGTGCCATGTTGGTCACGTCGTAACTGTGCACGAAGTAAGAGACATTTTTCGAAGAGATTACGTGCAGGCAGCGACAACAGAAATAGCAGCAAACGGTTTCCGGAAAGCACGTCTGTTCTCGTGCGACTGTCAGAATTTACGACCCCATGAATTTGCTTCTGTACAAGAACTGCCTGATCGTCCTGAGAACAGTCCATCTGCAGATGAGGACCCACGGGAAGGAACTTCACGGGGATCTCAAAAAATGTCATTCCCGATACACTGCAATCTGAAGAATGTGCTTTTCTTCAAACTCCAAGATCCAGAATTGTCATGACAACTAGGATCAGCCCTCTTCCAAAACTTAGAAGCCAAATATGTTCCAGAAGATCCCTCACTGCTTCTGCTCAGATGATCGCTGGATCTCCTTATAAGTATCAGTTTGTGGACTCAAAACAAAGAGTGGTAACATCAAAGCATGTTGGGAATGCAGAAAGCGGTAATTGTGTAGCATCAGACCAGACATCTCGACGTGGCAAACCGACTGGGAAGAAATGGAGGATTATTGAATCTTTATCGCAGTACGAAGCAGATGAAATTAAACTGTCTGATGAAATCGAATGTAGCGACGACAATGAAGACGCGGAGTGCATCTGTTGCTAAGGCGCTTCTCAGACATCACAATCGAGAGAACTAGTTCGGTACTCAAAATGCATTAAATGGGCACATACAGCATGTCCTGACTCTACAAGCAACAGATATGCTTGTGCTAGGTGCCGCTGAAGGTGTGACAGGTGTCAAATATCTGATTATTTGGTTTATGTACAATGGTCATAAGACCTCCACAAATTAGGAACCCATTTTCAAGAGAGACAGTTTTGCAACATTTTGTGTTTTGCAGCATATTTACTGTAAATGTATAACAAGGGCAGACATTGAACATGCACCACCATTAAAACGTTTTAAATAAAGTACATTTAGTGTTTATGCTAACATAAATGGTTCTCACTTTCTTCTATAACATACTTTAAAAAAATTAGGCGACTTACCCCCAATGCTAGAAAACGCAATTTCCTCAGCAAAAGAGTCAAATAGGATGTCAAACACAGTTAAAGACTTCGTCGAACTTATATAAAACATATTTCTGTTATCATTGTACAAAATAACAACAATAATTATGTATATTATTATGTTTGTGCTTATAATCCATATTTGCACAAAAGAAATAGCTTTGGTTACACAAAAGCGCAGAAACTACGCGATCAGCTAGTTTTTATTACTTATAAAATGCAATTATATTCAGTAAGGATATAAAATACACAATGTACTAGCACTGAATGGTAAGTGTTTCTAATCATGTGCAAAACAAAACAACCAACCAAACCAAAAAAAAAAAAAAAAAAAGAGAAGTCGTCGGCTCCCATTTTCTCTCTTACACATTCATTTATGTTTCTTGTACCAGTACTACCGGCAATCCTATCATTTACTTCGTCACTTATGTAGTGTGCCAAAACCAGCGAAGCGTAGTTTTAGTAGAACGCAACTCTTTGTACAAGATACAGCCCTATGAAATCGGATGACTGTTTTTGAAACACTTCGTATTTAACTTTCTTTAGAAAGCATTGTATAACTTCGCTCAGCGTTAACGGGAAACTGTCACTGGAAGGGATGTAGTCAACTTGTGTAGTCCAGCCGCAAATTTTGCAAATTCTACCACAACAGGTTTCTCTCCCTTTGCCTCACTTCCGTGAATAAAGCAAGGTAAGATTTCTTTTCACACGGGATGGAAACCTCATGAGGAGAGGGGAAAACTGATCGCGGCCAGAAGAGAAGTTTCCGCGAAGTAGGTATAGAGTTCCTCATGTCACTTTCCAATCTGGAATCTGGTTGCGGCGTCAGACCGAAGCCTGTGCAGCCGCGGGCAGGCTTGCCGCCAGATGGCAGGTCGAGCGGCCGCGCGGCACGTGCACTGCTCGCATCGCTTGGCCCCCGAATTGACAGCCCAGCTGCCCTCGGGCGTGAGCCAGGACCCTCGCGCTCGATCGTTACGGCCTATATAAATTGGATTTACACGTCACTCTTCCCTCGCAACTGGCAAACATCACAAGAATGCTTTATTTCTATGTTGTAAGAGACAGAGTATTTAAGTAAGCATTCATCAGCTAGTTGTTACACTCTTGTCGATCTGTAAAAAACGAAATTTTTCTCTTAAACGGGAGGAAAGTCCGATGAAGAACAGAATAGCTTTTCCTCTCACAGTATGGTACTAACGTATCTTTCATCCCTTGTCCTTCAAATAAAGTGAAAGCAATGGGCTACTTTTGCATTGTTGGTCGAATACTGAGAAACTGCAGATTTACTGCATTTATATCTACGTACGTACTCTGCAATTCACATTTTCTTGCATGATAGAGGGTTCATAGAGCCACCTTCAAGCTATTTCTCTACCGTTCCACTCTCGAACAGCGGGCGGAAAACACGAACACGTAAATCTTTCCGTGTGAGCTCTGATTCCTCTTATTTTATTATGATGAGCATTTCACCCTACGTAAATAGGCGCCAACAGAATAATTACACACTCTGCGGAGAAAGCTGGTGATTTAAATTTCATGAGAAGATACTGCCGCAACGAGAAATGCCTTTGTTTGAATGACAACCATTCCAATTCGCGTATCATACCCTTGGCAGTCTCTCCTCTACTTCGTGATAATACAAAACGGGCAGCCCTACTTTGAACTTTTCCGTTGTCCTCCGTCTCATGCGGTTCCCACACCACACAACAATACTCCAGAATAGGGCGGACAAGCATAGTGTAAGCATGTTTCCCTATTAGACCTGTTGCATCCTGTAAGTGTTCTGCCAATAAATCGCAGTCTTTGGTTTGCTTTCCCCCAGGATTATCTATCTGATCGTCCCAGTTAAAGTTATTAGTAATTTTAATCCATAAGCATTTAGCTGAATTTACTGCATTTAGATGTGTGTGTGTTATCGGGTCGTCGAAATTTAGCGAATTTCTTTTAGTACTCATGTGGATGATTTCACACTTTTCATTATTTAGAATCAACTGCCACTTTCCTCACCATACAATATCTTGTTGAAATCATTTTGCAATTGGTTCTGATCATCTGAGTACTTTAAAAGACGGCAAATGGGAGCATCATCTGTAATCAATCTAAGAGGGCTGCTCAGATTGTCTCCTGAGTTGTTTATATAGATCAAGAAGAGCAGAGCGCCTATAACACCTCCTTGGGGAATGCCAGATGTTACTTCAGTTTTACTCGATGACTTTGCGTCAGTTACTATGAAATATGACCTTTCTGTTAGGAAATCACGAATCCAGTCGCACAACTGAGACAGTGCTCCATAGGCACGCAATATGATTAGAAGTCGCTTGTGACGAACGGTGTAATAATCCTTCTGAAATCTGAAAATGTAACATCACCTCTCGATAGCACTCATTACTTTGTGAGAATAAAAATCTAGTTGTGTTTCAAAAGAACGATATTTTCTGAATGCGCATTGGCTGTTTGACAATAAATCCTTTTTTTCAAGATAATTCATAGTGTCTGAAAACAGTATATGTTCAAAATTCTACCGAAACTCGACATTAGTGATATGGGTCTGCTGTTCAACGTGTTACTCCTATTTCCTTTGTTGGATATTGGTGTGACTTGTGTATCTTTCCTGTCCCTAGGTATACGTCTTTCGATGAGAGAGCAGTCCTATTGTATCAGCGTGCTCTGAAAGGAAGCTGACTGGTATAAAATTTGGATCGGAGGTCTTGCCTTTTTTTTGATGATTTAAACTACTTTGCTACACCGAGGATATCTACATCTAAGTTATTCATGTTGGCAGTTGTTCTCATTTGAATTCGGGAATATTTACTTCCTCTTCTTTGGTGAAGGAACTACTAAAAACACTGCTTAAAAAATCGTGTCACCTGTATTGGGATCATGTTCATGACCGTAAGATCCACTTCAGGCTGGACTATAGCAGGGAATCACGCATACTAAAGATTGGTAGCGCGAATTGTCAAAAACTTGTGTGACTCGTGAAAGAGAATAACAGAAACACAGCAGAACCTGAAATGGAAGATAACTGAAGATGCATTACTAATGTCTCACGTAAGTCTAATTAAGAATTCCAAGACCCGCTTTTCAGGCTGGAATCTACGTAATTTCTTCAGTCCCTACAAATCACTCCTTTGCCGAAAAAAACCCTAGGTCAACATTAGCTAGCACAGGGCTTATACAAAATCGGTCTTTCCACCCTCCACGCATAGATGGTAAAAGACTTTAATGTGTCACATTCTATTTTGTGCGCAAAGCAGTCACAGCTAAGAAAGTACAGTGTTATTATGTAAGAATTTTCGAAGCGTTTTTTGCTAAGAAAGGTCTTGTGAACTGATGGGATTCACAATGAATAAAGACTGTTCAAGTCCCTTTAGCTGTATTGTAGTCCTTTACTGGGAACGCTACCAGTTTCACGCTGTTACAGGTACTGCACTGTTAATTAAAATGCAGTTTTTTAGAATAGGATTTTATAAAAAAGGAAAAAAATATAAATATTCTTAAAATATTTGTCAAACATGCATTAATGGAGAAACTGAAATAAATTAAAAGAACCATTACTCGCATGATTAACCCTCAAAGAATGGGGAAGCTATGACGCCCCATTGCTCAGTTCTAAATCGAAAATGTTGGTCCATTATAGGCTGTTGTCAATAGTAAAATTTGCATGAAGCACTAGTAGGTGAAAGTCATATTGGACACATAGGGTGATAAGAACAAGTATAAAAAGCAATTACAGCCATTAAAATTTATGGGTAAAGCTGGTAAAATTTTTTAACTATGTTCACCATTTGTAACGTCTGCGGGTTCTAGAAAGTAAATAATAGCAACATACCAAAAGTACTAATGGTTTTAGAAACCACTCATCATTAAGCATGTTCTCTTGTCCGCACACTTTAAAGTTATTCACAGACCACAGATGAAAATAGAGACCAATACCGACTTAACAAAACAAATGTTTTATAGAATTTTTTAAACTTACTTTATTATAATGCACTTGGTAATCATTCTTATTTCTGAAATCAACAAAGGTAAATCAATTATTACGTTAGCTACATTATTAGGGAAGTGGTTCGGGTTCTAGGGGAGCAACGTTGAAATACATGTTTTGCTAACTAGCTTTTGATGTTCCGTGGTTTTATTCAGACGCTTTAGAGAAATACCAGCGATGTATCGGTAGGTGAGGTGGCTAATAAACACAGCCAGGCATATACAGAAAGATAACGCATTAATAGGTTTATTTAAAATGTGTACACTTAACAGTTGAGATCTACTATACATAATGTTGAAATGCCGTAGGTCTTTCTGCGGTGCTGAGTAATATGCAATTAGTGTAATGTTCTTGATAGTAATAAATATTAGTCTTCAATCCTGATACACTTTAATAAGACTGTGATGCGTAGCAATATTTATTAGTATCGTCGTGTGTCGATATAATTTCCTCACTGCAGCCATCGGTACTAATGTTAATAAGTCTGTAACTTCACTGAATCTCTGGGCGAAGTTCCGAGAGCAGCTTAAAAAGATGCGCCGAACAACGAGAGTCGCATTCTGTGAAGTGATCTGTGGATTTAGCGTCCCCAGGTGGCGTGCATGCGTGGCACCTCCCCCCCCCCCCCCCCTCCACAATTCCCCTCCCGCTCTCATCATCGGAGACGGCGACCGATGACCGACGGAACAGCGAGTGCACTGACGGAAGGTTCAAACGTACCGTAGCCACAGCTGTGCGCTTTGTGCAAGGTGCTGTCGACAAAGGTGCTGTCACTACGCCAACCATAATGGTAATGGTAATGGTAATGGATACCGTGTGGAGGACCCATGTTCGGTGCCTGGTACTGAGACGCATTTTTCCTCAGGACTTCGAGGACTGGTATGGAGTGCTCTCAGCCTCGTGATGCCAATTGAGGCGGTACCTGAATGAGAAGCAGCGGCTCCAACGTCTGGAAAGTCGTCGAACTGGCCGGGAGAGCGGTGTGCTGACCACATACTCCTCCCCCTCCCCCCCCCCCCCCCCAATCCCCGCCATACCAGACCCGCGTGGCAGAGGATGGCACGGTGGCCCTTGCACCTTCAGGGCCTTGACGAGAAGCTCGTTAAAATGATGAGAGTGTAATAAATGTATTGCTATCTATTATACATTTAACTGGCGTTCGGAGTGATATCTCACAGCAATGATGGGAGCTACGCGTTGTTTAGCCACAGAGGAAGCGGTATCTGGCAGAAAAAAGAGTAAAGTTAACAGCGGCCGCAAGTTCAGAAAGAAAAGAAGCTTCACCACACCACATTTCGGGTACGGTCGTCTACCATTGGTGGAACTGAAAAGACGCGGGATAAAAAAAAAAAAAAAGTGTAAATGTTTGTGAAATCTTATGAGACTTAACTGCTGAGGCCATCAGTCCCTAAGCTTTTACAATACTTAACCTAAATTATCCTAAGGACAAACACCCAACCCCGAAGGAGGACTCGAACCTCCGCCGGGATCAGCCGCACAGTCCATGACTGCAGCGCCTGAGACCGCTCGGCTAATCCCGCGCGGCGTCGCGGGATCGAATCCCGGTTGCATCACAGCTTTTTCAGTCACTCTTTTAACGAAGCATTCACGTGTGAGTGACGTGGCGATCTGCCATAAATGACACGCGTTTCGGATTACACGTTTGACTGTAGGTCCCCTTTCACCGGTTGGATAACTGAGGAACGTTACGGACACGTAAGTCAAATTAGTGGCGTCACTTGAACGAATTTTACACAGAGTACGCGAAGGAACTAGCCCCTCTTCTTGCAGCGGTGTACCGTAGGTCTCTAGAAGAGCGTAGCGTTCCAAAGGATTGGAAAAGAGCACAGGTCATCCCCGTTTTCAAGAAGGGACGTCGAGCAGATGTGCAGAACTATAGACCTATATCTCTAACGTCGATCAGTTGTAGAATTTTGGAACACGTATTGTGTTCGAGTATAATGACTTTTCTGGAGACTAGAAATCTACTCTGTAGGAATCAGCATGGGTTTCGAAAAAGACGGTCATGTGAAACCCAGATCGCGCTATTCGTCCACGAGACTCAGAGGGCCATAGACACGGGTTCACAGGTAGATGCCGTGTTTCTTGACTTCCGCAAGGCGTTCGATACAGTTCCCCACAGTCGTTTAATGAACAAAGTAAGAGCATATGGACTATCAGACCAATTGTGTGATTGGATTGAGGAGTTCCTAGATAACAGGACGCTGCATGTCATTCTCAATGGAGAGAAGTCTTCCGAAGTAAGAGTGATTTCAGGTGTGCCGCAGGGGAGTGTCATAGGACCGTTGCTATTCACAATATACATAAATGACCTTGTGGATGACATCGGAAGTTCACTGAGGCTTTTTGCGGATGATGCTGTGGTGTATCGAGAGGTTGTAACAATGGAAAATTGTACTGAAATGCAGGAGGATCTGCAGCGAATTGACGCATGGTGCAGGGAATGACAATTGAATCTCAATGTAGACAAGTGTAATGTGCTGCGAATACACAGAAAGATAGATCCTTTATCATTTAGCTACAAAATAGCAGGTCAGCAACTGGAAGCAGTTAATACCATAAATTATCTGGGAGTACGCATTAGGAGTGATTTAAAATGGAATGATCATATAATGTTGATCGTCGGTAAAGCAGATGCCAGACTGAGATTCATTGGAAGAATCCTAAGGAAATGCAATCCGAAAACAAAGGAAGTAGGTTACAGTACGCTTGTTCGCCCACTGCTTGAATACTGCTCAGCAGTGTGGGATCCGTACCAGATAGGGTTGATAGAAGATATAGAGAAGATCCAACGGAGAGCAGCGCGCTTCGTTACAGGATCATTTAGTAATCGCGAAAGCGTTACGGAGATGATAGATAAACTCCAGTGGAAGACTCTGCAGGAGAGACGCTCAGTAGCTCGGTACGGGCTTTTGTCAAAGTTTCGAGAACATACCTTCACCGAAGAGTCAAGCAGTATATTGCTCCCTACTACGTATATCTCGCGAAGAGACCATGAGGATAAAATCAGAGAGATTAGAGCCTACACAGAGGCATACCGACAATCCTTCTTTCCACGAACAATACGAGACTGGAATAGAAGGGAGAACCGATAGAGGTACTCAAGGTACCCTCCGCCACACACCGTCAGGTGGCTTGCGGAGTATGGATGTAGATGTAGATGTAGACCTGCAAGAGGCCATCGCACGACACAAAACTGCTATTTCCAGAATCTATCAATATCTCCTTCTTCTAGATATATTATAAACTGAAGTCTCCCATTGACTTTTTCTATCAGTATGGGAAGGACAGTATTGGAAACTACAGTAGGGATTTTGATACAGGTTTCGGTAATAAAC
Source organism: Schistocerca serialis cubense (assembly GCF_023864345.2). Taxonomy (NCBI): domain Eukaryota; kingdom Metazoa; phylum Arthropoda; class Insecta; order Orthoptera; family Acrididae; genus Schistocerca; species Schistocerca serialis. Next base: position 464,405,034 of record NC_064640.1, on the reverse strand, counting down.
CGCTGGAAAAAATTGCAACGCAAAAAATAATTAATGAAGAGCAATGAAATTTCGCGAATACATCTGTCAAGCTAACATATTTAAGTGATTAACGTTGCATAATCACAGATTAATGTAAGTGTGAGATAAGTCATTGTAAATGTGAAATTTTTGTACACTAGTAACTGGTGTAACCGCCACAATGTCGAATGCAAGCATGCAAACATGCATGCATTATGTTTTGCAGGTGCCGGCTGTCACTCTGTGGGATGGAGACCCATGCCTGTTGTACTTGGTCGGTCAATACAGGGACAGTTAATGCTGATTGTGTGTGACGCTGTAGTTGTCGTCCAGTGATGTCCCATATGTGCTCGATTGGAGACAAATCTGGAGATCGAGCAGACCAAGGCAACATGTCGACAATCTGCAGAGAATGTTGAGCAGTATAGGGGCGAGTGTTATCCTTTTGGAAAGCACCCATTAGAATGTTGTTCATGAATGGCAGCACAACAGGTCGAATCACCAGACTGACGTTCAAATTTGCAGCCAGGGTGCGTGGGGTAACCATGAGAGTGCTCCTGATGTCATACGAAATCGCATCCCATACCACACCTCCAGATGTAGGTCCAGTGCGTCTAGCACGCAGACAGGTTGATTGCAGGCCCTCAACTGGCCTGCTTCTAAGCAACACATGGCCATCACGGACACCGAGGCAGAACCAGCTTTCATCAGGAAACACAACAGACCTGCACCCTGCCCTCCAATGACACCACTGAAGTCGCAAATGGCGGTGGTTTGGGGTCAATGGAATCCACGGTACAGGGCGTCTGCCACGGAGCTGTCCTTGAAGTAACGGATTTGAAACATTAGTTTGTGTCACTGTGGTGTCAACTTTGGTAAAGCCAGTTTCGAAAGGACTCGTCACTATTGCTGTGGAGGCCGAGTTGCCAATGTAGTTACGGTAGCCCGAGTTGTGAGTTCGTGAAACGGCTTCTGGTGCAGTACACCGCAAGACAATTTCTCCGTGCCACTATTGCACAGCTATGCCACAGAGTCAGATAATAGGGTAGGAGAACGAAGGTTCTACAGCACTCCAAAAAAACATATAACAGAGTCACACAAATGAATTAAAAAGGTTTACTTATCTTTGTGACTTATTCAACTATTAAGTGTGCAACACTGCTTGTAATATAATACGAAAAAGGTCGTGAATGGTTAAGTGCAAACAATCTTAGGTAAACTTCATAGTACATAGCAAATGCCATTACAACTGTCTGTTCAATTCTAAGAGTTCACTAAGCGATGTTTCCTGTCTAAGTCAGCCCAGGCAATGATCTATAACCAAGTGGGCGAGAGCTGCTCTTCTATCTTCAAAGTAAGCTTCTGTCCGTTGTCGTCGAATCATTAGCTGAAATTGGCCGAGGCGAAGTCGATATCTTCATCCTCAGCGCCACCCGTGACGCTAGTGGAACTCGCGCAAGTGGCGAGTCTCTATGGCACTGGCACCAGTTCACATGATTGCACCTGTGGCGCTTTTGCCCTGGCTGTGTCTTGTTCGGACGACACAGAATCAGCAGCTGCTCAAATTGCTGCTGCAGATGCATTACGATGCCCCACAGTCATACACCGAACACGATAGTCTTCCCTCTCGGTAGTGCCACGTGGTCGTCCAGAGCCCGGTCTTCTTGCAACGTACATACATGTGATCATTACCGTCAGCAGTCACGTACAGTGGCTACGTTCCTGACAGCGGTGTCACAGAAGGAATATTCAGCTTCTCGTAGCTCTATCACACGAGCTCGTTTAAACTCAGTGTTCTGTTGAAATCGGCGTCTTTATAGCCTTAAAGGCATTTTTGACTAACATCAGCTCACCACGTCCAATCTCAAGGCTAAGTAACGCTCACGAGCGTTACAGCGTATATTTGAAGAAAACCTGACTTGCGTCCTCATAGTGGCCCTACTAGCGCCACTCTTAGGCGACTTGCACGAAATTTTAATGGACGTCATGTTTCAGATGTAGAAACACGCCTGCCAACTTTCGTTTATGTTGCACAACTCTTTCTTGGTGTTGCGATTTTTTTTTCAGCCAGTGTAGACAGAGTGATTCACGAGGAAGGTTTGCGTAAATAATTAATTACCGCTACACCAGTTAAATCGACTAATCGCAAATACTTGGTGCTACCCGTGCGAAGCCGGGCCAGATCGCTAGTTCCATATAAATTAATTTTCGGGTTACTATTCTTTATCAGTGCAATGGTAAAAGTTATAAATGAGAAAGAAACAATTATGCAATATTACATGTTGTTATTGTATTTGTGATACCATCCATATTAGTGTAATTCTGGGAACAAAGAGAAACAGAGAAAAATGTATTGAATTACACAGAGCATGTGAGATTACAAAATTCCAAGAAAATCCTAAAGAAAATACTTCTAACATGATTGGATATTGACTCCTGGTTCAATGAAAGCACTGAGTCGTACAAACGTTCCTCTTCCTTGAAATCCATTCAAGATGCTCGATAATACGAGCACATGATAAAATTACCTCTGACTACGTCTGGGCTAGGAGCTCAGAGCAGGCATGCGAATATAATATCTTCTGATTTCTAGCGTGGGCATCTGTGAATAGGGAATAGGAAGCGCGCAGGCGTATTACTTAAGAAATCGTCTGTTCTGAATGCAGCGAGAGGGAAGAAAAGGCACCGGTGGCAGCGGTATATGAATGTATGAAGAAATGATTCGCTCGTCGTTTTATTCTTTACACCACTCTGGCTAGGAAACAGCTTTTACTCAGAAATGCTATTCAGTACTCCCGTAGCTCCTTCGTTTACACGAGACACAGGAACCATAAGACTAAAACCGAATTTCGGATACCAGTTTTCTGTGTCGTCTTTACGTCTTAAAGCTTGAAGCAGTTTTCATGGAAGGGTTAAATATATGTCTTCTGCTTGTCAGTTGTTTTGCGTAAATGGTCTCCGGAAATCAGTTATTCCGGTTTCTGACTTAGTCAGGATAATGGCAGTTTCTCTGCAATTAAATGTCGAATGTAGGCAATTTCATACTTAGTCTCATATTTATAATTCTCCTTCATTGTGCAAAAAGTCAATCCGTCCATTTTAGCTGACTTTTTTTAAAAAAACTATATGGAACCAGGAAGTCCAAGCAAGTTCAAAACCTATTATGCATTTACATGAGAGTGAAAATAAATTATGGGAGAGGAAATCCAGCAGCTAGAACAGCCTCCCAGAGTCGATGCTGGAGCTTTTATATGAGCAACCACAAGTGGTATTGAGAAATCGATTTACGAAATCGGGTTTTACGAGCCCGTTGTAAACGTAGTGAAGGTTTCGGTTAATTAGTTTCCACTAGCATTATATCTTCTACTTTACATTGCCACAACTACACTGTATTGTTTTTTTGAGCGAACTTCTGCTCTCCTGTATACCTTTCTGTATAAATTTTTAATTTATTTTTAACTTGCATTATCGTTAAAGACGGAGCTCTGATAATCAGGTGACATGCAACAATGAAAGAATAGGTCATAGCCTTGTTACCGAAACAGATAGCGCACTGTTTAAGAACCTGCGCTGGACGAGCATAGTTCAGTTTCCTGTATGACCAATCAGAGAAACATTTTTCGCATTTCCCCTAAATCCGTGTAGTTTGCAGGCAACATTGCAGACCCACGGCCCACAGCCCGCAACCAGTCATCAGCGTCTACCTGCCATGCGTATATATGCATCGCTTGTCATCCATATACGAGGCAGCCCTGAAAAATATCAGAGTAAGAGGTATGCCTGAATTCACTCTGTCCACTAAGCAATGTTCCAGGATCTTTTCTGCTATGACAATTAATTTCTATCTCTTCCAACAAGTTCAAATGTGTGTGAATTCCTTAGGGACCAATCGTCCAATATATTTCATTTCATAACTTTGGCATTACTTGTTATATACTCCCAAACTAAGTAGCCTATTTTTAGTTAAACGATCTTTTAAAAATGTTTGTAGTAAAATCATCTGAAACATTATGGAGTCCACATGTAGCTACTAATCCTCATTTATTTTAAGAGCAACGTACAACCGGAATCACATCTTCAGGTTAATTTGGCTGAACTAAATTAAGGCATTAAACCAGTACGATTTCCTAACGTTCTATAAGGCACATATCCTGGAAACATCAAATGCAGTGGATGTCGAAAGATCGATCAATAATCTTAGATAATTACGGGTCCCCACTATTGGAGATACTAATTTGGACCAGTGTTTCGTTCCTGATGGTACTTAGAAAAACAGCTATTTCGGCTGCTATGAGGAAATGATGTCAATAGTTTACGTTATCTTATGTCCTTTTCTAAACCTACGTTTACTTTTACTGTTCCTAAATTTATGTCGCAGTTTGAGTTTGATCATGTTTTTGTCTGAAAACTTTATTATTCCTGAAAATCCTTGCAATTTTGTTTCTAACTGACGCATTGCACGTCATCGCGGCGTTTAATAAACCTAATGATTCTCTGATTTCATTTTTTGTTTCTTACCTCTTGAACGACAAAAGAGAGATTATCTACAGGTTTTTCTTAGTGCCGCTCTGGAAAGTTAGGATTCTGAAGAAAAATGCAAATTGCTCTGTGAAACTTTATTTTTTTCATTCAATATTTCATGAGCTGTATCAGCGGAAAGCTTTCCAGACATGAGACAAACTAAAGTAGAAAAAGAAGAAAAACAAAGAGTTTTTCAAGAGACAGATACTCATATGTTTTGCTAGTGTCTTTGTTAACTTCTGTCTGTGAACAATAACAAAGGATTTCATAGTTTGTATTATCTGATGTCATTTTCTGAGCCTACATTATAAAATATAAAACGTGATTTATTTACGATTCCAAAGCAAGCTAATTTGATCGCATTGCACTGCAGTAATTGAACAGCATTTAATTAAAGTACTGGTATACGCACAGACATCACATTGATCGCCACGAGCCTTATGCAATCTGTGCGACGTAATACATGGAAGCTGCACAAAGGGATTATGAGCAAACGCATTTCAATATTTCTTTAATACTAAAAGCTCACTATTAGTATTTATTATCTCTGTCTTCTTAGAGGTGCTATCACTTACCTAAATAGGAGACAAATTCGACATGGTCAAATTATGGTAATACATAACAGCTAAATAGGAGACAGATCCGACATTATCAAATTATTCTAACAGACAAAATGGCTTATGGGCGCCGTCATGGGGAATATACGAATGTGAATGGAAGCGTATTTAAGAATCACTCAACTGTTTGGAAACAGGAGTACGTAGACCTGTTCCTGTATCAACGGTTTTCCTCTGTCACACGCCGAGGTGTTACAAACTTCTTAATAAAATAAACTGCTCTCTACCATGCAGACAATATCAGAAACTGCATTCTGTTGCAGTAAGAATGCAGTGATTTCTGCTTTAGAAAAGGAAAGAGTTTACGCAATGGATCAGAAAGGCTGCTGACAGACATATATAACCTGATACGTTCCGATTCAACAAAATACGTGCTAACGAAATGAGCAGTGATTTCTTGAAGATCACAACCAAATATACCAACCTTTTCCACCCCTGGTGATAACAGGAGATGTAAATATGGGTTAACTTCCGATTTTGTACAGTCGTCGCTTCGTCGTATATCCATTTCACTATAAAAAGGGAACCGTTGTCCTACTCCTTTGGTATAAGTTTATTTCGCCAAATTTGGGGAGAAGAACTTCGTGTTTGAATGGTTCGCTCTGCTGTAATGATTGAAAGTCGAATCAAAGAGGGAGCGTAATTTATTTATTGCTTTATCTTTATATTGCTGATGGTGTCCATCAGCTCTCATCTCCAAAATAGTCAGGACCGTGATCATGTCAGGCTTTGTTAATTTCCTATTAGTGCTGTTGAATATTTCACCTTTACAAGTCAATATTTGAAGTATGGATTGACTACTTCTCTCTGTGTTCACTCTTATAGTTTAGTTTAGTTTTCCACGGTCCTTGGTATGGGCAGGGACTGCGATTGTTGTGTGCGGATGCAAGCCGAGTTGGTGACACTTCGCTCTCAGCTTCAGGCTGTGATGGCTTCGGTTACACAGCTTGAGGCTGCAGTGGCTGGGCACCACTGTTGTGGGCCGGCCGTGGGGATCCAACAGACGACCAGCACGTCCGAGTCCCCCCATCGGTCGTCACCGGTGGCAAGCCCAGTTACTGTTCGCACTAAGGTTGACCCCTCACCTGTGGTCGAGTGGGAGGTCGCCCCGGGACGTAGCAGGCGGCGAAAGACTTCCCAGGCGGCCGCACGTAAGGCCTCCCCGGCTTGTCTGAAAAACAGGTTCCAGGTGCTGTCTGTGGCTGACACTGTCGCTGAGCCAGTTTACAGTTCAGAGGAAAACTCTCAGCCTGCCAGATCCGGACAATTACAGAGGATGGGATTATTGATAGTTGGAAGCTCCAACGTTAGGCGCGTTATGGGGGCCCTTAGGGACATGGCTGCCAAGAAGGGAAAGAAAACCAATGTGCACGCCGTCGGCATACCAAGTGGAGTCATTCTACATGTGGAATGGGTACTCCAAGATGTCATGAAGAGCACAGGGTGCAGCCAACTGCAGGTGGTTGCTCACGTCGGTACCTATGATGTGTGTCACTTTGGATCAGATGAGATTCTCTCTGGTTTCGAGCGGCTAACAGAAGTAATAAAGGTTGCCACTCTTGTTTGCAAGATGAACGCAGAGACCGTTCGCCGGGTGCAAGTCTATCGCTTTGACGCCACTTCGGCGACTTGCGCGTCGGTGGGAATGAAATGATGATGATTAGGGCAACACAACGCCAAATCCCTGAGCAGAGAAATTCTCCGACCCAGTCGGGAATCGAACCCGGGCCCTTAGGATTGACATTCTGTCGCACTGACCACTCAGCTACCGGGGGCGACGCTATACGAGATTGGAATAACAGAGAATTGTGGAAGTGGTCCGATGAACCCTCTGCCAGGCACTTAGATGTGAATTGCAGAGTATCGATGTAGATGTAGATGTAAGACAAAGACTACTACACTCTCTGAAGGGAACAAAATTAGGATTTAATTTTCCGTCGCTAAAGAGGCGATTAGGGTTATACTCTCTGCGGCTAACAAAGGACCCATCCCTTCTTTGTAACTCAGGGTATCATTCTAATTTGACATTCTCGAGCTCGTATATTGCCTTCTTTAAACATCCATAATACAGAATTCCGTGACCAAAACTGCTTTCGCCTTTTTTGTTGAAGAGCCGCAGGCATTCATTCTAGAATACCCTACAGATGTAAGTTGACAACCTAAATTTGGATTACTATTAAATTTTTTTGTATAAAACTTTTTTATCCTGAGCTATTTCACTTGGTTTATATAATTGATCATCAGCCTAGATCACACTGAGTTTTATTTTAAGCGTCAATGGAAAAAGCGTCTGCGGCAAGTCAAAACGATCAGGTAGAAGCGGCGAAAAGGATATCTACTACTTTTTCTGTTATGTTTTCAGCTGCCAGTTTATAAACTCACGTTGCACCCCGTAGTCTGTTCGCCTCGATACTAGAATTGCATTTTAATTCTGTCAGCGCGTATTTATCAACTGCTAATGGTTACATTTTATATAGCTCCTAGCTCTTCTGAGCACTGCAGATACTACTAAAATTTTCCTACGAATTTGTTAGTGATGCCGCAATACACACACGCATACACGGTCCAGTCACATTAATACGACATCGCCCATGTTCGACGTCAACGTGCAATAACGCCTCATAGACGGCAGATGTCAGCACTAGCAGTGGATGGTACATAAAGCGTGTCGGGGAGGATGCAGAAAACAGTGCAGCCATTGTCGTAATGCAGAAACAGAGCGATTTATCTGACGTCCAAAAGGGCATGACCATTGGCTTTTGGGCCAAGGGTGGAAGCATTTACGGAACGGACAAGTTTGTAAATTGTTCGCATGGTTAAAGTATGACGAGCATGGCAAAATGGCACTATCCAAGACCGGTGCCAAGGCAACAAGGGGCTACTAACACTGACTACTTAATGACCGTTCAGCAAGGTCGCTGCGTATAGTCCTCCGTAGCGGGCGCCTGGTTCGTGCACCCATTCTGATTACAGTTCTTCGGCGGCGAAGGCTGGAGTTTGCACACCAAAACCACAACTGGAGGTCCACTGGAAGGCGGCAGGTGGCCTTTTCAGATGAATCACGTTACGTGGCCCAACGGACAGATGGCCGTTGGCGTGTATGGTGTGAAATGTCTGGAAGCCTGTGACAGTTGTCGAAAGAGTCCAGGCCGGAGGGTATTTCCCGGGTGATCTCATCATTCTAAAAGGCACAATGATCCAACATAAATATGAATCTACAACTGGGGTCATGTAGTTTTTTACCTGTGCACGATGGCATCTACCGGCAGGAAAATGCAACCTGTCACATAGCTCACAGTGTACGTGCGTGGTTCGAAGAGCACTGGGATGAGTTTACTGTACTCCTCTGGCCACCTAACTCTTCAGATTTAAACCCAGTCTTGAATCTGTGGGACCACCTCGATCGGGCTGTTTTCGCCATGGCACTGGAGTCACGATGGCTCGACATCCCCGTCAGTAACTTCCCGAGCCTCACCAACTCCCTTCCTGAAGCTCATAGGGCTCCGCGCGGCAAAAGTTGGTTATTCAGGCTTTTGACAGGAAGGCACATTAGCGTGATTGGCCAGTGTATATCCCAGTCCAGTATTACCAGCACTGTACATGCACTTGTTATCCTCCTTGTATTGTATCCTTGATATATTTAGCGTTAGAGACGTGGCTCGTTATGATAACATTTCGTGTATCAGCTTTAGGTTTTTCACCGTACTAGAAAAATCATGAAAAGCTCTTTTTTTCGTGTTGAGGATGCCCGAGATTTGCTGCTATTCTTCGCCTTAGCAACTTCTAAGCTTTCTCAGCGATATATTGTTTTTAATACGTTCTGCAGGTCCATTTTTCTGAGCCACTATGTTATACGTATTTCCTCATTTGTAGATCTGTTCGGTACAATTCGACAAAATTTAGTGGAGCGACTGCCGGTATTGTTTTGTACCTTCAAGTTTGCCTCAGAAGTATCACTAAGAGTTTGTTGCAGGGGCAATCCCTAAATTCTGCGGTTATAATCACAAAAAGCACCTCTATGTGTCAGTTACCAGGCTAAACATAGCTGAAGACTGTAATTATTTCACGAGGTCCTAAGTATATTGCCGCGCGTGATAGCCGCGCGGTCTAAGGGCGTCTTTCCACGGTTCGCGCGGTTCCCAGCGTCGGAGGTTCGAGTCCTCCCTCGGACATGGATATGCGTGTGTTGTCCATAGCGTATGTTAGTTTAAGTTAGATTAGGTAGTGTGCAAGCCTAGGGACCGATGACAACAGCAGTTTGGTCCCATAGGAACTTACCACAAATTTCAATTTTCTCTCCTCACTAAATTACTACACACGTTTATCAGCAGTTAGTGGAACTCCAAGACTATTTTAGCATTGTTATGCAAATATGGAGAACTGCTTGTAGAAACTTGAACACTTAACAAGCGACCACTGCTATAGCTGATAGTATGTAGGCCGCCAATATGAAGCAACTTTCAGCATTTGACAGGAAAATCTGTACATTCCACGTGCAGTACTAATTCTGTCAGGTAAATGAAATGCTGGCGTCTGTTATAAAAAACGATAAACGGCACGTGTTGCCTCCTCTTCACTAAGCGAGAAAATAATGCAATTGAGGAAACAGCAAAATACGAAACGTCCAATAACGGCGAGGGTCTCGTGTAAGGAACGACCTCCCCGCGGCAGTTAGGGAACCGTTGAGGTGATCTGCAGATTTCCGCACAAAGCTGTCTTCGATTCACGGCGCGGAGCGTTATGACGCTGACTGCAATGGAAATCGATTCCCCGATTCGGAGCATGCCAGCGCGCGCACGTGTGACTGTTTGATGTGCTTTGAAACTCGAGCTCGGCCAAGGACGGGCGTCTCCTATCAGGAACCAGGAACACGCAGTCAGTGGTTGTTTCTCTTAAGTGACAGCAGCCGTATGCGAGATAGCGGTGTAAACGCTAATGGAAGCAATCTGGAATGGAAAGGTAGATGTTAGAAACTTCGTCGTCTTACATTAACTTGGGCGCTTCCGTTGCTTTCATTAGCAGCGTTCGCAAACTATTCTCACGTAACTCTTGGTATAAGGCTTGACAGGAATAATTACGTGTAGAAATGCTATATGTTGGGTGAACTCGAACTCCACCGACTAAATTTCGGAAGTTATTTATGGCTGTTTTCTGAGTATTTAGATTTAAGGAACCCGTGGTCTTCAGTGACTTCTTACTGAGTGATAATGTAACTAATAGTTACATTATTTACGCAGTTTTTTTGTCACTGTTGCCTTTGTTTCTGTCTATTTGCCTTTGTTTCCGTGAAGATACATTTATAATAGGGAAAAATTGTAATGATGAAAACTTGGAACACTGAACACTAACTCAAAAGTATTGTTAGTTGGTGGTTGTTGCTGCGGGAACGGCTCAGTGTAAAGTATTTGTGCCGCTCTTCCAATGCATTCACTCAACTAACACTGAACGTGCATATCGACCAACTCTTCATTAGGAAACCTATCCGCAGACCTGTGTATCACTGTTAACGTACACGTAACATTGCTAGAAACATAAACCAAATAAAGAGCCGAACAGTTCTGAATGCAAGATTGACGGCGAAGAGTGAGTGAATGGAACTATTGTGTTTCCAAACAAAACACTTAGCGAATACTGTTCACATTTGCAACGCAAAAAGTGAGATGCTGTAATAAAAATAAAGAAAACAATACAGATTTATCATACAAGCGTAGAATACGTAGTATCCTCAACAAAAAGGTAAAATTAAGAGAAAGCAAAAAATATATATATCAAACAGCTCTTCCATATTTCGTCGAATTTATTTAAAACATATTTCTGTCATTCATAAGCAACTTTCACATTTATCAAAAATAACAGGAAACTCCTACCGTTGAACATGATGAAGGACATTCTATTGAGTACAAAATAACGTTTGTGCATGTAAACTGTACGTGCATCAAAAGTAACAGCTCTGGTTACATATAAGCGCAGAAGTTATGCGATCAAATAATTTTTATTACTTATAAAATGTAATTTATATTCTGTAAGGATATAAATGACACAATGGAATAACACTGAATGTTGTGCGGTTCTAATTATGAGCAAAACAAACAAACAAACAACCAAACAGAAAAAAAGGAGAGAGAAGTTGTCGATTCCCATTTTCTCTCTTACACATTAATTTATGTTCCTTTCCCTACCAATTCTACCACTACTGCTGGTAGTTATATCATTTGCTACGTCATTTATGTAGCGTACCAAAACTACCAAAACGCAGTTTTGGTAGAGTGCAACTCTAAGCATAGCTGCTCAGTTGTATTAAGGGGCACTACAGAACTTGTGTATGGGAAAGCAGAACGAATGTTAGTATCAATTAAGTCAAGAAGTGATGAAAGTATTGGACACGTATTCGGCCCTTCAGATCTCCGTTCAGCTAGCCTGATTAAGATTTTCACTGTTTTCCTAAATAACGTGGGGTATATGTCAGTCTCAGTCTTTTGAAAATGCCTCTGTTGTATAAGGTACCAACCTTTTTCCTTACGAGCCTTTGCAACGTCTCTAGTGATCTCGCCGTCGATACGATATTAAACCCTAGCGTACCATCTTTCTGACAACGATGAGTGAACGGTTCAGTCCACCTTGATATCTGAAATGAATAAGGATCAATTTGAAATGGTGACGAGTGAAGACTGACATCTCCAGTTCACGAGAGAGTGCTCACAAAGTCTGGGATTACTGAGGAATTGAAAGTCAGTTTACATCAGCCTGTCTCCCTTTTATACGCACAGCGAAGAAAAAATTAACGATAAAACAATTAAGCAGTCGTTCTTCCTAACACCCAAATCGATTTGAAAAGACAGTTTTCATACAATGACACTGCAGAGGATTCGTCATGCCAGGCAGAGTTAAGAGCAAGAATCCGAAGCAGGAGTGGGTCATTACTTCAGCCTCAGTCAACTTCGTAAGTCCCGCAGTCATCGGAAAACGTTAAAACTTCACATGTACACGAAGTTGATAAAACCAGTGATATTGTAAGTATGTGGGACTGTGTGTACCTATGAACGAAAAGGTTTACAGATAATCACCAGTCCCGTATTAGAAATTGACACCAGAGAATAGCGAATGGTACTGCGGGGACATGTACAATAGCGTGTACATTGTGGAGCTTCTATGGGCGCGTAATGTCATTCGAATGGATGCCCACCGATGGCCGGAGCAAAGACCCAGCTTCGGTTCACAGAAGAAGCGTGTCACAGGACAAGTCAAGTAATAGATCGAGGTAGACTTAGCGAGAACAACTGTAGCTGGGCTAACAGGACAATTGTCGACAGAGAGCAAGAAGTATACGGCCCATTCACATTAATGTGAGCACCGCTTACCTTCGACGTCAACGTGCAATAGCCAATCACAGACGGCAGGTAGCAGCACTAGCAATGGCGGGTATATAAAGAGTGTCGGAGAGGGGGGAGGGGGGAACAGCGGGACAGCGCAGTCGTCGTAATGCGGAAACGGAGCTATTTATCTGATGTCCAAAAGAGCATAATCGCTGGCTTTCGGGCCATGCCGGCGTGTTTAAAGCACACGGCGCATGACAAAATGGCAGTGTCGAAAGTCGGATCAGAGGCAACTGTGGCGCACCACGGGCCATGGATGACAGGCGTGAACGACGGCTGCGTAAATGTGCACGGGCGAGCAGACGAGCAACTGTTGATCTTGGATTGTTTTGGGGGAAGAGACCAAATAGCGGGGTCATTGGTCTCATCGAGTTAGGGAAGGACGGGGAAGGAAGTCGGCCGTGCACTTTCAAAGGAACCATCCCGGCATTTGCCTGGAGCGATTTAGGGGAATCACGGAAAACCTAAATCAGAATGGCCGGACGCGGGATTGAACCGTCATCCTCCCGAATGCGAATCCAGGCAACTGTTGAACAACTGGCTGCCCAGATGAACCAAGAGGTTACCAGTACTGTCTCCTCAGTGACCGTGCATCGAAGATTGCTGCATCTGGTCCTCCGTAACAGGCGCCTGGTTGATGCACCCATGCTGATTGCTATTCATCGGCGACGAAAGACGTAATTTTCACGCCAGTACCGCAACTGGACGTCCACTGAGTAGCGCCAGGTTGCCTTTTAAGATGAATCATGTTTTATGCACCATCGAACAGATGGCCGTTAGCGTGTACGGCTTGAAACGCATGAAATCAAACAAGGAGGGAGCGTTATGGTCTTTGGAATGTTTTCATGGTATTTTCTAGGTGATCTCGTCATTCTGGATATGAGTATATCCTGATCACTCTATCAGGATAGGGGGAAACTTTAGCTAGCCATCTACAGGTATAGGAAGGGTGAGTCACGCAAATAAAACTGGTACCAAAGAGCGGGATTCATGAGAGATTGTTCCGAATACCTTGTTTGAAAATTACTTCGAGAATGTAGTTAAAGACCCGATGTATGGGAACAATGTCTTAATCTTCCTAGTAACTAACAGATCCGAACTTTTCGCATCAGTTAACGTCGAGGAGAGCATGAGCGATCGTAAGGTTGTGGCGGAATCAGTGACTACGTATATTACAAGTTATGTTAATAAATATAGGAAAATATTTTTGATTAGCAAGAGCGACAGGAAGCAAGTTGCGGAGTATTAAGTATTTATCATCAAGTATTCAGCTCTGAGAACAAAAACATTGTTCAAAATACCTTACGTACTGAAGAAGGTTGTGAGGGATGGAAAAATCCATCGTGGTTCAATAGGTGAGTAATATAGCTGTTGTGAAAGCAAAGTGCTTCTTCTCTGATTTAAGCGATGTAAAAGCCTGATAGACGAAAAGAAGCTGAGTGAAGCCAAAGTGAGTGTGACAAGAACAATAAGAGAAGCATTCTGTGAATTTAACAGTAAAATTTTGACAAACGATCTGACTAAAAAAACTAAAAAGTTTTGGATTTACGTAAAGTCAGTAAACGGATCGAAATCATCGATTCAATCGCTTAGTGACAACAATGACATCGAAACGAAAGGCGACAGAGAGATGGAGTAAATATTGAATTCGGTCTTCCGAAGTGGTTTTACCACAGAAAACCGAAATACGGTTTCCCGTTTTAATCATCATACAAATACCGGAATGGCAAATAGTGAGATAAATGATGGCGGAACAGAAAAGCAACTAATACTGTTCAACAGTGGAAAGGCAAGTGGACCGGACGAGTTACGTGTTAACTTCTACAGAGATTACTGGAAATAACTTGCTACCCGTCTAGCAGCAGTTTATCGAAGGTCAATAGAGCACCGATGGGTACCTAGCGTTTGGGAAAATCAACGAGGTCGTTCCCATTTTCACGAAAGGCTGTCGGACAGGCGCGATAATTATAGGCCTATAACGCTGACATCGTCTATTGTAGAATTTTTGAACATATTTTAAGCTAGCAAATAATGGAAGTCTGTTGGATAAAATGGATGTGCGCAGGAAGTGGAAAAATGACGATTCGGAAGAAGGCAGAAGACAGCACAGAATACTGAGCAGTGAACTAAGAAAGATAACTGACCATGCTAGAGTGTACTGGATGAGGAAACAATGTCAGGAAAAAGAAGAATTGGGAAAGAAAAACAATTAGAAGAAATGTATAAAACAGTAAAATCCTTAACACGAATAAAAGTAAGTAACATAAGCAAACTAAGAATGTTAAATATGGATGGGAGAAGACAGTATGTATAGAAGAGGAGAAGAGAGTTGGTTGGGTTATGTGGAAGAGTTGTACGGTACACGGGACGATAAAATCAGACTGCTTTTGGAAGATGAATGGGAACAAAATTAAAAATACTGAGGTCCCAATATATAGAAATTGGAATTGAAGACAGCAGTTTCGGATCTTTGGGAAAAGAAAGCAATGGGCTCTGACAGAAAAACATCTGAGGCAAATTTAACAGCCAGATTGACTCAGGTACTAACAAGGGGAGGCCGCCAATTGTGAAATTCAGATTCGATTCATACTGTGCATAATAAAAGCTCATGGCCAGAGGTGTAATGTGGCAAAGCACCAAGACGCATTTCTCAGCCGTTGTCGAGAAAATCGACAGTTAAAAGAAACCGTTCCAATGAAATACTCTCTGCGCTTAATAATTTTCCACAGCGTCGTGGCGCAGCGGTAAGCGCTCGGATTCGTAATCCGATGGTCGCCGGATCGAATCTCGCATCATGCAACTTTTTTTTACTATTTGTTTTTTTGTAATTCAAATGTATACACACACACACACACACACACACACACACACACACACATATATATATATATATATATATATATATATATATATATATATATATATCCTTGAAATAAATTCAATCCATCGTCCACCACCAATTGTCTTCTCCGATTTTTGCCGATATGATACGATACGCGTGGTATGCATCAAACCTGACGAACGATAGAACAATTTTTCAGAATGTCAGTCAGGTGTGTTTCCCAACAGATACTTTAAAAAACAATTGTTCTTGTAAAAACGCATCGTTTATCAGATGCGCTCGATGTCGTGCTGTTTTCTGCTTTCCATGTTTCTATGATAACTATCACTCTGGTTCGTGCGATACTCCAGCTACTTCTGGTCACTAATTGTTAATTATGTGCGAGTGTACACCGAACTTCTCAATAAATTGTATCCACTTGAATATTATTTGTGATATCGTATATATATATATATATATATATATATATATATATATATATATATATTTGAATTACAAAAAAACAAATAATAAAAAAATGTTGCACGGCGCGAGATTCGATCCGGCGATCTTCGGATTACGAACCCGAGCGCTTACCGCTGCGCCACGACGCTGTAGTAAACTATTTATCGTAGAGAGTATTTCACCGCAACAGTTTCTTTTAACTGTCGATTTTCTCGACAACGGCTGAGAAGTGCGTCTTGGTGCTTTGCCTCATTACACCTCTGGCCATGAGCTTTTATTATGCGCATTATGAATCGAATCTGATATTCACAATTGGCGGCCTCCCCTTGTAAGAAATATTTATGACACTGGCATCTGGGCTCAAGATCTACGTAAGACCATTCCAGTACTTTTACCTAAAAAGTGCAACGCAAAGGAATGCAAAGCCTATATGACAAATAGTACCATCACTCATGTTACAAAGGCTGTGACGTGAATCATGCTAAGGAGAATTGAAAAGAAAATTGAAATAAAAGCTGGGGAAGACCAGTTCAGGTTCAAAAAGGGTAGAGGAACATTAGATGCGATAGGTTGTCTGAAGATGATAGGAAAAAGAAAGTCAGAAATGAACAAGGAGGTGCATATTTATTTTATCGAGTAGATGAAGGTTTTTGATGGAGTCAACTGGAGTACACTGCTGAGAATTTCAATAGTTGTGGGTATAGACTGGAAAGACAGAATGTTAATGAAGGTGATGTAAGCGGATCGAAATCAGTCAGAGTAGGGAATAAGGCGACTGAAGAAATGAGCACTGGAGGCCTAAGGCAAGAATACTCACTGCCACCGAAGCTATTAAACATATATAGAGAAGAATTGACAGGTAAGGACATAAAGGTTGCAGGAGGCATTGTGACTGGAGGAGAAAGGATAAAGACTCTAAAACAAGCGTGTGGGCAAGCAGTGCTGGCTGAATCAGAAGAGGAGCTACAGTAGACGTTGAGGAGTATTGCGAGAAGGGGAAACTGGTGTGGAATGAAGATAATTATAGGAAAGATAAAAGCGATGAGAATAAGCATGAAGGAAGCTGCAGACGGATAAAATACAAGTAAATCTTTTTTGTACTTGGGAAGTTTAATAACATGGAATGGAAGCTTTAGAAAATAAATAAGGAGGTGGAAATCTATGGAAAAGAGAGCATTTGAAAAGGTGAAGCAGTTACTGAGATTCCAATGGAGCTGAGGAAAATATTTCTTGAATTTTATGTCTGGAGTGTAGTGCTACACAGCAGTGGATCATGGACAGTTAAAAAGAAGGAAGATATTTAGAGAGTTTTGAAATGTGGTTATGGAGAAGAATGCTTACGGTCAAGTGAACTGATAGACCAAAGAATGAACAAGATAGTGAAAGAAATGAGGGTAGACAGAAAATCATTGCAAGTGATCAAAACGAGGAAATATCTTTTAGCTGACACAT
The DNA here is from genome assembly GCF_023864345.2 of Schistocerca serialis cubense. Classification (NCBI taxonomy): domain Eukaryota; kingdom Metazoa; phylum Arthropoda; class Insecta; order Orthoptera; family Acrididae; genus Schistocerca; species Schistocerca serialis. Next base: position 464,387,785 of record NC_064640.1, on the reverse strand, counting down.
ATCCTGCGTAAGACTAGCTTACAGCTAACAACGATAACTCCCCATCGCACTCCGCTCAGATTTAGTGGTAAGAGCGCCCAGTGGACAGACCGTCAAGAACTGAACTCAGATCAAGCATGAAAACAGGAAGAAGGTGTACAGAAATGCGAAAAAAGAAGCAAAATAAAAAAGTGAACAACGGTACAAGCACAAGAAGTGCAAGAAGAGCAAGCAATGAGGAAGAGCCACAGCGTCGTGGCTAAGTGGTCACGGTGTTGTACCCGTGCCAATACATATGACAAGGCGACGAGGTAACCGAATCCTCCACCGGAAAACACGTCTGGTGTGTCACAACACGGCATTAATGACAGTATGTGTGTCATATGATAGGAATCTCTTGTCCGCCTGGTGGGTGACTGGGATATGCCTCCTTGCCCGATTTAGGTATTCGTATGAATGTGACAACTCCCAAAGAAATGACGAAAACATATTAGTTTGCCGCATAACCTGGAACAAAAGAAAGCAACAATTTCACAGTCACACAGTTTTCCTTGTGCTCTATTAAAGTGTATGTTTTTAAAGTTTTTGAAGTTGCGTTTCGTTTTCGAAATTTTTACTCTAGAATTCCCATGTTGTGACATAGCTAACACAACGTTATTTGTTGTTCTTACTTCTGTGAGACATCTATGTGGTGTCTCGCCTGCTCTCACTGTTCACCACATTTACTTGCGGCGGTAATGTATTCATACCACGCGACTCACATTTTATAACCAATGTATAGTATGACAACTACCAAGACTGCAGAAAAAGAACGAACAATTAAGTGACCAGAAGGACTGTTCATAATGTTGTGAAAAAAAACAGCACAAAGAAGCTTTGAACACGGCTCGTGACACGCTAACCTACCGTTTAACCACGGCGCTGTGGCTCCTCCATTTCGCTTGATGTTATGCTTGTTAAGCCTGGACCGTTCACAGTTTTTATTTTGCTTTATTTCACAGTTCAGTACACCTTATTTCTGTTTTCATGTTTTATCTGTGTTCAGTTTTTGACAGGCCATCCACTGGGCCGTCTTACCACTAAATCGGAGGGGGGGGGGGTGATGAGGAGTTTCCCTTATAAGAATTTTAGAGAGGAAAATGGAAGGAATGAGAGGAAGAGGTAGGAGGAGAATCGGAATGATGGGTGACATTGGAAGAGGACGAACACACAAAGGAAGATGCTCAGAACGGGTCACGATACAGAACCTCCGGTTGAAACCTGTGATACGACAGGTGCACTAAAGGAAAAAAAGAATTGTGACGCTGGTGAACGAAAATCTCACATATATATACGCCGTGTTTCCGATTCCCGGAAGGTATTCAAAAAGATGTTTAAACGTGTATTAAATCTTATGGGATTTAACTGCTAAGCTCATCAGTCCCTAAGCTTACATACTACTTAACCTAAATTATCCTAAGGACAAACACACACACCCATGCCCGAGGGAGGACTCAAACCTCCGCCGGGAAGGTATTCGATGATATCATTAGGCACTGTCGTTAATAGAACAAAATAAGAGCTTATCTAATATCTGACCAGAATAGTTCAAAAAATGGTTCAAATGGCTCTGAGCCCTATGGGACTTAACATCTGTGGTCATCAGTCCCCTAGAACTTAGAACTACTTAAACCTAACTAACCTAAGAACAGCACACACATCCATGCCCGAGGCAGGATTCGAACCTGCGACCGTAGCGGTCACGTGGTTCCAGACTGAAGCGCCTAGAACCGCACGGCCACACCGGCCGGCGACCAGAATAGTGATTATGCCTTCAGTCAGAAATAAATTCGTCATTATAACGGAACAAAATTGACAAATGTAAAGGCAGTATCGGGAGTACCCCAAGGGAGTGATACAGGGTCGCTACTAATTACAGTTTACACTAATAATGTAACATAAGGTCGCTACTACTTACAATTTATTCTAATGATCCAGTGCAGTGGTTCCCAAAATAAAAGTTTCTTAGGGGTAAAAACAAAAGAGCTGAATTGTGTTTCGGTCAAAGAGAAGTTGTTTTTGAAAGGTCTTTACTATTAGCACTAGTTCGTTGTTAGTTGACTTGGGGAAGGAGACCAGGCAGCGAGGTCATCGGTCCCATCGGATTAGGGAAGGATGGGGAAGGAAGTCGGCCGTTCCCTTTCAGAGAAACCATCCCGGCAACACTAGTTCGTGAGACTGTTATACTGACTGCATTTTTTTCAAATGCTGGCATTAACGTGTGACAGTGTGTCGGAGTTTACAGCTTGTGAAACGAATGTATGAACATCATGTTCCTCACATGCTCCACCCACTACGCACATTGTTTGTACATGTATCATGTACCTATGGTAATAACATTTAGACAAATACAGGGAATTTAACAATTCATGATACACACTTCTAGAGGTTGTGCAGGGGACTTAGTTGATCCAATTTTACGTACGAACCAAAGTCCGGAGCCGTCCTCTGTGGCCGAGCGGTTCTAGGCGCTTCAGTCTGGAACCGCGCGGCCGCTACGGTCGCAGGTTCGAATTCTGCCTCGGGCATGGATGTGTGTGATGTCCTTAGGTTAGTTAGGTTTAAGTAGTTCTAAGTTCTAGGCGACTGATGACCTCAGATGTTGAGTCCCACAGTGCTCAGAGCCGCTTCAACTATTTCAACCCAAATCCGGAAACGTAATCCAACGACGCTACAGAGCATCAAAGATATAGGCGCCGGCGTCTATATGTAAATACAGATGATACCGTGATGACGTTACATACTTTCAAGGATGATGGAGAAGGATAAATGTATCAATTTGAGGTAAGGTTCCCTGTACGGGAAACAAACTAGTCTTTACTCCCATCCAACCTAAGGTGGCTAAAGAAATCTTGCTTGCCTGCCCGTCCTCACGCGATGCTACGCTACGTAGCAGTTTATTCTGCACACTTCCACGGCAGTGCTACGAGCAGGGTTCAGAAGTTGATGGAAAGTCCCTTTTTACCTGAGTATCAAAGTACGCGTCCAATATAACTATATTCATTTTGGGTCATTGGGTGAACCAGAAGTTGGTTTGTTTTATTTGCCTTTCTTTTTTCTTTCCGGCGTATTTAGGGCTTATTTATTTATTTCCTAATGAACAGTTTTCTCTGCAACTTCATTCTCTTTTGACTAGCAGATCTACTGGCTACTCTCAGTTCGAACAATCATGAGATCACCTGTAACACTCGTTTCCTGTAGTAAGCAGAACTACCTCACAAAATCCAGATCCCTTGCACTTAAAAGGACCTAAAGATGTCTATTACACTGCAACACAACTAAAGTAAGGTTTTGAAGCCTAGTTTCTGTAATCTTACTGAGTTTAGCGAAATATGATTTTTACCAATTTTAATCACTTTTTTCAAGATATGTATTGCGGGTTCGCTGAATTCGTTCTAAGTGGCGAAAATAGTTTATTCTAAATTCCCCAAATCCAATTTAGGAAACATGAAGTTCGTTTTTCATATGAAGTTAATCTAAAAAGTACATGTCTGATAGAAGAAACTTTTGTTTCATACTAAACTTTCTTCGCAAGACGTTGCACACTGCCAGAATATGTTTTTTAATATCCACAGAGTCACGTTTTTTCCTATTTCAATCAATGTTTTCCCCAAATCTAGAAAGGCTACAGAGGCCAAATGGCCCCATATTCTTAGCAGACATTTCCACACACTTGTCACACACTAAGCGTTTGTTTCCTTTCAAAATATTTATGGACGAGGAAACTGCTGGTCAGATTTACAAACATGTCGTAACATCTCGAGGTTCCCGAATGAGTGTTTAATAACTTTTTATGCAATTTGCATTACGAGACACCAACCGATTTATTTGAAACTACCTCATAAACACATGAAAACTTTTCCCCTGCTGGGCTCAATCTCTTGTACGTTTTATTTGTACATTTTGCAGCTCCCATCGTTATGATAAATGAACTGCATTGAAACCAACTACGCAAATATATTCTTGGCTAGTCATGTTGGATTGATAGAGCAACATGTCGTCAGGTGTATCAGGCTGATCGGGCCCCGTGAAGCTTGACAGGCTTACGGAAACGCAAGGTGACCTGTTTTAATCACTGTGCTTCAGCACACGTGCACTCTCGTGTCTCCGATTCGTCAGGTTGAGCTGCTTCAATGGTTGCGGCAGAGATAGGGACAGGCAGGCTGGAAGGAGAATTTGTATACGTCTGGGCCAAGAAGACCCTGGAGCTCCTTCAAAAATTGGAGGTCCTGGAACATCCCTCTTGCAATCCCAATATCTCTCCATGCTACTCGCACGTGAGAGATTCACCTGTTACAAGGAAGTGCAGAGCACCGTGGGAAAATTGATCCGTCAGTAACCCAGTAGTGTCTACGCTGAAGCCATTCACTCCCTTCCCACGCGCTGCGATCGATATATCAGTGAAAATGGCAATTATGTCTAGTTGTACTGTTCCACATGAACTGTAATTGTAATTCAGTTATTAAATTTTTTACATATAACTGTAGTCTCAAATGGCTCTGAGCACTATGGGACTTAACATCTGAGGTCATCAGTCCCCTAGAACTTAGAACTACTTAAACTTAACTAACCTAAGGACATCACACACGTCCATGCCCAAGGCAGGATTCCAACCTGCGACCGTAGCAGTCCCGCGGTTCCACACTGAAACGTCTAGAACCTCTCGGCCACACCGGCAGGAAACTGTAGTCTCCTTTTCATTTGGGCGCATCTTACAGTTACCTAGTTTCGCAATTTCTCTATAGAAAGAATAAATTAACGTACAAAACTATCGATAAAGGTTAAGACACAGTAACACAAGGTCAGCTTGATTTTGAGTAAAGAAATATCATCTGAACGGCTGCTCAGCTCTTGCAGCAATCAAGTGTGTTCATATTAAAACTGTGCACATTGATCAATACGATAACACCAGACTTAATCCAAACAATCTTCACAAAGGTACCTGCCTATGCGTACATTTACGCGCAATAAAATTTGGATCGAATGTAAAAAAAAGAAAAGCTGCCTGGCTCCCAGAGGCCAAAAATGAGTATGAAAAGTGTAAAAAAACTGACTGTCTGTGCAGATTACACACAGATGAGAATGTGGAAGTTTACTCTAAAAGAGTAAAGAGAACGTGTCAGAAACTTAAGTGTTTTATTACGATAGTAACGTGTTATCAATGATGATTACATCAAAGATGGAAAGATTTACATCACTTTTTGAAAGAAATTGCAGGATATGACAGCAGAAAGGATGGACTAATATCAGGCAGAGAAGGGAAAATAACAAAGGAGATTTGCTTCGTGGAATCCTCTTTTTGTTTAACGTAGAAGTAAAAGTACAAAAGGAGAGGTGAAGTGAAAGTGAACTGAATAATCAGAGCTTAGTGATAGTGGCTGTATACGGAGAACTACAAAGCCGCTCTAAGCACTAGCGTTCAGAAGCAGAGGGAAAGTGCTGCATCAGCAACTTAAACTTCTCAGTGGAAAGAGAGTGGTTGGATTAGGAGAAGAGAGTGTGGGGTGGGGAAGGGGGGGGGGCGAACCGGACGGGTTATCGGGAGAATCTGAGAGCGTGGTAGGAAAATCCTTCTGTCTGATTGACCTGGAGTCTGCAAAGCAGGAGGTGATCGCGGCCCATATATTTCTTGGTAGCCAAGACTGAATACATAGGAGAAATCACCTCTATGAATTAAGTAAACTAAAATTATGTAGATAAAAGTTGTATAACGTATGATTTTACGAGAACTATTTCAACGATTTTAGTTAAGTGATTTATCGTAATCTGAACAAATTTGCTCAATACGTTCACTTGTACGTTCCAAAACTATATAACCCAATTTGAATGTTGTGAGGCTCACAATATGTTTGTTTCACATTTATAGTAATTTCTAGCTGATAATGGGTAACGAAGAACGATATCAGAGCAGCGAACAGCCATCTCCATGAGATAAGTTAATAATTAGAGCAAAGGTCATGACTGGAAGGTGAATCTCCATTATGGTGATTATCGCGATAGACATAGGGACAGAGAGAGAGAGAGAGAGAGAGAGAGAGAGAGTAAGAAATCTGAGACTGCCAAGTAAACGACATGTATGAAGTCAATGAAATGTTTTTCTACAAAAAAAAAAAAAACTTTCCAAAAGACGAATGCTACGAGGGTGTCGGGCAGAGTTTTCATAAGCAAAGACTACATTCTGCCAGAATCGCCCGACAGAAATATTACAAATAAAATGTACATAGGAGTTTCCGGTCCCGTCGACAACGCAGTCATTAGGGATCGAGCTTAAGCTCGGATTGAAGAAGGATGTCAAAAGCGTCCTTTTAAAAGGAACCATCACAGCATTTGCCTTCAGTGATTTAGGAAAAAAAACCTGCAAAAGCTAAATCTTCATCGCCAGTCAGGCGAGCCCAGTGCGTTAAGACTACGCCCTCTCGCTTGGTAACAGCACTTTATCAACTCTCATTGTGCGTTGTTTTTATCTTTGATGTCGGAAGACATCAAGTATGATTATTAAACTGTACACGAATGTCTGTCAACGGTCTTTTACGGTACACCGAGAGGTATTGGACGATCTCCCATCGTACCAGATTGCTCAGAATAGAACAAATACGGTCCTTCCTCTTGTTTATACATCAGTTTTCCTTAATATATAGTTTTGACACACCTAGAGTTCCCTTTCTGGACTACAGAAATTATATCGAAAGAGAAACGACGCGATTCACATCAAGCATTGAATTTACCGTTTTACTAGAATTTACGTCTCTCTGAGCAACGCAGTCATAAGCGAGAGAATGAGAATTGTCCTTTAAGTTTCTTTCACGCTTCCAGACTAAAACAGGTTGAAGGTGATCAGTGTAACTAATGTATTGTATTGCAAGGAGAGTTACGTGCCAATATGGGTTGGTACATCGCTGTTCTCCAACAACATTCTCGGTAAGTAAAAGCATTTTCGTCTTGTTCGTTACAGATACAGTGACTTCGGTACACTCAGATCAAAATGTTCGCCCTGTAATCGGATATATCGAGCACGAGGTGTCAAATGATACAAAAGGCCAGGAAGTGCAAATCGGGAGACCTGAGTGGTCATGGACCTGAACCTCCGTGACATACAAGTTCAGTAGGTTGCATCATTCTGGGCAGGTGTATGAGTTCATGAATTCTGTGTATCATGTCCCATAACTCAAACAATTACGTCCTTTAGAACAGTCCGGAAAGAAATGATAGTGGAAGGGGCTCGAGGGAATCCAGAAGCGAATCTGGGAATCATGATGAGGTTTCCTTTCGTTGTTGCTGACTAGTCTGAGTCTGACTAGGCTTATATCTTGTGTATATTTTAAATGCGAAAGATTTTGTGTGTGCGCGTGTTTTAGTTTCACGCTGAAACGGCTGGACGGATTTGGATAAAATTTGGAATGGAGAAAGCTTGTACCCGGAATTGGCACATAGCATACCCTACATATAACTTATTCATCACTTTTTGAGAATGAGGGCACTTTGTGTCTTGAAACAAACTTTACACGTAAGACCAAACTAATTAAACTTTTTCCCGCTAACAAGGCCTACAAACTGATGAAAGGAAAAAGTTTATTGCTTACTACATCGCATGAAGCATGACATTCTATTTTATTAATTCCTTACTACTAACTATATTCGCGACACATTTTACATACAGTATTCTTTATATAACTGAAAGTACCAGCAAAATTATATCACTGTACTACACATTGTTAGGAAGATACGATGTCGTAATCTTTGAGCTGTGTGTAAATTAAACTGTAGAGAGAAATTCGCTACAGATATAGGTGAAATATGTGTACAAATACGTGTGAAATATGTTAAATACACGTGAAATATTTTTGACATGTACGTACGCGCGAAGCCACGGGTAGAAAGCTCATCCTAACCCCCTGGAACGACTTCAACCCAATTTGGTACATATATTAGTTACGATCTGGAAAGAAATACTGTGAGGTACGAACCACCAGCCTCCTACTGGGGTATAGCGTGGAAAGAGAACAGAGTACGAAGAGATGGACAGACAGAGAAGTGAAGGAGATGGACAGAGATAGGTGTGGGGAGAGGGGGGATGGACAGAGAGAGGGAGAGGAGGAGATGGGCAGGGAAAGCAAATACGAGGACATGGACAGAGACAGGAAGGAGTAAGAGATGAACAGTGGGAGGGTGGAGACGGGGATGGGCGGGGAGAGGGAGAAAGAGGAGGTGGAGGGGAGGACGAGAAGGACAGAGAGAGGGGGGAGGTGACCAACAGAGAGGGAGGAGGTGGAGCAGGTGGACAGAGGGGGAGCTTGAGTAGATGGACAGGGAGGCAGGGAAGGAGGAGATAGAGAGGGAGAGGGGAAGGAGGAGATGGACTAATATAAGATTGGAATAAATATGTACCTGGGAACTGTTTTCCTAAATAGCTGTTTAACTGCGGGTAACACCGCATGGCGCATCTAGTTTAAAGTATAGGAAAATCTTTAGCAAGCGTGTACGTTGCACCTTGCATCATTCGTGCATAAGACATCATATATTACATTCAAAAAAAGAAATCCGTTATCCATAATGATAATCGAGAAGAAATGTAGCGATATGCCTGCCATTTCTTGAGAAAAGAGTCTTAGTTTTGTGAACAGACTTGATCTACCACGTAGGTCGCATGACTGGTACTAGTGTGAAGAAGATGTGCTAGTGTCATTTTCTCCCCTGGTGTTCACGAAAAGTTTTATATCAACGTCAAACGTTTTGTACAAAGTAGAAAAATAATTTAATTTGGGATAAGGAGAGCATAGCTAAACTAATGTAGAGCTAAACAAAAATATCGTACAAAGGGCAGTGCTGCTAGCTAGTTTTATTATGATAATTAATCGCGGTATTTGCAAATCATTGAGCTAATAAACTGCAGAAATTTAGTTTCACAATGGCTCTGAGCACTATGGGACTTAACATCTGAGCTCATCAGTCCCCTAGAACTTAGAACTACTTAAACCTAACTAACCTAAGGACATGACACACATCCATGCCCCAGGCAGGATTCGAACCTGCGACCGTAGCCGTCACGCGATTCCAGACTGAAGCGCCTAGAACCGCACGGCCACACCGGACCGCTTTAGGTTGAACTTGAGAGGTTTTCAACGGTGATTTCTCAGTTTAACATCAGACAGGATTTCGCAGACACGAAAAATACAACTAGCACTTTTAAAAAGACTGAAGAATTCTAGAGGATACGTCAAAGTTGTGGCGCAGAAGTGAATAATTGGGCTTGTATTCCATAGTGATCGTCGTTTGAAGAACATGGACGGATTATTCCACCCACAATGCTCCTCGCAATTGTGCTTGTAACGTGTATCTTTAAAGAGGGACTTGTCGACATTAAGTTAAAGTAAAGGAGAAAAAATATGTATGGGGGGGGGGGGGGAGGGGGGTTATAAAACGCTTGTCGAAGAAGAAGGGTTAGATATTAACTTCTCGTCAGTTGCATGATCGTTAGAGACACAGCACTAGTTCATTTACATATGGATGGAAATGAAATCGATAAGGGCTTTATCGAAGGAATATGGTGATCACATTAACAGATACGTAGCAAAAAAAAAAATAAATAAATAAAAAGATGATCGGATGACATTACTGTCCTGGAGACTCGTCTGGGGTTGCTGGGCCGCCTGCTTCAAGTCCTTCTATTTGACACCACTCCGGCTACTTACGCGTCAACGAAGGTGAGATGAAATGGTTAGGACAACACAAGCACCCAATCCCTGTGCGAAGAAAACTTCTGATCCGACGGCAAATCGAACCTAGGACCCTGCAATCTATTCATTTAGTCAGCGAAGAAAATCACTAGACCACGAGCCGGAAGTACTTTGTAAATAATACGCCCTAGATCTTCCCGGGCGTTTTGTTTCATCTGTCGCAACAACTTATTTTTTCATTACTTCTGTATCTGTAACACCCCGCAGTTAAACGAAAGTAAGTTTGTAATGGAACACTGACTCAACACAGTCTCTCTTACACAGGAATGAGTACGGGGGTGATGGTACAAGGTACCTCTGATATCGTCCGTGCTCACATAATTTCCTGAGTAAGGTTCCAGTGGTACAAAGAGGAGTGAGGAACAGTTTTTGGCATTTTGTAAAGGTGACTGACGTTTGTGGAATACCGTATACATGACTTCTATATTTACATTTGTTCATACAGTAGCACAAGTAGCTGTTGCATCGCACATGACCCCTTGCTCACGTCTCATCGTTGATGACCGACAAGTGTGCAGCTGCAGTAAGGAAACTAAAGGGCAAAAATCAGATATACGATAGGAATGGTTGTAAATTTTACAAGACTAGTTTAATGTGAGAAATCTTTGTTTGCACCACAATCCACCACAATCACTGATAGAGGTGTAGACGGCGCAGTGTGTGTGTGTGTGTGTGTGTGTGTGTGTGTATGTGTGTGTGTGTGTGTGTGTGTCGTGTGTGTGTGTGTTGTGTGTGTGTGTGTGTGTGTGAGAGAGAGAGTGTGTGTGTGTTCCATGGTGCAAACAAATACGCGAGAATGTGACATATCTTGAAATGCGAATTGCACGGTTAGAAGCGAATGAAGTGGCATTGTTAATACTATTTCTACACAAGTCGCATAGCAAGAAGTAGGTGAAGCTCCAGGTCCACCTGTGAAAGGACGAAAATCCCGGTGTATCAAGCAGAGACTGTTGGTTGTTGTTTCCGTCGCCTTAATGAAAGGGTTGAAGGTTATTTGCATAACCCATTGTAGTCAATCGAAAGAGGTGCGCAGGTGATGGTGCTTGAAGTCTCGTACGTTCTTTTATCCCTATAAGGCTTATGCGCAAAATTTGTACTAACTGTTAGGCTGCAGTAACTTTCGTAGTGATCGAGAATCCAATCTACGGTCGTAAGTGACATTATAACCTCCCCGTAAGACGAGACTCAACTGCAATAATGGTGATTTTTAACATGTACAAACCTCCAGCAGGCATATCAATGTGATTGAGGAGACTTGAAAAAAGTAATTATTTAAGTGGGCTTGAAAGAAGAATTTATGCATTCAGTTTAGTGAAACTTAATCGAAAACGTGTAATAGATGGAACTGTAATGCACAATTTTCCTAGTACGGTACTGAAATACATAAACAAAAGATACTACGGCAGTGGTATCACAGGACTGAAACTTCATTCGATTATTATGTAGGTTTTGCATATTACATGATCGAAATCAAGGGGTCTGACATCTATGGAAATATACACTGTAACTAAAATGCAGTTGTGGAAAGAAAGCCATTGACGTGTTGGAGGTAGGTAGGTAGTTAGTGTTCAACGTCCCGTCGACAACGAGGTCATTAGAGACGGAGCGCAAGCTCGGGTTAGGGAAGGATTGGGAAGGAAATCGGCCGTGCCCTTTCAAAGGAACCATCCCGGCATTTGCCTGAAACGATTTAGGGAAATCACGGAAAACCTAAATCAGGATGGTTGGAGACGGGATTGAACCGTCGTCCTCCCGAATGCGAGTCCAGTGTGCTAACCACTGCGCCACCTCGCTCGGTGACGTGTTGGATGTAGCCCTCATAGTGTTTCACTCTACCTCCAGGCGTTAACTCAATGAAACAAGTCGTGTTGCCGGTATTGCATGCTGAACCAGATACCGTCTTATCGTGTCCATACACTCTCAGTGGGGCTCAAGTCTGGCGGCAGTGTTTCCAAGGAGAAAGGAGAGGGCACTCTTTAAGGCCAGAAGATCATGCACAGGCATCGCTCTGTCACGGGAGTAGGCCCTAAATCTCCCTATGTTGCAGGTACTGTAACAGAATAGCTCTGGCGACTTTTACTCAGCAAATACCAGGTTATTGCCATTATGAGTCATGATGATAGCAGTTTGTCCTACTACCCGTTGAGTCAACACTTCAGTAGTTGTAGCTCCCTTGTCCACGTCCGCAGCTCGTTGTCTCGCGGTCGCGTTCTCGCTTCCCGAGCACTGGGTCCCGGGTTCGATTCCCGGCTGGTTCGGGTTTTCACCTGCCTCGAGATGACTGGGTGTTTGTGTTGTCCTCATCACTTCATCACCATTCATGGAAGTGGCGAGATTGGACTGAGAAAAGGTTGGGAATTTGTACGGGCGCTGATAACCGCGCTGTTGAGCACCCCAAAAACCAAATATCATCATCTCTTGTCCACCACTGCGCTCTCTAACGTCCTTCACTGACGCCACTGCAGAAGCTGCACTCACCGTTAAGAACGATCTGCCATCCTTCATACATCCGGTTATGTCTTTTGATACACCACTGGAGGTGAAGCCGGCCGGAGTGGCCGAGCGGTTCTAGGCGCTTCAGTCTGGAACCGCGCGACCGCTACGGTTGCAGGTTCGAATACTGCCTCGGGCATGGATGTGTGTGATGTCCTTACGTCAGTTAGGTTTAAGTGGTTCTATGTTCTAGGGGACTGATGACCTCAAAAGTTAACTCCCATAGTGCTCAGAGCCATTTGAGCCACTTAACTGTAGGTGATTTTTATGGCGTTGGGTTGTGAGAGGAATCCTGGCAAGCAGTACCCTCGTTCATGGTGCAGATCCCTCATGTTTCTAGTCCACACTCTACAAGTCTACAGTCCTAATTTGAGCTAAGGTCACCGTGATAACAGCGCTGAAGTCTCATCAGATGTGGCAGTCCAGTAGCTGAGACGAGGACTCAGGATGCCGAACATGGGCACTTTCCGTTGACCACAGGCACTAACACACAGTTGACATTTCATATTCAACGTGTTTGGTAGCTCTTCAGAAGATCTAGTCAGCCTACGGCAGGAAAATGTTACTAACACGCAAAAATTCAGTAAATTGCACGACATGCGCTCGTCAAACCCATCCTGGCGTACCTACGTTGTTTACTAATCCATTATGATGATCCAAATGCTCTTTCAACCAAATACAGTTGTTATGGGCTCCAACCAAATACAGTTGTTATGGGTTCCGAGGTTTCACACGGACTGTGCGCAATACATCGGACAAATAATTGCTTTCTGCGGTCATTGCCAGTAACCCATGCGAATAAGGTTTTTCTGCAATAAATTATCACGGACACTTATTTCTCATTTTTCACAAGTGAATAAGTTCTATTATATGAATTTTCGAACGCTCACAGTAATCTAGATTATTGTGTTGTTTCAGTGCCGGCCGAAGTGGCCGTGCGGTTAAAGGCGCTGCAGTCTGGAACCGCAAGACCGATACGGTCACAGGTTCGAATCCTGCCTCGGGCTTGGATGTTTGTGATGTCCTTAGATTAGTTAGGTTTAACTAGTTCTAAGTTCTAGGGGACTAATGACCTCAGAAGTTGAGTCCCATAGTGCTCAGAGCCATTTGAACCATTTGTTGTTTCAGTATTTATCTAGGCGAATACCACTGAGAAGACATATACTACAAGATGATGGGTGCAACGGTAAATTGTGAAGATAATTGTAATTGTGGTAGGCCGTGGCTCAGTGTTCACTACAGACGATCGTGTAACAAACGTATTTTCGTTCATGAAATTTTATCTGTTATAAGCAGTTTCAAAGCTCTGTGATATACTAAATCATGCTTTTCATATTTTTGAGGTGACATGAATTTCTTATTCAGCTTGTCTGTAGGAATGAACTGCTCATAATCTCAGGCAAGCGTATACTACCTTAAACACGGAACAGCGTTGTTCATTGTATTTTATTTTCGATGAACAAGGTGGTAAGAAATGATATTTAGCCCAGTAACTCTAAAGTAGTACGCACGTCCTAAATTTTACTTGGTCGTTTTCCTTCAGAGGGAAAAAAGGAGGATAAAATGTTCATTAATCATTAGCTAACTCTTTCACTCTTGCTTTCTTGTACATTTGTTTAACTCGCCCATGCCTCATATGAAGACACAAGAAGCTGAGGAGCTGACTCCGATACGTATTTAAATATGACATAATTGAAATCCAAATGCTAGATGACAGCAAAGAAATCACCCACGTCGCATAAAATACAAGCAGCTTTCTCTATCTGCGTTCTCTAGTTACTGTTTCGAAGTTACTCGCAGTAGTAGGCTCATAATAACAAGTTAAAATTTGGATATCCATAGCAACGCGGTCTATTAAACTAATATCAATCTGCTGATTTTAAACCGTTCTTGAAAGTCGTGTAAAAGCCCTCGAACGTCACTTGCAATGTTTATGTTTGCATAGTCGATCGCTCTAAAACCTCTATCATCACTAGACGTCGAAAATCACTTCAGTCGTGTCAAGGCCTCCAAGTGGATCTCCTACCACAATAGCAACAAACAGTGCTTCCGTATATTTTGATTCATTGTCGAGTGCGACACATTTTCTATGTAGCAGATATTCAGAGTTTTACGCCAGACTACTGAAGGGTTGAATATTCAGCCATCTCTTAGAATTCCCAGCTGATTTTCCATCAGAAAATGGGTAATTATATTGGTATTTTCGTTAAACCTTTAATCTTTTGTTTGCCGGAATAGTAAAACTGGAAGACAAAATATTATAAAAGTTTTGCGTGCACTTCGTTGCGTTGTAATAATGGCAAAAACATTGTCTTCTGAATTAGGACATCTTCGTAAAATATAGCCAACATTCCCCTGCAGTCTCTCAAACGAAAGAATCTGAAATTTTTTTCACAAATAATAAATATACTCAAAAACAACTGCTCCGTTTTAATTAAAGCGCTCCTTTTAAATTTATTCCATATTTATGATAATGAATATATTAATTACACTGTGAAATATAAATTTCATTGAATTAATTTAACTATAAAACCATCAGAATTATGCTGGTCCCTGAACACCTGCGCTTCAAAAATTTTTTCGATGCATTTGCCGTAATTAAACAACGATTTATGTTTTTTCACGTTCAAGAGCGCGATGAGTGTCAATTAACGCTGTTCACTCGAGGAGAATGAATTTCGTTGCTTATAGTGGAACAGTAGCAAACACCATCCGTACATGCAGCTTTACACATCAAATGACGGAATATCTTGGTCTGGACGAATAGCAATGAGAAGTTTTATTTTTGCACAGTCGTTTATCAGAGTCAAATTTTTCACATTTTCAGGCTGCCAGAACTTCGACTCCACCCTCGTAACGCTATACGACTCAGACATATCAGTGTTTACCTTCCTATTCTACAGTCTGTTACAACTACTGTTTGTGAAAAAACTGGTAACTGTATCTAGTATTTGGCTTAAAAGGTGAAATTTCTGCAGTCAAAAATGTCTCACGTGTTTCATTCAGCAGTATTTTCACCTTAACTCACAGGTAAGTCTACATTATTTTGTTGTTCGTTTTCGTGTAAAATGGTTCAAATGGCTCTAAGCACTATGGGACTTAACATCTGAGGTCGTCAGTCCCCTAGACTTAGAACTACTTAAACCTAAGTAACCTAAGGACACGGCACACATTCACGCCTGAGGCAGGATTCGAACCTGCGACCGTAGCAGCAGCGCGGTTCCGGACTGAAGCGCCTAGAACCGCTCGGTAGCAACGGCCGGCGTTTTCGTGTAGCGTATGTCATTTGAACACATGAAAATGGCGACTTCGTGTTTTGATTGTAGAAATATGTTCTTACAACCTGTATTGCGGTGTACATTCTTCAGGTGAAACTCCAAATCGTGAGCGAACTGATTGGCGTTGGCGGAAACTCGACTGGAACCATTCCAGCGCTTTACTTCTGCGTCCCTGCAAATTCTCTTTAGGTGAAACATTAACAAATGTTTCCAAGAAGATTTTACTCGTTTCACTCTCTCTTCCTTTTCCAGCGTTTTTTGGGGTGCAAACCACATTTACGTATCTGTGAGCAGAGTGGATGTAGCTTAACGAAGTAATAAGGTCGGTTTCTAGTAGACAATTTTGTAAATCTACGTAACAACAAGATTTGGGTTGTGAGATCTTAGTTTCTCCCGGCGTATGTAATGTTCAAATAACTTACAGGAGTCCAGCCGGGTGACATCGTCGACAATTGCCGATGACCAGTACTACGAGCAGACAGATGGAGTTACAATGGGAAGCCCGTTGTCACCTATTATTACCAGTTTGATTATGGAAGGTTTCGGAGAACGTGCCTTGGAGCCGGCGGCTTTGAAACCTGCGTGTTTTTCCAGATAAGTTCAAAAATGGCTCTGAGAACTATGGGAATTAACATATATGGTCATCAGTCCCCTAGAACTTAGAACTACTTAAACCTAACTAACCTAAGGACATCACACAACACCCAGGCATCACGAGGGAGAGAAAATCCCTGACCCCGCCGGGAATCGAACCCGGGAACCCGGGCGCGGGAAGCGAGAACGCTACCGCACGACCACGAGCTGCGGACTTTCCTGATAAGTAGACGATATTTTTGTTGTTCGACCTCATGGCAGGACGAATTTTTAGAACACCTGAATTCAATCCATCCGAATATTCGCTACACGTTGGAGGTAGAAGAGGATGGCTGTCTTCTCTTCTTTCATGTGTGGTAGGAGTAATGTGGATGGTACGTTGGGACATGCTGTTTGTACGAAGCCTAGTCATATTGACTTGCATCTGCAGGCTGACAGTTGTCGCCATGCGGCTCAACGTGAAGGGGTACTACGTATCTTGCTCAACAGGGCCCATGTCATCTCGCACCCTGAGAGTTTGTCAGCTGAGTTAACCCATCTCGAAGTCACCTTTCGTCAGAATGATTACAGTGGAACACAGATTAGACCTGCGTTGCGCTATCGACCAACTATGCACGGGGCCAATGATGACAATACCGCTGTGGCACCAAAGTCTCCGCCATTTTTGCCTTACGCAGGGAGCATCTCGAATAGGATTGGTTGTATTTTGCGGAGATATGATGTGAAGTGTATTTTTTCAACATAATCGAAGTCAGGACTCTTTTAGGCTCCGTAAAGAACGATCTTGGTTTGCGTAAGGCGGGTATCTACCGTATTCCTTGCAATTATGGCATGTCATACATTCGTCCGACT
Organism: Schistocerca serialis cubense; assembly: GCF_023864345.2. Classification (NCBI taxonomy): domain Eukaryota; kingdom Metazoa; phylum Arthropoda; class Insecta; order Orthoptera; family Acrididae; genus Schistocerca; species Schistocerca serialis. Next base: position 464,370,816 of record NC_064640.1, on the reverse strand, counting down.
GTCGGGACTGTGGAGGACCGGTGTATTGAGCATAAACGGCACACACGGTTACAACAGCCGAGCATATCAGAACATTGTCTTGACACCGGTCTTCCAGCGGAATATAATCCCGCGGAGATTCTGGTATCCATGTCCAGCTATTGGAACAGTGTTATTAAGGAAGTTGTTGAAATTAAATTAGCAAGTAATCTCATAAACAGAGATGATGTGATTTTTTTCTGTTTTGGATTCTGCATGGAATCCTGCTCTCTGACTTGCCAGTAAACAGAGGGACAGAGTTTATGCTGCCTCAACCTTGATTATTAATTTCACTATCGATAATTTCTGACGTCGGTCGTCTTTGGTTTATTACAGTTTCTGTTGAAACTGGGGTTTTAAATTCCCTTGCTTGCTGCAGTTTTTCCTTGAAAATGGCAAGTTGTGCTCCTGCCGAAATATAGGCGGTTGTCGACGACCTTACCCGGCTGAGTTTCCATAAGTTATACGAACAATTTTTGTGTTATTCCGCACGTTCCTGCAGAGTTAAGCGCGATATGTATTTTAGTGCCCTTTCCAGCATTTCTTAGTACTGAAATGGTTTATCGACAAAAACTCCCCTAAGAGTCGCCTGGTACGTTTTGTCTGGTGTTTTAGCAGATGTTTGCAATTTCGTGTTTGCATTATGTAGCTGGAGTCAGTCCAAACAAATATCGCTCATAACGTCTTTCATGCGATGCCCATTGTCGACGGAAAGCGTCGGGTTGTTTGCAACGGGAAATGAATGGTTCAAATGGCTCTGAGAACTATGGGACTCAACATCTGAGGTCATCAGTCCCCTAGAACTTTGAACTACTTAAACCTAACTAACCTAAGGACATCACACACATCCATGCCCGAGGCAGGATTAGAACCTGCGACCGTAGCAGTCACGCGGTTCCGGACTGAAGTGCCTAGAACCGCACGGCCACCGCGGCCGGCAACGGGAAATGATTTTTGAAGCGGAATTGTAAGTGCTCATTCGATAGAGCGGTCCCAGATTAGACTAGTACTGTATTCGTTTTATCGATATGTATTAACAGAGACAGTAAAAGTCGAAAAATGAACAATATTCCAGCAGTGACAGCACTGCACAGGCTGGCGCTGACTGCTACCGCCAAGAATTCCGCGCTACTGAGTCGCTGCCGGATAGCTGGTTATTCTTTGTGTATTACTATCCTTGTTAAAACATTTCGATAGAATAAATGTCGTATTAGACTGAGCTGGGACTGTTCTGTAGAATGAGCACGTGAAACTCCGCTTTAAACTGGAAACAAATCGACGCTTTTTTCGTCGACACTGGGCGTCGCATGAAAGACGTGATGACCGCTATTTGTTTGGCCTGACTCCAGCTGCGCAACACAAAAACTAAATCGCAAATATCATCTGGAACGCCAGAGAAAATGCGACTGACTACTCCTAGGAGAGACACTATATATACATGATAGAGCTATTAACTGTACTTATAGCTTTTCCTCCTCTTCCTTATGAGCGAGTGAAATAGCACAATGGTCGCGACACTGCACTAACATTTGAAAGCAGCTAGGCATAAAAAGCCAACTGCTTGCTTTCTTCATCTCTTCCTCCTTTTCCTGTTTCCTTTTCTTAAATCTCATTCTAAGTTTTGATTGTCTTATTACTAATAAGTTAAAAAACGATTTATACATTATTATGCGTTGCCTTTACAGCGTGAAAGTGAATGCGTCTACAGGATAGACCGCAAGGTGTCTGATTTGATATAAGAGACTATCAGACTGCTCTAATCTGGTTACGGTAAACAAGCGAGAAAATAAAAAGTAATTTTCCTTTTAATGCCTTCGGCATAGAAGGAGCGAGAACTCTTAACTTTTATTTCTTCGTAATTACAGAAACTGGAGCATCCTTTACTCTGTTATTAGTTTACAGAATTTATCCGTATACTTACTTTAAACAAAAGAAATTAGATGAAATTTAAATTATAGGGTATTTAAATTTGAATGACTAGTTCATCACTGTTTTCTTTTTTGGTAAAATGTTTCGCCGTTAACCACTAGAGAGCTCCTTTACTCACACCCCTTCCCCTTTCCCAGGCTGACTGCTGCGGTGATGTAAATTATGATACGCTTTTTTTTCATGCCTTAAACGTGCCCGTATTGTGTGAAAACTTTGTGCAGTAAATTTTATTGTTGCTGATTGAGCACAATACAAGATAGAATCAGCACTAGGGAGAGTGTATTGACTTGTAAGATGCTGACGTATTCCGAGAAGCCGGCCTTGGTGGCCGAGCTGTTCTAGGCGCTTCAGTCCGGAACCACGCGACTGATACGGTCGCAGGTTCGAATCCTGCCTCGGGCATGGATGTGTGTGATGTCCTTAGGTTAGTTAGTTTTAAGTAGTTCTAAGTTCTAGGGGACTGATGACCTCAGATGTTAAGTCCCATAGTGCTCAGAGCCATTTGAAGCATTATTCCGAGAAGATATTTGATTTATTCGCTGAGATATATAGCTTCGATTGTTCCATCGGCCGTTCGCGTGTACCTGTGGTCTTTGCAACAATAATTCACAACGTCATTACGTCAACAAAAGCACGCGTATAGATTTTTCACTGTGTATCTTCTTTCGCATATGTTTGGTCCAAAGCACTTGCGCTCTCCCAGTGCTGTATTCTGCAATCAGTTGCGCAACAGATTGTTGGCCATGTTCTTTTACTGTTACTGACGTTACTGCTGGTGCGTGAGTAGACGCCCGACACCACATAGGCTACTGCAGGTTCAGCGTCATTTCCATGCTTTCGATAGACACTAATGACAGCAGCTCGTGGACATATGTCATTGTTGTTGTTGTGGTCTTCAGTCCTGAGACTGGTTTGATGCAGCTCTCCATGCTACTCTATCCTGTGCAAGCTTTTTCATCTCCCAGTACCTACTGCAACCTACATCCTTCTGAATCTGCTTAGTGTATTCATCTCTTGGTCTCCCTCTACGATTTTTACCCTCCACGCTGCCCTCCAATACTAAATTGGTGATCCCTTGATGCCTCAGAACATGTCCTACCAACCGATCCCTTCTTCTGGTCAAGTTGTGCCACAAACTTCTCTTCTCCCCAATCATATTCAATACTTCCTCATTAGTTATGTGATCTACCCATCTAATCTTCAGCATTCTTCTGTAGCACCACATTTCGAAAGCTTCTATTCTCTTCTTGTCCAAACTATTTATCGTCCATGTTTCACTTCCATACATGGCTACACTCCATACGAATACTTTCAGAAATGACTTCCTGACACCTAAATCAATACTGGATGTTAACAAATTTCTCTTCTTCAGAAACGCTTTCCTTGCCACTGCCAGCCTACATTTTATATCCTCTCTACTTCGACCATCATCAGTTATTTTGCTCCCCAAATAGCAAAACTCCTTTACTACTTTAAGTGCCTCATTTTCTAATCTAATTCCCTCAGCATCACCCGACTTAATTCGACTACATTCCATTATCCTTGTTTTGCTTTTGTTGATGTTCATCTTATATCCTCCTTTCAAGACACTGTCCATTCCATTCAACTGCTCTTCCAAGTCCTTTGCTGTCTCTGACAGAATTACAATGTCATCGGCGAACCTCAAAGTTTTTATTTCTTCTCCACGGATTTTAATACCTACTCCGAATTTTTCTTTTGTTTCCTTTACTGCTTGCTCAATATACAGATTGAACAACATCGGGGAGAGGCTACAACCCTGTCTTACTCCCTTCCCAACCACTGCTTCCCTTTCATGTCCCTCGACTCTTATAACTGCCATCTGGTTTCTGTACAAATTGTAAATAGCCTTTCGCTCCCTGTATTTTACCCCTGCCACCTTTAGAATTTGAAAGAGAGTATTCCAGTCAACATTGTCAAAAGCTTTCTCTAAGTCTACAAATGCTAGAAACGTAGGTTTGCCTTTCCTTAATCTTTCTTCTAAGATAAGTCGTAAGGTCAGTATTGCCTCACGTGTTCCAGTGTTTCTACGGAATCCAAACTGATCTTCCCCGAGGTTGGCTTCTACTAGTTTTTCCATTCGTCTGTAAAGAATTCGTGTTAGTATTTTGCAGCTGTGACTTATTAAGCTGACATATGTCGCATTTTTGTGTTTTTTTTTCCAATTTTACACGTCATTACAAAGAGGCGTTCCTTAAATTGTCGCCGGCCAGGGTGGCCGAGCGATTCTAGGCACTACAGTCTGGAACCGCGCGACCGCTACGGTCGCAGGTTCGAATCCTGCCTCGGGCATGGGTGTGTGTAATGTCCTTAGGTTAGTTAGGTATAAATAGTTAGTGTTCAGAGCCATTTGAACCATTTTTTAAATTCTCTTATATAAGCAATTTAGCGATTTTTTGCACACTTAATCGACCGTCTGTTCTTACGAGTATCCCAAATAAACTTTTGTACATCTGTTGAAACACGTCACGTGCCTGCTGCATGACGAAGGTATTCACTTCACGACTGCATGTTTGCTTGGACAGTTAGAGAGACATACTTTCAGCCCAAGTGACAATATCATATGTATTTCAATCACACGCAGCGTCAGTCCACCCTTTATTGTAGATAGACAACTTCTTCATCCTAGACGCTACGATAGTGAATAGGTTAGAATTTTTGGTCTTTATACGGGGAGAGCTTAGACAGCTCTGATAATACTAGGTCGACATTCACATATCTCGTGTTTCGAGCTCTAGTCTATATGCTGTGATTCTGTAGCTTTTTATATTATTTGTGCATATCTATCACATTTGAAAAATAGCCCTGTTATGACAAAACTGTCCAATCGTGAAGTAAATCTTTGTATATAATCTAGTACATTACCGACGTGGGGACAGTGACATACGCATTTAATAAACTAACTGCTGTACACCCCATCTGAAGAAAATGGATCACCTGTATGTAGTCGTATTTCATTGAATTTTCTAGTGTTGAGAAATTTGAAGGCGAACAGTTTTACATGGTAAAAAAGTTTCAATAACCAAAATCGCATAAATTAGTCTTTATTCTTGACAATCGGTTTCGACAGATATAACTATCGTCTTCTGGTCTTCAAAAATAGTTCGGTCTTCAAAAAATTTTTGTAACAAAACATACTCAGAAGACCAGAAGATGACAGTTATATCTATCGAAACCGGTTGTCAAAAATAAAGGCTAATCTGTGCGACATTGGCCACAGAAAGAGTTTTATTCGTATTTTAGTGATTTTAGTATCAAGACGAGCTAATAGTTTGTGAAGCATATAGTAAAGAAGGAATCACTGTCTTATTTTGAAGATCCGTGCAGGTCAAAGGGTAACTTCCATTGCTTTGAGATGGTCGTAAATTTTATCCACGAGCACGGATTCTTCGTATAAAAAATTCACATAACGACAGGTGACTGCCGTGTTTGGGGTAACGTATATACGGACGAAGAGCGTGCGCCTGTTTTAGAACAAAAGGCTTCTTGATAGCATTCATAGCGCTGTAGTTAGGTAACTAAGATCCGCAGCGGAATTAATTTCTTTCTTCTCTCGAGGGAGCAAAGGAGGAGCGCTGCAGGAAGCACTTACAGCCGGCCCAGCCAAGTATCGATTCCCTGCGGCTTTGCCGGAGAAGGGGAAAGGAGAGGGGGACACAATATGCGCACCAAGACCACCCCATAACAGGAGAGCGGAACAATAATACCTATCGATTTTCAATTACAGGAGAATGAAAGTTGTAGTGGCAAATACAGAAAAAAAACGGACTCTCCGCAGTCAATAACAGAGCCCATATATACGTGAGGGCTTTTCTTTAGGCACGGAGGACGGCACAAAGCGATTTATCAGGCGGACACCGGTTGCGTTAAATTTCGCGAAAACTTGTTACGTCCAAAGTTGTTTTCGGCTTAAATCTTGCGCCATCAGTTCAGTCATTACACTCATTCATACACACTTCGCGTAACACCAGCAATCCCTTGTTGTCACAGGAGAGGCTAACAGTTAGTGGCAACTGAAACGAGCAGCTTAAGCAGTGAAATAGGTTGAAATGGTTCAAGTGGCTCCGAGCACTATGCGACTTAACTTCTGAGGTCATCAGTCGCCTAGAACTTAGAACTAAATAAACCTAACTAACCTAAGGACATCACACACATCCATGCCCGAGGCAGGATTCGAACCTGCGTCCGTAGAGGTCGCGCGGTTCCAGACTGAAGCGCCTAGAACCGCACGGCCACTCTGGCCGGCAGTGAAATAGGTGTTTTCAATTTCTACAGTGGGAAGTATTTTTTATTCAGAATTTCATATGTGCTTCAAATATTTAGCATAAAACACGAGAGGTATTTCAAGAAAAATATTAATGCATAAGTAACGGATAATTGGTTATATTTTTAGTATTCTTTCCTTTCTTCCTCTCTCTCTCTCTCATTGTCCGCAGTTCGTGGTCGTGCGGTAGCGTTCTCGCTTTCGACGCCCGGGTTCCCGGGTTCGATTCCCGGCGGGGTCAGGGATTTTCTCTGCCTCGTGATGACTGGGTGTTGTGTGCTGTCCTTAGGTTAGTTAGGTTTAAGTAGTTCTAAGTTCTAGGGGACTGATGACCATAGCTGTTAAGTCCCATAGTGCTCAGAACCATTTGAACCATTTTCTCTCTCTCACTCACTCTCTCTCTCTCTCTCTCTCTCACACACACACATACACACACACACACACACACACACACACACACACACAGGAACGATCCCGCATGCGCACTCATCGAAATCGAAAACGTGTTATCTAATTCCAAATAAGTAAAAACTAAACAGCCCATCACGCGCAGCGGTCACTTGCTGTTACTGACTTACGGTAGACAAAAAAAATGTTCAAATGGCTCTGAGCACTGTGGGACTTAACTTCTGAGGTCATCAGTCCCCTAGAACTTAGAACTACTTAAACATAACTAACCTAAGCATATCACACACATCCATGCCCGAGGCAGGATTCGAACCTACGACCGTAGCGGTCGCGCGTTTCCAGACTGTAGCGCCTAGAACCGCTCGGCCACCCCGGCCGGCTTACGGTAGACATTTATCGTCATGATTAAGTATGCTGTTGCTAAAATTCATTTCGTACAACTGTGTAAAAACTACTTTAGATATTTCCTTTGCTACTGGTAGCAATCATTATCACACAACGGTGTCCATGGGTGCTCTCCTCCAATATTATTCTACGTACATATCGATTACGCACAAACCAGGTGCACGGGAACTATGCGGCCTGCAGAACACAGAAATATAACTTGTAATGTATTTGGCTTTAAGTTAAACCATCGTGATAAGGACGTACTGTTTCTCTTACGGTTTTAGCTAGATCTTATAATGTTAGGGTTACGATAGAATTGTGTGAGCGATATGACCTTGAAAAACAGTCATGTTTTTTTCGTTGTTGCTGTGGTTTTCAGCACGAAGCCTGTTTCGAGACAACTCTCCCAACAAGTCTACATGGTTCCTGTACTCTTCCTCTAACAAGCCCCCTCCCCATCGCCCCTCGACGCTCTCCATTATTTCCAAACTACTGATTCCCTGATGCCTCAGGATGTGTCTTGTGAACCGATTCCTTATTTCAGTGAAGTTGTGCCATGAATTTCTTTGTCCTCCAGTACGATTCAGTACCTCTTCATTAGTTATTCGATCTACCCATCTAATCGTCAGTGTTCTTCCGTAGCACTAGATTTCCGAAGTTGCTAGTCTCTTCTAGTCTGACTTGTTTATTGTTCACGTTTCGCTTCCGTACAAGTCTACATTACTGATCAATTAATACCTTCAGAAAATGCTTCCTTATATTTATTTTACATTCAGTGTTAACTGAGTTCTCATTTTCAGATTTTTTTTTTTTTTTTTTTTTTTTTTTTTTTTTTGTAGTGCAAGTGGGCATTTTATAAGCTCTCTTCTTCAGCAACACTCATTTATTTTAATGCACAAATAACTAGTCTTCCAATGCTGTCAGTGTCTCATTTCCTAATCTAGTTCCCTCAGCATAACCTGCTTTAGTTCGACTACCCTTCACTACCTGTGTTTTGTTTTTGTTGATGTTCATCTTAGAACCTAACCTCTTTTCAAGTCGGTATCCATCCCGTTCAATTGCTCTTCCAAGTTCGTTGTTGTCTTTGACAGAATTACATTGTCATCAGAAAACCTCAAAGTTTTTGTTTCTTCTGCTTCTCTGTTGTGTATTGGTCAGCACCGATAGTTTGATAACCACTTCTGCGGGCTGAACTGGTCTTATGTATTGTTTTCGGAAGAGTTCCGCTTCACACTGTCCTAAACTGAATATCTACCGTGATCTTGCAGATTCGATTCTGAGCAACATAGCTGACAAAAAGCGCTCTGTGATGGTTGGCTTACACGGAATATCATATCGATTCCTACGTATTGAGCGAAAACTCAGTTGCAAAGGCCACTTAAGCAAGATACTGTGCCCTCTTCAGGGAACTCGAGCTGCAATATTTATACAGATCAATGCTTGGCAGGATCTAGCGAAGAATGGTCAAACTTGCTTCGATGAACGATTTGAATCACAGCTTCGCTGGCATCCACGTTCACCTCACACGCCATCCACTGAACATGCCTGGAATAACCATAGTTTTCCAGCAACCACTGTTGTTGTGGATTCGGATACAAACCATGTGAAACAAAATTGTCAAGCAACATATCAAGTCTTGTTGACTCTCTATTACAAAGTTTAAAGCCTTTGATTGCAACAAATGTGGAATTAACACCACACTAAGATCTAAAACCAGAGATCATGCACATTTTTGTAATGCTTATTATTTATGTGTTGTCATGTAGCTATCTTATGATACAAATGTAATTTCAGCCACGTTGTCTTTGGTATCGGGAATTTAATAAACATTATTATATAATCGATGTGGAGTAGTCAAATCACAGCATGAATCTTCTGGATGTGTACACTTCGTTGGGTGTCATCACCAGAAGATTTATAGTGTTCCCTGCATCCACAAAAGCACTCCTGTCAGCTACTTAATCGTATATATCTTTCTATCTTCCAAGTTGTTGCACTGCAATGAGAAATTAATTCATACAAAGCTGGTGAGTACAGCTGGAAGTAACCTATTAAAAGTTTTGTCAATTTTATTACACTATAAATTCAAAAAAATATTCATTCAAAAAATTGTTTATAAACATAAAGGAAATGAAGATACTGTAAACAGAATGAATCGTGAAATCGATTAATAACACCAAGCCGAATTGAAAAATAATTAGTGTGAATATTTCGAAGACGTAGTGAAGAGAGGATTGCTGAGGAAAATCCTATTGTCTAACAAAGATAGCGAAAAAGTCAGAGCATGGCTTTCTAGAAAGAACGTACCTGCCAGTCACCTGAACAATTCAAGATTTTCAAGAAGAACAAAAATCAACATCGCTATACCCTGCTGCTCTTGCTACGGATAGACTGTATTAATCAATGAGTAACTTTGCTAGGTGATGCTGTGCGGACAAATCGAGATGATGATGCTACATACATATACATATACGTATGTATTCACTGTTTTCAACACTAAATTATTACAAACGTTTAGCATCCACCACACTTTGTGCAAAGCCCCGTTAATATCGTATTATTAAGGACGGACTATGCACAGGTGTTACAGCTTTTCTGTGACCGTGTGTCCCCTTCTGGGTGTATCTCTTTATGCTGCCTTCCGTAATCAGATGGTCCACAATTAAATGCGGGAACCTGTGCAGTGTATGCTACTGTCTAGGACGCAAGAATAATTTTCAATGAATATTTAGCAGGAAAGTCATAGTTAACGAGTTATGAGGCGTTGATGATGAGCGACAACAGAATTTCAGTGGCATATGAAAGTCTAAATCTACATCTGCATCGGTATTACGCTCTAGCTACAATGTGTGCGAGTGCGTGCGTGCGTATGCTTGTGTGTGTGTGTGTGTGTGTGTGTGTGTGTGTGTGTGTGTGTCAGACGGTATATAGTTAACCGGTATCATTTTCCCACTTCCCATTCTGCTCGCAGACGTTGTACGCAGAGAATGACTGTCTTCTCGTCTGTGTATGACCCAGAATTTGTTTTACTTCACTATCATGAAAATTACGTGGTATAGCTCTGGAGGCTATAATATATTGCCTGACACTTCTCGAATGGTCAGTTTTCGAAATTTTAAGGTAAATCTTTCTGTGATGATCCATGTGTTTTTAGAGCGTTTTCCATCTGTTTTTTAATATTGTTAAGAAGGTTTCGCCATCACTGGAGAAGATCTTGAGGCCTCAGCGCTAATGATCCACATCAACATAAACTTTTGGAAAACCTAGTAAAAATAGGATCCTCTCTGCCATCAAAAATAAAACCCGATGGGCCAGAACAAATAACGCAATCAAATGGTTCAAATGGCTCTGAGCACTATGGGACTCAACTGCTGAGGTCATTAGTCCCCTAGAACTTAGAACTAGTTAAACCTAACTAACCTAAGGACATCACAAACATCCATGCCCGAGGCAGGATTCGAACCTGCGACCGTAGCGGTCTTGCGGTTCCAGACTGCAGCGCCTTCAACCGCACGGCCACTTCGGCCGGCAATAACGCAATCACTCATATAAAAGCAATGTTTGTACAAGGTATTGGAATAAACATGTGCCGGGGCAAATATTGCACTTAAAAAACATATTCAAGTACAAAGTACATTTCTTAGATTGAACCACTTTAGCTGGTACATTATAATGCACTATTGAGAAGCTAGAATGACTGAGTGAAAGTATGGCGTGTATGTCAGTACTTTTCAGGAGTACGTTCCAATGCTTTATCAGGGCTTTTTTTTAAAAAGAGAATGATATTATTAATTAATGATACATGAAAGCATATTTGCTAGAAATAAGTGAAATGCATTGATATTTTACGATCAATAATTTTGTAGAGTTGTAATGTGAATATTTAACTGCTAACACAAATGGCTGCATTTATTACCACCAGACAGCAATAAAAATACTTCTGTTGGTATTATCGTCGTTAATCTGTGGGAGTGTGATAGTTACCCGAAAACAGGGATTCTCTCCAACTGAGTCTCAAAAAATGGCTGCAGTTGCAATTGGTGCCTGCCTATGCAGCCCCACTAGATTCCACGACAGAAGCCCTCTGGTTGATCACCCAAGCATTCGCCGTTCAAATGGCTCTGAGCGCTATGGGACTCAACATCTGAGGTCATCAGTGCCCTTGAACTTAAAGCTATTTAAACCTAACTAACCTAAGGACATCACACACGTCCATGCCCGAGGCAGGATTCTAACCTGCGACCGTAGCGGTCGCGCGGTTCCAGACTGAAGTTCCTAGAACCACTCCCCCGCGCCGGCCATTCGCCGTGTTACCTATATTTTGCAATATAACGAGCATTTATTGCAGCCTGCAGTCCAACGGACATCGGAGTTTCATCAGATTCATTGGCAACTACAAGAGGCTCAATAACTTAAAACCAAGAACTACAGAAATAACGGCAGATCGATTGTGAAAATGCCGGAGAAAATTAGCAGCAACTGCAGTAGCAGCAGCAACAACAGCAGCAGTTAACACAGCATGAGCTGCTGCTACCACAAGAGGATGGTCTACATGCCATAACAAGAACAGCTCCAGCAGCAAAGGCAGTGGAAGAGTCGCTACAGTCACATAATTTGTATCACCGCTTGTCCAACAATCATCATGACGCAGGAAAGCCAACACCGGCAAAAGCCTCACTCTAAATTGCCATTGATGGAACAAGTTACTGGTGGTAACATACGCTTTAAAATAGCCACGCAACGCACGCGTTTCAACAGTCGCAGCGGATGGAAGAGTCTAACTATTTATATGAGCCCGATGGCCCTAATGAAATGGAAAGTGGTTGAAGGCACACCTAATGAAATGGACTTGCATTTGGGAGGAGGGAGGTTCATATACCAGCCTAAGTTAACTACATTACGATTTCCCGTTGTTTCCCTTAACTTGTTAAGGTAAGCTGGGACGGGTGCCGTAAAAAGTACGTCAACAGCTTTTTTTCCATCCTCGTCTATCTGCAGATTTTTATCCGTCTCTCATGCCGTCGCACATTGAGAGACGAATGGGCAGCCATTATAGAGAAAATACGGGCTGAAAATACGGAAATCCACTGATTTAAGTGGTTTTGACAAAGGGCATATTGTTATGGCCCTGCGGCTGGAAACGAGAATCTCTGAACCGGCGAAGCTGGTCACCTGTTGGTGTACTACTGTCGTGAGAATCTATGGAAAGTGGTTGAAGGACGGTGAAATATCGTGTAGGCCGTCACAAAATGTAGAGGTAATACAGTATACGCAGTGATCTGTGGCAGATCCGACGACAGAATAGAATGCTGGTGCAGGCACAAGTGCTTCGGAGCACACCGTTCAAAGGCCACTGTTGAACATGGAGCCCTGCATCACACGATCCCTACGTATTCCTGTGTTGACCTAACGATCGATGATTGGGTTGATACACGCCGTCGTCCATGCGGATGGCTGCACGAAACATGCACCGCACCACAGATGCAGGCCGGTGAGAGCAGATTTATGCCACGGAGTACATTCCTTGGGATCCGTGGTAGTAATCGAAAGCATAATTACAGCAGTGAACTACATGAACATTATTGCGGACCACCTGCATCATGTCATTTCGACGTCTCCTCCTACGGCGATGATATCTTCCAGCAGGATAACTGCCCATGTTGCAAGGTCACAATCGTGCAACAGTAGTTTGAGGGAGATTATAGTGAACTCACATTGATGTGCTGCCCAGAAAATGTACCTGATCTGTACCTAAGGAAATATATATCGGGCGCCAGCTGCGTGCTCGTAAATCACAATCCCGTAATTTGTGGGACTTGCTTGATCTGTGCGTGAACATCTGGTGCCAAATATTTCTGGAATCCTGTCAAGGACTTGTAGTACCTATGCCAAGCAGACTCTCTGTTATACTATGTTTGAAAAGTGGAACAACACGCTATTAAACAGGTGGCCATAATGTTTTGGCTCATCGGTGAGACAGAGTTCTCTATTATTCTATTGAAATTGAACAGTGTGTGCCTTCGTCCAGAGCGCAGCCTGTTATGTTTCCGCGTCGGTGCAACCCACCCGCGGCGCTGGGAGGATGAGTGCTCACTCGACGAATGCCGACACTCCTGATGTTCACGTGGCGGTAACGGACACAGCACACGACGTGGCTGGTGGCCGACGGTAGCTAAGCGAAGACTTCTAACACTGTGGAACTGTGTTCCTGTGACACAACTGTAGGTGGTGCTGCCCAGGGAACGGTGCCTGGACCGTCGGCTACGGCGGTACTTCAGGCGGCGTTGGAAACCAGAGGCACTGAGCTGGGTAAGCCTAAGATCGAGCCCCGGACTTGGAGGTGGCGGCAGGTTCCCTGGTGGGTGGTCTTGTGGTGAAGGCGGCAAAGTGAAGGCGGCGTATGGCGAAGACTTGATCGCAGCCCGGCTGCGGCGACGGTAGCTGCTTCAGAAGCTTGTCGTCGATCCCGCGGCAGAGACAGTCACACGGTGGGCGCCCTGCATGGCCCTGTCATAAAATTACTTGCTATTGTAGCTATACTGCCATAGTGGGATTGTCATTGCGGAAGACAAAGACTGCCTCATGTTTTCTGTGGCGTCAAACATGCCTGCTACTGCGGAAGACGACTGCTGCTGTGTACTTCAAGGCGGTTATACTTTCTGAAGTTGGTCACTGCCAGCAAAACTGACTCGCCGCCGACGAATGTTGAAACGCTGGGTTGGCTAACCGCGGCAAAGTCCTGGATACGGCATTTGACCCTGGCTTTGGTCCGTGCGGTTGCAGTACATACAACTGTCTCCTACATCAGACGCTCCGTACACGTTGTTCTGAAGTTTTTCTAGTATCATCAGATTATTAGTGATTCCGTGGAACTGGAGTCGTATTATTCAACGCGGGGAATGGCAGACATTGTATTCTGCTATATTTTAGCCAACGGTGTTTCTCGACTTGCACCTGTCATTTACGTTAAACGCTACACTCATTGCCGCGTTTCATCTGAGAAAATACCCAGCATGTTGTTCTAGCGACTTGCAGAGACCATATCATTAGCAGCAATAAGCGAAAAGAATCGCTGTAGAACTGCGACAGTTCTGATACCCGACATACAGGGTGATTCACAAGTCATGTCCCACAGGTAAGAAACGGTATTAGTGGAGACAGCGAAAGGTTCAGCAAGAGGAATGGCCCACCACAAGCACGCCACCGATATGGTTAGTCGCGTGCAGTGCGTAGTTCCACACGGCCAGTTGTCTGTGAGGCAATCGATTAATGTAGTCCGACGGAAGGATATTAAAGGGGCGCAAGTTTTCACAGCTGTGTAGTGTGGTGCCGTTCTGCACTGTGGTGACTCGTATAGCAATGCACACACATCTGGAGAAGGCAAAAACGGTTCTCACTCAGGCGGCAGATATGGCCTAATCACAGAAGACTGCCCGATTAATGGAACGGAACAAGCCTACAGGCAGTGTTCACGACAAGAGACGTTCGGGACGACGATGCACAGCAAGAGGGAATACAAAGTCAGCAGGAGGGTCGTTCAGCAAGTAATGTAACACACTTTCTTTTCTAGGCCAACTTCAGTTGGAAAAAATGAAGAATTTGCTGTGGGACGTCGTGGAATATTTCTGCTTCAGCTCAAGTAGTTTCATGAAGTTCAAATAGGTGGCGGAACTATATGTAACCTTCAAAATGGCGCCTGTAACGGAGGTGCGTTCCAAGCAGAGAGCTGTCATTGACTGTCTTTTGGAGGAAAACCAGAGAATCGCAGATATTCATAGCTGCTTGCTGAATGTCTACGGAGACCTGGTAGTGAACAACAGCCTGTGAGCCGTGGGGCGAGGCATCTGTCACCATTGCAACAAGGCCGGCCGCAATGTTGGAACGTGCGGACGTAGTTATTAAAGGTGATCGACGGATCACAGACGCCTCGTTGACAACTGGACGTCTGTCTTGATGCTGCTGGCAGTCGTCCCCCAGTTGGGGTACACTAAGATATGTGCCCGCTGGCTTCTTCGCCGCCCATAAAGACCAGCGCAGCGGAGTTGCTTGCGCGTTACGAGATCGATCGTGACAATTTTTTATCGAAAATCTTTACAGGCCCTGAAACATAGGTTCATTACTTCGAACCGGAAAACAAAACGGCAATCCCTGGATTAGCGTCACACCACCTCTCCTCCGAAGAAAAAGTTCAAAGCTGCGCCATCAGCCAGTAAAGTCAGGGCGACGCTCTTTTCGGAGTCTGAAGCTGTTATTCTGTTTGATGTCCTCCCTCATGCTGCAACGATCAACTCTCTGAAGCGTACTGTGCTACCCTCAGGAAACTGAAGAAACATCAGCGTGTTCGTCACGATAAAAATGCAAACGAAATTTTTCTTCTTCATGACAACGCAAGGACTCACACAAGTGTGCACATCCGAGAGGAGCTCCCAAAACTTCATTGGACTTTTCTTCCTCACCCACCCTACAGCCCGGATCTCGCACCTTCCGACTTCCATCTGTTTGGACCAGTGGACGATGGACTGCGCGGGAAGCAGTACTTGGGTGATGTGGACTATTGATGCAGCAAGACTTCGACTCCGACGTCGACTGCTAGAGTAGTACCATGCGGGCATACAGACTCTCCCAGTAAGGTGGCTTAAGGCTGTCGCACTGAACTGCGATTATGTTGAAAATTAGGGTTTTGCAGCCGAAAGAGTCGGGTATAATATGGTGTATTGGTATCTTGAATAAAGCCAACCTGCTTTCAGAAAAAAAATGTATTTGCAGTACTTATTGAACGCGCCTCGTAGTTAAGGTGATGTGAGCCCAGCTCGACCAACAAAGAAAGTGCCACATGCATGCGGTACCAGCCAAGCCTCCGTGTCCATGATACTCTTCTATAATCTTTTTCATCCCTATTGAGTCCAGCTGGTGCAAGAACTTCTCGAGGATGATACTGATTGGCGAATGCAATTCTGCGAATGGTTTGAAGAAACACGCACACACCACCGCAACCTTGAAATTGACATTTTCTTCAGCCATTAAGCTAGTTTTCATTTGAACAGGAAGGTGAATAGAAATAATGCCATCTATTGGGCAAACGACAATCCCCGTCTCGCTGCCGAGACATATACTCAGATTAAATATTGGTTAAATGTGTAATTTGGCGTACATGAGGACGTTCCCATTCGTCCCACATTTTTTTAACGGCACGATCACTGCTGCACGCCACAGACATAATCTTGAGGGAACATTACCACCCTATTTGGACGACCTGGCTGTCGGACGCAGATGCAGATCTTTCCTCAAGCATGATGGCACGCCTCCACACTTCCGATAAAACGTACCCCGAATGGATGAGGTTCTTCCTAGTGTCCGCAGCTCGTGGTCGTGCGGTAGCGTTCTCGCTTCCCGCGCCCGGGTTACCGGTTTCGATTCCCGGCGGGGTCAGGGATTTTCTCTGCCTCGTGATGACTGGGTGTTGTGTGCTGTCCTTAGGTTAGTTAGGTTTAAGTAGTTCTAAGTTCCATGGGACTGATGACCATAGATGTTAAGTCCCATAGTGCTCAGAGCCATTTGAACCATTTCTTCCTAGTCATCCCCAGTCAGTTGCTCGCACGTACCTCTAATGTAGGAGGTGTTCAATATGGCTGCCATTCTGCAGATGACACATCTGAACACGGCGACGGATACTGCCGGGCACTGACAGAAACGTCGCTGTTGGCATTTCTGTACACGATCTGGTGATATTCTCCAGGATGTCAATTAATATTGTTGGAGTTTTAGTGTACGCTGTAGACTTGAGATACTTCCAAAGAAAAAGGTCAAGTGGCGTCACGAGTGGCTACTTACGCAGGCAGTCCACCGTACCCCGTCTACCAGTCCAACGACGGCTATAGAGGCACTGCAGGCGATGTCGTGCTGTTAGCAGAGTGTCAGTCGTCGGTCATCTGCTGCCATAGCCCATTAACGCCAGATTTCGACGCATTGTCCTAACGGATACGTTCGTCGTACGTTCCTTTTCACGCAGTGTTGCTTGTCTGTGAACAATGACAGCTCTACGCAAACGCCGCTGCTGTCGGTCGTTAAGTGAAGGTCGTCGGCTACTGCGTTGTCCACGGTCAGAGGTAATGCTTGAAACTGAGTATTCTTGGCACACTGTTAACACTGTAGATCTCGGAATACTGAATTCCCAAACGATTTGCGAAATGGAATGTCCCATGCATCTAGCTCCAGCTACCATTTCGCATTCAAAATTTGTTAATCACCTGAGTACAAATGATACCTTAGCCAACACACTGCCCGTTTATACCCAGTGTGCGCGATACAACTGCCATCTGTATATCTGCATATCGCTAATCCATGTCTTTTGTCACCTCAGCATAAGCGCGGCAGACATACGGCTACGGATTCACCCATTTATACTACAATGAAGCGCCAAGGAAACTGGTATAGGCATGCGTATTCAAATATAGAGATATGTAAACAGACAGAATACGGCGCTGCGGTCAGCAAACCATATATAGGACAACAAGTGTCTGGCGCAGTTGTTCGATCGGTTACTGCTACTGCAATGGTAGGTTATCAAGATATAAGTGAGTGAACGTGGTGTTATAGTCAGCGCACGAGCGATGGGACCAGCATCTCCGAGGTAGCGATGATGTGGGGATTTTGAAAACCTCTCAAGTTCAACCTAAAGCGGTCCGGTGTGGCCGTACGGTTCTAGGCGCTTCAGTCCGGAACCGCGCGACCACTACGGTCGCGGGTTCGAATCCTTCCTCGGGCATGGATGTGTGTGCTGTCCTTAGGTTAGTTAGGTTTAAGTAGTTCTAAGTTCTAGGGCACTGATGACCTGAGATGTTAAGCCCCATAGTGCTCAGAACCATTTGTACCGTCAGTATAAGGAATACGGTAAATCATTAAATCTCCGACATCGCTGCGGCTAGAAAAAGTTCCTGCAAGAACGGAATCAACGACGACTGAAGAGAATCGTTCAACCTAACAGAAGTGCAACCCTTCCAGAAATTACTGTAGATTTCAATTTTGGGCCGTCAACAAGTGTCAGCGTGCGAAACAGTCAACGAAACATCATCGATATCGGCTTTCGGAGCCGAAGGACCACTCGTGTAACCTTGATAACTGCATGACACAAAGCTTTACGCCTCACCTGGGCCCGTCTACACCGATACTGGACTGTTAATGACTGGAAACATGTTGCCTGGTCGGAAAAGTCTCGTTTGAAATTGTATCGAGCGAGTGGACGTGTACGGATATGGAGAAAACCTCATGAATCCATGGACCCTGCATGTCAGCAGGGGACTGTTCAAGCTGGTGGAGGCTCTGTAAAGGTATGGGGTGCGTGCAGTTGGAGTAATATGGGGCCCCAGGTATGTCTAGATACGACTCTGACAGGTGCACGTACGTTAGCATCCTGTCTGAACACCTGCATCCATTCATGTCCATTGTGCATTTCGACGGACTTGGGAAATTGCAGCGGGACAATGCGACATCCCACACGTCCAGAATTGCTACAGAGTGGCTCCAGGAACACTCTTCTCAGTTTAAACACTTCCGTTGGCCACCAGACATGGATATTATTGAGCATATCTGGAATGCCTCGCAACGTACCATTCAGAGGAGATCTCTACCCTCTCGTACTCTTCCGGATTTACGGACAGCCCTGAAGGATTAATGGTGTCAATTCCCTCCAGCACTATTTCAGACACGAGTCGAGTCCATGCCACGTCGTGATGCGGCACTTCTGGGTGCTCGCGAGGGCCCTACACGATATTAGGCAGGTGTACTAGTTTCTTTGGCTCTTCAGTGTATATCCTATAAACGTTTCACATGTCAGAGATTTAGCCAAATCAGATTCGTTTTTATTGGCAATGTTTCGTGCGGCAAGTCTAGGCCATCACCCATGAATAAGAATACACTTCCTCACCTGACCGCATCAACTGTTAAATTTTCTGTATGTAATAGAGAATACACTGTATATGCTGAAAAAAGAAAATTTATCGATACAAGGACACATGAAAAATTCCTCCTGATGAAGTAAAAAATGAGTTTAAGGCAATGAACCCACTTAGCGTTGCTCTTTTTAACATGGCAGTCATTAATAAATGGTTTTTAACTGTCTGGACTAAAGCTAAACTACACTGCCTGACGAAAAAGTGAGGCACTCTGATGGGGTGGAGAAAACTAAATGAAACTTCACGGGTTGATGGGGTATGTGACGAGTGAAATTTACAAAGAACGTGATAGCATGAGCCCACTTAGCGGTATGACGTTGTACACCATCTTGCCTGGATGCATGCACTGATCCGATTCTGAAGGGTGTAAAAAGCCACAGTATTCTCTCCTGAGGCAAACTGACCCACATGTGTTGTATTTAGTCCTTGACATCGTGGATTCGGGCTCTGGAACAACTTTGACGTCCGAACTGGTCCAACACATGTTCTATCGGTGACAAATCTGGGGATACTGTTGGCTACGAGAATGCCTCAACGTCAAGCAGACAATTCATAGAGACACGCGCCATGTGTAGACAACGGTTGTCATGCTGATAAATGATTCCATGATGCTGTCGCATGAGAGTTAACGCACGAGGACGCAGGATGTCTGTGACGTACCGGCGTGCCGTCAAGAGTTCCCTTAGTCAATGCCAGATGTGACATGAAATCATATCCGATGGCTCCCCGCACCATGACGCCATCAGTAACATCGCTGTGCCTCCACAGAACTTAGGAAAAATGGGACCTGTCCACTGGTCGCCGCCATACTCGCCGACGATGGTCTTCTGGGGCAGTGCAGAACCACGAATCATCACTGAACACAACGCGTTGCCATTTATCAGCAGTCCACGCTTCTCGGTAGCGGCACTAAACCAAACGCAACCGCTTCTGTTGTGATGCTAACGAAACCAACGCGTGCGACCGTAATTTCCTAGGCCAGACGCTCTTCGTCTCCAGCCAATGTTGCTGGATGACAAAATGTGGCAGAGAGTTCATGCTTCGTTCTCGAATGGCAGGAACAAATGTGAACAGGTTAAGATTGGCTTAGTGCACAATACGACGACCCTTTCTTGTGGTGGTTAGATGTAATCGACAGGAACCTCGACGACGAGTATGTGTGCACCCAGGTTCCCATGCTGTCCAGTATAGGGTCACTGCTGCATCCGAATGCCCCACGAGTATGGCTATTGCACCATTCGAAATGCACTCTGGTGGCATTTGTACCTGTCACAGTGAATTGCAACTATAATCGTGTGCAAACTCGCAGATGATGTGTACTTCTAAGGAGTTACACTGGCATCAATCCATGTGTTTCGGGTGCCTCACTTTTTTGTCAGGGAGTGTATTAGGTTTTGACGTATTAATTTGTTAGTATGTGAATGACTTCTTCGTTTTTATGATCAATTAGCCACATATATCTGCTACAGTATTTTCTCTTACCTGAAACGAATAAACATCAATTTTTGTCGTGCGTTTGTGTGTGTGAATATTTTAGGAAGCAGTTGTATACTTTCTTTGCGGAAACTTCGGTAACTCTGCCATCTTCGATCGCGTTGTCATTGTTTACTGCCTCCCAAGTCTATTTGTGGTTAACAGCTTCTCTACTAACGGCGGTAATTTTGATCACTTAGAATAAAGTATAAAGTTTAGAAATTTTATTTAAGTTTTCGATCTGTACATATGTTCTGATCAACGATGAACAGATGTCAAACTACAGCATTTGCGAAACATTTTAACAACACGTTTATTTTATTTATTATCCGTGGTTGTGCACTTTACCATCCTAACTATTGCAAATACGGCACTCGTTTTATATCGAGTGCAAGTGACATAAACATAGAATGAATACTCGTATTTGGGATTACTGAAAATGCGTAAGGAGAACTGGATATATTTCAGACATATACAGAGCACAAAATTTTAGAGACCTAAAGTTGTTGAAACGAGACGGTAAAAAATGAGTCCACGTAGATATGTTATTTGATGTATTCCAATGGACGTAAACTTAGAGAAAAAAAGACTATATATTATAAATTAAGATAGGGTAGAAGTATGTGAGATCCGATATTTACCTTGTATGTAAGCGACGAAGGTAGCACCTGCAAAGAAAATAACAGCGATGAGATATTGTCTTCGCAGCTGTGAATGATGATCTGTCAAAGTTGATAATTTGACTCTTTATTCCTTTTGTGCAGATGTAGATATTAAGAATTAAAATAGCTGAAGGCCAGCAGAAACGTAACTAGACCCTTACTCAACACGTAAAATCTAAAAGACATACAAATCAATGAAACAGAACTGCACTACCACCAAACGCTCATGTAGATTTACGCGTGACTGCTCCGAAATCATATAATACAAAAATGATTATCAAATAATAGAAATAAGAAACTTTCTGTGAATTGCATTTTGTTAGGTGTTCACTATTAGAAGCGATGTTGTTACAAAAAAATGGTTCAAATGGCTCTGAGCACTATGGGACTCAACTGCTGAGGTCATTAGTCACCTAGAACTTAGAACTAGTTAAACCTAACTAACCTAAGGACATCACAAACATCCATGCCCGAGGCAGGATTCGAACCTGCGACCGTAGCGGTCTTGCGGTTCCAGACTGCAGCGCCATTAACCGCACGGCCACTTCGGCCGGCGATGTTGTTACAGTAAAGATTATTAGTCTGCATTACGCTGTGCACATTTCTACGCATACAGGCATAAAAGGGCGAACTGGGAGACCACTCTGACTGTCTACAAGGACAGATTTTGGAAATAGTGCATGGAACAATGTCGAAGATGATAAAAGTATACACGACTCCTAGCAAGACGTTACGAGCGAAGGGTAATACTGGCTTCACATCAATCCTCAGGATCATGACTCAGAAATAACAGTTGACGTACATCAGAATTCAACCACCCACTAAAACAACCGGCTTCTGGAATAAAATTGTGATATAACTTTCACGAACCGAACACTGGAGATGAGCAACGTATAAATTTCCGATCATCACCAGTACACCTTCTGCTTAATTGGAAGACAGTAATGTGACATGAAGATTCATCCTTACGGTTTTCCCATATGTCATCAGCAGAGGGGCGATTCTGGGCCGCCAGTACGCCATACGCCACGCGCCACCCGCCGGCCACTCCTTCCTGCTTTTCAAAAAATGGTTCAAATGGCTCTGAGCACTATGGGACTTAACTTTTCAAAAAATGGTTCAAATGGCTCTGAGCACTATGGGACTTAACTTTGGAGGTCGTCAGTCCCCCAGAACTTAGAACTACTTAAACCCAACTAACCTAAGGATATCACACACATCCATGCTCGAGGCAGGATTCGATCCTGCGACCGTAGCGGTCGCGCGGTTCCAGAATGTAACGCCTAGAACCGCTCGGCGACTCCGGCCGGCATACCGGCTTTGTCCTTCACCTTCGATTCAGGACCGAATACAAGAGAGGCGATCGCTTTTATTCCACGGAATGAACGAAACACCTCTGTGTTTTACTGTTTCAGAAAAAATAATTATTTAAAGAAAAATGAATGTTTAGTATACCACATTTTTTAAAAATGTGTGTGATGTCCTTAGGTTAGTTAGGTTGAAGTAGTTCTAAGTTCTAGGGGACTGATGATCTCAGAAGTTAAGTCCCATAGTGCTCAGAGCCATTTGAACCATTTTTTTTTAAATGGCCGAAAAGTACAAAATAATTTATCCTAGTCCCATGGAGATACCTAATCCCTTAGAGATAATCCTGAAGATTTGTGACTGCGAAATTTAATAGGTATGAAAATACTTCTAAGATTTAAAACGAAAAATGCGGAGCCCATACAATCGATAATATTCACTGACTAGCAAAGTGGACACTGTAAACATAAAGCATCAACGAGAATAAACTGTCAATTCAGCTATCAAAAGTATTTCATGAAAATATCCTATACATAAAGAATTACGTGATTCTAACAACACAGCACCAGACAGACAGTCGATAGTTTACTCACTGATGCAATATGGGCCCTTATTCCAACTAGATGTAAGTATACATGTAAATTGATCTATATGAAAAAATTTCTATAAACCGAAGTGGATTCACCAAATATAACATCTACAAGTTTACTGGAGACTGGCGCTGTAACCGGAATAAGCTTGTAATGAAGAAGAAACGTTACTTATTGAGCAATATCAGCTAACCTGGAATTGTTCATTATAAAATCCCATACAGATAGTTCCGAAAATTTGTGATTGTAAA
The DNA here is from genome assembly GCF_023864345.2 of Schistocerca serialis cubense. Lineage (NCBI taxonomy): Eukaryota > Metazoa > Arthropoda > Insecta > Orthoptera > Acrididae > Schistocerca > Schistocerca serialis. Next base: position 464,347,560 of record NC_064640.1, on the reverse strand, counting down.
TTTTTAATAGCTATGAAAATACTTCTAACATTTGAAACGAACAACGTGGAACGCATGCAATTCAGAAGTGATGCATGAATAGTTTACGTCCTTACTATTATCGGTTGTATGGGCTCCGCGTGTATCGTTTTGAATCTTAGAAGTATTTTCATACCTATTCAAGTTTGGAGTCACAAATCTTCAGGATTATCTCTAAGGGGTGAGGTATCTGCACTGGTCTAGGATAAATTATTTTGTACTTTTCAGCCCGTTTTTCAAAAATGTGGTATATTCAACATTCATTTTTTCTTTAAATAATTATTTTTTCTGGAACAGTGAAGCACAAAGGTGTTTCGTTCATTCCGTGGAGTAAAAGCGATCCCCTCTCTTGTGCTCGGTCCTGTATCGAAGGTGAAGGACAAAGCCGCTATGAAAAGCAGAAAGGAGTGGCCAGCCCGTGGCGTGTGGCGTACTGGCGGCCCAGTATCGCCCCTCTGCTGACGAACGGCGGCGCGAAGGTGAAATGCGGCGCAGCGGTGACACACTTCCACTGGGGAAAGTGTCAAGGCTGTTGTTTCTCCCGCGCAGCGCCGACAATTTCTATTTCCCCGCGGGAAAAGCGCTGCCGAGCCTCGCCGGCTTTCTTCATCTGCTGAACGCCCAGGAGGGATAAGAACGACAATAGCAGCCATATAGCGCGCTACGCGGCTAAGATGTGAGTTACGGTATCCACAACCTGACTTGCCTTTACCGCGATACTGGTGGACGACGTTCCGCCGAGCATTTCTTCTTAAACAGTATGGCATTTTCATTGAAACGTTCGGCATGGAGACTCTAATTTCACTGACAGGTAGCAAATAGACGGTGAAGATGTAAACATCTACATCTTCACGACAACACTGCAAATTCACTTTTAATGCTTGACAGACATCTTCCTTGCGATTTATCTTATTTTATTACGGTGTTTGTTTCTCCATGGATGGGTGTCAATGAAAAATTTTCGCATTCTGAGGAGTCAGTTAGTGAATGAAATTTCGTGAAAAGATTTCGCCTCAACGAGAAAAGCCGTTGTTGTAACGATTGCCTCTCCAAGTTACGTATCGTATCGACACCATCTTCTCGTTGTCGCGATAGTACAAAACTGCCCTTTTTTTAAAAAACTTTTTCGATCTGCTCTGTCAGTCCGAACTTGTAAGGATCAGATACCGTTTCGCAGTACTCCAGAATAGGACGGGCAATCATAATATAGGCAGCCTCTTTAACAGATCTGTTACTCTTCTAAGTCATCTGCGAATGAAACGCAATGTTTGGCTCGCCTTACCTACCACATTTTCTGTGTAATCTTTCCTGTTAAATTGTTCGCTGCTGTAATCCATAGAAATTTACTTAAATCGACAGCCTTCAAGTTTATGTGATTTATCGTGTAACCAAAATTTAATGGATTCTTTTCTAATGTTGAGAATTTCACACTTGATGTTTTTTAGAGTCAATTACTACTTTCCACACCATACTGATATCTTTCTTAAATCATTTTACAATTGGTGTCGATATTCTGATAACTTTACTAGACGGGAAAAGACAGCACAATTTGAAAAAAAAAACTAAATCTTTGCAAAATCAAAATCAAAATCTAAATCGTTTATACAGGTTGGTCAGAACCAGTCTGCAATACTGGGTAGGGTGTCGCAGGGTACGTTGATCTGAGAAATAGTAGTTAAGACAAAAAAAATTCTATACGTTGTGCCGTTTATGTGTTAATTAGCATTGAAGTTAGCAAATCAGGTCGTCGCGCGCGCAAATTCAAGCGTCCCGACACAGACGGTGTCACCAGACGTGCTCTTCGTTTGGTTTACTAAAGCCGAACAAGAGAGCGATACAAGAATTGGACGTGGGACGGTAGCAAAGATCGAACCCGAGCCAAAGGCAGGACACTCTCATCCGCAGTCATCTACGTGTTGAGAACAAACGGCACTAACTATATCTGGCGGGCCGCTTGAATTTGAGGGCCCAACGGCCTGATTGGTTTTATTGCCAGCACAACCAACCCTGCAACACCCGTACATGCTATTCAGACTGTATCTGAGCACGCGTAATGCACAAGGATTAGCAGAGGGCCTATTAAGTGCCTGTTTCAACATTTTGCAGGTACCTTGATATGACAAATTACCTTATCCATACCGATCGAATCTGTTTACTGAACCGATATATTCACTGTTTTGGAACAGAGTAAAACGGTGAACAGAGTAAAACGGTATACCAAAAAATAAAAGTGTATAGATTGTTCATAAAGTCTGTGTATCTCTCTCTCTCTCTTTATCTGTATGTCACTCACTCACTCACACACACACACACACACACACACACACACACACACACACGCACGCAGAGAGAGAGAGAGAGAGAGAGAGAGAGAGAGAGAGAGAGAGAGTGAGAGCGACCGTGGGTGGGGGGAGAGTAAATAGCCCATTGAACGAGTTTAAGCTAGCGACTCGCCACATCTGATATGCGGCATCTTGATTATTCTTTACACCGAGACAGTTAATAGTTAGTTTTCTCTGCAGACTCACTATACCATGATTTGAAAAGGATGGAGCAGGATGTCAGCAGTTCTCTCCTGAATGGAACTAGCACATCAGCTGCCTCAAGTGAATAGAGAAACTACGATAAAAGTACATCTTGAGGTTCAGATGGAGATTTAGAACCCATTCTTCCAAAGTGTTATCAAATAACTGGAAGCATTGCCTCACCTCGCTCTAAGGTGCCGTTGCTGATGTTAGGTGGAGAAGAGTAAGCAATTTACTGAACTACATGAACTGCAGAAAAAAGCTTTGCTTCATTTCCATGACTTGCATAATTTGGTTGGTTGGTTGATTGGCGGAGGGGACCAGGCAGTGAGGTCATCGGTCCCATCAGATTAGGGAAGGATGTTGAAGGAAATCGGCCGCCCTCTTTCAGGGGAACCACTCTGGCATTTGCTTGAAGTGATGCAGGGAAATCACGGAAAGCCTAAAACAGGATGGCCGGACGCAGGTTTGAACCGTCGTCCTCCCGAACGCATAGCTTGCATTTCTTCTTTATCAGATACCTCTTTTTGAAAATACCTTTGGTCACAGAATATCTGTAAGTACAGCCATTTGTGTAAAGGAAGTAAAACTAAACATGTGTTGTTAGTACCCTTCAGTAGAGGGCGCTGTGTTTCCAGCTGTGAACGGGACATTACAGCTTGTGTACGCTGTTCAGTCTTCCAATGTAATTCGAAGGGTAGCCGCTTGCGTAGCTGAATTCGCTTACGCACGCCTGTGCGGTGACACTCGACTCGGAGGTACGCCGGTTCGAATGCTGTTGGTGCATGAAATTTTCAATGCTAGTTCAAAAATGGCTCTGAACACTATGGGACTTAACATCTGAGGTCATCAGTCCCCTAGAACCTAGAACTACTTGAACCTAACTAACCTAAGGACATCACACACATCCATGCCCGAGGCAGGATTCGAACCTGCAACCGTAGCGGTTGCGCGGTTCCAGACTGAAGCGCCTAGAACCGCTCGGCCACACCGGCCGGCCACTGCTAGTATTTAGCCCGCAAGTACAGGAGAGGATTTGTCGTAAGGGTCCGTACCATGAATCTTTGGTCATTGACCTGGATTAAATGACAAACCTCTCTGCAGAGTCTCATGAAGTGACACGTTCCACATCATTTCGTTGTTGGTTATCCGTCTGTCAGCTGAGGACGTTAAGTTTGGCAGTCCCACATGTGGTATTCTGGAGGGCTAGACTACGTGCAGGCACTGTGTTTCACCTTTTCCCTTCTTACATCATGATAGTACGATACAAACATAACTATACACTATGAACTACCTGATCAAAAGTATCCGGACACCTCTATATAATAGGGATTTGACCGTTAGATGTCACGAGTGTCGGACCCGCCAGTATAAAAGGAGGCGGTGTGTATAGTGTTGTTAGTAGAGAAGCAGTAACAGCAGATTTGGTCGGTCATGAGAACTCAGTGACATTGAATATGAGCCAGACACTGAATGTCACCTATGTCACATACCCATCAGGGACTGTCGGTAATGCGACTGTGAAGTGGAAAGGTGGAGGGGCAACCATAGCTAAACCATTGTGGAGGATGGTTGTAAAGAATGGCATGAAACCAGTGGAAGGAATCTTTTGTGAGCTCCAAAATGCTACCAGCAGTTCAGCCACATCAATACAGTGCATAGGGAGTTAAAAACAATGGGGTACAATGGTAGAGCAGCGCATCATAGGCCACAGTAGTCAGTGCTAAGAGACGCGTGAGGCGCTGTAAAGAGCTAGTCCACTGGGCAGTGGATGACTGGAAACGAATAATATGGAACGATGCATCATGCTATGCCGTGTGGCAATCTGACTAAAGGGTTTGGCTTTTTCGACTCCCTGGAGAACGTTACATGGTATCGTGTGTAAAGCCAGAGGAGGTGGTGTTATGGTATGAGGAAGTTTTCGTGTTAGGGTGTGGTCCCCTTATTGCACTTAAGAAAACGATGAATGCGGGAGGATCTCAACATATTATACAGCTTTGAGTACTGAGTACAATTGTTTGTATCATCATGACAATGCACCCTGTCATAAAGCAGCATCTCTGAGGCAATGATTTGTAAATAATTGAATTCCTTAGACGAACTGGCTTTCCCAGTGCCCGACTGAAGCCAATGGAACACCTTGGGGTGAGTTGGAAGTCGTCTTCGATCCAGACTCCAGCTTCCAGTACCACTATCTCCTCTGGTTTCAACTCTTAAGAAGAATGGATTGCCATTCCTCCACAGATGCTCAAACACCTTACTGAAAGTGTCCCTGCATAGTTGAAACCTTCATAAAGGCAACGGATAGACACATCCCAGATCAATGTCCACTCACAGGTGTTCGGATAATATTGATCAGATAGTCTACACGGAACCATTACACTCACCTACACTCAGCAAGTACACATTTGTCACAACTCTCACATATACGAGGAGAAAGGGGCCAACGTTCCCTAATGAAGGATGTGGTTTCCGACCAGCGGATGAACCCACCCCGTGAGATATCTCTGCCAACAATGCCATACAACATTTACACTTCTTTTTGGTCGAAGTATCATTTCAAGTTTCAATCGTGTATGTCTAACCACTTTATCGCAAGCAACATTATCAGCGCGGGAAGCAGCCTGCTGAACTTGCGTACATCTTAGTGATGTCACTGGAAGACTCATCTCCTATCGTGAGACACAAATCACTTAATATCTGCCTGGTAATGGGCGCTCGTTGTCAGCAATGTTAGGTTGAACCACTACATACAATACTAATATCTCGTAGTAACCCGAGGAAAATGCACCAGAGCTGTGAGTTGTCTATTTGGTGCCAACTGGGAGGGCTGCATGGACCCACATAGTACGCAGCCGTCACAGCACAATCAGTATTGCTCCCAGACGCCTATTACGAACAATAAATCGGACTCATCTAGCGCCGTGGTACGCGCAGAAGATCGGCTAGGTAGCATCTGGAATGCCACTGGATCAGTGGCGTCGGGCTATTCCCACCGGCGAGTACAGAATTTATACGACACATGATGATATTCGTAGAAGAATACTGAGGCGGTCATGTAGTGATGCATGACTCAGGAATGGAGTCCCGGGGGCTCAGCAGGAAGGGAGTCAATCATGTTTTAGGTCCGTGTCACTTACCAGTGTCGGACTTCTCTCGTAGCTGTAGAAGATAACTGGATGGCTGTGCAATGTGAGGACAGAGTAATCCATGTTGTCCAGCCATACTGTCAACATTTCTAAGGTCTTTCAACGTAATAATTTAGGAGCACTCCGCGCCCACATCGTGAACAGCGTCCAGTAGGAGGCAGAAATCAACCGAATGGAATGGCCTGTAGTATCTGCTGACATCAACCCGACTGATCGGTTGAAACTTGAAGTGTGCCGCCGAAAGAGCCCTTCTTCCACAATGGATGATCTCAAGAAGGCCGCCGTCATTGAGTGGAACAGCAACGTCTCGAATACCTTCCAGACACCATTACAAGGAGGTTCCATACATGTTACACCGCACGGGGAGGAGAATCACTGCATTGAGAGTTACCCTACAGCCCATTTTTGATTTCACAGAAATGCAAAGCGGTGCATTTTCGGCAGACTGACTTTATTTTGATTAATGTTTTGTTCTCATTTCACAGCAAAATTCTTCTTTCCAGTTTTATAATGCTTATTCTTTCATCTCCGGCTCCACCTGAACCAAAGTCCACACTCGTTCAGAGATGTGCTGGTGTTTTTTGAGTAGTTTATTTAGTCGAGGCAACAGCAGTGATAACGCCGAAAATTTTACAATGACGCGCCTACGTGTGATTACTTCTGACTTACACGAGAAACAACAGGGAGTTGCGTATGCTGCTAAGAAATGAAAAATATCTCTATTTTGCTTAACTCAGTTCTCTGGGAGAAAGCATTTATTTTCTTTAAATAATGTGTTTTTTTTTTTTTTTTTTTTTGTTTGTGGTTTTAGGGCGCAAAACTTCTATGGTCATTAGCGCCCAGCCCGTGACGTAGAAAACAGGAAAAAAACGAAATTTAAAATCAGCAGCAATGGAAACATAGTCAGAAAATTGGAGAAACTAAAGGCAGAAGGAATGCTTAAAGGTCCACTATAGAAAGGGGTTGGTTGTCCACAAAAAAAAAGCTTCAAATGACTGACGTCATTTCACTGTCACTAAGAAACTGTAGAACGCGGTCAGCTGAGCGCGTGTCATCTGCTAAAATCGACGATAGATCCGGCGATAGCTGTAGACGGGAGCGTAACGGATTAAAATAGGGGCATTCAATTAAAAGGTGTCTGACCGTCCACAGCTGAGAGCAGTGGGGACAGAGTGGGGGAGGATCACCGCTTAAAAGATGTCGATGACTAAAAAGACAGTGCCCTATCCGGAGTCGAGCTAAAATTACCTCCTCCCGACGACGCGTTCGGGAGGAAGAGGTCCAAGCGCAAGGAACGGCTTTCACTTCCCGCAATTTATTGTGGGGAAGTGTTGACCAATGCGCATGCCATAAATGAGTAACTTGGCGACATAAACCGCTCCGTAGATCGGTAAACGGAAGAGACTGAAGAGCTGGCCGAGGAAGAGAGACTGCAGCCTTGGCCGCTATATCGGCCGCCTCATTTCCACAGATACCAGCGTGTCCCGGGAGCCAGAGGAACGCCACTGAGACGCCCCCCAGGTGGAGCAAGCGCAGACAGTCCTGAATCCGGTGGACCAGAGGGTGCACAGGGTAAAGAGCTTGGAGACTTAGGACAGAGCTGAGAGAATCTGAGCAGATTACGTACTGTATCCGCTGATGGCGGCGGATGTAGTGGACAGCCTGGAGAACAGCGTAAAGCTCTGCAGTATAAACCGAACACTGGTCGGGAAGCCGAAAGTGATTTGAGGTGTCGCCAACAATGTAGGCACTCCCTACACCTAACGATGTTTTCGAGCCATCGGTGTAAATAAATGTGGCTTCCGTCATTTGTGCACATAGAGCAGCAAATGCCCGACGGTAAACAAGTGTAGGGGTACCATCTTTGGGAAATTGACATAGGTCTCTGAGCAAGTCGATCCGGGGACGGTGCCAAGGCGGTGCTGTACCCCAAGTTGTCAAGAAGGTTTTAGGAAAGCGGAAGGAAAGAGAATGGAGCAGTTGACGGAAGCGGACTCCCGGGGGTAGTAGGGAGGAGGAGCGGCCTGCATACCCGACATCAAAGGAGGCGTCGAAAAAAAGGTTAGGGGCTGGATTAGCAGGCATGGAAGACAGATGGCTAGCATAACGACTCAGAAGGACTGCCCGCCGATTGGACAGCGGAGGTTCAGCAGTCTCAGCATAAAGGCTTTCCACAGGGCTGGTGTAAAAAGCTCCAGACACTAAACGTAATCCACGGTGGTGGATAGAGTCGAGACGCCGAAGAATAGACGGCCGAGCAGAGGAGTAGACTATGCTTCCATAATCCAATTTCGAGCGCACTAAGGCGCGATAGAGGCGGAGAAGGACCACCCGGTCCGCTCCCCAAGAGGTACCATTCAGGACACGGAGGGTGTTAAGGGAACGCAGACAGCGAGCCGAAAGATAGGAAACGTGGGAGGACCAGCACAGTTTTCTGTCAAACATAAGACCCAAGAATTTAGCGACGTCGGAAAACGGAAGGTTGACAGGACCTAGATGTAAGGAGGGCGGAAGAAACTCCTTACGTCGCCAAAAATTAACACAAACGGTCTTACTGGGTGAGAAACGGAAGCCGGTTTCGATGCTCCACGAGTAGAGGCGATCGAGACATCCTTGAAGACGTCTTTCAAGAAGGCTGGTCCTTTGAGAACTGTAGTAGATCGCAAAATCGTCCACAAAGAGGGAGCCCGAGACATCAGGAAGGAGACAATCCATAATTGGATTAATGGCGATGGCAAACAGTACAACACTCAGCACGGAGCCCTGGGGTACCCCGTTTTCTTGGGAGAAAGTACGGGAGAGAGTAGTGTTCACCCGCACCCTAAATGTGCGCTCTGCCATAAATTCGCGAAGAAAAAGGGGCAGCCGGCCTCGAAAGCCCCAAGAGAACAGTGTGCGGAGGATGCCTGTCCTCCAACAGGTATCGTACGCTCTCTCCAGATCAAAAAATATTGCTACCGTTTGGCGTTTCCGGAGAAAATTGTTCATGATATAAGTGGAGAGAGCAACAAGATGGTCAACAGCAGAACGATGCTTTCGGAATCCGCATTGGGCTGGTGTTAAAAGACTGCGGGACTCCAGCCACCAAGCTAAACGGTAATTCACCATACGCTCCAAAACCTTACAGACACTACTCGTGAGAGAAATGGGGCGATAGCTAGAGGGGAGATGTTTGTCCTTTCCAGGTTTCGGAACGGGAACGACAATAGCTTCCCGCCATCGCCTGGGAAAGGTACTGTCGGTCCAAATTCGATTATAAAGGCGAAGGAGGTAACGCAGGCTATGGGTTGATAAATGCAGCAACATTTGGACATGGATACCATCCGGTCCTGGGGCGGAGGAGCGAGAAGAAGAGAGTGCATGTTGGAGTTCGCGCATGGAGAAAACAGTATTGTAGCTTTCGCGATTTTGAGAGGAGAAAGCAAGATGTCGCACTTCCGCTGCACGTTTCTTCGGGAGAAACGCTGGCGGGTAATTTGAAGAGCTCGTAATCTCAGCAAAGTGCTGACCCAATGAGTTAGAAATTGCGACGGGGTCCACTAAGGTATCATGCGCGACAGTGAGCCCAGAGACCGGGGAGAAACTAGGCGCGCCTGAGAACCGTCGAAGCCGACTCCAAACTTCCGAGGAGGGAGTGAAGTTGTTAAATGAGCTAGTAAAGAATTTCCAGCTTGCCTTCTTGCTATCGCGGATGACGCGACGGCATCGCGCACGGAGCTGCTTATATCGGATACAGTTGGCCAAAGTTGGATGGTGACGGAAAATGCGAAGAGCACGTCGCCGCTCACGTATTGCGTCACGGCAGGCCTCGTTCCACCAAGGAACTGGAGGGCGCCGGGGCAATTCGGAGGTGCGTGGTATTGAACGTTCCGCAGCTGTGAGAATAACGTCGGTAAAATGTGTGACCTCATCGTCGACGCTGGGAAAGCGACGGTCATCGAATGTCGCTAGAGACGAAAAAAGTGTCCAATCGGCTTGGGCAAACTTCCAGCGTCGCGAGCGCATATATGGCAGTTGAGGCTGCAGTCGAAGAACACATGGAAAGTGGTCACTCGAGTGTGTATCATCAAGGGCGAACCATTCGAAGCGCCGAGCTAGCGGAACAGTACCGACCGCAAGGTCCAAATGGGATAAATTTGCCGTGGAGGCAGACAAAAATGTAGGGACCCCAGTGTTGAGGCAGACTAGATCCGCTTGGTGGAAGACGTCTAGCAATAGTGAGCCACGTGGACAAGGATGTGGAGATCCCCAAAGCGGGTGGTGGGCATTGAAGTCCCCAACCAGCAAATAGGGGGGTGGAAGCTGATCAAGAAGATGAAGGAGATCAGCTCGTGCCATTGGTGTAGACGATGGAATGTATACCGTACAAAGAGAGAACGTGTATCCAGAAAGGGAAAGACGGACGGCGACAGCTTGGAAGGAAGTGTTTAAGGGGATTGGGTGATAATGGAGAGTATCATGGAGCAGAATCATGAGTCCTCCATGGGCTGGAGTGCCTTCAACTGAGGGGAGGTCATATCGGACGGACTGAAAATGAGGGAGAACAAAGCGGTCATGGGGACGCAGCTTTGTTTCCTGAAGACAGAAGATGACCGGCGAGTAGGATCGTAAGAGGATCGACAATTCCTCCCGATTGGCGCGAATGCCGCGGATATTCCAGTGGATAATGGACATAGGGTGAACAGAAAATGGAGGAACGGCACCAAGGGTGCTGTCAACTCAACGACTGCTCAGAGCTTGCGACCGACAGCATGGAATGGCATTCAGTCGAAGGCAGAAGATCCTGATCCATAGGTTGGTCTGGAGCAGCTCCTGCCACCAACGATCGGCCAGTTGACCGGCCACCAACAGTGCGCCTCGGCGACACAGAAGATGGCCGAGGGCGATTTCCGCCAGGTGGTGCTGTAGATGGGACACGCCTTGGCGGAGAAGGAGAGGAACTGTGTTTCTTCGTAGCCTTCTTGGAGGTATGTTTAGATGAAGGAGGAACCGATGGTTGTGAAGTTGCAGTACGTAAAAACTCTTCACGAGAATGCTCTTTTTTTGTAGACTTGGCGTCTGACTTTTGGGCTCGAGATTTAGCAGAACCCGACGAAGGGTGAGCCATAGAGTGGGCAGGCGAAAGAGGTGAGGTTGAACGGGCGATCTTTGCGCTGGCCGATCTGACGACCGTGGTACTAAATGTGAGGTCGCAAGTCTGCGTGGCCGCCTCCTTTGTTGGCCGAGAAGAAGCAAGGACAGCGCTGTATTTTCCTCTCTGAGGCACGGTGGGCTGTCGACTGGCGAGTAACTTTCGAGCAGCAAAGGTCGACACCTTTTCCTTCACTCTTATTTCCTGGATCAGCTTTTCGTCCTTAAAAACAGGGCAATCTCGAGAGGAAGCAGCGTGGTCACCCATACAGTTGATGCAGCGAGGGGATGGAGGTGGACAAGCACCCTCATGGGCATCCCTGCCACACGTAACACATTTGGCCGGATTGGAACAGGACTGGCTGGTGTGATTAAACCGCTGACATCGATAGCAACGCGTAGGGTTCGGGACATAAGGGCGAACGGAAATTATCTCATAGCCTGCTTTGATTTTTGATGGGAGTTGAACTTTGTCAAATGTCAAGAAGACAGTGCGGGTTGGAATGATGTTCGAGTCAACCCTTTTCATAACCCGATGAACAGCGGTGACGCCCTGGTCAGACAGGTAGTGCTGAATTTCTTCGTCAGACAATCCATCGAGGGAGCGTGTATAAACGACTCCACGCGAGGAATTTAAGGTACGGTGCGGTTCCACCCGGACAGGGAAGGTGTGGAGCAGAGAAGTACGCAGCAATTTTTGAGCCTGAAGGGCACTGTGTGTTTCTAACAACAGGGTACCATTCCGTAATCTGGAACAAGACTTTACAGGACCCGCAATTGCGTCGACACCTTTCTGAATAATGAAAGGGTTGACCGTGGAAAAGTCGTGACCTTCGTCAGACCGAGAAACAACAAGGAACTGTGGCAACGATGGAAGAACCGTCTGTGGCTGAGACTCAGTGAACTTACGTTTGTGAGCAGACATAGTGGAAGGTGAGGAAACCATTGCGGAAGAATCCCCCATGATTACCGGCGTCTCCGATGGCGCGCTCCTCCCTTGTGGGGGCCCTCACCGAGGGCACACCCGCCTTAGGTGATTGTTCACACCTCAGGTCACACCTCCCGACATTCGGACGGAGGGACCAATCGGCACTTTCGGAAGGTATCAGCTCGGGTAATCACCCCTCCCTGGGCCTGGCCTTTACCAGGGGGTACGTACGTGTCCTACCTGTCTACCCGGGGCGGGGAATTACGCGTTACCCCGTCACCGGCTACGCATGGAAGTGCGTGGGTCGGCCTTCAGACACGCACAGGGAGGAAGAAGGAGAAAGGGAAAGGAAAGAAGAGGGGGTCTCAAACGCCGCAGCGGAGAAAAGGGTAAAGAGAAGAGGTAAGGAAAGGAGATGGACAAAGGAAGGAAGAAGACATACAAGCAAGGAAGAAGAAGAATGCGGTACATTTACAAGCGTCCGTCTCCGGACGTAGGCGCAAACCATACTCCCAGAGGGGGAGAAAGTGAAGGAAAGAGCAAGAGGTGAGGGGGGGGGGGGTGAAGACAGGGGATGGGGAAGGATGCGGAAAGGGAAGGTATGCAGCCCGGAAAGGAAGGAAGGCCACATTAGCTCGGGGCCCCGTGCTCGCTACGCACGTATCCACAAAAGAGTTGTGGATCCCCTGGGGGGTAAATAATGTGTGTTTCGAGCTACTGGGCAGACACTAGATTACAAGTAAAGTTTTGTATACAAATAATTAGAGCATAAATGTCTTTATTAACTTCTGGATAACAAGAGGTCACCTAAATTTTACATCAATGAATGCGTTGTAAAGTGAACATTTGATACAGCTCTGTTTTTTAGTTATTGGTTGATTATAATTAGTAAATTCAACTTTGTGGTTACATGTATACGTTCATCTACCTGTTAACAGTATTGAGAGTGTTAAGAACTCTACGGCTTCGTTAGGTTGAAACATGTTTCGTTCAGGTTCTTTGGCCAGAGGAAAGAAACGCCGGGCTATGTCGCTGTGAACGGCCTTCTTAAATAAATGTAGGCGAGCTATGTTCATTTCAGTTTTCGCTTCAATATAAGCGTCGTCATTAAAAATGTACATGCTTCACAGGGAAGCGGCGAAATTCTCTCTCAACGCTTCCACTTTCAGTTCCTTTTCTTTTCCCGCTGGTAACATTTTTCATTCAGAGTTTGCTGCTTTATGAGGGAAGCTGAGTAAGCACCCAGAGAATTGTTTTCTCCTATAAATAATAGCCGAAACGCTACGATGCCAGTAAACAAATAGTCGAGAAACCATCCTGCGGCCCTTTTCAAGACATATGTATATTTTAGCAGAACACGCAGAAGGAATAAATATTAAGGTACACCATTTTTGGCAATGAATGTATTTCCTATAGGAGCTTGCATACGTATCCATTTACTTGTAGATACGCTGTTCGCCAAGCGGCTTTAGTTTCAGAAAGTTTGCGCTCGTTTAAACGGATGGGTTTTCTGGTCTCCTTTCAGCACAATCTAATATTGATTGATGCACTGCATCTATATATTGCGGTTAACCTAAACAGAATGTTGCAAAACGTTACCATTATCGTTAAATACGCCTCTCTGAATCTTATGGCAACAAATTTCTTTAACTGAGACTAAGTTTAAACTAAAAATCGCCAAAAAATTCTTGTAGTGTAATATTCCGCAATTTGTTTCTGGATTTGGTATACTCTTTTCCTAAAATAGGAATCTATTCAACTTAAAAATATTCAGATAGTGGCCAAGAATATCCTGAATACAGTGGGAGTCAGTAAGATCAAGTTTTAGTTTTTAATGTACATTTTGGCATCAGCGTTTCTCATTTTAGATTTTGTTTGAAAGGCGAGGAATTCCATCAAAAGTCTTGAAATGATCTCCTATTTGCTACTAGAGAGAAATTCTGCTTATAATTTGCGATGAGACCGACGGCGCTCCATGGCCCAGTTTCCATTCATGGTTCACAGCACTTTCGTGCTCCAGAAAGTCAGTGCGGCATGACAGAGGTATTTCAGTGGACTCCCGCTCCCCTGTAAAGAAAAAAAAATCCGGCACAAGAAGGGCAAACAGTTTCGAACTGTCATGCCTAAAATGCTGTTTCTGTGGCCGACGGTGTAGTTTGGAAATATTGAAATACATGGACTGAAGATTAGTATACGTAACTTTCACAGGCGACGGGTGCAGAACACACTTGTTACTATTGCCTGTTACCGGAATGCACTTAGTATTGCTCACTTTTCGTATGGGGTTGAAGAAAACTACATCTTTCCTCGCTCCCTGAAAAGAGTTCCTTTCCCAGTTTAACAAAATCATTTACACTCCGACATGTTGTTACTTCACGTGTTCAAAGCTTATAAATTATAACAACATACTTTTTGAATGATCCGTAGGGACCAGTTCAGATCTTGATATAGCTATGTTGATTTATAGTTTTAGTCACTGATGTAAGCCACTCCAAGAGAGTACAGAAACAATAATTTACTTTCTGATATTGGTTTTACACTTACATAGTTCGACATCTAATTGTTGGTAATCTGTGTAACGAATAATAAATTTACAGCTTCTCGCGTTCGAGGAAAGTGCGATTCAAATCTTGGCTTAGCGATATTACTTTATATGTTCAGTGCAACGTTTTCTTCAGCAAGGAAGATCAGGTCAACAACGTTAAATGGCTCACTTGATACCCATCAACACATTATAAGACACATCTGCATTGAGAATTATATTTCATTCCATGTAATCAACTGGAAACACTTCATTACATTCCAAAATAGGATTCTCAGTCATTCATTGTCACCACAAGCATCTTCTTTACTATGATCTTTTCCATCAGGCCATAAGCGACTTCTGATCTTCACCATTTTTGAACTTAGGCAGTGTAAAGGATGATCCAACGTTTTATGAAAATGGAAGCGTATACGGGAGGAAGGAGTACAAATACCCACCGACCACCCAGTTTGAAGTTTCCCATGGCTTTTATAAATCCATTCAGGTGGAAATCAATATAGCTACTTGAAAAATGTCGCGGGCATTTCCTGACCATTTGTGCCCATTGTATCTATTTATCCGTCTTTGATAAAATAATTGTCGACGGAATATCGAAATTATAACGTTCATTCCTCACTCCCTTACACACATTTTCTGACTGTAACATAGAATACTGGATTTCGGGATTTTCAGTTGCACTATTTCTGGAAAGCTAACGTGTAGCTTGCGGCCATATTTCGTCTTTTATTCTTCAGGAATAAAATTTTTAACATACTTTCCGTCACACCCTTGAAACAAAATTTTTACGCAGCTAATAATGACGCCTCTATTCACCGCACAGGGTGAGGAGTGTTCAATGTTCAGGAATATAACAGGAACGATCATCTGAAGCAAAAAACTTCATCTGGACATATGCCCCATTCCGAACGATTTCAGAGCTAGAACGCATTTAATGTACACTGTTATCTGTTTTCTGTATTATTCAGTACACTGTCAGGTTTATACATGTACAGCAGCTAGTAAAATTTAGAACTCGCGTTTTACAAATTATCAATCGAAAAATACGTATTTTTAACATATTCACCTCTAATCATTATCGTACACGTCACATTACAGCTGGTGTACAGTTCACAGTAAATTTTCGAATATTCGACCTTGAGTTTCATTATATTCATCCACTCTTGCGGGAACATGCTGTGTTGCTTGTCTGAGTTTCTCTGGACGTCCGCTAATGAGGGCAGCGGCGTCTATGATGCGAGCAATCAGTTCATCTCGCATATTCACCTTCATTTGTACACCTCAAACTTCATCCCGAATGAGAGGGGAGTTTTCGTATCTTATTCCTTCTTTTCGATAGCGTTAATCCCGTCTAGTACAGGCTCCACTGTGCTCAAGATTTGGCAATTTATTTAGTTTAACTCGGCGGACTGATGCCCTTTCTGTCGCCATATTCGTCAGTTACCTGCCTGTAAATTTCACTAATTTTGTTTTGTGTGTTACTGTATTTTAACAATTTGTGTATCGTGTTTTCTGAGTCAGGATTTGGGGACCAGCCCAGCATTTGCCTAAACGACGGTGGGAAACCAACCGCCTGTAAACCACACTCAGGCTGGCCGGTGCCCCAGCCACAGTCGTTAATTCGCTGCGAGGATGCAATCCACGTCTGGCTCGCCTTCATGCCTCGCCAGCTAAGGCGCTACGCTGTACGAGCGGATCAGAGAGGAATATTCGCGTAATAGATCTGTAATCTGCCTCTGGTTGACTATTTTCGGTCCATGGATCGCACATTCAATGGATAAAGGCTCATTTCTCCCGTATGTGATGACAGTGTGCTTCATATGTTAGCTCTATGGTAAAGCGGTAATAATGAGTTCCCACAACTGAATATGGAACATAGTAAGACTGTTTCAGAATAAAACGGCACATGTAACCCTTATCCCGTATTTGTAAACACTGTTTTTATATAATGCGTTGAATACGTCACTAGTAAGCAGGTACAGATCGATGGTGAACGTAAGTGAATATAATGAACCACCAACAAAAAATACGACAGTAACAACACACTAATAAAATATATTTTTCGCCACACGTACATTATTTTTGTCTTGTTGAAGTGAGTTACTTTTCTTACAATACTAAGCAATTTATCTCTCTCTTTGTACAAAAAACTATGGGAAGGTTTTCACCAAAAAATGATGTTTTATTCGCTCATTTGTACAGTGTATTTCAGTCAGTGCCACAGATACTTCTAGGCTGTTCTGAACTTCGACTACCGACACGAGAGATCCCGCCTGCTGCTGGGCTGGAACATCCCACGCGTGGTGGCTGCCTCCTCAAGGCTTTCGCCGATCTCCGCAGACCGTGCATCTCCGGGAGAAAGTGTAAGATGAGAATGACTCACACTGGGTCCGGGCTGACCTGAATGAAATAGCTTTCACGTAGCACTTACTTCACCAAAGAATGGGAAATTACTGGAATGTCATAGTACCGGGATCACTGACTGCAATATCGCTTCCTTGCATTATGAGTAACAGGTTTTACATTATGGACACCGTAGGTCTCATTTCTCTTCGGAATGCTCACATTTTGAAAGCTATTTAGTTGCAAGTGCCTTTCCTTTAGCTTTCTGTCTTGTGATTAAGACGTTTCAAGTTCCTGCCATGGCTGGGACGTACTTATTTTACTGTCAAAAGAGGAAATGAATGTCATTTGTCGTGCTGAGTGCCAGAATCACGAGATGTAAACACGACAAGGCACGGAACGCAACATAAAGTCATTTACTCAGAAAGACTACTGTCATTTGAATGGAAGAAGAACATATAGTGAGTAAAAGTGTCATGCGAATACTTGTAATATTTAATATTTACAGACGCTAAGAGCGTATTACACAGCGACAAACAGGTACCGGGCCACGCAGCGTGTAATAACAGCTATCTTTACCTCATGATCGTAATCGCCTTGTACAGCTTTGTCTTCAGTGTATGTTCGATGCTGCAGTACTGTAACAAACGTGGTCTTCTACGGCATTGTTTTCTTAGGAAGTTGGACTCCGTCTACTATGAGTAGAACTGGGTCACACTTACCATTGTGTCGTCATCCACTGTCCAGAACTCACAAAAGTCTCATACCGTAAATGAATACGTCGCCGTCGTCGCTGGTGCTCATGGGAAAAATAGATGCTTTTTGTCAGCCTATCCAACAGTGATGTAAGCATGCGGGTTGGACTTTACCACTGTCTGGCACGTCCCATTACTGAGCCGACCTCGATTCCAGTATACTGATGGAAATCTAATTGCAAGCACCACCTCAGCTAGGTGCTTTATCTCCTTCATGCTATTCTGCATGCCCCTTTTTAGCAGCGCAATGCCTTGGTGCATGTAGCGGGGTACGTGGTAGACGCCCTCAAACGGCGACGGCTACTGCTGTTTCCCTGCCTGCACGCTCGCATGACATGCGTTCGTATCTGGGATATGGTTGGTAGGTAACTTTTTCATTGCTGTTCTCTAGCAACCACTTTTGATCATTTGTGGAATCGCAAACTAACAGCGAAGATTCATATGTACTTAGCCAGTCCGTCCTTTAAACAATAGTCACCCTGGCGACGAACATATTTCTCCCGACGAGAGACTAGTTTGTTGATACTGTCATTGTAGAATATTTGACTTTGTTGACGGATCAACAACCTCACCTCTGCTTGCACTGCTTTGATTGCTACAACTGTAGGATTCACGGCGCACTAAATTCACCTATGTAATACGTCACGAACAGTTAAGTATTGCTAATCATTAACGATTTCTCATTTCCCTAGTCTGTGATTTATAGTTTACTTCTTTTCTACAATCCAATTCTTCATCGGTTTTCCTTAGTAATTCTGTGGGGGTTTCGCATAACATCTCTCAGATTCTAACGATGAGAACTTTACACATTTTTATAGCAGAAGGTAAACTACCGTGCTGGCAAAAATTTAGAACGCTTAAAAATTTTGCGTGTCATCCTTGTTCAGTGACAATACTAATCATCTTTGTATAGTTTCAGTTTTAGTACATGTACCGCCGAAACGCACTTTCACTGTGACATGCAAGCACAACTCACGAGCAGCACCCACAGTTTCACTTCCGCCAGTACTTATTCTCCCACTTTCCTACTTCACAGGCGTTCTCCTGCACAATTTGAGGGAACAACATTCTTGTAAGAAAGATTACATTGGAGAAATAGCTTAGCCACAGCCTAGGTACCCGCAAAGTGCGCAGGAGAACTTATGTGAAATTTGAAAGGTAGGAGAAAATATACTGACGGCAGCGAAGCTGTAAGGGTAGATCCTAAGACTTGCTTGGATAGTTCTGTTGGCTGATCATTTGACCGAGTCTCAGGTCCGATTACCGGTCCGGCACGCAGTTTAGAATTTTAAAATAAGCACACACTGCGCTGCAGAGCGAAAATTAATTCAGGAAATTAATGTTCGTTATTACGAAAAAAACAAATTGACGTTTTTTCATGTTCTTCTGTCTTCTCTTATTCCATTTATATACATTACAGCAACAATTTATAAACCATCCTCGATTGATGTGATAAACTGGTTAAGAGGGTGTGTTGAAAACCAATGTCTCTGAATTTTTTTATTTGGAAACTCTTAAGGCTTTTTAAATAAAACAGACATTACTAACATTCTACATCTCTATTCCTCATGTCAACGTATTTATTTATCAACGTAGTCACCATGGCGACGGATAGATTTCTCCCAACGAGACACCAGTTCGTTGATACCGTCACTGTAGAACGTTCGACATTGTTGACGGAGCCACACCTGTACTTGCACTGCTTCATCACTATCAAAGTAATGTCTTCGAAGGTGCTCTCGAAGTTTTGGAAACGGATGAAAATCGGATGGGGCCAACTCTTGATCGGATGGAGGATGATCCATAACAGTGAACCCAAGGCGTCGGATTGTTGCAAATTTCGCAGCGTTAGTGTGTATCTGGCATTGCCGTGCTGAAGAAGAGGGGGCTTTCTTGTGTGGACGAACTCCTCAAATACGAAATATGATTACAGCACACTGTTTCTCACGCAACGACATAGTTTCGTTACACAGCGCCATGTTACACGCCAAAATCCCGAGCCCTCTAGGGGCAGAGGGCTAAAAATATGTAGACATGAATATCAAAGGTGTAGAATGTCAATGACGTTTCTTTTGTTTGAACAGATTTAAGAGTTTTCACATAAGAAAAACCAGAGACATTACTTTTCAGTACGACCTCGTAAAACAATACGTATTCGGCAAGAGAGGGGTTCAAAACCTGTTCAGAAATTGTAATTTTGAGTTCTGCGTTTGCCTAAACGACGTCGGGTAATTTTCCGAATGGTTTCTTCTAAAGTTCTTTGACTGATTTCCCATACCATTTTTCCCCATTAAGAGCTGATCCTTCATCGTTTGCTATTAATGTTCCTTCGTACTTTAACTTTGAAAAAAATCCAGTGATTATTTTTACAAGGCCCTTAGAGGCGAAAGTCTGTCGTGTCATTTGTCTAACTATTTAAATCAATCGGAGTTAAGATCTTTGCTCCAGTGTACAATATAAACCATGGTCATATCTTGGAATGCATCATATAGGTAGCACAATAGGCCTCCCTGTTATTGGTTAATAACCCACGCAGCTGAATATAAACTCGTTGTCTGATCCGTAAGGTTCCCATAAAGTAGCCTGAATAAAATAGTTGTGACGCTACACGTGATAGAGCAACATCCTGATTACAATTACTCTCCAGCTCACTGTTTTAACTTCTGATAAATATTCACCATAGGCTATATTCCGTTAAAGGATAAAAGCATTTCATATTAATAATGATCCCAGTGAAAATCGTCATCTTATCCTTGCTCCCAGAGGTGACAGCCCACACAATGTAGTTTGGAATATGACTGTACCGTTTTAAAATATAACAGATACTGAAACTCTGCTTATTCTCCGTTAAAGGTTAATAAGATGTCTTATCAGTAAATTAAAATTGTCATTATGTATATCACTCTCAGACATCTTCTGATAAGAGCAGAAACAGCTACAGTAATTCCCTTGACTTTCCTTGAAGGAGGTGTGTGCACTGAACTCGAGACACCGTAAGTGCAGCAACAGGGTGGGAAAACCTTTACTCAGATGCTGTGTAAAGCTAATTAGGAAATGTATGGTTCGTGTTAGGGTCAGGATAGTGCGGAGACACGGCTTGGCTCTTACGCATGCCGTGGGGGCCCTCTCTGCAGCGCATCCGAAGGCGTAGTGTCAGAAGGAACAGTGACATACCAAAAATCTGCTACATCATTATAACTGAACCGATTTCAACGGCAGAGGTAATTACATACACATTAAAAATTCTTTCACAACGCTCAGTTGTGCATCAAATATGGCGTCGTCAGGAGTTCCGTGAAATAGTTTTTTTCTTTTATAGCATATTCGGTTTTCATGTTTGCGCTCAAGAGTTGCGTACTATGTCGCAATGTGTCCTCTTCAAGCCAGATGATGTTGATGCCTTTTGATATGTGAAACTTCTACTCACAACAGAAAATATCGTAAGGCTGCTTACGAAGTATGTGGTCTGCATTAAGACAATGCATAGGTTACTGAAGAGCATATAACAATAAAATATTTGTCATATAATGTTGCAGTACAGTGACTTTAAACTTTCACAGAGTGGTTCAAGTCAACACGTGATTAAAATAGTATAATAGTAACAACTAGATAGTGATAGATCGATGGATGGATAGAAAGAGAGAAGCTTTTATGAATAACCTTCTCAGTGGAAAGCAGTTAAAACCTGACCCCTCGGTTTTAAGGTGTTGTTTGAGCGATAATCAGAATATTAAAGGTATGTGCGTTGTTACTGCATGACTAACTCAGGCAGCGCTAACATTATACTTTGAGGCTATGGAAGAACAGTCAACTATCCTGCTCATCTTTTGTTTTTAAGCCGTTTACCGATAACTATTTGAATATCCATATCGTAAATGCAGCTCGATTCTTTCTGTAATCAGTGAAATACTGGCTATCGTTCCAACAAAGAATAAGATCACAATTTTTGTGATTGATGTAAAAAGGAACTCACCAGGAGATTTGCGGTCAAGTTAGCAGTTAATTTACCAAACAAAGAAATAGCCTATTACGGTACTGTACGAAAAATGAATAAATAAATAAATAAATAATTTTCAGCCGGCCGGTGTGGCCGAGCGGTTCTGGGCGCTACAGTCTGGACCCGCGCGACCGCTACGGTCGCAGGTTCGAATCCTGCCTCGGGCATGGATGTCTGTGATGTCCTTAGGTTAGTTAGGTTTAAGTAGTTCAAAGTTCTAGGGGACTGATGACCTCAGAAGTTAAGTCCCATAGTGCTCAGAGCCAGCCAAATAATTTTCAGAATCTCATCAATGATTATCTTGCAACTATAGATTCGCATATTTGTCAAAACTAAAAGGACTACAAAATTTTTGGTCGCAAGACTTACTTATTGGCATGAAAATACGACAAACGCAAAAAGTAATCGAAAAAATAAGGACTTTCATTTATTGCCGTGCTCTTAGTGTCTTTTCTTGACATTATGGAACAATGTGTGGTAAATATATAGTCAAATAGTTACAACAACTGTTCTCAAATTCAAGTGTTTATTTATACGAGTATACATACAGAACCAAAGCTGAATGATTTAAGTTACGGCTTCCTGTTCAACAGTAGTATTGGGTGATCGTTCGCAGTTTCGACAGCTTGAAGTTGCTGTGCTGTGGACACCATCGAGGTCCTATTCGTTTCAAATCCCGCCCTACAATGGCATTTCAGAAAATAAGTTTCTTCCAGGAGGTACTCGAAACAGAAAATAGTGCCCCTAGTCTTACATTCTGCCTAACCTGATTCATTGTTCAGATTTCAAGTGTTAGATGAATAACTGCTAACTGCAAGTTGTGCCTTACAGATTATCACGTATTATCTGTAATAAAGAATAAGAAGGACTCTGATTTTTTATTACGTAATTTTTTGTTCTTGGGGCCCTACATATTATTTATGGCTGTGAGATACCAACGTTTTGCGCCACATGTTAAAGGAGAGCAATTACACCTTGATTTTTGTTTGTGCCTTACGTTTGAGATTAATAGGAACCATCTTTGATGTGGAATGTAAGCTAAGAATGCATGGTGTGAAGGTAGTATAAAATCAGAAACAAGATGCCACAGAATCATCGTTGTGGCTGATTGACAGTCATTTGTGAAACTCTTCGCGATGTTTATATTTTTAATTCATTTGGGCCCTTCTTGAGTAAACAACAAAGGCAGTTAAAACACGGATTAATAAAGGGAACGTCAGAGTAAAGAAGAAGTGTGTATCGTAATGACTTTCAGTGAAACAAATAAACCATTAAAACTTTCGGACAGGTACACCGATCAGGTCAATGGCAGTATATTGCGAACTGTCTGGGAGCCACATTTGATTGCATGAAATCAGTGATGCAGTGAATCGTTCATAACCCATAGTCCATAGCTCTTTCTAACTATTGGAGGACGTTAATTGGCTACTACTACAATGTTTCACGTTGATGATGATTGGGGAAAACCAAAAAATTCATAATAAAATATGTCCTAGTCCCAGTGTATGTTATATATGTAATCCGAATAACTTCTTTTGTCTATTCAGTACAGAAGTACTACGTAATCTATGGGACTGCAGATTACTTTTATAGATAAAATGTAGTTCCATATCATAAGTGGCTTTTCAAGAAAAAAGAGTGGAACGTGAAAATGCACGTAAAATGAATACATTGCTATACGATATTTAAGACAGTGGATTAGAAAGCTGACAAATAAGGAAGAAAGAAAAGTTGTGGTTTCTGACAGATTTTTGACAGACGGGACAGCAACTAGTATACTAGACACCAGGTGAATAAATGTATCACTTCGACTCTCAAACGGAGTATAACTGAAAAATATATGCTAGGTGTGCGCTCAAGCCCACGAAATGAAGCAACGGAGGGCTGAGGCTTGCCGCCAGATTGTGAAGCGTTATGAAACTGTAACATAGGACTTCCTGAGCCGAATAGTAACAGGTGATGAAACCTGGCTTCATTACTTGCAGCTTGAGAGGATCCCAGCGGGCGGAAATTTCATTCACGTGGAGAGGAGCAGGCGCCTGTGCGCGGTCTGCAGCTCCCGTGTCTCCAAGGATTTTCTTTTTTTAACGACAAATGAGGCTCTAGCCGAAATACTGTGTGCCTGCTCACAAGGATGTACAAGTTGCTCCGGAAAATAATGACATCTTCGCCGCCCTATCCGCTGTGTCTCTTGTGTAGAAATATAATATCTGATTCAGTTTATACGTCTTTTATCTGATCACTTGATGTTTTAAATTGGTATTACTGTTGCATTATGGAGTAGATGATGACTTAATCTGCACTCAGCAAGCCTGATAATTATCGATATCAGCGGAAAGTAATGCGAGGAAATTTAAAATTAATATTAGCTTACATACCAAATTTCTCTGAATTGGATGAGGATTCTAGCATGTTTACTTAAATGTCTTCTACAGACAAAGGAAGCAACTACATGCTTAAGTATACAATAATCATGATTTTCGGGAACATAATGCGGAGATGGTGTGTGCATTGTAATATGGTTGGCCGTTCGATTGAAGTACTAGTCACAAACTGGGAATGTAATTACATTACATTTGATAGCAACTTAGATGTATATCGCATTAGTTCAGTTTGGAGAAACACTGTCTATAATAATTCCTTCGTCTTTCAAAATACTCAATAAATCAAAGAGAACAAACTGTTAACCATTCGAGTAGAGACTTAGTTTTGTAGTTAGTGTTAACACCCAGGCACTGAAAGCGAAGGTCCTCTTCGGTGTTCTTAAAACCATCACGGAAGTAATGGGGAAGCCAACAAAAATCACTTGTCTCTGTTAAAAACGAAAATGAGAAATTGTAGAATCAGGGAGATATTAAACATTCTTACTAGTCAAGGAAGAAATTGATTCTGGAGTTTCGTAGGATTTTGTGGGAAATGCGTTACAAAAAGATCCCAAAGCACTTCGCACACTTGCCTCGGTGTAGTTACCGCCTCTAATGACCTCGTCCTTCCTTCAGTGCAGGTTACTCATGAAGAGTCGATGATATCCAGAAACCTTTTCTAATGTTGCGTTTAAAAATGAGTTCACCATTCGAAAAGATGCATTTCTTCTTTTCATTATTGTACTTCATGGAGTTTATGTATTTTCACACATTTATACTGACCATTAATAACTGTAAGCTAAATATTACTTCAGCCACCAGATGGGACACAAGTAGATGATATACAACATACGATTCAGTTACACACAGTAAAAGTTTCAAAACGCTTTTGTCAATTTAGCAGTTATGTAGGAGATACTCCGGTGTTATACAACATACAGTAATGGCTTCAAAGAGGTTTCGTTCACTCTGTGGATTAGGAATTTTGAAATGACTGAGTGTAATAGTTCGAACACAGACAATATCAGCTGAACAGTGTTTAAATCGAGATATTTTTTTGTATCTCTAGCGTACAAAGATCTCAGTTTGGAGGTTGAAACGACAAAGTATATTATTTAGGACTTATTAAGGAAATGAAGGTGCAATGCAGATACAGAAAATAATAATTTTAAGGAATTAACTAGATCATATTGTGCATCATTACCATCTTGTAATAGGAGAAAGCTTCCTTTCTCGTTGCTGAGTACGCGACTCCTATGTATAAATACGTGAGCAAATATATATTATCTTTCGTCAAATTGTTTACACAAGCAACTCAATTCATGAGAAACGAAGGAAGAAAAACACTGTCCTATGGTTTCTATGAAGTCTTAATTTCATTTTTACGTAAGACAATAAACTGTTGTAAAGTTAGAAAGTATCGCTTCAGTCTGATAAATGGTCCATGTGGCATGAGGTTAACTTGAAATGTTAGATATCTCGATAACCAAAGAAATTTGCCAGTTTATTTGTTTAGTATCTCTCCTAGCACTCGTCTCAGAATCGAATGGAATGTTGTTGGAAGTGACAGCGTTACAGAATCACATTTATAATTATATATTTTACTTTTAAAATCTACGTTGAAATACTGACAGGACTTAGTCCAAATAAACAGATTCTATTGCTATTGCACATACAGTTACGTGTAGCTTTTCTAGCAGAATTAAGAAGAAATTTTTGCTTACAAAGGATTTTGTTATAATACTAGGAAAACGGTTAGAAAGGAAGCTCATACCAATATGAGGAAGTAAATACATGCGCGCGGACTGAAACGATGTCCAAATGAGGTACCTCAAACGTTTATCTCTGGTACTCTAAAAGTTGCAAGACATTACAGCGAATGCCTGAAGTATTACTGACTGTTTCTGAAACAATAAATTTTTAAAACTGTTAGAATCGTCTGCGCATTAATGACGGTTGTAGTGAGCTCAATAAATTGGTATTACTGTGTCGTGGTTAATAAGAAGTTTTTATCCAAAGAAATAAAAAAACAGCGAGTAACAAGACTATCTTAACTTACTATGGACAGAAGGCCCATCTTTTTGGGTTTATTGAAGCTCAAGACTCAGATGAAATTGAGAGAAAGAAAAAAAAACAGTGAAAGGTAGAAGGAAAAGTTTTGCCACACGTGACACACACGTTGTGGTCGTATTGCAGCAACAGCGCCTGGATCGCAAGGCAATCGATATGCGACGATTGCATGTCACGTTACCGCTCATCGCAACACCGTCGCCGTCTCTGTGACACGATTTCACTTTCGCTTTACCGACCTGGCAAGGAGTCTACACTTTCGCAGTCGTGTGCTGCGTTCAAGTAATTCATAATCACTAAAGCGGCTGTCGCACAGCCTGACAGACAGACAAAAGTACACTCCAGCATTCACCAACACAACTTTCCACTGTGTAAAAATGTTTACACAACTGTGAGACGTCTATTTTTTTTAAGGTACCGGTATTGGATTTTCAGTTAAATTCTCATTTTGTAGGACCGTGCATACCAATTTTACTTCTATAGCCACTGCCGCGCGTACAGGTGTTCCGTGTACAATTAACTTTGAAGCCAGTTGAACACGCTTCGAAATGGCCCCTCGTGCGGGAAAATGAATCAATACGCACATAGCTACACTATGACTTTCCCAAATATACAAAACGCATGCGTCCTAATTTCGCTTTCGATATAAGAGTTCGAGCTCGGCACCCGATAGGAGTGTGGGTACAACAGCGAACATATTTGTATTGAACGTGTTTCAGTTCACAGTATCGTTTACATGAATTATAACCCAGTATGTAGAATACCTGCCAACGACCTTGCCACAGTGATAACGCTGGTCCCCGTCAGACAATCGAAGTTAAGCGGTGTCGGGCTTGGCTAGAACATGGATGGATCACAGTCCAGGTCTGCCGAGTGCTGTTGACAAACGGGATGCTCTCAGCCCTTGTGAGGCCAATTGAGGAGCTACCTGACTGAGAAGCAGCGGCACTGGTCATGAAAAATGACAATGGCCGGTAGAGTGGGGTGCTGACCACATGCCCCTCCGTATCCGCATCTGGTGACGCCTAAGGGCGTATACTTTGGATTCAAGCCTTAACTGTCGAAATCAGGTGAATGGATAGAAGTCTGAAATCAGATTTTAAAATCTGAAAAAAATTTAATACAATTGCAGGCAAAATTTTGTGTGTTGATCATGATACACATTACGTAATCAACTTTTAAACGCCTAATTATACGCGTAATTAAAAAGGTCAGGTACTTCACATGTCGCTTGAGGCCTTGAAAATATGCAAAAATAGCAGCTGGACAGTGGCTTATACAGATTCTCGCTGTTAGACTTTATTCTCTTCAATGTCAAATCAGACCTACGTGAATATAAAGCGGTGGCCTACGCCAAATTCAATTAGAGCGGCCAGGCCAGAGATGACTGTATATTCATCTAATTTTCAGCAGGAATACGCACAGAACTGTCGCAGTTGTATTGTTTGGTAACCGATAAAAACTGCTGATATAAATATTGTTTACACGAGTGTTAAAGTTGTAGTCGCAAACTCCAGACGTAGGCAGTTGCCAGTGACAAGGTATTTAAAGGAATCGATCCGAAACACACACTGTGAAATATCTGGTGATCAATATTTTTTTTTATTTCTAAGGTTCGATATGATGCAGTGAGCACTATATTTCCTCCTTAGAAAACAAGTCGCGTACTAGACATCGAAAAGAATACTCGAATTTAAATCAGGTAGGATGTACGTAAAATCATAAGATCAGACGGTTATCCAGTTTTCCAAAGATCTCGAAAGAAATTTTCCTGTGTTATACGACTTAACTTCTGAAGCTTTATCATCTGCTTAATGAATGAAAAGTAAATCGTTTTCTCTTTTTAGGGAAGAGTGTAGTTCAACAATCTTGACGAAATATTGATATAGTTTTCCGCTGTCCCTGAATAACTCCAGGTGAATATTGGGATGATGGCTTGAAACAGACCTCAATTGATTTCCTATCTCCACCATTATCCAATCCAGCTAGAGTTCATCACTAATTAGATCGACGTCGACGAGTGGTAAATCTCCAATCCCTGTTCCTCCCCCTACAATATTGGGGCAGTCTTAGTGGTTAACAACCGTTTCTCACGTTCTCAGAACAGAAATAGTAAATAGGATTTAATGTAGTTTAAGCATAACAATCGTAATAGGAATTGAGAATTACTGATAATTTTGGTTAAATATGTTTTTAAAGAGTTGGAGACTTGTAAAAATATCGTCACGGATTTATTTGAATTGCAAAAGCTAAACATATACACTCCTGGAAACTGAAATAAGAACACCGTGAATTCATTGTCCCAGGAAGGGGAAACTTTATTGACACATTCCTGGGGTCAGATACATCACATGATCACACTGACAGAACCACAGGCACATAGACACAGGCAACAGAGCATGCACAATGTCGGCACTAGTACAGTGTATATCCACCTTTCGCAGCAATGCAGGCTGCTATTCTCACATGGAGACGATCGTAGAGATGCTGGATGTAGTCCTGTGGAACGGCTTGCCATGCCATTTCCACCTGGCGCCTCAGTTGGACCAGCGTTCGTGCTGGACGTGCAGACCGCGTGAGACGACGCTTCATCCAGTCCCAAACATGCTCAATGGGGGACAGATCCGGAGATCTGGCTGGCCAGGGTAGTTGACTTACACCTTCTAGAGCACGTTGGGTGTCACGGGATACATGCGGACGTGCATTGTCCTGTTGGAACAGCAAGTTCCCGTGCCGGTCTCGGAATGGTAGAACGATGGGTTCGATGACGGTTTGGATGTACCGTGCACTATTCAGTGTCCCCTCGACGATCACCAGTGGTGTACGGCCAGTGTAGGAGATCGCTCCCCACACCATGATGCCGGGTGTTGGCCCTGTGTGCCTCGGTCGTATGCAGTCCTGATTGTGGCGCTCACTTGCACGGCACCAAACACGCATACGACCATCATTGGCACCAAGGCAGAAGCGACTCTCATCGCTGAAGACGACACGTCTCCATTCGTCCCTCCATTCACGCCTGTCGCGACACCACTGGAGGCGGGCTGCACGATGTTGGGGCGTGAGCGGAAGACGGCCTAACGGTGTGCGGGACCGTAGCCCAGCTTCATGGAGACGGTTGCGAATGGTCCTCGCCGATACCCCAGGAGCAACAGGGTCCCTAATTTGCTGGGAAGTGGCGGTGCGGTCCCCTACGGCACTGCGTAGGATCCTACGGTCTTGGGGTGCATCCGTGCGTCGCTGCGGTCCGGTCCCAGGTCGACGGGCACGTGCACCTTCCGCCGACCACTGGCGACAACATCGATGTACTGTGGAGACCTCACGCCCCACGTGTTGAGCAATACGGCGGTACGTCCACCCGGCCTCCCGCATGCCCACTATACGCCCTCGCTCAAAGTCCGTCAACTGCACATACGGTTCACGTCCACGCTGTCGCGGCATGCTACCAGTGTTAAAGACTGCGATGGAGCTCCGTATGCCACGGCAAACTGGCTGACACTGACGGCGGCGGTGCACAAATGCTGCGCAGCTAGCGCCATTCGACGGCCAACACCGCGGTTCCTGGTGTGTCCGCTGTGCCGTGCGTGTGATCATTGCTTGTACAGCCGTCTCGCAGTGTCCGGAGCAAGTATGGTGGGTCTGACACACCGGTGTCAATGTGTTCTTTTTTCCATTTCCAGGAGTGTAGTTCGGTGTCAGTTGCAACGTAAACATGGCGTTCAAAGGAAATGAGATACCGATCCTAGTATCTGTACAGGTACTGACTGGAAAGAAGTAAAATGTGTGATACGTGGCTAACATGAAAAGTTATGCGGAGTGGCCGCGTGGTTAGAAGCGTCATGTCACGAATCGCGCGGTCTCTCCCGCTGGAGGTTCGAGTCCTCCCTCGGACATGGGTATGTGTGTTGTCCTTAGCATAAGTTAGGTCTAGTAGCGTGTACGTCTAGGGACCGATGACATCAGCAGTTTGGTCCCTTAGGAATTCTCACAAACTAACCTGAAAAAGAAAACCTCACGAAAAACAGTGTACTGGAAAGGAAACTAATTCCTGATATGATTATTGCTTTTCAAATTTTTTTGATATCAACAGTAACTGATTTAATATGCTCTCTACAAAAGTAAGCTGAATACAGCATCGTGTAAATAATATCTGAAATAATCAGTCTCACAGTAGGGGTAAAACGTTGGGAGAGATATATACTGGTTGAAATAATTACAGTAATGTTAACATTAGTTGTTGATTACCAAAACTGCAGTAACAGAACTGCAGGATACAGTCCATCCAGCGTATGTTGGAACTAACAGCCAATACCAGAACATTTTATACCTAGGCTATAGTAAGACCTATCACATATCGATGCTCCGGGTAATTTATTTTAGAAACTATATATCGTGTGACATGGCATAAGACAAATTTATTACTTATTACGTTTACTAAATATTGGAGAGGAGAATTTGCTGGCATGGGGAAAAATGTAAAAACATTTCGTCGACGCCAAGGCCTTTAGAGATGCAACACAAGCTCAGTAAGAGAATGACGTATAAATGAAGCGACTATTTTGTATTTATGGAACCATGGAGGCACTCGCCTATAATGACTTCGAAATACGAGAGAACATCTAAACAGAATGACTGGACTTGGACTTGAACTCTGCCCTTCGTACATGCGATACACGTGCCTTAATCACGTGCCACCTCGGCCTCCAGCAGACAGTGTTCGCACTTACGAATCACCAACATTTGCAGTACCTGAGAAAATTGGTCTTATTTTCCTTGCTTAGGCAACTTTGGATTTCACGTCACGGAGTTAGGAATCTGTAGCAGCGGCTTCTGAGAGAGTGTTTTGAGAAGCGAATGGCATGTCTTCTTTTGGGAAGAATCTCATTCCTTTCTGCAACACCATGATGATATGCGTGGGCGACGTGCAGAGCTGACAGACTGGCGACGACGATGCCGTTATGATATGGAGAGCCGCCCTCAATAGGTCATAGCACGTGTTTCCGGTACGTTTGAGAGCAACTGCCGCATTGGTAAAGTGTTGGAGATTGTCGTTGTCCCTTATCTTTAGGACAAGAGACGAAGAGGTTGCCAGCAGCACAACACACCGCTGCTAGGGAGAAGAACATAAGAGAATTCTGGAACGATTCCAGGTTCGCCTGATTTGTCGTCTATTGGATCCATCTAGTTACTGATATAATGACAAATGAAAACCGCGTTCTGTAAATCACATAGACTTACTATCCCATGTCTACATTTAAATGTTTTCGCTCTTATGGCTCTGATACTCCGAGAGCACGATCGCCTCTAAGGTAAGGTAATTTCATTCTTTAATTTGCACTAGATATAGCGGTCACTGGTGCATAGGGTTCCGTCAAGATATACACTGCAATATTTCAGATTCCGCATTATGATGCACGCTGCAAAAATCACTTTAAATTAGGGTATGTCATTTAGTAGACACCGCGTATAATTTTTCTTTGTTATAACCACTTCCTCTTTGGACTTCAAATGGCTCTGAGCACTATGGGACTTAACTTCTGAGGTCATCAGTCCCCTAGAACCTAGAACTACTTAAACCTAACTAACCTAAGGACACACACACATCCATGCCCGAGGCAGGATTCGAACCTGCGACCGTAGCGGTCGTGCGGTTCCAGACTGTAGCGCCTTTAACCGCTCGGCCACTCCGGCCGGCCCTCTTTGGACTTGGTTGTTAAAATAACGTACTGAAGAACTGAAAGTGCGCTAGAAGAAATGTATTCGTAGTTACGAATACAATTAGACTTCAGCTTCACAATTTGTTAGTATAATTACAATCACAATGTTTAGGAATTTTGAGCGCTTAATTGGAGCAATCTGTTTGATTTTATAAATCACCGTCACACAATTTAAGTAACCATTCAGTGAAAACGGAATCACCATTTGATCTCATTTTTTTAGTCAACTTACGAATTTTAACATGAGACCATAAAGGTGATCGTTTAACTGTAGCCGGCCGGGGTGGCCGAGCGGTTCTAGGCGCTACAGTCTGGAACCACGCGACCGCTACGGTCGCAGGTTCGAATCCTGCCTGGGCCATGGGTGTGTGTGATGTCCTTAGGTTACTTAGGTTTAAGTAGTTCTAAGTTCTAGGGGACTGATGACCTCAGAAGTTAAGTCCCATAGTGCTCAGAGCCATTTGAACCATTTGTTTGACTGTAGTTTCGACAATGGCTCTTCATTACGTTCCATTGGGTCCGTAGCATAGTATACGTTAGTATAAGACATAATGAAAACGAATGTGCCAAAACTAGCTCCAGTAAGGTAATATATTTCAATATTTTTCACGACGGGCATGTTTCGGCTTATTGCCATTACAGGTTAGGTCTATTTGGAAGTGACTAGCATACTGCATGTACATAATTTTTTTCTGTCTCTTGGTAAGTATAATACTTTTTGAGGTTACGAAAAGTAAAAATATACATTTTTGTCAGGTATTTTGACAGTCCAGTTTTGACAGCTTTTTACTACGATGCTGTACATGGTTCTATTGGTATGTCTAACGACCGGTAACATTTGACGGGAATCTCCAACGAACAGTCTTATTTTGCCTCCATAGAGGAGATTATTATTCATGATGTCCCGTAGAAGTCATCGACAACGCTTAGCGTGCCTTTGAATGTAAACAACTCCAACCGCTGTTATGCATGATAATAAAATTACATTATCGATAGATGGCTCCTTCTAAATTCCTTACATCGAGGGATATGACCGGAATCGCGAGACAGACTATGCTTGCGTAGAGAATCTAAACAACTGTAAGAGCTGTTGTGCATGTTATTTAAAAAGATTGTTAACAGATGACACTTTCTACAATGTTTTTATAAATCAAATTTTTTAACGAAAACAATAGCTTTAAACAACATATGTATTTTTCTTCATTAATGCTGAACGAAATCTTGAAAATGTCTCAGCCATTAATTTTGTTATAGTCACATAGAGATATGGTGCACCAACAAAAATCATTGTTAAAAATTATATATCAAACGAGCTAAGAAGTCTTGATTTGTGCTGACTTGTCTTCGTCTACATCTATACCTACCCCACGCAAGCCACCTTACGAAGCAATGAACGAAAGTTAGTGTTTAACGTCCCGTCCACAGCGAGGTCATTACAGATGGAGCACGAACTCCGATTACGGAGATAAGGAAGAAAGTGGGCAGTGACCTTTTCAAAGAACTATCCCGGCAGTTGCCACGAGCGATTTAGGAAAATCACGCAAAACCTAAATAAGAACGGCCGGACGCTTATTTGAACCTTCGACCTCCCGAATGCGAACCCAGTGTACTAACCACTGCGTCACGTCGCTCGGTACCATCTGCCGGTATAAGACGGAGTGTACTTTCGATACTACTAGCTTTCCCACTCTTCCATGTTCCATTCATGAATGGTACGTGGGAAGAACGATTGTCGATAAACCTCCGCATGAGCACTTATCTCTCTGGTTTTCTCGCCGTGGTCTTGGCGCCACACCTATGTGGGAGGAAGGCATATGTTGCCGGACTCTTCTGGGAACAGCCGGACACTTCTTGGAACACAACTCGGAAAATCGACAGTAAACCTCTACATTATACACAACAGCTGTCTTTTATCCTCTGACTGTGTAGTTTGTTGAGCATCTCCATAACGCGCTCTCGTCGACAAAGCTTAAGGCGCAGCTCCTCGTTGGATTAACCTGGTAGGGGTCGTAGACTAATGAAAAGTTCTCACCAACTGTTCGAACAAATGTTTTGTAAGCCATTTATTTCATGGATGAATTGAATTTCCTTGAAATCTGACATCTGCTTGTCTCACAATTTCTTTCATGAGCCGGCCGAAGTGGCCGTGCGGTTAAAGGCGCTGCAGTCTGGAACCGCAAGACCGCTACGGTCGCAGGTTCGAATCCTGCCTCGGGCATGGATGTTTGCGATGTCCTTAGGTTAGCTAGGTTTAACTAGTTCTAAGTTCTAGGGGACTAATGACCTCAGCAGTTGAGTCCCATAGTGCTCAGAGCCATTTGAACCATTTTTCTTTCATGAATTCATTCTACCTTAGGTCGCATCGAATGGCTACTCCTAGGGTGTATTACGATAATTACTGTTCCCAGTTACTTTTCGTCAGTAGCGTATTCTAGCAGCAGTAGATCTCTTCGCTCTTTAATGCACAATACGTCACATAAAATTACATTCAGGGAACACTGCAAGTTCCTGCATCAGTGTCACTTCATCACCCACTGAAAATATTTAAAAGTTTAGGTGCAATAATCGTTTTAGACTGGAACACCAAGGTGTGAATCTGAAGGGAAAGTAGTGTAATACAACTCAGGATACTAACCAAGGGTAGCTGCACTTTGTAGAAATACGAGAAGAGTTACCATCGTCTGTTCATCTTCACGTACACGTATATCAATCACGGGTTGCACAAACCCTCAGGATATGCTCGTTCCGATAGTGTGATTTTACGAGGTATTTTGAGCTGAAAATAAATATAACGATTTCAGTGCTAGGCCTTGTGACGAAAGCTATTACAGATCTTACTTGTTTTCGTACTCGAGAAGGCGAAAATAAAATCCTTTTGCTGAAGGGTGAAACGAAGGATTTAACAGTAGCTGGAATGACTTCCTGTGTCATAAAAGGAGAGTGCAAGGAACGGCGTGACTCAAACCAAGCCCCCCAGCTGAGCAAATGAACGGCGGCACGTGATGTGACTCGGATGGGACTTCCTTGTCAGCACTTTCTACTGCGATGCCGACCAGCGGGGAAAAGCCCGCCTCCTTCCAGCATCCTACTTTTCGCTGCGCCACTCAGAAATCCCCGCAGTGCGCCTGCGCGCGTGCCTGTGCGTGTCCTTAGCACACGGCTCTCAACGTTTAGCGGAAGTTATCCACAACAAACACGCGCAGCTCGCATGCTCCAGCAATTAGGTAACTTAAACGGCACGGATGTTACGCGAATGGTTATTACCGCTGCTTGAAAATGATCTGTTTCGCAATGTGCAACCCTTCATTTCTTCTGCTTCTGTAGCAAATACCAGTGCGTCTGCGATGGCTTCAGTCCTTCATTTCTTCTGTTTCTGTAGCGATTACCAACTGTAATCTGCCACTGTGATGGTTTCGGTGAATGACAGACAGGTGCTCAAATGCTCCTCTGCAGGCATGATAGAGTGACAAAAAAAAAAACAGACATGATAGTGCTTAACAAAAAAAAAAAAAAAAAAAGCCTCGGATACGCCGGGTGAAACGTTGAAATGGCTCTGACGTCAGCTAGCGAGTGTTATTGCTCAATACGATGCATCAGCTACTATACGTGTACCATCTAACTGTGGAGAAACGCACGATCACCATACAACTCCACAAAAACACATCTCAGAAACATTACATACGATATTATATAAAGTCGTAAGCTGTTATTTAAACAGTCTTTTTTTTTTAATGTGACTGGTTTCCGTTAAAAGTCAGCAACTCGTGGTCTTGTGGTTATCATTGCTGTCTCTCGATCCCGGTTTGATTCTCAACTGTGTCGGGGATTTCCTATGCTCGGGGCTATGTTTGTGTGTTACCCTCATCATCATTTCATCATCATCGACGCGCAAGTCGCCGAAGTGGCGACAAATAAAACGAATTGCACCAGGCGACCGAACTTCCTAGATGGGATTCTCGGCCAGTAAAGCCATACCCACATTTCATTTCAGACAAAGATAATTGTACAGCAGCTGTTATATAAACGTTATGAATACAAAAAACTTCAGGTGAAAATGATGTTTCAAAATGGTAATAACGATACAAGCAATACTTAGAGCTTGAGTAAACAGCAAGAGTCTATCTGAACAAAAGTATATGGGCACGCCTATGTAATGCGGAACTGACCACTAAGTATCACTGGGGAACTCACCAGTATAAAAGGATGCGGGGACTATTACGCTACCAGTAGAAAAGCAGTAACATCGGAATGAGTGGGTCAGGAAAGCTCAGTGACTTTGATCGTGCACTAGTCTTCGGAAGCCACCGATGTAACAAATCCATCAGGGAAAAAAAATGGCTCTGGGCACTATGGGACTTAACTTCTGAGGTCATCAGTCCCATAGAACTTAGAACTACTTAAACCTAACTAACCTACGGACATCACATACATCCATGCCCGAGGCAGGATTCGAACCTGCGAGCGTAGCGGTCGCGAGGTTCCGGACTGTAGCACCTAGAACCGCTCGGCCACCACGGCCGGCCCATCAGGGACATTTCAACCCTTCTAAAGCTGCCACGTCGAAAGTTGGTTATGCGAATGTGAAGTGTAAATGCGAAAGAACACCCACAGCTAGACCAACAGATCTCATGTACTGATGGACAGGGATCGTTTAGCATTATAGAGGGTGTTTGTAAGGAATCGCATGAAATCAGTGGAAGGACTCACTTCTGTGTTCCAAAGTGCTATAAGTAGTTCATCCAGCACAATCTTTGGGAGTTGAAAACAATTAGGTGCAACTGTCGTGCAGATCCTGATAAGTCACACATTTCTGTAGTCAGTGCTAACGACGCTTGAGGTGGTGTACAAAGCGACGCCACAGGACAGTGGTTGGCTGGAAACGAGTGATTTGGAGTAAGGAATTACGCTGTACCTTACGGTAATCCGATGGAACGCTTTGGGTTTGGCGAATGACTGGAGAACATTACCTCCCATCATGTGTAGTACCAACAGTGAAGGGCGGAGGAGGTGGTGTTACAGTATGGGGGTTTTTCTTGTTGTTCAGTTGATGTGCTTCGGGAAACGCTAAATGCGGATGGATATGAGTTAATTTTACAGCATTGTGTAATATGTACAGTAAAGGAACAGTTAGGAGACGGTTATTGCATCAGCATCACAGTGCATCATGTCATAAAGCATCATATGTGAGCCAATGGTGTGTGCAAAATAACATTCCTGAAATGGACTGGACTGCACACTATCGTGACCTGAAACCAGCGGAACATTTATGATATGAGTTGGAACGTCGACTTTGCTCTGACCTCAGCATGGACCTTTCTCTCGTTTCGTCTTTTGATGAAGAATAGGTTGTCATTACTCCATAGATATTTAGACACCTCACTGGATGTCTTTCCAGCTGAGTTGAAACAGTCATACAGGTGAAAGGTGTATACACCCCAATTGTATGTCTATTAAAAGATGTCCATATACTTTTGATCAGAGAGTGTAAAAGTAAAAAAACAGTATCAACAACATAATTTTTATAAATGGTGGTTAGTCATGCATGGGTGGATGAATGCAGTACCAATTGCAGACAATCATCCAAGGAGCACAGAAAATAAAACGGCCAAGAATCGTGAACAACCATTAGCGTAAAATATAACTAACCTATAAAGGCCGTAGACCTAGTTCCAGGCAGTTGACCCACATGGCTAGTATTACGGCTGTAACAAGATATCTCGAAAATTTTCAATATATTTTTTTTTGTTTTTCAGTTATATTTATTCGTTCCAAATGGAATTTCATTCTGTGGCATACATATCGCTTTTATGTTACTGGAATCTAGAAACGCATTTCTCACTTGAAATTTTCTGCATCATGATGTTTGCACAGCAGGTGGTGGATAATGGCCCTTGGCCAAAACCGGTGGCACATTCAAGAACGATTTAGACAGCAGCCTACGGTATTATATAATCCCATTTCTAATGTTTATCAAATTTTTAGAATACTATGGAAAGAAAGCTATAGCTGGGGAAGTATCAGACGGCATAAGGACGAAAGAAGTTAACATATTTAGCGTTTTAGAATCGCATCTTAATGAAGGCTTCAGACATCTAGAAAAACATACAATTTCGTTTCCACTCAGCTGTTTTCACGCCGGATTATTATGGTACGTAGAAAATACAGCATAAAAACGTCATCTGCAGGATTTGGCTATAACTGTCGCTAACTAGTAGTCTTTCAATGAATCGGGGACTGTAATTTGTAAATAACGTCAGCTAACATTCATGATCCCTTCGTATTAATTTGCGAAATCATTCCTAGTACTTTCCAGAGTTAGAAAGTGATTACTGTTTTTTACTGAGCCTCTCAGCAAGAAAATTCAATTGCCCTCTTCATGAGTTACTTAAGAAAATTGAACGTTACAATGCAACGCAAAGTTTCTATGCCAAAATTCCATGTGATCTCGTTATTAATGAAACGGATAAATAAATTAAAGTAAACTATCCAGAAATAAAAAAATTAATCAAAACTAATCTTTCAAGGAAATGCAATATCAAATCCGGCATCATTCTTACTTCCAGAATTTAGCTTATCTACATAGACGTTTTTGAATAATTAATGTTGAAATTTCTGTGGGCTCTTGAGCTGCAATATTTTTCGTGAAGGGTGGAACAACTCTGACAATTACATCTATTACTGAGCTGTGAAAAGTGTTCCTAATAAGAGGATAATAATTGGTGAGCTGAGGTTCGCTTATTGTTGCTCTTTGGAAGATGGTAAATTAAAAGTAGGTGTCATGTTATACACCAGCATTTCACCGCTATAAACATTTCTCACCTCTGCGACGAATGTATCGTTGTACTCGTACAGTTTTCAACTGTGCGCTGCTTTAGTGTGTCAGAATGTGGGAAGAATAGACAAATAAGACTTTTAGAATAATTCCTTTTGTGAGAATCAGTATTATCGAACAATTTCGGAATCCCAATAGACTTTAGAGAGACATTAACTACGCGTTACGTACGCTATCCTATCGCTTCAGTAACCCTGGAGGTTCCTCCGAAATCCCGTAAAGTAGAACATAAATAAATAAAATGGCTCTGAGCACGATGGGACTTAACATCTGAGGTCATCAGTCCACTAGAACTTAGAACTACTTAAACCTAACCAACCTAAGGAAATCAGACACATCCACGCCTGAGGCAGGATTAGAACCTGCGACAGTGGTGGTCGCGCGGTTCCAGACTGAAGCGCCTAGAACTGCTCGGTCACACTGGCCGGCTCATAACTATACCATTTTGATGTTGTCGTTATGAAAATAGTGAGAAGCAATGCCGAAAATAACTAAAAATTTGAGGGGCAAACACTTCATCTGTGAAATTATTTACCAGAAATGAAAGTTAATCGTTCCGGATAGGTGATACAAAGTAGACAATCCACCGACAGTGCTTAATCACGGAAGATTCCTTGTTAGACTAGACAAAACTTTGAGCAGGAAACGAACAGCAGCGTAAACTAATATATAATAATTAAATATGTAACAGTCTGGGTACTATATGCTGTATTCCCGAGTGGAAACCAGCATTCTATTCTCGTTCTGTGGAGGGAGCGATGCTCTGCCGATCAGAGATGGCTTTTCGATGAAAGGGTAAACACAAATTTGTACAATTTTTTGAATGCAATATACTCAGAATATTCTATTTACAAGCGGGTGTCCACTAAGAAAATGTTTCACCCTCGCCTCATCGTCCTCCGGGCCAGCAATTCAATTCCGGAGTCATAATAAAAAGTAATTTATCTATTGTTATTGTTCTTACATTAGAGACACGATCATTACTATACACTGAGCATAATCAGACTAGTTTTACCAGTGTCACTTGTGACTGTTGCTGTTGCTTAATGGTTAGTTAGTCAGTTCAGTATAGAACGGAGAGTATGTTGCAGCCAAACAAAGGAAGTTACGAAGAACAAATCTGTGATTGGGATGCTAAACAAGATGTACTGCTAAAGTTACTTTTTTGTGAACACTATGTCTAACGTTTATCTATAGATTTCGAACAGCGGATAAAATAAAGCGGAAATAAACTTGTTATGGAAACCTTATGCCAGTGTTTCAGTTTTCTGAAGTTAAAACAATGTGCTGTCTTTGTGGACAGAAT
Source organism: Schistocerca serialis cubense (assembly GCF_023864345.2). Lineage (NCBI taxonomy): Eukaryota > Metazoa > Arthropoda > Insecta > Orthoptera > Acrididae > Schistocerca > Schistocerca serialis. The sequence goes on along the minus strand of NC_064640.1, from coordinate 464,307,888 downwards.
TATTCTGATGTCGGCTTTTGAATTACTTAAGTTTTATTAAAGATTATTGCTACGATTCCTGTAGTCACCTTTAAATCATTCTCAATTAAGACATACGTAAATGTTTTTGTTAGTAGATGCAGAGAGAACGATGGATAAGTTACTACGTATGAGCGTAATAGGAAAGTCAGAGGAATTGCAGCTTGCACAGTGTCTTACCCGACAGTCGTTCTTTCTGCGGACTATTTCCGAAGTGAAAAGGAAGGTAAAGATGATATTAGTATCCCATGTAACTTGCGCCACACACTGCAAGGTGGATCGCGGAAAACAAATGTAGGTCTAAACGTAGTACCACTAACTTGATACACCTAATTTCATAATTACCTCATTTCCTGCGGGTCACACATTTAGTCATAAAATTTCTACAGTCTAAGAATACGCTGAACTGGGGAGTCAAATGAGAATCAGTTACAGAGAAACACAGGCAGAAGCGTGGAATCTATATTTCAACACAGAAGTGGCTGCAATAATGGTGTGAATTTTTTCGGTAATTACTGTTTATTTCAAGAAGCAAACAGTGGGAAATTCTCGTAGAAGTACGAATGCTACCTGAATGCAAAGAGTAATAAATGCGGCCGAAGGTGAAAAAGCAAGATCGGAAAACATAAAAGTATAAACTTAAAGTAAGAAGCAAGCCTGGTGTTATTTTTAGAAAGACTTCTTTCAGCTTTCGTTCACTTCCAGGTGGAAAGTCTTAGAATTCTGCAGGAAATAGTACATTCCATCAAACAGAAAAAGAGAAAACTCGCGCTAATGCGATGCGTGTGAATTTTTGGAACATGAACCTTTTGAAAATGTCATAATCTAAGCGTCATTATTTACAATAGACACAACAGCCACACAGATAGAGTTGGGCAGTGTCGAAACAGCAAACCTGTGTTTGGAAAGCCTGTTTACAAATTCAGGGAGATACATTGTGAAGTAGGTTATTCATAAATTCTCTGTATGAGACGAATTGATTTCACAATATTTTTAGGAACTGTGAGAGTGTACAACCACTAGTGTACTCTCCATCTGCAGAAATTTTTAGAAATAAATATATACAATACAAAGACAGAGAGTATCGCCTGACTTCTAAGACCAGAACATCAGCAAGTTAAGCGTGAGGAAGACGGGAAGTACAAGGGGTGAACAAGAGTATGGAAACACCAAAAACGCAACACATTACCACGCCAAATACCGTGTAGGAAACACGTTGGCATTTGAAACGGCTGGCAGGATACTGGATACATACAGTTCCTGTATGGTTTCCAAGGGAGTATTATATCTTCCTTCCTGCCAAATAGTGGCAAGTTCAGACAGCGATGATGGAAATGAGTAGCAATCACTCACCCTTCGCTCCAAAGTAGACACTATTGAGATCTGGTGACTTTGGCGACCAGCGTAGATGTGGAAATTCATCCTCGTGTTCACGGAACTATTTCTGGAGGACGCGAGCTGTATGAACAGGGGCTCTATCTTTTTGGAACACAGCCTCACCATTGGGGACCATATATTGTATCACGGGTGGACTTGATCAGCCAAAATGATTACATAATACTTGACAATAATGCGACCTTGCAGAGTGATCATGGGACCCATGGAACATCAAGATATGGCTACCAAAACCATCACTGCACCCCGCAACGATTTACTCCTGCCACGTAAATTCGGGCAGGAGTTGAAAAAAGTATGAAGCAAGACTACTGCTGCCAAATGATTTTTTTCCATTGCCCCATAGTCCTGGTACAGGCAGGAGTTGGAAAAAGTGTGAAACAAGAGTACTGCTACCAAATGATTTTTTCTTCATTGCCCCATAGTCCTGGTTTTATGGTTTCAGCACCACGTTTTCCTGTTGCAGGGATATGAATTACTGATGAGTGGTTTCGGAATTCCACCTCACCCTGCAATTCCCTTCTTATGGAGCTCGCTTCGTTTTTTTTTAATTTTTTTTAAATTTTATTTTTGACAGGATTCGCGAGTGCGACATTCAGTTCTGCAGTGGCTTCTGTAGCCTGTCCTCCCCTATTTCTCGTCAAAATCCTCTTCAGTGACCGTCACACACTTTAGTCCACGTTGTAACTTAGCGGATGATGTTTTTCTGCTTTGTGTGTATGCAGTATAAATCTTCGATGCGGTACTGCGGTATCTTTTGAAACACCAAAACACCACAAACTTCGGCTATCTTGGATACGGAAGCACCCACCATACGAGCATCAACCAACAGTTTACCCATTCACTTAGCTCTAGTGTAATGCACTCGCAACGACACACACACACACACACACACACACACACACACACACACACACACACACACACACAACTGACACTTGTACCGTGTTAAGGACATTGCATAGGCGCCGTTCGTGGTCAAATCCAACAGCGCTAACCGCAAGCTTGGGTAGCATTTACGTTCAAGCAGATTTTATCACGGCGTATCCACATTTTTGTCCAACCCCTATATATAAACGCGAAACAGCAGCTGTTACAATTACTTGCAGGAGTAAGGAATTTAGGAATTTATCAGTGTGATTGTACGCACACGGTTTTCTGGAATCCTGTTGATGCTCATGTTACACAGAAGGCTGACGAAACGTATTGAATATAGTGAAACCGTGAAATGCACTGTCCGCCACCGTTCTGACCCCCGTGCTTGAGATATTTGGCTTTCCATCCAGGCATAAGGGGAAGTTCAACTATAGTATTCCCCAACTTTTTTCCTATCTACCCTTTTGACAACCGAAAACTTAAGATTTCTGAAGAATGTACTGTTCAAATGGTTCAAATGGCTCTGAGCACTATGGGACTCAACATCTGTGGTCATCAGTCCCCTAGAACTTAGAACTACTTAAACCTAACTAACCTAAGGACATCACACACATCCATGCCCGAGGCAGGATTCGAACCTGCGACCGTAGCAGTCGCGCGGTTCCGGACTGCGCGCCTAGAACCGCTAGACCACCGCGGCCGACAATGTACTGTTTCAACTACATTAAGACCCTCACTCCAATAAAATACGGCATAAATTTGCATCCAGTCAAAGTACTTAATATTCGGTCTTGCAAGCCACCTTATAGCTTAGTAGCGACCTGTGTGATACGCAACTCAGTCGTATGATATGCGGAAGACATTAAAGGCATCATGATGCATGTTCTGAAAACTTCGTGAAAGAGCCCTGGTGAACGGAGCAGAAGAATCAGTTTAGAGCCCCGACGCAGCCAAAATTTTCATTAGATATTCTTCAGTTCATTATTAATGTAGCTGCAAAAGGGAACATACTATTTGCTACACAAATCTCTCGATTCTTTACTTCAGCAGGGATTACATTGATTTCTGCGCAACACTATGGGTTTTCCATTGTAGGTAACTCCGGCGTTTAGCTCAGCAACGTTGTTCCAGAAGGGTCGCTTAGACTAGAGAGGTACAGGTTTTTACAGCCTCGGAGTAGATGGAACGTTAAATTCTAACCTTACTTAGTTCTGCGATGAATCCGTACTTAAATTTGCTAGATTTTTCATTAAGAGATTTTCAAAAGTAATACATTTCCCCGCTTAGGTTACTAATGTAAGAATAGGGACAGAGACAGCTACGACTTCTCATCTTAGTTTTTTCAGGAACTCAAGAACTGATAACCATTCTGAAACAGCAGTGTACTTTTACACAAGTAGCTTTACGTATCTTAAGACATTATTCTACCTATGATTCGTCTGGAAATACAGTTTTAGGAAGACTCCCACAAACCAATTTGAGCAACATAGCAATGAGGGTCATACTTCCCTGTTACTAACGTCAGTCGTGAACACGGATCACGTTCTGTGACTCTTGATGTACGGCACGAGGAAGTGGGTTGTGTTTTATTATTGCTGTTCGTACTTTGCCGAGGAAACACAGTAACAAAGGAAATAATCAAATGAAAATATTTCCGACAACAGACTGATACAAATTCTACACCTAGCAAGTAACGATACCCGTTGTGTTCTTTTAATAACTGAATCGCTAATTAGTTGAAAAATATCCGGAGTAACAAGCACTTGCAAGTTCTTTATTAGTATTCTTACAGCGGCGCTACTATAAGGCCTAAATGTTCTGTCGTTTTCGACTCATTACAAAGGACGTTCAATAAATTTGTCTCAAAATATTGCAAATTCCATTTACATCGCTCAGTATATTTCATGATGACATCAGAAATCAATGTTCGTGTCAACCAATCATCTACGCAATGAGCGTTGAGGTGGGGCGGGGTTTGAGGAGGGGAGAGCAAGGTGCGCACTGAGAATCACATATTAGGCTCCTGGACAAAGACCTGGTAGATCCGGTTGGCTGTTGCTTTTCTCCGAGCATTTATGAATTGTCAAGTGTCTTCTTTGTTGTGTCGCTGACTGTGCTGAGTGCTTGTACAATGCAGTATTGTGTTTGTGATTTTACGTATGGAAGGAGAGTATGAAACGCGGTGCTGGTACATAGTGGAACATCCCCAGGGCCTGCCGAGATTAACGTCACCGAACAGTAGTCGGATCATCATCAGCAGTGCCACGAGTCATCGCTTCATGAGGTACTACACAGAGGGTTGGAATTTAATGCAGAATATTGGTTTGCAGTCTGGTGAATAGGCTGTCGACTTCACATACTCGCCTCCCCTTGCTGTAAAAACGTCCGTCAAAATTTCATCCACTCCTAGTACTCGAACCAGTTATCACAATATACACAGTATACATAAATGACCTTGTGGATAACATCGGACGTTCACTGAGGATTTTTGCGGATGATGCTGTGGTATATCGAGAGGTTGTAACATTGGAAAATTTTACTGAAATGCAGGAGGATCTGCAGCAAATTGACGCATGGTGCAGGGAATGGCAATTGAATCTCAATGTAGACAAGTGTAATGTGCTGCGAATACATAGAAAGAAAGATCTCTTATCATTTAGCTACAATATAGCATGCCAGCAACTGCAAGCAGTTAATTCCATAAATTAACTGGGAGTACGCATTAGGAGTGATTTAAAATGGAATGATCATATAAAGTTGACCGTCGGTAAAGCAGATGCCAGGCTGAGATTCATTGGAAGAATCCTAAGGAAATGCAATCCGAAAACAAAGGAAGTAGGTTACAGTTCACTTGTTCGCCCACTGCTTGAATACTGCTCACCACTGTGGGATCCGTACCAGATAGGGTTATAGAAGACATAGAGAAGATCCAACGGAGAGCAGCGCGCTTCGTTACAGGATCATTTAGTAATCGCGAAAGCGTTACGGAGATGATAGATAAATTCCAGTGGAAGACTCCGCAGGAGAGAGGCTCAGTTGCTCGGTACGGGCTTTTGTTGAAGTTTCGAGAACATACCTTCACCGAGGAGTCAAGCAGTATATTGGTCCCTCCTACGTGTATCTCGCGAAGAGACCATGAGGATAAAATCAGAGAGATTAGAGCCCACGCAGAGTCATACGGACAATCCTTCTTTCCACGAGCTATACGAGACTGGAATAGAAGAGAGAACCGATAGAGGTACTCAAGTTGCCCTACGCCACACACCGTCAGGTGGCTTGCGGAGTATGGATGTAGATGTAAATGTAGATATCTCCATGTCGAGCGCCACCGAGATAGTTTGTACTAGCGACCTCGGCTATTTAGGTGGGTAAAAGGAAACGTAACTGTTGAAATACAACGCAATTTTTATAAAATTACCACATTCTCAGTAATGACGACTTTTTCATTAGTAGTAATGACTTTAAACGTTGAGCACCATCGAGCAGAAGTGTCATTGCAGGATTCAGCGATTCTGAAGGCTTTCTGTGCCTTTAAACAGCTCGATACCGGTCGGTGTTGTTTCTGCACAATGAGCTACTAGATAAAAATAAGTCAAAGCACATCATAAATATTTGACTAGCAAGGCTGTAAGCATTTCAGTTCTGATAATAATAGATGAAGTCAGTATCGAGCATTTTAAAAAATGGAATATTTACACTGAAAGCTTGTAAAGCGTCCTTCCCAGACGCCGCAGTTATTTTTGTATCAATGTTTGGATGGGGGTGCGTCTGTCACTTGCTAGAAATAACGAAACACGATGTTTTTATTTATGCGATATGCCCTACATTTCCTTTCGTCTGTCGAAACGCTATATGGTGCAGTAGTTTGCGAAAAGTACAAAGCGGACTGACGGCTTCTGACTTGTGTCAAAGGCATTCATAATAAGGTGGAAAATTACCTAATAAAATACTGGAGCGAAATTTTGACGCTGCAGTACGCACCCACACATTACAGCTGTCTTTGTTGCGCAGGGTCTCGACTTTTGTTAGAGTTACCATTACCAAATTTGCAATTTGATATGACGATTCAATTTTCAAGATCAGCTGCAAAATAAGCTGCTGGATGCCAGAGTATTGCAAGAAACTCATGAAAACGGAAACATAACATATTTTATTTGTGTATATATGTTAATCTAGCAGGGGAAGCATTTTCAACTGAAGCTAAAACCACTACGTTTTCCATTACCTTCAGACGTCTACGATATTAAGAACTATGTATTGTGTCTTCCAGAGTTTATTTTTAGAGTTACCACTTCTATCTTCGTAACGTGATATTGAACCAAGCAGCAAGAGAAGGTAACATTTCGCTGAGGGCTTAAGAAGAAACCGGGAGAGAGTATGCCCAGGGCAGTGACTGAGACGAAACTAGTTGTGAAATTTACATGAAGGCCGCTAGAGAGTGCAGGCAGATTTCACGGCCGCTATGATGCGGGGACAGCTTAGAGTTAAGCACCTTTCCAAGTCCTCTCGCGATAAAAGCAGGAAACATAAGCTGAAAATGCTATTATACGTTTAATCTGTTAACGTTCTAAAGTACAGACGGGTAAGCGAGAAGGAATTGTTGTTTTACGGGAAGTGATATGACTCAAAGAAGGAAACGCTTTAGGAGTTTACGATACTGTGAAATTTTTACATTAATACCGTCTCATTTGAGTTCTATTTAGCGACTTAGTCAGAATTTTGTACTTTAATGTATTCTGTCTGTCATAATTACGGCACTGAACTCGCTGATATTAAATTAAAAGGCCTTGAGTAACGAAAATGCTTTTTAGTTTCTACTCGGTTCAAAAATGATTCAAAGGGCTCTAAGCACTATGGGACTTAACAGCTGAGGTCATCAGTCCCCTAAACTTAGAACTATTTAAACCTAACTAACCTAAGGGCATCACACACATCCGTGCCCGAAGCAGGACTCGAACCTGCGACAGTAGCAGCCGCGTGGTTCCGGACTGAAGTGCCTAGAACCGCTTGGCCACCGCGGCCAGCTTCCCAATCGGAAACAAGATGCTATTTTGAGTCTGAGGAAACTTGTTAGTAATTTAATGTTTTATATATCACAGACAACAGAATTTAAATGGTAGAAGACAGGTATTCGGATTCTGGAACTAATGTAGAATAAGCTATCTATGTCCCCGTTAATCTACATTACGGACAGACAATAGCGTCCCAGTACGAATGCAGGTAATATTTTCATAATCAACACTTTTCCTTTTGAATGCCAAGTAATAAAACTTTTAGCTACTTAGATAATTCTCGAAAGTTTGGGGTGATTCCCCCTCGATTGGCCCAGAGAAGGATGTTTTTATTGTTTCCTGAAAAAAATCCGTCCAACAGCATATTTTACTGTTTTCGACATTCATGCAGGGATTGCATCAAGTTTTGTTTGTTACGCTACTTATAAACAATGTCTTCAGGAAAATACGATTCAAAAGAAACGTTGCTTGAAGCAGCATTGAGTTTCTCATGCTATTGACGGAAAGCGTCACCTAAACAATGCAGCATAAGGAATGCTGTTCCATTTTAGATCAGACCTGTTTTCAGAAGACGGTGGTCATTTTTGTCTATGCTTCTACCGTAGTAAGTCTGATAGCAAGTTTTGGCCTTCTATGAATTCACACTGTGATAGAGAATGAAAGAAAACTACCTTAAGGTAATTAAAGATGTTTACATTTCCTTTCTGCTTTACAGGTAACTACCGCTCTTCTGTCTCAACAAGATGTTGCCACGTACTTAGTTTCTTAATTTTTTTAAGTTCATTATCTTCCTTTTCCTGCTGTTACCAATGTATTACCATGTATTTTCATTATTTTAAAATGTGAGCTGCAGGTTATTTCGCTTTAGACTCTTCCTTTACTGTGACCTCCATATAGTTTGTACAGATGACAAGACTAACAGACTGAAATAAATATTCTTGTGTAAACATTTTTCCAACTGTGGCTTCTGTGGTTGTTAGTGTGCTGTTTCTGAAACTTTTGCTTATTTTGCTTTTACATTTCTGTAAATTTTCTATTCGGCGACGGTCTGTCACAGTAGTTATGACAAGGGAACCAAGAAACTTATGAAGTATCCAGATCGTCACCGTATATAACCATTTTAGGCTAGATAATTAAGCACCGTGAAATTTTGGTTGTGGCTGCAGACCAGTTTGTAGCTAAACTCGAGGTCTAGATTAGGTTGAAAGGTGATAATCTGGTTGAGTTGAGAAAGGAAAATAAACGTTGTGGAAACAGAATGAACTGTAGCGCAGCCTAATGTTTACTTTCACCATATTCAAACGCATTTTTCGTCAAGAAAAGTAGAACTGCAACGTAAATTCACAGAACGTATACAGGGTGTTCGGAAATTCCCCTTACGCACTTCTGGGAGTTGTAAAGGGGAGTGAGTACATAATATTTTGAATGGAAACCCATGTCCGGAAATGTCATCCAGCGACACTACAGAGCGTCAGACTTACAGGCGCCGGCCACTGTAAATGTATGTCTATACAGGGTGATTCCGTGACGATGTTACGAATTTTCTAGGATGATGGAGAGGGATAAATTTATCAATTTGAGGTAAGAGTACTAGTACCGGAAACGAACGAATCGGAAGTTACATGCGAAAAGAGTCGCTAAAACTGTAGGGTAGGCGACTTTCAGAGGTGACGGTATGGACCAAAATAAGAAAAAATGTCTAGTAAAGTTGGGCTCTAAAATGCATACGTTACGAGCTACGAGCTCTTGTTCAGCTTCACTACTGAGAAACACAGCTCCTCTATTGAACAAGTGCTCATAGCTCTTAGAGCCCAAGTCTACTAGATATTTTTTCTTGTTTTGGTCCATACTACCACCTCTGAACGTTGCCTACCCTACAAACACACTGTCAGTGGTATGAGAACGATTCTCACTTATAACTTTCAACTCGTTCATTCCCCGTACAGGTACCCTTACGTCAAAATGAAACATTTATCTTTCTCTGTCATCCTAGAAAGTTCATAGCATCGTCACGGAATCACCCTATATAAACCATACATCAGAGGCGCCGGCGCCTATAACTTTGACGCTCTGTAGCGTCGTTTGATGACATTTCCGGACATGAATTCCTATTTAAATATTATATACTCACTCCTGTTAACAAGTCTTAGAAGTTTGTAACGCGAATTTCCGAGCACCCTGTATAACGGACATGTCTTCGACAAGTTGGGGATTGGGTTGTTGTGTGGGGAGGAGACGAGACAGTGAGGTCATCGGTCTTATCGGATTAGAGAAGGACGGGGAAGGAAGTCGGCCGTGGCTTTTCAATGGAACCATCCCGGCATTTGGCTGGAGCGATTTTAGGGAAATCACGGAAAACCTAAATCAGGATGGCCGGACGCGGGATTGAACCATCGTCCTCCCGAATGCGAGTCCAGTGTGCTGATCACTGCGCCACCTCGCTCGGTTCTTTGACAAGTATTTTGAAGCATATTATGTACAAATGTCGTAAATAAACTACTAAAGGAGTGTCCACTATGTAACTTTTACCTCATTTTAGTTTCACAATGTTTGTTAAGTAAATTGCCTGTCAAGACTGTTCGTTACTTCTTGAAATTTCTGCCAGTTACTTTTAAATACAGATACAAAGGATAGGTTTTTTCATTGCGTATTCCGCAAGAGAAATGAGGTTCAGCAGACAGTTGGTAAGACAATGCATTCATGAAGTAGCATCTACTATTTGGAAAAGGACCTCGGCTGAAGTAGCAGCGCAGCGCAGGAGTGATGCGCGCCGCGTGGCAGAGCTGTACTCACCACATGCCGGGCGACCCAGTTCCCTGGCGAAGGCCACGGACCATCTCGGAGCTGTTCTGTCGGCAGGGCCGGGCCAGCTGTTGCTGCGGGAACTTGACTTTCACCGGCCGCGGCTCCCAGTCCTCATTAGAAGCGGGCAGACTTTCGATCCTACCGCGACATCGCGTCACCAGCCGCTCCTTCTGTACACTCTTTCCTTTCACAGACCGGAAGGCTCACAATAATTTACCACGCAAATATCCGGCGAACAATACCAACTCCAAACGTTCTTGTTTTTTCTTCACCCTCGCAGTTATGTTTATATATTCCCTAACGATACCCGCAATGCTGGCACCAACCCAACACCACACTTACAGTACCGGTCCTAGCCAGAACGTGATTTCCACCGAGACACTGCAATCGATTTGTTGCTTTTCTGTCACGTGAAATGTGAAACGGTCGCCGAGAGACCCGTTTGGAAGCAGAGAAGAAGTGCGGTGAGCAGTTATCACTCGGCAGACTGTGTGCTCACTGTTGGCACAGAGTTTGTTTGAGACTAGCGGCGGTTGCCATGTGGTGTCTGGGCCGGCGTCCCTCCTGGACTGCGGCTGCAGCTGGCGGTCGCTTCACGGGCGACGCTTCAGCCGCTCTCTCCCCCACTCCAGGTACCGCTTTCCCCGCCTAAGCACCAGAACACACTCTTTATTCGTTCGCCGCTCGCTTCCTACACTGCTTCGGTGCTGCAGGCCACACGAGAATCAAGCCCACACGTGTTGGAGACGGACAAAGTATCGTCGAGCCACGGTCCCCATTATGGCTCTCATCGGTGCTGCTTTTCGTGTCCAGTTACAGCTCGATTTTGAGGTCGCTGGAGCCGACATCTCGCGTTAAACCTTCATCAGACAGCTGTGACCCACAGATGAAGAGAGGAAACTTATCATCTCCAGATGCTAAAGCAATGTGTATACGTCCGGGAAAATCCGGGGAAAACCTGGGAATTTTGTCATCTGCCAGCCCCTGTGCCCGAGCGGCTCTAGGCGCTTCAGTCCGGAATCGCGCTGCTGCTACGGTCGCAGGTTCGAATCCTGCCTCGGGCATAGACGTCTGTGATGTCCTTAGGTTAGTTAGGTTTAAGTAGTTCCAAGGGACTGATGACCTCAGATGTTAAGTCCCATAGTACGTAAAGCCATTTGAACCATTTTTTTTCATCTGGGAAAAATCTGGGAAAACCAGTAAATGTCTCAGAATTCCAGGAATATTTCATTGTTTTAGTTTTCAATTAAATTTTTGCAATTTTGACTACTAAGAACTGGTACTCTAACACAGTTTTTTAATTTAGTCCGCTACTAGAAAACAATACCGCGGCAATAAAACATAAACGAGTGAATAACACCAAAATGAAACTTTTGTTGCAAAGAAAATGCGCCATTTACAACAACAAAACACAGTGCACACATAAGAATCTGCCGCCAGCAAAATGTGTCAAAGGCCTTGGAACGAAGACTATGAAATACTTCGTAACAACAGTCTGCGTTCGAGGAGCGCGACGTCACAGCTGCTGACATTTCTAACATGTCGCGGGAAAATCTTGCGAATGGTGGTTTGACAAGCCTTACTTTCAAAGTAAATTTCCTTTTACGGAAGATGAATCATAATATGTGTCACAACGTGAGATAAATTTATTAAATCACTGAGCTTTTGACTCTCATTCGAAACTTAACACTTTGAGGACCAGCTGCTTACAAGGGAACCTCCCCATCGCACCCCCCTCAGATTTAGTTATAGTTGGCACAGTGGCTAGGCCTTGATAAACTGGACACAGATCAATTGAGAAAACAGGAAGAAGTTGTGTGGAACTGTGAAAAAATAAGCAAAATATACAAACTGAGTAGTCCATGGGCCACATAGGCAACATCATGGAGGCCGTGAGCTCAGAAGCGCCGTGGTCCTGTGGTAGCGTGAGCAGAACGAGAGGTCCTTGGTTCAAGTCTTCCCTCGAGTGAAAATTTTACTTTCTTTATTTTTGCATAGTTATTATCTGTCCGTTCGTTCATTGACGTCTCTGTTCACTGTAATAAGTTTAGTGTCTGTGTTTTGCGACCGCATCGCAAAAACGTGCGATCAGTGGACGAAAGGACGTGCCTCTCCAATGGGAACCGAAAACATTTGATCGCAAGGTCATAGGTCAACCGATTCCTCCACAGGAAAATACATCTGATATATTATATACGACACTGGTGACGGCATGTGCGTCACATGACAGGAATATGTTGTCAACCCACCTAACTTGTACACTTGGCGAATGGGTAAAAAGATTCTTCTACCTTGCCCGATTTAGGTTTTCTTGTGCATGTGATAATCACTCCCAAAAAAGTGATGAAAACAAGAGTTTGTCACATAAACTGAAAATAAAAAATTAAACTTTTCACTCGATGGAAGATTTGAACCAAGGACCTTTCGTTCCGCAGCTGCTCACGTTACCACGAGACCACGGCGCTCCTGTGTTTCTAGTTTCCTTGAAATGGCCTATCTTCCCATGAACTACTCAGTTTGTATACTTTGCTTATTTTTTCACAGTTCCACACAACTTCTTCCTGTTTTCTCAATTGATCTGTGTTCAGTTGTTTAAGGCCTATCCACAGTGCCAACTTATAACTAAATCTGAGGGGGGTGCGATGGGGAGGTTCCCTTGTTAGAAAAATTTCAGACCCAGAAGATCAGCGATTTATGGCACAATTTAAAATTTTGAGATAAATGTATCTCGAAGGGTAAAGGAAGCTAAAAAGTACCAACCTTCAACGTTAGACTTTCATATTTATTTTAGTTCTTTCATAGATTACAAATTATGTAGTAACGATGGCAAAGATGTACTTATCCTTCAAAGTGTGGGTTAAGTTCCTTAGAAATTTCAAACGTGATTGAGTTTTCTATGGAAAAGTCGAAATGCTCGACGGAACATGCATTCAGTCAGATAACCCACAAAATGTTCGGTCCACAGCAGTGAAATTTGTAATCTTGTTTGTCGGAAAAATTCAGCTGGTGCAGTTTAAACTGTGGTCTTAGGATCCTGCCTAACCACACACTGGGTAAATAAATAACAAGAAATTTTTTATGATCAGTATTATTTGGAAAGCTTAGCTTTTCTTGTAGCTATACAGTATGCATATTAATTTAAAACATTAACTTTTCCTATCTGTGGATTCGCGCTGCTTAATAGTGATGTTGGAAATTATGTGACATGAGCTGTGATTGCAAAAATGGTTCAAATGGCTCTCATCACTATGGGACTTAACATCAGTCCCCTAGAACTTAGAAGTACTTAAACCTAACTAACCTAAGGACATCACACACATCCATGCCCGAGGCAGGATTCGAAACAACGACCGTAGCGGTCACGCGATTCCGGACTGAAGCGCGGTGTCCGTGGGAAAGTATGTCGTCACTTAACACTGAAAAAATGTATTTTCAGCCGGGTATAAGGTATCTTTAATCGCGAAATCAGGGAAAAATCCAGAAATTTCTTCTTGTCCGCGTGTGCTTTAGCAACGCCTTGTTGATGTAGCCATCCTTTTCTGACGCTTGCCATCTTAACCAGCTGGTTGTAGAGGTCGATCCATATAAACCTGAACTAATTCAACGGGTCATAATGTCCCTTCGAAAGCTGGTAGAGACGGGAAAGTTGTTCTGATGATCTTAGTAGCTCTGCCTGTTGTTGGCAAGTTGATTGTTATTTCTGGGCATGAAGTCCTTTGTCCGGTGTAATACCGCGCTTGCTCGGCTCGTGTTAGTTCGTTCGTAGCTTCGTCGATCGCGGTTTGTGAAGCCTGTGTAGTTCGGGCAGCGTGTCAATAACGAGCAAATCAATGATACGTCCGTGGTCTTTAGCTGGCAGAAACATGCAGCACACACTACGAGAGCGGGTTTTTATTGTGGAAACATGTTTGAAGAGAGACTCATTGGTTATAACACACGGGTATTCCGGAGAGAACTCACTGTGCGCGATGTTCCAACACGGGCAACAGTTTTTTAATTGTAAGAAAGTCACAGTGGTAAACATAGACCGTTACTGAGTGCAGAGGTTACTGACTATGTTCGAAGGCGCTTGGAAAATTCTCCAAGGAAATTGTTGCGTCGATTGAGCCAGATGACAGGCTTTTCATATGGCACATGTCAGAGAGGTGAGAAGAAATCGACATTGCGGTCATACAGAGTGCATGTGACTGCAAGAAACGGATCATGAGAAACGAATGCGTTACTGTCGATAGTTTAAGGGGTTTCTAGTTCAACATCCAGACATTCTGCACATAGCTTGGTTCACAGATGAGGCATGATTCTATCTGTCAGGTTAGATCAACACGCAAAACAGTAAACAATGGGCTGGTGTAAACCCTCATATTATCTACGAAATGCAGCTGCATGATGAAAAGGTTGGAGTGCGGTGCAGGGTGTCAGCTTTCAAGACTGTTATCTTCAGTACATTTGTGGAGCAGCTGGATGGCGTCGAACTGAGAGAGGGTTATTTGCAACAAGATGGAGCAACGTGTCACACGTCTAACGCTTCCATGCAACTTGTAGCCAGTTTCGTGATGAATGGGTGTTGTGTGACGTCAGTAGGTTAGTTAGGTTTAAGTAGTTCTAAGTTCTAGGGGACTGATGACCATAGATGTTAAGTCCCATAGTGCTCAGAGCCATTTGAACCATTTGTAGCCAGTTTCTTTCGTGACCGTATAATTTCAAATAATTTATGCGTTCTCTGATCACCTGACGTAGCCCTCCCCCCTCCCCCCGCCCCTCCCCCCGCATTTTTTACTTGTGGAGTTATCTTAAAAGCCGTGTGTACAAGAATAGACCACGGACAACTGCAGAACTCCGTGAGGCAATTACATACGAAATAAGCAACACTGGCGAAGATACACTTCACAGAACGTCACGGAATATGGTGAAACGAGTACAGTTGTGCAACGAAGCTGGTGGAGGGCACTTTCAACATTTACTGTGACGTTTTTATATGTATGTATGAAATCTTCCTATGGTGTACTATAATTTTCCAAAATTGCAAATGTGTCCCACTATTAGTTCAAATGTTGTGGGTTATTAAAGTAATTCAGGTTCATATGAATCATATGAAAACTGTAGTTGTAGTTCATGCCACTGACAACACTTTGTAATACGTATGTTCTGTGACTGCCTCTTAACTTTTTCCCAGAATTTTTCCTTCCAACAAGGGGACCGCGACTAGCCATCATAACCGATTTCGTCCAGTTTGGTCGTATATGCTGCGCTTTATCAGAAATGAAAGTAGCAGAATCGGGATCTCCAGATGGGCAAGCGTTTAGGAAAAAAAAAATCATTTTTGGCACGGGTCTGACGATGGGTGAGCCAGGTGTGTTAGCGTAGTTTCCAGGCAGAGGCTGGCGCAACGGGGAACGTAGTACAGAATGGTAATACGAGGGTCGCGTGATCCTTGTCGGATTTCTTTTTTTTTCGGTTTTTACGAACTTACGCCACAAATAAGGAAAAATAATCCTCAGTATATTGTGGTTATTAATATTTTCATAAAAGAAATGGCAAAGGAGTATTTGGGATTGCAAATACGGCTTCAGGAAGGAATTGTAAGGCGCACACGAGAACTTCGTACACAAAACATACTTTTATTATCTTGCAGTTGATAGTTAGCACATGCTGGGGTGATATTCACCGTAAAAACGGGGCAAGCAGTAATTTTGTCGGTATCTTCACCGTCAACCTATTGTTCGCGTGCAGCTGCCGAAGATAGTTCAAAGGTCTAAATTAAACAAACGGAATACAAAGTCCTGTGTGTTTTAATTAGAGTATCTTATTGGGAAGCTATTTGCAGAATCTTCGTGAGCGCTGTAAGTACAATCTTTTCCAGGAAATTTACTTTCAATCCCAAATTTCGCCTTGTTTTTTCCATGCCTTCTATGAAAATATTATTAAATTCAATATTTTGAGCATTATTTAAATATAAGTGCGGAGTAAATAAAATAAAAACCGAAAATTAAAAAATTAAAAAAATTCCACCGACGATCTCGACCACACGATCTTTGGATTATCGATCTGTGATCTTCCCCCAGCAGTACCTATTGTCTGGATATTGAGGTAACATAAATGGCTCATGCCGAGCTCGACCGGTTCCAAAAATGATATTTTTCCGAAACGCTTGGCCGTCTGGAGCTCCCACTTACGTGACTTTCAGTTGTGGCCAAGCCCTGTATATATTACAAATTGGACGAAATCAGTGATGACGAGTAGGCATGGTCACCTTGTACGAAGTTTCTTGTGAAGTTGTTACATCGAATTAGTATTTTTCCTTTCCTGTTCCCACGAAGTCCCCCTCTATAACCAAAGCATGAAATACTCCAAATAAACGTCTAGAAAAATTTCTTTCTTGTTTCTATGTTAAGGTGGTTGTTTGTCGACAAGTTACTCTTACTTCAAGCCAAAATAGTCCAATGCTCAGGGAGTGAGCGTATAGGAGCAGGTGCAAAGTACCTGGGCCACCGTTCTAGCAAGAATTCTAGTGGAGGTTGTTTGCTGTTGTATTCCTCCTACCTGTGGTGAAGTGTCGGTGTGCATCTGTGCCGTGTGGAAGACTGTGGTAAGCGCTTGTACAGTGTAGTGTTGGTTTTGTGTTGTTACGGATGAAGGGGAAGGAAATGGTGAAATCTGGTGCCAGCACTCCTCTCGAATGGCACCAAGGGGCTGCCGATCTTAGCGTATCCATTCGACTAACGAATCACTGTCAACAGTGTCACATGTCCTTACTTCTTGAAACACTTTGGAGAGGTTTGGAATTTAATCCAGGGCACTGGCGTAAAGACTGGTGATCAGGAACACTACGTCGGCACCTCTTCTTCCCTTGCCGGCCAAATATTAGAAGTAAAAATGTTTCACCTATAAGATTCTAAAGGGGATTCCCCCGAATCGAAAGCCACTGCACAGGCGTGTGATAGCAACTTCGTTTTCGGAGGCAAGTTCGAAGGCTTGTTCAGTAATTGCAAATCTTCTTCTGATATCCATTATATTTCTGTTATGGTACTTCTAAAAGTACCTAAATCCGTTGACTTGCATTAGTAATTTACTCCCTATCTCATTGTTTGCCCTTACTTGTCTGTTCGACATCTATCCATTATTTTAGTCTTGTTTGTGTTGAGTTCCGGTTCCTGGTTGTCAGAGGCGTCACAATTTTTTTTGACATGTAGTTCATGTCCTTTTCAGAACCCACTAAGACGGTAGTATCATTTTTAAACAATAAAAAAATGTTCCTACTGTAGGACCTGATAACTTTTTTTGTCGTTTCCAATGCGACAATCTCCTCTCAGCGTAATTACTGCAGCCTATATCCACTTGAACGTGCTCACCGTAATCAAGCACTGGTCTTCTTCTACAGTTTACAGCCAGCATTAAATTAACCGTTTCTTGATCCCTCAGGGTGTATCCTATCAACATATCCTTTCATTTAATCAAGTGGTTGTGTCATAAATTCGGTTTCTTCTTCATCCGATACAGTACCTCTTCATTAGTTATCCGATCTATCCATCTATTATTTAGAATTCTTCTTCAGTAGCACCACATTTCAGAAGCCCCTACTTATTGTGCACTGTACTGTTTATAGTCCACGTTCCGCTACCACTAAAGGTTACACTCGAGGCAAATACTTTCAAAAAAGACATACTTATTCCTAAATTTGTATTACATGTTTAAATATTTCTCTCTCACAGAAAAGATTTTTCTGTTATCGCCAGTCTGCAATGTATAACCTTGTGGTTTTCCATTGTCTGCTATTTTCTGCCCAGGCACCAAAATCCATCTACGAGGAGCGTTCAATAAGTAAAGCAACACAATTTTTTTCTGAAAACAGGTAGGTTTAATTCAGGATTACAATACATCATATTATTACCTACTCTTTTGGCTGCAAAACCCTATTTTTCAGCATAATCTGTGTTCCATGCGACGGCCCTACGACACCTTACCGGGAGGGCTTGTATGCCAGCATGCTACCACTGTACTGGTCAACGTCAGAGTCAACGTCTTGCTGTATCAATAACTTCCCCATACTCCAATTACTTCTTCCCGTAGTCTGCATTCTTCATTGGGCCAAACAGATGGGAGTCAAAAGGTGCGAGATACGGGTTGCAGTGTGGATGAAGAAGAACAGTCCAATGAAGTTTTTAGAGCTCCTCTCGGATGCACAGACTAATGTGACGTCCAGTTGAGCAGCGAGGTGTTTGTGATACGTCGATCACTGGAGTGAGAGTCTCCACACATTCCAACACTGCAGGAATCACAGCTGTGTGTGGCCAACCGACACGCGGGAGATCGGACAGTTTTGTGCGACCTTGTTGCGATGCCTCGCCCAACTACTCACCGAGTTTTTGCTCACTGCCAGGTCTCTGTAGACATTCTTCAAGCGCCTATGAATACCTGCGATGCTCTGGCTTTGCGCCAACAGAAACTCAGTGACAGCTCTCTGCTTGGAACGCACCTCAAGACATCGTTTTGAAAGCTACGTATAGCACCGCCGACAACCAGAATTTCATAAAACCAGAGGGACTGCAGCGGGAATATCCATCGATGTCCCACAAGTTCCGCATTTATTCAACCGAAATTGACCGAGAAAAAAAAGCGTGATGTGTTACTGATTGCCCTTCGTTCTACTTTTAATGTGTCATTTCCTAATCTAATTGTCTTTGCTTTTTCTAATTTAATTCGAATAGAAACAGTTACCTTTGTTTTACTTTTGTTGATGTTCATCTTATAACTTCTTTTGAAAACACTATTCATTCCGTTACATTCAGCTGATGAATCAGTCGTTTGTCGTCTCTTACAAAATTACGTCATCGGCGAACTTTTAATTATGTCATGACTCTGAAACGATTGCGTAATACTAGTTCCGAGCACCAAACTATTACATGTGTCAAAAGTAAAGCAGCTCCATCGAACTGTTGGCTCAGAGATCCAGAGAAATCATTCGGAATGAACACATATAGACAGATGAAGCGAAATTTATATCTGGAGATGAAGGCTACAGTGTGCCATTTGTACGTATAAGGTTAGAATAATTTTTGTTAACCGTGTACGCCAAAGAAACAGAAAAGTGAACACTAAATATAGTTCTGTATATTTTATATTATTTCCTTTCTGGAAAAAATTTAGAAGAATAAGGGAATAAGGTTAAGTAAGAATTCAGAAGCTAAAGAAGGAACACTATTTGCTTGTTCACATCACACGAACTATACTCCGCTCGAATAGGACCAGGGAGGCGACAGAGCTTGGCGTGTCCCATTAAAAGTTCTATATGCCCTCAATCCATGAACAATCTGAAATGTCCTCCATTATACTCACTCAAAATCTGGTGACCGCGAGCTGTACGTCAGCACTTCTCTTCGAATGACCATATCTCGTTGATGAAAAGGCTACCTACGATTTAGACACAGTTGCACTGGCACACGTTAACAACCTCGATCATAGAGGCGGGGAAAACGGATTTAAATCATTGTCGACAATGAATGAACGACTCCACACTTAACATGCTTTCGTAGACTAATATGGAAACAAATTTAAGGTGTAACGTTCAGCAAACAGCTAAGTCATTAGCAACAGCTCTCTTGGACAAGGCTGAGGTAGATAATCAACCGTATGCTCTTCATGGGAATCATATCGACATTCGCCATATCGACTTTCCTAAAAGGACGGAAAACATAATTCTGTATGCCGGACAGGAATTTGAAATCCAAAATCCTCGAAAGCGAGTACAGTGCATTAATCAGAGCGCTTCATATTAACATCCACATACTTATCTCACTACGTGGCATGATATGTCAAACACATTGTTCAGTTCTGTCGGAGGAAAGCAACCGCTGAGACCCTACAATGGAACTTTGCCAAAAGAGCAATGTACTGTATAGAACGAAAAATCATTTTTCCTGATCTCTAACTCAATACAATTTGTAACAAGACTTCCTGTCAGTTGAGATCACTGCATTTTGCACTTAACGTGCCTCGAGATAAGGGAAAGCTAAAATGGAATAAAAAAATTTATTCCTTGAGTAGGAATTCACATTTTAAAATTTCCATTGTATTCTCCCAGCTTGAATTAGGTGCGACTGTTGCTGTTCTCTGAATAGGAAGCAACAGTTTCAAGGCATCAGTAAGCTTCATATAATCGGAACATTTTTATCGCTTTTCTTTTCTTCAAAAAGTTTTATTATGCACTAGTTTACAATGTGTGAGCGTACTGAGACGTACAAAAAGCTACTTCTCGCGATTCACAGTCGACGAATATGACTGCTCTTTAGAAAGTTACAATAAATAAATAAGATAATATATGTACTCAAGTGTCGAGCTAAGTAGGTCACTGCTACTATAAATCGGAGGATAGGACAACCATTACAACTTTTCCTAACAATGATGCCCAATGCAGGTAAATTTTTCATTTGTGTAGCCACGATATATGTGGTTGCTGCACAAATAATTTGTTATTTTGACACCATCTGCCCCACAACTGCGTACGTGTGTCGTTGTATTGAGTTAAAACATTGTCACTAACTGCATAAGGATGCGTTGTTTTCATGCCCATTTCAGAAGTATTTTCATCTTTGGCACTGGTTTTTGTGCTCTTTTTTATTTGCATATGTTAGAGATGTTGTTACCCTAGTTTAATTGTTGTCTAAAGTTCCCACTGTTGGGTTCATGTTTTCCTTTTTTATTTTTTAAATACGAATATGTAGGCCTCAGAAGGGATCGGTTGGTAGGACATGTTCTGAGGCATCAAGGGATCACCAATTTAGTATTCGAGGGCAGCGTGGAGGGTAAAAATCATAGGGGGAGACCAAGAGATGAATACACTAAGCAGATTCAGAAGGATGTAGGTTGCAGTAGGTACTGGGAGATGAAGAAGCTTGCACAGGATAGAGTAGCATGGAGAGCTGCATCAAACCAGTCTCAGGACTGAAGACCACAACAACAACAATAACAATGTAGGCCTCTGATGCTGCTTTTCTTTCTTTCATTTTTAACCAATGCATTCAAATGTCCCTTCGATGCTAATATTTTGCGTGTTGTTGAACTCACACTAGCCAGACATTATCTTACTTATATTCAGCTATTAATGCCTTGAAAGACGATGCGGAAGCAATAAAACAACCATTTCTGCCACTGATATATCGCTGCCACTGATATATCGCTGCCCATGGGCAGCCCTCTGTCTCTTCTGGTGGCTAACCTTTTTATGGAGGATTTTGAGGGGAGAGCACTTGAATCAGCGGTTTGTATACCAACCATTTTTTGGAGATACGTCGATGATACTTTCATAGTGTGGCCATACGGAGAAGAAAAGTTAATGGAGTTTTTTCATCATCTTAACTCCATCCATGAGAATATTCGATTTACTATGGAACTAAAGAAAGATGGCTGCCTTCTATTCCTGGATATTTTGGTTAAACGGAAGGGTGACGGCTCGGTGGGACATTCTGTCTATCGTAAGCCCACTCACACTGATTTGTACTTGCATTCTTCAAGTTGCCATCACCCATCCCAGACCATGAGTGTACTTAAAACCCTTGTGCACAGGGCACATACGGTGTCGGATGCAGAGAATTTGCCTAATAAATTTGCACGTTTAAGAACGCTGTTCAGAGACAATGGATACTCGACCCAGCAAATTAACAGGGCATTCTCAACTAGAGCCAGGAATCGGGAAGTGAATAAAGAGGAGAACGCGCCAGCCAAGTCCCTAGCTTTTCTTCCCTTCGTTGGAAATATCTCCTTCAAGATAGGGAGGATTCTTAATAATTTTCATGTGAAAGTGGTTTTTCGTCCGCCTTCTAAGATTTCGGATTTGCTGGGATCGGTGAAGGATGATTTGTTACTGCGGAATGCGGGAATTTACAAAATACCGTGTCAATATGGTATGGCCTATGTAGGACAGACAACGCGTACAGTGGAAGAGCGTTGTACAGAACATCAATGTTGCACTCGCCTACTGAAACCCAGTAAGTCTACAGTTGCGGAACATTGTATTTCTAACGGACATTCAATGGCGTACTTCGATTTTGGCCACAGCAACAACTTTTTGGGACACCATTATCAAAGAATCCGTTGAAATACGCATTGCAGGAAATCTAATGAACCGTGACAGTGGTTACCAATTGAATAACGCATGGAATTCCGTCATCCCCGAAATTTGCTCGAGACGAAGACGCCAGATGACTTCGATAGCTTCGGCCAGCAACAATACCGATGGCAGCTGAGTATTGCATTTCCACCAGCGAGGGCGCTGTCGCTGGGCGGTGTGGCCCTTCTGTCTCCGCAACTGCAACGCATGCGCGGCAGTACCATGAATTTGCATTTAAAGAATGTTTAATAATTCTGAGCTATGTTGATGTGATAGACATTATAACGTCTGCTTCCTATTGCTGATAATTACAAGTTCATGTGGACAAAATTACCTAGGTCGTGAGTGACTCGTATAAGGCGGCCACAGAATTTTCTTTAACTACAGAAACTCGTTACGTTAAGAAGGTGAAGCGGCCAGAATAGTGTGCAAAGGTCCTTTATCTCAGATGGCTGTTGAACTTAAATCAACAGGCACGAAGTTCACTCAATTGTGATCAAAGCCAGAATCGTCTTCAGCAATAACACATTGCCCCACTGAGGGGAAACATTCATTGTAAAGGTTACAGAGGCGAGCGAGTGTACCGGGGCTTGCCGCAATTCAGTACTACCAGCGCCACGCCGTAAGAACGCGCCTGTGCTTAACATACAAAGAATTGCACCGTCATCTAAGAGTGAAATTCAGGATTATTGTAACTTTTCCAAACTTCGCCAGAGCATGTTTCAGGATGTTAATGTTAACATTGTAAGGTCTAAGAATGATCAAATGAATATGTTACACAAAATATAAGATCTTATGAAAAAAATAAGTGGCGCTAAATAATAAAACTATAAAGCTAAAAATTGGTTTGAATATGCAAAAGTATGTCACAATAAAAAATTTTAAGTCTCAACTTGGACAGAGCAATATTTTGATCAAAATCGGCGTCTTTACGATAAGTTGAAGGCGCTAAATGTTAGACACAGAAAGATGGAAATTCATATCTGGCCTCAGCTTCATATAAAAACATTATTTGTATGATAAAATAAGCAACCGCTATTAGTTTTCAAGCTATTTACTAAAAACCAAATTTAGAACGAAAACGTCCTTATTCATAATAGATTAATTATCATTTGTATTTGCAAAAATGGTTCAAATGGCTCTGGGCGCTATGGGACTCAGCTGCTGAGGTTATTAGTCCCCTAGAACTTAGAACTAGTTAAACCTAACTAACCTAAGGACATCACAAACATCCATGCCCGAGGCAGGATTCGAACCTGCGACCGTAGCGGTCTTGCGGTTCCAGACTGCAGCGCCTTTAACCGCACGGCCACTTCGGCCGGCTTGTATTTGCAACAGAAAGTTCTGATTACAGCACTCGATTGCTTTCATGTTATAGTAAAGCTGTACGAAGTTTTAAGACTGCTGTGAATAATAATAGTTACAAGAGATCTTAAAGGGACAGTTCAGACGCCATGTTCTACTGTCGGCTCTGTTCTAAAAATTTTATCTGGTAATGTTTAAATATAGTCGAGCTACAACTTTCTGAGTAATTAAAGCAAACTTCACTCTATTAACATAAAATTTAAGAAGATTGTAAATTATTGACTGACAGAGCTGTTAATTAATATGTGTCCGAGAAAGAGGCCATTTACATACTGCTACCTGTGCCTAAGGCGGTTGATGGCAGATGTTCCAATTGTCGGTCCGCTGCGCCCCTTTGTACACTGAAGCGCCAAAGAAACTGGTATACGCATGTGTATCCAAATACAAAAATATGTAAACAGGCAGAATACGGCGCTGTGGTCGGCAAACCCTATATGCGACAACACGTGTCTGACGTAGTTGTTCGGTCGGTTACTGCTACTACAATGGCAGGTTATCAAGATTTAAGTGAGTTTGAACATGGTGTTATAGTTGCTGTACCAGCGATGGGACACAGCATCTCCGAGGTAGCGATGAAGTGGGGAGCCGGCCGAAGTGGCCGCGCGGTTCTGGCGCTGCAGTCTGGAACCGCGAGACCGCTACGGTCGCGGGTTCGAATTCTGCCTCGGGCATGGATGTGTGTGATGTCCTTAGGTTAGTTAAGTTTAACTAGTTCTAAGTTCTAGGGGACTAATGACAGCAGCAGTTGAGTCCCATAGTGCTCAGAGCCATTTGAACCATTTTTTTTGAAGTGGGGATTTTCCCATACGACCATTTCACGAGTGTGCCGTGACTATCAGGAATCCGGTAAAACACCAAATCTGCGGGACCGACGACGACGGAAGAGAATCGTTCAATGTGACAGAAGTTCAATCCTTGCGCAGACTGCTGCAGATTTCAATGCTGGGCCATCAACAAGTGTCAGCGTGCGAACCATTCAACGAAACATCATCGATATGGACTTTCGGAGCCGAAGGCCCACTCATGTGCCCTTGATGACTGCACTATACAAAGCTTTATGCATCGCCTGGGCCCGTCAACACCGATAATGGACTGTTGAGTACTGGAAACATGTTGCCTGGTCGCACGAGTCTCGCTTCAAATTGTATCGAGCGGATGGACGTGTCCATTTATGGAGAGAACCCCATGAAACCATGGACCCTGCATGTCAGCAGGGGACTGTTCAAACTGGTGGAGGCTCTGTAATGGTGTGGGGAGTGTGCAGTTGGAGTGCCATTGGACTCCTGTACGTCTAGATACGACTCCGACAGGTGACAAGTCTGCA
This sequence comes from Schistocerca serialis cubense, assembly GCF_023864345.2. Taxonomy (NCBI): domain Eukaryota; kingdom Metazoa; phylum Arthropoda; class Insecta; order Orthoptera; family Acrididae; genus Schistocerca; species Schistocerca serialis. The sequence continues at coordinate 464,282,990 of NC_064640.1, read as the reverse complement.
TCCTGTCTGATCACCTGCATCCATTCAAGTCCATCGTGCATTCCGACGGACTCGGGCAATTCCAGTAGGACAATGTGACACCCCACACATCCAGAATTGCTACAGAGTGACTCCAGGAACACTCTTCTGAGTTTAAACATTCCCGCTGGCCACCAAATTCCCCAGATACGAGTATTACTGAGCATATCTTGGATACCTTCCAACGTGCTGTTCAGAAGAGATCTCCACCCTCTCGGCCTCTTACGGATTTATGGACAGCCCTGCAGGATTCATGGTGTCAATTGCCTCCAGCACTACTTCTGACATTAGTGGAGTCCACGGCACGTCGTGTTGCGGCACTTCTGCGTGCTTGCGGGGACCCTACACAATATTAAGCAGGTATACTACTTTCTTTGGCGCTTCAGTTTAAATACGGCAAGAGGCAGTTCAGAGACACTTCTCACGGATAGAGCAATCTGTTCGCGTCGGCCAAACGTCTATTTGCGTGGTTCCTCGGATGACGTCAGAGCTGAAAAGACTTGAAGGCATTTTCTGTAAAAGTAGGAAGTGAACTAGCGAGGACTTTAAACCCTCCTGGATCGCTTAGGTCTCAAGGAAATAACCGTCTGTGTGCCGTCCGTAATGGTGACAAAACCACGTGGCGAGTGACGAGATTGTTTTCCACTTTTAAGGCAAGCAATTAATTTTTAGTGCTTAGAAGTCGGGGCGATAGAACATTTTACTTGGAAATTCCTGTAGCGATCGCCTCTGAACTGTTAATAGTGCTGTTCCCTAGAGGTATTTTAGATAGAATACTAAGACTTATATTTTGTGCGTGTGAACTTTTACTGAATGTATCAATCAGTTAAAACTCAAAACTTTTATTTGTAGTCACAATTCCTGATCCCGCTGAGTACATAACAAGTAGGAACATTTTATTTCAGTGAGCTCATAGAGTATTGTGGACTTGCAGACTGTAAATTATAGTCAGTATGCTCTCCATCGCTTTCTGGCTGACAGTTAAAATAATTTTCAGTCTCTTGTAAAGGCGAAGATAGGTGTAAGACAAGCACAGACAATTTAAGTGCCCGCCGGAGGTTCTAGTCCTCCCTCGGGCATGGGTGTGTGTGTGTTGTTCTCAACATAAGCTAGTTTAAGTAGTGTGTAATTCTAGGGACCGACGACATGAGCAGTTTGGTCCCTTAGGCATTCACACACATTTTGAACAATCGAAGTAACGTCATCCTGGATTATTACCAGCTGTCGCACAACACAAGACTTCCAAATGTGAATTTAATTCGAGAAAAGCGAGGTAATAATTGTACTTGGATATTGGCGTAACGAAGGCTTTAATGGGGAGAAACGAACTACCGACCCACTTACCGGGATGGATATCAACGAGGGGTGTTCAGTAAGTAATGCAACAATTTTTTTCTCCGCCATTTATGGTTCAAAAAAATTGTAGTTTTGTTTGCGACATCGTTAAACATTCCCGTGTCACCTCATTTATTTACAGCAACTCGCGGTAGATGATAGAGCTATAACCAACATGTCATCTGTAATTGAGGTTACAAACTTTCTTTTGGCGGAGAACTCGACCATTACAAATATCTGTAGCCGCTTGCTGAACGTCTACGTTCACCAGCCGTGGTATGATAGCACGGTAAGTCACTGAGTGAAGCCTCTGCCGTCTACGGAAGAAGGAGAAGGAAATCTGTCTCATCTCCCACGTTAAGGCCGCGAGCAAACAACTGCGACGCCAGCAATGTTACAACGTACAGATATTCGTATTCGAGTTTACAGACGAATAATAATCAAGCAACTCAGTACTCAACTTGACATGTCTATTAATAGTTAGCGTATTCAGATGATTGAGCCAGTTGGATTCCATGAAGCCTAACTAAGGAACATGAATAGGAAATAAAGCAAATGTGTGCCAAATTGCTTGCTCACTATGAGACGTTGTCATTGTCACACACGACGAAACATGGGTTCATCATGTAAGCTGCGCCTCATTTTGATTAAGGAAATGTTTGAATTATCTGGCAGTCTGAATTTATAGGTTTCGGACTAACTGTTTAATGAGAGCACAGGAGAACAGACTTATGTCCATGGTACGTGTGCCAGTTTATTAAATTTCCTAACTGTTCGTCTCCTGACACGTACCCTATACATATTTCCACTACTTCTGTTCGTAAGTGAACACCAGAATAACAAAATATGATGAACTGGTTGGAACGGCGTTAAAAACGTTTACATGAACACTGCATTTATTGTTGTTTAGGCACAAGCACCATGTTCCTATTTGATCTATTTATTCTTAGTCGCTCCACAGTTACAGTCACTTTCTTCACACAGTTTTATTCCAGTTCGCCATTGCTGTCTGTACTGTGTCGTCACTTTATAATTTAAATATGCTTTCATCAGTTACGAAATTAAACCAGCTCTTCAAATTATTCACTTTTATACCCGATCGCGTACAGCACGTACTCCTGCGACCTGTTCGTTATGTTGGCTAAGGCTGGAATCTCTAAGTATATTCTGTTATCCACATTTGCCAACATAAACGATATTATGTCACTAATATTAATACATCACAAGACTATCTCACTTTTACGGGCGATGGCACACAGCGGGCGCAGCATGCTCTGCCTTGTAGGCTTGTTCACGTTCGGCTGACTTATGCGCTAAAACTACCGGTTGGCGCCAAACCGCGCTCTGCTTGTGATATGGGGCATCCTCGCGTCAGCGATGCTACTCCATCGGACCAAGGGTGAATAAGGGTAGAGTCGATCTATCAGGTACAGGATCGATACCATTTCAACCAAGCTGAGCCTGAAACATAATGGCAACCCATGGAATGCCACTACAAAAGTTTCCTTCGAAGAACCCTCTCAATGGGTTATTCTGTTCGAAGTCCTCGTGATCATACGAACAACTAAGAAGTCTGTTCTGTGACTTAGGAATTTGAAAAAAAAACGGTTGAAGCTTGTTCGTGGCCAGGTTCTCTGTCTCCTCTATAACACGAGACTATACAAAAATCTTCGCACTGGAGAAGAGAACAGAAAACGTCGGCGGACCGTTCTTCCTCATCCACGCTAGAGCTCGGATCTGGCGCCTTCTGGCTTCCGTCTTTTTCTTAGACTGAAAGGTGGACTTCGCCCGAATCACGTCAGCAATGAAGGGGTAAGTAATTGATGCTACAAGAACTTGGCTGAGTTTCAGACCAGTAGAGTGGTACCATGACGGCATGCAAGTTCTCGCACTAAGGTCTCTATCGGTCTTGTAACTGAACGGAGAATATGTTGAAAACTAGGGTACTGTAGCCAAGGAATTGGAGAACAACATTGTTTATTTAAATAATGAATAAAAAATTATGATGTTAGAAAAAAATGTTGCGTTACTTATTGAACGACCCCCATATTTCCTGTGAAGAGCAGAGGGCCATCCCTACCACGTGACGTGCTTGCCACGACCTGCAGCCAAAAGCAGAACCACACTGTCTAAGCAAAAGCATCTGGTCACCCCTATCTAATACAGATTTGACCACTAGATGTCACGAGAGGCGAACCGGCTGTATAAAAGGAAGCTGGGAGTATTGTGTTTGTAAGAAGAAATTTGTGGTAAGTTACTATGGGACCAAACTGCTGAGGTCATACATACTAGGCTTACATACCACTTAATCTAACTTAAACTAACTTACGCTAAGGGCAACACACACATCCATGCCCGAGGGAGGACTCGAACCTCCGACTGAGGCAGCCGCGTGAACTGTTGCAAGGCGCCCTAGACCGCGCGGCTACCCCGCGTGGCGTTATCAGAAGAGAAGCAGTAATTGCAGATGGTTCAGTCACGGCAGCTCAGTGGCTTTGAATGTGGACTAGTCACAGGAGGGCACCCGAGTAACAGAGCTGTTAGGAACATTTCAACCGTCTTAAAGCTACCCATGAAACCCGTTGGTGATGTGATAGTGAAGCGAAAGCACAAAGGATGACCGCAGCTAAGCTAAGACCAAAGCCGACGTCATATACTGACGGCCAGGTATCGTGGAGCATAGCGGAGAGTGGCTGTTCAAAAATGGTTCAAATGGCTCTGAGCACTATGGGACTTAACTTCTAAGGTCATCAGTCCCCTAGAACTCAGAACTACTTAATCCTAACTAACCTAATGACAGCACACACATCCATGCCCGAAGCAGGATTCGAACCTGCGACCGTAGCAGTCTCGCGGATCCAGAGAGTGGCTGTAATAAATCGCATAAAATTAGCAGGAAGACTCACTCATGAGTGCCAAAGTGCTACAGACAGTCCAACTATCTCAGTGTGACGGACAGCGAATGAATGAAAACAGTTAAAATTTGGGATGGTGAATCACGCTATGGAATCCGATGGCAGGGTTTTGGTGTGGCGAATGCCTGGAGAACGTTACCTTCCATCATGTGAAGTGCCAATAGCGGACGACGTAACAAGTAGTGTTAGGGTTTGGGGGGTGTTTCACGTTGTTAGGTTGTGGTCCCCATTCTGCGCTTAAGGAAACGCTAAATGAGCGATGTATGTAGATTATGCAGTTTTATGCACAAAGTAAAGTATCCTGCGGCTATTTTGCTGTTATGATAATGTCTTAAACTTCAGGAATTACGTAACTTTCAGTTCCACAATAAGAGCACACTCATTTATTTTGTGCATAAAACGGGAAAAATATATATAAATTGCAACTATTTTCACCAGCATCAAGATTCGAGCTACTAGTTGCACGTGGAATAAACTTAAAGTACCTGTAAATACGTGGCATTCGAGAATGAACCTGCTGTGGCTCTAAAGCTTGGAATTATAAAACTGTTTTTAAAACGCTTTAGGATGGGACTGGTCGCAGTATCAGTAAAAAGTATCCGACACTTCAACCACAGTCATAGGCTCGACGTTCACAACGGATAAGCTAAGTGTTTTTAATTTTTTTTTATTTTGCGTTCGTACCGTTAATTTTGGTCAGTGGCAAATTGGACTTTGGAAATTATCGTTGTATTGTAGACCATACCATAGTTCTCACAACGTGGTAAAAATTTGAAATTAGAACATTTTAGCATTTTAGCATCCATATGATATCGTGCCTGTCAATAAAACAGGGTTGTTGCACCGCAGACTAAGAAAAAAGTAGACTTGCTGTACTGGCGAGCTTTGTAGCCCCAACCCGGAGCTTGTGGATCACATGTGAAATAATTTAGAGAGACGACTGTGTGCCAGATTTATTCAGCTAAAATCTAATAAAAACTTTTCACGTCAATTCAGGAAAAGCAAAAATAAAATTTTTCTTCATAATACATGAAATTAGTGAAAAGATTATTACGAAGGCAACAAAATACGGCCCTACACGCTGTTAGTTGTATTTCTTTGATTTATTTTGAGCTAGCGTCTATGAATGTTGGTCACGTAAGGTGTTTGAAAAGTTACCTGACGGTATAACAGTCTGTTGGACACGTTTCTATATGTCCAACAGGAGGCAAGATTCTAAAATGGCCATTTTTTGTATAACTGATTTGATGAGTTTGAGTATGAGTAGTGCTACAAGATCTGAATTTGAAAGGATGGATGCAAAACTTAAGTATCAGTCGCGTTTGAAAACTATCCACTCAAATATTCTTTCAAAGAACATCACTTCCATAGTTAATGAAGCGGATTTCACTGGTACATGCAAAGTATATATTATTATATTATTAAGATGAATATACGTCCCTTGATTTAACAGTATGGAATTACATCGTCATGTAATTGCATACAGCTTATTCATCGAGTTTGCAGACCGACGTGACAAGTGGCAAGACACTGGCGGCGGTTCAAATTCCCGTCCGGCGATGCAGATTTACGTTTTCCGTGATTCAAGGCTAATGTACGGATACTTCCTTTGAAAGGGTAAGCCAGATTTTCCTCCGCATCTACAGCTACATACATCTTCCACAAGCCACCGTACCGTGGGTGGCGGTGGGTACCCTGTAGCACTACTGCTCGTTTCCTTTTCTCGCAGGCAGAGCGAGAGAAAAACGACTATCTACATGCCTCCTTATGAGCCCTGACTTCTCGTGTCCTCTCATCGTGGTCCTTATGCGAAATATATATTGGCAGCATTAGGATCGTTCTGCAGTTAGCTTCAAATGCACCTTTTCTAACTTTTCTCAGTAGTTTTCCTCAAAAAGATCGTAGCCTTCCCTTTAGGCACTCCCATTTAAGTCACCGAACACCTCTGTCACACTTAATTGCTGGTCGAACCCACCAGTAACAAATCCAGCAGCCCGCCTCAGAATTGCTTCCATGTATTCCTTTAATGGTGCGGATCCCAAACACTCGAGTAGTGTTGAAGAATAGATCGCACTAGCGTCCTATATGCGGTCTCCTTTAAGGAGGAACCACACTTTCATGAAATTCTTCCAATAAACAGAAGTCGACCACTCGTCACCCCTGCCCAATCTTTCCCCAACACGTGCTTGAAGTCTGTCTCTGATTACTTCATTTTTAACGGAACGTTAAACCCTATTTTTCCTTTCTTCCAATCAGTTAAGAAATAAAGACAGAAATTATTCATTAACTTTATTTTTAATGAATCAGATAAATAATATGTTCCAGAGACTTATTAAGTCTCAACTTTATCTATGATAAGGAATACAAACTTCAAGTCATTGCATCGACCTGTATTCATTACCGCAGATGACCTATTTTTTTGTTCGTGTATCAATAAGGTTGGGTTAACACTGAAAATGAAAGCTCTGAAATAGACCAAAAATTCAAATCAATTTAGGGAATGCTGTTAGATATCAACAAAAATAATTAGCAATAAATGCCAGTGAGTAATACTCCTAAAAGTGGAGATGCAAGAAATAAATTAAAAAAAAAGACGCTTATTCAACGTTGATGCCAAATATAACTCTTTTACTGTTTATGAAACCTTTTATCTGATGATGCTGATCGACTTAGTAAATTACTTTCATACGGTTAAGTTTTAATGCTGATGGGAATAGAAAAAGTCGGGTAAAATTTACTTTTTAAAGCAGTCGAAGAAATGTATGGGAGATGCTTTCCAAAACAACCATCAAAAACTGACCGGTATAACTGACTCTTTAAAAGCCGAGGACTGAGAAAAGATTGTCACCTCTCCTCCGCTTGATACGTTGTTGTGCATCCTAGGCGACTACACTATAGAATTCTTAATCCTGTGTCAACATGTTGAGCTGAAAAATGGTTCAAATGGCTCTGAGCACTATGGGACTTAACAGCTGTGGTCATCAGTCCCCTAGAACTTAGAACTACTTAAACCTAACTAACCTAAGGACATCACACACATCCAAGCCCGAGGCAGGATTCGAACCTGCGACCGTAGCAGTCGCACGGTTCCGGACTGCGCGCCTAGAACCGCGAGACCACCGCGGCCGGCTGTTGAGCTGAGCTGCGTCACTTACAGTGTAAGAAGGTCGCAATTTGTAGAGAGGATATCTTCTCGATCCTGAAATTCACACTATTTTCCTCTAGTCTAGCGCACAAAATGGTATTTTGTCTTTTAAGTGACGCATTTTTTTCATAGATGAAGGATATATGAACAAATTATGAAACGTCCCCTTTGAACAATTATACACGAGACTGTGCTTAACCTGACACACAATACTTTGTTAGCGCAACGCAATCTGACTTTCAAAATTCCCTACAAAAGAATGGCCCTGACTAACATTAAACTATACCTTTCACAAATCACTTACCTCACAAAAATCTTCGCTGCTCAAGCTACTGCAATACAGCAAGCGCCACTACTGCCAGCTAAATAAAAGATTCAAACTACTAAAGGCACTAACTACTGATAGGGATAGTTAGCAAATGAAAGATATTAATAGAGAACAAACAATGTATTTACCTTAATATCATCACAAGTCATAATATATATATCAGTTCATGACAAATTGCAAAGTTCCGCCATCTCTCTCCCCACATCCACCACTGCTGGCGGCTCACCTCCAACTGCGCAACGCTACACGCTGTTCACAGGCAGCTGCCTAACACTACAATGGCGAGTATTACAACAATGCAAAGCAGCCACAGACTGCCCACAGCACAGCCTAGAGGTGGCGTTACTAATAAAAAACCTAAACAGCCTACTTACATAGAGAAAACATAAACAGCCTACTTACATAGCCCCCATGCTCCCCACAAAAAATTTTTACAAATGGTGTTGGGCACTGGCCAATACAGATTTGACAAAAATTTTTCACAATTACAGTAACAAAGATATAAAATGCACACACTTATTGATACAATGTTGGTCAAAAGCTAAAATTACAGTCTATAAAGACAGTCCTAATCGTACATAACAGGAGAATAGCAGTGTTTTTCTCAAAGTCTGAGCAGTAAAAGAAAATGCACACGGAAGTAGTGGATTTCCATGCAGTCTTGAAGAAGTAGTGTTGTCCTTCCAACGGAAAGACAGTGCTGACTCTCGACATGCTGACAGGTAATGGGCCACAACAGAGCAAACCCACTGCAGAGTCAGTCGAAGTTTTGATGAAAATTGGTAGGTAGGTCACAGAGCAGACCCACTGTAGTCCTGGTAGAGAGTATGGTATTGGTGGGCCACCAGAGGTGCAGACCCACTGCAGTCCTTGTAGAAATAATGGTATTGGTGGGCCATCAAAGATGTAGACCCACTGTAGTCCTTGCAGAGATAATGGTATTGGTGGGTCATCAAAGATGTAGACCCACTGTAGTCCTTGTAGAGATGGCCAGCAGCCATCTGTTGTGACTGTGCAGGTGCACAATCACCATTGAAGAGTCTTGCGGATAATATAGCAAGTCCATAAACCACCACTTGTGCACTCACAAAGTTTTTGAAATTGTCCTTAGAACCAGCAATGCTGTTATCCAGTCCCTTGCTGAGTTATTAACACACATGCAAACACTAACAGTCCCTACTTCTCACATATTGTCCACATACTATGACCAACAGAAACGTGTGCAGTGAAATGTAACTAACAAGTTAATAATGTCATGAACTGGTGACAATTACAATTTTATAACATAAGAATACAATTACAAAGGTACAAAATACATCATTAAAAACATAATAATACAGATAACATTTGTAGTACAGGCTTTACAAAAGAATAGAAATAAACATATACATCAGTGTTACAAAAATAGTGACATAAGTACATACATAAAATAATGAGAATAGTTTTCGAAACATTAATTTCACACATGAACATTGAAACAGAACAGAATTGTAAACAACTTTACAAAGAAAATAACATATTATTAATGCAACTTATATTTGAGGATAACAGTATTCCTCCTCATAGTGAATGTAGCTTAATATTAAAAGAAAAAAATTCTATGAAACAGTACACAGAGACAGGAAGAAAACAAATACTCAAGGGTACACAAACACATAGTGGGATAACACCAATAGGAAAGGACAGGGTTCGTTTTCAGTGTAACATTTGGTACTGCAGTCCAACCCAAAACTTCATATATCTTTCCTCTTATTTCATCCTTTGTTTCCACCAAAAAATTCTATCTAAGCATGCTTTCTGTATTTATATGTTCACACATTTCTTACCTCAACATTTATTTCCAAGAAAATCCTACCTAAACCTGTTTTCTCAATGCATTTCTTCCAATTCATCGCAACTCATTCTCTTAGAGGCTACCCCCTCTTAAGCTAACTTAAATCTACTGAGCTCAGATGCTAAACTAAGGAACGAGGCAATGCAGCATCACATAACAATTAACACAAACAGCAATGAGAAAAAAAATGGAAATTTGCAAAGCAAGCTACAGTAAATCTAAATTAACAAGCAATGCAACATTACAACTAATATGAGCCAATGCGCAGTAAACAAAAAATTAAATCTGGCTTAGCAGAGTAACACAAATTAAAATTCAGTAACACGATGCCTGGCAAACAGCAGTAACTTATACCTAAACATGACATAGCTCAAGCAGAAAAAATAGTACACTAAAGATAACAATGCAGATAAGGGAAATGTATAATCACATCTTAATGTCTAAGTAATTAAAGTGGTGCACCACAACAACTGATTGTAAAAAGAAATATTACCATGTACTTGAAAAGAAAATTATGTGTTACTGTTACTAGTTCCTTCTTATTGTTCTTTCCTTTCCAAGTGCTCCTTTTTTAAAGAATGTGGATCATAAAATAATTATTTAATAGATCTGTTGACAGAAAGTGTTCACATTAGCAAATGCATTTTATTTTATAAAAGCAATGCTGCAACACAGCTGGAAAACAGATGTCAAATGAAATAAGCAACTATGAAAAGCAAAGCATAAAAATATCATTCAGTAGTCATGTGACATTTCATAAGTTAGTAGAAATTCTCTCAACTCTCGTAGAAAGACGCTTGTCGTAATCAGGTGTGCAGATGTACGAATATTTCCCATCAATTCATAAGCATTTCAGTAATTAGCACAAAGTGCGAGTAATCATATGTTTTCAAGTAACGAGGGTGTCGCATTAGCGATGAAAGGCACACCCTAATGGCTTGTTCTCCAGGTGTTTGACACGTCCCACGTCCCCTTTTTTTTTTCTACCTGTGCCGCTGAAAAGGGCTCGCAATAATGGCTTTTTCTCCAGGCGTCTGACACAGCTGGGTGCCCGCGACGCATTACGTGCAGGTGGTCACTTAACTTTCGTACGGAAATATTTACGACAGCAGTTTCTGCTTCCGTTGCAGTCTCATTTAAAAATATTTCACAGGTCAAGAATTAGCGTTGCAAATCTGTAGAAACAAAATGCTATTGATATAACAGTGTCCAAAAAATTTTCGTCTGCATTGTAATACATTCACGAATATACACACACATTTCATAACTCTTAAAGTACGATTCTTGGTTTCCAACAACCTTTTCATAAATCAGAGTCCCTAACCCCTACTCCTTATTCCTTACCTTATTACACATATACATATCCATCGACACTCGTCAATATTTCGTCATTATAAATATGAAGCATAATCAAATAACTCATATAGCCTCAGCCTATTAATCATAAACATACCTCAGCAGCATAATACACATCGTCGTCGTAAAAATAACATCATAACACCTCAGTCAAATCTCAAAATCGTCGTAGCTTCCTCCAATAATTAAAAAAAATTCTCTGCTCATGTCAAAAGTGTCATCTGCCTCAAACGTACTTTAAAAATCATGAATCCATACCAAATACATCATTCAAAGCTCTCATAGTATCACAATGATTCCGAAAAATATGAACAGTTTACAAAGTACAGACAAAATACAGTTTCATAAGTGAGAAGTTACCGAACTGTGTATTGCGTAAACATGTGTCACTGATGTAGTAAAAAAATGTTTATCTCTCAGTTAAATGATCAGATAGCTGTGTAATTTGCGTGTTCGAGAAATATGGTACCGATGTGTAAAGTTGTATAAGCAAATACCATATTAGCTAGGGTTCCTTGTGGTTGCCACACACATGGTACACAAAGTAAGCGTGTACCTCCCTGAGGATTAATGTAATTATACCCTCAGGTGTTACAGATTACAGCAATGAAATGAAATGTATCACTGAAAACTTTCTTTGTAATTCAAAAATCTTTGAAAATAAATGTTTTAAGTACAAAATTAATCACTCAAATACGTGTACTGTAGCGCTAAATGTGCGTCTTGTTGCAACATAATCTGTGTGGAAGTGTCGTAGTTATCGTCCTCCGAAAGCTAAGTTCTGCAGAAGCCAATGTACTTACCTCATAATACACAAAAGTGAAATGCTTTGCGTATAGATATCGTAGTTATTACGCTTATTGTTGTAATGAAGAAAGTACTGTACAGTAACGTATTGTTATGCTACGGAAAACCCTGTCTCATTGTAGCTATACTACACAAGTTACTACTAAAACCTGTTTTACTTTCCAGAAGAATTCAGAAAAACTGTGCAGATATAAAACAGAAACACTGCAAAAGCAACATTGTAAATTGTCACTCATTAGTAGCGTCGTGATAAAAATCGTGTAGCTGTCACATAAACTAACCTCTGTGTCATCTGGTATCTCTCAGAAAGCACTTTAAATTCAGAATGTATTTTCAAATAAACCAAAATGTTGCATTAAAATCTCATTAGCAGTACCAGTATGTGTCCTAAGTATGTAAGCCTGATATTCGTTACGTAATCGTGCAACTAACAAGCAAGAATGTACAACTAACAACACTGTGTCGTCTGTTCATTATAACAATGCATTCGTAATTTCTGTTTAAATAAGTTCTCTTGGTTCTTGACTGGATATTTCACTTCAAACATTGTTACATGTTAACAGATTCCAAATCTGACAAAGCATACTAGAAATGTGAAGCGAAAAATTTTATGACAAAGACTAAGTTAAAGAGCAGATTATCTTTCAATAAATGGTTTTACATGTGAAATGTGGTGTAAACCTTTACTCTTCCTAATACGCAGAGTTTCAACTTCAACGCAATTATCATGTGGTATACGTCGGATTCTGTATGGTCCATTGTAAACTAGAAAGAATTTGTGACTCAAGTGTTTCTTCTTATGTGACAATGAATGAGCTTTAATGAGAACCTTCTGACCAATATACAATTTCTTTGCATTTGCTTTACCGTGTAGTTTTCTCCTTTTGTCTGCTGCAGATTTTATATTTTTAAGAGCCAAATCAATTATGTCTTTGTGTCGAAGTTTACGTGTATTTGGGAAAGGTACAAGCTCTCTGATTCTGTTCGGAGGTTCCACATTCTTCAGTACAAGAGTAGGTGGTAAAGCAGTGGAATCATGAGGCATTTCATTCAGCACATTTTGAAATAAGCGTAAATATCTGTCCCAATGCTGATGCTTTCTGTGACAATAAAGTCTGCAAAGCTTATTGATTTCTTTCATAATCCGTTCAGACGGGTTACAATGTGGTGAGTACAATGAAATAAAAACAGGTTTGATTTTATGGTTGCGAAGCATGCGTGACCAAACAGCAGATCTAAATTGCGGTCCGTTATCTGAAATGACTTTAGCAACGTGGCCAACTTCACGTAAGAAATTTTTAACAAATGCGTTGGATACAGACCGTCCGGTGGCTTTACGTAACGGTGTGAAAGAAACAAATTTTGAAGTAAGTTCAACAGCGACTAGAACGTACGAAAATCCATTGGATGTTCTGACAAGCGGTCCCAAGAGATCAACAGCAGCAAATTCTTTTAATTTAGAAGGAATAATAGGAAACAACGGAGCACGATGTGAGACAGTAGATGGTTTCGCCTTTTGACAAAGTTTACAAATAGATAAGACTCTTCGAATTCTTTTTTCCATATTGTTAAAATAACAAGTCGTTCGAAGAATATGATAACATTTTCGTAGACCAAAATGTGCGTAGCTGAAATGAATGTACCAAATGAGCTTATTAACAAAATCGTCTGGAATGCAAAGTACCCATAGCTTGTCATCAACAGTGCAGCGTTTGAAGAGTATGTTGTTTCTAACCAGGTAATAATGTCGAATCTGTGTGTGTGTCTTTTCATGCCATTTGCTCTTGATGTCTTTCCAAATCGGATCTTTATCTTGTTCATGAGCAATGTCCTTTAAAGATGTGGTGATGAAGTTTTCAAAGGCGACTTTCTGAATGTAAAGAATACTGAAATTTTTCTCGAGGTTGCCTTCTGTGGTACTTTTCTCAAGCCCAGCCGGTGCGCGTGACAGTGCGTCCGCAACAATGTTCTCCTTGCCGGGAATGTAGACTATTGTGAAGCGGAATTCTTGCAGAAACAATGCCCAACGTTTTAACCTGTCATGATTTAATTTTGAAGACATAAGAAATTGTAATGCACGATGATCACTGTATACTTTTACGTGCTTACCAGAAAGAAAGAAACGGAATTTGTTAAATGCCCAAACGATAGCTAAAGCTTCTAATTCAGTAACGGAATAATTTTTTTCAGATTTTGTTAGCACTCGGCTAGCAAAAGCAATGGTTTTCTGAACAGTAGTGTCATTTTCTGTGGCTTCTTGAAATAAATGGGCACCAAGACCGACTTTAGAAGAATCCGTGCTAAGGCAGAAATCTTGTGACAGATCTGGATGAGCTAAGATTGGCGCGTGAAGTAACGCTTCTTTCAAAGAATTGAATTCCAACTGTGCTTGTTCGTCCCAGTTCCAAATAGTATTTTTTCCAGTGAGAGAACAAAGTTTTGGTGTAACAAGAATTTGCATATTCAGAAAACGACGGTAAAAATTTACGAGACCTAGAAAACTGCGGACTTGTCTTTTTGTAGATGGAACTGGAATGGCTCTGATTGCTTCTAACTTTTCAGGATCCGGCTGAATGCCTTCAGAAGAAATAATATGTCCCAAAAACTTCACCTTTGTCCTACCGAATTCAGACTTTTCCAAGTTAACTGTAATTCCAGATTCTGCAAAAATACGTAACAAACTGTTGAGGATGCGATTATGTAGTTCCCATGAAGCTTCTGCTATTAGAATATCGTCCACATATAAGGTGATGTGACGTTTTAAGAACTCAGGTAATATCGAATTTAGCCCGCGAATAAATGCTGCTGAAGAAATGTTCAAACCAAAGGGAAGTTTCCGAAACTGATAACAAACGCCGAAACAAAGGAAAGCTGTGTATTTTCTACATTCTGGATGAAGTTCGATCTGATAAAAGCTGGATCTGAGATCAATGGAAGACAACACTTTTACACCATTAAAATTTTGAAGAAGTTCTTCCATCGTCTGCGGCCTGTCTGTTTCAGGAATAATGATAGTATTGATTTGTCTCGAATCTAAGACAAGCCTGATCGATCCATTTTTCTTCTCAACAACATGTAACGGATTGTTGTATGAGCTTACTGCAGGCTCAATAATACCCTCGTCAAGCATAGATTGTATTTCTGTTCTAACACGGTCCCTATAATGCGCCGGAATTACATATGGTCTAACACAAAATTTAGTATGCTCACGAACACGAAATTGGTATTGAAATCCCTTGATTGTTCCTGTTTTGTGAGTAAAAACTGTGGAATGTTCTTGTAAAATCTCAAAAAGGTCCTGCCTATCAGTGTCATTACAATTCTCAATTGTTTGAATTTTATTCTGAATTAACTTATTAGTGTCAAATGCGCCGTCGATATCATCCCTGTCAGTACTTGCAGAGTGATTGTTAGTGTCTAGTTCCGTAGAAAAGTCCGAACTGTTGTCTAACAGAAGGTAAAGCCGATTAATTTCCTCGTCATGGTTTGAGAGCCAATCTTCAAATTTCAAAGCTACTGACTTACCTTCTTTTTCTAAACTTATTTCAGCATCGTGAAAGCTTAAGATTGCTTTGTATTCATTTAAAAAGTCTACTCCCAGTATAATTTCCGTCGACAATAATGGAACAATGAGAAAGTTCATAGAGAAGCTGTGGCTTTGACAAAAGAATTCTAAATTGGTTTGTTGGCGTACATCTACACCTTTTCCAAAGATTGCACCTTGTAATTTAATCTTACGTAACGGAAGTGTGGGGCAATCGTTCGATTTGTTGCATTTGCTAAAGGCTGTTTCACTGATTACTGAAATGGGACTGCCAGAGTCAAGTACTGCCGTAAATTTTATGTCATTTACAGTAATGTGAATCACAGGATATGCAATGTTGTTATGTTTTATGTCGTGTTCCTGGAGTAAGATGTCCCTAATGTCTTCCATTTTTACGTAATTACTAGCTACGGCAGCTGCGTCGTCAGTTTCATAAGTATGTTTTGTGGCTGCCAGCGGTGTGAGTCATTGCCTATTGTCTCTTTGTTGGCGCGCGTCGTTATTGGGATTTGGAGACCTAACTTCTACAAATTCACCTCCTCGAGAGGGCCCTGCCCTGTTTAAATCCCGCCAGTTCTGATGCAATTCAGGTCTGTCGTTACGATCACATCGTCTGTCGCCATGTCGATAGCTCCTGTAGTTTCTTTCTTGTCGGTTAAGTGGTGGAGAATTTCTCCCTGAATCGTAACTGCGCGCTGGACCGTTGCGTCTAAAGTTATTCTGTCTCCCTTGATAATAATTGTTTTGGTTCCCATATTGTCTGTTTCTCTGATTGTCTCTGTGATAGTCATTACCACGGAGAGGTGATCTTTCCCTGTAATTATTACTACTCTGCCAACGGTTGTCATACGGGTGGTGTCTGTTTTGGTCACGATATGTGTTGTGGGAATAGCCTTGTCGTGTCCAGTTATTATTTCTTTCATCGCGGAATTGCGACTGATGTGATCTGTAATTGTTGTGCTCCTGTGTTCCGCGATTGTCAGTGTCACTTTCCAGTTCTTGTAACAGTCCCTGAAAAGCTTCAATGTCGTCTTTGCAACGTCCTGCCAAAATAATATGTCGTAAATGTTCAGGTAATTTGATTAAGCAAATGCGGATGAGTTCTGAGGGGCTGTATGGGTTTGACAGGTACTGATTCTTGTGCAACATGTCTTCAAAATATTTCACAAGACTGGAGAATTCAGATTGTTCGAAATGTTTCATCATTATGATGCCATGTTTTACGCGGTCTTGTGTGGCTTGAGACCAATATGCTGAGAGGAAGGCATGGTAAAATTCTCCTTCACTGTGGCAATCGTGAATGACCGATCGCATTCTTACAGCTGGTTCATTCTCTAAGTAGCCACACATAAATTCTAATCTGTGCTCCAATGACCAGTTGGGAGGAAAACAATGAGAGAATTGATGGAGCCATGCTTGTGGATGAATGTCGTTGCCAGAATTCTTAAATGTTTTGAATTTACGTGTAGTAATGAATAGCTTATAGTCAAAATCATCATGTCGGCGAGTCGCATATCGGTCATTGTTAGGTCGTGTCGGCCGTTCCATCTCAAAATTCGGTGTACCTTGCCAATTTCTTTCATAATTACCGAAATGCCCTGTGTTATTATTTTGTGGCTTTTGCGTATTTCTAAGTTCCTCTTCCCGTGTTGGAGCGCGAGTGTCTTCTGAAATACGTAATTCTTGTATTACCTGTGTCAGCTGATCTTGTACTTCCCGGATTTCTCTTTGGTGTTGCGTATCAATTTGATTCAGATTTTGTTTCAGTTTCCTAATTTGTTCGCTCTGTTCTGTGTCATTAAAGACTACCGGTTTTGCGTCATTCAGATTATCATCTACCTTCGTAGATAAATTATTTAGCTGATCCGAAAGTTCAACTACTTTCTCTGATAATGAACACATTTCCTCAGTGTGTTTTTCTGAACCAAGTTTCAGAGTGTCCATTTGTGTTGAAATCGAATCTACTGTGTCCTTTAAGTTTTCTTGACTTTTTGCAAGTTGCGTAACCGAATCGGTAGATGCAACTGCGTCAATTTTAGCTTGCAAGGTGTTGTGATTTTCATGAACAATAGTTTGCAGTTCTTTTATGGCTGCTTCGTGATTCTGCAGTGCATTTTCATGCCGCGAAAAAATAGGTTGGAAATGCTCACAAATTTGTGTTTTTACGTCATTACAGACTTTTTGACATTTCGATTCAATGTGATGTAACTCAGCAGTTAAATCCTCACGTGTTCGTTCAAGAGTTTGCTCCAATGAGTCTAACTTTTTAAGATTTTGTTCCACTGTGTCTAACTGTTGCTGTGTTTGTCTCTGGTATTGTTCCATTGTGTCTAACTTTTGAAGCTTTTGCTGTGTCTGTCCCATTTTTTGTATTAATTGTAATAACAATGCATTGGTGTCTGAAACATGTTCCTCAGTGCTTTTCGGCAGTGAATTTACACCGGAAACATTCACATTTTGACAAGCAGAAAATGTGTCTTGACTTATTCGAGAAAACGGTGAGGATCCAAAACCTGAATCTACAGTATTTGCGAGATCGTGTCGTGTCATTTCGGCTTCCTGAGGCGAGCTATTGCCGACCGGTCGATCGATAATGCTTCCCTCTTCACTAATTGTTTCACTGTCCACGCCATTGTTTGACGCCCGCTCCATTTCCCTGTGCACAGTTACCAAATTACTACTTTGAACATTAGTAAATTCATTACTCGGCGGCGCTGATAAGCTACGCTCGTCATCACTATTATTTCTCAGTTTAGTTTGGAGCCTAGTGTTACGTTTTTCACACGCCATTATTGTCACAGTATTTCACACGACAACACAGAAAAACACAATTTGAAGATCAAAAATAAGAGAACACATTAACATAGCACTGAAAATAATATCTAGTTAATTGCAAGCGCAGCTGCGAAATACTTGGTGCAAATCTACATGCATGCCACAACTGTTTTACTATACAACAATGAAAGACTGCAACTACAAAGGAAATTCTCTCTACAATTACGCGCTAGCAATAAACAAAAGCTACACTAAATACACAAACTACAAGAAAAAATCAGAAGATTCCAGTGAGGTATCCTAGGCTAAGGGTCGCCATATGAAACGTCCCCTTTGAACAATTATACACGAGACTGTGCTTAACCTGACACACAATACTTTGTTAGCGCAACGCAATCTGACTTTCAAAATTCCCTACAAAAGAATGGCCCTGACTAACATTAAACTATACCTTTCACAAATCACTTACCTCACAAAAATCTTCGCTGCTCAAGCTACTGCAATACAGCAAGCGCCACTACTGCCAGCTAAATAAAAGATTCAAACTACTAAAGGCACTAACTACTGATAGGGATAGTTAGCAAATGAAAGATATTAATAGAGAACAAACAATGTATTTACCTTAATATCATCACAAGTCATAATATATATATCAGTTCATGACAAATTGCAAAGTTCCGCCATCTCTCTCCCCACATCCACCACTGCTGGCGGCTCACCTCCAACTGCGCAACGCTACACGCTGTTCACAGGCAGCTGCCTAACACTACAATGGCGAGTATTACAACAATGCAAAGCAGCCACAGACTGCCCACAGCACAGCCTAGAGGTGGCGTTACTAATAAAAAACCTAAACAGCCTACTTACATAGAGAAAACATAAACAGCCTACTTACAAAATCTATAGTACAGCATTTGCATTTTCTTTAGAGTCTACTGCACTACAGTGTGAGCCGGCCTTGGCTGCTCTACTTTGGTCTCAGGTAAATGGAAAACTGCTGTTGTGACATGTGTTGTGCAGCAGGTGAAAGGCTGTGACCGAGCGAGGTGGCGCAGTGGTTAGCACACTGGACTCGCATTTGGGAGAACGACGGTTCAAACCCGCGTCCGGCCATCCTGATTTAGGTTTTCCGTGATTTCCCTAAATCACTTCAGGAAAATGCCGGGATGGTTCTTGTGACAGGGCACGGCCCATTTCCCTCCCAATCCTTCCCTAAACCGAGCTTGTGCTTCGTCTCTAATGACCTCCTTGTCGATGGGATGTTAAACACCAGCCTCCTCCTTCTCCTGAAGGGCTGTCTTTGTCGGTAGTAGGAACAAATGTAGGATAGGTAGTGTATACTGCAGCAATGTTTACTTTTTGCCGGCTGTTGGTCCTGCAGCTGGATAATGGCTGTACGATGTAGCGATAGAGAAATGACTGATGACCCTAGTTTGGCAATTTTCACATCCGTCATGACTGCAAAATAGTGCCAAAACTGTCAAGGCATAATTTACTTCATCGGCCTAACAGCCGAACGGACCCACGTTACGTAGTGATTTTTAAAGTCGCACGGTAATGATAAGTCCGTAATTTCCGGAATTATTTCAGGAAATGTGTAAGAGTCGTATAAGGAATGAAAAGTCTGTGCTTCCATGAGGGGTGAAGTACCCCCTCTTCCTGGCCCTTCCCTCTTCACCGCTCCGATTGGGAATCTTGATAACAGTTATTACTTATTCACAGAATGATACATGGGAGATTACTGTACTTCCAACGAAAAATGTCTACAGTACCGATAAAAGGGATTTTTGGGCCTAATAGCGTCTCGATTTACAGCACTGCCTGACAGCTACGTGGAAACGTTTTTCTGATAACATGCCCTCCATTACATCTTGATTTTGGCACGTAGAAGTTTACATGATTCTGTTCTGCGCTGCAAATAACGACACGTTTTAGTCTCCGTAAGCTACACACATAAGTTGCTGTCATTTATTACGTCTTGAAACTCTTAATAATGATGTCAAGTGGCCTGATGCTCTTTCTTAAAAATCTTCTACCACTATTTCCATAATTCAGAGCGTTGTCTGAGGGGCAAAAGCATAACATTTTCTTCTTATGCTGAAAGCGACTTTTATAGTCCGCAGTCCATTCCGCGTTAGGTGGTGGGGCCTAGGTGATATTCCACATTCCTGTCACATTGCTGTGACTACCGCCTATGTTCGACCTCAGAGTGCAATAAGCACTCACAAATGACAGGTAAAAGAACTAGCAGTAGAGGGTATACAAAGCGTGTCGGGGGGACGCGGAAAACAGCGCAGTCATTGTCGTAATGCGTTACCGAGCGATGTGTTTTATTTGGCGTCCAAAAGGGAATGATTATAGGCTTCCGAGACAAGGGTGGAAGCATTTCTGAAATGGCTAAGTTTGTAAAGTGTTCGTATGCCGTCGCTATTAATTTATAATGTGCAAGTCAAAATGGCGCTTGCCAAAACCGGCGCTGAAGCAACTGTGGTGCACCACGGGCCATAGATGGCTGGGGTGAACGACGGCTGCCGAAATGTGTAGGGGCGAACAGACGTGCAACTGTTGAGCAACTGAATGTCCAGATGAACCAAGGGGATACCAACAGTGTCTCCTCAACGACCGTTAAGTGAACTTTGTTCCATATTGGCCTCCACAACAGACGCTTGGTTGATGCACCCATGCCGACTGATGCTCATCGGCGACGAAGGCTGAAATTTTCACGACCAGTACCCCAACTGGACGTCTACTGAGTGGCTTTTACAGATGAATCACGTTTTATCCATCAGACAGATGGTTGTTGCCGTGTACGGCGTGAAACGTCATAAAGTAAAACCCTATTACAATTGTCAGAAGGGTCCACGCAGGAGGAGGGAGCGTTATGTTCTGGGGAATCTTGTCAAGGCATTCCCTGGGTGATATCGTTATTCTGAAAGGCACCATGGATGAACACAAGTATGCAGCTAACTTTTAGAACCATGTCCGTCCCTAGATAGAGTTTGTTCTTTCTCAGCACGAGAGTATCTACCAGATGGACAATGTAATGTGTCAGCTCGGAGTTTACGTGTGTGTTTCTAAGTACACCAGAATGAGTTTACCGTACACTCCCAACAAAACCCTCGGATTTAAACCCAATCGAGAATCTGTAAGACCACCTCCATAGGGCCGTACGCGCCAATGGATTTTGAACTGAGAAACGTAGCATATGTAGCCTGGGCATCGGAGTCGGCATGGCTCCACATCCTTGTCGGTACCTGCCTGAACCTCTCTGACTCTCTTCCTACAAGCCTCGCAGAGATTCTCACTGAAAAAGTTGGCTGTTTAGGCTTTTGACAGGAGGTCAGATAAATGTGACTAGATTTTTTAATATTCACCTGCCTACTTTCGTATTTCACTTAGGGGTTGGACATGGATGAAGAGACTTTTCCGAGTACATTCTCATTTAGATAACCACAAAAGCAAAAGTAAGAATTGTTATGACTGGACGTTTATAGAATTTTAATTTATTTTAAGACAGGAGTTCCACATAATTCACAATGCTCTCTTTACATTATCAACCATTTCGGCTCGAGGAGTGTTCATGTCACGCTTTCTAAATATCTTCTCCACGAAACGTGGAACCCTTCTTTATATTTTGTCAGTTATATCAGTCTATCAGTAATTCCTCGATCATTCAAGCTCTGGTACTCTCGAGTTTTTCTAAAACTATTAGGAAAGAAATGAAGATTTTCTGTACATAAGTAAAGCGGAGTTACGTTGCATTCCATCGACCATAGTGACTGTTGCTCGAGTATATAGTAACATTTATATTGCCGATACGTGCTTGTTGTTCTGAATCTTTAAAAACTAAAATAAATGTTTCTTGCTTCACTAAATAGGGTAATGCAAGGAATGCTTATAGCTTTTTCGTCTAGGTTCAACTGTCGTTAATCAACGGATAGGCGTACCAAAGAGGTCAAATTTCATTAGCAACGTTGTAAATAAAGTAGGTTCAGAAGAGGATATATAGAATGTGTCAGATATATTATTTGAAGAGGGTCTCCGGAAACAACAATGGAAAGAAGACTACCAGGTAAACACTGTTTCTAAATACCTTAAGTCCTATATAAATACATTTCCACCAAGATTATATACGTAATTTTCTCTAAATGAATAAACTGGTTGCTACTTACTTTACGTGAGGCGAATTACCTTTAGTTTCAGCTGTGTGCATTTGTGATTTTAAAATGGCACAATGCAAATAAATTCCAGTACAAGAAATCATCAAGTTTAAAGGAAGCACGTTTCCGTAGTGGGTACATACACACAAATAAAAGATGATTAATTAGAGAGAAAATGATCTGCGAAATAATTTAATACGGATTCACGTTTCAGAAGGGACAATAACGCATTTACATGAATGTGGAGTTACTGTTTGTCAGAAGATTCTGAGGCACCATCGTCAGCCTTAAGTCTCGACAGCTACAGTTTCACGCCACTCACCGACTGTCCCATATTACCGACGGCAGCTCTTTTCGTGGCCGGAGGATCGTTAAGAAAGTTGTGAGAGTCTGGAGTGGCTTTCTCAAGCTGTATGTGCTTTAACACACAACACGAGAGTAATTAGGCTGTCATAAACTTCAATGACGAGTTACAGTGGCCACACGCTGGAATATAATCAACAACGCATTATTCTTAACTCAATGAGAAGTTGTGAGCCAACACAATTCAAACACTCACGTCCCACTTTATATCAAATGGTATATGTATAAATTATGTTGGTACTGTCCCGTCCCAAAGAGTTCGGTAATCTCTGTTCCCTGAATGTCATATTTTTAAATGAAAACCTTCTTCTTCTTTTTCCTGCTTTATCCAATGCCTTCACGGCGTCGGCATGTTAATATGAATTTGGCAATGCTAGTCGTAGAGGGTGACCAGATGCCCTTACTGTCGCCAGCCGTTCCCCCCTGGATCAGCATTTTCGTACCCCACCTATCTGCAACTGGTATTATCCTACGTGATAGTGCGAGAGCGTGTTCGAAATGTTTGCAAATCAACTGAGGCGCGACTGAGGACCAGCCCAGTATTCACCTAGTCGGCTGTGGGAAACTGCGTAAAAGCCACATCCAGGTAAGCCGCACAAAGACCCTCGTCGTTAATCCGTCTGGGTGATTCGCACAGGGCCGGCGCGCCTCCCATAATCCTGAAAGCAGCGCACTAACGTGCGTAGTTATTTGGGGAATGTCTACTGTTGTTATTAATTAGCTTATATGCGTTCTTGAAGAGTCAAATTATAGACAGCCCTGTGTTGAAGAGACAGCTCTTCTGTCAGCAAATCAAGTGAAATAATTCCGTAATTTTGTGGGTGTCGGAACATCACTAATAGTCGCTCAAAGCCTGTGAAAAGCTCACAAGGAACCCCTTGAGTGAGAGGTCACAAGAGGCCTATGAAGTTCACGGCAATCGATGCCCTACATGTTGTCTACCATGCAGCCACAATATTGGCTGCAAATGGTAAAAGGTGACGTGACTGGAGGTATCCAATAGCGAGTACAGCAAGAGGCTGCGGAGCGTAGTTGGACTGGTTAATCGACGAGTAACTCACAACATTGCTACAGTGCTAGTGGTGTAGATAAGAAGCATAACAATGTTAGCGAGAAACAAAGGAAACGTAGCATTATATCTAATATAACTGTTGACATTTCGTCAGAAATGAACACACTGCAAGATGAGTCAGTGGAACGTGTGGCGTCGAATACGCTCGATTGTGCGGACAGTGTACATGGGGAGTACTCTGATGATTATACCTGCTTAACAACTGAAAGTGATATTGAAATGTGTGTGGAGCAATGTAGTTCATCATCCTTGTCGAACAGGGAGCCACAAATCCCGTCTCCAGTGAAATGTAGTAGTGCGTAAGAAAAACTACGGATGTTGTTCAAGGGAAGACAAAGGGCGCTTGGTACGAAAGCTGGTGTTTGCGCGTTTCAAGGAAGTTCCAAACAATTTACGGCATATGCATGATAGAGACCTATTCCGTTATACACTTCAGTTTTCTGGCGACACAGATTACAGTTGACTTCAAGGGAAGCTGCAGATTGTTTCAAAACTTTAAACAGTGCTATAGAATTGAAAGACTTAAGATAACGGAATTTCAAGCAAAGCTGATACTTGACAATGCACAGCAGACTACGGAATCGACCCGAAAATTTGTAGATGAGATAAACAAACGTATCCCATCGTTCAGTAAGGAATTTGTTTTCAGCTACGACCAATCGGGATTTGAACAAGAAATGCATATGAAAGGGACCCAGGAAATTTGGTTACTAAAAGAGGTGTATCAGTATTAATTAACATCAATGCCCTAGCGCATTCGTATGCAATTATGCCGACTGTTAATCTGGATGGTAAACTGGCTGGAAAATTATTTTTTGTGGTGCGAGAAATTGGAGGTGTTCTGTAGGCTAAGACTCTTTCTCGTGTGCCTGATCTTGCAAGGGCTGTAAGGAATATTTACGTTACAGCTGGCAAGAGTGGAAAAATGGGCGTAAGAAAACTACAACTATGGTATGATCACTGCTTTTGGCCAATAACTGGTCAAACTAAATTGCTATCGCATTATTCTTGGGCTCTTATAAAAATCATACTCCTGTAGAGCAAAGAATCCTTCCCGAAAAATGTGGGACATTACAACTCATACCACCTGGAACCACTAGACAAATTGAGCCAGTGGATGTTTGTTTTACCCGTTTCTATAAAACGTATTATCACACAAACTGCAGATAAGCCTTAAAGGATAACCAGTTTCACGATAACCTCCACGACAGACTCTTTCGCGTTCGGTTGCGCGCCATGACATTCCACCAGTTCTCATCATCCCGTTACAAAAATATGATTCTGTATGCGCTGTTTGCCGACCGGAGTGGCCGAGCGGTTCTAGGCGCTACAGTGTGGAACCGCGCGACCGCTACGATCGCAGGTTCGAATCCTGCCTCGGGCATGGATGTATGTGATGTCCTTAGGTTGGTTAGGTTTAAGTAGTTCTAAGTTCTAGGGGACTGATCACCTCAGAAGTTAAGTCCCATAGTGCTCAGAGCCATGTTAACCATTTTATGCACTGTTTAAGAGTGGATACCTAACTGATAGTACTGCACGGTTTCTAACTCCTAAGGAGTTCGCATTTGATCTTGGTGGTGCGAACCTTTGTGATCACTGCGGCGAACCATTTTTCATTCGGTGTTGTAGGGCAAGTTAATGGTTTGTTTTATACCTTTCTGAATGTCGACGATCTCCCTTTTACAGTGTGTAATACATACATCCCATAGAAGGTTGGTCCCTGAACTTCCCGGAGACTCATTTTCTACTACCCTCGTGATGCATATGGTGAGTCGTTAGTAGCTAATATTTTTCCTGTCATAACTGTTAACACAACACTTTCAAATGAGCCTTACTAAAGGTTGAACTTACAATCCCTCACGCAAAGTGTGTCAGTAGCATATTTTGAACACATGGCAATGCTTGGGAGAAAAATACTGTGGAACACTTTTGTTTTATTTCTCTTGAGATCGGTCGCCATTTCCTTTTCCATTATCAGGTCCAGGTTATCTGTCTGCATGGTACGAAACTGTGGGTGTGTATTTTCTAATGTCCCGGAGCAGATCAGAGAAGTTTCTTTTCCTCAGAACGTAGCAATACCAACCTCCCATAGATGTCCAGTAAAACAGCATGCAGTGAACCCTGGGATTTTCCGATTTAGCCTGTTTCAGTCGCCCGACTAGCCGAACTGGTTCTTAGACACACTCTTCCTACAGGCTCCGATTTGTGATATGGCCGTGTGCTTTGTGTGAGTGAGTGTTATTAGGTATGAAAGTATCAACACTTTCATGTTCAGTTAAAGATCAATTATACCTTTTCAATAATATTCGCGTTTGTACACCGATAGATTCATGTATAACTTAAGATTTTGTGCACATACTTTGTTCTTCCCTATAGTCCGATACACAAACGATGGTGGTTCTTGCCTAACTTCATCTACCATTCCTCGCTAAAAGTCTGTTAATTCTCTTCGTGCGCCTGTTATCATGTCGGGCCCCTTTTCACATGAATCACGTGAGTACAAATGAGAGCTCCGCCACTGCACTGCCCCTTTATACCTTGTGTACGCGCTACTAACGCCATCTCTATATGTGCATATCGCTGTCGCATTCTTTCGTCACCTTAGTGTATGACTGCAAATCTGCAGTATTTCTCGTTGCGGTTGGTACTTCAATATGCTGTTGTCAGTGCTAACGGACAAGCATCACCGCTTGAAACTGCCGCAGAAATAAATGTGGGACGTACGACGAACGTATCTGTCAAGACAGTGCGGGGAGACTTGGCATTAATGGACTATGGCAGGAGACGACCGACGCGAGCCTTTGCTAACAGCACGACATCGCCTGCAGCGCTTCGCCTCGGCTCGTGGCGATATCGTTTGGCCACTAGACGACTGGAAAAGTGCTTCCTGGTCAGATGAGTCCCGATATCATTTGGTAAGAGCTAATGGTAGGATTAGTGTGTGACGCAGACCCCACGAAGCCATGGACCCAAGTTGTCAACAAGGCACTGTACAAGATGGTGGTGGCTCCGTGATGGTGTGGGATTTGTTGACACTGAATGGACGAGGTCCCCTAGTCCAAGTGAACCGATCATTGACTGGAAATTGTTATGTTCGGCTGCTTGGAGACCATTTGCAACTATTCATGGACTTCATTTTCCCAAACAGTGATGGAATTTCTACGGATGTCAATGCGCCACGTCACTGGGCAGCAACTGTTCGCGATTGGTTTGGAGTACATTCTGGAGAATTCGAGCGAATTATTTGACCATCCAAATCGCCCGAAATGAATCCAATCGAACATTTATGGGACATAATCGAGAGGTCAGTTCGTCCACGAACTTCTTCACCGACAACACTTTCACGATTATGGACGGCTATGGAGACAGCGTGGCTCAGTATTTATGCTTCGGACCAGAAACTTGTTGAGTCCATACCACGTTGAGCTTCTGCACTAAGCCGCGCAAAAGGAGCTTCAACACGATGTTAGGAGGTATCCCATGACTTCTGTCACCTCAGTGTATATCTTGGGTTTTCTTAGTAGTCGCTCTGTTCACTGGAAATCATGCAGATTCCTTAGTTTGATTGCGGTTTCGGCGCTGACCTGCCGTCAAGATGAATATGAACCTATACACAACCGTGGGGAAATATTGTGTTCCACCTTTTCTGTAGATTTCACGTCTATCCTTTTCTGAGCTCTAGAAAGGAGCACTTATATCACCCTGGCGCTCGGAGTCTGTCGCCGAATCCCAACATGTACCATGGCAGCAGTATACGGGTCAGTGATTCGCCCCAAATTTCCGTAAGGACGGCGCCTCCCCTTTTTCATTTCCTGCACAAGATGGGAAAGAAAAAAGGTGATTTTCGAGGTGGAAAAAATGTGCTCTCCAGGATTGGGACCTACTCAAAGTCTATGGGTGCAACACAGCATCACACTTACTCACAGGATTAAGAATGCTGCACTCCAGTTGGCATGCTGCATCACCAAGTGATAAACTAAAAAGGCGGGGATTACATTGCTGCAACCGTAAGTTGTTAAAAGTTGATTCCAGCGGCCAGTATGAGGCTGGTTTAGTAAGGTTTCCCACATTCATCTAGTCGTAGGTTATACATCAGCCCTAACCTACACTTTATCTAACCAAACAAAAAAAAGAAAAAAAAACAAAAAGTGGAGCAGGCATGAACTCCATCCCACAAACCGACTTGTGGCACCTGTACGACACATTTAATGCAGGTTTGAATGCTTGCATTCTATATTCTGGCGGTTACACCGGTTATTGACGAACCACTGTTTTACATTTGCAGTGGCTTATCTCGCTCTTACATTAACCTGTGATCTTGCAACGTTAATCAGTTAAGTACATTACCTACACAAATGTATTCTCAAAATTTCATTGCTATACGTTAATTATTTTTTGGAGTTGCGACTTTTTTTATCTTTTCTCTTGGAATTCGAGAAAGAATTTTTTCAATCCACCTACTACCTCTTCGACTGGTTACGTGTCTTGCTCATCTTTATTTTGTTTTCATTGAAAATAAAATTACGACTTCCACTCCATTCAGAAACCTGATCGTTGCTTTCCTGACTATCTAATATGGACCTCTCCTTTGGTTCAAATGGCTCTGAGTACTATGGGACTTAACATCTCAAGTCATCAGTCCCCTAGAACTTAGAACTACTTAAACCTAACTAACCTAAGGACATCACATACATCCATGCCCGAGGCAGGATTCGAACCTGAGACCGTAGCGGTTACGCGGTTCCAGACTGAAGCGCCTAGAACCGCTCGGCCAACAGCGGCCGGCGGACCTCTCCTTTGCTCCCTCGGTTTTTGCAAGAGTTTGAAGTATAAACCTCTGTCTGCCTGCCTTAATTCAGAACTCGTAATATACAGTTATCGCATAGTGTCTATTTCAAATACATCAGAAGCTTTGTCTTTAACTCTCTATTTAACTCACCAAAGCTAATACAGGTCATTTCATTTCAGTTTCGTCACTTTCGCTGTCCAACCACTCGCCGTCTTCATCTATGCTAAACACAGAAACCCAACAACTTGTTGTGGCATCAGTAGGATGGCAGATTTAAATTTAAAATTTAGATTTAAAGGGACCCGTACCTCACGATAGCAGGATTTAAAGGGATCCTATCTAAAGGAGTGTGATAAGCAATCAATTCTGAACAAGGATACATCTCGTGTTCACTTCTGGTGTCAGGTTACACTTCCGATGTCAGGTTACACACTTGGGCGACTTATACTCAAGGTCACCCCCACTCATTGCCCCTGAGGAATTGAGTAAGGTCAACTCCCCTTCCCCCTCCTTCCACTCCCCTCCGCACCAACCAACATTAATAAGATTCAAGTACCCCCTCACAATTGACATCTTTTATACACGGTGCACTTGAGTGAATGGGTTCCGCTGGAGCTGTGCACCATAAGGAGAGGATCATGGAATGGATATTTGTTAATAACAAGTTAATATTATTGTAATTATGTTAACTTACGTCACTCAAGGTCTAGTGTGTGAGTCGTTGTTAATAATACATTAAAAATTAATATTATGCTATTTTCTTCATTCGAAACACCAGCAGAGACCACACCCTGGCAGATATGTAAGTACCTAGCGACTGGAAGAAAGCGCAGGTCGTTCCCATTTTCAAGAAGGGTCATAAATCAGATGCGAATAATTATAGGCCTATTTCGCTTACGTCAATCTGTTGTAGAATAATGGAACATGTTTTGTGTTCTCGTATTATGACGTTCTTAGATAATACAAATCTCCTTCATCATAACCAACATGGATTCCGCAAACAGAGATCATGTGAAACTCAGCTCGCCCTATTTGCCCAAGAAATTCACAGTGCCGTAGACACTGGCGAGCAGATTGATGCCGTATTCCTGGACTTCAGGAAGGCATTTGATACGGTTCCGCACTTACGTTTAGTGAAAAAAAATACGAGCTTACGGAATATCGGACCAGGTTTGTGATTGGATTCAGGATTTCCTAGAAGAAAGAACACAACATGTCATTCTTAACGGTTCAAAATCTGCAGATGTAGAGGTAATTTCGGGAGTACCGCAGGGAAGCGTGATAGGACCTTTATTGTTTACAATATACATAAATGACTTAGTTGACAACATCGGTAGCTCCGTGAGGCTATTTGCAGATGACACGGTTGTCTACAAGAAAGTAGCAACATCAGAAGACTCGTACGTACTCCAGGAGGACCTGCAGAGGATTAATGCATGGTGCGACAGCTGGCAGCTTTCCCTAAACGTAGATAAATGTAATATAATGCGTATACATAGGGGCAGAAATCCATTCCAGTACGATTATGCCATAGGTGGTAAATCATTGGAAGCGGTAACGACCGTAAAATACTTAGGAGTTACTATCCGGAGCGATCTGAAGTGGAATGATCACATAAAACAAATAGTGGGAAAAGCAGGCGCCAGGTTGAGATTCATAGGAAGAATTCTAAGAAAATGTGACTCATCGACGAAAGAAGTAGCTTACAAAACGCTTGTTCGTCCGATTCTTGAGTATTGCTCATCAGTATGGGACCCTTACCAGGTTGGATTAATAGAAGAGATAGACATGATCCAGCGAAAAGCAGCGCGATTCGTCATGGGGACATTTAGTCAGCGCGAGAGCGTTACGGAGATGCTGAACAAGCTCCAGTGGCGGACACTTCAAGAAAGGCGTTACGCAATACGGAGAGGTTTATTATCGAAATTACGAGAGAGCACATTCCGGGAAGAGATGGGCAACATATTACTACCGCCCACATATATCTCGCGTAATGATCACAACGAAAAGATCCGAGAAATTAGAGCAAATACGGAGACTTACAAGCAGTCGTTCTTCCCACGCACAATTCGTGAATGGAACAGGGAAGGGGGGATCAGATAGTGGTACAATAAGTACCCTCCGCCACACACCGTAAGGTGGCTCGCGGAGTATAGATGTAGATGTAGATGTACTTTCAAAAAAATGGTTCAAATGGCTCTGGGCACTATGGGACTTAACATCTGTGGTCATCAGTCCCCTAGAACTTAGAACTACTTAATCTCAACTAACCCAAGGACATCACAAACATCCATGC
This sequence comes from Schistocerca serialis cubense, assembly GCF_023864345.2. Classification (NCBI taxonomy): domain Eukaryota; kingdom Metazoa; phylum Arthropoda; class Insecta; order Orthoptera; family Acrididae; genus Schistocerca; species Schistocerca serialis. The sequence continues at coordinate 464,252,253 of NC_064640.1, read as the reverse complement.
CCGAGGCAGGATTCGAACCTGCGACCGTGGCGGTCACGCGGTTCCAGACTGTAGCGCCTAGAACCGCACGGCCACGCCGGCCGGCCAAGAACTTTCATTTATCCATATTTTCCACAGTGTTATGTATTTTTCCACATTTTTACAATTTTTTCGTATTTTCCATTTTTCCATATTGTTCACAAATTTAGGTTTCTCCCAATTTTTTGGATTTTTAGTATTTTACCAGAATTTTACATATTTTATCCTATTATGTAAGTTTGGTACAACTGCTCTAGACGTCATGTGAACGTCACCACATGATGTCACATCAAAGTCATAATGGTCTCAGCCGCTTACAATGCAGCATCATGTGCTCAAAAGCATTCGAATTATTTATGATTGCTATGCCACTACTACATCACTGATGCGTGTGTGTGTGTGTGTGTGTGTGTGTGTGTGTGTGTGTGTGTGTGTGTGTGTGTGTGTGTGTGTGTGTATGTGTGATGTTATTGCGTATGGGTTAAAAAAGAAACCCTTCCCCTATTGGCACGAATAATGATATCACGACATATTCCACAAAATAAATGACATCATAGCAAATTTTATAAGCACAGCAGTTCACCAGTTTCCAACCAAAGATACTCTATGTATAGGAAATACCACACCACAACAGATAAAATATAGCTAAGTAACTACTACGTTACTAGACTGTAGGATGTCATATTTTTTGTGTTAAGATGAGCGTTTCGTTGGAAATAATGACGTCATGATTAATTTATGAAGTCATAGCAAAGTTCAGTGGTTTAGCGATTTCCAAACAAAGATACATGTGAAATTTCATCATTTTTTCACTTGGTGTTGGCTGCATTTTTTGCTGTGGGTACACTTTTCTTCATAAGTAAGAGAGATTCTTCGATGAATTTTGCACAGCATACAAACCATACTTACAGGTGTATGAAACTCTAGAATTTCCCAAATCTGTTAAAAACTGCGGTAAAAATTGAGATAATTAACTATAAAATTCGAGTTTTCTCTATACACAAAGTTTAAAACGTAACAGGCCATTCATTTTTCCATAGATTAAATAAATTCTAGAGTTTCATACACCTGTAAGTATGGTTTGTAAGCTGTGCAAAATTCATCGAAGAATCTCTCTTACTTATGAAGCAAAGTGTACCTATAGCAACAAATGCAGCCAACAGTAAGTGAAAAAAATCATGAAATTTCACATTTAAAAAATATTATTTTTTCGTGTTTTTGAACTTCCACTGCTATGAGTGTGAATCCTGAATCCTTCCTGGTCATGCTGACAAAGTTTTATGAATTTATTTGTAAAAGTATAGACAGTGCAAATTAAAATGTCCTGTGGTGCCTCTCCTTCTCGAAGTCGGCCCGTTTGACATCCTACCCCCCTTAACTGAATTGTCCCGCTCTGTCCTCTGTCTGGGTAACATTTTCTGTTACTTGTCCAAACTGGAAATTAATATTTCAGTTTTGTGTTTAGGTTTCTCCCAATTTTTTGGATTTTTAGTAAGCTGTCGTTGAGCAATGTTTCATAGAAAAGTGCCGTTTCATATCATTCCTTGACAACGGTTAGTGATTCACTACACAATAAGCAAACAGGTTTATATTTTTACGGATTATAGAAATAATCCTCGGTCCATTACTCCTGGAACTGACTACATTCAGCATCTACTTTTGTGATCTAAATGCCATCCTTTTGCGAATATACTTAGCGACTACGCACGGAAATACTTGCACGGAATTAACAAGCAACAAGCATGAAACTTCACATGCGAACCAAAAACGAAAAATTAGTTTGTTCACGAAGTTATGGCTAATGTTGTCGTTGTTAAAATCGGCACATTTCGCCAGTAGACGGTAATTTTCTTGCAATTGTCGACTAACACCGACGTTTGTGACCTGTAGACGTGTAGCACAGATTAGGCACTAGGTAGTAAACAACATATGTGTGTTTTCAGCACTGATTCAGAGACGAAAATACTTACCCCCGCATTCCTTCAAGGCAGTGAGCTGTTTTGCCCCCTCGTCACACGCACATGAGCACATGACCATAAATTCGCGCTCAGACTGGAAATGAGTTTCTCTTTGTTGCTCAAAATGATGCTGCACATGCGCAGGGTAAGCAAAACTTTCACTCGTCTGCATCATGAGCTGCAAATCAGAAGCGTGCCGAGCGTCGGAGCAAATATCCGAAAATGCGTCCCGGGCTGAGTACGATGAGAGCGCCTCGCTCTCTCACCCCGCGGGATTGAATCCAACCGCGGGTCGGATCCTGCCCGCATGCCACCGGTTTCCCACCGTGGCGTAGGTAGTCAGCCCGTACTCTGCCTTTCTGTGTGATACAAGTTTGAAACAGGACACTGAAGTATTCTGGCAGATTCAGCCAGCATATCGTTAGTCTGTTTTCACGCACGTGAATTACGAGAATATTCTCATTAAACTCTTTTTCGTAGCTATGTTAATTACAGAAACATCGGTATCAGTTTCGTTTTTTCAAATATAACTGTAGTAATTTCCGCTGACACTATCGCAGTTCTAATAGAGGTGAGTTACGTGCCGGCCGGAGTGGTCGTGCGGTTCTAGGCGCAACAGTCTGGAACCGCGAGACCGTTATGGTCGCAGGTTCGAATCCTGCCTCGGGCATGGATGTGTGTGATGTCTTTAGGTTAGTTAAGTTTAAGTAGTTCTAAGTTCTAGGGGACTGATGACCTCAGATGTTAAGTCCAATAGTGCTCAGAGCCATTTGAACCATTTTTGAGTTACGTGGCTTTTCACCCTTCAAAATTGGATTAGTGGTTTGGGAGAATGTGTGTTTAATGTGTGTGAAATCTTATGGGACTTAACTGCTAAGGTCATCAGTCCCTAAGCTTACACACTACTTAACCTAAATTATCCTAAGGACAAACACACACAGCCATGCCCGAAGGAGGACTCGAACCTCCGCCGGGACCAGCCGTACAGTCCATGACTGCAGCGTCTTAGACCGCTCGACTAATCCCGCACGGCGGTTTCGGAGAAATTCCAATATTTAGAACTTAGGATTTATCTGTTTTGAATATGAAACCAATTGCTATTGGATGCTTAAGTTCATGATTTCATGCACAGGTAAGGAAATACGTCACATCAAACAAAGGAGAAATCAGAGAGTACCATCGCCTCAATATCCGTTAAAATGAACACAGAGGAGATTTGGCTTTCATTCTGTCTGTATCGTACGCTTGCATCGAGTGTTGATTGGCTGAAAAAAAAGTCTTTCACAAACATTACGAACAATCAACAATGAGAAAAGTTCAAGTGTACACACAAAGGTATCCAACCAGTCAAACGATCCAGCGAATGGGCAGAAACTTATCTGAGGGCACTGGAATGCTACGCAGAGTGTAAGGAGCAATGCTATACCGAACGGAGAAGATGAAACAGATGTTCTGGAAGCTGTTTCTCATAATCTACATGTTAGCTCCAGAGAAGCTGCAAGTGCCCCTGGAACGTCAGCCGAGCATTGTTCACATTTTTCACGCAAACACCGTCCATCCATATCATATACTGAGGCGACAAAGTCATGAGAGACCGCTGTGCACGTATACACATGGCGGTAGTATCGCGTACACAAGGTATAAAAGAGCAGTGCATTGGCGGATCTGTCATTTATCCTCAAGTGAATAATGTAAAAAGGTTTACGGTGTGATTATGGCTGCAGAACGGGAATTAACAGTGGTAGTGGGAGCTAAACGCGTACGGAATTCCATTTCGGAAATCGTCAGGCAGTTCATCAGAATTGCGAGCTCCACAGTGTCAAGAGTGTACCGAGAATGCCAAATTGCAGGCAATCTTAACTGTGCCCAAACAGGCCATGAAGGCCCAGAGGTACCGACGGGCAACTGTGTCATCCACATCTCACAGGCGTTACTGGATGCGAATATGGAGGGGCATGTGGTCAGCACACCGCTCTCCCGGCCGTTTGTCAGTTTACTAGACCGAGGCATTTCCTCTCACCACGGAAAACGCAGGGGCCGACGGCAATCATGTAACGACTGAGAGCAGCGACGTTTGCGTAGACTTGTCAGTGCTAACAGACAAGCCACGCTGCGTCAAATAACAGCAGAAATCAATGTAGGACGTACTACGGAAGTATCAGTTAGGACACTGCGGGACAATATGGGCTATGGCAGCAGACGACCGTGCTAACAGCACGACATCGCCTGCAACGCGTCTACTCGGCCTGTGATCATATCAGCTGGCCACTAGACGACTGGAAGAGCGTTTTGTCGTCAGATGAGTCCCGATTTCATTTGGTAAAAGCTGACCGTAGGATTCGAGTGTAGTGCAGACCCCACGAAGCCATGGAGCCAAGTTGTCAACAAGGCCCTTTGCAAACTGGTGGTGGCTAGATAATAGTGTGGACTGTATTTACATGGAAAGGACTGGCTCCTCTGGTCCAGCTGAATCGATCATCGACTGGAAATGGTTATTTTCGGCTACTCTGAGACTGTTTGCAGCCATTCATGGACTTCATGTTCTCAAACAACGATGGAATTCTCACTAGGCCACAATTATTCGCGACTGGTCTGAGGAACATTCAGGAATGATTTACTAGCACAGATCGCAGACATCAATCCCATTGAACACATATGAGACATAATCTAGAGGTCAGTTAGTGTACAAAATCCTGCACTGGCTACGATTTCGTGATTATGGATCAGTATTCCTGCAGGGGACTTCCAACGACTTTTTGAGTCCATGCCACGTCGAGTTGCTGCACTGCGACGGGTTAAAGGAGGTCCGACACGATATTAAGAGGTATCCCATGATTCATTGTATCTCGTTTCTCAATCCGATTTAACAGCTGGATTGCAGGTGCAGCTTGGATTCCATCGTTCTAATGCGACATCAGGACAATAGGTCATTTCTTGAAAGAATTCTCTTTACCTATGTAGCTACTTTCACAAATCGGCGAAAGCTGATTATAAGAAATATACATCATAGGACCGCTGAGAATCCGCTCTGGTTGAGGCAGCTCGAACATTAGTAGGACGTGAACTCTTGGTTTGACATTAGTGGAGACTCCTTTGTGGGACTTATTTCAGTGGAGAATCATGAACGATTAAAAGTTAGGCACAAATTCCTAGCGAAGTGCTACAGACTCACTTAAACGAAGTACATCTTAAAGTACGTATATGTATGTAGTTCCATCACGATGGCTGCGTGGCTCACTACTCTCTTATGGCAAGGAAATCACTTAGCCAGCTCTTCCCTAATCGCTGGATAGGGAGTGAATGATTTATCAGTTGGCTAACCCAGCATGTTAATGTGATTTGAAATTTCAAAGATGAAGTCTATGCACAAGATCTGACCCAGGAGGATTTAAAACGTACCATTACTTCATCATTTGCAATAATATTTAAGGAATCTCTTCAGTCTGCCCAGAAGGCCTTTCATCCGTGACCGCTTACGTATGCTGCAGTAGACGGTGAGGATTTCGAATAGTTGATAACATAAGTGAAATTTTAACGAAGTGACGATTTTCCTTTGTCATTTCCTTTTCATTGCTGTCTATTATACAGTATTGCAGTGTAAGGATGTATCTTCATATTAAACTCATAATGTGAAGTTATAGTTTAACAATCCTTACATCTCAAGTCCCCGTTTTACAAAACTATTCAGTTCTTTACACTCATCATCTCAGAAAACTCGGGGAGAAACAAGAATACAACGGGTTAAAAAGGACAGGTCTGTTACCGTAGTTAACTGGCGAATGAGGCCACTATTCTGCTTTTGTAAGTAGACTCTCTCAGCTGCGTCCAGCTGGAGACCCCCACCAGACTGACATGACTGTTTCGTATAACAACACTAGCTTCCTCATAAAACAGCAGTAGGTTTCGTGTTCAAAATATATAAACCTTAACTTCTAAATAATATTATTTCTCCGAACTAGTAATCGTATTTTGAAGCATGAAACGTCGTTGAATTCGCCCCTTTCAGAACTATTACACTACTATCAGAAATTACTATGGATTAGTTTGAAAATTTTGAGTTGATACCGATATACCTATCATTAATAAAGCTATATAAGAGACTGTACGCTGTGTAGTGCGAACTTTGTCGCAATTATTTTGGCTGAAACAGAATTACGCTATCTTAAACTAAGATGAATCACCCTGCATATTCCTGGTAAACGCGTGACCACTATATTTTACAGTTTTGAAGAGTGTATGGTGAGGGAGGGCAAGACGCCGTGCCCCAGTACAATAACACCGATTCAACTAATTAAGATCAAGATTCAGCTGTAAAGAATGAGACTATATTTCCAAACCAGTATGTTGAGCTCGAAAGGGACATGGTCACAGAAGAAGACAGCCTAGTTGCCTACCGAAAAGGAGATAATAATGTAAGATAGCATCCAAGTGAATTGGCTGTTGTGTTAAGTGAATAAAAGGCTAGCATTAACAACTGAAGAAATCAAACAGTCGTGTGAAAAATATGTCACTGTAACCATGCAAGTGGAAAATTTCCCTGCAGTCGCAACTCTCGCACTTCAAATAGTTCTGGTGCTCAAATTTAGAATCTTCCCGCCGCCTCACCGTCCAAGGTGCTGCTACAGGCGGGTGTAAAATGCATGTGTACAACGGCAAATATTGAACGCCAAAATGATGATGACTACCCCCTGAAGCAGATCTTAGGATCTCTTAATGCTCTTCAACATATAAATTACAACCTCAAATTACAGGAATGATTAAGGCAACTAATACTACTAAATGATAAACGTAGTTTCTTTTCATACGTTTATTGTAGATTAAGGAACAACCCTTTATTACAAATGTCTATATTTCCTAACTTAAGTTGCTGATCAATTACCCAACTCTGCCCATTTTTACGGCCACACGATGTAATATAAATAACACGAAATGACTGACATATCAAACACTAGAAGACACTACTTTCAAAGATGATCTACGGTCCTGTGGAACCTCAGTGGAAATAAACTAGCGTGATCACGGCTGTTTAGCTTTATAGCCCTAATAAGCGAAAGCAATTAGCAATATTACCATATGTGATGATTTGTCGGAGTGATGGTTCTAGTACACGTCTGCGACGATGGAAGAACTCCAGCCACAAAATAAACCTCTTTCAAACACTAGGACGGCAGAAGACGGTCTTCTGACTAATACACTCTAATACTGTCTTCTCCTCTCTGTGTTCTACAGACGAGAAACGCTAACTCCCAGCCACAAGGAAGGAGTTCAAATAACGTCCTAACGTAAGTATAGGCAGAAGAAACGGTCTCAATCACTGAACACTGCGTACTTAACGACGACTTCGAACCTGGAGGCGAAGTCCAGAATCGTATAAGTTCGCAATAGTACTGTGCCTAACCATTCTAACTATAAACTCTCCTGAGAGCAAAGACAGCAATTCCGCCTGTACCAACAAAGCTGATACTGAGCGACTGTCCCACATGGGAGCTCAAAATTGAAATACTCTTCCTCCCCACCACTGGCTTCCCAGCAAGATTCAAATGGTTCAAATGGCTCTGAGCACTATGGGACTCAACATCTTAGGTCATAAGTCCCCTAGAACTTAGAACTATTTAAACCTAACTAACCTAAGGACATCACACACACGCATGCCCGAGGCAGGATTCGAACCTGCGACCGTAGCAGTCCCGCGGTTCCGGACTGCAGCGTCAGAACCGCACGGCCACCGCGGCCGGCTCCCAGCAAGACTCGGCTCCCCTCCCTAGTAACTACAGAAGGCGAATCATCTTCACGAAACCAAGGAATATTCTCCTTCTCTACAAATTCTTCTAAACATCGACCAACCATATTTTAGTCTTTGGTCATCCAGCGCGGAAAGATTGCGAGGGAATACCTACACTCGTACAATGGTACGCTTCTGAGTAAAAGTCCTTGAAAATAACCTAGCCTGCATGATTTATGAGGTGGCACTTCCTCGTTCCTTTCATCTGTTTCCAAGATTTGCAAAGTTCCCGGTTATCCTTCTGGTCCGGCTGCATGACCGGCAGGCCACGACTCTATTGTGCTCCAGCGCTCAGGTGCCCCAACGTCCGTCTTGCTACTTCCTGTGTTTAAGCACGACCAACACACCTGTGCAGGCCTTCCACCCAGGGCTTGAGTTCCACCTGCCGTTTCATCTCCACTGGCGGTCCAACCTCTACTAATATAGGCAATCATTCATTACGCCGTTTTGATAATAAAGACACTCCGTCACCTTTCATGCAAAAGCGTTAAAAATTATTTACAAGGCGTACATGACGATGTCAGTCTTTTTAAATATTCATATATACGATGTACAACCTATCAAACGATACTTAATTGTGGTCGTAGGTCACGGCAAAGTATGTAGATGAGTGCTTGTAAGGTGCGAAATTATAGCCACCTTACAGCCTCTTCTGGCTGATGGCGAAAAATTACGCTTGGGTGCGGGTCAGGCGAATGTCGCAGAGTCTCCTCTGCTGACTGCGCGAGAACTCCAGGCTTCTTCGGGAATACCAACGCAGAGTAAGTCGTCTTCAACAACAAAATCTATCATATCTATAATCTAACTGCTACATATCCCAACTGTGAGCATGTTGAAAGTAAACGTAAGTTCAAATTCAAATGGCTCTGAGCACTATGGGACTTTACTTTTGAGGTCATCATTCCCCTAGAACTTAGAATTACTTAAACCTAACTAACCTAAGGACATCACGCACACCCATGCCCGAGGCAGCATTCGAACCTGCGACCGTAGCGGTAGCGCGGTTCCAGACTGTAGCGCCTAGAACCGCTCGGCCACCAGGCTGGCTAAACGTAAGGATACTGTAAACTACGCTCCATGAGTTTTGTGAAAATAGTTAACATACCTATTCCTTAACTGAGAAGCCACATAATAAATAGATAATAATATAATCACAATTTAGCGCTAAAAATTGTCATACCACACAAATTTACGTCAACTTCTATGCAGGAAGAGTTTAAGTTAGAAGCTCATATGTCTGCCCACCTTGTAAGAGTACAAGGTATAACTTTAGGAGTGGGTGCATCGTTTTAAAAATCTTCAATAGCTACAATGGACGCCTACCACGGAGCCTAATTCAGAACAACGAAACACCTGTTGTAAAATCGGAGACGTGTGTCGTTACACTCAGAAGTGAGTCACTCCCCTCTGTACGCTAATGAGCCAAAAGATTATGATCATCTGCTTATCAGAGTGTTGGTACACCTGTGGAGCGCAATACAGCAGCTATTCTACGTAACATGGATTCGACAAGGGTTGGTACATTTCCGGAGAAATGCAGCACAGTATGTCCACGCACAGGTCACAGAATTCCCATAAATTAAGGATGTGTGGTGTATGGGTGCTGAGCTGGTGCACAGCGTCCCAGATGGAACTATCGGGTTCGGATCAGTCAAGTTTGCTGGCCAAGACAATAGCGTGAGTTCACTACCATGCTCCTCAAATGACTGGCCTTGCGATACGGACAGTTAACCTGCTGGAAGATGTCATCGCCGACGGGGAAAACAAGGATGAAGGGATGCAGGTGGTCCAAGGAGTCCTTCTATTATTACCATAAGTCTCTTGCAAGATCAGGTGAATGTTCCCAGCAACGTAATACTACCCCAAAGTCTTGCGCCCGTTGCTCCAAGCACGTTTCGAGCAAACGTTACTTCGGCTGACAGCGTATCCGGAAACGACTATTGACATGGCATAACAAGAAACGTGATTCATCAAACCAGGTGCACCTTTCCATCGATTAAGGATTCAATTTCGACGGACCTGCGCCCATTGCAAACATATTTTACTATGTCGTTGAATAACATGGGAACACATAAGGGTCATTTGTTGCAGAGCACCACGTTCCACAATGTGCAGATTGAACGGTGTCCTCTGTAACACTTGTGACTCCGCCAGTGTTGTACTCTGTCGTCAGGTCTGTCTTAGATCGCCGCCTAACCTGCTTACCAAAACGGACAAGCCTCCGACCTTCATGTTCTGCAATGAGGCATGGATGTCCAACATCTCGTCGCCTACTTGTGGTATAACCGTTCTTCAAGCACTTCCCATACATGCTTATGACAGGAGCGCGCGAAAAGCCGACCAACTTTGCCGTTTCCGCCTTCTTTCTCTACGCCAGGCCTTAACAGACAGCCTTCCGTCAATGTCGCTTATGTCAGTGGATCTCCACATCATCGCTAGAATGATTACCGATTGGTCTATTCGCTACTGAGTTATTTTCCTTGATGCATCATGTGCCCTAACGCCAACAGGTAGCATTCTATCTCGTAGTGGTCAGTGGTCATAATGACTTGGCTCATCAGTGAATGTTTATTTTTTGAGACCCTCCCGGACAGCACACCGCTTCTAGTATTCGGGGAGGCAAACCAGTCCCTGATTGAATTCGCCAGAAGGATGAACCATGAGAGCCGGTGGTCCGGCCAGCCTAGATGTGGTTTTAGACGGTTTCCCACATCCGACGAAGTGAATACCACGCTGGTACCCTTGTCCCGCCTAAATTACACCTTTCGAAAACATTTCGAAAACCTTCTCACACTTTCACAGGGGTTAGCACCAGAGGCAGACGGATGGGATACACAAATTTCATTCTGTGGAGTGGGGTGGAGGGATGGCGACAGGAAGTACATCCGATCACCCTCTATCACTAACATTGCCAAATGCAAATTAACAAGCCAAATCCACAAAGACAGGGATAAGGTCATGAAGGAGAAGAGTGTATATTTATTTTTACGGAATAAGATGAGAAGTTAGCCCTTATGTTCCACATTTTAGAAAGTGCTGCATTTGAGTAAGATATGGACATGTTACTAAGCAGTGCCAGAGACAAAAGAGATGTGGGAAGTGTGGAGGAGACCATTCCAAATAACGATGTCAGTCGAATCAAGTCGTTTGCGTACACCGCGCAAGTGACAACTTGGCTTTTAAATGGCTAGCCAAAGAATTTTCCTCATGCGATAACACTTCCTACAGAGCCGCTAAAGGATTTCTGAGAAATAGGACATACTCTGTCGTTTAGTCAAAACTATACGAAACCAGCTCTTGTAACACTTCTGTTGGAACCATGTCGAAATTTCCACCTCTGTATCGATATTATAACTGTCTCTCACCTCATAATCAGCAACAACTGTCCACTCCCCACTATATTATGATCCCCCAGCCTTCTCTTCATGACAAGAGGAAACAAATGGGCAGCCACACTCCTCTTCTTGACACGTTCGCCGGACAGAGGCGCAGCGCACTCGCATTCGGGAAGGCGCTGGTTCAAATCCCCGCCCAACCATCCAGATTTAGGTTTACCGTGGTATACCTAAATCACTCCCGAAAAATTCCGGGATGGTTCCTCTGAAAAATGCCTGGTCGATTTCCTTCTCCAGTCTAGAAATATTCCGAGCTTCTACGCCTATAATAGCCTCGATGTCGACGGGATGTTAATCCGTAATATTCCATTTTCTCGTACAGAGGAGAGTAAGATCGCTTAACATCCACAACAACCATATATGCTCCGTTTTCATTGCTCAGGGAAAGATATACTATATTTACAACATCAATATGACCACAGAGGATTGGCGGCAAATAGTGTTTCAAGTTACTCGTACTTCCTCATTTCTCAAATGAAGTTTTGGGGGAAGGTAAAAAAGAAAAAGTGATTAGTATCGTTATCTTAGCAGGTGAAATGTCAAGGCCGTGGAATAGAATCAGCTTAATTGACATCAGGAACCATTATAACAAGTATCTTTTTATCCCTCTTTGTTTTAGGCGCCATTGGCTTGCCAGAAAATATTTAATACAAAAGATAGCGTTAACGACACACACGGTCATTAATAAACATGAAATGCTACAAACTCTTCTACGTGACATAAAATTATATCGATCCCCAGATTTATTCAGAAATTTTCATATGTTGAAAAATCTGTCCGAAAATACCATAATCGAGGAGACTTCCTGTGTATTAATGCTCTTTTCGACTCTGCACGTCTGCCTTTCAGTATTATAGTTGCAGTTTTGTGTAACCGCTGGTCTAAAACTTCAACTTGCTCAACAGAACACAACTCCATGAAAAATGAGGCGAAGGTGTCGTTACACAGTGTGTTCCAGGAGGAAAAGTCAGTATTCAGGGCTACGAGAGGAACGATAATTCAAAGCAGAAAAGTCTAGCAAAAATTGGCTCTAAGATACGTACTTTAAGAGCAATGAGCACTTATGCACCTTCGATATTGTGAAGCAAATATCTTCTACTGCAAACACTTTTCTTTAACTACTTTAAGAAGAGTTAACATGGAGCAAAACAAGAAAAAAGGTCTAGTAAAAATTGTTTCTAAAATGCATAACTTAAGAGCTATGAGCGCTTGTTCAGCAGAGATGTGTTTCATAGTAGTGAAGATGAACAAATGCTAATAGGTCGTAAGGTACGATTTTAGAGCCCATGTTTATTGGAGTTACTGAATAATGACCATTTCTCCTGGGACACCCTCTATACACTGATGGTTCAAATATCGCGTCAGAAGATAATTGTAGGTGTGCTCTGTTGTGTCTGATAACAGATCGCCACTAACAGTGCAAGCATCCATTATCAGCCTCTTCCTATGCAATGAAAGCAGAAGGAATCATGAAGGCTACGATGTATTCTTTATTTCATAACGACGGAAAGAATAGAATTATTGCTGATGCAAAAAGCCTTCTCAGTGCCATTCAGAGCAGGAGTTGACAAAAAAAGGCAGCAGACTTGTCACAGACATGGCGAACGGGGAAATTGAATGGCCCTGGTTAGATAGATATGTTAATACGCTTTGAACAAAACCTCATGCAGGCATTTTGTACAACGAAATACGAGCTTCCGTCGATAGACCAATTTCTTACATCAAGTAAAAATTGAAGTTAATTCCCAGTGGTAAGAGAAATAGACCACATCAAACGTAAATAAAGAAAAATATTATGGGTGAGTTCAACCCCACATACCTCGCTTATTTTGTTCTCATATCATGCAAATACACTAAATAGCTATTACAGTGTAGTCCGGCTGATGACAAATAAATATCAATAAAAAAGAAGAAAAAGAGTGGCTGAATGTAGGAACTGAAAGTCATACAGTTCTGATCAGTTATTTCATATCTGATGCATTTAAAGTCAGGGAAGGAGTGTGTGGATGAATTTGAAGACGAGGACTATGTAATGAGGAGGCAGTACAGTTTTGCGACTCCTCATGCACTGACAAACATACATGCTGCGTCCATTGACATCCTCAGTTCTGTTATTGATGTATGGCTGAAGCAGATGGAGCGGATTTTCAGGACTTGCAACATGACCCTCTGCGTCCATACATGGGTCGCAGTAACCACGCGCCATTCCGTGCTTCTACGCCTATAATAACCTCGATGTCGACGGGATGTTAAGCCGTAATATTCCATTTTCCCGTACAGAGGAGAGTAAGATCGCTTAACATCCACAACAACCATGTATGCTCCGTTTTCATTGCTCAGGGAAAGATATACTATGTTTACAACATCAATATGACCACAGAGGATTGGCGGCAAATAGTGTTTCAAGTTACTCATACTTCCTCATTTCTCAAATGAAGTTTTGGGGGAAGGTAAAAAAGAAAAAGTGATTAGTATCGTTATCTTATCAGGTGAAATCTCAAGGCCGTGGAATAGAATCAGCTTAATTGACATCAGAAACCATTATAACAAGTATCTTTTTATCCCTCTTTGTTAAGATCGCTTAACATCCACAACAACCATATATGCTCCGTTTTCATTGCTCAGGGAAACATATACTATGTTTACAACATCAATATGACTACAGAGGATTGGCTAGAATTCCTTCTGTTTCGTTGTTTTTCATGTAGTAAGTACTTTATCAACGGACTCAGCATAGTTGCGTGTTCGGATTATCAAACAGAACTCAGTTCGTCGTTATTAATTAGGAGACATTTTAAGACGCAAAAGTAGTGTCTGACACACGGTAGGATCGTTACTATTCCATCTATACATAAATGACATGCTAGGTATTGACCAAATACGGTCGAATGGGGCTAAAACTTGTATAGTCGCAAAGTTGTACAGTGGTAGGAGGGAGTTCTATGAAAATACTAGAAGTCTTCACCTTGGTGTATAAGTGTGGGGGAGGGGGAGGGGGGATTTAAAGAGCACTTTTTATGTTTTTCTCGAACAACTCGAAAACCGCGGCTTATAGCGAAAATGTACCCCAGTACTAAATTAAACTGCATTATCTCCAAAAGAAAGCCCTATTGATCTGTTGTCTATGACTAATAGTTTCCGCATTGCAAGGAATGCTAAAACCGTGGTTTTAACGATATAAAATTAATTTTTGTTGTTAAATGAAGTGGTGTAAGAACAAATATTAAATGCGTGTACCACGTGTAGATCCAGTAAAGTCGTATTAAGACAGAAACTGTTGTTGTGGGGGTGTAACAGGGTAGAGGGAAGAGGGCGGGGTGGAGTGCAGAAGCGCGAGTTAAGGTAGGTCGCCGAATAGTGGTTATGCACTTCCCTCCTTCATAAGTCTGCAAATTGATACTCCACTCTGTCTGCCCTAGTACGTCACAAGATACCACTACAGGGTGTTTAAAGGTATACCGACCCTCTGAAACGTGCCCTACTAATCATTGGCGCCACTATGTGCAGACATGCCCGAGGAGCGTTAATTTTCCACAAAGTGCGTTAACACTACATGGAATACAGTTATGAGTTACTAATAACACTAAAGCGAAAAACGCATATGAACATAATTTACGTAAATCTCAGCACACTGAGGAGATACTGACTCTCAGTCATACTGTACGGCGACTCTACAGGAAAAGGCAATTTTCCCACCTATAAGCGCTGCTCACTTTGAAGTTTACAGGAAGAGTATTCGTCCCCAGCATTTCCTCTTCAGTTCTCTAGGCTGAAGAGCCTGTCTCAAATATGACGTGCTGTCAAGAAGTATTCGACACTGTCGATTTCATTGTCTCCGCTATCACCGGCTGGAATATTTTTCACAGCATTAGGGATATCAAATGCATCACTCCAACCTCAGCTATCCCGGCGTCTGAAGAGGCCCAGAGGCATAAACTATCTCCCTCTGCGACAGAAGTAGGTCACCTCGGTGTTATGGAAGACATAAACATTATCAGTCCCCTTCCATCAGACATATTACTCTCAACTTCGAAGATATACTATGGCTGTGTGACAGGTGGCTACAATCAGTGCAGCTCACACTACATGTGCAGCAATTCCTGAATGGAAGAGATTTATGCACGCTATCAGTAACACAGTTAATGGTGAGAGAAGTTTAGTAACTTTATGGTCATTCATTAATCAAACACCAATTGAGTACGGTACAATTACATGTCTTTGCAATGTGCTGTGTGCGATAGAGAGCAGCAAGGTGCCATATTTACAAATCCAATCCTTTCCTATCAACTTTACAAAGCTCCCTGACAACACTACACTTAAAAATTATACACTTCTCAGTTATTCTTTTGGGAACGTGTTTTATATGGAATCGCACTTAACAACTCCAAATAAGTACTCATTTAATAAACCGAGCCGGCCGGAGTGGCCAAGCGGTTCTAGGCACTATAGTCTGGAACCGCGAGACCGCTACGGTCGCAGGCTCCAGTGCTGCCTCGGGCATGGATGTGTGTGATGTCTTTAGGTTAGTTAGGTTTAAGTAGTTCTAAGTTGTAGGGGACTGATGACCTCAGAAGTTAAGTCCCATAGTGCCCAGAGCCATTTGAACCATTTGAGCCAATAAACCGAAAATAACTTTACTAGATAAACACATGCAAAGTGAAGTTATTTTGCCTGCTCACATAAGGGAACTGGGCAGGAAATATTGGGGAGGAATACTCTGTAAATCGAAAAGCGAGCAGCGCTCGTTGTGGGGAAGTTTCCTTCTCCGTACGAACGCTACAGCCGCCGTACAGAACGACTAACAACTAATTTCTCCTCTAGCATAAATTTACATAGATTCTATCCATGTGCGTTTCTTGTGTCAGTATCATTAGAAACTCATGTCTGTGTTCCATGTGGTGTTAATGCAATTTGTCGAAAATAAAGGGCCTCCGGCCATCTGTGGGCACTATGTCGTCAGTGATTGAAAATGCGAGCTATGGAATGGTCACTGTAACTTTGTGTAACAGCCTGTAGTTGCTTCTTGTGGCGTACTGGGATACAGAGAGTGGGGATTCCTCCTTCTTGTTTAATCTGCAGACCTACGAAGGAGGATAATGCATGAACACAATCCGGTGACGTGCCTTCACTCACGCGTCTATCCTCCTCCCCCTTCCTCCACCACGTTACACTACTAGAACACATCTTATCCCTTAATATCGATCTGCTGCACTTAGATGTGGTATACACATTTATTGTTTGGTCTAAATCCACTTCATTTGACAATAAACATTAATTTTATGCCATTAAAATACTACCGTAATAATCTGCGACTTTTATATACCCTGCTACAAAGAAATTATTAGTCCCAGAGAAAGTCGTAGGATCGTTTTTGTTGTAAATTTGAAGTAGTTCAATTTTGTACTTGTAAACATTTACGCTAGCCACAACAGTTTTCGAATAGTTCTAGAAAAACAGTAAGAAATTGACTTTTAAAAGCCCCCCCCCCCACACACACACACCCGACGCTCATCACACCCCACAGGTAGGGAGTTCAAGTATGTTTTTCATGACACTCCTTCGTACTAGTGTACAAAAATTTGCACCTACACGAATTTCTGCCCCTAATTTTCTTTCGTTGAGTGAATTATCTGAGACTGCTTGTAGACGACGCAATTAAATACACGGAAGTCACGTCACTAGAACATTTCACCGTAATGTAGAAAGACATGAACATGCTCAGCGCATTCTTCAAAGATAGGAAACCGACACTAAACATCAACAAATGTAAAGTATTACGTACACGTAGCCGAACACAGCCTACATCACCGAACAATGATAGCAATCACTCAGAAACATCAGACTTAGTGGCTCAATTCGAAGATATTTAAACAGGAACGGCCAGATACATTTTGTTGTGAGAAAAGCAGATACGAGGCTGATGTAAACTGCAAAAACTCTAGGGAAAAGTAAAAAGGACGAAGGTGGCTCACAAAAGTATAGTCTTACAAGTTCCTGAGTATTGTTTGCCAGTCAATGACTCTTACCCACAGCGATTAAGGACAGCGACAAAGAAATCTGAAGAGATGCGCGAATCGTCACGGGGTTGTTTAATTAGTGCGATAGCGTCACAAAAATTTTCAATAACTTCCTCTGGCAAATGCTACAGGAAAGAATTTTTGTATTGTCTACTATTTTACATCTAATGCTTTGTAATTGTGTGTTATAAGCCGAGTCAGCAAAAGTATGAGTTCTTTACAGAATCATCTCGTATAATCGTCATCATGAAAGTGCCGGCCGCGGTGGTCTCGCGGTTCTAGGCGCTCAGTCCGGAACTGCGCGACTGCTACGGTCGCAGGTTAGAATCCTGCCTCGGGCATGGATGTGTGTGATGTCCTTAGGTTAGTTAGGTTTAAGTAGTTCTAAGTTCTAGGGGACTGATCACCACAGATGTCCCATAGTGCTCAGAGCCATTTGAACCATTTTTTCATGAAAGTAAAATAAAAGATACTTGGACTGACTCGGAACCATTCCTACAGTCGTTGTTGTCCAGTTATGTTCGTGAACGCATTAGAAAAGGGCTAAAATAACACTAGTCGTTATATACAAGGTGTTCGTTTTCACTCGAGACATCTAAATATCTCGAAAAGTACGCATCGTAAGAAAAAATGCTCCAAGTGAAACGTTAATATTAATAAATGGCACATCTGTCTGTGCTACAACTGGTCACTTCCTAACACCCCTTCTACGTGGGCGGGGTCAACTTTGTATTTTTAAATGGAAACCCCCATTTTATTGCATATTCGTGTCATACGACGAAAAATACGTACTGTTTAAACAAACCATCGTTTCCCATTCGTGGTAGATGGCACTGCAATCGACAGATATCAAGTGTGCCTGTTTTCGCAATTCAGAACCGATGCAATTTATTGTACATTTCATTTATGATGTAATGTGTTCTAACGGTTGATACTGATGTTCAAACGTTACGTGAGTGATGCAAATGTGATTCTACAGTAGCCTAAAACTAATATGGCTAGACATTGACATTTATGGTAAATAAGCTACCTCTAGGACAACGTAGTTTTCTGTTCCCTACGGGGTTGATCGTGTTGAGTCCCTAAACCATCGGAATGATTGATTTAGGTGGCCAGCCTCGAACGCCACCATCAGGTGGACTGATTTCGGTGTTTGTTTCATTCAACCGACGGTAATTATCGCGCTCACTGTTACGCGGCTACCGGCGGCATACAAACCACAACCATTACAATATGGTAAAATGCCCATGATGATGATGATGTTTGGTATGTGGGGCTCTCAACTGCGCGGTCATCGACGTCTGTACAAAGTCCCAATTTTTACACAGTCCAATTTTTTTTTCACAGTCCAATCGAGCCATTGTCACGAGTGATGATGACGATGATGAAATGATGAGGAAAACACGAACACCCAGTCCCCAGGCAGAGAAAATCACCAACCCGCACGGGAATCGAACTCCTGGCCGAGTAATCCAGAGGAAGCAACGCTAGCCACTAGACCACGAACTGCAGACTAGAATGTCCATAAAGTGATAGTGATAGCTATGTATACTCACCGAAATCGAGCACCTCCAACGGTGAGAGACAAGCGGACTCGCCGAAACCAAGCATCCCGATGGAAACAGAAAACTTTTACATTCATGTTGTTGTTCGTGGCTCTCTCTAATCGTAGTTTCTAACCAGACGTTGAAACAGCTAACCGTACTGTACTGTACAATCAGATCTACAACACTAAAGAAAATTCTGAGCATAAATGACAACTGTTATAACAGAAAATGAAGTGTAGAAGCAAATGTGTCGGTTCTGAATTGCAAGAGCAGGAACAACCGATATTTTCCGATTACAGTTTTATCTACCACGATTGGGAAACAATGATTTGAGTAAACCATAAGTATTTTTTGGCGTAGAATCCGAATACGCAATAAAAATGGGGAGTTCCCGTTTGAAAATACAGAGGTGACCGCGCCCACTCATGAGGGGTTGTTAGGAGGTGGCCAGTTGTAAAAAGTGGTTGAAATGGCTCTGAGCACTATGGGACTTAACTTCTAAGGTCATCAGTCCCCTAGAACTTAGAACTACTTAAACCTAACTAACCTAAGGACATCACACACATCCATGCCCGAGGTAGGATTCCAACCTGCGACCGTAGCGGTCGCGCAGTTCCAGAGTGTAGCGCCCGGCCGGCGGCCAGTTGTATCGCAGACAAATGTCGCCTTTGCTAATATTAGCTTTTCACCCAGAACATTTTTTTTTTCGTTCCATGCGTCGTTCAGTTGTCTCAAGTTAAAACAGACACCCAGTATTTACTACCACAAACTTTACGGTCGCTCACAAAGTGCAAATGTAGATCTATTCCGATGACTAAGATCCATAACATTGCCAAGACTTCTGCTTAAGATGTTACACAGCAAGAGCAGTACCATTTCTCTTGGCTAAGTAGTACATTTCTTTACGGACTCAAGCGCCCACGAAAATTGAGCCTCCGTAACGTATAAGACAAACTCGTCGCTCTCACTGACGGAAAGAAAACAGGATAAGAAAGCGGATATTAGTGAAGGGACGCCATCTACTGGCTTGACGGGAGCCTATAACGAGGTGAAGCTGGTAAATGAGGTCCTCGGAGCCGGAGGAAGGTCAAGGTTTGGTGACAGAGCGGCGGCTGGCGCCAGTAAGGTCGCGGCGTGGCGCAGCTGGAGAGAGGCTGTGAACTTGGCCACAACCTTGACTGCTGCTGCGGGGAAAGTGAGCGCGCGCGCGCTGCCTGCCCGCTTCACTTTCCTCCTGACCTACTTACGCGGCGAAAGTAACTGACCCACTGCGTACGCATCTTACTTTCCCCACACATTCCTTCATTCGCACTTTCTTTCTCTTATCTGCCTTAATGGGTGTGCTTTGCTGGCTTTGCTGTCACTTGGGTTGACGAACTGCTTCTGTTTCGTAAATCCGACTGTATGCCTTTTTCCATATTGAATTCCTCTTTCGCTGATCAGTATCAACGAATATGTTCTACACTGACTGCTCGACTCTCTCCTGAGTGCGATGAGTCCTGCCTTCAGCTTTCAGTAAGTACAAAATGGTATGCAAACATTGCCCACCTGCTTGTATACGGCGCGGTAAGGGAGACACACAGAGGGAAACAGAGAACAATAAGCGCGCTAGGGGACGATGAAGGAGGACGACACACTACTCAGACCGCCATAAAACTGTATATGGCGAAGTATTATATTAATTTCTACGCTAAAGCAAAAACGGTGAAGAACTTTTAGTACACGGTACGACGGGAGTATGTGAGGAGAACAGTTCTAGTCTAATCGAAATATTACTCAGGATGAAGTAAAAACGATAATTAACGACTCTCCGAGGTAAAGTTATCCGGTCCTGATGGTATGCTGGTCGAATTTTATGTATGTATCTGGAACATATAGGTAATGAATTCACCGAGATGTATGGTGATTAATGAGTCATTAACAAAACAGGCGTCACCTCCCCAATTCTCGGAGGGTATGATTCTACCCATTCCCAAAAAACCGAGCAGCAACAGGATTCATTATCTAAGACTACTTACTCTGATCAATGACGAATTTAAAATTATTACTCGTATTCTGAATTGTGGAATGAAGCCCATCCTGAAAAACATAATAGGCCATTACCAAACGAGTGCAATAAAAGGAAGATCAGTGTCAGATACCTTATGTGAATACAGAGCCATCGTACACGTAACCTCGATAAGTGACAGTAGTCTTTCATTAGAGGTTTTAGAATTTAACTAAGCATTCGATATGATCAATCACGGTCTCTTACTCAGCACCACGCACAAAATGGGTTTCAACGATCTGTTCATCAAAGCTATTCGTAAATGCCTAAGTCGTGTTTTTCGTAAGGATTGAAATCAGTATACAGCTGACTGAAGCATTTCCAGTTCCACAATCCATATGCCAAGGATGCCCTCTGTGACATTATATGTGATCGCGGTGGAACCTTTGCTTTCGATACTGCATCAGAAACAGCGAAGCCTGCAAGTCTTCAATATAAAGACGGTCTGCCACGGTTATGCTGACGACATAAATGCTATTTTGAGTTCGAATAGTGAGGCTGATGAGGTGCGATGTGTGATACACCAATACTCGCGATCCAGCGATGCAAAACTGAATCTTCAAAAGTCCAAAATAATGCATCTCGGTCCTCACGATAGTGCAGTCAGTGACCAATGGCTAGATGTAACTGAAGAGAGACTCCAAATGAGCTTGTATTTAAGGGTGAACCCCAAGCTAATGAATACGACCAATTGCAGGCCATGCTGAAGGAACATAATTCGCGGTCCTTAGACAGGTAACATAAAACCCAGTTTACAAATACATCTATACTTAGCGAAATATATCACGTAGCACCAGTCTTACTTATACCGCATATCACTGTGCGAGAAATGTAGCTGCAGCGTGTTGGTATGTGTGGAAAGAAAAAATCTCCCCAGTATCCTTACATATGACGCCTTTGCAGAGGCACAATTGAGAACTAGGGATTAAAAATGTTGGATCTAGATGTGATGCCCTACTTCTGACTCGTGCTTTCAAAATAATATATACTACAGGCAGGCGTTATGAAGCTATTATTCCTCCTGTTAGATCTTGGGGCCAGCAACGCTCCCATTAATGTAGCATATATAGATAGCAGCGTAGATTACGTCCGAAAGTTTCAAAGCAGATTGGAGCTATATAAAAACTTTCTCCGGCAAAACCAACAACAGGAACGCCTATGAATTTCTTTCCAGCAGTCATCCTCACTACCCTATGCAGATAAAAAAATCTGAATGAATATGTATAAAAGTATCAAATATATCACTCTACCAACTACAGTCAGTGCCGTATGGTATTATATCTTAAAGAAAAGTATACCTACAGCGGAACGATTACAGAAACTCAAATTGAGACCACCTCCATACTGCGATAAATGCCAGCTAGTAGAAAATGCAGTGCGCGTGATCCTACGTGAAAATAAAATCAGGATTTGGAACTGGACTAGAGGGAAATTAGCATTTATAAATAGAACCTCAGAAGGTGATTTATCAATAACTGAAGTCTTAGAACACGACTGGAAAAGTTACCCGTCCGCAAACAATAACGGTTACTCGTTGTTTATGGGACAGTTTGTGTTTTAAATGATAAAAAAATTCGAACTCAGAAGTATACATGTTTTATAATGATCAGCACTTTAAGCTGCAGAATAATAATAAATATAAGATTGAGTTTCAAAATTTTTTATCAGTTGCCTTATGAAAACAGTTCTAATATAGCAAAACTCCCCTGGTGACGAATTTTGCTGTATTTGCCAAGACACACAGCTTTCTTACAGGCATAATATTGCATGCAGTGCAAATACATTAAGTTCTAGAAATGTTTTCGAATGAATATTTGCTTAATAATATTATTCGTCACTATTTTGACTGATCTAAAGGGAAAAAAACATATAGGATAGCTCGCAGTGCGCTAGCTTGTCAGATATGCAGGTGAAGCGGACCCGAATCGAATCCGCACAGCGGTTTGATGAACGTGGGCTGATACTCCGTCCAGTCTGAATGTTGTTTTTAGGCGGTTTAGTACGCTTGTTTAGGCAAATTCTGGGCTGATCGCCAAATTCCGCCTCAGAAAAACCGAGACACAATAAGTTAAAATACGACACGACGTCAGTCCCTTAGATCAGCTTGACGAATGTGGTTTCAGAAAGGACATCCAACCACAAAATTGTTGTTGTTGTTGTTGTTGCGGACTTAAGTCCGAAGACTGGTGGTTTACAGCTCTCAGTGGTAGTCTATCCTATGCAAGCTTCTTCATCTCTGTATAATTACCGCAACCTACATAAATTTGAAGCTACTTACTGTAGTCAAAACTTGTCCCTCTACACTCCCACACCACCTCCCGACCCCTCTCCCTCACCACTTCCTACCAGGACCAAAGTGACAATTCCTTGACGTTTCAGGATGTGTCCTATTGACCGATCCGTTCTGTTGGTCAAGCTGTGTCATAAATATGTTTTCTTTACCTCAGTTGCTTTCAGTGCCTCGTCATTTACCCACCCAATATTCAGTATCCTTCTGCTGTACCGCGTTTCTCAAGCTTCTATTCTATTACTGTCTGAACTGCTTATCGTACACATCTGACTTCTGTACAAGGCCACATTCCAGACACGTGATTTAAGAAAAGACTTCATAACACTTAAACTGATATCAAATGTTATCAAATTCGTCTTTTTTTAGAAATGATTTTCTTGATATAGTCAGTCTGCATTTTGTATCTGCCCTACTTAAGCCATCATCGATTGTTTACGTGGTAAAATAGTAAAACTCATCAACTACAGTTAGTATCTCATTTACCCATTCCCTCAGCATCGCCTGATTTAATTTGAATACATTCCATTATCAAAAAAAAAAAAAAAAATGTTTCAAATGCCTCTGAGCACTATGGGACTTAACTTCTGAGGTCATCAGTCTCCTAGAACTTAGAACTGCTTAAACCTAACTAACCTATGGACATCACACACATCCATGCTCGAGGCAGGATTGGAACCTGCGACCGTAGCGGTCGCGCGGTTCCAGACTGTATCGCCTAGAACCGCTCGGCCACTTTGGCCGGCCATTCCATTATCCTTCTTTTACTTTTATCGATGTTCATCTCATAATAATGTATTTTCAGGGCACTATCTATTCCGTTCAACTGTTCTTCCAAATCCTCTGCAGTCTGTGATAGAATTGCAATGTCATCGGCATACCTTAATTTTTTTTGTTGTGCTCTCTGAGCCTTGCTTTCCTGTACAGCTTGCTCCATGTACAGACTGAAAAACATAGGGTATAGGCTACCAATTTATCCCACTTACTTCTCAATTACAGCTTCCCTTTTATGTAATTCAATTCTCATAATTGCAGACTGGTTTCTGTGCAGATCGTAAATAAACACACGTTCCCTGTATTTCATACCTGCTTTCTTTAGAATATCAGAGTGTCTGGCACAAAATTAAATAATAAAATACGATGTGCTAAATCCTGAAGATGCAAGCCCCCTACTACACAGGAAAAACGTTAAGGAAGGGAAGGAACAGGCAGCCATAAGTTCCCGAAACTTGAGTTTCGCCCTCAAATGATTACGAGAGATGTGAAATACCGCTAGATATCTCCCCGAAACTTCCTTCTTAAATCAGTAGGTCAAGTGGCTAGGAACAGAGGGATTTGGTTAGTAGCTGGTGACCATTTTTTACAGAGAGTCTTTCTGCTGGGCAGCCATGAGGCACCCTCTGATCAACCTTTGCCTCTCAATAACTCTAAGACACAGAAACACTACTTCAGTTACACTACTATGAAAATGATGCACGAGGGATACTAACGAAAATGACTATAAAAGGTGGCCCTGTGTAGTATCACTGAAGACACTACATTGCATTTCTCACTACAGCACTACTCCTATTATCTCCCGCGCAAGTATCTAAAATTATTAAAGGTAATCAAGGGGCCTTATGAACTTGAATAAAAGAAAGAATTAAATCTCCCGACGGATGTATTCATAAGACATACATAAAATATAGAATGTGTGTCAACATATTATCTTGGCTATACAGTATCTAATATTCATTTAAGTAGAATGATGTGATTGGCGGTTGGAAAAGTTGAACCAAGGGCAAAGACTCAACTTTAGTTGCAACTTTAAAGAGATAACGCTGTCTGACCCTGAGCAATAGGACTGACACTGACTGTGAATGAATTCGGAACCAAACTACTATAATGCATTTGGATCAGACAACGACTGTAGCTTCCGCGAGGGAGCATTGAAGTAAAAGAATTTCCTCTCAATATTTCTTCTTACGGTGCCGCGCAATGCTCACCAAACATGTCGAAAACTCGAGATGCGATGCATAGTGCGCCTCGGCATCGGGCCTTTCGTCCGTACTCTCCCTCGGAGCAAGACCGAATCCTGTCCTCGTTCTTCCACGTATCCTGAACGAATCTATTCCGTCTTCACTTCTACGCGGACCACAACTGAATTTCCTCTTCCACACACTCTCTCCCAAGACGCGGAAAGCTCCACGTGGAGTTTTCGCCAACAAACTAAAACAGCCGATGGAAAGCTCAGAAAACACTCATGCGCCAATTGCGCATCACTTCGCGCACTGTACAGTCTCTCTCCCTAAGATGGGAAAAATGTGTTACTCCGATCCTGATGCATTGACGGGTGTCCGCTATGACGGTGTCTTGTTACAGACTGCGTCCGGTCAACACACTTATTTTCCGCGCAGAGGAAACCGCACAGACCAGAGCGCCTACGTGACCAGGAAAACGCCGTAAGTGCCACCTAACTTCTGCACCATTTCACTACAGTAATGTGTTCATTGTAAATAAGTATTAGAGTAGTAGTGTTACACGTTTATTACCTTATAAAGAAATAAAAAACTTTTTTTATTTTAAATTCAGTGCATTAGTATTTGTAAAATTAATTCTTTCATATAGTGTTCATTAAAAATGACGATCGATCCACTTGGGACCTGTGGAATGGTACATTAGCTTATTTGTTTGAGTTGTAAATATTTGTCATGTATTGTCGTTTTTTTGACATGTTCTACATCCTGGAGGACCTCCTCACTGCGGATAAATTGTAATGAAAATAAATCTAATGTAATCTAATCTTTCTCGGCCACTCATTCTCCTGACACCAGTGTCTTTTCCGAAAAATATTTTCTCCAATAATCAGATATCGATGTTAGTGGAAACGGGAGACAATGTGAGGCCTCCAGCTGAAACGTGGACTAAGCCTCGTTTCGCCTGCGAACAATTGCCGCTCTCACATTCCTACACAGCTTCTGTCAATGAAGTTGTTCATTTCTTCTCTAGGTACAGGGATAATACAGCTGACCCCCTTCTGATGCCTTTCCACTTCTGTGTATCCAGTGACTCCCTGTGGTTCGGATTGTGTCCTCTTGTGTCGGCCACAGAACCCTCAAAGCGCCTGCCGGCTACTCTTTGCATACCTGTGGCCTTTTCTTCTCAGAATGCGCTATTCATCTTCACCTGCCACAGCGGCGGTGCTTGTCTCATCCACTTCCAGTGACTGCCTGCATTTGACTACCATTAAATTCAGCTTTGCAACCACTGTCAACATTCTTTGAATTCCTAAGGGACCAAACTGCTGAGGTCATCGGTCCCTAGACTGACACACTACTTAAACTAACTTATTCTAATAACAACACCCACACCCATGCCCGAGGGAGGACTCGAACCTCCGGCGGGAGGGGCCGCGCAGTCCTTGACATGACGCCTCAAACCGAGCGGTTACTCCGCATGACAGTAATGTCAATGGCCATAGAATATGAGAAGATAAGTGGAAGAAGGGCGGATCGAAACGACCTGCCATCTTCCACTTTTGTTTACCCATAAGCTTATGGTTTTGCGATGGTTGTCCTGAGAGAGCAGCATGTCTGGCTAAACTTTTATTTTAAGCAAGCGAAAACCGCTGTAAAAACGCATCAAGTGTTTAAGCAAGATTATGGTTGCAACGCTTGAGAGCAAACATAGACTTACGACTGATATAAGAGCCTCAAAAACATGTGATCGTCGGCTGATGATGACAACAGTTACGGTCGACTTTCAACTATCAGAAAGATTCAAGTAAGAGAGGAATCCGACTGTGCAAGACCGTAGACAGATCGTCCGAGACCTCTACAACACTTTGGTAATACATTTTGTACGTGTGAACGTATTCTTTCGGAAGAATCGAAGATGAGAGGGGCTGCGGTATAGATTGCACCACGAATGTTTGAATATGATCAGTGGCAGCGTCACGTGGAAGTCTGCAGGGAATTTAAGCAACTCAAGACAATACAAACATTCAAGTGTTGTCACTGGTGACGACAGCTGAGGTTATAGCGAATGAGTCCCTATTCACCTCGTCCAAAAATAGCTCGACAGGTCAAGGGTAACATTAAGTTCTTATTGATCTGTTTCGCCGTACCCACCAGATTTAGATCCGTGATTTATTCCTCTTCCCAAAGATATGATTACAACAATTATTATTATTCCGTGTGGTACAATGATCTGGTGCAAGTTTTTAAATTGGATGGCACTTCGGAGACTTGCGTGCCCCTATCTACGCCAGCAGTAATTCTACCTCGGAAATGGACCTACAGTTTTACGAGAAATCCCAACAACGTGTCATTATTGGCGAATCTTCACATCACTGAGAGGTAAAGGCAACATTAAAGGCAGACAGAAGTATTCAGTGTTCTGGCGATGATTCTATCCTGTGACCTTTCGGTTCCTAGGCACGCACATTACAGCTAGGCCACCAGGCTCCACTTCCAAGACATGAAAATCAAGTTGAAGGGACTAAGATTTGATTTAGTAGAGGAATCCTAGAGGCTACTAAACAATTTAACAAGAAAGGCTTCCAAGATGCATTCAAAAAGTAACAGAAACGTTGGCATCGGTGTATTCACTCCCAAGGGTACTACTTTGAAGGTGCTGGAGCAGAATGGGTATGAGATAGTAATTTTGATTTATATATTTCGGGAGTTTTAGACATCAGCTCGTAATTACAGACTTCCACATTCTGACGTCCAAGAGTGACTACGGAGGACAGACGTAAATGTCGGATATTGCACCATTCTTATCTTACGTAAAGAACACGAAAGTTACAAGCGAACGAAAGTCACATTCTGCCAAAGGAATGAAAACTCCAGAAAATCACTTTTTCTGATCCACGAGAGAAGCTGAAGCACTGATGTAGTCCTTAATGAGATGAGTGTGTCCTAGCCTTAATGCTAACTGCACATAATTGCTGATGTGAGTTTTCTGTTGTGGCTGAAGTTCAGTTTTGTAGAGTACATTGGCCGCAGTATGTTAAGAGTTCGGAGCCTGCTGGAATTTAGTAACGGTTGTCCACAGGTCCTTATAAAGCCTGCAGATATGGTCCTATACCTTAGCTTATCCCAACGACAGTGTCACGGAGATCGGTAGGGAACTTATATATGAATCCAAACTTTGACCGATACATATAGAAAAGATACAGTGAGAAATAATTTTACTACGTCCATAGTGTAATCGTTCTATTACCACTTTCGTAATGATTGATCCCTCGCTTTGAGCCCTTTTCTGGCTACATCAAACAATGAACATCTCCCAGAAACTGTGAAAAAATTATTTACTTAGCATGTGAATATTTTGCTTTAGTTGGTAAGGGGCAACATACGAGGAAATGTTTTTAAAGTGTCTTGCTTTCGTACCGATTTTTTCGGGAACTGCCAACTTGTATGAGTCACAAAATTCATAACATACATTTGTGAACGATAAATTGCATACGGTTTATAAATACAACTATACGCTATTTATCGACGGATTTTCTTTGTTTTGCGGTTAGTCGCATCATCAAATGAGTTCAGTGAGAGATGCCACGACTGAGCTTACTCTCGTAGCTACTGCAGTGGAGAAAACACGGCCATGAACTTGAACTTTGATTATATGACTAAAACTGCTAATTAATAATCACCTTGTTTGTGAATTAAGAGGATATAGAGTAGCTGCTTTAGTAACTACAATGTGCGCGAGGTTGTTGCCGAGCGCAGTTGCCATGCAAGCTGGCTGCCACAAAATGTGCAAAAGGCGCCTGTTGCACAGTGAAAGGAGGCAACTATTTTTCCAAGTTCCAGTACATTGTTACCGAGTTCAGTTCCTGTCGCGTATACTTGTATATGACAAGAATGTAACTGTTAAAAATAGTAAAATGCAGAACTGCTTTGAAGACTCGATATAGAAGCAGTTCTCCATAAATTAAAGATGAGAAATTTATTGTACATTAATAGTAAATGAAAACTCAGACTACAATGTATAGCTATTAGTTGAAATAAATTTTTCAGGACAGCAGTCTGACTTAACAACAAAAAACTACCGCTGTTGTAGACGTCTGATATCAGTAATGCCACTGTTGTCTGTCAGAAGAGGGAACTTTTTGTGTATACACTATATGATCAAAAATGACTTACAAGTTCGTAGCGCCCTCTATCGTTAGTGCTGGAATTCAATATTGTGTTGGCCCAACTGTAACCTTGATGACAGCTTCCGCTCTCGCAGGCATACATTCAATCAGGTGCTGGAAGGTTTCTCAGGGAATGGCAGCCCATTCTTCACCGAGTGCTACACTAATGAGAGGTATCGATGTAGATCAGTGAGGCCTGGCGCTAAGTCGGTGTTCGAAAACATACAAAAGGTGTTCTATAGGATTCAGGTCAGGACTGTATGCAGGCCAGCCCATTACAGGGACGTTATTGTCTTGTTACCACTCCGCCACAGGCCGTGCATTATGAATAGGTGCTCGATCATGTTGAAAGATGCAGTCGCCATCCCCGAATTGCTCTTCAACAGTGAGACGCAAGAAGGTGCTTAAAACGTCGATGTAGGCCTGTGCTGTGATAGTGCTACGCAAAACAACAAGGGGTGCAAGCACTCTCCATGAAAAACACGACCACACCATAGCACCACTGCCTATAAATTTTACTGTTGGCACTACACACCATGGCAGATGACGTTCACTGGGCATTCACCATACCCACACCCCGCCAGAGTATCGCTACATTGTGTACCGTGATTCGTCACGCCACACAACCTGTTTCCACTGTTCAATCGTCCAATGTTTACGCCCTTTACAGTAAGCGAGGCTTCGCTTGGCATGTATAGCCTATGAGCAGCCGTTAGACCATGAAATCCAAGTTTTCTCACCTCCCGCCTAACTTTCGTAGTACTTGCACTGGTTCCTGATGCTGTTTGGAATACCTGTGTGATGGCCTGGATAGATGTCTGTCTATTACACATTATGACCCTCTTCAACTGTCAGCGATCGCTCTCAGTCAACAGACGAGATGGGCCTGTACGCTTTTGTGCCAATAAAACGCAGTCTTTGGTTAGCCTTCCCCACAACATTTCCTACATGTTCCTTCCAATTTCAGTTGTTCGTAATTGTAATACCTAGGTATTTAGTTGAATTTACGGCTTTTAGATTAGACTGATTTATCGTGTAACCGAAGTTTAACGAGTTCCTTTTAGCACTCATGTGGATGTCCACACACTTTTCGTTATTTAGGGGCAACTGCCACTTTTCGCACCATTCCGATATTTCTTCTAAATTATTTTGCAGTTTGTTTTGGTCTTCTGATGACTTTATTAGTCGATAAACGACAGCGTCATCTGCAAAGAACTGAAGACGGCTGCTCAGATTGTCTCTACAATCGTTTATATAGATGAGGAACAGCAGAGTGCCTACGACACTACCTTGGGTAACGCCAGAAATCACTTCTGGTTTACTCGATGACTTTTCGTCAGTTACTACGAACTGTGACCTGGTTCAAATGGCTCTGAGCACTATGGGACTTAACATCTGTGGTCATCAGTCCCCTAGAACTTAGAACTAATTAAACCTAACTAACCTAAGGACATCACACACATCCAGGATTCGAACCTGCGACCGTAGCGGCCACGCGGTTCCAGACTGAAGCGCCTTTAACCGCACGGCCACGAACTGTGACCTCTCTGACAGGAAATCACAAATCCAGTCACATAACTGAGACGATATTCCATAAGCAGTCAGTTTCACTACGAGCCGCTTGTGTGGTACATTGTCAGTTACTACGAACTGTGACATCTCTGACAGGAAATCCCAAATCCAGTCACATAACTGAGACAATATTCCATAAGCAGTCAGTTTCACGACGAGCCGCTTGTGTGGTACATTGTCAGTTACTACGAACTGTGACATCTCTGACAGGAAATCCCAAATCCAGTCACATAACTGAGACGATATTCCATAAGCACTCAGTTTCACTACGAGCCGCTTGTGTGGTACATTGTCAAAAGCCTCCCGGAAATACAGAAATACGGAATCGGTCTGAAATCCCTTGTCAATAGCACTCAACACTTCATGTGAATAAAGAGCTAGTTGTGTTTCACAGTAACGATGTTTTCTAAACCCAAGTTGACTGTGCGTCAATAGACCGTTTTCTTCGAGATAATTCATAATGTTCGAACACAATATATGTTCTAAAATCCTGCTGCATATCAACGTTAATGATATGGGCCTGTAATTTAGTGGATTACTCCTACTACCTTTCTTGAATATTGGTGTGACCTGTGCAACTTTCCAGTCTTTGGGTACGGATGTTTTGTCGAGCGAACTGTTGTATATGATTGTTAAGTATGGAGCTAATGTATAAGCATACTCCGAAAGGAACCTAATTGGTATACAGTCTGGACCAGAAGACTTGCTTTTATTAAGTGATTAAAGTTGCTTCACTACTCCGAGGATATTTACTTCTACGTTACTCATGTTGGTAGCTGTTTTCGATTTGAATTCAGGAATATTTACTTCGTCTTCTTTTCAAATGGCTCTGAGCACTATGGGACTCAACATCTTAGGTCATAAGTCCCCTAGGACTTAGAACTACTGAAACCTAACTAACCTAAGGACATCACACACACCCATACCTGAGGCAGGATTCGAACCTGCGACCGTAGCAGTCCCGCGGTTCCGGACTGCAGCGCCAGAACCGCTAGACCACCGCGGTTCGTCTTCATTTGTGAAGGCATTTCGGAAGGCTGTGTTTAGTAACTCTACTTTGACTGCACTGTCTTTGATAGTATCTCCACTGCTATCGTGCACAGAAGGCATTGATTGTTTCTTGCCGCTAACATACTTCACATACGACCAGAATCTCTTTGGGTTTTCTACCAGGTTTCGAGACAAAGTTTCGTTGTCGAAACTGTTACAGGTATCCCGCATTGAAGTCCGCGCTAAATTTCGAGCTTCTGTAAAAAAAAAAAAGCCAATCTTGGGGATTTTGCGTCTGTTTAAATTTGACATGTTTGTTTCGTTGTTTCTGCAACAGTGTTCAAACGGTTCAGATGGCTCCGAGCACTATGGGACTCAACTGCTGTGGTCATAAGTCCCCTAGAACTTAGAACTACTTAAACCTAACTAACCCTAAGGACATCACACACATCCATGCCCGAGGCAGGATTCGAAACTGCGACCGTAGCGGTCGTGCGGTTCCAGACTGTAGCGCCTTTAACCGCTCGGCCACCCCGGCCGGCGCAACAATGTTCAACCCGTGTTGTGTTCCAAGGAGGCTCAGCTCCGTCGTATGCTAATTTATTTGGTATAAATCTCTCAATTGCTGATGATACTATTTCTTTGAATCCAAGCCACATCTGGTCTACACTTATACACTCCTGGAAATGGAAAAAAGAACACATTGACACCGGTGTGTCAGACCCACCATACTTGCTCCGGACACTGCGAGAGGGCTGTACAAGCAATGATCACACGCACGGCACAGCGGACACACCAGGAACCGCGGTGTTGGCCGTCGAATGGCGCTAGCTGCGCAGCATTTGTGCACCGCCACCGTCAGTGTTAGCCAGTTTGCCGTGGCATACGGAGCTCCATCGCAGTCTTTAACACTGGTAGCATGCCGCGACAGCGTGGACGTGAACCGTATGTGCAGTTGACGGACTTTGAGCGAGGGCGTATAGTGGGCATGCGGGAGGCCGGGTGGACGTACCGCCGAATTGCTCAACACGTGGGGCGTGAGGTCTCCACAGTACATCGATGCTGTCGCCAGTGGTCGGCGGAAGGTGCACGTGCCCGTCGACCTGGGACCGGACCGCAGCGACGCACGGATGCACGCCAAGACCTTAGGATCCTACGCAGTGCCGTAGGGGACCGCACCACCACTTCCCAGCAAATTAGGGACACTGTTGCTCCTGGGGTATCGGTGAGGACCATTCGCAACCGTCTCCATGAAGCTGGGCTACGGTCCCGCACACCGTTAGGCCCTCTTCCGCTCACGCCCCAACATCGTGCAGCCCGCCTCCAGTGGTGTCGCGACAGGCGTGAATGGAGGGACGAATGGAGACGTGTCGTCTTCAGCGATGAGAGTCGCTTCTGCCTTGGTGCCAATGATGGTCGTATGCGTGTTTGGCGCCGTGCAGGTGAGCGCCACAATCAGGACTGCATACGACCGAGGCACACAGGGCCAACACCCGGCATCATGGTGTGGGGAGCGATCTCCTACACTGGCCGTACACCACTGGTGATCGTCGAGGGGACACTGAATAGTGCACGGTACATCCAAACCGTCATCGAACCCATCGTACTACCATTCCTAGACCGGCAACGGAACTTGCTGTTCCAACAGGACAATGCACGTCCGCATGTATCCCGTGCCACCCAACGTGCTCTAGAAGGTGTAAGTCAACTACCCTGGCCAGCAAGATCTCCGGATCTGTCCCCCATTGAGCATGTTTGGGACTGGATGAAGCGTCGTCTCACGCGGTCTGCACGTCCAGCACGAACGCTGGTTCAACTGAGGCGCCAGGTGGAAATGGCATGGCAAGCCGTTCCACAGGACTACATCCAGCATCTCTACGATCGTCTAAATGGGAGAATAGCAGCCTGCATTGCTGTGAAAGGTGGATATACACTGTACTAGTGCCGACATTGTGCATGCTCTGTTGCCTGTGTCTATGTGCCTGTGGTTCTGTCAGTGTGATCATGTGATGTATCTGACCCCAGGAATATGTCAATAAAGTTTCTCCTTCCTGGGACAATGAATTCACGGTGTTCTTATTTCAATTTCCAGGAGTGTATTATTAATTTGGAATGAGTGGAGATTGTCTCTCAGGAAGGCGTCAAGTGAATTTTTATTTGGATAGGTATATTTTTCGCTAATTTTTCGAGTATTTGGGGATTACAGTATTCAATCTCGCTACGACAACCCTGTGTTCACTTATCCCTGAATCGGTTTTGATGCTCGTTATTAACTCAGGATTATTTTCCAGTTAGCTGAAAGGAAACATTCTAACATTAACTGGAGGTAATAGTTTTTTGAAAATTAACGATGGGTGGTTCCTGACAAAACCATAGTGGCACTCGAGTTTGAAGAAGCAGAGAAAATCCTTTCTGAAGATGGAATTGGTATTATGAACGGGACATATGACACTTGTTGGAAACAGTTCAAACACCATACACGTTGGACCGAGCGAGGTGGCGCAGTGGTTAAACACTGGACTCGCATTCGGGAGGACGGCGGTTCAATCCCGCGTCCGGCCATCCTGATTTAGGTTTTCCGTGATTTCCCTAAATCACTCCAGGCGAATGCCGGGATGGTTCCTCTGAAAGGGCACGGCCGACTTCCTTCCCAATCCTCCCCTAATCCGATGAGACCGATGACCACGCTGTCTGGTCTCCTTCCCCAAACCAACCAACCAACCATACACGTTGGGATCGACAGCGTAGAAGAAAGGACGAAGATGTTTCCTGTTTTATTTGCTTTGCTCCCATACAAAAGCAAAATACGTATGAAAGATTTTTTTCTCGATTGAAAAATGAAATGCCTCGATGGTCACCGAAAACCA
The DNA here is from genome assembly GCF_023864345.2 of Schistocerca serialis cubense. Taxonomy (NCBI): domain Eukaryota; kingdom Metazoa; phylum Arthropoda; class Insecta; order Orthoptera; family Acrididae; genus Schistocerca; species Schistocerca serialis. The sequence continues at coordinate 464,217,649 of NC_064640.1, read as the reverse complement.
CAGAGCTAGACTTCTAAATGGCTACAATTAAAGCTACGAAAACAGTTTCCCCCGAAATATCCCTTTCCGGTTTCAATTTTCACTACAAACAATGTTTGCGGAAGAAAATATAAGAACGGAGATTAACGGAGGAATACAGGGATACCGAAGTACTGCGATTGTTTTTGCCGCATGTGTGCTGAGTCGCACATCTATAACCAAACAGTGTTGATGAAGCGTGGATAGTAACAATGGAGGAATGCCCAGCGGAAAAAAATTTCAGAATACATGGCCAATTAATGGATGGAGACTGATAATATACCAACTGAAATGTGGAATGCTTTTAACTGCCGTCACAGGACCTCGACTGCTGACAAATGGGGGCACAGGAAATTAAAAATCTCAATAAATGAAAAACATCCGAACATATACTTTCTGTTAAATAGTTTGAAGGAGGAAGCAGTAAATACTATACTTAAAATTTTAAAAAATCCATTGGTCTACCTATTCAAAAAAGAAGAAAAAGATAAATACATCTTGATAAAAGATTGAGCGAGAAATTAAAATTCATATACTAAGAGAAGTTTAATCAAATAGAGCGGTAATGTTTTAAAAATAAAGAAAGGTAAAAAACTTAAAAGGTAAAAATAAAAAATAATAAAAAACATTTAAATGTCTATAAACTACGTGCAAGGCCTGTCGTAAGCTGGATAAATTGTGAAGGGAGGTTCTTACAACAAAACGGCTGGTAGAGCTTTTCCGCTGTTGCAGCTTCCTTTGACGATCGGAAAGCTCACAGCTAGACATTTGTGGTCGGAAACATCTGGCTGACGTCACGGGGCTCAAGGCCTACGAGCGGAAAGCCTTTGAAAGCACAACCTTCCAAAACACCTAAGACCATCGGTTATCTCGTGGGAGAACCTTCGGCGCTAAACCTTCGTCATGACCAATATCACATTCCATGGCTGCTTTCTGATTGAATATTATGTAAAGGTGAGGGAATCGACGTTTTTGACGGGAATGAAGATAATATGCAATATTAAGATTAAAACTATGTAAAAACAAGTCAGTACTCCGAAATACCTATACGTTTATCATTCAGAATATTGCAGCCTATGGAAGAAGTTCCATAATGCCTCAAGCACTGAGATGCATGCTGACTGGATGTAACATCTGTCACCGATAATCACTGATACCGCGGTGTGTTTGCACATGAACGAGAGACTTCATAGAATGGTAACAGCTCAAATACACTCCTGGAAATTGAAATAAGAACACCGTGAATTCATTGTCCCAGGAAGGGGAAACTTTATTGACACATTCCTGGGGTCAGATACATCACATGATCACACTGACAGAACCACAGGCACATAGACACAGGCAACAGAACATGCACAATGTCGGCACTAGTACAGTGTATATCCACCTTTCGCAGCAATGCAGGCTGCTATTCTCCCATGGAGACGATCGTAGAGATGCTGGATGTAGTCCTGTGGAACGGCTTGCCATGCCATTTCCACCTGGCGCCTCAGTTGGACCAGCGTTCGTGCTGGACGTGCAGACCGCGTGAGACGACGCTTCATCCAGTCCCAAACATGCTCAATGGGGGACAGATCCGGAGATCTTGCTGGCCAGGGTAGTTGACTTACACCTTCTAGAGCACGTTGGGTGGCACGGGATACATGCGGACGTGCATTGTCCTGTTGGAACAGCAAGTTCCCTTGCCGGTCTAGGAATGGTAGAACGATGGGTTCGATGACGGTTTGGATGTACCGTGCACTATTCAGTGTCCCCTCGACGATCACCAGTGGTGTACGGCCAGTGTAGGAGATCGCTCCCCACACCATGATGCCGGGTGTTGGCCCTGTGTGCCTCGGTCGTATGCAGTCCTGATTGTGGCGCTCACCTGCACGGCGCCAAACACGCATACGACCATCATTGGCACCAAGGCAGAAGCGACTCTCATCGCTGAAGACGACACGTCTCCATTCGTCCCTCCATTCACGCCTGTCGCGACACCACTGGAGGCGGGCTGCACGATGTTGGGGCGTGAGCGGAAGACGGCCTAACGGTTTGCGGGACCGTAGCCCAGCTTCATGGAGACGGTTGCGAATGGTCCTCGCCGATACCCCAGGAGCAACAGTGTCCCTAATTTGCTGGGAAGTGGCGGTGCGGTCCCCTACGGCACTGCGTAGGATCCTACGGTCTTGGCGTGCATCCGTGCGTCGCTGCGGTCCGGTCCCAGGTCGACGGGCACGTGCACCTTCCGCCGACCACTGGCGACAACATCGATGTACTGTGGAGACCTCACGCCCCACGTGTTGAGCAATTCGGCGGTACGTCCACCCGGCCTCCCGCATGCCCACTATACGCCCTCGCTCAAAGTCCGTCAACTGCACATACGGTTCACGTCCACGCTGTCGCGGCATGCTACCAGTGTTACAGACTGCGATGGAGCTCCGTATGCCACGGCAAACTGGCTGACACTTACGGCGGCGGTGCACAAATGCTGCGCAGCTAGCGCCATTCGACGGCCAACACCGCGGTTCCTGGTGTGTCCGCTGTGCCGTGCGTGTGATCATTGCTTGTACAGCCCTCTCGCAGTGTCCGGAGCAAGTATGGTGGGTCTGACACACCGGTGTCAATGTGTTCTTTTTTCCATTTCCAGGAGTGTATTTTGACTGCTAATGGCTTATCGTATTCACAAAAACGATTCGCAGTTGTCTTTATGAGTGAGGCGTGTTTGTCTGGAGATCTGTGGCATGTCTGTCACATTATCAGAAAGAAAAGCGTTTATAGCTTAATAGAGGGCGTGTGAACTGAGGCACATGTAGAGGCGTTAATAAGAGTCAGAGATATGTCTCAAAGTTTTAGTAACTAATTCTCAGTGTGTAATAGTTTCAATCCATTATGGCCGATAGAGACCAATGAAAAGCCACAACAGTGCTTGCGTAAGATGAGATTTCGTTTGGTGGATGCACAAAACTTCACAACCTGCATATAAACAGACATATGTGTGATACTTTGGTAAGTTATACCGAATGACGTGGCACACTGGGGAGAAACTGCTGTCATAATCGGGAGGAGAGGTATTCAGATCGTAATCCGGTTACCTATGTTTGGATCTTCCGTGGTCAGCGTCACTATCCTTATCCAATTCTGGCTTGTTCTTCAACTGTAAAGATCGTATCGTCGACAAGGATCATCATGGTGAGAAGATGTAATTTCTCTTCCCCCCCCCCCCCCCCAAAGAAATGACTGTCTCTTCATGTAAGGTTGTCTTGGAGCGACTCTTGAGTGGTCTTGCGCCTCGAGCAAGTTCACACACTTAATGATATCAATTCTTTATCAGACGTCAGTTAGAGTAGCCGTGTCCCTCAGTTTATCCATATTTTTTCTATTAACATAATGTATTTGATTCCGTTGTTTTCATCAATATAATATGCAAACGAATATCACTTTATTTGAACTTTTATTAGATATTCCAGGGTCTATTTGTTTTCTAATTTACGACATTCAGTGTAGTAGAAATTTTTGACAACTGATAACTTATAGGGTATCTTAGAATCTCGCACCTGCAGCCATCACGTTTCAAATGAAGATAGTCTGCAGAGACCAATAGAGGAGCAGTAGCCGGCCACCTGCGAAAGCATTTTAGTTACAGACCCGGTATATTTGCGACGCATTGGTTGAGACTCGAACTTCAGGTGGATACATGCAGTTCTCGGAACGGACGATTCGGATCCGTGGCGTTTCCGACGCTTTTGTTGGTGCCACAAGTACCATAGTACTTCCGACAAACTAATTTTGCACCGTGTTATTTCAGACCGAACACTTCCTCTCTTCCTTCGATAGTTGGAAAAGCCACGATTAAATTTTTTTCTCGCAAAAACACCACGCTAACGTCACGGGCCTCAAAGTCCATGGTCAGAAAGTTCACGACACCAGCGATTCTGCCTTCTCAGGAGGACACACAAGAGCAGATTTCTGTGATGTGTCCAGAAATTCTTAGATTTCTCTTGTTTTCTCTGGGTGACAAAAAGTTTTATTTGCTTTAAGTAAATTGAAGGGCTGGACCAGTAGCCACATCCAAAAAACTGAAACTTTAAAACCTCGTGGCAGATTAAAACTGTGTTACAGACTGGGACTCGAACCTGGAAAGCGCTCTACTAAGCTACCTGACCACGACTCACGAGCCATTCTCACAGCTGTATTTCCACCAGTACTTCATCTCAAATCTTCCAAACTTTACACACTTTTATTGTGAAAGATTTTGTTGACCCAGGAAGGTCTAGGTCTCTGAAAGAAGAGGAATATCGGGGGATGAATTGTATAAATGAACACTATGTCGAACGCTAGTAAAAATTTCTTTGCACATTGCTCATTATTATATTACCCATATATGGATTATGTCCATTATATTAAAGGTATCACGAGATGCTATACTTTACGTAGGATCAAGAACGACCTTTTTCTAGTATATCGAACCTTCACGATTCTGTGGGGAGAGCGCACGATTCTGAATCAGACCCGTAGCTTGAATGTTTCCTTAGGAAACTCATTTTTTTTACTTATTTTGTGAGATTTTTCTTTCGAAAAATATACGAGTATATAGCGTACAAAGCACCGGCGTTTTCTTCCTACTATCATCCATAAGTACGACAGTAAAATAATACCTAAAAACGCCGCACTGTAGAACGTTCTTTCAGCGAGAGACAGTCGCAGCTACTGAAATCCGTCGTCTGCCGTTTCTGGCCTACTGAGCATGCATCGCAGTCCTGAGTCTGCGAAAAAATCAGGGAAAACTCATTGGTTAACCCTGCACACGAAGGTACCCTTTCTCCGGGCAGATCTGAAAGACCAGATCCGACGGGCGGGGCCTGCACTTTAGTGGAATACGACGGGCCTGAGATCGGAAGGCCGAATCTGACAAAAATGTCGACGCAGCCGACCCGAAATTCTGACGCGTCATAGAAATCTGCTCGTGTGTGGCCAGCTCATCAGAGATACAGAGGGGTATTTAAATTTGTATTGTCAGTAACTGCACTTAGAATCACTATTCGTAAAACGAAATGCTTGAGGCATAAGGTGACAGAAAAGATCGAATCAGAATTCTGGATTAATGATCATTGGTCCAGTACATATGTCACGCTGAGTGTGTGTTGCACAGTTGGGGACAGGATTCTGAGACCCCACTCACTTTACTTACGATGAACCGCAAAGCCTTCTTTTGCATAGCGTAACTGCCAAGCAGACACAACGCTGCCGACATATTACTGAACAAAAGGTCAATCTTCTACTACCACAAAAAGTGGAAGGAAAATCGTCATCTAAAATCATCAGAGCCAATAATAATAGTGTTCGTCGTTTTATGGCATGTAAGCGCATTTATTAACTGTTTTGACTTTTATATTTCCCACATCATTTTCAGTTCTTCGACCTTATACACGCCATTCCACATCCTTGTCATTGCAGTTTCAGTGAATGGAGACAACAATGAGTCTTCAGATGCCACTATTCGTACATATGAGATATTTCTGATCAATTAAAATGAATCATTGCTTACATTACTAGGGAACCAATGATCTAAATGATGGGCAGTAAATTACTGACAGTTGCTAGTACTTGAAGTTTCTGACACATTGTTCTCAACGGACGGAGGGGCTGGACGTTCGGTGGGTCTCCAAGACGTCGGTAATGACAATTTATAATAAGGATGAGACGAAACCTCTAAGCATATTACTTTCTCGATATTAAGATAATTTTGTGTCTGTTTGCGAACCGTGTTATGTAGTACTCGTAGTTGTCCTAAGAACCAAATAAATTTTTCCTGTTATTCCCGACTGTCAAACGTTTAGCTAAAACGAAAGCCGCTAACCAGCATATAATACGGCTGGATGTCTGTGGGGTAAGAACTAAAGCCCTCTCTCGGGCTGGCTGACGTAGTCAAATCAATCAACCTAGGGTCTGTACGAGACTGCTTTCGCGTGACCATCTTGACGGATCATCACATTAAACGATGCTGCCACATTAGCGTGTGATCATAATAATCGCGGTGCTCGCTTTTGAACTATCCCAACACTTGCTACAAAGGAACCTGTTAACTCATACGTGCGGCACTGGCACGCTTTTTGGACCTTGAGCTAACAGCACTTACTCGTTGGCGGAACAGACAAGACGCATCCTGATTTACACCCTCTGTTAGGAATCACTAGAGGCCAAGAGCCCCACTACTTTCGGGCCGCAGTATTACAGTTTCCATCCACCGATTCTGCTAGGTGCCAGGAATGCGACAACTGTTTGGTGTGGCGGGTCTCTTGTGGTTTTCTGTAAGGTAAAGATTTAATTCTAACTATCGTCTACGTAGTAAGTAAAACTTAAATACAAGACAAATGTAAGCTGGCTGTGATGTATCTGAAGATAAAATTGACATCAATTATATTATTAACACGTAAACTACCGGTAATCGTAGCTCGATATGGGAATAATAGTTCTAACGGTACCCAAAGAAAAACAAACCCTTAAGTTGTAGGTTGCAGTGGTTACTAGTTTTATTAATATCGCATCCAATGAGTGCGTGTAATAGAGAAACTAATTTCTGTACTGAGAATCTATATCTACATCTAGATATAGATGTACCGTGTGGTTATAAATAAACTTTCCCTATTTAATACTTTATAACACGGAAACTAAAAACTGTACAAGGACCAAACTTGGTAGCATTAATTTCAAGGACATGGGGAAGCGCAATAACGTGGAATCAATCCAACTGAAACACTTTTAATGTGCTGTTGCGGTGCATCATATCATTACATACCGATACCAGCACTGCTACAAAAGGGGTTCAATATGGCGCCCATCAGGATCCAGAAGAGACTGAAGGCGCAGGATTGCATTCTGCACAGCAGAACGAAGCACGTCAGTAGGTATGCTGGATACCTCTCTTGATATGCTGCGCTTCGGATCAGTACATGTGTGAGTACTCCTCTGGTATACCATGTCCTTCAGGTATTCCCACACCCCACAGGGAGTGAGATCAGGTGATCGTGCTGGCCAAGTATTTGGAAACAATCAGTCGATAATTCGATAGTTTCCAAATGTGTTTCGGAGAAGCAGGTGAACTTCACGAGCTATGTGCGGTGGGGCCTCATCTTGCATGGTAACTATTGAGATCAATGCGTCTCTCCCTGTATGTCAGGTATGATATGCTGGGGAGGCATATCGCTGGAAGTGAGATCAGGTGATCATGCTGGCCAAGTATTTGGAAACTATAGGCTGATAATTCGATCGTTTCAAAATGTGTTTCGGAGAAGCAGGAGAACTTCACTAGCGATGTGCGGTGGGACCGCATCTTGCATTAAAAGCGTTGAGATCAATGCATCTGTTTCCTGTAGGGCAGGTATGACATGCTTGGGAAGCATCTCGCAGTAACGCTGGCCAGTCACACTGCACGTCTTTGGTCCTTGGGCGCCAACCTGTTCAAAAAAAGAATGGGCCAATGATGAACGTAGCCGTGAAACCGTACCATACGGTGACACGTTCACCATACAGAGAAACTTCATGCACAGTGACTGGAAGTAAAGATCCTCAAACTTAGCAACTCTGTGTGTTCACCTCACCCATCAGAGAAAAATTAGCTTCGTCTGTCCATAGGATGGTTCAGGGTCAGCCCTCGTCAACTTGCAATCCTTGCAAGAAAGTGGAGAGCGAAGTTAACAAGTCGTTGTGCGTCCTGTGGTGAGAGCTGCTGTACGATATGGATCTTGTACTGATACTATTTGAGGAGGGTTCGAAGCACCTTCCGTATAGTGGACCACAGGATGTTCAACTGTCGTGACACAGCACGCGCACTGTCTGACGATCGGGAATTGCACGACCGTTACCTGCAACAGCAACAGCAATTTCATCAACCACCTGTGGTGCAACCGGTGGTCGGCTTCTTCTCGGCGCGACACCCAGTTCTCCAGTTGATTCGAACTTCGTCATCATGCTTCGTACAGCAGATGGAGAAAGAGGACCCTTCCGTAACCCTTTCAGCCGGCACTTTTCTCGAAGTGCAGCCACAGCATTAATGTTGTTTTAATAATAGATCTACACCAATAATGCTCTGCTCCTTTTATCCAATCTCATATTGAAACGTCAACAAGTGCACTGCGACTGGTCAGGCGTGTACCTGGTGGCCATAGTTGGAACTGGACGGTGGCGCTGTGACGCATGAAAATCACGCGCACCATGCTCTGGACATTAATGCTACCAAGTTTGGTACTCTTACGGTAGTTAATTCCCGTATTATAACGTGTTAAATAGGGTAAGTTTAACTATAACCAATCGGTAGAATGGCAAGCTTAAGCCCACTTCTTGTTTATAATTCTCATACAATAACACCCTCAAACAAAAATGATGTGATCCTTCACGGCCGCAGGTAACTGATTCAAATATGTATTTTATTAAAATACTAAATGATAATGATATGAAAGCATATTTGGACGTAATATTAACACATATGATGCTTTGAAATGACTACTTAAAGCTCCGAGTTCGTGTAAAAATGTAAGCTACTTATCAACTCTGCCCAGCACAAATGAAAGTGGTCAACAAATACAAACACCGGTGTCTCTTGCAGTGCTCGTATCACGTTTGTCTTGACTTTCTATATATTGCTCACTATGCTTTTTTCTATAACACAGAAAAACGCGTACGTAATTTCAGTAATACTAAAGAATCGCAAACACGATGAAGAAATCAGTGGGGGCATTCACGTCTTGTTCTGTTACTCCGAAACATTTTTGATAGTAAGAAAAGAAATAGAGAACTATGTAGCAGCAGAGAAATCTCTGAGAAGCACCTGTGTTCAAATGGATAGTGATTTTTTAATTTCTCATTTTTCAATAATAGCACAAAAACGGAATACTAAATGTAAGTCACATTCAGAGTCTTCATTTGCTGACACATCCGTTTCTGTCATGGTGTAACCTCCAGTTGGTAGCGAGATACGTCGTGTTTCAATAGGATTCCGAGCAACGGCTGAGCTCTATGTTCTCCACTTCGTGAAGCACGTCTTTCGGTACATGTTAAAAGTATTCACGCAGGTTAGAATCTAGCACGACGTCTTTGAAACTCTGAGCAAGAACCAATCCGTCAGATCATTCGAACGCACACAAATAATGCGGAGAAACACAGACTTGTCGAAGATCAAATTATAACGAAATTAGTCGAGAGTTCGAGTCCACTACTTCCTTCATTTTCTAAGCTGCATTTCGTCTGCTATAAGTATCAGTCTGATGGAACCGCAAAGATAATTTATCTCACTTTCTAACCCGTCCGTAACAGCGAAACCTTCCACAAACATTTCCGCAAAAGAGCTCGCGGTTGCGTCTTGCTCAGAAAAATTTCTGCGCGGGATTTTTCTCTCGGTGCAGAAGACGACGACCAGTGACCACCGACTCAGCAGACGCCGAACTAATGGCGGCGCAGTGCATGTTCCGAGTATGACCTCCAGCACACATTACTGCACTTGTGTTGGTAAACATAACATTATTTATTCTTTTAGTTAGATTTTCTGCGTGCAGTATCTTGGTTAATGACATACTGCAGCAACAACAACTGTATTATGATTGCTCATGCAACATATAATGCGAGAAATATTGAAGTATTTAATCTACCGTTGCCAGCAAATTTTACCTAGATAAAAAAAAGTTTAGTGCACAAGTGTTTTTGTTTGACATGTTGTCTTGCAGATACCTATAAGCGTATTTGTGAACTCTCATTTTTCCATTTGAGGTTTTAGTATTATTCTTGTGGCGACACATTGAATGTTGCACATTTGAAGGTTATGAAGAGTGTTGTTTAATTGTTAGAAAATGGAGGCTCAAATGCGACACATTTTGCTCGTCTAGTGTAGAGAGTGAGAGGGAGAGAGAGAGAGAGAGAGAGAGAGAGAGAGAGAGAGAGAGAGAGAGGGGGGGGGGGGGTTGGCAGGGAGGAGGGGGTGTAGGCGGTGAATACAGCATGAAACATTTGTGTCGTTTCAAACAGGATTATTTTAATGTGAATTATTTGCTAGTAACGACTCGGCCCGTTTCGCACGGGTAACAGACGGCGAGACGACTTGGCAGGTGTTGCGTATTTTGTCTGGAGACCAAGAATAAACTTCAGTGAACAACGTTAAGTAAGGAATGTCATCACTTTCATATAACTTACGCCATGTAAGCAGCACAAATCAGGAAAATTTAGTCGTGGCACGAATGTTATGTGTTCGTTATTGAATTGGCGCTTGGAGAGACGTCTCATGGCAATGACAAGTGCACATCGTGATGTAAGTAATATGTTTACAACCAAAGCAGATATTGTATGGGAGTCATAGGTGTATGTTTGTGTGAGTGATTCCGTAAGTATCGAAGGCTGGCTGGCGTGGCACAAATAAAAGAAAAAATAAGAAAAAATACGCACGATCTGTATGTTTAGCTTGTGTTACAGCACTCCTCTTGTGAAGCTTCGTACTCACTGCGATGTGTTGTTGAGACTCATTACCGCAATTCTTTGTCGTCGACCCTTTATGGCAGACTTCTTCGCTTTGCCAAGCAAAGAATCGTGTCCATATGTAGCTTTGATTCAAGGAAAGTAGAAAGCTAAGAGTTGAGTCATGTGCTGCGCTGCCGAAAGGACGTACTATATGTAACCGAAGCAAAGTTTTTGAAGTTGCTGAAGTTGCTGTGAGTACTTTTCTGGAAAACGCTTTGCTGCCAGCATAAAAAAAAGACCACATGTATTGCATTCGCATCTTTTTTCGCCAGGCAAGTGTTCTCAAACGATTGCAGGGAACTACTGGTTCTAAATGGTTGATTATTTATTATCACAGCCTGATGATGAGGTGGCCATTTGTTCGTTATCGCTCATATTTATTGAGATACTTCGAAGTTAAGTAACTCACTGCCCATTGTTCGAAGAATCTGCAGTGAATTAGCAGTGCGAATGTGACTGTTATTACGAGGGAAGCACAAATTGGCCATCTAAAATTGCCGTCATATGCCGAAAAGCGTCCCTCTAACATGTGAATTAGCAGTGCGAATGTGACTGTTATTATGAGGGAAGCACAAACTGGCAGTCTAAAATTGCCGTCATATGCAGAAAAGCGTCCCTCAAACATGTGTAGAAGTATTTCGAAATCTTGTGTGTTCATCGGCCAAGAAAATCCTGATTTCCATTCAAGGAGGTCGTGCCCATGCCTTTATGATCTTTAAAAGCTTAAATCGCTTTCTCGCCGGTGTAGATCCATTTAACGGTCTCATGTAAAATATGAAAGTGTCCAAACAAATAATATCTTCCACCCAACCACACAAAGAATCGTGTTTGTATGTATGTTTGACTCAGGAAAGGCCAGAAGCTTGATGTTGAGTCATTTTCTGCGCTGCTGCAGAACTTTCTTTGTATAAACGAAGTGAAGCTGCATCCCACACTGCCTTGTACTCTACTCATAAATAACTGAAAACAGCAAATTTTGGACTCGCATGTGAAACGAGTGCAATCAACTTGATGTCTATTAGGCAACTTTCACGTCCATAACCGGTTACACAATGGAATAAGGGCAGCTGCAATGTAACGTGGAATCCGAGCCATTTTTCGTTTGTGACGAATTTCCACATCATTTATAGGCGAATGCTACGTAAAAGGAAGAGTGAAAAAAAAAGATGTGGCTGAATTTCGATCCTAAAATCTTTCCATTTTATGTTTATCGCTACCATGAGCCATCACAGCAGATGCAGCTTCTGTTACTCTTCCTGATAGCTCAAAATACTTTTTCTCTCTCGCGAGTTAGGACGGCTGTTCGATGGGTGGCAGTTGCGTCGTTTCCACAGCTTATCTTTAATTCGTCGTCATTCACACAATTTGCACGAAATGTTTATGTACAAAGCTTTTCTCGTGTGGATAAGTTTATCTACTAGTCAAAACCGGATCCAAATCCCCACAGCAGCTTCAAGGTTCAGCCTGCGCATACAGACGGACTCTAAAAGGCGACTTCAGTTTATATACATTAGCGAGAAAAACAGCATCAACAAAATATAACTAATGTAGAGTAATGAAACTTTGGGAATAAATTTGTCTAGGTAAAATATTTACGTGATTTACATTGTAAGATAACAGGTTAGTATAACCACAAGACATGCCATTGCAAATGTGAAATGCTCTTAGATTAATAACCGTATTAACCGCCAGAATGTTGAATATAAAGGTGCAAACGTGCATGCATTGTGTTGTGCTGGTGCCGGATGTCAGTTTGTGGAATGGAATTCCAAGCCTGTTGCACTTGTTCTGTCAATACAGGAACAGTTAATGCTGTTTTTGGATGAGGCAGGAGTTGTCGTCTGATGACGTCCCATATGTGCTGGATTGAAGAAGATTTGGTGACCGAGCAGGCCAAGGCAACATGTCGACACTCCGTAGAGCATGTTGTTACATTAGCGGTATGTGGGCGAGCGTTATCCTTTAGGAAACACCCCCTGGAGTGCTGTTCATGAATGGCAGCTCAACAGCTCGAATCACCAGACTGATGTACAGATATGTAGTCAGGGTGCGTGGGATAACCACGAGAGAGCTCCGGCTGTCATACCAAATACCACCCCTAACCATAACTCCAGGTGTAGGTCCAGCGTGTCTATCACGCAGACAGGTTGATTTCAAGCCTTCAACTGGCGTCCTTCTAACCAACACACGGCCATCACTGGCACCGACGCAGAACCAGCTTTCATCAGAAAACAGACCTTGACACCCTGCCCTCCAATGAGCTCTCGCTTGACACCACTGAAGCCGCAAATGTCGATGGTTTGTGGTCAGTGGAATGCACGCTACAGAGCGTCTGGCTCGGAGCTGTCCTTGAAGTTACCGATTTGTAACACTTCGTTGTGTCACTGTGGCGCCAACTGCTGCTCAAATAGCTGCTGCAGATGCAGTATGATGCGCCGCAGCCATACGCCAAACACGGTAGTATTCCGTTTCGGTAGTGCCACGTGGATTTCTGGAACCCTGTTTTCCTGCGACTCTAAACACCGTAACCACCACTGCCAGCAATCATGTACAGTCGTGTTCAAAAGTATCCGAACGACCTGAAATGCATTTCGCCTCATTCGCATACAACCCTCATAACGCAGCTGTCTAGCAGGTCTCTAATCGCTCCTCGGTACAGTCGTTTGAGCATTGAAAATGGTTCCAACAAAACACCATTAGAAAACATTGTCCTGTATTGCAGTAACTCAAGATGTACAGTAATACCACGAAACTACAAATATCAGGGAACACCATATCACAGATAAGACTGTCCTTAAGGCTTGTAAGCTCTCATTTGTTACAATGACATGCGTGAAATGTTACCACTCTCATTATAACGTCAGAAAGTTAGTGCACGTAGTAAGTTCGTTGTATTCATGATTTCCTCCAAAAAGTAACACATCGTACTTATTATTTATCACAAAATGACATTAAAACTTTTACTTTTTCACGAGCTGCTAGTTGAGAATGTGATAGAACTTCAAATGACACGGCAAACCGTATCATTCTTCATATGGATTCAAACCCAGGTCATGCAGACTAAGCAAAGATTTCGTGACTGCCGGCCGGAGTGGCCGAGCGTTTCTAGGCACTTCAGTCGGGAACCGCGCGACCACTACGGTGGCAGGTTCGAATCCTACCTCGGGCATGGATGTGTGTGATGTCCTTAGGTTAGTTAGGTTTAAGTAGTTCTAAGTTCTAGGGGACTGATGATCTCAGACGTTAAGTGCCACAGTGTTCAGAGCCATTTCAACCATTTCGTGACTGACGGAAACTAACAGTTATTCCTGACTAGGCATACAGAGAGTGATATACCAGGATTTTAGACAGTATCAATTAGGAAATATCAACTTTAAATTACATAACGTAAACATTTATAACGGACGCGAATTCCTACCCAGCATCTATTGTCCCTGTTAACGAACTACGATAGATGTTAAATATTACTTCTTCACAAGTAACTTACTTGAAATGCCGTGAGGTAAAGCTTTGTGTTGGACAGGGATTCGAACCATGAACGTAATCGGATTGTTATCGAAACACAATCAACTGTGACATATCGGATTTTTTGGGAAGTAGCAAGATGTTTTAACTGAAATGACGAGACGAAATATTAATTTCTTCCTTCGCAGGACTCCAACCCAGCACCTATCGCTTTTATATTCTAGAGAAAACGAACGTTAAATATGGGTTTGTTACACCAGCAGCGACATGTGAGCATTTTTGAACTAGAAATAATATGACGAAGAGTTCAGTGCTGACTGGTAATCGAACCCCACACATATCGCTGTTGACTACACACAATGAGACGTCAGCTACCGAATTTTTCTCCACCAGCAGCTCGGAATAATATACGTGAACTTACAATGATCTCTCAAATAGTTCTGTGTCTCACTGGGAGTCAAAAACGTCAGATATCGTTAGTGTTGACAACGAATGAAAATAATTTAAAATCAAAATTATTATCCACTAGCAGACAGGTGTTCTCGTTCTAGAGCTTGATAATACATTATGAAAACTGTAATGCCGGGCCAGTATTCGAACCCATTCACGCGCAATATGTGGAAATGTTGAGGAATCTGCAGTTTTGAACAAACAACAAATTATAGTCGAGCTGTATTGTCACGAAGGGATCAAACCAATTTTATCGACATACAGAAGCTCAAATAAAAGGTGAAATAAGTGTCCTGTGACCCTACATAGCGTTTGTTTCGTCACTAGAGATAAATAAGTTGTGTCAAACATTCAGGTGTATAAACTTCCATCACGATTACAGTTTCCCACAAAATATATACGAATGAAACATTTAACCTGTTACTTTGTGACAAAAGATTATTTCAGTACAATAAAAAGTCTTTGGAAATCAGCTTTGCCAACCTGTCACGTAAAGTAAGATAACAAACATTTTGTACTGGTGATAGAGTTTCTACATGTCGCCACTCCTGACTTTATTGTGTTTCAACCTAATGTCTACTTGGTAGAGAAGGAATATCATGTTTATGTGAATTTCGCACCACAATGCCATTATACCTTCTTCACTTGGCGTAGCCAGAAGAGAACAGAATCTGTCTCTCCCTACCAAAAAATCATCGGCATAAGTTGGAATCGAACCCAGACCGTGAGTATACGAATGTATCAGCAATCCAAAAGACCACCAAATCCTCTTCCCTGTGGCTCATTTTTCTATTGTAACGCCGTTGCGCCACAGTGGCAGAGAATTGTGACACACAGGTTCCCTGTAGTGGTTGGCAGCGTGTTCAGTACATTAATTTACTCGGTTGACCGAATCGCCATGGACTACCTACCTCTCCTGCCCATTGCATACATTCGACTCTACTTTGTAATCCCCGAAATAAAAGCACGTAACTGCCACCTACACAGAACTGCGAACAGTGTAGGATGCAGAAATTTAAGCAGGAAGTGTTCCTTTCCACTTGAGCTACTCTATTGCGCTATCTGTCTGTTGAAAAAGTCGTGCATTGCAAAAGAAAAGCTGTGTCTGTCTCTCAGAAATCTACATCTGGCCATATGCATTATCTCACAACACTGTGGAATGCGGAAGTTTGGAGGAATTGTTCTTGACTCCTGGAGCTGCTCTGGTTACGGTTCAGCTAGTAGTGTAACAGTAAATCTAGTGCACAATAGACAAAACATCGCGAGTTCAAATACATTCACTGCTACATTTTTTAAAAAACAATTCTGCTGTCTGCTGAAGTTATCAATCTAACGGAATTCTGAACATAATTCCCATCACTTCTCAACCCAAAATAGTCGCATGTGGAAAAAGTGCCAACTACTGCGACATTTTATTCTATTCAGGTTTAATAGACGGGTTTGTGCCAACTACTGCCACGTTTTGTTCTTTTCAGGTTTAATAGACGGCCAGGCAGCAGATGCATTTCGAACCTTTTGTAATATGTATGAGGAGAGCGCATCGTGCCAAAATACGTCAGAAAGTATTTTCTACATTAGCTGTCGTGTGGTAGTGGGATTTTATTCTGCTTCGAACCTTGTTTGACAGCTTTAACTCAGAACAAGTTTCTACATGTAGTCAATAAACTGCATGTGCACTGTCAGACCGTTATAGATAACATCAGAGAATTCGGGTGTATCGTTGATGATCAATTTCTCTCTCATGTCTACAATTGTTTAAACAACACTAAAAGAAACCCTACGAAAATTTGCACTGCATTATAAGAAATGAAATAAAACTACCCATGATAACCTTACGACGAAAGTCTGTTTTTATAAACCTGAGTATCTGTACACAAGCGTGCCTCTACCGGACCGAATTAATAAAATACTACTCACTTAGATTTCGATTGGGTCTGTGTTTGTTATACCGTGTCATACTCAAGAGGTATGCAAATGTAGCATTTTATAAATAAAGTTATGCATTCCTAGAAACCCAAAATTTGCTTGTCAGCAACGGAAAGAGGCATTACCTGTTGTGCAGCATTGTAAGTTTTTCACATCCACACTATGAGCCGAAAGTATTTTCTTGCGTTTTTCTTATCGATGTTTGATGTGATTACTTGTAGCTCTTTCAGAGAAGGGATAAGAACGTCGGAGTAGGCGAGACTGGAACCGTGAACCAGAACAGACGCTTATTTACATATCAGCATTTTACCACAGAGCTAGCGAAGTGGTATAAAAGTAGTATTACTGTTACGAGGCCAATAGTGACTAGAACTCGTAAATCGCTATTTAAATGACAAGATTAGTTGGGATTTCCACGTGCAACGACTTTACTGGGCCGAAAGCCGTAAATTTACAAATTTTTGTTACACCTGAAGCGATAATAACTCAGATTATTCAATGGAAATGACAGGAAAAATCAAGTGAACTTTGAGGCCTAATTCCGTGCACACCAGGAAGTAACTCGTCGATGACAGAGTTGCAAAACATACCGTGCCTTGTTGCCAAATCTCAGTTACAGTACCAGCAGGAAGAAGATGAACCGATGTGTTCCTACAGAGGGCTGGGAAGTGACCGTAGCTGGTATCTCAAAGACGCGGCTGGCACGGCCTGGAATATGTAATGCGTCTGATTCGCACTTCTGTATCTAGGTTTAGGGACTGGAGCGTAGTTACTAATAATACTCAGAACTGACTGTAAACTAAGCATCATAAATCAGTAACTGTCATAGTTGTTTTTGTATTTCTTTCGTAAGAGTACTCAAAACTAAGAAACTCATTCATGAACGTTTTCGTGCCTGGCCGATAGTCGAGCGCAACAAATAAAAATAAAAATCAATGTTTGTGCGTCTGTGTGTGTGTGTGTGTGTGTGTGTGTGTGTGTGTGTGTGAAGAGAAAAAATGGTTCTGAGCACTATGGGACTTAACATCTGTGGTCATCAGTCCCCTAGAACTTAGAAATACTTAAACCTAACTAACCTAAGGACATCACACACATCCATGCCCGAGGCAGGATTCGAACCTGCGACCGTAGCAGTGTGAAAGAGAGAGAGAGAGAGAGAGAGAGAGAGAGAGAGAGAGAGAGAGAGAGAGAGAGAGAGAAATATAAAAAGGAATGAGAGAGCGAGTAAATGGTATGTAAAGAAATCTTTCATTAAAATTTTAAATGACACGTTCCTCATCATTACGAAATGTCGTATTCATGATGTATGGAACAAATATTAATCGACTCAAATCTAATCTAATCATATTGCTGACTAGCCATGAAGAGTCATAAATTACCGAAATTTTCGCCAATATCAGCAACCAAGGAGGAGATCTAGAGACATTGCAGTCTTGGGAAAAGGAACGAAATGATTGAACTATACTGTTCCGAGAGATTCAGATCCTCGAGAGAGGAGATACGAATTCAAATCACAGTCCAGCACCAAATTTTTCAACGTCTGTAGATCAATCAAGTACAAGTAAAATATGTGCCCTGTTCCTTTAAATGGCTATCGGTTCATAAAAAAAAAAAAAAAAAAAAAAAAAAAAAAAAAAAAAAAAACTTGCTAATGTAAGTAAGTTTACGCTGGCGACAGTATTTCTGTTTACCATGAATTCCGCCTATGTCTTTTCCCAAAGTAAACCACCTCTGCCCAGTTGGTAATGAAGTAACGTGATGTTTATTGCGGATTCTGAATTATAACGTCTTTCTCTTGAGGTACCAGAGGTAAAGTAAAACTGTTTCTGACTCTTAAGAGTAAATGCCTGAACCCACGCATTGCACCTGTGATAGTTCGTTCCACCAGACCATTGTGGCCACATTTCCCAGCCCCAGGAGTGTGTTGTAACGGATCATATGTTTAGCTTACAAAATTAGTCACGGTGGAAAAAATGCGAGCCTATTAAATGGTTAAGTAGAAGCAAGATTCAGACGTGGAGATAATGCTATTCTCATGTCAGCAGGATGTAAAGACTCTTCCAGGCATCACAGCCTCGATGTGAAGCCACTTGAAATTTTCACTAATTCAGCAAATTTCTTAGTTCGAGAAAATCCACAGTGAAAAATGAAGTTACCGGATAATTCGATTATTGCCGTCATTATTACTATCATTTTCTTCATACCGCTACTGGAACACGTGTGCTTGAACATCATTGAATGCCTTTTGGTCATTATAGAAGTAGTTGCCCAAGAACATGTTCATTCCCTGTCTACGGTTTTGTTTTCACATTAATATCAATCATCAGCAAGTATTCGTAGATTACATTAAAACTGAAATAATTGATGAAGTCATCACTTGATAACAACAACGCGCTGTCTTTCTTCATGTACTTGCGCCTAGAAATGGCTTCTGTAATGTGGGAAAGTATTTCACAGTTGCAAAACCCACATCCGACCCATTGATTGACCTTACACTTAAAGTCACTGACCATAAATTCTAGCCCAGAGTGACACCCGTTTAAGTAAGCTAATCTAGCTAAGACTGTTTGACAGTGCTCTTTCTCACCGGAAAATACGCAACCATCCCATTGCTTTTACTGACAACCTCACTGATCGTTTTGTATGATTTTGTAATCATTTAAATAAAACAACATGACCATCCAGTGGGAGACATTTCGTCCCCCTTTTCCTTCTGTGAAATTTGTCAGTAAGTTTTTTGCCTTCCAACCAGCGAAATGCGGCAGAGTACGGATGGTAAACGATTCACAAACTACGATTAAGTGCCGTTAAGACGATTTCTTTAAACATTGTCGTAGCTGAAGGAATTTAGTTTCTTCTCAATTCGTCTTATGCAGCAACGTTCACAGATATCTCAAATAGGAAAAGCTCTTTATCCAGGTACGAAGGTTGTAAAACAAACTTCCCAGAGTTTGTGGCAGGTTGATCTCTTCGTCTTATAGCTCTGCGTAAGTATTTTGTCCAAGAGGTATCACACATAGTGTTCCTGCAGCTGTGGGAATCATTGGTCGAAAACGAGTTTAACACCAATGGGTACAGTACTGCGAATATTCAAAATGATTACAGTCAAGTCTTAGTTCATTCAGACACTGCGGCGTATTTATAATACTGAAGCTAGACTGTGTATCCTTGTCTTGCTTGAGTGGGCATTGGAAGGCGTTTACACACATGTATACAATGCTGTGAATACTTCGAACGCTATTGTTAACGTTGCTCTCATAAACTAATTTTGTTTTTGTACTTCTTCTGGGTCTTTAGCGTGCAATATGTGTTGTAGATACAGTCTTAGACAAAAAATTTGACCGCCCAGTCGTTCACGTAAGGTGGACAATACAGTCGTGGTCCCCTCAGAATTCTATGTCCAGCAATATGGTCGATCTGGCAACATTGTAGACTACCGCACTTCCCAGAGGAAGTCTTGACTGCAGTCTAAGTACATCAGTCTTGACTACGACCGTAGTCTTGAGGTAAAACAGGAGACTAGCTAATACGACATCTGGCAACAGAAATCACACGTCGTCAAAACTTTTATCGCCCCTTTCCTCTCGGTGCTGAAGCTATAAGTGTAATTCAAGCGAATCAATATATTTCGCTTTCTGTCCCATTGGTAATAACAGTTTGGTTCAACATTATTTTAGGAAGAGCTTTCTTGGCCAGCCATCTGCCTCTGAACACCGCATGCGTCTGAGTTCTCTGGGAACCATTTACTGCCTGCTGGCGGGTGCTGAGGCACTGCGCTGCCTCGCCTTCTGCCGACAGCGACTGCTCCACTCCTCACTCTCGACGGTGTTACATGCTTTAATGCTTTAATGTTGTTGAGTGGTAACCCATAAAATCTGTCTATGATTTGTGTTTCACACTCGATGGCAACAGAGGCACAAAACCGTTTTTATTTGATGAGTATTTTATTACACTAGTATGCAATACATTAAAGTGGCGCATAATTAATTTCATTGTTCCTGATCCAGTGTGCTATAATTAAAGCATCACATCCTGTTCTTTTCCCTTTCACAGGAGATTCTTCAAATAATTTATTTATGTCATGGATTCTTATGTGTTAGTCAAGGCACAGAGAGTAATGCAATGTAATGGGTTTGGTTTCTTTCTTTGATTCCCTATGGTAAATGGATGCGAAACATTGTGTCAATACCTTTCAGAACCTGCTCTATAGCTACTCAGGCAAATTGCTTGTTTTGAGGTCCATACATTAGTTAATGGAGAAGTGATATTTAAAATATTCAATTGGATTTAAGACGACAAAATTGCCCATATTTGAAGCTACCCAGAGAAAAAGTAAGTTGCTAGAGCCGCTGTTATCAAATGTCTGCAGAGAGTTCCTAATTGCTACTGTGGAAATTTAGCATAGAGGCCCTACACTAATCAAGAGGTTCATTTCCTTCATACCTATCACCCTGGCATGTGAGTATTAAGTGAAGAACAATATTGAAATTCGTATTGTTGATGGTCGATTCGAATTTCTTCAGCGACACTTGTATTGTGAAGCAGCTTGGCAGTCAGAAAGCCGAGATCTATGACGATTAACACAACTTGTTGTATCGAGCTACCAAGAGGACTTGATGTGTAAAGGTTTTCTTCCGATTTCGTCACAGAATTTTTTCTGGAAATTCGCAGCTCTATAAAATAAAGCAGAAAAAAAGCTCACACACGCTGATCCCCACCACGGTTAGGTCTGACGACCTGTTGAGCCTTTGCGACACGAGATACGGGTGGTGGCATGGGGCTACGGCCACACCGCTGCCAGCACGCCACTCTCATCATGATACTGGCCGCTCAGCCTCATAACGCATCGTGAACGATAATACAAGTTGTCACTTACATGAAGAATACCACTTCTTTAGCCAAAAAATTGAATTTTCTGTCTCATTGTCTAGGGGTTATATAGCACGAGTCATTCAAATGGAAAGGGAATATCAAGTGAATTTAGCAAGTCAATTCAGTACCATACGTGGAAATGATTGCACTGTCACAATGTTGCCAAATTTTTGTGACGATATTGCCAATTCTCAGTTGTGCTAGGAACAGCTCTGTAGCGGTATGCAAGAAGAAAATGGCTCTGAGCACTATGGGACTTAACATCTATGGTCATCAGTCCCCTAGAACTTAGAACTACTTAAACCTAACTAACTTAAAGACATCACACAACATCCAGTCATCACGAGGCAGAGAAAATCCCTGACCCCGCCGAGAATCGAACCCGGGAACCCGGGATGCAAGAAGAATCCCATGCTCGTGTCATAGGAGGATACTCGAAAGGGGGCACAGGGTTTGGTTAATATGCAGCGCTTTCTCCTACCAGTTGTGTCAAACATTCAGGTGTATAAACTTCCATCACGATTACAGTTTCCCACAAAATATATACGAATGAAACATTTAACCTGTTACTTTGTGACAAAAGATTATTTCAGTACAATAAAAAGTCTTTGGAAATCAGCTTTGCCAACCTGTCACGTAAAGTAAGATAACAAACATTTTGCACCTCGAAATCGATTGCATCAATCATAAAAGTAGAATTTCATGAATTGCACGAGAATGTAGAAAAATGTTTGTGGGAATGGAAGCTATAAGAAACAGAATTAGCTAATTACTCTGTGCCACGCAATAATCAATATATCTGAAAATTCAGAAGAGATGAAACTAAAAATTATGGCCATTAAGACAGAAACTAAAGTGCAGGTGCGGGCACGGTTCAGATCTGCGCTTTTTCATCTTCACATCTATACAAATAATGTACACTAACCAGCGTGTTCATTACTTTCGTAATGTTTCCCTCTTGTTTAGTCTTCTAATGATGAACTGGATCCACACCCATGAGTCTGATTGATTCTTTGTATCCTTCCGTCTACTATCTTTGTGTGTTATTGCTCAGTGTTCAAAAAGCAAAATGTTATGCCTGCTCCCCCGAGGTATTAGAACGAGGTCGCAAGAAGGCCAACGAAGTATAATCAAAATAGATGGAGACGCCAGTTTGTTTGTCGTCATGGTGTTAAGTCGACAGAAGTAGTTGGGTATTATTGCCTGCATCACCGGCATCCCATTGTTGTCTTATCTTACTGAGATTTTCATATTACCCTGAACATAAGACGTCTAGATAAATCTGTATATTCTCTTGACTAAACATTCCACATCCAATTCATCGTGATCCATTCGTTACGTGCATCATCAATATGAGTGATACGAAAGTTGTGACGTGACGAATAACAATAACAAAGGTTGTAGTAACAAATCAGTAATCAAGGATGTTTACTGCATTACAGACAATCGTTAACGATTAACAAAATAACCAAGAAAGGCTGAGTGTTTAATTGGCGCACTGCATAGGTGTTCTTACCACTTTGTTACTGAATTCTGTTCTAGTTGTTTGCAGAGGGAAAAGAGAGAACCCTGTAGCCATACATATCTCTAGTACAACGAGATATTACCTATCAACTATCCTTGCCTTACCTCACGAGACGAACATGGCGTCATCGAACTGATGTTTGAAATACATTTGTTTTCTCTCTCTGTCTCTCTTCCTCTCTTTTTATTTTTCTTTTCATTTTTTGAGGAAAGCATCAAGAAGCGCGAGTAATAAGCAAGTAGGCATATAATCTATTTACAGTTGTTTTCATCGGGTTATGTAATGCAAACATACACCTTTTATGTGTATTATAGCGTAATTCCAATTACTGATAGTCTATTCGTGAGCCTGCACGCATTCAGTGGGATGAAACTTATCACAGAAGCAGGCAAAACACAAATATTTCTTGCACTATGCGTAACACACAAACGAAATCTCGGTGCACTGATGTATTGTCTGATATATTGCTCGGAAAACATATCTGATTCATGTTGCGAAATACAGTTCTATCAGATATCAATGTGATTGCGTACCAAGTGAATAAAAGTATATCTTGAAATACACAGAAAGGCACAAAGAGGTATTCGACTGAAACATAGCCATGAACGAGATTGTAACTAGGGTCAACGGCATCGTCGTCTACCACCTTGACAACCCGAACGGTGAGATTGCTCGGCCGGTTACTTACGTTTACTGGTATCAAAGCTGCAGCATGAAAACACAAAATGTTAAAAACTTGAAGATCATTAACTTTGGAACCCATAGTAAACTAAAGCAGTAATTAGTTAGAAGATTGGTTTGAACACCAAAGGGCTTTAATAGGCATGGTCCTGTTGGAGGTGGTATGCCATTTCTTCCCTCCGAGCTTTGAATTGACTTGCCTAGACAGTTAATAGGGGAACCTGCGTGGCTTTCGGACCACAGTGGAACTCAGCACTTTCCAGATCGACAAACACTGCCCGAGGGGAAATGAGTGTAAAATGGGAGATAAAATTTGTGGGACTGACAAGGGATCGAAGCCGAGACCTTCGTACTCGTTGTCTTGCTATGTATCACTTTGCCGCCATGTAGCCACCACTGTGGCTTCTGCTTGGCATTAAAATTAAGGATCTCTTGTTTGTGTGCTTTGGCACTTGCGCGTCCCTCCACCAAAATAAAGAGAACTGAATTGAATGTAGTGCCTTCAAGTTGGCATAAACAGAAAAGGAGAAAAATTAAACAACATAAATGGTCTCTCTTTGATGCAACAACCTTCATTGCCACGATGCGTATTATGAGAAAAGACGTACACTGGAAGGTCATGTTTTATTGAAATGACTACAAAAGCAGGTAAAACGAAGAATGAGGTTGTCAGTAAAAACACATTGCTGTTGTCACTATGATGTTGCACTGCCCAGGGCCTGTAAAGATAAAGGGCCCGGTTAGATGAGGCATATTGTCCACAGAAGTGGAAGAGAGAGCACTACTAAATTCTACAATCCGTATGCATTGCATACACACAGAAATTACTGTTACAGTGTACTTATGGAGCCCCATGGGTTAATTGCGTATTTTCCAGTCAGAAAGAGCACTGTCAAACAGTGTTAGCTACATTAGCTTACTTAAACGGGTGTCACTCTGAGCTAGAATTTATGGTCAGTGACTTTAAGTGTAAGATCAATCAATGGGTCGGATGCGGGTTTTGCAACTGTGAAATGCTTTCCCACATTACAGAAGTCATTTCCAGGCGCAAGTAAATGAAGAAAGACAGCGCGTTGTTGTTATCAAGTGACGACTTCATCAATTACTTCAGTTTTAATGTAATCTACGAGTACTTGCTGATGTTTGATATTAATATGAAAACTAATCCGTAGACAGGGAAAGAACCTGTTCTTGGGCAACTACTTCTATAATGACCAAAAGGCATTCAATGATGTTCAAGCACATGTGTTCCAGTAGCTGTATGAAGAAAATGATAGTAATAATGACGGCAATAATCGAATTATTCGGTAACTTCATACTTCACAGTGCATTTTGTCGAACTAAGAAATTTGCTGAATTAGTGAAAATTTCAAGTGGCTTCACATCGAGGCTGTGATGCCTAGAAGAGTCTTTACATCCTGCTGACATGAGAATAGCATTATCTCCACGTCAGAATCTTGCTTCCACTTAACCATTTAATAGACTCGCATTTTTTCCACCGTGACTAATTTTGTAAGCTAAACATATGATCCGTTACAACACACTCCTGGGGATGGGAAATGTGGCCACAGTGGTCTGGTGGAACGAACTATCACAGGTGCAATGCGTGCGTTCAGGCATTTACTCTTAAGAGTCAAAAACAGTTTTACTTTACCTCTGGTACCTCAAGAGAAAGACGTTATAATTCAGAATCCGCAATAAACATCACGTTACTTCATTACCAACTGGGTAGAGCCGGTTTACGTTGGGAAAAGACATAGGCGGAATTCATGGTAAACAGAAATACTGTCGCCAGCGTAAACTTACTTACATTAGCAAAGTTTTATTTTATTTAATGAACCGATAGCCACTTAAAGGAACAGGGCACATATTTTATTTGTACTTGATTGATATACAGACGTTGAAAAATTTGGTGCTGGACTGTGATTTTGTTGTGGGTTGGCAGGAGAGCCAACACCGTGTTATTAGAGGAAGGCGAAAGGCACGCGTTTTAGCTCACGCAGGCTGGCGTGAGGTCTGGAACTGGACAAGGAAATTAGAATTTAGAAAAACGGACGTAGCTGGTGGAATACTTAACTTTAATCCATTGATGATGAGCGTCGCTCTTGACTGTACATTATTCACTATATCAATAGTAACTGAATATGGCGCCTTGCTAGGTCGTAGCACATGACGTAGCTGAAGGCTAAGCTAACTATCGTCTCGGCAAATGAGAGCGTATTTTGTCAGTGAACCATCGTTAGAAAAGTCGGTTGTACAACTGGGGCGAGTGCTAGGAAGTCTCTCTAGACCTGCCGTGTGGCGGCGCTCGGTCTGCAATCACTGATAGTGGCGACACGCGGGTCCGACGTATACTAACGGACCGCGGCCGATTTAAAGGCTACCACCTAGCAAGTGTGGTGTCTGGCGGTGACACCACATTCCTCCCCCGCAAATCGGTGCACGGTTGTGGCATAAGGCTTCCGCCCGCCGTGGGGAGGACCCCATGTTGACG
The DNA here is from genome assembly GCF_023864345.2 of Schistocerca serialis cubense. Classification (NCBI taxonomy): domain Eukaryota; kingdom Metazoa; phylum Arthropoda; class Insecta; order Orthoptera; family Acrididae; genus Schistocerca; species Schistocerca serialis. The sequence goes on along the minus strand of NC_064640.1, from coordinate 464,191,736 downwards.
TATGCGACGAGGTGGGGAGCCTAACAACAGGCTAGGCTGTGCCACCCGCACCCTGCCATTCGGACCGCGGGGAGTTAGGAAACGCCTGAAAATCTGCTCCAGGGTGCTCGCCACCATGCGGTGTATGCGCCCCCAGAGAGACAGGAGGGGCCGAAGGGTCGACCTCCATCGGGCCGGGGCATCCGACGGGCGAAGACGACATATAGTCCGGAGCGAGCAAGAGTTCCATGTCGTAGGACAACTGGTCACGGGAAGCGATCGGCGATGTGTGACCCAGGGAGGCGCCCGGCGGTTGCAGCAACGCGTCCACTACGGGCGTCGCCGGCGGGAGAACAGGCGGCGGCGGCGGCGGCGGCGGCGGCGCGTCGCCATGGGGCAAAATGGAAGGCAGCGTCGGTAACGCCTGGGGCTGAGGCGAGCCAGTAGATGGGTCCCCAGGGCGCTGGCCGGACGGCACCGTCGCTGAAAGCAGACGGGGAGCGGCAGATCCCGTGCGACGACAGAGGCGCAGCTTATTGAGATGCCGTCACACCTCACCAGAGGCCCCCAAAACCAGATACATAGCGCGGCCGAGGCAGCGAAGATTGCGCCCTTCGAGCCAACGCCGTGAACCTCGATAGTGGCGGTAGTAGACAACGTCGCCTGGGGCAAAAGCAGGTGTCTGCCGCTGCACAGGAACCTGATGCGGCGGATGTAGCAAAGACATCAAGGTGCGATGAGGGCGACCGTGAAGCAAGTCAGCCGGCGAGCGACCATCTCGGGGCTGAGAGCGATACGAGGACAAAAAGAGCAATAACGCGTCCTCCCGAGAATTCGACTCTTTCAACTTCAACATCTGTGACTTGAAAGTCCTGACCAATCGTTCAGCGACACCGTTTAACTGTGGCGAAAACGGCGCGGACGTCAGATGTTGAATACCATTGGCCCTGCAGAATGACTGAAATTCTGCGGACATCAATTGTGGGCCATTGTCGGAAACAATAGTCTGTGGAAGACCTTCAATGCAAAAGATAGCAGATAACGCTTGGATGGTGGCAGATGACGTCATGGAAGACATCTGGACAACAAAAGAAAAATTACTGAATGAATCTACCACAACCAACCATCGAGCATTCCAGAATGGACCAGCAACATCGATGTGTAAGCGTTGCCAAGGGGAAGTGGCTTTTGGCCATGCAAAGAATTTCCGCGGTGTTGCTGATTGTTGTTCGGCACACACCATGCAAGAAGAGCACATATTCGTAATCACGGCATCGATTCCGAACCAAGTACAGTGCTGACGAGCAAGTTGTTTCGTTCGCACTGTACCCCGATGTCCTTGGTGGAGAAGCTGTAAGACAGAGGACTGTAACGAACGTGGGACCACGACCATGGACTGATCATTATCAGAACGCAACAGCAAAACATCACGTCGTACAAAAAGTCTCTCCTGGTGAGCAAAAAATCGGAGAACCAACGGGTCCCCGATCCGTGACTTTGACAAGGGCCATTGCATAGCAACAAAACGCAGAACGGTACCAAGGACAGGGTCGGCAGCTGTGGCTGTAGCTACACGACGAAAATCAATCGGAAACGATTCGACCACGACATCGGTTTCCGAATCAATAAACATGCAAGCAAGTTCGGAGGAATCGAATGCTCTATCCTCAGCAACAGGCAAACGGGACAACGCATCGGCGTTTCCGTGCTTAGCAGTGGACCGATACAAGATATCGTAGCGGTACTGCGAGAGGAAAATAGACCAGCGAATGAATTTCTGCGCTGTACGTGGAGGTACAGGATTGGTCGGATGAAAAAGCGATGTCAAAGGTTTGTGGTCTGTGATGATGGTAAAGTGACGACCATACAAGAAATCATGAAACTTTGTAACACCAAATACGAGAGCCAATGCTTCTTTCTCGATTTGTGAATAATTTCTTTGCGCAGACGAGAGCAATTTGGACGCAAAGGCAATAGGGCGATCGTGCGAACCATCTTCGTGCGCAAGCACAGCACCGATCCCGAAATCCGATGCATCCACCATCAACAAAAGGGGCTTCCGGGGATCGAATGGCGTAAGGCAAGTATTGGAAATCAACGCCGATTTCAACTGGCGAAAGGCGATTTCACATTTCGTCGTCCAGACGAACGGAACACCTTTACGACGTAAGCGATGAAGCGGAGTTGAAATGGAAGAGGCATGGGGATCATAGCGATGATAGTTAATTTTGCCTAGCACACTCTGTAGCTGCTTCAAATTCTGCGGCGAAGGCAATTCTTGTATGGCATGGAGGTGCTCGGGACTGAGATGTACGCCTTGGGCATTGAGTACATGTCCCAGGTAGGGTAAGTCACGAACAAAAAACACACATTTGTCCTTCCGCAAGCGAAGACTATTTTCTCTCAAGAACTGAAATAATGTTCTGAGATTGGCTAAATGTTCTTCTTCCGTCTTTCTGGACATCACAATATCGTCCAGATAGTTTGCTGCACTAGGGACCGACGCACAAACAGTTTGTAGGTATTGCTGAAACAATGCAGGGGCGGATGCACACCCGAATGGCAGTCGTTTGAATCGATAGAAACCAAGATGCGTGTTAACCACCAAAACGCGCTGGGATTCTTCGTCCACCGGTATTTGCAAGTACGCATCCGCTAGGTCCAACTTCGAAAAATATTTACCCGGACACAGTTTGTCAAAAAGATCATCTGGGCGGGGTAAAGGAAAAGTTACAGTCACTAATTGTGGATTCACTGTTGCCTTGAAGTCCACACAATGTCTCAATTTTCCGGAAGGTTTTGGCAAAATTACTAAGGGTGATGCCCAGAGAGAAGCCTGCACACGTTCAATTACACTTTGTGATTCCAAATCGTGTAATGTTTCTGCGACCTCATCACACAATGCGTGGGGAACATTGCGAGCTCTGAAAAATTTCGGTTGCGCATTTACTTTCAGTTCCAAATGTGCTTTATAGTTCTTAGCGCAACCGAGGCCTGATGCAAAAGTGTCTGCAAATTATTCACATAGACGAGAAACACTGTCGGAAGGCACAGTCTGGTTCACTGATAGGATCTGATATACCATAGACAAGTTAAACAACTGAAATAAATCGAAACCAAACAAGTTCACTGCAGCAGAAGAACGAAGTAAAATGACACAAGTTTTGTTTGTCCCTTTTATGTTGCAAGAAGGCTGCACTGTCCTAACACAGGGATCTTGTGAGCCGAATAGCTAGTTAACTTAAAATATGCGGCACGCAACGGAGGTGTGCCCAGCAGTTTGTAAGTGTCATGATTGATCAGTGAAACTGCAGCCCTGGTATCGAGCCGGAATGGTATCACTTTGACGTTAATGTCCAAGTCCACAAAAAGTTTATTGCCCTGCTGACGACAAGAGCGACTGTCTCGTACAGCGTGAACTGACACAGGTACAAAATCACTTGCGACTTGACGGGAGTTCCTGCGATGTCGACGCACACTATTTGTGGGACGAACACAGTCACTGTTAGAGAGTGGCACTGGGCGGAGTGGCATGAACTATGTGAATATCCATGGGCGAAGTGTCGCGAGCCTGAGTATCCTTGGTTCGATTCCAATTCTGGCGCGAAGCAAAGGGCCTGGAATGATTTTGAGCTTCCGATCTGAGCTTTTTCTGGCAAACACTTTGAATATGTCCTTTTTTATTACAGTAAAAGCAAATAGCTTGGCGTGATGGGCTATTCTCACGCGAATGTCTAGTAGCACACCGCGGGCATTATTTTAGCACTGATTTTGCTTGCCGGTGTGGTACACGTGGCTGAGAGCCTGGCGGCAGCGGCGCGAGGACTGTTTACTGTTCCGTGCAGCTCGCCCGGCAGGCCGGTTAACCTGACACACGGGTGGCGAAGTTTCAAACGATTCCTGAGCTAAGTCAAGTGTGTCCTGCCGATCCAATATGTCCATCACTTGTAGAAGGGAGGAATTGACTAGTTTCAAAATCTGTTCCCGTATACGAACATCAGAAACGTTCTGTGCAACGGCATCACGTACCATAGTATCTGAATAAGGGAGTCCACATTGACACTCAAAAGCACAATCCCTAGTAAGGCCTTGCAAGGTTGCAACCCACTCCCTATTAGTCTGACCTGCCATACGTTTTGTACGAAAGAAGGTACACCTTTTCGCAACTACATTGACTGATTCTTTGAAATATGCATCTAATGCAGACAAAATTTCTTCGTAGGACAGTTTCTACGTCGCATCGGGGAAATAATTTGACTATCACACGGTACGTGTGCACCCCTACAGAGGACAACAAAAAAAGCTGCCGCTCGTTACCTTGAATTCTGTAGTCGGCGAGATGGAATCCAAATTGGCGTGACCACTTCGTCCAGCTTTCCAGTGCAGCATCAAAAGGACGAAATGTTGGTGCAACTGCGTGTTGTGGCTGCGTTAGCGATGGAGCGGCGGTTGCCGCATCGTTTTGCATTGAACGTTGACCCTGGACGAGCTGTCCAATGGCATCCAGTAAGGCCTGCGTCTGCTGATTCCGTAAGCGATAAAGTTCGGACAGTACATCTGGAGATGGTGGCGAAGCCATTAGACAAGTAAATCAGGGCAGTACAGTTACGAACGTGGCGTTGTCTCGTCGCCAATGTTGTGGGTTGGCAGGAGAGCCAACACCGTGTTATTAGAGGAAGGCGAAAGGCACGCGTTTTAGTTCACGCAGGCTGGCGTGAGGTCTGCAACAGGACAAGGAAATTAGAATTTAGAAAAACGGACGTAGCTGGTGGAATACTTAACTTTAATCCATTAATGATGAGCGTCGCTCTTGACTGTACATTATTCACAATATCAACAGTAACTGAACATGGCGCCTTGCTAGGTCGTAGCACATGACGTAGCTGAAGGCTAAGCTAACTATCGCCTCGGCAAATGAGAGCGTATTTTGTCAGTGAACCATCGCTAGCAAAGTCGGTTGTACAACTGGGGCGAGTGCTAGGAAGTCTCTCTAGACCTGCCGTGTGGCGGCGCTCGGTCTGCAATCACAGATAGTGGCGACACGCGGTTCCGACGTATACTAACGGACCGCGGCCGATTTAAAGGCTACCACCTAGCAAGTGTGGTGTCTGGCGGTGACACCACAGATTTGAATTCGTATCTCCTCTCTCGAGGATCTGAATCTCTCGGAACAGTATAGTTCAATCATTTCGTTCCTTTTCCCAAGATTGCAATCTTCTCTAGGTCTCCTCCTAAGGTAAGTATGTGCGTCCGAATACTGATCTAGTACAAAAATATTCATAATTTCATTTCAAGCCCCATCACGTGCACACCGGCCTGCTAGTGTAAATTGACATGCATTTCTTATGTCTGTTCATGTGTTGCCAACATTCGCAATAGGTGTCGTTATTTCTGGTCAAACACGCACACATATTACTGTTGGTGCGTAACCAATTGATACTTAAGCTATATTCGTGGAAGATAAAGAAGGACGGTAGGTGTGCGGTTCGATCGTCGCTCGTGCAAAAAATCTTGTATCCTTATTTTAGATTCAAACACCTAGTATCTGGTAAGAAAAACCGATACATAAGATTTTATTTTCTATAGTTAACAATCTGATTACGTGTTGGGTTCGGATCTCCATCACAGAACTTCACATCATGCGCTTCATCTTTAAATGCATGCACACTTTGTAACTTCTGAATGGAGGTATATCAGACGAAAGAGTCTTGATAGGAGTCCCGATTTATTACAGAAACTATGGTCTTTTATTTTCAAGTTTAGATTTGGTTACTGATGTCGGCGAAAATGTCGGTAATTCACGACTCTTCACGGTTAGTCATACCATTTACTCGCTCTCTCATTCCTTTTTATATTTCTCTCTCTCTCTCTCTCTCTCTCTCTCTCTCTCTCTCTCTCTCTCTCTCTCTCTCACACACACACACACACACACAGACACACAAACATTGATTTTTATTTTTATTTGTTGTGCTCGACTATCGGCCAGGCACGAAAACGTTCATGAATGAGTTTCTTAGTTTTGAGTACTCTTACGAAAGAAATACAAAAACAACTATGACAGTTACTGATTTATGATGCTTAGTTTACAGTCAGTTCTGAGTATTATTAGTAACTACGCTCCAGTCCCTAAACCTAGATACAGAAGTGCGAATCAGACGCATTACATATTCCAGGCCGTGCCAGCCGCGTCTTTGAGATACCAGCTACGGTCACTTCCCAGCCCTCTGTAGGAACACATCGGTTCATCTTCTTCCTGCTGGTACTGTAACTGAGATTTGGCAACAAGGCACGGTATGTTTTGCAACTCTGTCATCGACGAGTTACTTCCTGGTGTGCACGGAATTAGGCCTCAAAGTTCACTTGATTTTTCCTGTCATTTCCATTGAATAATCTGAGTTATTATCGCTTCAGGTGTAACAAAAATTTGTAAATTTACGGCTTTCGGCCCAGTAAAGTCGTTGCACGTGGAAATCCCAACTAATCTTGTCATTTAAATAGCGATTTACGAGTTCTAGTCACTATTGGCCTCGTAACAGTAATACTACTTTTATACCACTTCGCTAGCTCTGTGGTAAAATGCTGATATGTAAATAAGCGTCTGTTCTGGTTCACGGTTCCAGTCTCGCCTACTCCGACGTTCTTATCCCTTCTCTGAAAGAGCTACAAGTAATCACATCAAACATCGATAAGAAAAACGCAAGAAAATACTTTCGGCTCATAGTGTGGATGTGAAAAACTTACAATGCTGCACAACAGGTAATGCCTCTTTCCGTTGCTGACAAGCAAATTTTGGGTTTCTAGGAATACATAACTTTATTTATAAAATGCTACATTTGCATACCTCTTGAGTATGACACGGTATAACAAACACAGACCCAATCGAAATCTAAGTGAGTAGTATTTTATTAATTCGGTCCGGTAGAGGCACGCTTGTGTACAGATACTCAGGTTTATAAAAACAGACTTTCGTCGTAAGGTTATCATGGGTAGTTTTATTTCATTTCTTATAATGCAGTGCAAATTTTCGTAGGGTTTCTTTTAGTGTTGTTTAAACAATTGTAGACATGAAAGAGAAATTGATCTTCAACGATACATCCGAATTCTCTGATTTTATCTATAACGGTCTGACAGTGCACATGCAGTTTATTGATTACATGTAGAAACTTGTTCTGAGTTAAAGCTGTCAAACAAGGTTTGAAGACGAATAAAATCCCACTACCACACGTCAGCTGATGTAGAAAATACTTTCTGACGTATTTTGGCACGATGCGCTCTCCTCATACATTTTACAAAATTTTCGAAATGCATCTGCTGCCTGGCCGTCTATTAAACCTGAAAAGAACAAAACGTGGCAGTAGTTGGCACAAACCTGTCTATTAAACCTGAATAGAATAAAATGTCGCAGTAGTTGGCACTTTTTCCACATGCGACTATTTTGGGTTGAGAAGTGATGGGAATTATGTTCAGAATTCCGTTAGATTGATAACTTCAGCAGACAGCAGAATTGCGTTTTAAAAAATGTAGCAGTGAATGTATTTGAACTCGCGATGTTTTGTCTATTGTGCACTAGATTTACTGTTACACTACTAGCTGAACCGTAACCAGAGCAGCTCCAGGAGTCAAGAACAATTCCTCCAGAACTTCCGCATTCCACAGTGTTGTGAGATAATGCATATGGCCAGATGTAGATTTCTGAGAGACAGACACAGCTTTTCTTTTGCAATGCACGACTTTTTCAACAGACAGATAGCGCAATAGAGTAGCTCAAGTGGAAAGGAACACTTCCTGCTTAAATTTCTGCATCCTACACTGTTCGCAGTTCTGTGTAGGTGGCAGTTACGTGCTTTTATTTCGGGGATTACAAAGTAGAGTCGAATGTATGCAATGGGCAGGAGAGGTAGGTAGTCCATGGCGATTCGGTCAACCGAGTAAATTAATGTACTGAACACGCTGCCAACCACTACAGGGAACCTGTGTGTCACAATTCTCTGCCACTGTGGCGCAACGGCGTTACAATAGAAAAATGAGCCACAGGGAAGAGGATTTGGTGGTCTTTTGGATTGCTGATACATTCGTATACTCACGGTCTGGGTTCGATTCCAACTTATGCCCATGATTTTTTGGTAGGGAGAGACAGATTCTGTTCTCTTCTGGCTACGCCAAGTGAAGAAGGTATAATGGCATTGTGGTGCGAAATTCACATAAACATGATATTCCTTCTCTGCCAAGTAGACATTAGGTTGAAACACAATAAAGTCAGGAGTGGCGACATGTAGAAACTCTATCACCAGTAAGCTTCCTTATCCTACTTATTTATTTCTAGTGACGAAACAAACGCTATGTAGGGTCACAGGACACTTATTTCATGTTTTATCTGAGCTTCTGTATGTCGATAAAATTGGTTCCGGACTGGGAATGCAACTCATACCGCCCTTAACGCGAAATTTGATCCCTTCGTCATAATACAGCTCGACTATAATTTGTTGTTTGTTCAAAACTGCAGATTCCTCAACATCTCCACATACTGCGCGTGAATGGGTTCGAATACTGGCCCGGCATTAAAGTTTTCATTATGTATTATCAAGCTCTAGCATGAGAACACCTATCTGCTAGTGGATAATAATTTTGATTTTAAATTATTTTCATTCGTTGTCAACACTAACGATATCTGACGTTTTTGACTCCCAGTGAGACACAGAACTATTTGAGAGATCACTGTAAGTTCACGTATGTTATTCCGAGCTGCTGGTGGAGAAAAATTCGGTAGCTGACGTCTCTTTGTGTGTAGTCAACAACGATATTTGTGGGGTTCGATTACCAGTCACCACTGAACTCTTCGTCATATTGTTTCTAATTCAAAAATGCTTACATGTCGCTGCTGTTGCAACAAACCCATATTTAACGTTCGTTTTCTCTAGAATATAAAAGCGATAGGTGCTGGATTGGAGTCCTGGGAAGAAAGAAATCAATGTTTCGTCTCGTCATTTCAGTTAAAACATCTTGCTACTGCCAAAATATCCGATATGTCATAGTTGAATGTGTTTCGATAACAATCCGATTACGTTCATGGTTCGAATCCCTGTCCAACACAAAACTTTATCTCACGACATTTCAAGTAAGTTACTTGTGAAGAAGTAATATTTAGCATCTCTCGTAGTTCGTTAACAGGGACACTAGATGCTGGGTAGGAATTCGCGTCCGTTAAAAATGTTTACGTTATGTAATTTAAAGTTGATATTTTCTAACTGATACTGTCTAAAATCGAGGTATATCACTCTCTGTATGCCTAGTCATTCACGAAATCTTCGCTTAGTCTGCATGACCTGGGTTTGGATCCGTATTGGCTCCTTTTACCGACCTCCCGACTCAGCAGCATTAGTGGCAGAACAACTGAGAGAAAATTTGGAATACATTTCACATAAATTTTCTCAGCATGTTATAGTCTTAGGTGGAGATTTCAATTTACCAGATATAGACTGGGACACTCAGATGTTTAGGACGGGTGGTAGGGACAGAGCATCGAGTGACATTATACTGAGTGCACTATCCGAAAATTACCTCGAGCAATTAAACAGAGAAACGACTCGTGGAGATAACATCTTGGACCTACTGATAACAAACAGACCCGAACTTTTCGACTCTGTATGTACAGAACAGGGAATCAGTGATCATAAGGCCGTTGCAGCATCCCTGAATATGGAAGTTAATAGGAATATAAAAAAAGGGAGGAAGGTTTATCTGTTTAGCAAGAGTAATAGAAGGCAGATTTCAGACTACCTAACAGATCAAAACGAAAATTTCTGTTCCGACACTGACAATGTTGAGTGTTTATGGAAAAAGTTCAAGGCAATCGTAAAATGCGTTTTAGACAGGTACGTGCCGAGTAAAACTGTGAGGGACGGGAAAAACCCACCGTGGTACAACAACAAAGTTAGGAAACTACTGCGAAAGCAAAGAGAGCTCCACTCCAAGTTTAAACGCAGCCAAAACCTCTCAGACAAACAGAAGCTAAACGATGTCAAAGTTAGCGTAAGGAGGGCTATGCGTGAAGCGTTCATTGAATTCGAAAGTAAAATTCTATGTACCGACTTGACAGAAAATCCTAGGAAGTTCTGGTCTTACGTTAAATCAGTAAGTGGCTCGAAACAGCATATCCAGACACTACGGGATGATGATGGCATTGAAACAGAGGATGACACGCGTAAAGCTGAAATACTAAACACCTTTTTCCAAAGCTGTTTCACAGAGGAAGACCGCACTGCAGTTCCTTCTCTAAATCCTCGCACAAACGAAAAAATGGCTGACATCGAAATAAGTGTCCAAGGAATAGAAAAGTAACTGGAATCACTCAATAGAGGAAAGTCCACTGGACCTGACGGGATACCAAATCGATTCTACACAGAGTACGCGAAAGAACTTGCCCCCCTTCTAACAGCCGTGTACCGCAAGTCTCTAGAGGAACGGAGGGTTACAAATGATTGGAAAAGAGCACAGATAGTCCCAGTCTTCAAGAAGGGTCGTCGAGCAGATGCGCAAAACTATAGACCTATATCTCTAACGTCGATCTGTTGTAGAATTTTAGAACATGTTTTTTGCTCGAGTATCATGTCATTTCTGGAAACCCAGAATCTACTATGTAGGAATCAACATGGATTCCGGAAACAGCGATCGTGTGAGACCCAACTCGCCTTATTTGTTCATGAGACCCAGAAAATATTAGATACAGGCTCCCAGGTAGATGCTATTTTTCTTGACTTCCGGAAGGCGTTCGATACAGTTCCGCACTGTCGCCTGATAAACAAAGTAAGAGCCTACGGAATATCAGACCAGCTGTGTGGCTGGATTGAAGAGTTTTTAGCAAACAGAACACAGCATGTTGTTATCAATGGAGAGACGTCTACAGACGTTAAAGTAACCTCTGGCGTGCCACAGGGGAGTGTTATGGGGCCATTGCTTTTCACAATATATATTAATGACTTAGTAGATAGTGTCGGAAGTTCCATGCGGCTTTTCGCGGATGATGCTGTAGTATACAGAGAAGTTGCAGCATTAGAAAATTGTGGCGAAATGCAGGAAGATCTGCAGCGGATAGGCACTTGGTGCAGGGAGTGGCAACTGACCCTTAACATAGACAAATGTAATGTATTGCGAATACATAGAAAGAAGGATCCTTTATTGGATGATTATATGATAGCGGAACAAACACTGGTAGCAGTTACGTCTGTAAAATATCTGGGAGTATGCGTGCGGAACGATTTGAAGTGGAATGATCATATAAAATTAATTGTTGGTAAGGCGGGTACCGTGTTGAGATTCATTGGGAGAGTGCTTAGAAAATGTAGTCCATCAACAAAGGAGGTGGCTTACAAAACACTCGTTCGACCTATACTTGAGTATTGCTCATCAGTGTGGGATCCGTACCAGGTCGGGTTGACGGAGGAGATAGAGAAGATCCAAAGAAGAGCGGCGCGTTTCGTCACCGGGTTATTTGGTAACTGTGATAGCGTTACGGAGATGTTTAATAAACTCAAGTGGCAGACTCTGCAAGAGAGGCGCTCTGCATCGCGGTGTAGCTTGCTCGCCAGGTTTCGAGAGGGTGCGTTTCTGGATGAGGTATCGAATATATTGCTTCCCCCTACTTATACCTCCCGAGGAGATCACGAATGTAAAATTAGAGAGATTAGAGCGCGCACGGAGGCTTTCAGACAGTCGTTCTTCCCGCGAACCATACGCGACTGGAACAGGAAAGGGAGGTAATGACAGTGGCACGTAAAGTGCCCTCCGCCACACACCGTTGGGTGGCTTGCGGAGTATCAATGTAGATGTAGATGTAGAGACGGTTCGCCATGTCATTCTTAACTAGCAGGTCGTGAAAAATTTCAATTTTTAATGTTATTTCGTGTTAAAAATATGTACGATGTGTTACTTTGGAGAGTAAGTCATGGATACGACGAACTTACTACGTGCATTACCTATCTGACGTAATAATGAGAGTGGTAACATTTCAGGTATGTCATTTATTGTAATGAATGTGAGCTTACAAGCCTTAAGGACAGTCTTATCTGTGATAAGGTGTTCCAAGATATTTGTAGTATCATGGTATTACTTCACATCTTGAGTTATTGCGATACAGAGCAATGTTTTCTAGTGGTGATTTGTTGGATCCATTTTCAATAGTCAAACGACTGTACCCAGGAGCGATTAGATGACCTGCTAGACAGCTGCGTTATGAGGTTTGTATGCGAATCAGGCGAAATGAAATTCAGGTCGTTCGGATAGTTTTGAGCACGACTGTACAGTGGCTACTTTCCTGCCAAGTCTTTCTGCAGTATCTCAGAAGGAACATCCAGCTTCTCGTAGCTCTATTACACGACCGCGTTCACACTCAGTGAGACTTGAATAACGACGTCTTTGTCACCGGACGGTAACTAATGCTCAAGACTGTTACAGAGCATATTGAAGGAAATCTATTTTGCACCCTCATAATGGCGCTACTAGCGCCAAACTTATACGATCGGCATGAAATTTAAATACAATTCATTTTCAGATGTAGAAATACGTCTACCAACTTGCGATTAAGTCGCACAACTCCTTCTTTTCCGTCACTGTATATAGAGATATTTGATGGACAAAATTCAGAAGGCCTGGAGCAAAAGAAGTTTAGTAGTATCTGTACAGGCGTATCAGCGTCGCTTCGCTAGACAGTGGGAGCGGATAGTTCACGGGACGACGGTTGCTCGATAATAGTCGGGCAACAGAACTCCGCAGTGCGAGTCGATCTGCAGAAAGCAGAGAGTTCGAACCCACGTAAAGACGAGCTCGGGAGGAACTCTGGTGCGCGGCTGGCGGAATGGCTAACGGCTGAGCACTCGGGACATGAGAAGGCACAATACCCGAGCTAGGATCTGCAGTGGTAGAATTCCAAGTAATCGCTGGCCCGCCCGGCCCCCGCAGGTAAACTCCTCCGCCAGCTGGGTTGTCCACACAACGTGTGGCGTGTGCTGCCCATGGCAGGTTTCCGCACGAGCCTGCTGCGGTAACCACTCTAACTCGTCTGACTCCGTCGTTATTTCCGCTGGCGGGGATACTAAAAGATTGTATAAAGGACAGGGCAACATATATTGAGCAGAGAGGGCGGCGACCAACTGCAATTGTCACAATAAATTAGCAACATCCAGCATATGCTCTACACCACGAGTTGTGCGACAAATCCTGGATGCTGGTGTCTTATGGTGACGATGGTATATATTTACATTCGTGGCATAAAATGAGTGATTTGTGGCCAATTGTCAATCACAGCGGATGTGGCCTTGTGGATATCAATTAGAAGCCCGCCAAGCAAGCCAGTGTCCAGCATCACAATGTCCACGCTGCAGAAATAAACCTGGCACTTCCGTGTGTCCCATCTGAAGATGAGCCGAAAAAGATTCGAAAACTACGAAAACCTCCAGATTTCTTATATGAAAACTCTTAAAGATTTTTTGATAAAACAAACGTTATTAACATTGTCTACATGTATGCAGCCCTCTGCCGCTAGAGGACTCCGGGTCGTAGCGTGTAATATGGCGGTGTGTAGCGTAATTATGTCACTGCGTAGGAAACAGTGTGCTGCAATCGGAAGAACGAATTTGAAGAGTTCGTCCACACATGGAGCACCCTCTTCTTCAGCAGGACAATGCTAGACTACACACGAACGCTGCGACGTCTACAACAATCCGGCGCATTGGGTTGACTGTCACCGATCATCCTCCATACAGTCCCGACTTGGCCCCGCCCGATTTTCATCGCTTTCTAAAACTTAAAGAACGCCTTTGAGGACTTCACTTTGATAGTGATGAAGTGATGCAAGCAGTGGCGCTGTGGCTCCGTCGCCAGAGTCAAACATTGTACAGTGACTGTATGAACAAATTAGTCTCCCGTTGGGAGAAATGCGTTCGTCGTCAGAGTGACTACGTGTATGTTGGAAAAAAATGTATACCTAAAGAATAAAGATTCAGAACGGTAATAAAGTTTCTTCAACGTAGAAAACTTTAAGAGCTTTCGCATAAAAATTCGGTTCGGTCTCGTAGTTAATGGAATAAAGAAAAAGTGTAAAAAAGAGACTGGTTTTAATTTTCTGTATTTACATTTACTTATGACATATTTTGGACATGGGTAATGAAATAAATGAATCAGAAGTTTCCATGACGTCGAAGTTATTACAAGTGGAGAACTTCCTCTACTGGGTAAGGGTCAGGGAAGTCGGCGATACTGATAGCTTGAAAGGCACAACCCTAGTATTCGTGTCAAAGAAGTTCAGAAATACCATGGAAAATCGAAAGCCGGACGTTCTTTGGATTCCAGTTCTTAGCAAATGCGAAAGCATGTCTTTCTAAACACTCCACTGTGAATCAAAGCAGTATATTTCCATTGTCGATGTTGTTATTCAGAACGCACACCAAATTACTACCATTTTAGTACAAACCATTAGTTGCTGATAACGTAAAATTCTGAACACAACTAAAAACAAATCTACACTCCTGGAAATGGAAAAAAGAACACATTGACACCGGTGTGTCAGACCCACCATACTTGCTCCGGACACTGCGAGAGGGCTGTACAAGCAATGATGACACGCACGGCACAGCGGATACACCAGGAACCGCGGTGTTGGCCGTCGAATGGCGCTAGCTGCGCAGCATTTGTGCACCGCCGCCGTAAGTGTCAGCCAGTTTGCCGTGGCATACGGAGCTCCATCGCAGTCTTTAACACTGGTAGCATGCCGCGACAGCGTGGACGTGAACCGTATGTGCAGTTGACGGAATTTGAGCGAGGGCGTATAGTGGGCATGCGGGAGGCCGGGTGGACGTACCGCCGAATTGCTCAACACGTGGGGCGTGAGGTCTCCACAGTACATCGATGTTGTCGCCAGTGGTGGGCGGAAGGTGCACGTGCCCGTCGACCAGGGACCGGACCGCAGCGACGCATGGATGCACGCCATGACCGTAGGATCCTACGCAGTGCCGTAGGGGACCGCACCGCCACTTCCCAGCAAATTAGGGACACTGTTGCTCCTGGGGTATCGGCGAGGACCATTCGCAACCGTCTCCATGAAGCTGGGCTACGGTCCCGCACACCGTTAGGCCGTCTTCCGCTCACGCCCCAACATCGTGCAGCCCGCCTCCAGTGGTGTCGCGACAGGCGTGAATGGAGGGACGAATGGAGACGTGTCGTCTTCAGCGATGAGAGTCGCTTCTGCCTTGGTGCCAATGATGGTCGTATGCGTGTTTGGCGCCGTGCAGGTGAGCGCCACAATCAGGACTGCATACGACCGAGGCACACAGGGCCAACACCCGGCATCATGGTGTGGGGAGCGATCTCCTACACTGGCCGTACACCACTGGTGATCGTCGAGGGGACACTGAATAGTGCACGGTACATCCAAACCGACATCGAACCCATCGTTCTACCATTCCTAGACCGGCAAGGGAACTTGCGGTTCCAACAGAACAATGCACGTCCGCATGTATCCCGTGCCACCCAACGTGCTCTAGAAGGTGTAAGTCAACTACCCTGGCCAGCAAGATCTCCGGATCTGTCCCCCATTGAGCATGTTTGGGACTGGATGAAGCGTCGTCTCACGCGGTCTGCACGTCCAGCACGAACGCTGGTCCAACTGAGGCGCCAGGTGGAAATGGCATGGCAAGCCGTTCCACAGGACTACATCCAGCATCTCTACGATCGTCTCCATGGGAGAATAGCAGCCTGCATTGCTGCGAAAGTTGGATATACATTGTACTAATGCCGACATTGTGCATGCTCTGTTGCCTGTGTCTATGTGCCTGTGGTTCTGTCAGTGTGATCATGTGATGTATCTGACCCCAGGAATGTGTCAATAAGGTTTCCCCTTCCTGGGACAATGAATTCACGGTGTTCTTATTTCAATTTCCAGGAGTGTATGTTCAATATTAATTTCTTCATCCAGCAAGCTTTAATGTCATTTTGATCATAGTTGTATCTATAATAACTCGATCAACTTTTAAAGAGACAGCTTTGAATATCGATCAGAAACATACGCAGAAAATTTTGTTTGAAAGTCTCAGGAGAATCAAATAACAGTTGGAATTACGGATAGACTGTTAATGCCTTAAAGTATATGCTGAAGATTGTTAGAAAAAGAAGCAAGTCTGAGAATTAACATCTCGTCGATGTCGAGTCCTTTAAGGACGAAGCACAAACTCAGATATGATAAAGATGGGGCATAAAAGGACTTTCCATCAACTTTCGAGTCCTACTCACAATATTGTAGTGAAAGAGTACAGAATAAACTGCTACTTAGCATAGCAAAGTTGCAAGACGTGCAGGCAGCCTAGATTCCTTTGGACTGCGTTTTGAGGGCGGATGATCGAGAAGTCGAATGGGAATCCCTGGAGGGAAGACGACGTTCTTTTCGAGGAACATTATTGATAGTTGACATTTGAAGCTGGCCGCAGAAGGATTCTAACGTCGCAACGTACATTTCGCCTAAGGACCACGAAGATACGATACGATAAATTAGTGCTCATAAGGAGACTTACATGTTGTCTTTTTCCCTCGCTGTTTATGCAAGTGGAATAGGAAAAGGGAATGACTAGTAGTGGTGCAGGACACCCTCCATTACTCACCGTACGATTTACACCTACATCTACATCTACATAGATACTCCGCAAGCCACCGTACGATGCGTGGCGGAGGGTACCCTGTACAACTATTAGTCATTCCAATCCTGTTTCACTTGCAAATAGAGCGAGGGAAAAACGACTACTTATACGCCTCTGTATGAGCCCTAATTTTTCGTATCTTATCTTCGTAGTCCTCACGCGCAATGTATGTTGGCGGCAGTAGAATCGTTCGGCAGGCAGTTTCAAATGCTGATTCTCTAAATTTTCTCAAAAGTGTTTCTCGCAAAGAATGTCGTCTTCCCTCCAAGGATTCCCATTTGAGTTCGTGAAGCATCTCCGTAACACGTGTCGTTCAAAGCTTCCGGTAAGAAATTTAGCAGCCCGCCTCTGGATTGCTTCGATGTCTTCCTTCAATCCGACCTGGTACGGATCCCAAACACCCAAGCAGTATTCAAGAATAGGTCGCACCAGCGTCCTATATGCGGTCTCCGCGGTCTCTTTTACAGGTAAACCACTCTTTCCTAAAATTCTCCCAATATACCGAAGTCGACCATCCGCCTTCCCTACCACAGTTCTCACATGCTCGTTCCATCTTATATCACTTTGCAGTATTAGACGCAGATATTTAAACTACTCGACTGTGTTAAGTAGGACACTTTAGGCTCTTTCTTCCTACTCATCCGCATTAACTTACATTTTTCCACATTCAGAGCTAGGTGCTATTCATCACACCAACCGAAAATTTTATCTAAGTCGTATTCTATCTTCCTACAGTCACTCAAATTCGACACCTTACCGTACACTACGGCATCGTCAGTAAACAATCATATACTACTGCGCACCCTGTCCACCAATGGTTTGTGAAGTAAGCATATAGATGTAAATTTACTCTGCCTATTAGGGTGCCAGTCCATGTATTTATAGGAACACAAAACTCACAGAGGAAAGTTGTCTCTTATTTATTGAGGAAACAAAAGACGGAACTTCCACTGCTGATTGTCTCTCTGTGGAAACCTTCGTACTAACCCCTAATTTTCTCACTGAAGTCACTTCGCGAGACGTATGTGAGAAGTTGTAATGTTTTTGCTCACAATACTTAAAAGAAAGGATCTAGAGCTCATCACTCAACTTTACTTTCGTCACAGTATCCCTTACGTGCTGTACTCTCACGAATCGTCGACAGCGATAAGACGGCTGCAACAGAATGTTTAACATGGATGACCATCAAACGTAAAGTAATAAATTTATGTATGTCGGATCAAGAGCCCACGTGTGACCCCAAAGTCATTGGCAAACACCTTATAGATTTTTATGAAGTGTCCTTGGGTAAAAAGCGTTGTACTACCCTCTGGCGGACTGCATCATACAACTACAGAATGGATCGCGTGTTTGACCCTGTGCAGCGCTGTTTAGATGTTTTAAACCCTAACAAACAGTATTTACAATGTGCTTCTCTGTTGTCTCCATCAATAACAACCATGCAGTATCGGCTAACAAATACAGAACAGTTGCTGTATGTTTTTTTTTTTTAATAACATTCTGCTGTAAGTCTATTGAGGTAACAGTGAAACACTCAAGATGAGTGCTGTCTTTGATGCTTTCCAGGAAAAGAGAGCCGTCTGCATGTAACTGACTTGGATCAGCATTAAATGATGATAGAAAGTGGATGGAGTGATCGGTTGAGGTGAGGTTGTAACGAGGTATGATTTACTGGTGGACTCATGATGCATTCTAGAGAGAGAGAGAGACGTTGCTGCAGGTCATTAATCGCACATATTCTTCCATGTTCTTTCAGGGTGTATCAGTTGTGTGGTATAACCTGTGTTCAAATGGTGTACAACTACGTGTTCTGTGCGTGACTTAGAGCATATCTACCCAAGATCGTTAACAGCAAACCCCTTTATACCGCAGTCAGCAGAGGACTTACAATGTACGTGTGATGAAACATGTCCATCGATGGAAAACCTGTTTCAGCACCATCTTCTAGACGAACGAAGACTTATACGACGTCCTCCATTTCCCTGCAGCATCTTGCACATAAATCGAGTCTTCAGTTTCATAACTATGGTGATTGTAGTTAGTGGCAGTGTCTGCGAGGTACTACAATCCCTGTGTCATTTGTTTAGCAGATGTGTGTGGAAGAGACTGTGTTCTGTTTCCGGAGTTAGAACAGTATGGCATGGAATTTCACATGTCAGACACCGCTGCTTTGCTAACGATCATTTTATAAGACTGATGCAAGAACAGTATAAGTCCTGAACTGTGATTGGATGTGAACAGTGGGCACTATACACCTCCGAGAAGCTATACAGTGTATGTATCACAAAGAATCTGTGTTTCTCTTTGGTGAGGAAGGAAGTAATTTTACCATCTTGAAGTCTGTCACCATAGTCAGTGGGACAGAAAAGTTGGCGCGTGGATGTATGTCAGATGTTATACATATACGATTATGTCTGACATTAGAGTATTAAGACCGTTGCACTCCATAGCACTAATATTTTGGATACCACATGGCCTTGACATTGTAGCATGTTTAAGTACAGAGCCATGTAGCCTTAGGAATGCATGTGTTTATGTTCTATGATCATTTCTCTCCACCAATACCTTCTTGGTACTGACTCCAGACACTAGAACAATACTTTAGAACTGACAGCATAGTTGATTTACGTAAAATGCTTCGAACTCCGTCCATCTGGTGCTCCATTATGCATAAACTACACGTTTCTTCTTAATCATCTGTTATATCATCACAACACTCTCGTATCTGCTACACACAGTCCAAGGTGCTACTCCAGGTGGGTGTAGAATGCATATGTGCAACGGAAAATATTGAACGCTAAAATGATGATTTGGCCCTGTCTGACTACCCCCTGAAGCAGATCTTAGGATCTCTTAATGCTCTTTAACATATAAATTACAAACCCAACATACATGAATGATTAAGGCAACTAAGACTACGAAATGATAAACGTTGTTTCGTATTATACATTTATTGTAGATTAAAAAACAGCCATTTATATTACAATTGTCTACATTTCCTGACTAAAAATTGCTGCTCAATTGCCCAACTCTGCCCCTTTTACGGCCACGCGATGTAACATAAATAACATGAAATGACTGACATCATCTACGTGCCAAACACTAGAAGACACTACTTTCAAAAATGATCTACGGTGGTGTGGAACCTCTGTGGAAATAAACTAGCGTGATTACAGCTGTTTAACTTTACAGCCCTAATAAGCCGAAACAGTTAGCAATATCACCATATCTGATGGTTTGTCGGGGTGATGGTTCTCGTACACGTCTGCGACGATGGAAGAACTCCGGCCACAAAATAAAACTCTTTCAAACTCTAGGTCGGCAGAAGGTGGTCCTCTGACTAGTAGACTCTAATACTGTCGTCTCCTCTCTGTGTTCTACAGATGAGAAACGAACTCCCAGCCACAAGGACGGAGTTCAAATAACGTCCTAACGTAAGTATAGGCAGAAGAAGTGCTCTCAATCACTGAAAGCTGCGTACTCAACGACGACTTCCAACCCAGAGGCGAAGTCCAGAATCGTGTAAGTTCGCAACAGTACAGTGCCTAACCATTCTAACTATAAGCTCCCCTGAGAGCAAAGACAGCAAGTCCGCCTGTACCAACAAAGTTGATACTGAGCGACCATCGCACACGGTCGCTCAAAAACGGAAGACCCCTTGCTCTCCACCGCTCGCTTCCCAGCAAGACTCGGCTCCCCTCCCTAGTAACTGCAGAAGGTGAAATATCTTCACGAAACCCCGAAATATTCTCTTTCCCTACAGATTCTTCCGAACGCCGACCAACCATTTTTACTCTTTTGTCGTCCAGTGCGGAAAGTTTGCGAGGGAATACCTATACTCGTACAATGGTACGCTTGTGAGTAAAGATCCTTGGAAATAACCCAGCCTGCGAGATTTCCGAGGTGACGCTTCCTCGTTTCTCACAGCTGCGTCCAAGATTTGCAGTGTTCCCGGTTATCCTTTTGGTCCCGCTACAACACCGGCTCCCCGCGACTCTATTGTGATCCATCGCTCAAGTGCCCCAACATTCGTCTTGCTACTTCCTGTGTTTACCCAGGACCAACACACACACCTATGCTGGCCTTCCACCCAGGGCTTCAGTTCCGCCTGCCGTTTCATCTCCACTGGCGTTCCAACCTCTTCTAGTATAGGCAATCATTCTTTACGCCGTTTTGATAATAAAGACGCTCCGTCACCTTTCATGCAAAAAGTGTTAACAGTTATTTACAAGATGTACGTGACAAAGTCAGTCTTCTTTAAATATTCATATATACGATGTACAACCAATCAAATGATACCTAATTGTGGTTGTAAATCACGGCAAGGTATGTAGATGAGTGCTTGTAAGGTGAGAAATTATAGCCACCTTACAACAGATAAGAGTTGCTACCGTTCTCGACTTGCAATCATCTGGAGAGACCTTGTTCACTTGGAAGGGTGCTGTGAGTAAGATCAGTGTGGAACAGTCTTCACTGAACAGCATTTATGAACTCGGCTCGCTCTGTTCCTTCACGAGATATGGAGTGTAATGGATATAGTACCATCTTACTTCTGGCCAGCTGCAAATTAAATCGGTGACATTGTTGTAGAGAGGGCTGGTCAAAGACAATGCGGGATGATCTTTCAGTATCCAACTTTACCCTAAGAATGTGAGAATGCTCTGTGACTCCCATCCACATAGGGAAAGATGCGCATTCATAATCATAAATTACGCACTATGACCGAAGTGCTAGATATAAGTCAGTAACCTGTTTCAGTATAGGATGTTGTCTGGTGTACTTTCGTGTATATGTTCGAGAATTAACCGTCAATGGATGTACTGCACACTCATCTATCTACATTCACAATTTAGTATATGGTACAGCAAAGTAGTGAAGATGTGATTTAGTGATGATACAGAAATTAGGAAGAATGCTGTCATGTCATTGATCAGCACAGAAATTACGGAAAAACTGATAAAACTGCTAAAACTGATTGGACTATCAATTGCGGTGCTCATTACAGTACATTGTGTCATATCAATGTTGTCTTTTCCACTCCATCTATCCACTGGTATGCTGTTGATTACCACATAATGAGTGACTGATACAGCTTGTTTGAGATGGAGAGAGCCTTTGTGGGACTAATACATTCTGGGGTTGGCCAGCACCAAAACAGTGATCGTGCACATGGCTGCAATATAAGGAATCAGTGCTCTCGGTGTCTTCAATATATAACACCTAGACATCTGTACCCCATCATTGTGCACTTATTTTGTAACACTCCATAATGCTGCAAACTCTTCCTGTTTCCATATATTGTTATGTCTTCCAAATTTTTTTCAATGAGAAACACTGCCTCGATCTTTCATTTCAATCATCCTGTTTGTTGTGGGAGCAGCATAGTTTACACCAAGCGAGTCCAGCTTTCCGTGAGAGCCAATGGATCGAAACGTGTTAATGTCAGTTTAGCTCCTGACACAGGCCTTGAAGCCATATTGGATCAAGAAAATTTATGACAATGTACAAAGGTGCAGTCATACACTGCATGGATGCGTTACAGCTGAAAAAAAAACAATGTATCATACTGCTTATGAAATAACAACACAGGGACCCTCTCTTGTGACTGATAGTCGGCGAGACATCTGAAACTGTACACTGTGTAGTGTAACGAAGCAAGTTTTGTATAAATGATTTTCTTTTGACATATGACCATGTGCAGACTTCGTCACCTACGTCAGTTACAACACACTTCAAAATTGTTTAAATTCTTTTTAAATTGCCTCTGAATGGTTCTTGAACGAAACTGTAAAAATCATCATTTGAGTCGTATGCGCAGAATTACGTCACTCAGTCCAATTTGTTTGTGCAAACTTTTTTCAATTTAGATGTCGTTTTGTTTCTTCTCAGAAATTATATTAATGCAAGTTATCTGATTTAAGAAATATTAGAATCACATTGAATAAACTTTCCACATTCAAACTCGCAATTAATAATCTTGTCAAATAAATTAATAATTCATTAACATAATTCTTCACAAATAAATTCTCGGAACACGTATTTGAACTTTAGCAGTATCCACTAGTTTATTATCTTCCTACATATAGACGTGAACCTGAGCCTTGACAAGATAGGACTGACCATTTACAACATGATTAAACTTTCTATGACATCATTGTTGCAGAAACATTATAAATTCTTATTTTTCCAGTTTTTAGAAGCACGATACAACAACTCGGTTTCAGGATCTTCTGTTGCTCTTTGGCTGTCGACCCGCGACGTATAGTGGCCAGCAACTTTCTCTCTGGTCCCGGCAGTGAAGATGCTGTCTGCGTTCGTTGCGCCGCCCTCTCCGTACATGAAACATAAAAAATTAAATACAAACTTTAGACAATTCACAACTATTACAAATATTACAAAAATACATAAAAGACACTAAATTAACTTATATTCACCTGCAAACTGGGCTGACACTGGTGGATGGGTGACGCTTCAATTTCGCGTCCCACTACAACTGGCCTGTGCAAGCGACTTCGATCACTGGCCACCTACGCCCATTGACCAGTACCTGTATATTTAATAGGATTGCCACATATTCGCAATGTCAGCAAGCAGATGGAATTTGTTTTTGATTTATCAGAAGAGAGGGACGCAGCAATATCTTCACGAGTTCTCTACCAGTTCACATGAGTGAAGTTGTACTGTTCATAGTTTTTCTCTATTAGATGGTACAAGTTTATTTGACAGACTTGAATGCATCCTGAGGTTTGCAGATCTCTTTTGGACTGTAGTATCTGTATGTAGTTTGGAGACACGTTGCAATACAGCAGCAAATTGCTTGCCTTTCTTCCAGTTCCCACATGATGTGGAGTCTTCCTAATTTTTCCAGTAAGAAACACCATGATATCTGCTCAGACTGGCTTTCCCACTACCTTGTGTTGCAGCAGAAAGCTTTGTTTGGTGCTGGCCTTATACGTTGAACACAGTTTGCGGAGCTATGACAACATGTTCTCGTATCTGCTGAGTGCTCAGAACACGGTCCTGTCAGCCCAGCTCAGTTCAGCCTCTTTCTCCATGAGATGCAGAAATCCTGAGATACAGCACTCTCTCAATTCCGCTCAGGTCTGACTTAAAATGGAATGATCACATGGAAAAAGCTGCAGGTAGGGCGGGGCAGAGACTGAAGAACAGTTACAAGATGGAGAGGGACTGTAAAACCACATTGGAGTTTTGCTATATGGGGTCCTTAGCAGTTAGGTTCGAAAAGGGCGACTCATTTCGAGATATGAGAATGCCATGGACATGATTTACCTATGGTTGTAATCATTCAAAGGCATCTCCATAGGATCCAACGCAAGTATGTGGTGGAATGGAGAGATATTATTCCGAATCGCAGACAGCATTTCTACGAGAAAGCATAACACTAGATATCTGAAAAGCCAGAGTATTGGTCGTAGAAATTTGGACATTTGATAGTCGATATTGTCTTCCTCCAGTACAGGCAACAAAACTTTACACAGGTCCGGGGGAGCGATTTCGATCACTGGTAGCTTGCTCCAGTGAACAAGAGCATGTATATTTAATGGGATCACCGCATATGGTTGATGCCAACATGCAGACGGTATTTGCTTCCCGATATATAGGAAAAGGAGACGTGATAAAATCTTACTGAGTCCTCTAACAGATGACACTAGTGAAGTTTTTGTAGTTCATAGTTTTATTCAATTGTATGTTACAAAACTAACGAGGTGAGAGAGGGTGGGAGAGAGAGAGAGAGAGAGAGAGAGAGAGAGAGAGAGAGAAAGAGAGAGAGAGAGAGACTGTGCTGTGTACGAAGACTCGGACACCATTACACTGTCTTATTTCTAGCATGGTAATCACAGGAATACGATAAAGGAGATTAGATTATGTACAGGAGGGATTTTTGTAGTCAGTCATTCGATATCGATGAATTACAGCTGTTATGCTTCTGAAATACTTTGTGCAGTCCAAGTATACTCTGCATGGTTATGAATTTCCTCCTGTACATTAGCATGTTATTTTTCTCGTTGTGACAGCTCTCTATCTGTCAGCTTTCTGACTAATGGAACAGTGCTGTCAGAACGTGATGCGATTTCGAGAGAATTAGCTAGGGTCTGTAACTTCGCAGGGAAAATGTCTTACTAGACGAACTCATGTGGATTAAAATGCCATATATCGAAGACTGGAACATTCGTGAGAATCCGGCAGATAAGCGATACTGTGACGAAAAGGGAGTTGAGAGGTGAGCTCTATACGGTTTCTTCTAAGTATTGTGGGCAAACACGTTACAACTTCTCACACGCTTCGTGAAGTGACTACAATGAGAAAATAAGGGACTAATACGAAGGTTTCTACAGAGACATTCAACAGCAGTAGTTTCATCTATTGTATTCTCCATAAATAAGAGACAAGACTCTTCTGTGAGTTTATTTTGCCTATAATTCATGGATTGTCATCTTAATATATAGAATAATATATAGAATAAATTTACATCTGTATGATTACTTTGCAAGCCATCGTACAGTATGTGGTTGAGGGTGTCCTAGTCCACTACTAGTTATTCCCTTTCGTAGTCTACAATGAACACTACGTGATCAGAAGTGTCCACACAACACAAAAGACATATGTTTCTCTTATTAGGTGCATTGTGCTGCCACCTGCTGTCAGGTACTCCATATCAGCGACGTCTGTAGTCATTAGACACCGTGAGAGAAAAGAATGGGGCGCTCCGCGGAACTCACGGACTTCGAACGTGGTCAGATGATTGGGTGTCACTTGTGTCATACGTCTGTGGCGAGATTTTCACACTCCTTAACATCCCTAGGTCCACTGTTTCCAGTGTGATAGTGAAGTGGAAACGTGGAGGGTCAAGTACAGCACAAAAGCGTACAGACCAACCTTGTCTGTTGACTGACAGACACAGGCGACAGTTGAAGAGAGTCGTAATGTGTAATAGGCAGACATCTATCTAGACCAGCACACAGGAATTCCAAACTGCATCAGGATCCACTGCAAGTACTACGACAGTTAGGCGGGAAGTGAGAAAACTTGGATTTCATGGTCTAACGGCTGCTCATAAGCCACACATCACGTCGGTAAATGCCAAACGACGCCTCGCTTGGTGTAAGAAGCATAAACGTTGGACGATTAAACAGTGGAAGAAAGTTGTGTGGAGTGACGATTCATGGTACACAATATGGCAATCCGATGGCAGGGTATGGGTATGGCGAATGCACACTGAACATCATCTGCCAGTGTGTGTTGTGCCAACAGTAAAATTCGGAGGCTGTGGTTTTATGGTGTGGTCATGTTTTTCATGGAGAGGGCTAGCACCCCTACTTGTTTTGCGTGGCAATACCACAGCACAGGCCTACTTGATGTTTTAAGCACCTTCTTGCTTCCCACTGTTTAAGAGCAATTCGGGGATGGCGATTGCATTTTTCAACACGATCGAGCACCTGTTCACAATGCACGGCCTGTGGCGGAGTGGTAACAAGACAATTACATCTCTGTAATGGGCTGGCCTGCACAGAGTCCTGACCTGAACCCTATAAAACACCTTTTGGATGTTTTGGTAGGCCGACTTCGTGCCAGTCCTCACCGACCGACATCGATACCTCTCCTCAGTGCAGAACTCCGTGAAGAATGGGCCGCCATTCCCCAAGAAACCTTCCAGCGCCTGATTAAACGTATGCCTTGGAGAGTGGAAGCTGTCATCTAGGCAAGGTGGATCAACACCTTAATGAATTTCTGCATTACCGATGGAGGGCGCCACGAACTTGTAAGTCATTTTCAGGAAGGTGTCCGGATACTTTTGATCACATAGTGTGTAAGTCTCCCTATGAACGTTAATTTATCGTATCTTACCTTTGTGGTCCTTATGTGAAATATAGGTTGGCGGCAGTAGAATCCTACGGTCAGCTTCAAATGCCAGTTCTTAATAATGTTCCTTGAAAAGGACATCGTCTTACCTCCAGGAATTCCCATTCTAATTCTAAATAAGGGCAAAAGGCGTCCTGTGTGACTGGTATAGTTACACTGTTCATCAGTAATATCCGCCGGGAAAGTCTGCATTCACAAACTGAAACTCCTTGTCCCCCTTAAACCAGATAAAACATCAAACTGCCCGAAAATTCTCCTCGACCCACTCTAACAGTCGAAGAAACAATTATGTTGATTGCACGGATTTTACGAAACACTCATCTATCAGGACATTTTTGTACTACAGCAAATCATCTTAGCGCATATACGTGTCAAACTTTTTATAAGACGTGAAAGTAGCCATCGGATAATGGAAACTGGTGCCAGAAAGCGGACATGGTTTATGTACAAAGTCGATTTAACAAGGAGTGACCGTTGGTGGTTCATTTCATCACCACAGTCACCTTAAGTTCGGGAAAGAGAATGATATAACTGATCGTAGTTTCGAATTAGTGATTTTTCCTTCTTATGTTACTATCCAGTGAGCTAGGGTTTTGCATCCCGACGACTTACACTGTGTCGGCCGTTGTGGCCGAGCGGTTCTACGCGCTTCAGTCTGGAACCGCGCGACCGCTACAGTCGCAGGTTCGAATCCTGCCTCGGGCATGGATGTGTGTGATGTCCTTAGGTTAGTTAGGTTTAAGTAGTTCTAAGTTTTAGGGGACTGATGACCTCAGATGTTAAGTCCCATAGTGCTCAGAGCCATTTGAACCATTTGGCATGTACTGTTTACCTGCGGCACAGCATACGTTCTTGTACCTTCATTCAGTGGCAATGTATTTACCGTATAAGAAGCAACAAAACTTCGACGTGTGTTACCTTACTCAATTTCATTGTTGTGAGACTAAGAAGAAAAATTTCGGAGATGTGCAGAGGTGGTCTTAGCCCTCCGCCCACAAGGTGGAGTCGACAGTCGGTAACAACAAGATCGGGTGGAAGCTCACGCGAGTAGTTTGTACCATGGAGCAGGCAATCCCTCCTGATACTTAGAGCGTGACGGGCTAGAAGGATACACTATCAGGGGATAAATGATGAACTACATTGCAGATGCACACTAAGGCAAGTAGGGCGGGTGAGTGGTTTTCAAATGGCTCTGAGCACTATGGGACTTAACTTCTGAGGTCATCAGTCCCCTAGAACTTAGAACTACTTAAACCTAACTAACCTAAGGACATCACAAACATCCATGCCCGACGCAGGATTCGAACCTGCGACCGTAGCTGTCTCGCGGTTCCAGACTGTAGCGCCTAGAACCGCTCGACCATCCCGGCCGGCTGGGCGGTTTTCCACACCTTCTTGTGGACATAGGATTAATTGAAATAAGATTTTGATTTAGATATGTTAATGCATGGTGTGCAATAACGTAGGTTCAAAAATGGTTCAAATGGCTCTGAGCACTATAGGACTTAACTTCTAAGGTCATCAGTCCCCTAGAACTTAGAACTACTTAAACCTAACTAACCTAAGGACATCACACACATCAATGCCCGAGGCAGGATTCGAACCTTCGACCGTAGCGGTCTCGCGGTTCCAGTCTGTAGCGCCTAGAACCGCTCGGCCAAATAACGTAGGTCAATTGTCAAGTCGATCAGCAGAATAATTTTGTATATGCGGATTTTTAAAGGAGTTATGTTGTTTGAGTTTCGTTCAATTAGAGAGTGTATACACATCACAGTCATAATTAGTTTTGAGCGTTTCTTGACACACGAAAGTTTGTACCTGAATGAGATTCCAACTTCAATATCGTACATATTCCGGGCAGCCGACTCAAACAATTAAACCGCCCGAGCACGCTAGGTTGGATCCAATTTTTTAACGTCGCTGAAATATTCCTTCCTGTTGCTTCTGAACACTACAGAAAGGTGTTTTCGCAAAGGGTTTGTGAGAATAGCATCACCAGATGATGGAGAACCATGGCTTATCCTGTCGTCAAGATGAATACAGGGTGTTTAAGGGAGAATATTTTAGGATATTTTAGGCGGTGGTAGTGAAGACTAATTCGAATAAAACATCCCATATAACATTTATTAATTTTTGTGGGTTACGAAGATACTACTGCTAGAATGTATCCCAATAAAATACTAACAGAGGTGTTATGCAAAGCCTAGTGATTAAGTTCAAAGTTGATTTTCATAAATTCTCCCTCTGACCTTAATAAACTTCCAGATTCTTTGACAACCGAGGTCATCTTGGTATTCTCTTATGAGGGCAACATTATTCTAAATCTTGGAGATCTTTCGTCTCTTGTGTTTACTTTTCGTTGTAGACTTCACCTACCAACCACACACACACACACACACACACAAGCAAAAATGTAAATGGGTGAGGTCCGCGAACCCTGGTGGCTAAGAAACATGATAATTTCTGCAGATACATCTTCCGAGGACTATTAGGTTTAGATGATGTGTCACCTGGCGACTAGAAGGGGCATGGATCTCGTCTTGATGGAACAACATTTTCATTCTTGTAACCAAAGGAACCTCTTCAAATAATGCTTGTAGCTCATGCCTTAAGAAAGAATAGATGAAAGGGCCTTACAAGACGATGGAGTAACACTATAGGACCAATCAACTGATTGTCTATCATATTACATCACACATTTACAGAGAAGCCTTCTTGCACATGTCTCCACATAGGTATGTGGGTTCAGACCTCCGACGTGAGCTATGAGAGTACGAGTGTTATTGACACCTGCATGTAAAGAGTACTATTAGGTTTACTCGTCAATTTTTACTAACCAACGATAAAATACCAATAACATACCTTCATTTTCTTCTCTAAGATGATAAATCTACTGTAAACGATGAGGACAAATGTCATGCATATGCAATGTCTGCAGTATTCTCGTAAAAATGTGTCTCAAAACTGCAACCACCCATGCAATTATCAAGAAAGTGAACAATATGGTATTGGACGACAATATCATATTGTTCATTATTTAATGTGTCACATATGTTATGTTGATAAGTGGCACACCACTCTCTCGTTTTAACAACACTGACAGTCAGATTAATTTTCATATTTTAGGTTATGATCTCTGTTTTACCCAGTACTACATTTGGTATGTGTGCTTTATGATTTTTTTACATGGGGAAATTGTGGGAAGAATGTTCATATGGCTCTGAGCAGTTAGGACTACTTAAACCTAACTAACCTGAGGACATCACACACATTCATGCCCGAGGCAGGATTCGAAACTGCGACCGCAGCGGTCGCGCGGTTGCAGACTGTAGCGCCTAGAACCGCTCGGCCACCCCGGCCGGCAATGTTCATATAACAGCAAGTGTAGCCTCCAGAGAACTTTTGTCAGAGGGGACGTAGTGGAGGCATCGGGGAACAGGGAGAGTGATGGATTGCGGGCCATAAAAGCTGAGTCCAGTGACCTGGCTGTAAGATTGATTCTGGCAAGCAGTGTTCTGTGGTTTTTACCTGTAGAGGGTCTTTGAGCCGTGGCACTCCCTTCTTCTCACTTTGGGTCGGAGCAGGAGGGCACCAGTTCGCAAATCATTTTGTCTGGACCAGTTAACAGTATGTCGTAAAGGTGACCAGTTGATGGAAAGTGGATGGAGGAAGTCATTTAAGAGAGACTGTTGTAATCTGGGCTTTTGTATAAACAGTGGGCAGCTCATAAAACTCTAAATATTCTCAGGTTACAAGCTGAAACGATAAGCACAGAGCAGCTGATGCACGTATTTAGTGGAGGCAAGACTGTAACTCCCCTGACGCCATGAAGCCGACATGTTCTTTTAGCGAGCGCTAAATACGTATGTTTCATTCTCACGATTGTCTGGGAAGCTTGCGAGGTGCCGGGGCAAGCAGTGTATTTAACACTAAGTTCTTCTCGAATCTTCATGTGGAAATTATGCTCTAAGTCCCCCTTTCCTAACTCCGACGTTTGCTGTTGCACATGGATTAAGAAGAAACGCGAACTGACTGTAATCGACCCTGCAAGTGGAGTAGAAAAGAGTTTGGCACCTGCAATAATTTAATTGGGTAGAAATTAAGGAAAGTTTCAGTAACGTAGTGAGAAATGAAAGGGTTGCTCTACCGATTAACAGAATGAAAGTTCTGTCCAAAATAACAATTTGATTTATTATGACTAAACTCAAAATAATAAACAACACACACGAAACATTTACAATACATCAAATTGGATACTCAAATAAATGCTGTGAAGGTGAAGTTGTCCATAAACTAGATTGTGACATTTACGACGAAGTGGTATGTGGAGCCAATTCCTTGCAACTCAAATCTTAAGAGAAACACCCAGCCAACCCAACATTAATTGCTGCTACAGTAGTGAGAACTCAGGCGATGAACATTCAAGACAGAACCACCTAAGAAAAGACGGGAACAGGCGCGCTCTGCTGAGCTCTGGTTATCACAGAGCAAATTCCCTAATCTGCCGGTGCTGCGGACATACATTACCAAGCTGTCTTCTTAACTGCAAGGACACGATCTGGCGTACCGGAAGCGATGGCTGGTTGCTTCGACGTCCCGTCGTGGTGATGATAATGTCGCGAGTATAGCCCGAAACAAATTATCCCGGTCTGGTTGTTCCACACTAAAGACTTCCTATCAATACAAATGCGCCTCTGAGGGAGACGAAGAAGGCTCGCCACACAATCACTGACGGTACAGTGATTGATTTTAACAAGCGAAGTGACACAGTAACTCCGATACAGTCAACTTTAGCCAAAACTGCTCAAGACGGACAACATAGGCCGCTTGTATGCAGAACGCTCAATTGCCAACTGTACTCGGAAAGTTCCGTTGAAGTCGAAACTTCAGCAACTTCGTCAAACAGTTACAATTAAATGAAAGTATTTTAGACAGCCAACGGAAGGCAGGCTGTCCAGAGCAGCGAGAGCTCAGTCTTGTAACCTACTCCGACCGAAAGGCGAGAGCCGACCCTGTCAAGAGCACCCGTACAAACCGAACACAGAACATTCCCGCCCCCAACACAGTGGCCGTGGTTAGACGTTCCAATCAGCAACTTGAAAACCGGCGGAGAATTCCACTCTATTGCCGAAGCACTACAATTCCACCAATGGAGATTCTTGGTGCCAATTTCTGCGCCGATTTTGCTACGTCATGGAGCTATGCCCTGAGCAAGCCAATCACAGTTACGATTTTGCAGAAAACGCGGGAATTTGCCCGCCAAGACTGCCTGGAAAGCCGGCCGGGGTGGCTGAGTGGTTCTAGGCGCTATATTCTGAAACCGCACGACCGCTACGGTCACAGGTTCGAATCTTGCCTCGGGCATGGATGTATGTGATGTCCTTAGGTTCGTTAGGTTTAAGTAGTTCTAAGTTCTAGGGGACTGATGACCTTAGAAGTTAAGTCCCATAGTGCTCAGAGCCATTTGAACCATTTGAACTGCCTGAAAACACAAGTGATTCCCATGCCTCGATGGTAGCCCGTCAGAAAGCGTTTCCACTAAGTTTCTGCGAAGTAACGGAATCTCTAACCCCAGCCGCTCCTTCAGGCCCCAGTGGGCGTGTTGCTCCCGCTCTTATGACAATGTCGGCGTCTGGAAAGCATCCACTTGACTCCCTCACACCCGTCGGCTTAACCCTCTCAAGCTCAGCAGAACCCGACTGTCACCAGATCACCCGGGTGACGAGAGACGCTGCATGGGAAGTCCGAGTGTGAAGGAATAGCAACTTTTCACTGCATGCAATTAGAGAGGAAAGTCGAATTACTCGGTGTAAGATAGAAATATGAGAGGGGGCTCATCCTACCTCTCAAGCTGAAAAACTTCTTTCAGAAATTGGATATGGTCAGCCTGGAAAAATGAGATCTCTCTGTATATGTCCGCAGCTCGTGGTCGTGCGGTAGCGTTCTCGTTTCCCGCGCCCGGGTTCCCGGGTTCGATTCCCTTCGGGGTCACGGATTTTCTCAGCCTCGTGATGACTAGGTGTTGTGTGATGTCCTTAGGTTAGTTAGGTTTAAGTAGTTCTAAGTTCTAGGGGACTGAAGACGATAGATGTTAAGTCCCATAGTGCTCAGAGCCATTTGAACCATCTCTGTATATGAGGGACTGTTGTCCCCTCTAGACAGGCGATTTTTGTCGAACGTGGCCGTTCTTACCGTGAGAACGACGCCTCTCTAGTCTAAAATCATCTTTTTTTCAACCAAAAGAGATTCTGAGTCGCTGATTGCTCCTCTCAGGATATGCAAAGCAAAGGCTTGCTCCCGCAGCGAGGAAACCCTGGCCTTGTGTCTTGATTGGTTACCAGGCCAACAGAACAGTGAAGAGGGGAGATTCAATGAGTAGAGGATAGTTCGATTGGTCTGTACAGTGTGAAGCGGTTTTGTTTTTGCTAATTCGGTTCTCGTACCGACGCTTAATGGAAAGTGGCTATGATTCTTTGCCTTTTTCGTCTTCTGGTCCTCCCCTGATGCAGAGCTTCAGGTCTTTCCCTTTGGGTGAGACTTGTGGTCTGAAATTTGTGGTGGACTAAGAACCAATGACAGTTTACAGCTCTACCAACAGTGGAACTGCATGCCATCTCGACCATATCGTGTGTCATGAGGGTGAACGTATTCGTTCTGAGTCGGCTGTCTGACGTCTAACAATTCCTGTACGCATCGTTGTACCTGTGAGTGAAATTTGTTTGGCCAGGCCAGCGGAGGGGACAACCTCACACTGAGATCTTTCGGGATTTCAGGGCTCTGTTAGGTAAGTTTCCCGCGTTCTAATAGCCAGTCCGCGTAGTTTGGAAATTTTCGTGGACGCGTCAGAACATTACAGCTGCCACAGTGTGCCGCTACTCGTCCACAGCGCGCCGCTTTCTGGTGCCACCTTAATCAAGTTGAAAGGGATAAAGTATTGTTGCACATGTGCAGGGTTGTTAAATGATATGCATGACTTCCTGTTCTCCGTGAACCATAGTTTGTGATGTACTTGGTCGTAGTCGATTCCATTTGAATAGAACTGGGGTTCACAGTGAATTCAAGAAGACGAAGTTAGATTGCTTTGTAAAAGGGATTAGTGCAAGGGAGAATTTGTATAGTTTCCACCCTAACGAATGATTTGTCAATCAAGCATCATCTCTTTTCTGATTTGTGTTTGTCATTTTGTATTTTAAGATTTGTCAGCTCGTCGTAGTTATAAAAAACTTTGTGCTCGGCCTTACTGCAGGTCTTGTCATGGGGGAAGCCTCGTCAGAGGTCCACCGTAAGAGCGTCTAGGGAAGTGATTCCAGTGGTGGTTTCCCGTTGCCTTCCACTGATGATAATGAGATAATAATGAGGACAACACAACACCCAGTCCCTGAGCGTAGGA
This sequence comes from Schistocerca serialis cubense, assembly GCF_023864345.2. NCBI lineage: Eukaryota > Metazoa > Arthropoda > Insecta > Orthoptera > Acrididae > Schistocerca > Schistocerca serialis. The sequence continues at coordinate 464,157,806 of NC_064640.1, read as the reverse complement.
AATCACCGACCCAGCCTGGAATCGAATCGGGCCCCTTGGCGTGACCGCCGCGCTGACCACTCAGCTAACTTGTCGTTAGTTTTGTAAAGTTATATACGCCACTTTTCTCATTCATACCTCATTGTGTTTATTTTATTGTGGTGATACATGGGTACACCTTCAACTCAAGGTTCAATCTTATTAAATTAATTAATTTGATTATTATTTTATTGTGGTGATACATGGGTACACCAGCAATTCAAGATTCAAATTTTTAAATTAATTAATTTGGTTATTAATTTGAGTTCTGAAAGTGATCGCAGGCGTAGGCAACAAAAGTGCAATGAGTAAATTCACAAATTTCACATATAACAATTAATGGTGTTTCTCACGATTTGAAGGTTACTGAGAAGACGATACTTTTCTCTGTACATAACTAACAACACTTAGCATCACTCGGTCATATATTTATGATTCAAGCAAGCGACGGCTTGCAAGATAACCTATGTTTACAAGGCATTTTCATTGAAATAATCTTTTATGTTTTAGACCTAAATCAAACAATATCAAATGTCATCTTTGGAAACCTACCGAGATACTCTGTAACTGCACTATTTTAAAATTTTTTGTGTCATAAACATTTCACAACCACCCATATTTATCTTTCAATGTGATGATAGCATATATGCTAAAAACCGGTTTATTTTCTAATCCGCAAGTGATTTTGTTGGTTGATTTGTTCCGGTGGATAAAACGTGCGTCCCCAAATTCACGGCAAGAGCGAGACATCAATCACAACAGTGAATGAAAGTCAGTGAACATGCACAGATAGAAGTTATGGTCACTTCATTATCAGGGTAGGCTGTGATGACGCTGATCTTTTACTGAGTACGATGCGAACAAGTAAAAATAACTGGTAAATGCCACGAAAGTTTTATGCAACAAAGGGATGAAAACTGGCGTTAAAAGAGGCTTTGATTCCAAAAGGAGTATTACCATCTTCCTTCAGCATAGTACACTGGCCCACAAAGTTACCCTGAGTTTGTAAAAACTGAGGGATTTGAAGTATGAAATGTTTGATCGTCCACCGCCATTCATCAGATTGAGACCCTCTGATACCTACCTCTACTCACAGCTTTAGAATTTTGTGGTTTAGAATGGTTTTGAACCCAATGAAGAACTTACGGCTGTTGTAGATGAAAATTATCCATTTTTTTCTGAATCACAGTTAGGTGTGTGGCGTACTGGATGGAGACACTCAAGTTCATTGGCGTAAGATGAGCTAAGTCAACAAATGAACATTTCTTAACTACAAGAAAACACTGTCTTTCACAGACACACCGAGAAATTTTCTTCTTGTCCTCGTAAATGTTAATGTATTAAACTACCTGATTTTTGAATAAGCAAATCGTACTTTGCTTGCACAAACATTTGAAGATGAATCCAGTAACCTGCAGAGCTTTTCATAGTATGTGAGGACTTCAGCAAGTAAGTTACGCAAGTCATTCCATGTTAAGACAATTGCGCAACAATGCACGTTCCGGGTATCCTGCAGAGACGTTTCTGCTGTGGTGTGAATAGCAGGACCATACCAGTGTGGCAGTGAAAGGACGCGCTGACTGGAAACGTACGCTCGACAGTACGATTCTTGTGTGCCAAAGGTCGAAATTTTACATATATTCATTGTAAAATTCTGGCAGTATATAGCCCAAACGCACTATGGCGTCCAGCAGTAGTGAAATCGAGCCAACGATTTGACCAAAGCCGCACAGACTCGGGTGATATCGATCGTGAAAGAAGACCATCAACATCGACCACAGAGGGCAATGTCTAGGAAATCAAGGAAGAACGTTCGCAGGGGAAAGAGTATTTCCAGCGACGACGACGTTTACACGGCGATTGTCGAATGGCTGCTTGATCAAGGGACGGATTTCTATCGTCGAAGAATGGAACGATTCATAGAACTTTCCTATCTTTGTTTACGCATACTCAGTGACTTTGTTGCAAAATAGTGTCATGTACTTGAGCCATTCCTGAGTGTAGTGCAGCGGTCTACAAAATTGTCTGTTATAGTGTGCAACTGACTTCTTGAACATCCTCCTGGTTAAATAGTGTTAAAAGCAACACAATACTGTGACTGATTCGTAATTGACTTTGGGCTGTTCTGGGCCTCAACACAAGCTATTGATACACTACGTTAACTGTTTCACTCTCAACTAAGCGGGTCATTAATATAAACTTGAGCTATTAAAATTATATTTCCCTGTCACCTAGTACGTACACAGGGTGTTTAAGAACAACGTTTTAAAAACTTGGGGATAGATTCCTCACATCAAAACAAGACAAACATGGCCAGTAAACATGGCATGTAAGAGGCATACCTTAAGAGTTACGAGCACTTGTTCATCCTCGGTACTGTGAAACACGCCTCTTCTACTGCAAGCTGTTTCCTTTCCACATTTTTGGAGGACGTGCTACGGACAAGAACACGAAAAATATATCCAGTAAACATAGGCTCTACAGTGCATACTTTAAGAGCTATGAAAACTTGCCATCTTCGTTACTGTGAAACACATCTATTCTACTAAACAAGTGCTTGTAACTCTTACGGTGCGCTTTCTGAAGCTCATGTTTACTGATCATTTTCATTCTTTTGCTCCATTCTACCTCCTCCCAAAATATGGAAAGCAAAGAGGTTGCCGAAGAAGAGAAGTGATCCGCAGTATTGAGAACGAACCAGTGCTTATAGCTCTTAAGATATGCGTTTTAGAGCTAGCGTTTACTGGGCTTTTCTGTTGTTTAGGCGTAAGAAAGCTGTCCCCAGATTTTTAAAACGTCGTTCTGAAATATGCTGTATAATAGACCACAAGTATTTTTTCTCGTCTCATTTCTACTGGTCCGCGTCGCCCACAACACTGAAGAAACGTTAAATTTTGAACAAATGGGTAGGAAGAGAAACCAGGAAGTTATTTTTCGTTAGATTGTTTTGATATAAACGATTTCAGTCGTTTATCAGAACGAAATAAGATTTCGTCGCTGTCTGATTCGTAACAGTTAAAGATATATGTGTACTATGGCGGAAAATGGGAATCTATCCAGCTCCGAGTTACCTGTTTGCAGCCTAGAAACCACATTGGACTCGTCAAACGCTGGCGTCCATTCCACTTCCGGATCTGAACAACGCAAATAGCAGTCAGTCTCTCTCAAAACGCTGCTGTCTGTCGTTAGTAATGTAGAGCAGTTGTAAATGAATGTGCAGTATTTAACGGCTATCCGTCTTTCATACAGAAACAGTTACAAGTTTGTATCGTTAGACTTTCATTCGTGATCATGCATTGCTTCTCTGTATATAGAATTTCACCTGGACAATTTTGAAGTTCAGTGGAGTGTATGTTCTCAAGAGAATATTCCCGTAATTGAAGCCAATTTTCAAAATAAAGTTATCTTTGTAGTTTAAGGGAAATGCGCATCTAAAAATGAACAATATTGTAACATTTGATACAAATTTCAGTTGCCGGTGTCTGTTCCTAAATATGGAATTGCTGATAACAAATTAGTAATTACTGTTGCACCTCAGAATGATATTTGACAAGGTAAAACATATCCTATAAATGCAGTAATTCCAAACCCAGTTATGAATAGGTTAATATTGAATAGGAGAAATCATTTTGTTAATCCTGATACTATAACTATTGCTCCAATTTCTCCTGTCTGTTCTTTCGGCCATTTACGAAAGTAACAGAGACCACACAGAATTGGCAGCTGTGATACGTATAATGTAAACTGAAAGTGGAGGGGGAGAAAGGAAAGGGAAGGAACTACTGATGTCAGCTGCATCGGGACTTTATGCAGAATGAGTGGCAACGAGTGAAAACGTGTGCCGGACCGGGATTCAAACTCGTAATCTCCTGCTCAGTAGGCAGTTGCATTAACTACTCTGACACCCAGAAACAGTATTTATGGCAATTTCTCAATGATCGGAAGGTTCTTTGAATCGTTCAAGTCTTCGATGACAGAAATAAACCTCTTGATTACGGAGCCATTCGAAAATCGCTATGTGAACATCCTCATCGCTGGAAAATCTCTTTCCTCTCCAAATGTTGTTCCACGATTGCCTAGACATTACCCTCTGTGGTCGATGTTGATGGCCTTCTTTCAAGATCGACATCAAACGCGCACGTACGGCTTTGGTCAACTCGTTGGCTCGATTTCACTACTGCTGGACGCGATAGTGCATTTGGGCCATATGTTGTCAGAATTACGGTGGATATGTATGAAATTTCGACGTTTTGCCCACAAGGATCGTATTGTCGAGCGTACTTCAGATTTCGAGTACGTTTCCAGTTAGCTCGTCCTTTCACTGCCATACTGTTATGCCCCTGCTATTCGCACCGCAGCAGAAATGTCTCTGAAGGATATCCGAAAAGTGTATTGTTGACAATTGTCTTAGCACGGGGCGACTTCTTGAAGTCCTCACATTGCTACGAGAAACTCTGCAGGCTACTGGATTCATCTTCAAATATTTGTGCAAGCAAAATACGATTTGCTTATTTAAAAATGAGATAGGTTAACACATTAACATTTGCGAGGACAAGAAGAAAATTTCTTGGTATGCCTTTCAAAGACAGAGTTTTTTTTTTGTTGTTGTTAAGAAAGGCTTAAAGGATTATTCGTTGACTTAGCTTGTCTTACGCCAATAAGCTTCGGTTTCACCATCCAGTAGGCTACACAGCTAAGTGCGGCTCAGGAAAAAACCGAAATATTAATCCACGACAGCCATAAGTTCTTCATTGATTTCAAAACCATTCCCAACTACAAAATTCTAAAGCTGTGAGAAAAGGTAGGAATCAGAGGGTCTCAATCTGATGAAAGGGGGTGAATGATCCAACATTTCATACTTCAAATTTCTGTTTCTACACGCTCAGGGTAACTTCGTGGACCAGTGTGCTATGCTGTTGAAAGACAGTAATACTACCTTTGAAATCAAATCCTCTTTTAACGTCATTTTTCATCTCTTTGATGCATAAAACATTCGTGACATTTGCCAGTTATTTTTTAAAGGTTCTCATTGTAATCAGTGAAAAATCAGGTCCATCATAGCCTTCCCTGATAAGGAAGTCGCCATTACTCTGGTATGAGTAGGTTCACTGGTTCCGATTCACTGTTGTGATCGATGTCTCGCTTTTGCCGTGAATTGGTGGACCCACGTTTTATCCAAAGAAACAAATCAACGAAGAAAATCACTTGCGTATGAAAAGGTTAAGTGGTTTTCGGCTTTTACGCTATTGTCAGATTCAAAGATAAATATGAATGACTGTGAAATTTTTGTGAGATCAAATATTTTAAAACAGTGCAACTGCAGAGTATCTCGGTTGGTTTCCATAGATGACAGTTGTTATTGTTTGATTCAGAACTAAGACGAAAAGGATTATTTCAATGAAAATGCCATGTAAATATAGGTTGAATAAAATATCTGACACATTAAATACTGAACGACATGAGAATGTTGTCCAGTACCATATTGCTCACTTTCTCGATAATTGTATCTGTGGTTGTAGTTTTGAGACACCTTTTTTATAAGAATACTGCGGACTCTGCTTATGAATGGTATCTGTCCTCATTGTTTACAGTGGATTTATCACGATAGAGAAGAAAATGAAGGTATACGATTGGGATTTTGTGGCTGGGTGATAGAAATTGACGAGTAAACCTATGAGCACTGTTTGTTGAGGAATCCATCTCAGTCGTGCCGGTTTCAATGACACTCGTAACTCACGTCGGTGGTCCGACCCCACATTTCTACATGGAGACATTTTCAAGAAGGCTTCTGTGTGTATGTGAGGTGTCGCACGATAAACAATCAGTTGATTGGTCGTATAGTGTTACTCCATCGTCATACACGGCCCGTTACCTAATCTTTCTTGGATGTGAGCTTCAAGTATTATTCGAAGAGGTTCCTTTGGCTACAAGAATGGATATGTTCCTCCATCAAGACGAGGACCCTGCACACTGTTGTTTTCAGGCGACACGTCATATAAACCTAACATTCCCCACAAGATGTATCGGCAGAAATGGCCACGTTTCTTAGCCACCAAAGTTCACTGATCTTATCCATTTAGAATTTTGCCTGTGTGTGGTTGAAGAGTGAAGTCTTTAACGAAATAGTGAACACAGGAGTGAAAAGTTAGCTCAGATTATGGACGATATTGCCCTCATAAGGCAACACCAAGACGACGAGAATCCGAAAGTCCATTGAAGTCGGAGAGAGAGTTTATGAAAATCAAGTTTGAATTTAATCACTTGGTTTTGTTTCCAAGCCACCTAGCGCCACGTATTCGCTCTCCCCGTCCATGTACTCCATGGACTATGAATCCGCCACCTTCAGTGCGAATACACAATCACGTTAGACTTCCTGCGGGAATCTCAAAGTAACGAGCGTGGAGGACTTGGACGGGGAATGCGGATAGGTGGCGCAAGGTGGGAGTGTGGGTCGGGCGAAAGGCCTGCCGAGTAATCCGCGGAACTACGATGAACAATGCGTCCGGGTGGCGCGGCGGTTAACGCACCTGCCTCATATACAAAAGTGCGCAAGTTCGAATCCCAGTTCAGCACACGTTATCAGTCGTAGCCGCTGATTTCACGTAAAGTCCTGATGATGCCCACGTTAATACTTCCTTTCTCCGCTCCCTTCCCTCTCCTTCACTTTACACAATAAATTTCAGTGTTAGTAATTATTATCATTGCTGAATGATATTTATCTGTGAACGGAACTGATAATATAGTCAACGAACGTACAATGTATGCCTTTATAATTTTTTTTAAAATCTGATTTGGTATCTTATAAGCATCGCTATTATAAAGGGTGTTACAAAAGGTACGGCCAAACTTTCAGGAAACTTTCCTCACACTCAAATAAAGAAAAGATGTTATGTGGACATGTGTCCGGAAACGCTTAATTTCCATGTTAGAGCTCATTTTAGTTTCGTCAGTATGTTCTTCCACCTACGCTCAATGGAGCACGTTATCATGATTTCATACGGGATACTCTACATACTCTACCTGTGCTGCTAGAACATGTGCCTTTACAAGTACGACACAACATGTGGTTCATGCACGATGGAGCTCCTGCACATTTCAATCGAAGTGTTCGTACGCTTCTCAACAACAGATTCGGTGACTGATGGATTGGTAGAAGCAGACCAATTCCCTGGCCTCCACGCTCTCCTGACCTCAACCCTCTTGACTTTCATTTATGGGGGCATTTGAAAGCTCTTGTCTACGCAACCCCGGTACCAAATGTAGAGACTCTTCGTGCTCGTATTGTGGACGGCTGTGATACAATACGCCACTCTCCAGGGCTGCATCAGCGCATCAGGGATTCCATGCGACGGAGGGTGGATGCATGTATCCTCGCTAACGGAGGACATTTTGAACATTTCCTGTAACAAAGTGTTTGAAGTCACGCTGGTACGTTCTGTTGTGTGTGTTTCCATTCCATGATTAATGTGATTTGAAGAGAAGTAATAAAATGAGCTCTTACATAGAAAGTAAGACACATGTCCACATAACATATTTTCTTTCTTTGTGTGTGAGGTTTCCTGAAAGTTTGGCCGTACCTTTTTGTAACACCCTGTATTAATTACTAGTGAAATAATGCATGAAACAGACATTCCCCAACGTCTTACCTACTTCACACAATATATACGTTTCAATATTAAAGGCGATTTTCTATTCCGACTAAAACATTTAAAATAATGATCAGTATGTTCTTTTCTGACAATGAAGAGTTACTGGCTTCGGTGGTGGATAACTGTATTACGTTGGTGCGTAAGTTCTGCGTTTTTGTTTTGCATGTTGATATCCCGGTTGCTACGGATTTATTTATTGATTGTCATTTTTTATTTGTAGTTCACTGTTGCTATCTGAGATTAAATACTGTCATTTTGTCGGATAGTGAGTGGAGCTATGGACGCTAGAAAATTGAGTGCTAAGTGGAGAAAGAGGAACATTTCCGACAGTATTCTGTTTGAGTTCAGTAGAGACTTGACAGCATTGGAGGCAGCCAGAAACATTTGCGCCGTGCATGGGGATAACACCATTGAACAGAGCACTGTAAGTAAATGGTTTTCCCGTTTTAAGGAGGATAGTTTTGACATTAGAGACTCTCCATGTTCAGGAAGACCTTCGGGGTCTGATCAAGATCGTTTAAACTCATTAACCACAATGATCCACGTCATTGTACTCGAGAGGTGGCAGATGTGATGAACTGCGATCATTCAACCATCGCGTGACACTTTCATGCAATGGGGTGTATGTGTACCGCACGTTCTACGCCAAAACCACAGAAATCAGCGGTTGGGCATATGTGCATCTCTACTTGCTCATCATCACTTGGTTCGTGTACAGCACCGACCATTCCTATACTGTATCGTTACTGGTGACGAGAAATGGTGTTGAACCCAAACAAGCAGCAAGTCCCCGTACATTCACATCTGTTTGCACATTCACAAAAGATAAAGTTATGCATCTGTTGTAACAACGACGGTGTGGTGTACTACGAATTGCTTTCCCGAGATGTGACCACCACTGCTGACATTTGTGAACTACTTAGACGTCTTTCAGACGCAATCAAAAAACAACGGCCAGGAAGCCTGCGTGACGTGATCCTACTCCACGATAACGTAAGATTGGCAAAGTTTTGCAGAAGTTCGAAATATAGTGCGTACTTCAATGCGAGATTCTTTCAATAATATCCACAACGAAACTCTGTCTCGAAATCTGGCAGAAAACACGAAGATTTTCTGGCCATACACACAGCACACCAGTGGGAAGACGCAATCAATACCTTCACTGCGCGATAACAACGGTGAAGTCACTGATGACAGTGCCACTTTAGCAAACTTATTGAACGCGATTTTCCGAAACTCCTTCACCAATCAAAACGAAGTAAATATTCCTCATTTCCAGTGAAGAACAACTGCCAAGATGAGAAACATAGAAATAGATATCCTCGGTGTCGCAAAGCACCTTAAATCACTTAATAAAAGCAAGGCTTCCGGTCTAGATTGTATACCAGTCAGGTTCCTCTCAGAGTATGCTGATACAATAGCTCCATATTTAGCAATTATATACAACCGCTCGCTCACAGAAAGATCCGTACCTAAAGACTGGAAAATTGCTCAAGGCACACCAATACCCAAAAAGGGAACTTGGAGTAATCCGTTGAATTACAAGCCCATGTCACTAACGTCGATTTGCAGTAGGGTTTTGGAACATATACTGTATTCGAACATTATGAAGTATCTCGAAGGAAACGATTTATTGACACGGAGTCAGCACGGATTCAGAAAATATTGTTCTTGCAAACACAACTACCTCTTTATACTCATCAAGTAATGAGTGCTATCGACACCGGATGTCAAATTGATTCCACATTTTTAGATTTCCAGAAGGCTTTCGACACTGCTCCTCACAAGCGTCTTCTAACCAAACTGCGTGCCTATGGAATATCGTCTCAGTTGTGCGACTGGATTCGTGATTTCCTGTCAGAAAGGTCACAGTTCGTAGTAATAGACGGAGAGTCATCGAGTAAAACAGATATAATATCCGGCGTTCCGAAAGGAAGTGCTATAGGCCCTCTATTGTTCCTGATCTATATTAACGACATAGGAGATAATCTCAGTAGCCGTCTTAGACTGTTTGCAAATGGTGCTGTCATTTACCGTCTTGTAAAGTCATCAGATGACCAAAACGAATTGCAAAATGTTTTAGATAAGATATCTGTATGGTGCGAAAAGTGGCAATTGATCCTGAATAAAGAACATTGTGAAGTTATTCACATGAGTACTAAAAGAAATCAGCAAAATTTCGATTACGCGAGAAATCACACAAGTATGAAGACTGTAAATTCAACTAAATACTTAGGGATTACAATTACTAATATCATAAATAGGAGCGATCACATAGATAATGTTGTGGTAGAGCCAACCAAAGACTGCGATTCATTGGCACAACGTTTAGAAGATGCAACAGGTCTACTAAAGAGACTGCTTACACCACGCTTGTCCGCCCTATTCTGGAGTCCTGCTGTGCGGTGTGGGATCCGCATCAGATGGGACTGACGGATGACATCGATAAAGTAAAAGAAGGGCAGGTCGTTTTGTATTATAGCGAAGTAGGGGAGATAGTGCCACAGAGATGATACGCGAATTGGAGTAGCAGTCATTGAAACAAAGGCGTTTTTCGTTGCGACGGGATCTTCTCATGAAGTTTCAACCACCAGTTTTCTCCTCCGATTCCGAGAACATTCTGTTGGCACCCACCTACATAGGGAGAAATGATCATCACGATAAAATAACAGAAATCAGGGCTCGCACAAACAAATATAAGTGCTCGTTTTTCCCGCGTGCCGTTCGAGAGTGGAACGGTAGAAAGATAGCTTGAAGGAGGTTCATTGAACCCTCTGCCAGACACTTTATTGTGAATATTAGAGTAATCACCGAGATCTAAATGTAGAACACCCGTCTGCATTCTACTAGACTGACAGGAGCTGCGTTGGGAACTTATTCTGCACCCACCTTAGTGACCTGATCTTGTGCCCTCAGATTTTCGCCTTTTCTGCTCGCTATCGAACAACCTTCAAGGAACTTCCGTTTCGGATGAAAGTGCGCTCCGAACATGTCTCGACGAGTTCTTCGCCCCAAAACCACATGATTTCTATATTCGCGGAATCTAACTTTGGAAATTTGTGGTAAGGTTCTATGGGACCAAACTCCTGAGGTCATGTCCCTAGCCTTAACCCTAATGAAACTAACTTAAACTAACTTACACTAGGGACAGCACACACACATGCCCGATGGAGGACTCGAACATCCGATGGGGGTAGCTGCGCGGACCGTGACAAGGCGCCTGACACCACGCGGCTACCCGACGCAGCGCGGAATCTAAAAACAATCCCTTGTTGGCAAACTGTTTTAAATAGTTATGGAGAAAATATTTTTGAAGACTAAAGTCTCTGGTATGTATATCTGTTGTGTATATTAAACTTACGGATAAACGCTACGAACTTATGCACCAACCCAATATTAGCAGTTACCCGCAATAGAACATTTGTGGAATCATGCCGACTTGTGCAGTCGGAGTAGACTTTGCTGATGTCATCGTCCTCGTAACATCCACACTCCGTTGTTGAAACTAAGGTGTGTGATCTGGCAAAAGCATTATGATCTTTTGTACTTGTAATAGAGAAGAACTGCTAGCAAGGATTATGCAGGGTTGTGAGAAACAGTTTGAAACATTTAAGAGTGATGCAGGGTAGGTTGTGCTGAGAAATAATTGTTAAGAAGATTTTTCAATACGTTGCGCCGTCTCCGAGTTAATTACCGTTCGCGTTAGCCAATCAGAGCGTTGGGCGCACAAATTCAAGCGGCCCGCCAGGGACGGCGTTGCCAATCGTGTTCTTCGATAGGTTTCTTAAAACCGAACAGGAGAACGGTACAAAAAATGGACAGGGGCAGCAGTAGGGATCGAACCCGGCTCAAATGCTCAGCAGTCCCGTGTGCTATCATCTACGCTATGAGAACAACTAACACTAACTGTATCTGGCGGGCTGCTTGAATTTTCGCGCGCAAAGGGCTGATTGGTTAACCTCAGTACTAATTACCTCGAAAATGGCGCAAAATATAGAATGTCTTTCTGAACAATTATTTTCAGCACAACCTACTTTGGAACATCCTTACGAGCTTTTCACGCTGTTTCTGACCACCCTGTACTTTTTGATTAATTCTGTTGCTTCTGCAATATTCCTGCCATTCTTAGTTCCCCTTTTAATTGGTTGAGGTTCCAACTCGTCTCTAGAAAACAATAACAGCAATTTCGCGATGACTGGTTGTTCAAATGTGAGTGACCTCTTTAGTCAGATATCTACTACTTCGTTTCCTTTAAAGGTGTAAAACCCCTTAACCAGCTTTGACTGACTAGTGTGGGTGGTCGAAGAATCAGCCATTCTCGTACTTCGTTTGCACTGCTTCTAACGCTGTAAGCACGCTTCTGGAGACTAGTGGCTTCTCCATTTGGCGAGATCATTTTCTATGACTCTGTCAATATCCCCACCCGTAAACATGAAGTCTAACGGGACTTTAGCATGAGAGGTGTGGGGAGGCAATAAATAGTTTAGGAAATATTTCCGGGAAAAACGCACGCTGGCTTCAGCTTCGTTCTAAGAGATCGATAAACTGCACTCATTCAGATAAGAACTTTTCATTGCGAAAATGACATCGTTTATGAGTCGGGATATCAGTCATCTTCACTTGTAGAGAATTTATTGGCAGCAGTACTGTGACACTAAGGCAAAGTATCAACGCTGTTTGAATGCGACGCCAGAAATGCAGCATTCGACAAGCACCGAGAGGAACAACCTTCACGCTTTCCTTGGACAGAACTTGGCTTACGGACATTATATACCACTGTGTACAGGCAGTCTCAGAGTTGGAATAGAAAGAAATGAAGATTAGGGTTTACTTTCTTGTTGACAACGAGGTCATTAGAGATGGAACTAGTTGCGAGAAGCGGAACAACTGCGGTTCAGATGACGTTAAGGATTGAGCGACCCGTAAACGCGCACTTGGAGTTTGGCGTATTCATGTGCGAACAGTAATATTGTGCCTCTTTAACACAGACGACTGCAGTGTTAGCGGAGCGTTACGTTTGCGAGGCATTTGTTAACGGAGGTGAAAGAATGAAGAAGGTGATTATATCGAATAGGGACACAACTTAGAAATGCAAAATCTGAGGAAAATCGACTTAAAAAATTCTATACAAATTACACTGAAATATTATATGATACTTCTTAATTTCAAGTAATTATTTTGATAGTAACTTTCTTTATATTCTATTCAATAGTAACATGACACGTAGTTCTTTTATCATGCTCAATTTTTCTTAAGTTTTGCATTTTTGAGTTCTGTCACTGTTCTTGCTGAATTACGATGCGTTTGTAGTCTACTCTGGTCAAAAAATACCAGACTAATCTGTCAGTGATATAATACATTTCTGTCAGTGTCATTCTAAGCATTTGCTTTACTGCGAACTAGCCTGAGCGGGGGTTGAATAGATTTAAATGAATAAGGAATTACTTCACAAATGTTGAATTTGATAGACGTTTCTATACGGCTGTCATACGTTGAAGTCCACCGAAGGATATACAGTATGTGTTCAAAAGTATCCAGACACCCCCAAAACATAATTTTTTCATATTAGGTGCGTTGTGCTGCTACCTACTGCCACGTACTCCATATCAGTGACCCCAGTAGTCATTACACATCGTGAGAGAGCAGAAAGGGGAGCTCCGCGGAACTCATGGACTTCGAACGTGGTTAGATGATTGGGTGTCACTTGTGTCATACGTCTGTACACGAGATTTCCACACTTCTAACCATCCCTAGGTCTACTGTTTTCGATGTGATAGGGAAGTGGAAACATGGAGGGACATATACAGCACAAAAGCATACAGGCCGACCTCGCCTGTTGACTGACAGAGACAGCCGACAGTTGAAGACGGTCGTAATGTGTAATAGGCAAACATGTATCCAGACCATCACACAGAAATTCCATTTGCATCAGGATCCACTGCAGGTACTATCACAATCAGGCGGGAGGTGAGAAAACTTGGATTTCATTATCGAGATGCTACCCATAAGCCACACATCACGCCGGTAAATGCCAAACGACGCCTTGCTTGGTGTAAGAAGCATAAATATTGGACGATTTAACAGTGGAGAAACGTTGTGTGGAGTGACGGATCATGGTACACAATGTGGCGATCCGAGGGCAGGGTATGGGTATGGTGAATGCCCGGTGAACGTCATCTGCCAGCTTGTGTAGTGTCAACAGTAACATTCGGAGGCGGTGGTGTTATGGTGTGGTCGTGCTGTTCATGGAGAGGGCTTGCATCCCTAGTTGTTTTGCGTGGCACTATCACAGCACGGGCCTACATTGATGTTTTAAGCACCTTCTTGCTTCCCACTTTTGAAGAGGAATTCGGGGATGGCGACTACATCTTTCAACAAGATCGAGCACCTGTTCATAATGCACGGCCTGTGGCGGAATGGTTACACCGCAGTAACATTACTGTAATGGACTGGCCTGCACAGAGTCCTGACCTGAATACTATAGAACACCTTTTGGATGTTTTGGATGGTGAGTGCCACGAACTTTTAATTCATTTTCAGCCAGGTGTCCGGATACTTTTGATCACATAGTGTACATAGACATCGTGCGGAAAAACAAATGGTTCAAATGGCTCTGAGCACTATGGGACTTATAAACATCTATCGTCACCAGTCCCCTAGACCTTAGAACTACTTATACCTAACTAACCTAATGACATCACACACATCCATGCCCGAGGCAGGATTCGAACTTGCGACCGCAGCGGTCGCGCAGTTCCAAACTGAAGCGCCTAGAACCACTCGGCCGCTTCGACCGGCGCGGAAAAACAATTTTGACCAAAAGTGTAGAGCAGAAAGACAGCATCAAACGATGGAATATTAGCATAGGGGTCGCAGCTAAATATTTACAATGCTAAGGCAGTGTGAAAACAGTGGTTAGTTTGAACATTTGCTAGACATGTGCAAGAGCATACTCATTTTTCATTTACTTGGACTTTTTAAGGACATTCTGAGAAATGAGAGATGGGCATGTGGCTGTTTTCATTTCTAAAGAAATACGGTATGGTACTTCAGCCAAGCACGATACACGTGTTTGTCATGCTTTAAGTTTTTCTTGTTCCCATCGTGACGATTGGTTAGTCCAAACATTTTGTTTAGGAATGCATTTTCTGTGAATTACATTTCATTTTGAGTGAAGACGTCCATATGTCATATTTCAGTTACGTTTCAGTGTATATGTAAGCTGCTACATGCCATAGTGGTAGACGGCCAGATTACGAATCTAACGGTCTCAGCTTTGGTTGCCGGTCGTTCCAGAATTTTTGGCTGTGACTTTTCACTTGTTTCACCTCCGATAATGTTTCTGAATACGAAAAATCCCAAGCTGAACTGTAGTTCAGAATCCACATCAGGCCTTAAGTCCCTCCATAATCGTCTGGGTGCCGCGAAGGATTAGCCGAACGGTCAAAGGCGCTGCAGTCATAGACTGTGCGGCTGACCCTGGCGGAGTTACGAGTCTCCCTTCGGGAATGGGTGTGTGTGTTTGTCCTTAGGATAATTTAGGTTAAGTAGTGTGTAAGCTTAGGGACTGATGACCTAAGGAGTTAAGTCCCATAAGATTAAAAAAAAAACTGTCTGGGTAAGTCAGTTCGAAGGTCGGAGAAAGGCAACGGCATATCACCTTGACAGAACCATGCCTAGTAAAAGGAGTGTGGTGTCCAAACCAACTTTTGGGTTGATGACAGATTTACTTGAATAATCGATGTCACATGTGTACACCTGACGGATTTCACTCTACCTGTAACGACCTACACATCGTCGATACATTAAACCCTAAAGTTGCTCCTTCATAAATCACTACAGTTTTGTGTCCATTAACAGGTGAGATAAAACCTAACTAATTAATGATTACTGCTTTTCTTTTAATGTGACGTCATTGTCCCTTCATTTCCGACCATTCGTAAAACTTTTAAAATCCAAAATTCCTAGAAAGTCAATTTAGACTTATTACGCGTGACGAAAATACACTCTCGAAAGCTGGTAGGAGGTCAGAGGTTAGGAATGAAAATTGAAAGGGGAGAAGTAGGTGCGCCTGGTCTCACCCCGCCAGCAGGCTGGTGTAGTGAAGCTACTACTTACATTATTAGTGTACTTCAGGCGGAGGCGGAATGCGTGGGAAATGAGTGCCGCGGTTCGCGGCTAGGGAGAGCTTTGTGGGAGGCAACAGGAGTGGGCATGTCGTGTCGTGGGAAGACAGCGCGTGGGCGCCGGCTTTCTAGTCGCTACCACTGTCAAAACGCAGCTTCCAAACCGCTTCGCTAAGCAAGTGCACAAAATATGAACTAATCTCTGAGGTAGCTTTGTCACGAATTCCTCTTCTCTGTCTGATTATGTACTGATAATGGGCATCTCATCTCCGAACTGGAGGATTGGAAGAGGGCCATCGCGAAATCACTCACGTGCTCTACATTGTCACTTTTGTGTTTTCTACTGTTACCGTTCCGAATGGAAAAGGAAGCAATCTACTTCAATGAAAAGCTGACTCGCAGTGTCACGATGTAACTTGAAAATTATTGACGCCACTACTCTCTGGAATTTCGTGAACACATGTTCAAAGAACGTTCAGACGTATGCAAAATTAAGTGACCTTACACGGTCCTCTGGGTGTCTCACATCAAACTACTGGAGTACCACTGCAGCACGTCGGCAGAATCCAAACACACCATATTACTACATTTCAACTTGCCAATTTCTTTCGTTCAATACTGACTCATACCAAAATAATCATAACATGAGGGAAGCACTTGTTAAAGTTGTCTGCCTTAAGCAGCCACTCTGATTCATTTTTTAGAACGGAAATGGTGGACTACTTCTGCCAACATCCTCGTCCAGACAACTGTGCGTAATTCTACCGCCTCGCTCCTCCTCTTCCCTTACACATCTACAGTTAAACTTACACAAACGCGAGTCCATACTGTAACAGAAGGCGCTACTTACGATAGAAGTATCCCATTTAGAATGTCTAAAACGGAACGCATATTACTGTAAAATACGGAGCTCTATATGTTCTACCACTAGGCAAGTATTTCTTTGAAGGTATATGGTTCAAATGGCTCTGAGCACTATGGGACTTAAAATCTATGGTCATCAGTCCCCTAGAACTTAGAACTACTTAAACCTAACTAACCTAAGGACATCACACACATCCATGCCCGAGGCAGGATTCGAACCTGCGACCGTAACAGTGGCGCGGCTCCGGACTGAGCGCCTAGAACCGCTAGACCACCGCGGCCGGCTTTGAAGATATATATTTTATTAAAATTAAGTTTAACTTGTAACAGGCAGCAAGGCTTTGACAGTCTCCTCGTACCACAGGATGAAAGGAATTAAAAAAAATAAGATAAGAGTTCCGTGGTTTCTTACGTAGCTGGAAACGAATAACGGGATATAACTTACAAAGAGTCCACATCCGATGCCTCATCAGATTCCGCGATTTCGACGTCTCTTGTAGTCAATTACCTTGCATTGCTCTTGCTAATGTTTGTATATGAATGCTATGAAGTTAATACATTTGTTATACTTTCATATTTTTTCAGCTTTAAAAAATCTGTGAAATCAGTATAGTCGTTGTTAATAGTCATACCAGAAAATAAAATCAGACGTAAACAAACCGAATCTCTAATTCACGTTGAATCTCCGATATTCTACAAATGCAGTATGCGACGTATTTTTTTTTTAAATTCCTTATAGAGATACAGTTATATAAATTTAGGTACCTGAGTTATCGTGCATCGCTACAAAATTTAAAGAAGCGCCAGCTCATGCCTTCATCTACAGCTACAGTTTAATGCTATCACCCACCCATGACGGATACATTTTCTATAATATTTTTATGGAAAGCAGTTGCTGGACCATCATGAAACAACAGCAATAAAAGACGTACAGATTTTTGTTGAACCATATAAGAGGTGTAGGCCAAACAACAGGAGAACAGTCGTATATCTTCAAAAATTCTGAACCGCTTTGGAATGCAAGAAGTGCAACAAATGGAATAAATTTTGTCACAAGCCCCAGTCGTCCTTATTAGTGATATCAGCACTCTTATCAGTGACACTATCAGCTTTATCAACAGTAGCCTCGTCCACCCCTGCTCACCACCCGACTCGCTCAAGCCAATTAAAATCCAAAATGGCGGATCGAACCCTGTTCTAGTCTGCTTCAGAACAGGCTTCAGAAGGCCAAACAGTACCAACCGATCGCCGTGTCATAATCAGCCGAGGGGCGTCACTGGTTGCAGATATGGAGGTGCATGTGGTCAGCACACCACTCTCCAATCCATTTTCAGTTCTCGTGAGCGGAACTGCTACTTCTCATTCAAGTAGCTCCTCAGTGAGCCTTACAAGTGCTGAGTGCACCTCACTTGCCAACAGCGCTCGGCAGACTTGGGTAGTTACCCATACAAGTGCTGGCCAAGCACGACAGCGCTTAACTTTGGTGATCTCATGGGAGCCGGTGTTACACTTGTGGCAAAGCTGTTGGCATTAACACAGTTCTGCTAGTAGGAAATCGAAAGAATCCAGTATGGCGGAAGTAGCTCACTTGTGCTTTGAATTCCCTTTCCCACTTTCATTCCCTCTCTCCACCTAAGTGCAGCCGGCCACTGTGGCCGAGCGGTTCTAGGCGCTTCAGTCCGGAACCGCGTTGCTGCTATGGTCGCAGGTTCGAATTCTGCCTCGGGCATGGATGTGTGTGATGTGCTTAGGTTAGTTAGGTTTAAGTAGTTCTAAGTATAGGAAATTGATGACCTCAGATGTTAAGTCTCACAGTGCTTCGAGCCATATGAACCATGTTTGAAAAGATAGTCAATCTATTTACGTAAAGCAGCATAAGATATTTGTCTATGAACTGCACACATGTGCACCCTCCCACACACACCCACACACCCACACGTGTGTGTGTGTGTGTGTGTGTGTGTGTGTGTGTGTGTGTGTGTGTGTGTGTGTGTGTGCTAAACAACATATTTTGTCATGCGCCACATCATTTCTATATTTATACACTGCAGTAAATTTCATCTCACTCTCTCTCTCTCTCTCTCTCTCTCTCTCTCTCTCTTACTCTCTTTCACCCTCTACACCTCCCCCTCACCATTAAATTTCATCTCTCATCTATGGCCTCACGCCATTACAGAAATACCACTGGTAGCTGACACGTCGCCCAGTGACTGACGCAGCCCCCAGTAGTTAATACCTCCACCATTTGCTGATTTGTCCCCAAGTAGCTAACACCCCCATTAGTTGACACTCACCTTTTTGCTGCACGTTAGAAAAAGTATGAGCACTCGAGCTTTTTAGTTAGTGAGACACAAACACACACAGAAAAATACACACACACACACACACACACACACACACACACACACACACACACACACACCCGCACGCGCGCGTACCGAGGGAGGGAGACAGAGAGAGAGAGAGAGAGAGAGAGAGAGAGAGAGAGAGTACAGTTTGAAGACTGAAGAGAAACAGCTTCACTAATGTAAAGACCTCGACAAGTCAGCAGTGTTTGGTAACTCCACTGAGCTGCAGGGCGCTGCAGGATAAGATGCATTTCTCTCTCAGTAGCCATTGACACATTAATGGCTTCAGCTGCTACAGGGAGAGGGAGGGGGAGAAGCATGAACTCGAACTTTCTCTGTCTCTGTCTCTCTCTCTCTCTCTCTCTCTGTCTCTCTCTTTTTCCACCTATACCCCGTCATTAAATGCCATCTCTCATGTGTGTGCACAAAATTTTTCCACATATGCCACATCTTTATAATTTATTACAGAGAGAATGAAAGGACAAGAAAAACACCGAACAAAAAATACTATAGACAAAAAATTTATTATAGAAACATGACATTCTGACTTTCTGCTCCCCTGCTACTACTCCTCTTCTACTGAATGCTCTAATCCACGCACTATTACACTGAGATAAGGAATGTCATTTCTCTACCTCGTGATGACTGGGTGTTGTGTGA
The DNA here is from genome assembly GCF_023864345.2 of Schistocerca serialis cubense. Lineage (NCBI taxonomy): Eukaryota > Metazoa > Arthropoda > Insecta > Orthoptera > Acrididae > Schistocerca > Schistocerca serialis. The sequence continues at coordinate 464,138,141 of NC_064640.1, read as the reverse complement.
TGTCCTTAGGTTAGTTAGGTTTAAGTAGTTCTAAGTTCTAGGGGACTGATGACCATAAATGTTAAGTCGCATAGTGCTCAGAGCCAAGGAATGTCATGGGATACCTAACAATATTGTGTCGGACCTCCTTTTGCCAGATGTAATGCAGCAACTTTAAATGTCATGGATTCAGCAAGTCGTTGGAAGTCGCCTACAGAAATATTCAGCCCTGCTGTCTCTATAACCGTCCATAACTGTGAAAGTGTTGCTGGTGCAGGATTTCCAATAATTGTCCTGAATAAATATTCCATCGTTGTTTGGGAACATGAAGTCCATGAATGATTGCAAATGGTCTCCAAGCAGCCCAACATAGTCTAGTCATTTCCAATCAATGATCGTTCAGTGGAACGAGAGGACCCAGTCAATTCAATATAAACACAGCCCACACAATTAGAGAGCCAGAACGAACCTCGCTGAATAATTGGGTCAGTGGCTTCGTGCGGGTCTGCGTCACACTCGGATCCTACCATCAGCTCTTACTAACTGAAATCGGGACTCATCTGACCAGGCTACGGTTTTCCAGTACTCTAGGATGCAAGTGAAATGGTCACGAGCCCGGGATAGGCGGTGCAGGTTAAGCCGTGCTGTTAGCGGAAGCACTCGGTATCGGTCACCTGCTGATGTTGCCCATTAACGCACCATTTCACCGCACTGTGTTAAAGGATACTTTCTTGCTACTTCCCATATTGATTCCTGCGGTTATTTCACACAGTGTTACTTATCTGTTACCACTGATAACTCTAAGCAAACGCCGCTACTCTCAGTCGTTAAGTGAAGGTCGTCGACACGGAAATGTCCGTGTTGAAAGGTATTGCCTTAAATTTAATATTCTCGGCGCACTCTGGACACTGTGGATCCCAGAATATTGAATTCCCTAACGATTTCCAGAATGTAATGCCTTATGCGTCTAGCCCCAAGTACTATTCCTCGTTCAGAGTGTGGTAATTACCGTCGTGCTGCCATAATCATTTCGAAAGTTTTTCACATAATTCACCTGAGTACAAATGACAACTCCACCAGTGCACTGCCGTTTTATACCCTATATACGCGATTTTACCGTCATCTGTATACGTGTAAATCGCTATCACATGACATTTATCACTTTAGTATAATTTACTGATAAAATTGTCAAATTAATCTTCAACAAATTCTTCCTGCTCTTCCTCCTCGTCCTCCACCATCCCTTCCTCCTCCATTGTAGAATCAATAACTGCAAATAAAGAGTAAATTTGCATTGCCGAGTCATCATTTAAATTATAAAAAAGTGTGTACCACTATAAACTCCAATAAAAATATACTTCCATTCAATGGTTATGTCCCCTCCAACTCCTGCAGTGAATGCTTTAATGCATGGTTTGTTAATTTGAAGAATGTCTTAGTTCATTATCACTAATTTCTTCTTCCTTCTCTGCCTCATCATGAACTTGAGATAATGCATTTCCTTATCCTGATCTTAATTATAACAAAATTGTGAACCACTGTAAATTCAAATAAAAATGAACTTACGCTCAATGGTTCTGCTCCTCCCCTTCTGCTCAATAACATCAGTTTGTCTAACAGATTCGTTATTTCCATCATCATCTTCTTCTCTCTTGATGAACTCCTCCACTTGCATTACATCAATTGTAGGGCTGATATCTGTAAGGAAGAACAAATTATGATACAATGCATTTTTATACGGATGAGAGAAGAACAGAGGCTTTCAAAATACAGTGTTCCAGAAGAACAATGTTTAGTCAGGTAGCTAATGAAGGCTTAATGCATCGAATTGTGGATAAAACCGCGTAATGGAAAAATGTGACTAAATGAGGGATAGGTTGCTAGGACACATCCTGAGAGTCCAAGAAATAATAAATTTGGTAATGGAATGAGACCAACTCTTGAATATAGTGGAAATTTGTGTTAAGATCTTATGGGACCAAACTGCTAAGGTCATCGGTCTCTAAGCTTACACACTACTTAATCTAACTTAAACTAACTTACGCTAAGGACAAAACACACACACACACACACACACACACACACACACACACACACACACACACACACATGCCCGAGGAAGGACTCTAACCTTCGACGGGGGCAGCCGCGCGAACCGTTACAAGCCCCCCTAGACCGCGCGGCGACCCCGCGCGCCTTGAATATAGTAAGCAAGTGTAAATGTAGGAATACTTAATAGACTAGCATGAAAAGCAATGTGTACTGTTGTTAATTACAGAAACTAAGAAGAAATACTTAAACTGTCGTTAATATCACTGTAGCGATTTACACATAGATGCCTTATAAATTTTTCTGCATGCTTATATCAGGATGGGAGAAGTAGTTCTAGTTAAGGTGGTAGCATCTGTATACTCTTCTCCCGTGACAACAGTTCAATTGCTACTCCTTAACCAGGGAGAGATGAATATTTATATCTTAAATTCGTTAGCAACTTAAAAGTATTTACCCTCGGTGTAGGGAAGCAACTTAAGTCATTTCATAGAGGCAAGCCTTCTGGTCCACATTTTATTCTAATTAGGTTCATTTCGGAGTACGCCGATTTAATACCTCCATATTTAACAATCATATAAAACCGCTCACTCGGCGAAAGATCCACACCTAAGTACTGGAAAGTTGCACGGGCTACACAAATACAAAAGAAAGAAAATAGAGCCAATCCACGGAATTATAGACTCATATCACTGACATCAATTTGCAGTAAGAGTTAGGAACAAATACTGTGTTCGAACATTATAAAATCACTCGAAGAAAACAATCCATTTGTACATAGCCTGCACAGATTCAGGAAATACTGGTATTGTGGTGCACAACTGGCCCTTTATTCGCAGGAAGTAATGAGTGGTATCGAAGGGAGATCTAAGGGTAAACGGTTAAACCTTAATCGGTAGATAGTTAAACGTTAAAAGATTAAACGGGTCAGTGTGTAAATGGTCAAACGGTCAGGCGGTAAACGCTCGTCGTTTACTGCCTAATAAAGTCAGCAGAAGACCTATACGAATTGCAAAATGATATAGACAAGGTACCTGTTGGCACACTGGACTCGCAATCGGGAGGACGACGGTTCAAGCCCGCGTCCGGCTATCCTGATTTAGGTTTCCCGTGATTTCCCTACATCGCTTTAGGCAAATGCCGGGATGATTCCTTTGAAAGGGCACGGTCGACTTCCTTCCCTGTCCTTCCCTAACCCAATGGGACCGATGACCTCGCTGTTTGGTCCCCTCCCCCAAAATCAACCAACCAACAAGATACCTATGTGGTGCGAAAAGTGGTAATGAAAGTATGAGATCGTCCATATGGGTACTCAATAGAATCCGTTAAATTTCAATTCAACTAAGTACCTAGGGACTACAATTACGGTCAATATAATTTCGAACAATGACATCGAAAATGTTGTGACGGAGGCGAACCAAAGACTGAGTTTTGTTGGTCGAACATTTAGAAGATACCAACAAATCTACTACAGACGCTGCGTACACTGTGCTTGGCCGTTGACTGGAGAACATCGAAAAAGTGTGAAGAATGGCAGCTCGTTTTGTGTTACGGCGAGATAAAGGAGACAGTGTCGCGGGTACGATCGCAAACTGGGGTGACAATAATTAAAACAAAGTCAGTTTTCGTTGCGGCGAGACATTTTCACAAAATTTCAATCGAATACTTTCTTCTCTGAATGCTAAACTACTTTGTTGACCCATACCTACATCTGGAGAAATGACCAAAGAAATCAGAGCTGACAAGATGCTCATTTTCCCATACGTGCTATTCTAGAGTAGAACGGCCGAGAAGGGGGAAGGAGATTGTATTGTATGTATTTTATATAACAGTAAGTTCCTTTATGCAGAAGGGTTTTAGCATAATTTTTCATATTTTTACCCTTATCTACGACAACACAAATATATACATTCTCTATCAGTCCTGCGAGAGAGCGCCAGGGTCCAATCAGCGTACTGCTTTCTCGGAACCTCACAGCGGTTGATAGCGCTCATGCCTCCCACTCTTGTTGTCATCCACGCACCGCACCGGTTTACTGTGTTACTGTCACTTGGGCCCCGAATGCTCGTCATGGAGTCTAAATCGTCCTTAACCTAGGAAACCAACTTTGACGGCCTCACTACTATGCGGAAGGAATTTTCATTCTGCACGCACAGACACAGCATCACTTTCTGGTAGGTGCCATCCTTAGGTCCTGTTTCCTTCGTGTTAACTGGGACGGTGAGAAATTTCCCCACACATAGACGTTTGGTATAGAAACTCAACTACGATTTCTGGTGCCTATGTCTGTTGCCAAAATGGGAGCGGTAGACACAGGTGTATTCACCGCTGTTATCGCTAAATTCAGATGTTCAACTGTCTATATGGTTCCCCGTTACCACAAGTGAGTCCGATAATATTGTTTTCATTATTCGTTCATTCGGTTCTACTTATAACCCCTGTCCGACCTTCCTTACTATTAATTTTATAACATTGTTATTTTAGGGACACTAGGTGCTCTCCGACCGTAAATTATTGGTGACAACTGGCTTTATTAAGCTTGTCTACCGTTGGTGGTTGCGTCAGTTAGTGCTCCTAATTGCACCTTGGATCACGCATCGAATCATTTAGATAGCGTGGGTCATTAGACTTTGTAAGTAGTTTTGTGATAGCGACTGATATCGTTTGTTATTAATTTGAGTGCCATGATATAATTTTTCTAGTATTAAGAATTATGAACTTAATAAGACAGTAGTATGGCTCTCATGAAGTATCGTATACAATATTTTCGTAGAAATACACCTGAAATGTACCTGCGTGGTATGAAACCATTTGTACCTGTTTCTGAAGGACTTCAGTAAAAAAGCTAACGCGGCAAACTGAACTCTCAATCAGTTTTACCAGAATTTAATCACCTTAACATATTTTCATTTGTTTGAGTGTTCCTTTCAATACCTGCAGTTGTTTTTAGCTTAGGATGCCCTACTTATAGGATTATATACTAGTAGGTTGCTTTGCGAGGTGCCGGGGATAGCAGTGTATTTAACACTAAATTCTTCTAGAATCTACATATGTAAATGATGCTCTAAGGCCCCCCCCCCCTATTCTAACTCCGAATTTTGCTGTTGCACAAGGATTAAAAAAAAATACGCAAACTGACTCTAATCAACCCTGCCAGTGGAGTAGAAGAGAGTTTGGCACCTGCAATAATTTAATTTGATAAATAAGTTAAATAAACGAAGGTTTCATTAACATAGTGAGGAATGATAGGGTTGCTCTACCAATTAACAGAATGAAAGTTCTGTCCAATATACCAATATGATTTATTAAGACTAAACACAAAATAATAAACAGAAACACATGAAACATTTATAATACATCAAATTGGCTCAAATTGGATACTCAAACAAACGCTGTGAAGGTGAAGTTGTCCCTACACTAGATTGTGAGGTTTATGACGAAGTGGTATTTGGAGCCAATTCCTTGCCACTCAAATCTTAAGAGAGACACACAGCTAACCCAACATTAATTGCTGCTACTCAAGACAGAACAAAGTTAGAAAAAGGCGAACAGGCGCGCTCTGCTGAGCTCTGATTATCACCTAGGAAAATCCCTATCTGCCGGTGCTGCGGACGTACATTACCAAACTGTCTTCTTAACTGCCAGAACACGATCTGGCGTACCGGAGGCGATGGCTGGTTGGTTCGACGTCCTCGACCGAAAGGCGAGAGCCGACTACTTAGAGCACCGGTACAGGCCGAACACACAAAATTCCCGCCCCCACGACAGTGGCCGTGGTTAAACGTTCCAATCAGCAACTCGAAAACCGGCGGAAAATTCCACTCTATTGCCAGAGCACTACCATTCCACCAATGGAGATTCTTGGCGCCAATATCTGCACTGATTTTGCTACGTCACGGAGCTATGCCCTGAGCAAGCCAATCACAGTTACTATTTTGCAGAAAGCGCGGGAATTTTCCCGCCACAACTGCCTGGGTACACAAGTCATTCCCACGCCTCGCTGGTAGCCCGCCAGAAAGTGCTTTCGCTAAGTTTCTGCGAAGTAACGGAACCTCGAGCCCAGTCGCTACTTCAGACCCCTCCGGGCGTGTCTTTTGACAATGTTGGCGTCTGCAAAGCATTCACTCGACTTCCTCACACCCGTCGGCTTAACCCTTTCCAGATGCAGCAGAGCCCGCCTGTCACCGGACCACCCGGGTGACGAGAGACGCTGCGTGGGAAGTCCGCGTGTGAAGGAATAGCGACTTTTCACTGCATGCAATTAGAGAGGAAAATCGTAAGATACAAATATGAGAGGGGGCTCATGCCACCTCTCAGCTTTATCAAAGCAACAGCAATAGTGCTGCCGCTCTTAGCGAGTATCAATGCATTAAAGGAATACGGAGAGGTCCTGTTTCCGCACCAATGTTGAAGAAAATTATTTGGAAGTTAGAATTCACTGGCGAGTTGGGAACTGCTCCTGGGAGAGGCCAATGGCCAATTGCGCCATAATTTGTAGAAGAAATTATGGCCGAGAATAATGGACGCAATGTATGATTTTTAAGCTATGCACGAGCCCTGTCATGACAGCTAAACAGTCCATGGTCCACTATTCGAAAAATGCTGCGAAAAATTGTGAAATGGTATCTGTAGTGCGGTTCCACGCTGTCGTGGATGCAGATGGTCTTCACACTGAGCAACGTTTGTAATTTGGCACACAAATATGGTACACAATTAACAAATGTTACCCTCTTATGTGGAAATGAAAATTTGTTCCTTTCAGTGGTTTCTTGATTATTTCTCTTTCGTATGTCCTATCAAATGTTTCCACAAAGTTTCATGGTATTACGGTCACTCGTTTTTCATGCGGGCTCTGTCAAGTAGCGAAAGTTTAATTATAACAACCCAGTACATTTACATCGATTAGTTTGTGGAAAAGTAGTTCGTGGAAATAGTAGTATAAATATTTTGTACAATGTTATTGGAAAGCTAATAATTAAACTAAGATAGAGCTTGTTATCAGTTAGAGTCCTGTATGGCCAAGTAAGCGAGCAAAAAATGCGAGATGCGACGAGCACAACCTAACTGGATAGGCTGTCCGCATCACTCATCATGGCCAAGCACAGAAGTCATGATCAAATCCTAGGTAATGTCTGACTCCAAAGACGATAAACGTGTCTTTTTCCGTACGCAGCTACTGTCAGCATAGGCTCTTTATCCGTTCACAACTACGGTCATCAAAGGATTTTCAATCGTGGTGTGTCTGTAATGATGCAGCATGAGGAAGTCATTGCAGTAATATTGAAACGATTGCATGGAAGTTAAAGAAACGGAAACGTGAACTACAGAAGAAATATCTCCTGGTAGCAGCCAAAAACAGAAAATGTACTGGGTACGTTTCGTGCATAAACTGCCCTACATTACTGTGTTTTCAGTCGGCGACTACTCACTTAAAGAAACATAGTTGTACGACATCCTACGCTGATACAGCTGCTTCAGTATACCGGGAGTAATAAAAAATAGTATAACAGCAAAATGAGTTGCAATGTGTCCTGAAGATATGAGATTTTTTAATGCTGTTTCTGGTGAAGGTTACAAAGAACTTAACCAAGAATGTCTAGTTGCACGTTATGGAAAAGTCAGTGTTTGAGATGTCATGCTACATCCCTCTACTATAAGCAGGCATGTCAAAGAACAGGTTGATACAGTTTGAAACAGCATAGCGCGTTCTGGTTTTACGGCAGTTATTATTAAACATGTGCTGCAATAGCTGATATATGGGCTGATTCACATAACCATATGTATTATTGGAATCTTACAGCTTATTAAATAAACACGAATTGGTCTCTTGTGAATAATGTTTTATTTACAACTCAGTTCCCGAACTTTAAAAAAGATGGAAGTAATTATGAAAAACGTGATACAGGAGAGTATGGTTGATTGGAATTTTATCTCCGACCATAGTACCAATATAATAAAAGCTTTTGGAATTCGCGGAAGGCTTCTCTGTGGTGCTCATTGTATCAACACAGGTCTTAGCCACATTTTCGATGCAGATAGATTATTGTTACATGATGCTGCGAACATCGCAGATGCAATAAATACTCCAAAATTCATTGCATGGTACAGGGAGGAAAGTGATCTTTGCTTATCTTTCAAACAATAGGTCAACACACGCTGGAAGAGCTTGTACACTATGCTAGAGCCCTTACATACTCACTATAACGAAGTTGTTGCTTTAGCAGTGGAAAGTAATTCCGCTTACACGTTATGATGGAGCTAGAAGAGGAAATAGAAGATTTTTTGAAACCATTTAAACAGACTCAGGTGAATTATAAGACGAAAAAAGACCTAAAATCGTGAATTCTTCTTTGGTTTGACAAAAGCCTACAGGGTCAGTGAGAATAACTGCGAGGTGAGTTAAATTATTGCGATTACAGTCATGTTTTAGTACGTTACTAGGAATGCATAAATTTGTAAGTAACAAGCCTAACTGGTGTAAACTGACATATGTCTCTGCTAACATGAGGTACAAGGGATTAAAAACCGAGCCCTCAGTTGCCTACTTACAAACATAATACTGCTACGTTCGTTTGGCCGTCTTATCGTGATGTCAGTAAGCCTGACATAAATGATAAGCAGGAAATTCTTAGCAGTGTCCGAAAGAAGTGTGTTAATTTTGCGGGTGTTACATGCATCTATTAATATAATCGTTGTTGTTTAGTTACTGCGCAGTGTCTTACAGCTGTACGAAGCATTTTAATTCATATAATACTTTATCAGTGTAAAATACATATTTTTTCGAATGCAACATCATGCAGTCTCACTTTTCTCTATGTTTTTTGTTCACATAGAGCCTTCAAGCATTGTTTCATCGTACTTAGAGAGAGAGATCGTTTCACGGACTGGAAGAATAACATAATCTCCGATGCAGAACCCTGTATTTTAATGCACACTGGAGATGTGATGACCTTGTTAAAGGGGTTTTGCAGACATGAAAAGGATATAGCAAAGATGACTGCAGTTACATAACGTATTTTATGTATCCTTGTAGCAATCGCACCTAGTAAACAGTCCTTTAGATTTTAGAAAGTCTGGCATGTTACTAACGAATCGTCACAACCATTTAAATCCCGACTGATCTGTGATCTACTGTTCAACAGTAACTATAAATTTTCTTGAAGAGAAAAGTGTAAGAAGTTACAGTTGTCAATATACGTACATAAAAAAACGTTTTGCATCACCCCGGTTCCGAGAACTCCTGAAGTGAGACGTTGCCTGTGAATATTATATCAGAGACACAGTCCCTTTGACCGTTTAGAGATGTCACTAAACGCGCCGAAAGATGTAAGCAACCACGCATGAGCAGCGCCTTTAGACGGAGGAGATCCGACAGCCAATTAGTTCCAGTCATCCCACCAGGAAGGCGGCACACGGCTCGTGTTGTCTGTAGTTCAGCCGTGCCTAGACGGTCAATACCGCGGTTCGATAGCGTCCGCATTGTTACTTCGTGCTAGGAAGGGCTCTCAACGAGGGAAGTGTCCAGGCGTCTCCGAGTGAACCAAAGTGATGTTGTTCGGAGATGGAGGAGATACAGAGAGACAGGAACTGTTGATAACATGCCTCGTTCAGGCCGCCCAAGGGCTACTATTGCAGTGGATGAGCGCTACCTACAGATTATGGCTCGGAGGAAGCATGACAGCAACGCCACCATATTGAATAATGCCTTTCGTGCGGTCACAGAACGTCGTGTTGCGACTCAAACTGTTTGCAATAGGATGCATAATGCACAACTTCACTCCCGACGTCAATGGCGAGGTGCATCTTTGCAACCACACCATGCAGCGCGGTACAGATGAGCCCAACAACATGCCGAATAGACCGCTCAGGATTGGCATCACGTTCTCTTCACCGATGATTGTCGCATATGCTTTCAACCAGAGAAACATCGGAGACATGTTTGGAGGCAACCCGCTCAGGCTAAACGCCTTAGACACACTGGCCAATGAGTGCAGCAAGTTGGAGGTTCCCTGCTGTTTTGGCGAGGCATTATGTGGGGCCGACGTACGCCGCTGATGGTCATGGAAGACGCCGTAACGGTTGTACGATACGAGAATACCATCCTCCGACATATAGTGCAACCTTATCGGCAGCATATTAGTGAGGGATTCATCTTGATGGACGACAATTCGCGACCCCATCGTGCACATCTTATGAATGACTACCTTCAGGGTAACGACATCGCTCGACTAGAGTGGTCAACATGTTCTCCAGATATGAGCCCTATCGGACATGCCTTGGATTGATTGAAAAGGGCTCTTTATGGACGACGTGACCTACCAACCACTCTGAGGGATCTACGCCGCATAGCAGTTGAGGAATGGGACAATCTGGACCAACAGTGCCTTGATGAACTTGTGGATAGTATGCCACGATGAATACATACATGCATCAACGCAAGAGGACGTGCTACTGGGTATTAGAGTTACAGTTGTGTACAGCAATCTGGACAACAACCTCTGAAGGTCTCGCTGTATGGTGGTACAACATGCAATGTGTGGTTTCCATGAGCAATAAAAAGGGCGGAAATGATGTTTATGTTGATATCTGTTCCAATTTTCTGTACAGGTTCCGGGACTCTCGGAACTGAGGTGATGCAAAACTTTTTTTATGTGTATATAATGTTCTTTGTATGATTTCTTTATACGAATATTCGTCTTGTAGATATCAAGGCTAGCATTTATTGAAATTACATGTAGTTCTCTATAACTGATAAACAGAATAACTCTTCTGTTTGGAATAAGTCTCTTTTTCCATGCTTGGACTGAATGTCAAATTACTTTCTTCGTACTTCATGACGTTAACTGTGTCACGTAACCATTCTTGGAGACATTTTTTGTGTTATCAAACAGAGAAAGAAAAAGAAAGAGAAGGAAAAAAAGAAAGAGAAGGAAAAAAAGAAAGAGAGAGAGAGAGAGAGAGAGAGAGGGAGAGAAGCGTTCGGTTTAGTTTGGTGAAGTTGTCATCCGACTTTCGAGAAATATGCATTTCTTTCAGAGCTCTTGATAGGTATGCCATAGTTTGACGGTTCTCCGTACAAAATTTGAATAGTTCTTCAGAATTTCGCGAATGATGAGGGTGCTGATGATTGGTTTGCAGGGCGCTCAGCTGCGGAGTCATCAGCGTCCGTAAAAAGTCCCAATTTTTACACAATCCAATTTTTTAAACACAGTCCAATCTAGCCACTGTCGCGTATGATGATGATCATAACATGATGAAGACAACACAAACACACAGTCCCCGGGCAGAGAAAATTTCCAACCCGGCCGGGAATCTAACCCGAAACCCCGTGATAGAATTTCGCAAAGAAAACACTCGTAATCGGGAAAATTTTAATGTTGTAAAGCACAATTCTGGATCGCTCCCCAAGAGTTCTACAGAAAACCTTCACGACGTTTTTTAGTGCAGGTAATAGTTTCCCATATAATTGCAGTAATGGGAGATCCATTTTCATTACATAAAATATACGAAGTCATACTAGAGTTCTTATGACAATTCCGACCACAGTTCTGGACAGCACCCCAAGATTTTTATCGAAAATCTTAACACAATGTATTGTGAAGGTAATCGTTTATAATTGCAATAATGTGGGACCCACTTTACGAACATACAGCTTCTCGATCGGAAGGTGAACTGAGCTATCCTAGTTGTGATCGGTGCATGTAGGTACAGGTCGGCACCCATCGTGTCGAATGTCGTTGTGCATCCGATCGCGGACAACCTCACCAATCTATGGATTTTCCATTTTTCGCCTACTGATTGAAATTATTACAACAGCTTTAATTAATTTTATATTCTCTGCTATAATTATGTACCGGATTTGAAGATAACTGTCACTATAATGTGCCTTCATGAATTCCTGTTACTTCAATATTCGATATACACACTGGGATCTCCAACATTAACAAGACATACGCGATTTTTTTCACAGATGAGTTCAGAGGCGTCACACATTTCATACGTTCATTGCTGGGGTTGGAAAATCGGGATAGAGGTAGGATGCGTGCAAGTAATCAATTAATTTACTGCAGTTCAAAACACACACCCTTACTGAAGCACCACTCAGCAATAACCGGAAATAATTCCTTCCATGAGAGGGTGAGTGCGGTCGCGCACCTCGCTTATGGTGCTACGGCTGCCGGAGCGCTTCGTTTGATGAAAATAACACTGGGCTAGAACTATTGATGCGATGAGTGAGAGAGAGCGACAGTGACAGAAACTGATAGACACAGAGACAGATATATAGATAGCCAGAGAGGTAGAGAGAGAGAGAGAGAGAGAGAGAGAGAGAGAGAGAGAGAGCTTGGAGCGAGATGGAGTACTGAGAGCCGGCCGCTGTGGCCGAGGGGTTCTAGGTGCTTCAATCCGAAATCGCGCGACTGCTACAGTCACAGGTTCGAACCCTGCCTCGGGCATGGATGTATGTGATGTCCTTAGGTTAGTTAGGTTTAAATAGTTCTAAGTTCTAGAGGACTGAGGACCTCAGATATTAAGTCCCATAGTGCTCAGAGCCATTTGAAAATCTTTTGGAGTACTGAGAGCTTGAAACTTGGAGTTGTCCGTTCTTTTTGCGTACTGGAAGGAGTCCCGTTACACCCTATGTAGCCGAAAAACAGAAATTTTTATTTTTTGAACGTCTAGTTCCGTAGGACTAAATGATTCAAATGGCTCTGAGCACTGTGGGACTTAACTGCTGAGGTCATTAGTCCATTAGACTCAGAACTACGTAAACGTAACTAACCTAAGGACATCACACACATCTATGCCCGAGGCAGGATTCGAACCTGCGACCGTAGCGGTCGCGTGGTTCCAGACTGTAGCGCCTGGAACCGCTCGGCCACTCCGTAGGACTAAATTGAGGAGCAAGTCATGTAGACTTAATTAATATTTCTAAATGATTGTATTCAAGTTACATCTGTTACAGCACAGGAACCATGTTGTTGTTGTGGTCTTCAGTCCTGAGACTGGTGTGATGCAGCTCTCCATGCTACTCTATCCTGTGCAAGCTTCTTCAACTCCCAGTACCTACTGCAGCCTACATCCTTCTGAATCTGCTTAGTGTATTCATCTCTTGGTCTCCCTCTACGATTTTTACCCTCCACGCTGCCCTCCAATACTAAATTGGTGATCCCTTGATGCCCTACCAATCGATCCCTTCTTCTAGTCAAGTTGTGCCACAAATTCCTCTTCTCCCCAATTCTATTCAATACCTCCTCATTAGTTACGTGATCTACCCATCTAATCTTCAGCATTCTTCTGTAGCACCACATTTCGAAAGCTTCTATTCTCTTCTTGTCTAAACTATTTATCGTCCATGTTTCACTTCCATACATGGCCACACTCCATACAAATACTTTCAGAAACGACTTCCTGACCCTTAAATCAATACTGGATGTTAACAAATTTCTCTTCTTCAGAAATGCTTTCCTTGCCATTGCCAGTCTACATTTTATATCCTCGCTACTTCGACCATCAGCAGTTATTTTGTTCCCCAAATATCAAAACTCCTTTACTACTTTAAGTGTCTCACTTCCTAGTCTAATTCCCTCAGCATCACCCGACTTAATTCGTCTACATTCCATTATCCTCGTTTTGCTTTTACATACCACTAATCGGATGCTTTTATCCGTGACGCTGTTTTGCCTTTAATAAACGCTGTTGATGAAAAGCCTTGTATTCATCAGTATGTCGTCTCAATGAGTCCTAGGCCTCTGTCACTGTGTGAAAACGTGGATTAGCTCTAAGAAATGTTCACTTAGTAATGAATGCCAGAAATTAATAATTGTAGAATAATTTTGACATGATAAAGCATATCAGATTTAAGTTTTAACAATGAAATTATTTTTAAACTAATCACTTCTGTTCTGTGTCCCTAGGAATGTGCATTATATTTTGTTCTCTAACTACAAATTGGTTTAAAACTTACGAAAACGGCTTTCAAATGACCGTTGCAGTATTTACGTTTTTTAGTATATTTGGTCACATTGCTGTTATCCGCACCACATTCATTCTGTTCTTTCAGTATGGAAATTGACTCATATTCTCTTTTTATAACTGAGAGATGATCAGTCTTAATATAATTTTAAATTGACAGATACTTCTGCCTTTTAGTTATAAATTTAAGCTCTGAGAAAAATGCAGAATCATTTTTCTAGTTGCCAATGTTTTGAAATTTTTAGTTTAAATTGGTTGCCATCGAAACGCCTAAAATTAAAACTAGAAGGCGAAAGCATCTCTCCATTTAAATTACATTAAAACTAACATTTGAGTCCATTTTCGTTCCTGAAATTGACTCAGATCTTCTTTTTATAACAGAGAGGTGACTAGTTTTATAAACTCACATCAAAATAATTCTGCCATAATTAATTTCTGGCATTCATTACGCAGTGGACAATCCTAGAGTACAGAACATTTGCATATTGTTGCCTTTTTGAGACGACATGCAGATGAAGACAAGGCTTTCCATCCATAACATTTATTAAACGCAAAACAACGTGATGCGTAAGAGAATTATATTAATGGGACACTATATAATCAAAAGTATCCGGACACCCCCAAGAACAGACGTTTTTCGTATTAGGTGCATTGTGCTGCCACCTACTGCCAAGTACTCCATACCAGCCACCTCAGTAGTCATTAAACATCGTGAGAGAGCAGAATTGGGCGCTCCGCGGAACCCACCGACTTCGAACATGGACTGGTGATTGGGCGTCACTTGTGTCACTCGACTGTATGCGAGATTTCCACACTCCTAAACATCCAAATTCCATTGTTTCCGATGTGGTAGTGAAGTGGAAACTGGAAAAGTGAAGGGACACGTACAGCACAAAAACGTACAGGTCGACCTCGTGTGTTGACTGACAGAGGGCGCCGCCAGTTGAGGAGGGTCGTAATGTGTAATAGGCAGACATCTATCCATACCATCACACAGGAATTCCAAACTGCATCAGAATCCACTGCAAGTACTGTGGTGTCACCGCCAGACACCACACTTGCTAGGTGGTAGCTTAAATCGGCCGCGGTCCATTTAGTACATGTCGGACCCGCGTGTCGCCACTGTGTGATCGCAGACCGAGCGCCACCACAAGGCAGGTCTCGAGATACGGACTAGCACTCGCCCCAGTTGTACGACGACTTTTCTAGCGACTACACTGACGATGCCTTTCTCTCATTTGCCGAGAGACAGTTAGAATAGCCTTCAGCTAAGTCCATGGCTACGACCTAGCAAGGCGCCATTAGCCTTACATAGTTTGATAGTTATCGTATGAAATGTCTCATCAAGAACGTTGTAAACCAATGACGGATTAAAAGTTAAGTATTCCCAAAGCAAGGTACTTTTCTTTATAGCAATTCATTGAGCGTCCTGTTTCAGACTTCAAGATATTCTGCGTGAGCTTATAGCGTGCCTATCGCCCCCTCAAAATAACACTGTGTCGGCACTTCTGTCGACACACTAAGTACTATGACAGTTAAGCGGGAGGGAGAAAACTTGGATTTCATGGTCGAGCGGCTGCTCATACGTCACACATTACGCCGGTAAATGCCAAACGACACCTTCCTTGGTGTAAGGAGCGTAAGCACTGGACAATTGAACAGTGGAAAAACGTTGTGTGGAATGACGAATCACGGTGCACAATATGGCGATCCGATGGCAGTGTATGGGTATGCCAAATGCTCGGTGAACGTCATCTGGTAGCGTGTGTAGTGCCAACAGTAAAATTCGGAGGCGGTGATGTTATGGTGTGGTCGTGTTATTCATGGAGGGAGCTTGCACTGCTTGCTTTGCGCGGCACTATCACAACAAGGGCCTACATTGATGTTTCAAGCACCTACTTGCTATCCTCTGTTGAAGAGCAATTCGGGGATGACGATTGCATTTTTCGACACGATCGAGCCCCTGTTCATAATGCACAGCCTGTGACGGAGCGGTTACACGACAATAACTTCCTTGTAGAACTCTTGGCGATCTATCCAGAATTTTGATCGGAATTTTATGTTCGCAATTTGCCTTATGATATTTTTACAGCATTAAAATTTTCGAGATTCGAGTGTTTTCTTCTCGAAATTTTGCAGGACTATTGAAATGTAGTATAGAGAACTCCAGAACTACAGCATATCGACTAAAAACTCTGAAAAAATGTATATTTCTCGAAAGTCGGGCGCCAACTGCACAGCTACTTACCATTCAGAAATGTGTGCATAATTTTTTCGTATATTCAAAAGAACTATTCAGAATTTGTACAGAGTCTAGAGCTAAAGTGTGTCTACCAAGAGCTCTGAAAAAAATATATATTTCTTGCTTATCGGCTGCCAGCTTCTCACAACGATGTGAAAAAGGGTCCCCCGTTATTTCAGCTATTTCATAAACTGTTATCTGCACATGTCAATAGGGTTTTCTATAGATCTCTTGGGGAGCTATTCAGAATTATGATTTATTTTATTTTATTTTATTTTTTTTGCAAATTTGGCAGTTAATGTTTTGTACAAGATTAAAATTGTTCTGGTTACTAGTGTTTTCTTCGCGAAATTCTATAGAACTATTCCAATTTTGTACGGAGAACTGTTGAACTGTGACATACTTATCTAGAACTCTGAGGAAAATGTGTATTTCTCTATTTCTCGAAAGTCGGATTCGACCTTCACGTAAGTGTTTGACTTGTGCAGTGCGGCGAGGCGAGAGACGACGGGCGAGACGGCATGTTAGCGATGACCGGACATGCTCGGTTATTCACATACCTAGAGTCCGGGTAACAGACATGGTGCGAGTACATGGCCGAGACGAGACATGTGGGACCGGACACGAGGAGCACGGTCCGCACTTCGGCAGGTGAGCTATAACCTCTCAAACACACAGCATTGCAGCACTCCACCTTCAATGTCCGAAACGTTCCCCTCCTCGTTTGACAAACAGCAGCAGTATCGATTGCGTCCGCAGCAGTTGCAATAACAGCAGCACTGACAAGGACAGTATGTGCAGACATAGTCCGATGATGATTATGATGATACTCAAACAATCACGGTCAGAAGGAGGGCTGCTTATGAGAAGTGAATTATTTTGAATCTATTCCACACCAGGAGCACATAAATGAAACATAGTCGGAGAGTACGTGTAGGTCTAATGCTATCTTTTGCTGATTTAGCAGAAAAAAAATATTGTGGCAGAATTATATATTTGCGCCATCGTACACTGAAGAGTCAAAGAAACTGGTACACCTGCCTAATATCGTGTAGGGCCCCCAGGACCACGTAGAATTGCTGCATCACGACGTGACATGAACTCGACTAATGTCAGAAATAGTGTTGGAGGGATTAGACACCATGAATCCTGCAGGGCTGTCCATGAATCCGTAAGAGTACGAGAGGGTAGAGCTCTCTTCTGAACAGCCTGTTGCAAGGCATCCCACATATGAAAAAATGAAATGAGCTTTTAGCGTCATTGGCAGGGCGGGCCCCAACGGGGCAGGTCCGTCCGCCTAGATATAGGTCTCATTACAGTCGACGCCACATTGGGCGACTTGCGCACCGGATGGAGATGGAATGATGATGAAGACAACACAACACACAGTCCCTGAGCGGAGAAAAATCCCCGACCCAGCCGGGAATCGAATCCGGGCCCTTTAGGACAGCAGTCCGTCACGCTGACCATTCAGCTAGGGGGGCGGACATCCGAGATATGATAAAAAATGCTCATGTGTGGGGAGCTTGGTGACCAGCGGAAGTGTTTAAACTCAGAAGAGTGTTCCTGGAGACACTCTGCAGCAGTTATGGACGTGTGGGGTGTCGCATTGTCCTGCTGGAATTGCCCAAGTCTGTTGGAATGTAAAATGGACATGAATGGATGCAGGTGACCAGACAGGATGCGTACGTGCGTGTCACCTGTCGGAGTCGTATCTAGACGTATTAGGGGTACCATAGCCGGCCGCGGTGGTCTCGCGGTTCTAGGCGCACAGTCCGGAACAGTGCGACTGCTACGGTCGCAGGTTCGAATCCTGCCGCGGCATGGATGTGTGTGATGTCCTTAGGTTAGCTAGGTTTAAGTAGTTCTAAGTTCTAGGGGACTGATGACCACAGCTGTTAAGTCCCATAGAAAAAAAAGGGGTACCATATCACTCCAATTGCACGCACTCACACCATTACAGAGCCTTTACCAGCTTGAACAGTCCCTTGCTGACATGCAGGGTCCATGGATTCATGAGTTATTCTCCATACTGGTACACGACCATCCGCCTGATCCAATCTGAAAAGAGACTTATACGACCAGGCAACATGTTTCCAATGTTGGTGTTGACGAGCCCAGGCAAGGCGTAAAGCTATGTGTTGTGCAGTCATCAGTCATCAAGAGTACACCAATGGACATTCGTCTCCGAAAGCCCATGTCGATGATGTTTCAGTAAATGGATCGCACGCTGACACTTGTTGATGGCCAAACATTGAAATCTGCAACAATTTGCGGAAGGGTTGCACTTCTGTCATGCTGAACGATTCTCTTCAGTCGTCGTTGGTCCCGTTCTTGTAGAATCTTTTTCCGACCGTAGCGATGTCGGAGATTTGATGTTTTACCGGATTCCTAATATTCACGGTACACACCTGAAATGGTCGTACGGAAAAATCGCCACTTTCTCACTACCTCGGAGATGCTGTGTCCTATCGCTCGTGCGCCGACTATAACACCACGTTCAAACTCACTTAAATCTTGGTAACCTGCCATTGTAACAGCAGTAACCGATATAACAACTGCGCCAGACACTTGTTGTATTATTTAGGCGTTGTGGACCGCAGAGCCGTATTCTGCCTGCTTATATGGTTCAAATGGCTCTGACCACTACGGGACTTAAGATCTGAGGTCATCAGTCCCCTAGAACTTAGAACTACTTAAACCTAACTAACCTAAGGACATCACACACATCCATGCCCGAGGCAGGATTCGAATCTGCGACCGTAGTAGTCACGCGGTTCCGGACTGAAGCGCCTAGAACCGCTCGGCCACCGCGGCCGGCCCTGCTTATATATCTCTGAATACGCATGCATATACCAGTTTCTTTGATGTTTCTGTAGATCTCAGTCAGAGATTTCTGAGAGAGATGCTAGCTTTGAGACCCTTGAAGTATTAGATAACTGGATACTTTTGTAAACAAGCTATGACTGTTTGCCATGAGCACAGCGTGTGAACTCTCGCTGAACATGCGGGAAGTGGGCGTGAAGTGCTTATCTCATGTGAAACGTAGAGTTTGCAGGGGAGTTCCGATAGGAAGATCCTCCTTTCTCTTCCTCATTTCCAAGCAACATGATATCGCTCTGAGCTGCATGTATTACATGCTTAGCAATGATTATAGTTTCACAGTACAGTTACCGTTCCTGGCAGTGTATGACTACGCACGGTGGTAGGCAGTTCTGGAAAGCTCATATCACATGCGAGCCGTGAGAGCCGGCACTTCTTACTGCGTCTCTGTCCCTTAATACTCACAATCTTTCAGCACCACTACCGTACGATATTTTTCCGCACTTGACCATGGAGTCCTTCCATGCAAATTCTACTTATTTGGTTACTCCCACTATCTAGGCGGGAGTCAACATAATATTTTCTTTCTCTTGTGCATGTGTGAAAAATCATCAAAATACTCCATTACACAAAGAGTGAACAAAGCACCAGGTCCTGTAGGATTTACTTAAGGTTTAACATCAATGACCACCATTCCTAGCTTATATTGTTCGAGAACCTAACGTGCAACGAATAATTCCCGCTTGGTTCGATAATAACGTACGTCATGTTTGCGTTTAAAGTACGTACGCTCTCCAGTGTTAGTGACATGCACATGGTGCAGCATAATACAGAATTTCTTTTTGTTTGTTTGTTTCGTAATTTACTTCCTTTCGGGACGCACCCGTACAGCTACCTCAATTGCAGAATATCAATTATGACGATACGAAGGCTAGAACAGCACAACATCCAGTCCCCGAGTAGAGAAAATCTCCAATCCGGCCTGGAATCACTGATCGCGCAGCTACCGGGCCGGACCACATTATAGTTTCAAAATTATGGCGCACCCGGAGGGAAAGAACCGAAGCGAGCACGCAATGAGGCACACCACTGAACGAATTTCTCATGTGCGATATCTTGCAGACAGTAAATATAGGCAAATAGATAGAATCCGTCCTCATAGATTTCCGAAAGTCGTACTAATTTCTCTGTCAATCTAAAATATTTATTAGATTATATCTACAGACGGGCGCGCTGTTGTCCATTGGAAAAAATCGTAGCATTATGATGCCAACGGAACGCAAAAAGACATGAACTGGATGCAAGATGTAAGACTGCAAAATTATGATTAAAACAACCCTATTTCAGTGGTAAACGATTAGAAATACACTGCACAACACAATTAAAGGGTTACTTTTCTGAAATCTCATAATTGTGTACCATTATGCTACAGAACTTGTAAGGTAGCAGTATTTTGCACGTTACTGTAATATAATAATTGTTGCAAAGACGAGTTGGATATCGGTTATTATGTTCTTTATCAGGCAATCAGCCTATTTAAATTAATATAGGGAGTATCAGACGCCATAAGACGCGTATTAACTTTAAGAAATTCGCATGTTGCATGAAGTCGGGGTTCAGGTGATATTTTCACGGAGTTTGGCTGGAGCGGACGAGCGGCACTGCTCAAAGGCAGGGCAGAGGGGTGCAGGAGTTTACAACCGACCATTACGAGTCGGCATGCGAAAGCGCCCCACTGGGAGAGACGCACCGCCGGAGCAGGTAGGCACCCATTGCGCGGACAACACAGGCAGGCCTTCGAGGGGCGGCGCCTCGTTGGCGCTGGACGTTACGCCGACGCCACTATGTCGAGATGAGCTGGCGCCTAAGGGAGCCTTCCCACGAATCTTAACGTTTTATGGGGCTTTCTAAGAAACGCGGTTAAGCTAGTGCAATGACCTTTTCCCTCGCGAGGGCGAACATAGATATATGATTGGTGGGTTCAATTTTGAACGGAGTTTCAGTTTGTTCCAGAACATTCTAGGCGCAGTAAGGCGCAAAATGTTTTAATTGTCTGGAAGAAGCCAGGAAATAATAGTGGGAGCGAACTGTGCTGGTCTACAGCCACGGGATTGGCCAGCTCGAAAAATAGCGTGGGGGTGCTGATTTTTGCAGATATAAGCTTTTGGAGCTGTTACCGAAGAGAAGCGTCTTAGCTCCTGTAGCGAGCGGACGTCGTGCTTTCGGCTCTGCTGTAGGAAAGTAAATTCTTTTCAGTGTGCTGTGCAGAACTTTGAGTAAGTCTGCCAGCTGCAACTGAATCTAGTATTCAGTTAGGGGTACTGCCATGTTTTACTGTTAGAGGCAGGCTGATTACGCTAATTACGGTTGGGAATACTGTCTCACGGGAAGCATAAAGGAGCAGAGCAATTTCCTTGAGCCACACTTTATTAAACACGTTACTGGATTCCGCCTTTGGGCTGGTGAGTCCCATCTTAACGAGTGCGAGACGATTGGAAAGAAAGCAGAATTAGCTTTTGAATGGGAGTTTACGAACAGTAAGCCTGTTCGCGAAAATAAATTCATTTTGTTGCAATTGAGGCTCCTCGACGACGCAGACGACATCGACAGCTTGTTGACCTGTCCACGATGCTGCATTTGGTAACATGGTGCTCAGTTTTGGCATTTAATCCTGTTGTGTTGGCAGAAGAGCCAACACCGTGTTACTAGTGGAGGCCGAAATGCACGCGTTTTTGCTCACGCAGGCTGGCGTGAGGAGGGAAGAACTATACTGACGTGAGGTCTCGAACATGACAAGGAATTAGAATTCAGAAAGCGGACGTAATTAGTTTGATACTTAACTTTAATCCATTAATGATGAACGTCGCTCTTGACGGTACATGATTCACAATATTATCTGTTCAGAATACATTCATAGCTACTGAATAAGGCGCCTTGCTAGGTCGTAGCAAATGACGCAGCTGAAGGCAATGCTAAACTGTCGTCTCGGCAAATGAGAGCGTATGTAGACAGTGAACAATCGCTAGCAAAGTCGGCTGTACAACTGAGGCGAGTGCTAAGGAGTGCCTCTAGACCTGCCGTGTGGCGGCGCTCGGTCTGCTATCACTGATAGTGGCGACACCTTGGTCCGACGTATACTAACGGACCGCGGCCGATTTAAAGGCTACCACCTAGCAAGTGTGGTGTCTGGCAGTGACACCACATTCCTCCCCCGCAAATAGGCGGACGATTGTGGTATAAAGCCTCCGCCCGCCGTGGGGAGGACCCCATGTATGCGACGAGGTGGGGAGCCTAACAACAGGCGAGGCTGTGCCATCCGCACGCTGCCATTCGGACCGCGGGGAGCTAGGGAACGCCTGAAAACCTACTCCAGGGTGCACGCAAACATACGGTGTATGCGCCCGTAGAGAGACATTAGGGGCCGAAGGGTGGACCTCCATCGGGCCCGGGCACCCGACGGGCGAAGACGACATTTGGTCCGGAGCGGGTCAGAGTTACATGTCTGAGGACAGCTGGTCACGGGAAGCGATCGGCGGCGCACGACACAGGGGGGCGCCCAGCGGCTGCAGCGACGCGTCCAATGCGGGCGTCGCCGGCGGGAGAACAGGCGGGGCCGCGGCGCGTCGCCATGGGGCAAAATGGAAGGCAGCGTCGGTAACACCTGGGGCAGATGCGAGCCAGTAGATGGGTCCCCGGGGCGCTGACCGGACGGCACCGTCGCTGACAGCAGACGGCGAGCGGCAGATCCTGTGCGACGACAGAGGCGCAGCTGATTGAGATGATGGCGCACCTCACCAGAAGCCCCCAAAACCAGAAACATAGCGCAGCGAAGAATGTGCCCTTTGAACCTGAGAGGTGGCATGAGCCCCCTCTCATATTTCTATCTTACGATTCTCCTCTCTAATTGCATGCGGTGCAAAGTTGCTATTCCTTCACACGCGGACTTCCCACGCAGCGTCTCTCGTCACCCGGGTGGTCCGGTGACAGGCGGGCTCTCCTGAGCTGGAGAGGGTTAAGCCGACGGGTGTGAGGAAGTCGAGTGAATGCTTTGCAGACGCCGACATTGTCAAAATACACTCCCAGAGGGGTCTGAAGTAGCGGCTGGGCTAGAGGTTACGTTACTTCGCAGAATCTTAGTGAAAACACTTTCTGGCGGGCTACCAGCGAGGCGTGGGAATGACTTGTGTACCCAGGCAGTTGTGGCGGGAAAATTCCCGCGCTTTCTGCAAAATAGTAACTGTGATTGGCTTGCTTGGGACATAGCTCCGTGACGTAGCAAAATCAGCGCAGAAATTGGCGCCAAGAATCTACATTGGTGGAATGGTAGTGCTCCGGCAATGGAGTGGAATTTTCCGCCGGTTTTCGAGTTGCTGATTGGAACGTTTAACCACGGCCACTGTCGTGGGGGCGGGAATGTTCGGTGTTCGGCCTGTACGGGTGCTCTAGGTAGCCTGCTCTTGCCTTTCGGTCGAGGACGTCGAAGCAACCAGCCGTCGCCTCCGGTACGCCAGATCGTGTTCTGGCAGTTAAGAAGACAGTTTGGTAATGTACGTCTGCAGCACCGGCAGATAGGGATTTTCCTAGGTGATATTCAGAGCTCAGCAGAGCGCGCCTGTTCGTCTTTTTCTAACTTTGTTCGGTCTTGAGTAGCAGCAATTAATGTTGGGTTAGCTGTGTGTCTCTCTTAAGATTTGAGTGGCAAGGAATTGGCTCCACATACCACTTCGTCATAAACCTCACAATCTAGTTTAGGGACAACTTCCCGTTCACAGCGTTTGTTTGTGTATCCAATTTGAGCCAATTTGATGTATTATAAATTTGAATTCATGTGTTTTTGTTTATTATTTTGTGTTTAGTCTTAATAAATCATATTGTTATTTTGGACAGAACTTTCATTCTGTTAATCGGTAGAGCAACCCATCATTTCTCACTACGTTTATGAAACCTTCCTTTATTTAACTTATTTATCAAATTAAATTTGAGAGGTGGCATGAACCTCCTCTCATATTTCTATCTTACGATTCTCCTCTCTAATTGCATGCGGTGGAAAGTTGCTATTCCTTCACACGCGGACTTCCCACGCAGCGTCTCTCGTCACCCGGGTGGTCCAGTGACAGGCGGGCTCGGTCTGACTTTGAAAGGATAAGCCGACAGGTGTGAGGGGGTCGAGTGAATGCTTTCCAGACGCCGACATTGTCAAGAGGCACACCCACAGGGCCAGAAGTAGCGGCTGGGCTAGAGGTTCCGTTACTTCGCAGAAACGTAGCGAAAACACTTTCTGGCGGGCTACCAGCGAGGCGTGGGAATGACTTGTGTACCCAGGCAGCTGTGGCGGGAAAATTCCCGCGCTTTCTGCAAAATAGTAACTGTGATTGGCTTGCTCAGGGCATAGCTCTGTGACGTAGCAGGATCGGCGCAGAAATTGGCGCCAAGAATCTCCATTGGTGGAATGGTAGCGTTCCGGCAATGGAGTGGAATTTTCCGCCTGTTTTCGAATTGCTGATTGGAACGTTTAACCACGGCCACTGTCGTGGGGGCGGGAATGTTCTGTGTTCGGTTTTGTACGGGTGCTCTGGTAGTAGTTGGCTCTCGCCTTTCGGTCGAGCACGTCGAAGCAACCAGCCAACGGCTCCGGTACGGCAGATCGTGTCCTGGGAGTCAAGAAGTCGGTTTGGTAATGTATGTCCGCAGCACCGGCAGATAGGGATTTTCCTAGGTGATAATCAGAGCTCAGCAGAGCGCGCCTGTTCGTCTTTTCTAACTTTGTTCTGTCTTGGGTAGCAGCAATTACTGTTGGGTTGGCTATGTGTTTTCTCTAAGAATTGAGTTGCTAGGAATTGGCTGCACATATCACTTCGTCATAATCCTCACAATCTAGTTTAGGGCCAACTTCACATTCACAGCGTTTGTTTAAGTATCCAATTAGAGCCAATTTGATGTATTGTTAATGTTTCATGTGGTGTTGTTTATTATTTTGTGTTTAGTCTTAATAAATCATATTGTTATTTTGGACAGAACTTTCATTCTGTTAATAGGTAGAGCAACCACATCATTCCTCACTATGTTAATGAAACCTTCGCTTAATTAACTTATTTATCAAATCAAATTATTGCAGGGGCCAAACTCTCTTCTACTCCACTGGCAGGGTTGATTAGAGTCAGTTTGCGTATTTTTTTATCCTTGTGCAACAGCAAAAGTTGGAGTTAGAATAGGGGGGGCTTAGAGCATCATGTACATATGTAGATTCTACACTGCTAGCCCCGGCACCTCGCATAATATGGCGACCCTGCCAGGAACTTGCAAGTATCGGAAACGAGTGACAACACCAGTGCGAGGATCGGACAGAATTTTGATCACAATCACTTCCTGTCGATACTAAAATTCCAGAAATTCAAAGATAATGGAGGGTCGATGCATCCGAAGAGCTGGGTGATGCAATTTACAAATTCATTACCGTCGTCATGGCCAACCCAGGCCAAATTACAATTCATGTGTGGACACATCGAAGGCCAAGCTGCGGAAAAGATGCGGGGCGTGGCAGCGACGTGTCGGACTTATCAGGAATTTGTTGGTGCATTCCTGCGGACCTACTGGTCAAAGGAAACGCAAGACAGGATTAAAGAGGAAATAATATTTTGTCCTGAACTGGAAGTGTCCGGGCATAGAAGCGCAACCAAATTTTTTGATGATTTACTCAAGAAGAATCAATTTTTAGATAGTCCATATAGCAAGGGAGAAATCATCAAATTTTGTTTTTCCAAATTGCCTGTTAGGTATCAACAGACACTTGTCGGCAAGTGCGGATCTGACGTAGAAGCATTCAAGAGTCTATTGCGCGAACTCGAAGTAGTCTTCGATAAACAAGACGCAAAGGACAGGAAGAAGGCGCAAAACAACAAATACCACGGGCCAGCAAGGGAAGACGACGACAGATCGCATAATCGCGCTCGTCAGTTAGGAAACCAGGGTTACGGAAATCAAGGTTACGCAATTCAGGGTTATGGAAACCAGAGACACGGAAACCAGAACGTCAGGGAACAGGGTCAATCTAGACAAGGAATCTGGGACAGGAGGAATAACGAACGGCAAAGCGACCGTAACTGGAGAGAGCGAAATCAAGGACCACAGGAGAACCAGGAAATTGAAATTAGTCCTGAAAATCGTAATGCATGTCAGAGGAGGGGGAGTCTGACAAGGGATTGGCGCTAGTCCATAGGACTCCACCACCTCTCTCACACATAGAAGTTCGTGGAATAATAGTAGATTAAGTGGTGTACATAATAGAATAGGCAAATATGTGAACCTTTTTTTTGAGGGGGAACAATAATCGTTGCATTAATAGATTAAGATTGTTAATTAAAGTAATAACACGCTGCGTTTTCTCGCATAAGAATGTACTGCTGTTAATTTTTGTCTGTGTTCGGGATCTCCTCTGTCGTTGCGATAAGAGGCACTACCTTTCCATGAGCAATGTTTTTGTCCTTTCCTATCTGGTGTCCATGTTAAGGGATAAAGATGAGTGACGAGACGTCGCACAAACGGGCGCATACAAGAACGTGCTCTTAGAAGCGTTCTGAGATGTCGTGATACGCTCCATAGCGGCCACAGCCAGTTCGTGAGACGTTCATACCAATGCTTGCAGGCACGCGTCAGTGCACTGCAAGATTGTGGTATATTGCGTGATTTCGAGGATGAATATTGGCAGTATAGTTTTTGCAGAGCCGCGCCAGCATCGTTGTCTTGCAAGTCGGGGTGAACCTGTGAGCGTTTGACTCCAATGGTGCCCTAGACGGTAGAAATGCGGGCATAAAGCCTACCATGCCAATGTGCTGGTTGGGGATTTAGCATGCTGCTTGCGACTGTCACAGATGAATAACCAGTGACTCATACTAGGATATTCGTGACATACTGTGTAGCTGGCGTGTGGTGGGCGACTGAATCCTCAACAGGAACCAGACTTGGCTGGGTCAAATTACATTGCCTCTGGAAAGGTGCGCTTTCATTGCTAAGACTGCATCACATACAAAATTAAGTTCAACTATAAATTTATTGTCTTGTATAGCCATGGTTAACCCAGTCTCTGGAGTTTCAGTGAGGCGTAGTGAGAACTCGGAGGCCATGTCGTACGGCGCGCACATCACTGTCGTCAATAGCGGCGAGCAGCGAGATATCTCAGCGTAACAGTAATTATGTAAGAGTGTTGTATAAGGTAAAAAAAAAATAATAATAAAATAATAATAACAAGAGAGTACCATATACTAGGATAAATTAAACTTTAGGATTTTGCAATAACTAGATCCTTAATATTGTGGCGGTTCTCTACCACAAGTGTTTGGCGCGCTTGTTAAGATGCTATTTTTCAGGTCACCAAACCACAGACCCGAGATGGAGGGACGACGGGCGAGCGAAAGTAGCATAGTTGCATGTTCTTTATAGCACAGTAAAACTTAGACCTGCATAACAACATAATTTAATTAAAAGACATAGAATGTAGATCGTTGGCAAATGGTAGTTAATTCATGAGCATGTCTACTGTCGGTCTATATAATTAATAGTAATATTAGTGCGGGCCCGCACATTTAGTTGTTCATCCATTACATAGCATCAGTTGAAAGGGTACAGTACCGCCCAACATTGAAAATAGGTACGAAATTCTTGTCAGAACAACACATTTTTTTGTGTAAAAGTAACTGAATTTCAATTAATACAGCGAAGCCGGATACCAGTGTGGGAAAGAATGACAATTTATTTATTTAATTGATCACATGTGCACTCCCTCAAAATAAATCCCTACATCCAGTTTGGTGAGATCTGTGAAAGGAATGAATATATGGTCGTCTGCTAACCACAGATAGTGAATCGGAATATATGATCATCTTTGAGTCGATCCTTTGGCTACCTTTGGTGAGACCAAAGAGATGGAAGTTACCAGAGCTTTGAGCGTCTGAAATGTGGCTGACCAATAAGGTAGCAGGGTGCTTCTCCCACTTCGAGAGAGGTGCGAGAGAATCGGAATACGGCCATGTTTCAGGTACTCTGCCGCTGAACCTTCTGCTGTAAAGACCTGTTTTTTTGTTGTGCTCCGTAATGAAAGAGTGGAGGCATGGTATGGATGTGGAATATTTAAGAGTAGTTAGAATTAATAATTTCTCTTTCACAGGACCTTTTGTGGGGAAAATTACAAAGTGAGGCAGGTAATTTTAAGGGGATTGTAGTAAACCAACGGTCACAAAGAGCCCACGTGTAGTTATAAGTTGAGATACTTCCGTGAGCTTAAGCTGAAATATTTAAGAATTAATAGCGTGTGTACAATAAGCTGAAATAGAATTAATAGCGTGTGTACAATAAGCTGAAATATTTAAGAAATAGCGTGTGTATCATAAGTTGAAGTATTTAAGAAATATCATTCCGTGTGACGCTGAATTTAAACTCTGAGAGAGAATCAAGGTGAGTCGGCCGTTTTTCCAGCAACGCCACTTGGCTTGCATTGCACAGGAAGACGTGCGTTTATCTCCAGAGTTCACAGTAGGAAAGTAGAATTACAAAGTGGGGCAGTGTCGTGTGAAACTGGGATAAATATTGATTGAAGTGGGAAAGCGGAAAGTGATGAAGTTGTAAGCGTTCTTTGTGTAATATTTCATATTGTTGTGCTGTGTATGTCTTGTAATTTGGGTATGTGTGTTTTGCATGGGAGTAGCAAGGTAGTTTCGAAAGATTTGTGGGTATGCCTGTTCCTTCTGTATCGCTCGATCTGGAGGAAAGTTTCGTGAGGATAATTGTGAGAGGCGAAGTGTGAGGTATAATAAAAGATCCACCATCCGATCCAGGGAGTGCACTGTTGCGGTAAATAGATTACGAGACCATAGTATAGAGATTCACTAACGTAAAGCAATGCCCACTGGGCGGAATTTCTCATGTGATTTTGTTGTAGGTTGTAGAATTTGTGTGTTTAGGAATAAATCAAATAGTGAAAAGAAAGAGATTGGTGGCCTTTTTTCATTAAATTGTATGTTATTGTAATGTCCCGAATTTATATAAAAGCCGTTAAATCAAAGACAAAAGGTAAATGTGGTATTGCCAGTGCGTAGTGTAAAGTCAGAGTTCTATAAATCACTGATAGTCAGATGCGTGTTTCCGTTGCGTATTATTCATACAGGAGGATAATTTGTAACTAAATAGTAAGATACGAGAATTCATGTTGCTCGATAAATTAAGGAAGATTCCACTCGCTTGGCAAACCACTCATCTTGCAGGCCTGACTGCTTGATGCCACAGTATGAGAAAGGCAAGTGGGTGCCTCTCATAATTTCGACCCTGCCAGGATCCCGTTTTTTGCCACGATAATTTTGTTACCAGGATATTTAATTTGTTGCCAGGATTCCGTTTTTTGCCACGATAATTTTGTTACCAGGATATTTAATTTGTTGCCAGGATTCCTTTGCCAGGATCGTTTTTGTTAGGATATTTTGTTGTTAGGGTTTGCTGTTAAGATTTTTTTTATGGAATGTATTGTGATAGCGCTAAGAAGTAAAATTTTTTCTGTTTGCAAATTCTTTCTGGATTGGTGAGGATCTTTTATTTTATTTTATGTAATTAATTGCTATATCGCACAAGGCTGGAAGATCGTTTCATAATTTTTTTTGCGTAATGTCCGTAGTAACTAGGTCGCAGTCGAAAAGTGTAGCCACCATGGAGAATAGCGATTCTGGGGTGGACGTAGCAGTGCAGCAGGAAGTAGCTGTTGACCATGGGTTAATGAGCGAGAAAGACAAACGCTCCGAACGGGCTGTATTGTTCAGTGGACCGCTGCAAGGGGAACCTTTATGCGGTGGGCTTTGTCCACAAACGCGGGCTTTTCCCGACGACGCGGGCGAGCCGAGACTAGGCCAGGTGTGCGGTGAAAGTGCAGCTACCCTTAGCGAAGCTACGGTTTCTCAGGCGAACGAGGTGAGCGCGTCGAAAGTAGGAAATAACGATGTGATACTGCAGTTTTTACAAGCGATGAGTAGGGAGACTAAGGAAAGATTTGAAGCAACTAACGAAAGATTAGAAGCAATCAATAGAGATAATAAGGAGAGAGATAGGGAGAATAAGGAGAGAGATAGGGAGGCTAAGGAGAGATTGGAAGCAATGGATAGGGAGACTAAGGAGAGATTGGAAGCAAATAAGGAAAGATTGGAGGCAATTGATAAGGGAAATAAAGAGGCAATGAGGAAGCTACTCTCAGTTATCGATGAGCGTCTGTCCGCAGTTAATAATCGGTTAGATGAGGGGGAGAAGAATCTGGGTGCGTTGAAGCAAGTATGTGATGCTGTGAAAGAAAAGGCCAATAATTTGGAGGTAAGAATAATTGCAATAGAGAGGGATATCACAGAACGTAGGGACGTGTTGCCAGATGAGCGAATCAAAGAGGTAGTGAAGGACTTACTTGCGGATAAACAAGGGGCATTAGACAGCGTGGAAGCTCAAGTCACCCAGCAGGAAGTGGCGCTAAATAAATACAGGGATGAAGTTGCGGAGGTAGTGGTCAGAATGAATACAATTAGTGCAGAGGTAGAAAAGGTCAGTGTAAGAGGCGAGACAGGCTCTGACAGTACGCAGCGAGAGGTTTATGCCGAGCAGGAAGAGATACAATCACTATTACAGTTTAAAGAGGCGCAATTAGAAATAAATGGGAAACATAGGGAAGAGCTAGCACAGTTGCGATTAGCATGCAGTAGCGGAGGTGACACACCACCAGGTAGATTGCAGAGGGAGACTGAGATAAATTCAAAAAAAGGAAATAGGCAGAAAGAGAAAGACGAACTCAGAGAGTTAGAAGAACGGTTATGTCGGATAAAACAGGTGGCAAATCCTACTGGGTATAGCCCAAGGTCAGAAAACATAAATGCGGAAGAAGAATGTAGGAGGCACTTCGTGTCGGTACAAAAGTTCACTTGTTTTCCGGATCCTGATGACTACCAACATCCATGTCTGTGGCTGTCTCAATTTCAAGATTCATTACCTGCATCGTGGGGACCGCTCCTCAAAATGAAGTTTGTGTGCAACCATTTGAGGGACGAGGCTAGAGCGAAAATGCAGGAAGTTATTAATGACTGTAGTAGCTACAAGATATTTTGTGACAAGTTTTTAAATGAATTCTGGTCGAAAAGTAAGCAGGACCAGGTTAAGCAAAGCATATTGATGATGCCAAATTGTAACGAAGGTAGTATAAGAGATCCAGTGGCGTGCTATCAGGAAATGCTGAGACGAAATAGATATTTGGATGTGCCATACGAACCTGGGGAGCTCATTAGGATCTGTATGACGAAGTTGCCAGTGAGATTGCGCAGAGATATAGCGATAGCAGGCAGAGGCTTAGACGATTCTGCGTCATTTCAGCACTTGTTACAGGAACTGGGTAATGAGAGGAACATCGTGAACGGAGACGCGACTCATAGGTCAGACAGAGTCGAGGATAGGAACCGCAGAAACTACACTCCTGGAAATGGAAAAAAGAACACATTGACACCGGTGTGTCAGACCCACCATACTTGCTCCTGACGCTGCGAGAGGGCTGTACAAGCAATGATCACACGCACGGCACAGCGGACACACCAGGAACCGCGGTGTTGGCCGTCGAATGGCGCTAGCTGCGCAGCATTTGTGCACCGCCGCCGTCAGTGTCAGCCAGTTTGCCGTGGCATACGGAGCTCCATCGCAGTCTTTAACACTGGTAGCATGCCGCGACGTGAACCGTATGTGCAGTCGACGGACTTTGAGCGAGGGCGTATAGTGGGCATGCGGAAGGCCGGGTGGACGTACCGCCGAATTGCTCAACACGTGGGGCGTGAGGTCTCCACAGTACATCGATGTTGTCGCCAGTGGTCGGCGGAAGGTGCACGTGCCTGTCGACCTGGGACCGGACCGCAGCGACGCACGGATGCACGCCAAGACCGTAGGATCCTACGCAGTGCCGTAGGGGACCGCACCGCCACTTCCCAGCAAATTAGGGACACTGTTGCTCCTGGGGTATCGGCGAGGACCATTCGCAACCGTCTCCATGAAGCTGGGCTACGGTCCCGCACACCGTTAGGCCGTCTTCCGCTCACGCCCCAACATCGTGCAGCCCGCCTCCAGTGGTGTCGCGACAGGCGTGAATGGAGGGACGAATGGAGACGTGTCGTCTTCAGCGATGAGAGTCGCTTCTGCCTTGGTGCCAATGATGGTCGTATGCGTGTTTGGCGCCGTGCAGGTGAGCGCCACAATCAGGACTGCATACGACCGAGGCACACAGGGCCAACACCCGGCATCATGGTGTGGGGAGCGATCTCCTACACTGGCCGTACACCACTGGTGATCGTCGAGGGGACACTGAATAGTGCACGGTACATCCAAACCGTCATCGAACCCATCGTTCTACCATTCCTAGACCGGCAAGGGAACTTGCTGTTCCAACAGGACAATGCACGTCCGCATGTATCCCGTGCCACCCAACGTGCTCTAGAAGGTGTAAGTCAACTATCCTGGCCAGCAAGATCTCCGGATGTGTCCCCCATTGAGCATGTTTGGGACTGGATGAAGCGTCGTCTCACGCGGTCTGCACGTCCAGCACGAACGCTGGTCCAACTGAGGCGCCAGGTGGAAATGGCATGGCAAGCCGTTCCACAGGACTACATCCAGCATCTCTACGATCGTCTCCATGGGAGAATAGCAGCCAGCATTGCTGCAAAAGGTGGATATATACTGTACTAGTGCCGACATTGTGCATGCTCTGTTGCCTGTGTCTATGTGCCTGTGGTTCTGTCAGTGTGATCATGTGATGTATCTGACCCCAGGAATGTGTCAATAAAGTTTCCCCTTCCTGGGACAATGAATTCACGGTGTTCTTATTTCAATTTCCAGGAGTGTATCAGAATGACAGGAGAGCATGGAAT
This sequence comes from Schistocerca serialis cubense, assembly GCF_023864345.2. Taxonomy (NCBI): domain Eukaryota; kingdom Metazoa; phylum Arthropoda; class Insecta; order Orthoptera; family Acrididae; genus Schistocerca; species Schistocerca serialis. Next base: position 464,105,159 of record NC_064640.1, on the reverse strand, counting down.
CAGAGGAATGACGGGAATGGAAGATGGCGAGGAAGTAGGGGGCAGAATTCATGGGAATATCGACCGTCAAACCGGGAAAATAGAAGATGGGACAGAGATGGAAGAAGAAGGGAAAATCAAAATGATGGGCGAAGAGAGGATAGGCAGTCATTGCGTTCACGACAGGACAATCATTGTCACAATAGAGACGATCAAGGGAAAACAATCTCGTGGGCTTCATCACATTTCTAACATCAAATTATGGAAAAGTTAAGGATAGATCTAAAGTAGGCAATTTATGGTAGATAGTCAGTGTATTTATTTGTGGTGTGTAACGTTGTGCAGGGTCAAATCGAACATAAGAATTTTCAGGCGGGATGTCAGGAAGTATGACGGAATAGACTGGTCAAATGAGTCATGAACAGGAGTCGACAGAGTGGTGTATGTACGTATTTTTTGTCGTATGAATAAGGATCAAGCAGAAACGACGTGATGATTTATGAGGGAATAAAGATGGTAGATAGAGAAGCGACGTGATAAATAGTAGTGGATAAAGGTGATAGGTAAGGGAAGAAGCGACGTGAAGCAGTGTGATTAATAAATAGAGATTCGACGTGATGAAACAGTGGTAAATAAAGGTGAGTAGAATTGAATAATGTGGAGATGTCTTAGATGTATGTTACAGAGAGACCTGTGTATGCTGCAATAGAGATTGATGCGAATGGCGAAGGAAGACCAGGAAATGATGGAGTAATGGACGGACGGAGAGCCGAAATACGAATGAAGAGATGAGGACAACTGCACAATGTGAAAGGACATAAAGGGAGTATGAGATCCAGATGGTGAACGTTGTGGAACACTGACGTAAGATGTAATATAAGTGTAAGATCTAATTCTTAGCATAACATTTGCGATTTGGCAAAAATAATATTTATTGTTGTTGTTGTTGAAGCCTGGTACCAGGATAACTAATCAAAACGGTACCAAGAATGTGTACAGTTATTTTGCAGGTCGAATAATTTGTGTATTTTTGTTTCTTAGATGAAATGTCGCAATTCTAAGTTGATATTTAGCATGAAGTGAATGCGGAGGTAAGCCGATGGAGAGAGGTGCCAGAGTGAAAGGACGAATTCGGAGACTGGAATGCTATCTCTGAAACAGCTTCATGTGTTATGTGGTTGAGTATAAGGGAGCTAAGGTATGGTATGTTGTCGTGAGTGTGGTGGTGTTAAGGTTAGCCGACTTCTAGACCTATTCTGTTAGTGTATCTATGGATTGAATGAGAGGGAAAATGTGATGTCTGGTGAGTGAGAGTCGTAGAGTAGTGTGATCAATGCGCACACTCCTGTAAAGGGGATGCTACCGTTCTGTAACTACAACATTATTATGTATTGTTTGATTGGGATGAACCTCGATGGCAGGTCAGGATCTGACATCATGTGGATGGTTCATACATGTCCTAGAAATGTTGTTATATATAATAAAAAGGTAAAATATATAGAAAGATACTAATTTCAGTCTGTCACAAGCACAAAGGTGCATTGTATGTTGTAGATTTAGAGTCACCAGTTTCTAAAATGTTTATTGTCTTAGGATGTTAAAGTAGTTTAATATTTAATAACCTGTGTTAGGTAATTGTGAGCTGCATAGATTATTTCTTATTTTTTTGTTAGAACACTTTCAAGTGGTATTAATTTCAATCTGTCACAAGCACAAAGGTGCATTGTATGTTATAGATTTAGAGTCACCAGTTTCTAAAATGTTTATTATGTTAGGAGGTTAAAGTAGTTTAATATTTAATAACCTGTGGTAGGTAATTGTGAGCTGTATAGATTATTTATTTTTTTTGTTAGAACACTTTCAAGTGGTATTAATTTCAATCTGTCACAAGCACAAAGGTGCATTGTATGTTGTAGATTTAGAGTCATCAGTTTCTAAAAATGTTTGTTGTGTTAGGATGTTAAAGTAGTTTAATATTTAATAACCTGTGGTAGGTAATTGTGAGCTGTGTAGATTATTTCTTATTTTTTTTGTTAGAACACTTTCAAGGGGTATTAATTTCAGTCTGTCACGAGCACAAAAGTTCATTGTATATTGTAGTTTTAGGATAAAGTTTCTAATACTTTCACTGTGATAGGACGTTAGAGTAGCCTACTATTTGATATTGTAATTATGAGCTGTATAGATTGTTTATTATTCCTTTTGTTTTTTTTTTACACTTTCATGTTTTGTATGAGGGACGACAGGTACAATGAATAGCACGAGTATGGGCTGTCTATAGAAAAGAGATAAATGTTGATGTTGTATGAGTAGAAAACTAGGGTGTATAATTTTAATGTAAGAATTTCCTTTTGTCTGTATTGTTGCGAGATGCACGGAAGGCTAACTGATTGGGTGTCGTAACGCCCATGCCGCTAGCGGGCCGAGCTGACGATGCCATGGCGACAGGCGACAGAGCCGCGGCACTCCCCACTCCACTGTCGGACGGGGTACACTCCACGCGCCCGCTACAGCAGGTCAACGGCCTGGGGCGACACGCACGTACCACTGGCCATTCATGAGTTCCGCCACCCTTACGACAGGGGAAGGTATCCCGCGGAGGCAACAGCGGGTGGTTTCTTCTGCTCAACGGCGCGCGCAGCGGCGCTACTGCAGAATGGACGAGGCGCGGCAGAGCCCGGCGAGCATTTTTTTTACCAGCAGCTAATAACTAGTACTGGACTGTGGAGCCGTGAAACAAGATGACTGCGACTTTCCATAATGTGGAAAGTGAAGGACTGGTGTTTCCACGTTGTGAGTGGTGGAAAAGATTTTGTCTTTAGCAGACAGGACGATCGTTTTGTTTTGTCTTGACCACTGAATGGTGGGATCCATAAACTTTTGGCAGTGACTTGTTAAGTGTGCTTTGTGAATTGCACGTGGGACACTTGGTATACTTAGAGGACAGTTGTCGTTTGGTGAACAATTATTGTATGAAGGCAAGAAACTAGAGTGGGACATTGACATTTGCGTCTGTAGTACGAGACATTTCTTGAACTGGTGCGGGAATAAGTGCTGTTTGTTGAAACTTACGACTTTTAATTACACCATGAACTGAAAGGACAGAACCGTGGGTAATAGTAGTTGTAGGGCCATTTTTTTGGACGAACAGATTCGTGTGGATGGTACTCTGACAGTGACTATGACATTTGTCTTTAATGTGAGATACAGTTTACTGTTCAGTGCGTGTTCAAAATGCCGATTTGAGTGACTCAAAGACTTTCGTCCGGGTAACCATGGGAGAGCTTTGACACCGAGACAGTGGTTCTAGGAAAACTATCAGCAACTTTTCGACCCCAAGAAAATCACAGAATGAAAGGTTTCCGTGTGCCTCGCAAGATAGGGAATAATGTATTTGTAATTGTGTAAATGTTTTTTTTATGTGTTTCATTCCTGAAGGGACAGCAAGTGTAATTGTATTTCATCAACATTTGTGTTTAGAATAGTTAGTGTTTGTTTTTTGTCTGTTCTGGGTTATCAAGTTCACGTAGCATGTTTATTAGAATATTTGGTACAATGATGCTCTAATTATAAGCCAGTGGCGTAATACTAACGTAGCGGTTCATGTAGCATTGATCAGTAAGATTGTCACAGGGGACAAGAGTTTGCATTGCACAACAAATATCGGAATTAACTGATGTATTTTGATGTCGTCCATAGTAATAATCTTGTTGGTGTTTTGACTGAAGCCACTTATTTTTATTATCACAGTGGTGACATTTCACATTAAAGTGTAACGAAGGCTAGTCGAAATGCAAGTTCTTGTCGTCTATATGTGTGACAACAGAGAAAGTATTTTTTTATTTGTTTTAGAATTATTGAAATTTGGATTACTCATAAAAATAACGAAGATCCCAGTAACTAAAGCAAAATTTTATCTCAAGATTATTTTTTCATTTCTATGATGTGATGTTTTATTTGTCATGTAGATTGTTGTAAATTAGTATGTGTACGTTACTCCGGATTGTGGAGAGTACAATAATGCAACAACTGCCAATTTGGTAAAGTAACAACATTTGGTCGTCAATTTGAGGTCACCAGGGGCTAAGGTCTCCTCCTGGTTATTTTGATGAATTGCTACGTTTGTTTTAATACAATTTTCTTAAAAAAAAAAAAAAATGTTCGGAACTACCCTCGCATTGCAAGGATAGTACCGTGCCATTTTTTTCTGCATGGGTAGCCGGTGGTGAAAGGGTACAGTACCGCCCAACATTGAAAATAGGTACGAAATTCTTGTCAGAACAACACATTTTTTTGTGTAAAAGTAACTGAATTTCAATTAATACAGCGAAGCCGGATACCAGTGTGGGAAAGAATGACAATTTATTTATTTAATTGATCACATGTGCACTCCCTCAAAATAAATCCCTACATCCAGTTTGGTGAGATCTGTGAAAGGAATGAATGTATGGTCGTCTGCTAACCACAGATAGTGAATCGGAATATATGATCATCTTTGAGTCGATCCTTTGGCTACCTTTGGTGAGACCAAAGAGATGGAAGTTACCAGAGCTTTGAGCGTCTGAAATGTGGCTGACCAATAAGGTAGCAGGGTGCTTCTCCCACTTCGAGAGAGGTGCGAGAGAATCGGAATACGGCCATGTTTCAGGTACTCTGCCGCTGAACCTTCTGCTGTAAAGACCTGTTTTTTTGTTGTGCTCCGTAATGAAAGAGTGGAGGCATGGTATGGATGTGGAATATTTAAGAGTAGTTAGAATTAATAATTTCTCTTTCACAGGACCTTTTGTGGGGAAAATTACAAAGTGAGGCAGGTAATTTTAAGGGGATTGTAGTAAACCAACGGTCACAAAGAGCCCACGTGTAGTTATAAGTTGAGATACTTCCGTGAGCTTAAGCTGAAATATTTAAGAATTAATAGCGTGTGTACAATAAGCTGAAATAGAATTAATAGCGTGTGTACAATAAGCTGAAATATTTAAGAAATAGCGTGTGTATCATAAGTTGAAGTATTTAAGAAATATCATTCCGTGTGACGCTGAATTTAAACTCTGAGAGAGAATCAAGGTGAGTCGGCCGTTTTTCCAGCAACGCCACTTGGCTTGCATTGCACAGGAAGACGTGCGTTTATCTCCAGAGTTCACAGTAGGAAAGTAGAATTACAAAGTGGGGCAGTGTCGTGTGAAACTGGGATAAATATTGATTGAAGTGGGAAAGCGGAAAGTGATGAAGTTGTAAGCGTTCTTTGTGTAATATTTCATATTGTTGTGCTGTGTATGTCTTGTAATTTGGGTATGTGTGTTTTGCATGGGAGTAGCAAGGTAGTTTCGAAAGATTTGTGGGTATGCCTGTTCCTTCTGTATCGCTCGATCTGGAGGAAAGTTTCGTGAGGATAATTGTGAGAGGCGAAGTGTGAGGTATAATAAAAGATCCACCATCCGATCCAGGGAGTGCACTGTTGCGGTAAATAGATTACGAGACCATAGTATAGAGATTCACTAACGTAAAGCCATGCCCACTGGGCGGAATTTCTCATGTGATTTTGTTGTAGGTTGTAGAATTTGTGTGTTTAGGAATAAATCAAATAGTGAAAAGAAAGAGATTGGTGGCCTTTTTTCATTAAATTGTATGTTATTGTAATGTCCCGAATTTATATAAAAGCCGTTAAATCAAAGACAAAAGGTAAATGTGGTATTGCCAGTGCGTAGTGTACAGTCAGACTTCTATAAATCACTGATAGTCAGATGCGTGTTTCCGTTGCGTATTATTCATACAGGAGGATAATTTGTAACTAAATAGTAAGATACGAGAATTCATGTTGCTCGATAAATTAAGGAAGATTCCACTCGCTTGGCAAACCACTCATCTTGCAGGCCTGACTGCTTGATGCCACAGTATGAGAAAGGCAAGTGGGTGCCTCTCACAGTTATCACACACCATGTACAATACTGAGATCGGTCTCTACACAAATATCAAGATAAATTATTTCCATGTCTAGATTAGATACACCAAGATAGCTACAGATAAATAACTATAAAATTAAAAATTAGAGTGTCTGAAATGACAGACCATCAATGTATCGTTATGTAAATTTATTATAACATAGAAGGTCATGGGGAAAAGTGAGGCATAAGATTTTTGTAAGAATTGTGCAGATGACGGGGATCGTGGCAATGCAGAGGCCAGCCGGAGCAAAAACAAGAGGTCATCGGCTACCTGCAGAAGAGAGCGTCAGCGCGCCACCTGACGTGAAGGGGGCGAGAGCATCCGGTCCTACAAGCTGACAGTCACCGGGCTCTATACCTGAGGGATTTGGCGGCAGACAGCCCTCGCCGGGCCACAAGTGAAAGTGAGGCTGGTCGTTGACACTGACACGCGACCCACACGCGACAGCCAACTAGCTCTCCGGACGCGGCAGCCGTTTTGGAGGGATTCCCTGCGGCAGACCACGTTGTAGTGAGTACACGAAGAAGATCACATATGGTGTCATAACCGGCGTCTCATGTGCCTCAGGACAGAAAGGGACGCTATATACTCACCTGTTTGGGTTTTTACAACTCACTAGCATTGGCCGATCTGCATGCACAAAGCAGTATCGTGCCACACTAACAAATGTATGGTCTCATTTCTAACTTCTCCTCTCTATTAGAGAGCAGTTTTGGCAATCGTCGCTTCTAGTTCGATCCTGTATGGATGACCTCACACACTTGTGGAGTCACTCCACGTGCCATCATCCCTCGTCGAACTGCAATATTGGGAAACGTAAAGTACTGTCCAGCGAGAGAAGAGACCTAGACTAGTGATGTATCCCAACAAGTAGACCTCAGAGACAATTAATCGACGTGAGGAGGGCCTATCACTGTGTCTTCCTACCGTACTGCCGTGATCATATGCGTGGGTCTGACTTCAATCTCAACAGCGTACTGCAGACGCTCCAGCACTCCCTATTGCTGTTGCAACAACGTAGCAACAACACCCGACGTTTAGCCCTATGTCATATCAGTACTGTGGCCCCATCCCAAAAGTCCTCCTCCAATGCTCAAGACATGGAACCACGTGCATCAATGCATATGACTCAACATACCTCAGAGAAACTAATGAATTTGTGAAGTGCTTCGAACATTTCTAACAATGTGATTTAGTGCCTCATTCTCAGCACAGTCGTGAACAGTGTGCAATGTGCACGCACAACTTAATGTCCCATGAACCTTGTTTTTTTTCTTAAATTTCTTTCTCAAGTGTTGTTTTTGTAATGTATGTGATACCTTGTATGTGTTTGTTTTACACTGTAATTCTTATTACAAATTACTGTATTGTTCTCCACACCATGTTTGTTTTTTGTATCTTGTATTTATGGTTGTGTGTATGCAAACAGTGTGCCTGAAGTCCCCATAAACTGAAGCAGATACCACCACTGTCATTGTGAATGGACCATCAGTTCAGGGAACATTTTGTAAAGGTTATTCTTGCTGCAGGGAGACTGAATGAATCGGAGGTTGTAATTAGATTCTGAAAGCTCACAAAGAGATTGTTAACTTAAATAATATCATGTGTGAGTGAGTTCAGGTTAGTTTAATGATTAAAATTGTTGTAACATTTTGGGCATTTAATTGCGGAGCACTCCAACTCTGATTGTAAAGAATAAATTGCTCCATATTTGGCTCACATGTCCGGGCCATATTTAGAGAGTGAATGTCTGTGTGAATCGGTGTTTGGAAGGGGCTCCCTGGGTGTGGATGTGTGATGTGAGTGTTAGTGTTCCATATTAAGAAGGTGATGTTGGCTCCATCATAAACAATCCTCCCTCTATGAGCTGCATTTTTCAGTTGCAGTGATTTTCTTTATAGAGTGCGGTATGTGCAGCCAGTTTGCGAGATTGTTCTTGGGCGATTGACTCACTACCTTGCTCCTAAGTGAGCCAACCGCTCACCAATTACAATCTAAAATGGCGTAGGGGCTATGAGAGGTGGCATGAACCTCCTCTCATATTTCTATCTTACGATTCTCCTCTCTAATTGCATACGGTGGAAAGTTGCTATTCCTTCACACGCGGACTTCCCACGCAGCGTCTCTCGTCACCCGGGTGGTCCAGTGACAGGCGGGCTCGGTCTGACTTTGAAAGGATAAGCCGACAGGTGTGAGGGGGTCGAGTGAATGCTTTCCAGACGCCGACATTGTCAAGAGGCACACCCACAGGGCCAGAAGTAGCGGCTGGGCTAGAGGTTCCGTTACTTCGCAGAAACGTAGCGAAAACACTTTCTGGCGGGCTACCAGCGAGGCGTGGGAATGACTTGTGTACCCAGGCAGCTGTGGCGGGAAAATTCCCGCGCTTTCTGCAAAATAGTAACTGTGATTGGCTTGCTCAGGGCATAGCTCTGTGACGTAGCAGGATCGGCGCAGAAATTGGCGCCAAGAATCTCCATTGGTGGAATGGTAGCGTTCCGGCAATGGAGTGGAATTTTCCGCCTGTTTTCGAATTGCTGATTGGAACGTTTAACCACGGCCACTGTCGTGGGGGCGGGAATGTTCTGTGTTCGGTTTTGTACGGGTGCTCTGGTAGTAGTTGGCTCTCGCCTTTCGGTCGAGCACGTCGAAGCAACCAGCCAACGGCTCCGGTACGGCAGATCGTGTCCTGGGAGTCAAGAAGTCGGTTTGGTAATGTATGTCCGCAGCACCGGCAGATAGGGATTTTCCTAGGTGATAATCAGAGCTCAGCAGAGCGCGCCTGTTCGTCTTTTCTAACTTTGTTCTGTCTTGGGTAGCAGCAATTACTGTTGGGTTGGCTATGTGTTTTCTCTAAGAATTGAGTTGCTAGGAATTGGCTGCACATATCACTTCGTCATAATCCTCACAATCTAGTTTAGGGCCAACTTCACATTCACAGCTTTTGTTTAAGTATCCAATTAGAGCCAATTTGATGTATTGTTAATGTTTCATGTGGTGTTGTTTATTATTTTGTGTTTAGTCTTAATAAATCATATTGTTATTTTGGACAGAACTTTCATTCTGTTAATAGGTAGAGCAACCACATCATTCCTCACTATGTTAATGAAACCTTCGCTTAATTAACTTATTTATCAAATCAAATTATTGCAGGGGCCAAACTCTCTTCTACTCCACTGGCAGGGTTGATTAGAGTCAGTTTGCGTATTTTTTTATCCTTGTGCAACAGCAAAAGTTGGAGTTAGAATAGGGGGGGCTTAGAGCATCATGTACATATGTAGATTCTACACTGCTAGCCCCGGCACCTCGCAAATTATTGCAGGTGCCAAACTCTTTTCTACTCCACTTGCAGGATTGATTACAGTCAGTTCGCGTATATTTTTTAATCCTTGTGCAACTGCAAAAGTCGGAGTTAGAGTAGGGGGGGCATAGAGCATCATTTACATATGTAGATTCTAGAATTTAGTGTTAAATACACTGCTAGCCCCGGCACCTCGCATAAAATGGCGACCCTTAGCCGCGGATCTTTCCTGTGAATCGCTGATAAGCAACTATTATTAGTAGTAGGGACATTCAGAATTTTTTTTGCTTAATTTTTTTTATTGATTAATTCCCAAGTTTTTTCTTGTAGTTCCGCGATTAGTTTTTAAGTAGCGGCGCATGTTTACTGTTTTTGTTTTCAGCGTATATATTTGTTTGTTTGTTCATTGTTTTATATGTTTCTTTGATGTGGTGTCCGTACCACTTCACACTTTGTCGGATTTGTGTGCAGTTTCTGTGCATGCAATTACAGCGTTGGAACGGCGTTGTTGAAATTTTGTGTCTATGTCGAAAAATATATAGAGTAGGTTAATTTTATTGTGCATTTTAGATAAATTTGTTTTTCATGAATGATAACGAGAAGTAAGGCACGACTATTATCGAGCGAAGCTAAAACAAAAGAGGATAGCATAATGGATAAGGGGCAGTTTACTGACGGGTATAGGTTCAGAGATGAGATGGGTATAGTTTTAGCAGGACAGGACGCCAGGGTCATTGATGAGGAAGGTGATTTGGACGCGATCTCAGAGCAGCGTTGCGGCCGTGATTATGATAGTGAAGTAGAGGATGAAACAGAGACAGGCACACAGGTCGAGACGGTAGCAGAAGTTTATAATCAAACGAACGAGAGCAGACAGGGGCTAGCTCGGCCACGTCAGAGCTCTAGCGCCCAGGTGTCCAGAGTTACATCTCCCACGTTTGAAGAGGATCAAAAAGATGACCTAAACCCAATACTGAGCTTCCTACGATCAATGAAAGAAGAAGCTGACGAACAGCGTAAGAGGGAGAAGGAAGAAGAGGAGAAACAACGTAAGAAGGAGAAGGAAGAAGCTGACGAACAGCGTAAGAGGGAGAAGGAAGAAGAGGAGAAACAACGTAAGAAGGAGAAGGAAGAAGCTGACGAACAGCGTAAGAGGGAGAAGGAAGAAGAGGAGAAACAACGTAAGAAGGAGAAGGAAGAAGCTGACGAACAGCGTAAGAAGGACACTGAGGCAATAATTTCGCATATAGGGGAAATTCGTGGGGAATTACTAACAATAAAGAAAGAATGTGGAGAAGTAAAACAAATGTCAATGGCTGCACAAAAAGTAGCAGGCCTGGCCAAAACGGCAGCAATAGGGGCAATGAAAGTCGCGGAAGCAACTTCTAAACTCGCAGGGCGCTTGCGACTTACAACACAATCCCACTCAAAATCCCTAGCATTCTTAAAAACTCAAGGTAATATCGCGGTTGCGAACACCACGAAACGAATGGAAGAAGTAGAGAGACGGATAACAAAACTAGAGCAAAACGGGCACACGAGCACTGCGCGTTCGGATACCAATGATCGAGTACACAGAATTGTGCCTCCGAGGAAAAGCCCGCCGTGCTCTAGCCCAATGACCGAGTGCGGAACTAACAATGCACACGCAGAAACAGCGAGTAATAGCTCCAATAATTATAGCCCACTTAGGAGAGTGAATTCTGAGAGCCACTTCCACTGTGATACAGAGGTAGCACATCACAGTTATCAGCAAGATAGAGCAGGACACTCAGCAGACGTGCAAGTATCGGAAACGAGTGACAACACCAGTGCGAGGATCAGACAGGATTTTGATCACAATCACTTCCTGTCGATACTAAAATTCCAGAAGTTCAAAGAAAATGGAGGGTCGATGCATCCGAAGAGCTGGGTGATGCAGTTTACCAATTCATTACCGGCATCATGGCCAACCCAGGCAAAATTAGAATTCATGTGTGGACACATCGAAGGCCAAGCCGCGGAAAAGATGCGGGATGTCGCAGTGACGTGTCGGACTTACCAGGAATTTGTTGGTGCATTCCTGCGGACCTACTGGTCAAAGGAAACGCAAGACAGGATTAAAGAGGAAATAATATTTTGTCCTGAACTGGAAGTGTCCGGGCATAGGAGCGCAACGAAATTTCTTGATGATTTACTCAAGAAGAATCAATTTTTAGGTAGTCCATATAGCAACGGAGAAATTATTAAATTTTGCTTTTCCAAATTGCCAGTTAGGTACCAACAGACACTTGTCAGCAAGTGTGGATCTGACATAGAAGCATTCAAGAGTCTATTGCGCGAACTCGAAGTAGTCTTTGATAAACAAGACGCAAAGGACAGGAAGAAGGGGCACAGTAACAAATACCACGGGCCAGGAAGGGAAGACGACAACAGATCGCATAATCGCACTGGTCAGTTAGGAAACCAGGGTTACGGAAGTCAAGGTTACGCTATTCAAGGTTATGGAAACCAAAGACACGGAAACCAGAACGTCAGGGAGCAGGGTCAATCTAAACAAGGAATCTGGGATAGGAGGAATAACGAACGGCAAAGCGACCGTAATTGGAGACAGCGAAACCAAGGACAACAGTGGAACCAGGAGGTTGAAACTAGACCCGCAAATCCTAATGCACGTCAGAGGAGGGGGAGCTTAACAAGGGATTGACGCCAGACTAGTGCGAACACAGGCCGCCGGAATTTCGCACGTAATCCCGGACCTGGCCAACTACGGATGATACATTACGAAGATTTATCAGAAATCCTGCTCGAGGAACATAAAGCAACTCCTCGACAAGATCGGCAGCCTCTTATCACACTAGCAATAGCTGAAAAGAGTATGAATGCGATAATAGATAGTGGAAGCTACATAACAGCAATATCTGAGGCAGCATACAAGAGGTGCTCTCAGGAGATGGACTGGCCTGTTCTATCGGTTAAGAAAACCAAAATAAATGGGGCATTAGCGAGTAAATGTACGGAGGTCACCCAACAAACAAGACTGGAATTCTCCTGCCAAGGACACGAAATAGAGTCTAACTTCTGGATCGTGCCAAATCTGGCGATCGACATGATAATAAGAACGGACTTCCTAAATGAACATGAAGCGATAGTTGATCTAGGACGAGGTGAAGTGGTTTTGAGGAAAGGGAATCCCGTCCACATTAAGTTCGACGACCAGCTGATCCCAGCTCAACTACCGTCTAACTGTGTACGGATAAACTATGCGTGTCTGAAAGACAGAAAGGAAGAACAGGTCGACGTTGCGGGTAGGGGAGAGAACACGGATGAGAATGAAGTCGGAATAATGGGAGAAATAAAGGAGAAAATAGGAGAAAAAGTGGAAGCAATAAAGAATATAAGGTGCGACCACCGCAAAGAACTTCATAAATTACTAGTAGAACATACGGAGGTCTTCCTTCCCAAGACAGGATCAATAAAGAACTTCCAATATGAGTTTCGTGTACGTCCGCGCAACCAGTTTCGTGTGCCACCCTATCCAATCCCCTTGGCATATCGACAGAAAGTAGCAGCAGAAATTACGCGAATGCTGAGTGAAGGAATAATAGAACCTACGGCTTCAGCCTATAATAACCCGTTAAGAGTAGTCGAGAAGGCAGATGGCAGTATTCGTTTAGTCTTGGACTCGCGACAAATTAATACCATAATAGAACCCGAAACAGACAGACCGGAACGATTAGAGGAGCTCTTACAAAACTTCCATGGAATATCAATCTTCTCATCAGTTGATCTAAAATCGAGTTTCTGGCAGATCGAGCTCCATCCAAATTGCAGACAGTACACAGCCTTTTTAGCATTTGGTTTGAACATTTCGTCTGCCGCATTCATTCGGGGGCTGGACGGCATACTAAGTGATAATTTGAAACGTCATGTCACCAGCTATGTGGACGATTTGCTGATCGCGGAGATATCTTGGGGAGAGCACAATGCGGTCCTCGGTGAACTCCTTGCGACATTCAAGGAATACAGAGTGACTATCAATATCGAAAAATCGAATTTTGGGACGTCCTCTGTCAAATTTCTAGGACATATCATCACGGGTGAGGGCATTGCGCCAAATCCCGAAAAGATCGAAGCGATTGAAAAGTTTCCCATTCCTACGACAAAAAAGCAGTTAAGGGGGTTCTTGGGGATCATAAATTTTTACAACCGCTTTATACATGTCAAAACTCAGAGCAGTCCTAGGTTGCATCAACTTACAGGAAAGAAGATTCCTTGGGAATGGGATGAGGCGGCCGAATCCGAATGGAAAGCATTAAAATTCGCATTATTACAAGCACCCATCCTATCACACCCTAATTTAGCAGAAGAGCTTTGTATAGTAACGGACAGTTCATACTCAGGTCTGGGTGTCATGGTGTTCCAAGACTATGTACATGAAGGAAACAGGGTGTGGAAGACAATTGCGTTTGGTAGCAGAGTACTAGCCAAGAGTGAGAGGAATTACTCAGTAACCGAGTTAGAGGCGCTGGCTATTGTATGGGCGTTTGAAAAATTCAGATACCTTCTGTTTGGTCGCAAGACGAGGGTCTATACAGACCACAAGGCACTCGAGTTCTTGATGACTGCAAAGCCTAATCACAGGCAGCTCATTAGGTGGGCATCATATCTGCAGCAGTACAACTTTTCGATAGAATATATCCCCGGCAGTCAGAACATTATTGCAGACGCCTTATCACGGTCACCGATCGGATTTGAGAACAACATGGAAGAAGATCTGGAGGAAAAACACTACTGCCTTTTCTATATGCAAAAAGTAGCCTTTGAAAATTTTATTACCTGTAGTATGCAGGACATCAAGAAGGAGCAAGACAAGGACCCTGCCCTAGTGTTATTGAAACAGAAATGGATAGACAGAAGACACGCCACCATCAGGCAGTTCTACCTCTTGCGGAAAGGCATAATTTTCCACCGAAATTATGCCAATGACACTGAATGGGGGGTATGCATCCCTGAACACCTAATAAACAAGGTTATATGGCATACTCACCTCAGCTATGGACACTTCGGACCACGCAAGTGCAATCTCAAGCTAAGGACCATGTGTTACTTTCGAAACATGGGGCGTCGAATACGGAGGGTACTGTCGGTGTGTAAAGACTGCCAAAAGGCTAAGCACACCACTGTGAGCATGCAGGCACCATTATACCCAATCGTACCGACCAAATTAAGGCAATTAGCAGCAACAGATTTGATGGGACATTTGCCAAGAACGAGAAGAGGATATACTTACGTATTAGTGTTTGTTGAACTAACGTCCAAATACGTTACCTTTACGCCACTGAAGAGGGCGACAGGACGAACTGTTTCACGAGCCCTAATCCGGGATTTCCAACCACAGGTTGGTCATGTGAGTAAAATTATTTCTGATAACGGGCCACAGTTTAAGTCAAAAACATGGAAGGAGACGTTGCGTGGATGTAAAATTGATCCCATTTTTATATCCTCACACCATCCGAGCTCGAATGCTGCAGAACGGGTTATTAAGGAACTCGGAAACTTGTGCCGGTTGTACCGTAACAAACAGCACACGACATGGGACGTTTTCCTTAAAGACTTCCAGGAGGTGATCAATGAGGCACCCCATGGGATAACAAAATTGGCACCCATTACAGTACTGAAAAACCGGATACCTAAGGACTTGATAACCGAGGTCGTAAACTTCCCACCAAGGGCGCGAACGCAGCACCAAGCCATAGTGGATTTGGCTCTCAAGAGGATACGGGCTGCAGCAGAGGTCAGGAAGAGACGTGCCGACAGGGGAGCTCGTCTACGACACTTCCAAATTGGACAAAAGGTGCTCGTGAAGTCTTTCCGACTTTCGAACAAGCAAAAAATGAAATGCCAAAAATTCTATTCTGTTTACAACGGCCCGTACCGTATAAGGAGAGCAGCTCACCACAATGCTTATGAATTGGAGACGCTGAAAGGAAAGAAGTCCATAGGACTCCACCACATCTCTCACATAAAGGAGTTCGTGGAATAATAGTAGTTTAAGTGGTGTACATAGTAGAATAGGCAAATAGATGAAAATTTCTTCGGGGAACAATAAGTGTTGCATTAATAGTTTAAGATTGTTAAAGTATTAACACGTTGCGTTTTCTCGCATAAGAATTTACTGCTGTTAACTTTTTTTGTCTATGTTCGGGATCTCCTCTGTCGTTGCGATAAGAGGCACTACCTTTCCATGAGCAATGTTTTTGTCCTTTCCTATCTGGTGTCCATGTTAAGGGGTAAATATGAGTGACGAGATGTCGCACAAACGGGCACATACAAGAGCGTGCTCTTAGAAGCGTTCTGAGAAGTCGTGATACGCTCCATAGCGGCCACAACCAGTTCGTGAGACGTTCATACCATTGCTTGCAGGCACGCATGAGTGCTCTGCAAGATTGTGGTATATTGCGTGATTTCGAGGATGAATATGGGCAGTATAGTTTTTACAGTGATGCGCCAGCATCGTTGTCTTGCAAGTCGCGGTGAACCTGTGAGCGTTTGACTCCAATGGTTCCCTAGGGCCTAGACGGTAGAAATGCGGGCATAAAGCCTACCATGCCAATGTGACGGTTGGGGATTAAGCGTGCTGCTCGTGACTGTCACAGATGAATAACCAAGGAATTATACTTGGAAATTCGTGACATACTGTGTAGCTGATGTGTGGTGGGCGACGGAATCCTCAACAGGAACCAGTCCTGGCTTGGTCATATTACATTGCCTCTGGAAAGGTGTGCTTTGATCGCGAATACCGCATAACATAGAAAAAGAAGTTGCAACTATAAATTTATTGTCTTGTATAGCCGTGGCTAACCCAGTCTCTGGAGTTTCAGTGAGGCGTAGTGAGAACTCGGAGGCCATGTCGTACGGCGCGCACATCACTGTCGTCAATAGCGGCGAGCAGCGAGACACCTCAGCGTAACAGGAATTATGTAAGAGTATTGAATAAGGTAAACAAAAAAAAAAAAATAAAAATAAATAAAATAAATAAATAAATAAAAAGGAAAGTACGTTATACTAGGATAAGTTAAACTGTAGGATTTAACAATAACTAGATTATTATTGTGGGGGTTTTCTACCACAAGTGTGGCGCGTGCCTGTTGAGATGCTATTTTTCAGGTCACCAAACCACAGACCCGAGATGGAGAGACGACGGGCGAGCGAAAGTAGCATAGTTGCATGTTCCTTATAGCACAGTAAAACTTAGACCTGCATAACAACATAATTGAATTAAAAGACATAGAATGTAGATCGTTGGCAAATGGTAGTCAATTCTTGAGCATGTCTACTGTCGATCTATATAATTAATAGTAATATTAGTGCAGGCCCGCACATTTAGTTCTTCATCCAATATAGCGTTACACACCATTTACAATAGTGAGATCGGTTCAAATGGTTCAAATGGCTCTGAGCACTATGGGACTCAACTGCTGAGGTCATTAGTCCTCTAGAACTTAGAACTAGTTAAACCTAACTAACCTAAGGACATCACAAACATCCATGCCCGAGGCAGGATTCGAACCAGCGACTGTAGCGGTCTTGCGGTTCTAGACTGCAGCGCCTTTAACCGCACGGCCACTTCGGCCGGCTGAGATCGGTCTCTACACAAAAATCAAGATAAATTATTTCCATGATTTTTGTTATGATAGCTACAGATAAATAACTATAAAATTAAAATGAGAGTGTCTGAAATGACAGACCATCAATGTATCATGATGTAAATTTATTATAACATAGAAGGTCATGGGGAAAAGTTAGGCATAAGATTTTTGTAAGAATTGTGCAGATGACGGGGATCGTGGCAATGCAGAGGCCAGCCGGAGGTCATCGGCTACCTGCAAGAAGAAAGTGTCAGTGCGCTACCTGACGTGAAGGGCGCGAGAACATCCGGTCCTACAAGCTGACAGTCACCGGGCCGTATACCTGAGGGATTACGCGGGATCCTCGCCGGGCCACAAGCGAAAGTGAGGGTGGCCGTTGACACTGACACGCGACCCACACGTGACAGCCTGCTAGCTCTCCGGACGCAGCAGCCGTTTGGAGGGATTCCCTGTGGCAGACCACGTTGTCGTGAGTACACAAAGAAGATCACATATCGTGTCAGAACCTGCGCCCCATGTTCTTCAGGACAGAAAGGGACGCTATATACTCACCTGTTTGGATTTTTACAACTCACTAGCATTGGCCAATCTGCATACACAAAGCAGTATCGTGCCACACTAACAAATGTATGGTCTCATTTCTAACTTCCCCTGTCTATTAGAGAGCAGTTTTAGCAATCGTCACTCCTAGTTCGATCCTGTATGGATGACCTCACACACTTGTGGAGTCACTCCACGTGCCATCATCCCTCGTCGAACTGCAATATTGGGAAACATAAAGTACTGTCCAGCGAGAGAAGAGGCCTAGACTAGTGATGTATCCCAACAAGTAGACCTCAGAGACAACTAATCGACATGAGGAGAGCCTATCACTGTGTCTTGCTACCATACTGCCATCATAATATGCGTGGGTCTTGGTCCAATCTCGACAGAGTACTGCAGATGCTCCAGCATACCCTATTGCCGTTGCAACAACGTAGCTACAACACCCGATATTTAGCCCTATGTGATGTCAGTAATGTGTAATTTGTGAGTTGCTTCGAACATTTCTAACAATGTGATTTAGTGCCTCATTCTCAGCACAGTCGTGAACATTGTGCAATGTGCACACACAACTTGATGCCCCATGAACCTTGTTTTTTTTTCTTTCTTTTCTTTCTTAAATTTCTTTCTCTAGTGTTGTTTTTGTAATGTATGTTATACCTTGTATGTGTTTGTGTTTTACACTGTAAGTCTTATTACAAATTACTGTATTGCTCTCCAGACCGTGTTTTTTTTATATTGTGTATTTATTGTTGTGTGTATGCAAACAGTGTGCCTGAAGTCCCCATAAACTGAAGCTGATACCACCACTGTCATTGTGAATGGACCATCAGTTCAGGGAACATCTTGTAAAGGTTATTCTTGCTGCAGGGAGACTGAATGAATCGGAGGTTGTAACTAGATTCTGAAAGCTCACAAAGAGATTGTTAACTTAAATAGTATCATGTGTGAGTGAGTTCAGGTTAGTTTCATGATTCAAATTGTTGTAAAATCTTGGGCATTTAATTGCGGAGCACTCCAACTCTGATTGTAAAGAATAAACTGCTCCATATTTGGCTCACATGCCCGGGCCATATTTAGAGCGTGAATGTCTGTGTGAATCGGTGTTTGGAAGGGGCTCCCAGGGTATGGATGTGTGATATGAGTGTTAGTGTTCCATATTAAGAAGGTGAAGTTGGCTACATCATAAATAATCCTCCCTCTGTGAGCTGCATTTTTCGGTTGCAGTGATTCTTTTATAGAGTGCGGCATGTGGAGGCAGTTTGTAAGATTGTTCTTGGGCGATTGACTCACTACCTTGCTCCTAAGTGAGTCAACCGCTCACCAATTACAATCTAAAATGGCGTAGGGGCAATGAGAGGTGGCATGAGACCCCTCTCATATTTCTATCTTACGATTCTCCTCTCTAATTGCATGCGGTGCAAAGTTGCTATTCCTTCACACGCGGACTACCCACGCGGCGTCTCTCGTCACCCGGGTGGTCCGGTGACAGGCGGGCTCTCCTGAGCTGGAGAGGGTTAAGCCGACGGGTGTGAGGAAGTCGAGTGAATGCTTTGCAGACGCCGACATTGTCAAAAGACACGCCCAGAGGGGTCTGAAGTAGCGGCTGGGCTAGAGGTTCCGTTACTTCGCAGAATCTTAGCGAAAACACTTTCTGGCAGGCTACCAGCGAGGCGTGGGAATGACTTGTGTACCCAGGCAGTTGTGGCGGGAAAATTCCCGCGCTTTCTGCAAAATAGTAACTGTGATTGGCTTGCTCAGGGCATAGCTCCGTGACGTAGCAAAATCAGTGCAGAAATTGGCGCCAAGAATCTCCATTGGTGGAATGGTAGTGCTCCGGCAATGGAGTGGAATTTTCCGCCGGTTTTCGAGTTGCTGATTGGAACGTTTAACCACGGCCACTGTCGTGGGGGGCGGGAATGTTCGGTGTCCGGCCTGTACGGGTGCTCTAGGTAGCCGGCTCTTGCCTTTCGGTTGAGGACGTCGAAGCAACCAGCCGTTGCCTCCGGTCCGCCAGATCGTGTTCTGGCTGTTAAGAAGACATTTTGGTAATGTACGTCCGCAGCACCGGCAGGTAGGGATTTTCCTAGGTGATATTCAGAGCTCAGCAGAGCGCGCCTGTTCGTCTTTTTCTAACTTTGTTCTGTCTTGAGTAGCAGCAATTAATGTTGGGTTAGCTGTGTGTCTCTCTTAAGATTTGAGTGGCAAGGAATTGGCTCCACATACCACTTCGTCATAAACCTCACAATCTAGTTTAGGGACAACTTCCCGTTCACAGCGTTTGTTTGTGTATCCAATTTGAGCCAATTTGATGTATTATAAATTAGAATTCATGTGATTTTGTTTATTATTTTGTGTTTAGTCTTAATAAATCATATTGTTATTTTGGACAGAACTTTCATTCTGTTAATCGGTAGAGCAACCCATCATTTCTCACTACGTTTATGAAACCTTCCTTTATTTAACTTATTTATCAAATTAAATTATTGCAGGTGCCAAACTCTTTTCTACTCCACTTGCAGGGTTGATTACAATCAGTTCGCGTATATTTTTTAATCCTAGTGCAACAGCAAAAGTCGGAGTTAGAATAGGGGGGGGGGGCATAGAGCATCACTTACATATGTAGATTCTAGAATTTAGTGTTAAATACACTGCTAGCCCCAGCACCTCGCAAACCAACGCCGTGAACCTCGATAGTGGCGGTAGTAGACAACAACGTCGCCTGCGGCAAAAGCAGTTGTCTGCCGCTGCACAGGAACCTGATGCGGCGGATGTAGCAAAGATATCGAGGTTCGATGATGGCGACCATGGAGCAACTCAACCGGCGAGCGACCATCTCGTGGCTGAAAGCGATACGAGGACAAAAAGAGCAATAACGCGTCCTCCCGAGGTTGCGACTCTTTCAACTTCAACATCTGTGACTTGAAAGTCCTGACCAATCGTTCAGCAGCATTGTTTGACTGTGGCGAAAACGGCGCGGACGTCAGATGTTGAATACCATTGACCCTGCAGAATGACTGAAATTCTGCAGACATGAATTTTGGGCCATTGTCGGAAACGATTGCCTGTGGAAGACCTTCAATGCAAAAGATAGCAGATAACGCTTGGATGGTGGCAGATGATGTCGTGGAAGACATCTGGACAACGAAAGGAAAATTACTGAATGAATCTATCATAACCAACCATCGAGCATTTCAGAATTGACCAGCAAAATCGATGTGTAAGCGTTGCCAACGGAAAGTGGTTTTTGGCCATGCAAAGAATTTCTGCGGTGGTGCTGATTGTTGTTTGGCACACACCATGCAAGAAGAGCACATATTCGTAATCGTGGCATGGATGCCGAACCAAGTACAGAGCTGACGAGCAAGTTGTTTCGTTCTCACTTTACCCCAATGTCCTTGGTGGAGAAGCTTCAAGACAGAGGACTGTAACGAACGTGGGACCACGACCCTGGACTGATCATTATCAGAACGCAACAGCAAAACAGCACGTTGAACAAAAATTCTCTCCTTGTGAGCAAAAAATCGGAGAACCAACGGGTCCCCGATCCGTGACTTTGACAAGGGCCATTGCGTAGCAACAAAACGGAGAGCGGTAGCAAGGACAGGGCCGGCAGTTGTGGCTGTAGCTACACGATGAAAATCAGTCGGAAACGATTCGACCACGTCATCGGTTTCCGAATCAATGAACATGCAAGCAAGTTCGGAAGAAACGAGTGCCCTATCCTCAGCAACAGGCAAACGGGACAACGCATCGGCGTTTCCGTGCTTAGCAGTGGACCGATACAAGATACCGTAGCGGTACTGCTAGAGGGAAATAGACCAGCGAATGAATTTCTGCGCTGTACGTGGAGGTACAGGCTAGTTCTGATGAAAAAGCGATGTCAAAGGTTTGTGGTCTGTGATTATGATAATGGGAAGACCATAAAAGAAGTAATGAAACTTTGTAACACCAAATACGAGAGCCAATGCTTCTTTCTCTATCTGTGAATAATTTCTTCGCGCAGACGAGAGCAATTTGGACGCAAATGCAATAGGGCGATCGGGCGAGCTTTCTTTGCGCGCAAGCACAGCACCGATCCCGAAATCCGATGCATCCATCATCAGGAAAAGGGGCTTACAGGGCTCGAATGGCGTAAGGCATGAATTGGAAAGCAACGCCGATTTCAACCGGCGAAAGGCGCGTACGCATTCCGTCGTCCAGACGAACGGAGCACCTTTATGGCGTAAGCGACGAAGCGGAGCTAAAATCGAAGAGGCATGCCGAACATATCTGTGATTATAGTTGATTTTTCCCAGCACACACTGTAGCTGCTTCAAATTCTCCGGCGAAGGCAAGTCTTGTATGGCATGGAGGTGCGTGGGACTGGGATGTATGCCTTGGGCATTGAGTACATTTCCCAGGTATGGCAAGTCACTAGCAAAAAACACACATTTGTCCTTCCGTAAGCGAAGACCATTTTCTCTCAAGACCTGAATTAATGTTCTGAGATCGTCCAAATGTTTTTCTTCCGTCTTTCCGGAGATCACAATATCGTCCAGATAGTTTTCTGCAGTAGGGACCGACGCACAAACAGTTTTTAGATATTGCTGAAACAATGCAGAGGCGGATGCACACCCGAATGGCAGTCGTTTGAATTGATACAAAACAAGATGCGTTTTAACCACCAAAACGCACTAGGATTCTTCGTCCACCGGTATTTGCAAGTACGCATCTGCTAGGTCCAACTTCGAAAAATATTTGCCCAGGCACAAATTGTCAAAAAGATCTTCCAGGCAGGGTAAAGGACAAGTTGCAATCACTAGTTGTGGATTCACTGTTGCCTTGAAGTCCACACAAAGTCTCAATTTTCCGGAATGTTTCGGCAAAATTACTAAGGGTGATGCCCAGAGAGAAGCCTGCACACGTTCAATTACACCTTGTGATTCCAAATCGTGTAATGTTTTTGCGACCTCATCATGCAATGCGTGGTGAACATTGCGCGCTCTGAAAAATTTCGGTTGCGCGTTTACTTTCAGTTCCAAATGTGCTTTATAGTTCGTAGCGCAACCGAGGTCCGGTGCAAAAATGTCTGCAAATTCATCTCATAGACGAGAAACACTGTCTGAAGGCACAGTCTGGTCCACTGATAGGACCTGATTTACTATAGACTAGTTAAACAACTGAAATAAATCGAAACCAAACAAGTTCACTGCAGAAGAAGAACGAAGGACGTAAAATGACACAAGTTTTGTTTGTCCTTTGTATGTTGCAAGAAGGCTGCACTATTCTTACACAGGGATCTCTTGACCTGAATAGCTTGTTAATGTAACATTTGCGGCACACAACGGAGGTGTGCCCAGCTGTTTGTAAGTGTCTTGATTGATCAGTGAAACTGCAGCTCCGGTACTGAGCTGGAATGGTATCACTTTGCCATTAATGTCCAAGTCTACAAAAAGTTTATTGCCCTGCTGACGACAAGAGCGACTGTCTCATGCAACGTGAAGGCAGTGGCAGCTGCGCGGTCGGGCGCGAGGGCTGTTTACTGCTCCGTGCAGCTCGCCCGGAGTGCCGGGTAACCTCACACACGGCTGGCGAAAGTTCGAATGATTCCTGGTACAAAATCACTTGCGACTTGACGGGAGTTCCGTCGATGTTGACGCACACTATTTGTGGGACGAACACAGTCACTGGTAGAGAGAGAGGCACTGGGTGGAGTGGAATGACCGACATGAATTTCCATGGGCAAAGTTTCACGAGCCTGAGTATCCTTGGTTCGATTCTGGTTCTGGCGTGAAGCAAAGGGCCTGGAATGGTTTTGAGTTTCCGATCTGAGCTTTTTCTGGCAAACACTCTGAATAAGTCCTTTTTTATTACAGTAAAAGCAAATAGCTTGGCGTGACGGGCAGTTCTCATGGGAATGTTGAGTAGCGCACCGTGGGCATGATTTGAGCACTGCATTTGCTTGCCGGCATGTCACACGTGGCTGAGAGCCTGGTGGCAGCGGCGCGGTCGGCCGCGAGCACTGTTTACTACTCCGTGCAGCTCGCCTGGCAGGCTGAGTAACCTGACACACGGCTGGCGAAGGTTCAAATGATTCCTCAGCAAAGTCACGTGTGTCCTGCCGATCCAATATGTCCATCACTTGTTGAAGGGAGGGATTGACTAGTTTCAAAATCTGTTCCCTTATACGAACATCAGAAACGTTCTGTGCAATTGCATCACATACCATAGTACCTGAATATGGGAGTCCACATTGATGCTCAAAAGCAAAATCCCTATTAAGGCCTTGCAAGGTTGCAACCCACTCCCGATTAGTCTGACCTACCGTACGTTTTGTGCGAAAGAAGGTATACCGTTATGCAACTACATTGACTGATTGTTTGAAATATGCATCTAATGCAGACAAAATATTTCGTACGACAGAGTTGCTACGTCGCGTAGGGGAAATAATTTGACTATCACACGGTAGGTTTGCACACCGACGGACGACAAAAGAAGAGGCTGCCGCTCGTTACCTTGAATTCTGTAGGTGGCGAGATGAAATCCAAATTGGCGTGACCACTCCGTCCAGCTTTCCAGTGCTGCATCAAAAGGTCGGAAGGTCTTTGCAACTGCTTGTTGTGGCTGCGTTAGCGGTGTAGCGGCGGTTGCCGCATCGTTTTGCATTGCACGTTGACCCTGGACAAGCTGTCCAAGGGCATCCAGTAGTGCCTGCGTCTGCTGATTCTGTAAGCGATAAAATTCGGACAGTACATCTGGAGATTGTGGCGAAGCCATTACACAATTAAATCAGGGCAGTATAGATAAGAGCACCGTTTTTACACTCGTCGCCAATGTTGTGTTGGCAGAAGAGCCAACACCGTGTTACTAGTGGAGGCCGAAATACACTTGTCTTAGCTCATGCAGGCTGGCGTGAGGAGGGAAGAACTACACTGACGTGAGATCTGGAACATGACAAGGAATTAGAACTCAGAAAACAGACGTAATTAGTTTGGTACTTAACTTTAATCCATTAATGATGAACGGTACGTGATTCACAATATTATCTGTTCAGAATACATTCATAGCTACTGAATAAGGCGCCTTGCTAGGTCGTAGCAAATGACGCAGCTGAAGGCTATGCTAAACTATCGTCTCGGCAAATGAGAGCATATGTAGATAGTGAACCATCGCTAGCAAAGTCGGCTGTACAACTGGGGCGAGTGCTAGGGAGTCTCTCTAGACCTGTTGTGTGGCGGCGCTCGGTCTGCAATCACTGATAGTGGCGACACACGAGTCCGACGTATACTAACGGCCCACGGCCGATTTAAAGGCTACCAGCTACCAAGTGTGTTGTCTGGCGGTGACACCACAAATCCGATATTACGCACGCCTGTGATTACCAGAGCTCAGTTTTCCAGCCACGCTCTTATTGAGAATTTGTTAATTGACGTCTCCACGATGGAGATCAGAAGCGCGTAGCCCAGCATTAACGGTAAAATCACGCGGTGCTGGTATGGGTGGGAGAGGAAAACATACCAGACACAGCAACTCAGAACCGACACCGATAGGTCACTACGAGTTGGCGTAAATGAAACCACCCCTTGCCTTGGGGCACTAATTACCACACATTTCATGGTTAAAAACAAAAGACTGCAGTGCGATGAGCAACAGGACAAAATTCTTTCCGATATTCGACACTGCTGACGCTCTCCCTCCCCCTCCTCTCCCTGTGATCACGTCACCGGCGGGCGCGATACCTGAGTACGCGAAAAAGCATATGCATCCTTTGCTGCTTCGAATGAAATTCAAATTTCGTCGAATGGTTTTGAACGGTTCCTAGTGGTTCCACCTTGTATACCGGAACCAAAATCGCCTTCATGTTGCGAGGTGCCGGGGCTAGCAATGTATTTAACACTAAATTCTAGAATCTACATATGTAAATGATGCTCTATGCCCCCCTATTCTAACTCCGACTTTTGATGTTGCACAAGGATTAAAAAATATACGCGAACTGACTGTAATCAACCCTGCAAGTGGAGTAGAAAAGAGTTTGGCACCTGCAATAATTTAATTTGATAAATAAGTTAAATAAAGGAAGGTTTCATAAACGTAGTGAGAAATGATGGGTTGCTCTACCGATTAACAGAATGAAAGTTCTGTCCAAAATAACAATATGATTTATTAAGACTAAACACAAAATAATAAACAAAAACACATGAATTCTAATTTATAATACATCAAATTGGCTCAAATTGAATACACAAACAAATGCTGTGAAGGTGAAGCTGTCCCTAAACTAGATTGTGAGGTTTATGACGAAGTGGTATGTGGAGCCAATTCCTTGCCACTCAAATCTTAAGAGAGACACACAGCTAACCCAACATTAATTGCTGCTACTAAAGACAGAACAAAGTTAGAAAAAGACGAACAGGAGCGCTCTGCTGAGCTCTGATTATCACCTAGGAAAATCCCTATCTGCCGGTGCTGCGGACGTACATTACCAAACTGTCTTCTTAACTGCCAGAACACGATCTGGCGTACCGGAGGCGACGGCTGGTTGCTTCGACGTCCTTGACCGAAAGGCAAGAGCCGGCTACCCACAAGAGCACCCGTGCAGGCCGAACACAGAACATTCCCGCCCCCACGACAGTGGCCGTGGTTAAACGTTCCAATCAGCAACTCGAAAAACGGCGGAAAATTCCATCCCATTGCCGGAGCACTACCATTCCACCAATGGAGATTCTTGGCGCCAATTTCTGCACTGATTTTGCTACGTCACGGAGCTATGCCCTGAGCAAGCCAATCACAGTTACTATTTTGCAGAAAGCGCGGGAATTTTCCCGCCACAACTGCCTGGGTACACAAGTCATTCCCACGCCTCGCTGGTAGCCCGCCAGAAAGTGTTTTCGCTAAGATTCTGCGAAGTAACGGAACCTCTAGCACAGCCGCTACTTCAGACCCCTCCGGGCGTGTCTTTTGACAATGTCGGCGTCTGCAAAGCATTCACTCGACTTCCTCACACCCGTCGGCTTAACCCTTTCCAGATGCAGCAGAACCCGCCTGTCACTGGACCACCCGGGTGACGAGAGACGCTGCGTGGGAAGTCCGCGTGTGAAGGAACAGCAACT
The DNA here is from genome assembly GCF_023864345.2 of Schistocerca serialis cubense. Classification (NCBI taxonomy): domain Eukaryota; kingdom Metazoa; phylum Arthropoda; class Insecta; order Orthoptera; family Acrididae; genus Schistocerca; species Schistocerca serialis. Next base: position 464,078,673 of record NC_064640.1, on the reverse strand, counting down.
TTTCACCGCATGCAATTAGAGAGGAGAATCGTAAGATAGAAATATGTGAGGGAGCTCATACCACCTCTCATTGCCCCTACGCCATTTTAGATTGTAATTGGTGAGCGGTTGGCTCACTTAGGAGCAAGGTAGTGAGTCAATCGCCCATGAACAATCTTGCAAACTGACTCCACATGCCGCACTCTATAAAGAAAATCACTGCAACTGAAAAATGCAGCTCATAGAAGGAGGATTATTTATGATGAAGCCAACTTCACCTTCTTAATATGGAACTCTAACACTCACATCACACATCCATACCCCGGGAGCCCCTTCCAAACACCGATTCACACAGATATTCACTCTCTAATTATGGCCCGGGCATGTGAGCCAAATATGGAGCAGTTTATTCTTTACAATCAGAGTTGGAGTGCTCCGCAATTAAATGCCCAAGATTTTAGAACAATTTGAATCATGAAACTAATCTGAACTCACTCACACATGATACTATTTAAGTTAACAATCTCTTTGTGAGCTTTCAGAATCTAGTTACAACCTCCGATTCATTCTGTCTCCCTGCAGCAAGAATAACCTTTACAAAATGTTCCCTGAACTGATGGTCCATTCGCAATGACAGTGGTGGTATCTGCTTCAGTTTATGGGGACTTCAGGCACACTGTTTGCATACACACAACAATAAATACAAAATACAAAAAAAAACATGGTGTGGAGAACAATACAGTAATTTGTAATAAGAATTACAGTAAAAAACACAAATACATACAAGGTATAACATACATTACAAAAACAACACTAGAGAAAGAAATTTAAGAAAGAAAAGAAAGAAAAACACATGGTTCATGGGGCATCAAGTTGTGTGTGCACATTGCACAATGTTCACGACTGTGCTGAGAATGAGGCACTAAATCACATTGTTAGAAATATTCGAAGCACTACACAAATTACACAATACTGACATCACATAGGGCTAAATGTCGGTTGTTGTTGCTACGTTGTTGCAACGGCAATAGGGTATGCTGGAGCATCTGCAGTACTCTGTCGAGATTGGACCAAGGCCCACGCATATGATGACGGCAGTATGGTAGCAAGACACAGTATTAGGCTCTCCTCACGTCGATTAATTGTCTCTGAGGTCTACTTGTTGGAATACATCACTAGTCTAGGACCCTGCTCTCGCTGGACAGTACTTTATGTTTCCCAATATTGCAGTTCGACGAGGGATGATGGCACGTGGAGTGACTCCACAAGTGTGTGAGGTCATCCATACAGGATCGAACTAGGAGCGACGATCGTTAAAACTGCTCTCTAATAGAGAGGAGAAGTTAGAAATGAGACCATACATTTGTTAGTGTGGCACGATACTGCTTTGTGTATGCAGATTGGCCAATGCTAGTGAGTTGTAAAAACCAAAACAGGTGAGTATATAGCGTCCCTTTCTGTCCTGAGGCACATGGGGCGCAATTTCTGACACGTTATCTGATCTTCTTCGTGTACTCACGACAACGTGGTCTGCCGCAGGGAATCCCTCCAAACGGCTGCCGCGTCTGGAGAGCTAGCAGGCTGTCGCTTGTGGGTCGCGTGTCAGTGTCAACGGCCAGCCTCACTTTCGCTTGTGGCCTGGCGAGGATCCCGCGTAATCCCTCAGGTATACGGCCTGGTGACTGTCAGCTTGTAGGACCGGATGTTCTCGCGCCCTTCACGACAGGTAGCGCGCTGACGCTTTCTTCCTGCAGGTAGCCGATTACCTCCGGCTGGCCTCTGCATTGCCACGATCCCCGTCATCTGCACACTTCTTACAAAAATCTTATGCCTAACTTTTCCCCATGACCTTCTATGTTATAATAAATTTACATCACGATACATTAATGGTCTGTCATTTCAGACACTCTAATTTTTATTTTATAGTAATTTATCTGTAGCTATCATAACAAAAATCATGGAAATAATTTATCTTGATATTTGTGTAGAGACCGATTTCACTATTGTACATGGTGTGTGACGCTATATTGGATGAAGAATTAAATGTGCGGGCCCGCTCTAATATTACTATTAATTATATAGATCGACAGTAGACATGCTCAAGAATTGACTACCATTTGCCAACGATCTACATTCTATGTCTTTTAATTCAATTATGTTGTTATGCAGGTCTAAGTTTTACTGTGCTATAAGGAACATGCTACTATGCTACTTTCGCTCGCCTGTCGTCCCTCCATCTCGGGTCTGTGTTTTGGTGACCTGAAAAATAGCATCTCAACAGGCGCGCGCCACACTTGTGGTAGAAAACCCCCACGATAATAGTCTAGTTATTGTTAAATCCTATAGTTTAACTTATCCTTGTATATCGTACTTTCCTTTTTATTTATTTATTTATTTTATTTTTTTTTATTTTTTTTTGTTTACCTTATTCAATACTCTTACATAATTCCTGTTACGCTGAGGTGTCTCGCTGCTCGCCGCTATTGACGACAGTGATGTGCGCGCCGTACGACATGGCCTCCGAGTTCTCACTACGCCTCACTGAAACTCCAGAGACTGGGTTAGCCACGGCTATACAAGACAATAAATTTATAGTTGCAACTTCTTTTTCTATGTTATGCGGTATTCGCGATCAAAGCACACCTTTCCAGAGGCAATGTAATATGACCAAGCCAGGACTGGTTCCTGTTGAGGATTCCGTCGCCCACCACACATCAGCTACACAGTATGTCACGAATTTCCAAGTATAATTCCTTGGTTATTCATCTGTGACAGTCACGAGCAGCACGCTTAATCCCCAACCGTCACATTGGCATGGTAGGCTTTATGCCCTCATTTCTACCGTCTAGGCCCTAGGGAACCATTGGAGTCAAACGCTCACAGGTTCACCCCGACTTGCAAGACAACGATGCTGGCGCATCACTGTAAAAACTATACTGCCCATATTCATCCTCGAAATCACGCAATATACCACAATCTTGCAGTGCACTCACGCGTGCCTGCAAGCATTGGTATGAACGTCTCACGAACTGGTTGTGGCCGCTATGGAGCGTATCACGACTTCTCAGAACGCTTCTAAGAGCACGTTCTTGTATGTGCCCGTTTGTGCGACATCTCGTCACTCATATTTACCCCTTAACATGGACACCAGATAGGAAAGGACAAAAACATTGCTCATGGAAAGGTAGTGCCTCTTATCGCAACGACAGAGGAGATCCCGAACATAGACAAAAAAAGTTAACAGCAGTAAATTCTTATGCGAGAAAACGCAGCGTGTTAATACTTTAACAATCTTAATCTATTAATGCAACACTTATTGTTCCCGGAAGAAAGGTTCATATATTTGCCTATTCTACTATGTACACCACTTAAACTACTGTTATTCCACGAACTCCTTTATGTGAGAGATGTGGTGGAGTCCTATGGACTTCTTTCCTTTCAGCGTCTCCAATTCATAAGCATTGTGGTGAGCTGCTCTCCTTATACGGTACGGGCCTTTGTAAACAGAATAGAATTTTTGGCATTTCATATTTTGTTTCTTCGAATGTCGGAAAGACTTCACGAGCACCTTTTGTCCAATTTGGAAGTGTCGTAGACGAGCTCCCCTGTCGGCACGTCTCTTCCTGACCTCTGCTGCAGCCCGTATCCTCTTGAGAGCCAAATCCACTATGGCTTGGTGCTGCGTTCGCGCCCTTGGTGGGAAGTTTACGACCTCGGTTATCAAGTCCTTAGGTATCCGGTTTTTCAGTACTGTAATGGGTGCCAATTTTGTTATCCCATGGGGTGCCTCATTGATCACCTCCTGGAAGTCTTTAAGGAAAACGTCCCATGTCGTGTGCTGTTTGTTACGGTACAACCGGCACAAGTTTCCGAGTTCCTTAATAACCCGTTCTGCAGCATTCGAGCTCGGATGGTGTGAGGATATAAAAATGGGATCAATTTTACATCCACGCAACGTCTCCTTCCATGTTTTTGACTTAAACTGTGGCCCGTTATCAGAAATAATTTTACTCACATGACCAACCTGTGGTTGGAAATCCCGGATTAGGGCTCGTGAAACAGTTCGTCCTGTCGCCCTCTTCAGTGGCGTAAAGGTAACGTATTTGGACGTTAGTTCAACAAACACTAATACGTAAGTATATCCTCTTCTTGTTCTTGGCAAAGGTCCCATCAAATCTGTTGCTGCTAATTGTCTTAATTAGGTCGGTACGATTGGGTATAATGGTGCCTGCATGCTCACAGTGGTGTGCTTAGCCTTTTGGCAGTCTTTACACACCGACAGTACCCTCCGTATTCGACGCTCCATGTTTCGAAAGTAACACATGGTCGTTAGCTTGAGATTGCACTTGCGTGGTCCGAAGTGTCCATAGCTGAGGTGAGTATGCCATATAACCTTGTTTATTAGGTGTTCAGGGATGCATACCCCCCATTCAGTGTCAATGGCATTATTTCGGTGGAAAATTATGCCTTTCCGCAAGAGGTAGAACTGCCTGATGGTGGCGTGTCTTCTGTCTATCCATTTCTGTTTCAATAACACTAGGGCAGGGTCCTTGTCTTGCTCCTTGTTGATGTCCTGCATACTATAGGTAATAAAATTTTCAAAGGCTACTTTCTGCATATAGAAAAGGCAGTAGTGTTTTTCCTCCAGATCTTCTTCCATGTTGTGCTCAAATCCGATCGGTGACCGTGATAAGGCGTCTGTATTAATGTTCTGACTGTTGGGGATATATTCTATCGAAAAGTTGTACTGCTGCAGATATGATGCCCACCTAATGAGCCGCCTGTGATTAAGCTTTGCAGTCATCAAGAACTCGAGTGCCTTGTGGTCTGTGTAGATTGTCTAGATTGACCCTGCTCCCTGACGTTCTGGTTTCCGTGTCTTTTTTTTCCATAACCTTGAATAGCGTAACCTTGACTTCCGTAACCCTGGATTCCTAACTGACCAGTGCGATTATGCGATCTGTTGTCGTCTTCCCTTCCTGGCCCGTGGTATTTGTTACTGTGCCCCTTCTTCCTGTCCTTTGCGTCTTGTCTATCAAAGACTACTTCGAGTCCGCGCAATAGACTCTTGAATGCTTCTATGTCAGATCCACACTTGCCGACAAGTGTCTGTTGGTACCTAACTGGCAATTTGGAAAAGCAAAATTTTATGATTTCTCCGTTGCTATATGGACTATCTAAAAATTGATTCTTCTTGAGTAAATCATCAAGAAATTTCGTTGGGCTCCTATGCCCGGACACTTCCAGTTCAGGACAAAATATTATTTCCTCTTTAATCCTGTCTTGCGTTTCCTTTGACCAGTAGGTCCGCAGGAATGCACCAACAAATTCCTGACGAGTCCGACACGTCACTGCCACACCCCGCATCTTTTCCGCGGCTTGGCCTTCGATGTGTCCACACATGAATTCTAATTTTGCCTGGGTTGGCCATGATGCCGGTAATGAATTTGTAAACTGCATCACCCAGCTCTTCGGATGCATCGACCCTCCATTTTCTTTGAACTTCTGGAATTTTAGTATCGACACTAAGTGATTGTGATCAAAATCCTGTCTGATCCTCGCACTGGTGTTGTCACTCGTTTCCGATACTTGCACGTCTGCTGAGTGTCCTGCTCTATCTTGCTGATAACTGTGATGTGCTACCTCTGTATCACAGTGGAAGTAGCTCTCAGAATTCACTGTCCTAAGTGGGCTATAATTATTGGAGCTATTACTCGCTGTTTCTGCGTGTGCATTGTTAGTTCCGCACTCGGTCATTGGGCTAGAGCACGGCGGGCTTCTCCTCGGAGACACAATTCTGTGTACTCGATCATTGGTATCCGAACTCGCAGTGCTCGTGTGCCCGTTTTGCTCTAGTTTTGTTATCCGACTCTCTACTTCTTCCATTCGTTTCGTGGTGTTCGCAACCGCGATATTACCTTGAGTTTTTAAGAATGCTAGGGATTTTGAATGGGATTGTGTTGTACGTCGCAAGCGCCCTGCGAGTTTAGAAGTTGCTTCCGCGACTTTCATTGCCCCTATTGCTGGCGTTTTGGCCAGGCCTGCTACTTTTTGTGCAGCCATTGACATTTGTTTTACTTCTCCACATTCTTTCTTTATTGTTAGTAATTCCCCACGAATTTCCCCTATATGCGAAATTATTGCCTCAGTGTCCTTCTTACGCTGTTCGTCAGCTTCTTCCTTCTCCTTCTTACGTTGTTTCTCCTCTTCTTCCTTCTCCCTCTTACGCTGTTCGTCAGCTTCTTCCTTCTCCTTCTTACGTTGTTTCTCCTCTTCTTCCTTCTCCCTCTTACGCTGTTCGTCAGCTTCTTCCTTCTCCTTCTTACGTTGTTTCTCCTCTTCTTCCTTCTCCCTCTTACGCTGTTCGTCAGCTTCTTCTTTCATTGATCGTAGGAAGCTCAGTATTGGGTTTAGGTCATCTTTTTGATCCTCTTCAAACGTGGGAGATGTAACTCTGGACACCTGGGCGCTAGAGCTCTGACGTGGCCGAGCTAGCCCCTGTCTGCTCTCGTTCGTTTGATTATAAACTTCTGCTACCGTCTCGACCTGTGTGCCTGTCTCTGTTTCATCCTCTACTTCACTATCATAATCACGGCCGCAACGCTGCTCTGAGATCGCGTCCAAATCACCTTCCTCATCAATGACCCTGGTGTCCTGTCCTGCTAAAACTGTACCCATCTCATCTCTGAACCTATTCCCGTCAGTAAACTGCCCCTTATCCATTATGCTATCCTCTTTTGTTCTAGCTTCGCTCGATAATAGTCGTGCCTTACTTCTCGTTATCATTCATGAAAAACAAATTTATTTAAAATGCACACTAAAATTAACCTACTCCATATATTTTTCGACATAGACACAAAATTTCAACAACGCCGTTCCAACGCTGTAATTACATGCACAGAAACTGCACACCAACCCGACAAAGTGTGAAGTGGTACGGACACCACATCAAAGAAACATATAAAACAATGAACAAACAAACAAATATATACGCTGAAAACAAAAACAGTAAACATGAGCCGCTATCTAAAAACTAATCGCGGAACTACAAGAAAAAAACTTGGGTATTAATCAATAAAAAAAATTAAGCAAAAAAAATTCTGAATGTCCCTACTACTAATAATAGTTGCTTATCAGCGATTCACAGGAAAGATCCGCGGCTAAGGGTCGCCATTTTATGCGAGGTGCCGGGGCTAGTAGTGTATTTAACACTAAATTCTAGAATCTACATATGTAAATGATGCTCTATGCCCCCCCTATTCTAACTCCGACTTTTGCTGTTGCACAAGGATTAAAAAATATACGCGAACTGACTGTAATCAAACCTGCAAGTAGAGTAGAAAAGAGTTTGGCAACTGCAATAATTTAATTTGATAAATAAGTTAAATAAAGGAAGGTTTCATAAACGTAGTGAGAAATGATGGGTTGCTCTACCGATTAACAGAATGAAAGTTCTGTCCAAAATAACAATATGATTGATTAAGACTAAATACAAAATAATAAACAAAAACACATGAATTCTAATTTATAATACATCAAATTGGCTCAAATTGGATACACAAACAAACGCTGTGAACGGGAAGTTGTCCCTAAACTAGATTGTGAGGTTTATGACGAAGTGGTATGTGGAGCCAATTCCTTGCCACTCAAATCTTAAGAGAGACACACAGCTAACCCAACATTAATTGCTACTACTCAAGACAGAACAAAGTTAGAAAAGACGAACAGGCGCGCTCTGCTGAGCTCTGAATATCACCTAGGAAAATCCCTATCTGCCGGTGCTGCGGACGTACATTACCAAACTGTCTTCTTAACTGCCAGAACACGATCTGGCGTACCGGAGGCGACGGCTGGTTGCTTCAACGTCCTCGACTGAAAGGCAAGAGCCGACCACCCACAAGAGCACCCGTACAGGCCGAACACAGAACATTCCCGCCCCCACGACAGTGGCCGTGGTTAAACGTTCCAATCAGCAACTCGAAAACCGGCGGAAAATTCCATCCCATTGCCGGAGCACTATCATTCCACCAATGGAGATTCTTGGCGCCAATTTCTGCGCTGATTTTGCCACGTCACGGAGCTATGCCCTGAGCAAGCCAATCACAGTTACTATTTTGCAGAAAGCGCGGGAATTTTCCCGCCACAACTGCCTGGGTACACAAGTCATTCCCACGCCACGCTGGTAGCCCGCCAGAAAGTGTTTTCGCCAAGATTCTGCGAAGTAACGGAACCTCTAGCACAGCCGCTACTTCAGACCCCTCCGGGCGTGTCTTTTGACAATGTCGGCGTCTGCAAAGCATTCACTCGACTTCCTCACACCCGTCGGCTTAACCCTTTCCAGATGCAGCAGAGCCCGCCTGTCACCGGACCACCCGGGTGACGAGAGACGCTGCGTGGGAAGTCCGCGTGTGAAGGAACAGCAACTTTTCACCGCATGCAATTAGAGAGGAGAATCGAAAGATAGAAATATGAGAGGGGGCTCATGCCACCTCTCAATGTTACACTCCAAATGGGGTCAGATCGTGCTCTATGAGTTTGCAGCCCTTCTTTTGAGAAGAGTTGAATCGTCCAGAGGGCGAAGGAGGGAGGAGGTGTTAGCGGTGTCGAAGACTGACAAGAATGTTGTCCTGTTGCTCACTGCACTGCGAACTGTCGCTTCCAAAAGCGAAATGCGTGGGAATCAACGCTCCAAGGAATTAGTGGTTTCATTGAGCCCCTTTATGTCACCTCCTAAGGCCTTTTCGTGTAGATTCTGAGTGGCTATGTGTCTGAAATATTTCCCTCCGCTATTCATAAGAAAACTGCATGAGGTGACAGGTGAACATCGGGGTTCTGACCTCCATCGCAGAGGCACTAAAAGAAGTGGTGAAATGTGGGTGAGACCGGGTGTAGCGGTCTTCCAGTCGAGTGACACGTCCTCAGTGGTGCTGGGCAGAATTGTAGCGAAATTTGGTGTCAATGTGATATCATTAACGCACATTAAAGTCACATTGTAAGCTTATTTGTCCGTCGCTGACATAGAAGACCGCAAACCTTCTTTCCTTCCCGTCTGGGCAAGCTGTCCAGTGACTAGAGTACATGTAAAGCTTACTGGGACCGGGTAAATGCTAGCTACAATTCGATTGTAATATTGGTATTTTAATTTGATATTCCTCACAACTGACAAAAATTTACAAAAAAAAAAATGTGAATCTCTTTGTCCACCCACACACTCTTGAGAATGGCACATTAACAATTTGCAATTACGAGCCCCTATTATCGGCAGCCTACCCCCATGAACCATGGACCTTGCCGTTGGTGGGGAGGCTTGTGTGCCTCAGCGCTGCAGATGGCCATACCGTAGGTACAACCACAACGGAGGGGTATCTGTTGAGAGGCCAGACAAACGTGTGGTTCCTGAAGAGGGGCAGCAGCCTGTTCAGTAGTTGCAGGGGCAACAGTCTGGATGATTGACTGATCTGGCTTTGCAACACTAACCAAAACGGCCTTGCTGTTCTGGTACTGCGAACGGCTGAAAGCGAGGGGAACCTACAGCGGTAATTTTTCCCGAGGGCATGCAGCTTTACTGTATGGTTAAAGGATGATGGCGTCCTCTTGGGTAAAATATTCCGGAGGTAAAATAGTCCCCCATTCGGATCTCCGGGCGGGGACTAATCAGGAGGACGTCGTTATCAGTGTGGAATGTCAGATCCCTTAATCGGGCAAGTAGGTTAGAAAATTTAAAAAGGGAAATGGATAGGTTGAAGTTAGATATAGTGGGAATTAGTGAAATTCGGTGGCAGGAGGAACAAGACTTTTGGTCAGGTGAATACAGGGTTATAAATACAAAATCAAATAGGGGTCATGGAGGAGTAGGTTTAATAATGAATAAAAAAATAGGAGTGTGGGTAAGCTACTACCAACAGCATAGTGAACGCATTATTGTGGCCAAGATAGACACGAAGCACATGCCTACTACAGTAGTACAAGTTTATATGCCAACTAGCTCTGCAGATGATGAAGAAATTGATGAAATTTAGTGAAGGGAGACGAAAATTTAATAGTCATGGGTGACTGGAATTCGAGAGTAGGAAAAGGGAGAGAAGGAAACATAGTGGGTGAATATGGGTTGGGGGAGAGAAATGAAAGAGGAAGCCGTCTGGTAGAATTTTGCACAGAGCATAACTTAATCATAGCTAACACTTGGTTCAAGAATCATAAAAGAAGGTTGTATACATGGAAGAATCCTGGAGATACTAGAAGGTATCAGATAGATTATATAATGGTAAGACAGAGATTTAGGAACCAGGTTTTTAATTGTAAGACATTTCCAGGGGCAGATGTGGACTCTGACCACAATCTATGGGTTATGAACTGTAGATTAAAGCTGAAGAAACTGCAAAAAGGTGGGATTTTAAGGAGATGGGACCTGGATAAACTGAAAGAACCAGATGTTGTATAGAGTTTCAGGGAGAGTATAAGGGAACAATTGACAGGAATGGGGGAAAGAAATACAGTAGAAGAAGAATGGGTAGCTCTGAGGGATGAAGTAGTGAAGGCAGCAGAGGATCAAGTAGGTAACAAGACGAGGGCTAGTAGAAATCCTTGGGTAACAGAAGAAATATTGAATTTAATTGATGAAAGGAGAAAATATAAAAACGCAGTAAATGAAGCAGGCAATAAGGAATACAAACGTCTCAAAAATGAGATCGACAGGAGGTGCAAAACGGCTAAGCAGGGATGGTTAGAGGAGAAATGTAAGGATGTAGAGGCTTATCTCACTAGGGGTAAGATAGATACTGCCTACAGGAAAATAAAAAAGACCTTTGGAGAAAAGAGAGCCACTTGTATGAATATCAAGAACTCAGATGGAAACCCAGTTCTAAGCAAAGAAGGGAAAGCAGGAAGGTGGAAGGAGTATATAGAGGGTCTACACAAGGGCGATGTACTTGAGGGCAGTATTATGGAAATGGAAGAGGATGTAGATGAAGATGAAATGGGAGATACGATACTGCGTGAAGAGTTTCACAGAGCACTGAAAGACCTGAGTCGAAACAAAGCCCCGGGAGTAGACAACATTCCATTAGAACTACTGACAAAACTCTACCATCTGGTGAGCAAGATGTATGAGACAGGCGAAATATCCTCAGACTTCATGAAGAATATAATAATTCCAATCCCAAAGAAAGCAGGTGTTGACAGATGTGAAAATTACCGAACTATCAGTTTAATAAGCCACAACTGCAAAATACTAACGCGAATTCTTTACAGACGAATGGAAAAACTGGTAGAAGCCTACCTCGGCGAAGATCAATTTGGATTCCGCAGAAATGTTGGAACACGTGACGCAATACTGACCTTACGACTTATCTTAGAATATAGATTAAGGAAAGGCAAACCTACATTTCTAGCATTTGTAGACTTAGAGAAAGCTTTTGACAATGTTGACTGGAATACACTCTTTCAAATTCTAAAGGTGGCAGGGGTAAAATACAGAGAGCGAAAGGCTATTTACAATTTGTACAGAAAGCAGATGGCAGTTATAAGAGTCGAGGGACATGAAAGGGAAGCAGTGGTTGGGAAGGGAGTGAGACAGGGTTGTAGCCTGTCCCCGATGTTATTCAATCTGTGTATTGAGCAAGCAGTAAAGGAAACAAAAGAAAAATTCGGAGTAGGTATTAAAGTCCATGGAGAAGAAATAAAAACGTTGAGATTCGCCGATGACATTGTAATTCTGTCAGAGACATCAAAGGACACGGAAGAGCTGTTGAACGGAATGGACAGTGTCTTGAAAGGAGGATATAAGATGAACATCAACAAAAGCAAAACGAGGATAATGGAATGTAGTCGAATTAAGTCCGGTGATGCTGAGAGAATTAGATTAGGAAATGAGACACTTAAAGTAGTAAAGGAGTTTTGCTATTTGGGGAGCAGAATAACTGTTGATGGTCGAAGTAGAGAGGATATAAAATGTAAACTGGCAATAGCAAGGAAAGCGTTTCTGAAGAAGAGAAGTTTGTTAACATCGAGTATAGATTTAAATGTCAGGAAGTCGTTTCTGAAAGGTATAGAGTGTAGCCACGTATGGAAGTGAAACATGGACGATAAATGGTTTGGACAAGAAGAGATACACGAACTGGACGTCCCACTGAGTGGCGACAGCGGTCCTTTCGAATGAATCACGTTTTATGTTCCATCGGACGTAGGGCCGTTGGCGTGTATGGAGTGGAACGTCCGAAAGCAAACAACCTGCAACAATCGTACGAAGGATCTAGACCGGTGGACATTCCCTGGGTGAACTCGTCCTTCTGGAAGGCACAAGGAATCAACACAATTATGCATCAATTCTTAGGGACCATGTCCACCCCTACATGCAGTTTTTTCCTCGGTACGACGGCTTCTACCAGCAGGAGAATGCAACGTGTCACACAGACCACATTGTACGTGCGTGGTTCGAAGAGTACCTAGATGAGTTTAAAAATTGTTCGATTTTTGTGCAATCTTTTGTATCCAAACTTACGGTTAAAGTGAAAAAAAGGTGGTAAGATTTACCAAACTCTATGGTTTTGTTGTGTGAGATGACTGGTGTAGGAATTAAAAAAATGTTGGTACCACCTTAATCAATGTTCAGAGTAAAAGATGAAGAAGACTTTCAATTTCATGTGATGTCAGGAAACAGAAAAATTATTCCACGAATTCATATCTGAACTGCTATATAAAGACAAGTGGTTGTTTAACGCTGTTATCAGAAAACTCGAAAAGCTCTTTACCAATTTCTGCAAACTTTTACACAATACTCTTATAAACGTTCAGATGGACATATGCTAAATATTTTAATATATATGGTACATAAATATTATATATATGATATGTATCGGGGAAAAGCTGTTAGCAGAAATCTCGAAAACCTCTTGACCTATTTACTTCAGATGTTTACACGGTACTCTTATAAACATTCAGACAGACATAGGTTATGTTGATTTTAGACAACAATGTTCAGGTTCTCTTTTAACTACGTTGACTACGATAGCACGGCATTTACAGAAATCGCTTTTCCAATATACTATTCTTTCCCCTTATACATAAATTTTACACAAAAATTGTATACACATCATTGTGCTGTTTTGTTCCTCGCAGTCGGTTTTAACAGAAAACAGGAGAGTTTTATTTATGGCTAAGTTTCTATTCCTACCAGTTCGCAGATTAAAACTAATTGAAATATTATCATTGTAGCTTTTGTCCTCACAGATCCAGCAGCTGGAGAGGTCTGTCTCATACCTCGAGTGCCAATGATCTCAACTGATTAACCGATTCATTTTAAACGGCTTCAGTTCCCTGTAAATCTATCCTTTGCATTAACAACAAACAAGACTCTAGATCAGAAAGAGGGGGCCAGAGGAGATGGACAGAGAGGAAACGGACAAACAGAGGGGAAGGAGGAGATTGAGAGAGAGTGGGGAAGGAGGAGATGGACAGGAAGAGAGGGGAGCATTGATGGGCAGAGACAGGAAATAGGAGGACGAGTTAGAAAAGGGAGGGGCTGAACAAGTTTAGGATGTATATGCAATTCCCTTATATATTTAGCAATTGCAAATCATTGTCAGGTTCGCTAACTGTTAATGGTTCAAATGGCTGTGAGCACTATGCGACTTAACTTCTGAGGTCATCAGTCGCCTAGAACTTAGAACTAATTAAACCTAACTAACCTAAGGACATCACACACATCCATGCCCGAGGCAGGATTCGAACCTGCGACCGTAGTGGTCTCGCGGTTCCAGACTGCAGCGCCTAGAACCGCACGGCCACTTAGGCCGGCAACAGGTATTTTTAATGTTAATTAAATTTTGTCATATTTACGTTTCGCATGCTAAAATGGATATGAAACATACAGTTCATGAAACAATTGATTCTAAAATTACGTACATTTCGTATTCGTCTTTCTTCTTTTTATCCGTATTTACTTTTGGGCAGGGATATTTTGAATTACGCACTTTAAATAAGGTACCGGTATTATAATAAAGATCATGTCAGTAGTATGTATAAACGTCGCAAATACATCGAAAACTGTACGTAATAGTGGAAGTAATCTAGAATCGAATGCAAATCTTTCCCACAAATGTAACATATTTCTAGTCAGCAACAATGAATGTGGATAAATAAGTGTTTTCTATCTGCTAGATGACATACAGATTCGACAGTAACGCAATGTACTGTTCAGAAGTGATTCTTCAATGTGCTGAATGTTTAGCTTGGTTAAATTGCTGGTGTTTGCATTTAGACGTCTCATCTAAGGACCCTCACTTCAGGTGATTTTCCAAGAAGCAGTAGAAAATCACTACAGTGCTGAGTGATGATGTAAATAACACAACGCTTCCAGGAGTGATTACAAACAGTATCAAATCAAATTGTCGCATGCCTGAATTTGCATATTCCATTGACCTCTGACTCAGCAAATGGTGCAATAATTACCACTCTGTAAGCGTTCTAAACAGAAAACCAAAGAGTGTACATAAAGTCATCCAAAGAGTCTCGCCTCACTTACCATACCAAATGAGACTATGGAATGTTTCCAGTTCATATCACTATTCATAAACCGCTGATATGATTTAATGAAGATTGCAAAGGATACAGAGTTAAATGTTGAACATTACGCATAGTACACTCCTGGAAATTGAAATAAGAACACCGTGAATTCATTGTCCCAGGAAGGGGAAACTTTATTGACGCATTCCTGGGGTCAGATACATCACATGATCACACTGACAGAACCACAGGCACATAGACACAGGCAACAGAGCATGCACAATGTCAGCACTAGTACAGTGTATATCCACCTTTCGCAGCAATGCAGGCTGCTATTCTCCCATGGAGACGATCGTAGAGATGCTGGATGTAGTCCTGTGGAACGGCTTGCCATGCCATTTCCACCTGGCGCCTCAGTTGGACCAGCGTTCGTGCTGGACGTGCAGACCGCGTGAGACGACGCTTCATCCAGTCCCAAACATGCTCAATGGGGGACAATTCCGGAGATCTTGCTGGCCAGGGTAGTTGACTTACACCTTCTAGAGCACGTTGGGTGGCACGGGATACATGCGGACGTGCATTGTCCTGTTGGAACAGCAAGTTCCCTTGCCGGTCTAGGAAAGGTAGGACGATGGGTTCGATGACGGTTTGGATGTACCGTGCACTATTCAGTGTCCCCTCGACGATCACCAGTGGTGTACGGCCAGTGTAGGAGATCGCTCCCCACACCATGATGCCGGGTGTTGGCCCTGTGTGCCTCGGTCGTATGCAGTCCTGATTGTGGCGCTCACCTGCACGGCGCCAAACACGCATACGACCATCATTGGCACCAAGGCAGAAGCGACTCTCATCGCTGAAGACGACACGTCTCCATTCGTCCCTCCATTCACGCCTGTCGCGACACCACTGGAGGCGGGCTGCACGATGTTAGGGCGTGAGCGGAAGACGGCCTAACGGTGTGCGGGACCGTAGCCCAGCTTCATGGAGACGGTTGCGAATGGTCCTCGCCGATACCCCAGGAGCAACAGTGTCCCTAATTTGCTGGGAAGTGGCGGTGCGGTCCCCTACGGCACTGCGTAGGATCCTACGGTCTTGGCGTGCATCCGTGCATCGCTGCGGTCCGGTCACAGGTCGACGGGCACGTGCACCTTCCGCCGACCACTGGCGACAACATCGATGTACTGTGGAGACCTCACGCCCCACGTGTTGAGCAATTCGGCGGTACGTCCACCCGGCCTCCCGCATGCCCACTATACGCCCTCGCTCAAAGTCCGTCAACTGCACATACGGTTCACGTCCACGCTGTCGCGGCATGCTACCAGTGTTACAGACTGCGATGGAGCTCCGTATGCCACGGCAAACTGGCTGACACTTACGGCGGCGGTGCACAAATGCTGCGCAGCTAGCGCCATTCGACGGCCAACACCACGGTTCCTGGTGTGTCCGCTGTGCCGTGCGTGTGATCATTGCTTGTACAGCCCTCTCGCAGTGTCCGGAGCAAGTATGGTGGGTCTGACACACCGGTGTCAATGTGTTCTTTTTTCCATTTCCAGGAGTGTATTTGGGGAAAGAGATGTCATCATACTTTGTTGTAGTAAGTTGTCATTATTTAGCTGATTTATTCTTTCTTACTGTAAGCGTAAGCAATGATATTATGAATTTACTGTAATAACTGCAACATCTAAAAAAAAATATTAGATGTGTCAATTTTTAATTTTATATTAATTGAACTAATTTGCTGTCTGATCTAAGACGTGTATTACTTCAAGTACGTCTATGTGGAAACTTGTTCATTAGTATGTGGTCAATAGTTCTTACATAAATGCTAAAAAATCTACAATACAGGAGAAAAGAAATAGATATCATCGCTGAATATAAAGAAATAAAAAGCAAATTAGATTTCGAACATCGTAATGAATCCACAAATAGTTTTTCTACACTAGTTCTACAACATTGGCATAGTTTCGGTTAAACATAAGTGAGTGTCTAACAATTTTTTCAGCGTTCTGTGGTCACAAAGTCTATACAGATACTACAGTAGGGTAACATTTAAGTAGATCTCGCTATCTCAGAGTGCTAAATTTGTAAAATAATTGCTTGTTTATAACTCATTCTCCAAATGAGAAATTAATTTTTATTCGCGAAAGCAATATGCCATTGTGAATCAATATAAAACACAACATTCGTGACGGTTAAGTATTATCACACGGAAAAACCACAGTGAGATTTCACGACAAAAGTATGAAAAAATGGTGTACACAAAAATAACAGATAGAAATAACTCACAACATGTAGTGATATGATGAAGTGTCGTCTGTCACATGAGGCAAGCACTCAAAAAGAATTACTGCAGCTTCTCTTATGGGAGCAAAAACGTCTCGATAAAGCGCTAAATGAGCTATAATTACTTGGCTGACAGGTAACAAAAGGAGGAAACTTTCAACGACATCGTTTTTAAGTTGTTGAAAATGCTCATAAAAGAAAAATGGCTCTGAGCACTATGGGACTTAACTTCTCAGGTGATCAGTCCCCTAGAACTTAGAACTACGTAAGCCTAACTAACCTAAGGACATAACACACATCCATGCCCGAGGCAGGATTCGAACCTGCGACCGTAGCGGTCACGCGGTTCCAGACTGTAGCGCCTAGAACCGCTCGGCCACCACGGCCGGCAAAATGCTCATCACAGCATGTACTTCACTTAGGAGTAGAAACACGTCATTTCAGATATCTTACAGTTTTCATTCCCTAAGGCAATGCAATGAAGATATTTTTATGTAATCACAGAGTGTATCTACAAAAATGAAATATACCCTCACTCGGACGACTAAAGATGATCATAAGATACGCAGATGTATCTATTCTACCGCCCATAAGGGTCATTTATCTGAATAACTCTGCATTTGTTCACAAAGACAACGGAAGCACAAGTTGGTGAAAAAAATAGTGACATGTAGCAGGCAATTATGACCAGACAATTCCTAAGAGTTGTAAATCAGATATTATGTACCAAAAAGTTAAGCACGCGCTTGTCACAATACTTGATAATACGAAAAGGTTTTTCAGTGAGCCCTATCAGTCACAAATTTTCGTTGATTTACTTAAATTAGTTAATAAAGCAACGAATTTCGAGGTACAAACCTCACCTTAAGATAACAATGACTTCACAAAAGCCGTTTAACTGAAGTACACTCTGATATTTAAGATGTTTCTTACAGTCTAGGCCTGTACTGAATCCATCCTGACAAGAAAGAGAAGGATAACGTAATATGAGGGAATATTTATCTCCTTTGTTGGTATGCTGTTCACCAAATTGAAAAAAAAAAGATAAACTCTCACTTTGCTTACATGAAACAGCTGTCTTCCTGTAGTGCGCTCAGGTACATCCATTGCCAATTGGTCCTCGGACCTTGTTAATCACTGTCCATAAACTTGTAAAGGACATGTCAAAGACTTCATTAGAATCAACTCTGCTGTGCAGTACAAAGAAGATGGCGGTCAAAATTAATAGTGTTTTGATTTAACTATCGATGTGTCAATCCTAGTGTTATCTTCCACTTGCAGTGTCTTCCGCACACCTTGCTGCCACATCTTTGATGCTGATCGACGAAATATATTAGAGTAAATACATATTGTCAATCGAAACGTATTTTCTATTTTTATAGTACTCAATTGAAGTTGGTGAATAAATGTGAATACTCGAAACCTGTAATATCGTTTAGAATCACATTTTTCCTCTTTTTCCCATGGACAAATATTTCAATTTCCCACAATATGTCAATCACCAACAACTTACGGAAGAAACTGGTCATGACATGTCATAACCTGCTGCGAAACTCAGTAATTCAGGACTTTAGAAAGTGAAATGCAGTCGTTGCAGCAAAGTCTACAACGGTAAAATGGGCATATATTTGAAAATCCATTCTAAATAACATATTGACTGTTTTAGATTTGAAAAGCTAATAAATCAACTATAGCGAAGCACAAAGACAAAACGGACACAGTATTGCAATAGATAACGGCCATAAAGTATTGGTCACTTCAGAACAGAGCTGGGAAATGGACATCTTGGAGCAAATGGAAACATTCATACATGGTAAAAAGTGTAAGAACAAGGTCCCAAACGACGTTACAAATTCGAAGTACTCAAATTTCTTCTCCAGCTTCAATTCAATACTGCTAAAGTAGAAACTACGTAACGATTAAAAATATGTATGTATCTATATTCCAGTAGCAGCATCTTTGTAATTCTTTAACACAATTCTTATACTGTCGTTGTTAACATCAAATTGTCAGTCTCTCTTATTGTAATGTATTTCATCGATCAACGTTAGAGGAATGTGTCAACAAGGTGTGAGAAGATGCTGCAAACGAATATGGAAGTGTAGAACAGTAGTTGTCATGACGTCATAAGTCCAACCCGACGTCGGTCTCGTTAACTGCCCCGAGCATTAGCTTCTGCCAGAAATACTTTGGTAAAAAAATGCCAGATAACATCCTTTACCTGTGTACGAATCATTATGATTACAGTCTGAAGTGTAAAGGAATCACATTTCATTCGCAAGTGGTTCCATTCAAGAAATATTTTCCTTTAGATACATCAGTTGTGGTTGCACTGTTTACTTTTACTGTAGTGATTTTATTTCTGCCATTTGATTTCAGATTTTCTGTCAGTGAAACTCGAAAAGCTCTCTGGGTGAATGCCTTGAGAAGGAAAGTTTGGAAACCAACCAGACGTAGCCAAATATGTTCTCATCGTTTGCGGAAGAGGGGAAGACCGAAAGTCAGTCCCGTCTGTTATATAAAGCAAAGTACTGTATTACGAAAGCAGTTTTTTCACGTCACATGCTTCTGTTCTTTGTTATTCGAAGCGTATAACAAAGAGTTAGATTAATGAGTCCAAATGCGTCGTGTTACTGGGTAAAATACTCGTATACTTTTGAGGCTAGAGAAAGTCTGGAAATGCCTTCCTGACACTGTGTTATTTACGAAAGCACTGTAACGTTTATTATTTAAAACAACTGTTGCGCTCAAACCACAGAAATTAAGAAGAAACAATCGCAAATAGACTGCTAATACTTTGGGGCAGCTAATATAGTGGCGTTGGCATAAAGCAACGTATAGCGTAAGTCTGTTGCGCTATCTCCCCTTATTATACCTCCATAGAGGTTACAGATAACACTAGGACCGACACATAGATAGTTAAATCGAAAAAACCTTTATTTTTACCGCCATCTAGTTTATACTGCACAGCAGAGTTGAGTGTGAGCGGTGGTTAACAAGATGCAAGGTGCCATAGCCATGGATGCAACTCAACACACCACAAGAAGACAGTCGTTTTATGTGGATGAAGTGGGAAATCATTTTAAAAAAATGTTTGGCTGACAGCAGATTAACGAACGACGTAAATATTCCCATATAACCATATCTTTCTCCGCAGAATGGCTACAGCACACACCAAGACTGTAGTGAACAACTACACTCGTGGAAATTGAAATAAGAACACCGTGAATTCATTGTCCCAGGAAGGGGAAACTTTATTGACACATTCCTGGGGTCAGATACATCACATGATCACACTGACAGAACCACAGGCACATAGACACAGGCAACAGAGCATGCACAATGTCGGCACTAGTACACTGTATATCCACCTTTCGCAGCAATGCAGGCTGCTATTCTCCCATGGAGACGATCGTAGAGATGCTGGATGTAGTCCTGTGGAACGGCTTGCCATGCCATTTCCACCTGGCGCCTCAGTTGGACCAGCGTTCGTGCTGGACGTGCAGACCGCGTGAGACGACGCTTCATCCAGTCCCAAACATGCTCAATGGGGGACACATCCAGAGATCTTGCTGGCCAGGGTAGTTGACTTACACCTTCTAGAGCACGTTGGGTGGCACGGGATACATGCGGACGTGCATTGTCCTGTTGGAACAGCAAGTTCACTTGCCGGTCTAGGAATGGTAGAACGATGGGTTCGATGACGGTTTGGTGTACCGTGCACTATTCAGTGTCCCCTCGACGATCACCAGTGGTGTTGGCCCTGTGTGCCTCGGTCGTATGCAGTCCTGATTGTGGCGCTCACCTGCACGGCGCCAAACACGCATACGACCATCATTGGCACCAAGGCAGAAGCGACTCACATCGCTGAAGACGACACGTCTCCATTCGTCCCTCCATTCACGCCTGTCGCGACACCACTGGAGGCGGGCTGCACGATGTTGGGGCGTGAGCGGAAGACGGCCTAACGGTGTGTGGGACCGTAGCCCAGCTTCATGGAGACGGTTGCGAATGGTCCTCGCCGATACCCCAGGAGCAACAGTGTCCCTAATTTGCTGGGAAGTGGCGGTGCGGTCCCCTACGGCACTGCGTAGGATCCTACGGTCTTGGCGTGCATCCGTGCGTCGCTGCGGTCCGGTCCCAGGTCGACGGGCACGTGCACCTTCCGCCGACCACTGGCGACAACATCGATGTACTGTGGAGACCTCACGCCCCACGTGTTGAGCAATTCGGCGGTACGTCCACCCGGCCTCCCGCATGCCCACTATACGCCCTCGCTCAAAGTCCGTCAACTGCACATACGGTTCACGTCCACGCTGTCGCAGCATGCTACCAGTGTTAAAGACTGCGATGGAGCTCCGTATGCCACGGCAAACTGGCTGACACTGACGGCGGCGGTGCACAAATGCTGCGCAGCTAGCGCCATTCGACGGCCAACACCGCGGTTCCTGGTGTGTCCGCTGTGCCGTGCGTGTGATCGTTGCTTGTACAGCCCTCTCGCAGTGTCCGGAGCAAGTATGGTGGGTCTGACACACCGGTGTCAATGTGTTCTTTTTTCCATTTCCAGGAGTGTATAATATCGGAATGTACTTGTGTAAACGTCTTTCGTAAAGCTACTTTAACATTAAGATGTAGTTTGTACCTCGAAATATGTCGCTTCATTACATAATTTAAGGAAATCAACAAAATTTGTGACTGTTAGCGGTCTACCAAAAACCTTTTCAAATTTTTGAAACATTCACGGTCGGTGAACAGTCAGTTGTGATTTAAATATGTGTTAGCAGATGCAGTACTCACAGTATGAAGTTTTCCAAACCATAAGTTGTGTATTGTCGCAGTCTCCCGTTATTCATCATCGACGTGCAAACTTGGATATGCAATAAAGAGATTAGAACACAGCGGGACGTACATAGTGAGATAACTGTGGAATTTGGTACTGGACTACTGCAGCGCGAATACAAGAAGATGGTGTGAATACGGCCACATGTTGATCTTGTCAAGCGTGCGTACCATCCTCTTTCGCCTAATGTATTCGAAGTCATCTAGATAGATTATGCACGATTGCCTCTCTTTGACAAGCTGCATTCTCGTTGTCGCCTTAGCTCATAAATAAAAATACATTTACAATGACGTGATAAATTACCGTAGAGAATTGTGATAAAATACCTTGACACAAAAGAAACGAGTCTCAAGTTATCAGGAAATATTTATTACTAATAATTAAGTGCGGAAGTATTTGTTTTGAATTTGAACTGTGTCATTATAGTGTGAGAACTTCATCACGTTCATCAGCTCAGTGAGAGAGGACGAACTGTTTGCTGTAGACATATTGCTTTGATCTGGCAGGAGTCAAAAGTGACAGAAATGCTGCGCAGTCATGCGGGAACGTCAAATGGTTCAAATGGCTCTGAGCACTATGGGACTCAACTGCTGTGGTCATCAGTCCCCTAGAACTTAGAACTACTTAAACCTAACTAACCTAAGGACATCCTGTAGAGCGGCAGAATAAGTCCGTAAAAATTAAAAACAATTAAAATTAGTACTGAACGTTCCGTCGACGACGAACCCATTAGAGACAGAACACTAGTTCGGATCAGGGAAGTATAAGGAACGAGCTAGACTGTGCACTTTGAAAGAAAACAATCCTTAATTCACCTTACGCGAATTAAGGTAATCGTGGAAATCCTAAATCCGGATGGCCGGTCGGTGGCTTGAACCGTCGCCCCCAGAATACGTGGCCTGTATCTCTCCACTGGGGCAACTGCGTCGATGTAGCGAATTGCTAATTTGTGGACAATAATTTGATTGATTTAATAAAGTATGTTCAAGAGTGAGGAAACAGTTCAGTGAAAAATACTTCACGTACTAATGCACCGGGACAAACAGCTCTTTCTTTCTTGTGAAGATTTGTATCAATTCAAGGCGACTAAGCTCGATAGCTTCGGGAACGATACGGAATCACAGAAACCTGAATGACAGTTGCATTAGGCTGAAAGTTCAATAGCGCAGAAGAGGTTAGCAACTTAAACATAATCAAATTCAGTTACTTGGTTTCTCCCGTGCTGGTGCAAACCCTCTTGGAAGTTTCCGCCCGTATAAGCACTGCCGTAGAAGAAGTTAGAGCCACGCCACGCACGATAATCGTTGAAGGGGAGTGCAGAGATATACGCACGAAATCAGACACGCTGACGGAGGGGAGTCAAGCGCAGAATCCGATGCGAGCCGTAAAGCCTGAAGAAGCAAGTTGCCGGCATGCGGGCGGGCGGGGCTGCCACCATTGAGCGCGCCGTTGCAGGGGATCTTCCCAGCGGTCTTCGTTCTCTTCACATTATCAGTAACCAAAGCTGAGAAACGTTTCTCACCTTTGTTTACTGATGAAAACTTGATACCAGTGCCTATGAGTTTAATTTGTACACCACAGCACTGAAGATGATTACTATGTGATTGAAAATCGACTTTGCTATCAATAGACCATCAATATTACGGCCAACGATGACCTTCCTTTTAATTTCACATATACGGTCGTTGTGCACACAGTACTCCATGGAGTCGCGAATCAATAAAACACAAAAGTGTAAGAGAAATGCTCAGGAAACTTAAATACGAATCTTTGGAGGAAAGACAAAGTCATGATGTAACCCTATTGGGTAAATTTAGAGAAAGAGTATTTTTGTGCTGCCATTATGCTGCTAGCAACATATAACTCTCGTATGGATCCTGAAAATGCACTGCCTCTACAGTATGAACTGTTCAGTGGGCTCCGGAGTATATACACTTCCTTAGAAAAAGAGTAAAGGACCTAGAACACATGGCCGGATGTCACTGTAACTCCATAAACGTACACACCATCAGGATATATGTACATGATTTGAGTTACAATTCTCTATGAGAGATACCCCTCCCGCCGGAGATTCGAGTCCTCCCTCGGGCAAGGGTGGGTTTGTGTCGTCCGTAGAATAAGTTAGTTTAAGTAGTGTGTACGTCTAGGGACCGATAGCCGCAGCAGTTTGGTCCCTTAGAAATTCACACACATTTGAACATTTGTGACAGAAAGAATGGTAACTTGAGTGAATTAGTGTTGTTCGTGTTCAGTGTTGTTACAAGGCCTAGTAGAGTGTCCAAGGAACACGAACAGCATCAGACATTGAGTGATAACTGGCAGCAGCTTGCTCATATGACACAGCGATATTAATAACTAACAGAGTCTAAGACGGGCGTCACTGGGTCCCAATTTTGCAGGATGTTCAAATGTTTCTATATCTGGATTTATGAGGCATTCGGATGTGACAATGACCCGATGTGGGCCAGCATGGGAATGTGAGGGCAGGCGTACTCTTCATCAACATTTTGGTCGACCATGTCTGGCCCTCACAAGAGAGGACAGCGGTATTGCACCCCATGCACATCTAACGGTATTGTGACCCAAGCCATTCGAGAAGAGCAATGGATTCCTTGCAACATTCTCCATCATAATGCACCTTTGGTTAGAGTCTATCAGCAGCCAGGCTATGGAATTACCTTCTCATTAGTATGATGCTGTTATCACCACAATACATACTGCTGCATTTTGGAGTAGTGCCGTATCTGGGAAGCATGGCCTGCTGTTGATTGATGTGGCCTCTTGTTCAGTGATGAATCACGGTTCTGCACCCAAATAATCATTGTCGGCGAGTATGGTGACGACCTGGGAAGAGGTCCCATTTTTTCAATGTTTTGGAGAGGCACAAAGGTGCTACTCTTCGCCTTATGGTGAGAGAAGTCATAGGGTATAACTTCAGGTCACGGCTGGTTGTGAGTCAGAGAACTCTGAAAGCAAATGAGTTACCTCTCGTGCGACAGTATCGTGGTGTCCTTTTTCAACAGGACAATGCCTGTTCTGATATGGCATGTGTCTCTATGACCTCTTTGCATGATCTGAGGTGCTCTGGCTGTTAGTAAGATCCCCAAATCTGCCCCTGATAGATCGTATGTGGGACCAGCTCGTACGGCAAAATGGTTCAAATGGCTCTGAGCACTATGGGACTCAACTGCTGAGGTCATTAGTCCCCTAGAACTAAGAACTAGTTAAACCTAACTAACCTAAGGACATCACACACATCCATGCCCGAGGCAGGATTCGAACCTGCGACCGTAGCGGTCTCTCGGTTCCAGACTGCAGCGCCAGAACCGCGCGGCCACTTCGGCCGGCTTCGTACGGCAACTCCGACTCATTGGCAGTATCCAGAATGACAAAGAGCATTCACAGCAGCTGTGGGTCACCTTGCCACAGGTGAGGCTACAACGGCTTTGTGACGCCCTCCGCAACTGAACCACTGCATGCATACAGGCCAGAGAGGAGGAGGAGGAGGAAATTAGTGTTTAACGTCCCGTCGACAACGAGGTCATTAGAGACGGAGCGCAAGCTCGGGTGAGGGAAGGATGGGGAAGGAAATCGGCCGTGCCCTTTCAAAGGAACCATCCCGGCATTTGCCTGAAGCGATTTAGGGAAATCACGGAATCCAGGCCAGAGAGAGCACGACGTCATATTTATAAGGGGGCTAACACAGTCCAGTACTTTGTAAATGTGATTTTATAATCACTAAATAAACATCCCATACCCTCTTAATCCCTGAAGTTTCATTTTGTTTCCTACTCCCCCTGCGATTACTTAATTTTGGCCAGGTGGTGTATAGACATGTAGACTCTGATTCATAGAATTCATACACTAAAAGCCGGGAAAGCAGATAGTTGATATCCAGCCCAGGTAACAATAACAGGGAAGAAGCTGTTGTCAGCCCAAGTTGACGTGTAAGGATATCATTTTGACATCAATAAAGCAAGTGTGCGATGAGCACGGAATAACCATAGATGTCACAAGCCATCACGAAAATACTTGCTAACGAACGTCTGTTTTTATTGTGGGTCTGACATTCGTTCCTATCTGGAACGGTTAAAAGTGGTTGCTGGGGAGGGAAAACACTGAAAGTACGTTTTTATGTTAGATGCTAACACCAAATTTGCACTCTGACTGAGCCGTGCAGCGAAAGAAAAATTTGTGAAACTGGTCGACACTGTTACCGAACTGTAGCTCGAAGTGTTAAACAGATCAGTTCTCACATCACTGAATCACAACAGAACAGAAGAAGACACAAACACAAATGTTACTTTGGCAAAACTTTACGTCTCCTGGAGACATGGAGATGAGCGAGTCCTGCTGGCAGCTGGCACAGTTTGATTTACGGCCAGTCGGGCGAAGGGGGGGGGGGGGGGGAGGGAGGGGGGTGGCCGAGCGGTTCTGGGCGCTAAAGTCCGGGACCGCGCGACCGCTACGGTCTCAGGTTCGAATCCTGCCTCGGGCATGGATGTGTGTGATGTCATTAGGTTAGTTAGGTTTAAGTAGTTCTAAGTTCTAGGGGACTGATGACCTCAGAAGTTAAGTCCCATAGTGCTCAGAGCCATTTGAACCATTTTTTGATTTAGGACACCAGGAAAATGAATTGCAACCTACTGTGAGAAAATTTCAAACATAGGTAACTGAACTCACGGCTTAAAATGAAGAGCTAGCGCAGATAATTGAGTTCAGATCCAGTTAAAAGTCATACCATAATCTCATATGCAGCAATGATAACAATAGACAAAACAGCATTTAGAACTAATTTCTATAGAATAATTATTACTTAAAATATGATTACATTTAACAGAAATGAATAATGAGCACCCACTGACGATGGCAAAATAGTGCTGAAGCATGGTTGAGTTTATACAGAAAAGCAATTATCTGCATAACAGGCGGAAGTGAAATCCAGTAACTGAATATAGTTTGCTGTATACTCCACACTGGAACTGTTACTGCCCGTCTTAAATGGATGACAACATAAAGCGGGAACCATTTTTACCTATGTACGAGGGCGTGCTGAAAAGTAATGCCTCCAAATTTTGTTGTGAAAACCGATACAGCTTTTTAAATACAATAAACTTTATTAACTTTCTACATCCTTACTCTTCATTTCAAAATATTTCTTTTTGAACGTAGTCACACTAGTGAAGAATAACCACTATGTGATCAAAAGTATCCGGACATTAACAAAACCAAACGTTTTTCGTATTAGGTGCATTGTGCTGCCACCTACTGTCGGGTACTTAATATAAGCGACCTCTGTATTCATTAGACATCGTGTGAGAGGAGAATGGGGCGCTCCGCAGAACTCACGGACTTCGAACGTGGTCAGGTGACTGGGTGTCACTTGTGTCATACGTCTGTACACGAGATTTCAAACCTCCTAAACATCGCTAGGTCCACTGTTTCAGGTGTGATAGTGAAGTGGAAACGTGAAGGGACACTTACTGCACAAAAACGTACAGGTCGAACTCGTCTGTTGACTGACAGAGACCGCCGACAGTTGAAGAGGGTCGTAATGTGTAATAGACAGACATCTATCCAGACCATCACACAGGAATTCCGAACTGCATCAGGATCCACTGCAAGTACTATGGCAGGTAGGCGGGAGGTGAGAAAACTTGGATTTCATGGTCGACCGGCTGCTCATAAGCCACACATCACGCCGGTAAATGCCAAACGACGCTTTGCTTGGGCTTGGTGTAAGGAGCGTAAACATTGGACGATTGAACAGTGGAAAAACGGTGTGTGGAGTGACGAGTCACGGTACAGAATGTGGAGATCCGATGGCAGAGTGTGGATATGGCGAATGCCCGTTGAACGTCATCTGCCAGCGTGTGTAGCGCCAACAGAAAATTCGAAGACGGTGGTGTTACGGTGTGGTCGTGGTTTTCATGGAGGGTGCTTGCACCCCTTGTTGTTTTGCGTGGCACCATCACAGAACATGCATACATGGATGCCTTAAGCACATCCTGCCTTCCCACTGTTGAAGATCAGTTCGGGGATGGAGATTGCTTCTTTCTACACGATCGAGCACCGGTTCATGATGCACGGCCAGTGTCGGAGTGGTTACACGAGAATAACATCCCTGTAATGGACTGGCCTGCTCAGAGTCCTCACCTGAATCCTATAGAACACCTGTGAGATGTTTTGGAACGCCGACTTCGTGCCAGGCCTCACCGACTGACATCGATACCTCTCCTCCGTGTAGCATTCCGTGAACAATGGGCTGCCATTCCGCAAGAAACCTTCTAGCACCTGATTGAACGTATGCCTGCGAGAGTGGAAGCTGTCATCAAGGCTAAGCGTGGGTCAGCACAGTACTGAATTGCAGCATTACCGATGGAGGGCGCCACGAACTTGTAAGTCATTTTCAGCCGGGTGTTCGGATACTTTAGATCACATAGTGTATTTCTCTCAACGAGAAACCGTTTAGTTGATACCATCAGTGTAGACTGTAAGAGTCGGCTGACGGAGCCACAGCCGGCCGGAGTGGCCGAGCGGTTCTACGCGCTACAGTCTGGAGCCGCGCGACCGGTACGGTCGCAGGTTCGAATCCTGCCTCGGGCATGGATGTGTGTGTTGTCCTTAGGTTAGTTAGGTTTAAGTAGTTCTAGGGGACTGATGACAACAGCAGTTAAGTCCCATAGTGCTCAGAGCCATTTGAACGGAGCCACAACGTCACCTCTACATGCACTGCCTAATCACTGTTAGAGTGAAGTGTTCGAAAGTGTACTTTAAATTTTGGAAACAGATGAAAATGGGATGGAGCCTAGACGGGACTGTATGGTGGATGATCGATGACAATGAACCAAAGCTGTCGGATTGTTGCAGATGTCGCTGTGCTCGTGTGTGATTCGGCATTGTCATGCTGAAGGAGAGAGTGCTACATATGTGGACGGACA
This sequence comes from Schistocerca serialis cubense, assembly GCF_023864345.2. Classification (NCBI taxonomy): domain Eukaryota; kingdom Metazoa; phylum Arthropoda; class Insecta; order Orthoptera; family Acrididae; genus Schistocerca; species Schistocerca serialis. Next base: position 464,050,128 of record NC_064640.1, on the reverse strand, counting down.
CTTCGAATTCAGGCTTTTAGTATTCTGAGAGGCTCACAGTACTTTGAACAGTTTATGGTGTTGCCGTCATTAATGAATTCCAAATGCACCACATCTTGAGCATACCAGAAAGCTGTGAGCATGTCTGTGGCTGCTGACGACATGGCCTTAACCTTTTTTGGCGTCGGTGTGATAATTTGTGGCGAAACTCCGTTGATTCTCACTTGTCTTCGGGGTGAAATGGTGAACCCTGTTTCCATCACCTACCACAGTGTTATTAAAGAACTCATCACCCTCACGTTCAAAACGCAAAAGAAATTGTTGGCAGGCGTCCAATCTTCTCCGTTTCATGTCAGGAATGAACATTCGAGACACCTTGCACATAGTTTTCTGTAACGCGGTTCTGCAATGATGTCCTGTAAACGTTTTCGTGATATGCCACACTTACCTGGAAGCTGTGCCTGTTTTATCCCAACGATTTTCCCTGATGAGTGCATCAATCCGATTCCGATGAGTCTCGTCGGTTGCCGTACGCGGTCGTCCACTCCATTCCGAGCTCTGTCACACACGTTGAGGTTACTAGTAGCAGTAGTTTTATTCATCTGTAAATCTCTTTTACAGAGATACTGAACGTGACATTGTATTGCAATTTAAGAACAGCAAAAATAAAGTTACCCATATGCACAGACAGTTACAGACTTACAGATCAAGTAAGATAAAGATAGGACAGGCAGTCGGCTGCGGTATTATAGTAGGAACGATCCCGGCATTTACTCGGGGTAGTTTAAGGAAACCACAGAAAACCTTAATCATGAAGGCTGGATGAAAACTGGAGCCTCCACCCTCCTGAATACAAGGCCACTCTTTTTTGAGCACTGCTACACTCTTCTGTTTGTCCCTAGTTTACAATCTCAACATCTACATCAATACTCCTCAATTCACCGTACAGCGCTTGGCGGAGAGCACTCCGTACCACTAATAGTCTATGCTTTCCTGTTCCACACGAAAACAGAACGAGGGAAAAACTACTGTCTTTATGCATCCGTATGAACCCTGATTTATCGTATCTTATATTCATGATTCTTACGCGCATTGTTTGTTGGAGGCAGCAAAATCTTTTTGCAGTCAGCTTCAAATGGCGGTTCTCTAAATTTTCTCAATAGTGTTCCTCGAAAAGAATGTCGCCTTCCCTCCAGGGATTCCCATTTGAGTTCTCAAAGCATCTCCGTAACACTTGCTTGTTGTTCGAACCTACCAGTAAGAAATCCAGCTGCCTACGTCTGAATTACTTCGATGTCTTCCTTTAATAGGACCTGGTACGGATCCCAAACACTCGAGCAGTATCCAAAAACGTGTCGCACTAGCGTCCTATATGCGGTCTACTTTGCAGGTGAACCACACGTTCCATGAATTCTCCCAATACACCGAAGTCGACCATTGCCTTTCATATTCCAATCCTCACATGCTCATTTAATTTCACATCGCTTTGCAACGTTACGTCCAGGTCATTAAACGACGGGACTATGTCAAGCAGGACAATACTGATGATGAATCTGGACTTTACAGGTTTGTTTTTCTGACTCATCCACATGAACTTATACTTTTCTACATTCAGAGCTGGCTTCCATTAAACACAACAAACAGAAAACTTTTCTAAGTCATTTTGTTGCCTCCTACAGTCACTCAACGACGACACCTGACCGTACACCACAGCATCATGAACAAACACACGCAGACGTCTGCCCACCCTATCCATCAAATCATTTGGATGTATAGAGAATAGCAGCGGTCCTGTCACGCTTCCCTGTTGCACTCCTGGCGATATCCTTGTCTCTTATGAACATTCGCCGTCGAGGACAACATACCGTCTTTTATAACTCAAGAAGTCTGCAAGCCACTCACATATCTGAGAATCTGTTCATAAACTCGTACCTTCTTCAACAGCCTTCAATGGGCCACTGTGTCAAATGATTTTCGGAAATCTAGAAATGTGAAATATGGCTGTTCCCCTTCATCCATAGTTCTCAGTGTATCATGTGAGAAAAGGGTAAGCGGATTTTTCCACGACCGATGGTTTCTAAAACCATGCTGATTAGTGGACGTAAGCTTCATGCTCTGAAGAGAGTTCATTACATTCGAACTGAGAATATGTTCAAGGATTCTGCAACAAACCAATATTAGGGATATTGGTCTTACTTTTGTTGGTCCGTTCTTTAGCCCTTCTCATACAGGAGTCACCTGCGCTTTTTTCCTGTCGCTAGGGACTTTACGCTGGCGGAGAGATTGACGGTAAATGTAAGCTAATTAAGGGGCCAATGCCATAAAGTACTCTTTGGAAAACCGTAGTGTTTTACAGGTAAGTTGTTTTGTCATGAAACAGGCTAATGTTACACTGTTCATTCATTTCACATTCCCAGTCACTGCTCACACTACATACGCATTATTTCATAATGTTACACACACTGTCAGCTGATGTCATGACCATATTGTGCAGCGCAGCTCCCCATTTGCTAGACTGAAAAACTGATTCAGCATCCCTCTACGAGTTAGATGTTAAGCACAGAAAGAGGATAAGGTGTAAGTATTATACAATGCATAACTTTAGGGACAAGTTTCCCCAAAATAAGTAGAAGGAAGAAAAAAATATGGTGTGAAATTGTTATGTGGAATGCTATATGTCGTGCTATAGCTATAATTATTTATTTGTGTTAGATTTCTTACCAACTCCTACTCTGTATTATCTAAGTAATCCTTCAATGCATAGAATGTACAGCTTAACAGGTATTTTTAATTATTTTTTTAAACAAGTTTGTTTTAACAGCGTCTTTCATCTCCTTTGGTGATTTATTGCAAAGTTTTATTCCTTGCTAGAAAATGCTATTTTGAGTTTTATGTTCATTCTTTCTTGGTAAACGCAAGTTCAGTCTAGATCTTGTTCCATAACCATGGATCGAGATGTCTGTGCAGTATTTATCAATGTTATTTTTGATGTGTACAATTGATTGGGATTGGTAAACGTGCCATTAGAGTGCTCTTAAAATCCACTGTTTCGGAGAGATCTTTACAATGAGCTCGACTACTAGCTTTCGTTATTATTTTGATGGCTCTTTTCTCCAGACTGAAAACTGTGTTCATATCTTGTGCATTTGTTCCCCTTAAAAGAATGCCATAGCCAACTGAGTTTACAGACAAATGGTATGTAACTAAAAGACACTGTCTGTCACACACTGATAATAAGACTTTAAAGCCATAACATGCTGATGACATTCCGTTTGCAATTATACGAGGGGCGTTCAGAAAGGAAGCTCCGATCGGTCGCGAAATGGAAACAACTATGAAAATCCGATAAAGCTTTGCACAGATGTGTTGGGTAGTGTCTCTAGTATTACCCCAGTTAGCATCACGTCGCTCTTCTCATTTCTGAGCTCGCAGTGAGTGCGTAAAGATGTCTAGAAAATAGTGTCTGCCGCCAAGTACGAGGGCCTGGTGAGAAATTTCGCCTGAAGCTATGCAGCTAACATTACACAACTGTCGTGCTGTTTCGTCTTCACTACAATTCTCAGCCGCATTCTGCAGGGGCAATGAAGATGCTCCTGCATCGTTTTCAAATGGAAATGTCAGATTATCCACAATACAGTCCGCAATTGTCTCCCCCTGAGTTTCATCTCTGGTCACATGAACCGCTGTCTTTGAAGACAACATTTTGACACAGACAACGAGGTGTAGGCCAGCGTGGAGAATTGGCGGAAAGCACTGGCAGCTGCCTTCTATGATGAGGCTATTGAAAAGTTGGTACAACGCTATGACAAAAGTCTAAGTCAGAACGGCGACTACGTAGAGAAGTAGCTGAAAGGTGTAGCTAATTGTTACAAGTAAAACATTTCTGATGTTCACTGTGGTTTCAATTTGGCAATCAATCGGAGCTTACTTTCTGAACAGGCCTCGTATTTATGTGTTCACACCACTTCAGCTAAGAATCAGTATTCATTACTAGAAATATTACATTTATTACACAGTCCATAGAGGTGACATTTACGTTTAATTTAACTATCTCATTATCTTTCTTCAAATTGAAACTCATGGTATTTCTTTCCTTTATATTCAGCGTCACTTTATTGCTTATTGACCAGTTGTAAACTTCCTTGACCTTTTCATTTACTTTCTCAGCAAGAAGTCCTATTGTTTTCTCAGTGACTATAATTTTAGTGTCATCAGCAAAGAGAATTTTTTCCCCGTGATTAACACTGCTGTGAAAGTCGTTGATGTATATGAGGAATAATATTGGTACTAAAATGCTACCCAGCGGATCTCCAACATTCATGCATTTTGGATCTGATAAGTATTTTATCAAACGTTTACACTTATTTGAGGTATGTGTTATATCTTCTCCTTGTAAGTCTCTACTACACATGATCGGAACCAGTCATTAGCTACACATCTTACTCCTAATGCTTCTAGCTTAATTTAGTAGAATATTATGGTCAGCACTATGAAAAGTCTTAGAAAGATATTAAAATATGCATCATGTACCACCTATGTGAAATCTACTGTGGCTGATTGCGTACTCCTACGGCTTCAGAAACCAAACTGTAATTCACTTAAAAAGTTGTATTAATTTTAGTAATTCATTAATCTGTTTTCATAATATTTCGCATTATTTTTTAGAATGGCGCTAGCATGGAAATGGGCCAATAGGTTTCTGTGCCATCTGCGTTACCTTTCTTAGCCGAGGTTTAACTGTATAATTCTTGCCTGTTTTAAATTCCCTGGAAATTTGACAGATGTGAAGGATTCGTTTATAGCATTTGTTAAGGGAGCTTGTTTACTCTCTATGCATCCTTTCGGTACACACAATGTTACTTCTTCAAACCCTATGCGCTTTTTATTTTTTAGCTTTTGTACAGTTTTACTGTCTTCATGCTCTGTAGTTGGCAGTAACATCACTGTATTTAGTGCATAATTATTTACAGGTGTTATATTTGTTTTTGAGAATTTTTGCTATAACTTCTGTGGTGTCACCGCCAGACACCACACTTGCTAGGTGGTAGCCTTTAAATCGGCCTCGGTCCGGTAGTATACGTCGGACCCGCGTGTCGCCACTGTCAGTGATTGCAGACCGAGCGCCACCACACCGCAGGTCTAGAGAGACTTCCTAGCACTCGCCCAGTTGTACAGCCGACTTTGCTAGCGATGGTTCACTGACAAATTACGCTCTCATTTGTCGAGACGATAGTTAGCATAGCCTTCAGCTACGTCATTTGCTACGACCTAGCAAGGTGCCATTATCAATTGCTATTTATCTTGTGATGCATGTACTGTCAGACCGATGTTCACCAATTAAGGATTAAAGTTAAATATTCCAGAAGCTACGTACTATTTTTGCTACTATAAAAACCTTGTCATTTTCCAGACCTCACGCCATCCTGCGTGAGCTTAAACGCGTGCCCTTCGGCCCCCCGTCCTCGTGGATTGGCTGTCTTGCCAGTCCACAACAGTTTGGCGACGAGGAAGGGATCAAACTGTTAATTGGTGAACATCGGTCTGACGGTACATGCATCACAAGATAAATAGCAATTGATAATGGCGCCTTGCTAGGTCGTAGCAAATGATGTAGCTGAAGGCTATGCTAGCTATCGTCTCGGCAAATGAGAGAGTAATTTGTCAGTGAACCATCGCTAGCAAAGTCGGCTGTACAACTGGGCGAGTGCTAGGAAGTCTCTCTAGACCTGCCGTGTGGCAGCGCTCGGTCTGCAATCACTGACAGTGGCGACACTCGGGTCCGACGTATACTACCGGACCGCGGCCGATTTAAAGGCTACCACCTAGCAAGTGTGGTGTCTGGCGGTGACACCACAACTTCTCTGCAATACTTGAAAAAATGATCATTCCCATAATCTGTTAGGTGGTGTGGATCATTTATCACTTTATTCACCATCCTTATCAGTAAGTTATTATATCTTTGTTTTTCTCTCCCTGTTTCCTTTTCTGTGACATCCCAGGGTGCTTTTCCTTTATTCTCTGCATTTTTTTGTCATTAAATGACATTTTTGTAGCGGTCATCACCAGTTTATTAACATTTCTGTGCCTATGATAGGAATTTAATAATTATAGCTCATTATGACTTTTTCATGGAATTGAGGTACTGGAGAGTTTGGGAGTACCTTCTGTTGTAGCGGTCATCACCAGCTTATTAACATTTCTGTTCCTATGATAGGAATTTAATAATTATAGCTCATTATGACTTTTTCATGGAATTGAGGTACTGAAGAGTTTGGGAGTACCTTCTGTTAGCCATTTGTTTTTGTGAGACATTGATCCCGATGTGGATGCTTTTTAAATGCCTTTTCAAAGTTTATTTTAAATAATGCTAAGATTTTAGATAATTTCACACTTACATTGGTTTCTCTATACTGTTCGTCCCAGCTTAGTTTTGCTAGTTCTTTGGAAAATCTTGTATTTTGATTTCTTTTAAGTGTCTTTCGTAGGCTTGCAGTTTGAGGAATTTTTCCACACCAATTTGTTGTTGTTATTTTGCAGAAATTTCCTGAAGTCCCAAGATATTTTACAGTTAAATCACTCTTTTTCTAAAAAAAAATGGCTCTAATCACTATGGGACTTAACATCCGAGGTCATCAGTCCCCTAGACTTTGAACTACTTACACCTAACTAACCTAAGGACATCACACACATCCATCTCGGAGGCAGGATTCTAACCTGCGACCGTAGCAGCAGTGCCACTTTTTCTGTCTGTCTTTGTGGCCACATGGTCAATTACTGATGCACTCACTGTAGTAACACTTGTTGCGCTATTGACCAACAGATATGTGCCAAGACACGGAAAAATATTTGAGAGGTTGCAATTAGTTTCATTTATGATATATATGTTTATATTTACGCCCTCTCACAATATTTTGTTGACTTTTGTACTTGAGAATTTATCTAGAATTTCTGTTCATTTACCACTGGGAGATCGAAACACATACAATATCACTAATTTCATGGTGTTAACAAGCCCTGTTAGTTCAATAGCTGACATTTCAAAGTGTTTTCATTCACTTTTTGTACTAAAGTCAGTCTTGATTTCAACTTTGTTCCTTTTCTGATACAATATATGATATCCACCCTTTGAAGTGATCCTAAAATAAGAGTCCGTCCTTTGATACAGTGATAATACTACATGTTAGATTTCTGATTCTGTATACCAGTGCTAAGTTCAAAGATTGGAGCTCAACTTGAAATTGTTATTTTTTTTTTATTGGTTGCATGTTTCGGTGCGTTATTATCAAGCCTGTGAAATGCTTTTTCCATTGATCTCTTTTTCTCTATGACACTTACTGTGTGTGTCACTAGGTGTGTTAGAACATATTTTGTGAGTAATTGTTTCAGAATGTGTTAAACTGCTAGAAATATTCTGTAGGCGGGAGAACCCGTTGTCAGACTTCATCCTAAAAAAGAGCTACTTCCCCTCACTGCGACAACAGGTATTTGACCATGTGTAGCCCGACATCCACTCTCTACACTTTCATCAATCAACTGTATCAGTCTTCCTGCCCAGGCCATTTTAGGTGTAGGTTATGCCAAGTGGAACTTCATTTATTGATATTACCGACAGGCTCCAGAACAATATGCGCAAGGTCGGTCGCCATCAGAGCCATCTCTAACCCCACATTAATCCGCCTTAGGGCACCACTAAGGTGTGGCTGATCATGAAGCTGGGCCAGCTCAACAAGGTTTATATTGGTGCCACGTCTCAGGGAAACTACCTTGTCCAGGTCGCGACCTATGCCATTTGCCCACCCATGTCCAAACTGTTTCACCGCCCACCCACTACCAATACATGATTCCCATTGGAAAAATCCATACATAAAGACCTTAAATAATCAATTATTTGACCTAGCCCTGCATTTGGTTTGAAAATTTTGGTGATGTGGTGCACTTCCCTAAGCTCTCACATATTAGAGGGCCTATACCTCGCCTATGGCTACTACCTAGCAGCAGCACTACGTTCTCCCTGGCACTTGGCACGTTCGTAGCCTTCCTGAAATCAGCACAAGTGCGCTGTACATATCTTCTCCTAGTCCTATCTGAGGTCCTTCACCACATAACTCTGGCAATGATAAATACTTGTTTTTAGTGTTGATAATGAAACCATCAGGTCACGTTCTCTTCCACCCTAATCTTCCCATCAGTGGCCAGCTTCTTCATTATGAGCAAGAACAACCCAACGTCGCACTTTACTAATGTCGATATAGTCGTAACTGTACACAGCTATCATTCTTCTACGGATTTCAATTGGAGACATGTTTCCTGCAGTTAAAATCTTGATTACAACACGCTGTTTCTCACGCACTGGCGTAGTTACGTTACACACCTCCATCTTACACGCTAAGGTTCGGACCTCTCTATGGGGCAAGGGTTGAACTTGAGCGTCAGTGAGCCGGCCGGAGTAGCCGAGCGGTTCTAGGTGCTGCTGTCTGGAAACGCACGACCGCTACGATTCGAATCATGCCTCGGGCATGGATGTATGTGATGTACTTAGTTTAGTTAGGTTTAAGTAATTCTAAGTTCTAGGGGACTGATGACCTCAGGAGTTAAGTCTCATAGTGCTCAGAGCATTTTGAACAATTTTTTGAGCGTCAGTGAAGCAGGAAATTCAACCGAGTAATATGCATGACACGTAATACTTCAGTTGATATTGCGAACAGAATAACAAATGGGAGTCATTACTTTTCAGTACACGCTCATGCTGTTGCTCTTTAATTAGTCAAAAACATTTAATAGTTCTGCGATGGAAGTGAAAAATCAATTAAAGTTTCATAACAGCAACCAGACGAGAAAAGAAGGAAAGAAGGAGAGTTATAAGAGATGAACACTAGAAGAGATTAGCTAGGTTAGACTTTAATATTTGGTTAATGTCGAGATCAGTAGAGACTAGACACAAGTTCAGTTGGTCAAGGTCGGGGAAATGAAGGAACAGCGGCCTCCACGTGTTGAAATCACAGGAATCTAAATCGGGATTGTCAAACATTGAAATGCAAAGTGATCAATAAATTCATTAACAGATATGAAAAGGATGTATAACAGAATGATCGTATTTACTGCACAGATGCCTAAAATCAATCGAGATGAACTGTTTTATATGTTTGTGCGTACCATTCATAGCGATACGTCACGTTGCGAGAGAAAAATAAGAATATAAGTCGAAAATAGTCGTAATACCAACAGAATTTTATTCGCTTGGGTATCGTGTACAGTGTACGTAGGCGCCAGAACGAAATTTTCAGTTTTCTCTAGATATTATCAACCACTGAAAACTAGAATCCACATTGGCTACCGCGAAATCAAATATTACTCTGTTTGTGCTATAATGTCAGAGACCACTACAGAGTTATAAAACAAATTTCCACTGGAATGTACAGTGAGTGAGAGAATTTGCGAGATTTCTCGCAAACTGCATGTTAACGCAGCGTAACATGCAAGGAGATGAATCTAATGTAATCTAATAATATTGTCTATATACGTGAAGTCGAAAAACTATCCGAACATTGTCAGGCTGTTGTAGATAATGTAGGAGACTATATTGCTGCTGATTTGTATGTTATTGGGTCTACCTGTTGTCTTCAGTTAACTAACAAAAAAAACGCTTCCTGGTCTGCACTGTACTAATATACATGATTTACAACTTATAGTTACAACATTACGAAACAATTCTTTTTAGCAAAAATAAAATATCCCAAATTGTTTTGAATTAGCAGCATAATACGCACTTTCGGCCTCTTCCACGTTCAATCCACAGTTACAATGAAATAGCGTTACTGTACTGCCACGGAAGTATACAAATGAAGCAGTAAGCGTAGAATATAACAAAATCCAATTTAAAAAAATCATTCAGTGCCACAATTATGTTAGTATAATGGAAAGAGGCAGGAGAAACAAGCAACACAAATGGCTAAGTATGCTTCAGTTTCTGTTGGAACGAAGTTCCTGGAATTAAAACCATAAATGTGCTATCTCTATCTCATACATTAAGTGACAATAATTCGGAATATTTAATCTAAATGACAAGAAAATATCGAGTGAATTTACTACGACCATTCGGAACAAAACCAGAAAGAGAGATTCTTATTCAGTTTATGAAAAAATGAATGATATGTCACATTTTAAACTTCATATTTAGAAAAAACTCAAATTTTATAGTTAATTATCTCAATATTTACCACAGTTTTTAATAGATTTGGAAAATTCTATAGTTTCATACACATGTAAGAATAGTTTGTATGCTGCGCAAATTTCATCGAAGAATCTTTCTTACTTATGAAGAAAAGTATACCTATAGCAACAAATGCAGCCAATAGTAAGTGAAAAGATGATGAAATTTCACATGTAAAAAAAATATTTCATTATGTTTTTCAACTTCCACTGCTATGAGTGTGAATCCTGAATCCTTCCTGGTCATGTTGACAAAGTTTTATGGATTTATTTCTAAAAGTGTAGGCAGTGGAAATAAAAATGTCCTGTGGAGCCTTTCAAGCCGGTTCGTTTGACGTCCTACCCCCATTTAAACGAACTGGGAACTAAACAAACCATTCACTGGAAGACATTCGTTGTTTTAGCATCTCCAGAGACTAGTAACATTATGAGTAAATAACATTAATTTTCATATTATATATCTGAAAACAATTTTCCTGATGAATGGTTGCACTGGCACCACCTCTGATACATAGTAACACAAATGAAAAGACAACATAGCACTAATTGTGGATGCCCGAGTTTTGTAATCATTTTTCATATACTGCAGAAAACGTACACTCGTAGTTTCAAACAGTAAAAGCAAACTATGCTAGGGAATTTTTCGCAATTACCGAAAAATTGGACTCAAAAGCTGCGAAGATACTTGAGCAAGTTCGTCATTGCAGTGCAAGTTAGATTCCAGATTCTGATAGCGTGCAAGGAGAAGCAATTGTGATGAGAGTGTGAAACAGGGAACCAAAACTGCGGAACATTATGTGTCAAATATGTCAGTCTTACGCAAAACTGTCATTCATTCTAAAAAACCAAAGAGGCGAAAAGTATCATCAACTCGTAATGATTACATTTTAACTGTTGGTGATGCAGTGTCAATAACAGCGAAAAGCGACTCATAAATAAGCTTTTCAGTTATCGGAGAGCTTAAGACATAGTGGGACCAAAGTAACAAGAAGGTCAACGTGCGATGGAATTTCTATGCACTATCTTACAGTTGGCGCATTTTGTTCGTCGTTTGTTTCTCGTTTATTTCACACTAACGATCCCTCTAGGCTTTCACGTCGTTAATATGTGAATTATCGAGGTGCAGTTTTGAAAACAGACTGATATATTAAATATTACGACATTTGTGGCCGTATTTGACTCAAAGGACAACGCTAACCGAAATTCCTCCCCCAGGGGGTCCACAACTCTTTTGTGGATACGTGTGTAGCGAGCACAGGACCCCGAGCTAATGTGGCCTTCCTTCCTTTCCGGGCTGCATACCTTCCCATTCCGCAGCTTTCCCCATCCCCCATCTTCGCCCACCCCCCTCACCTCCGCCTCTTTCCTTCCATTTCTCCCCCTCTGGGAGTATGTTTTGTGCCCACGTCCGGAGACGGACGCTCGAAAATAACACATTCCTTGCTTTCTCTGTTTGCCAGTCTTCGTCCTTCCTTTGTCCTTCTCTTTTCCTTACCTCTTCTCTTTTCCCTTTTCTCCGCTGTGGCGTTTGAGACCTCTCTTCTTTCCTTTCCCTTTGTTTTTCCCTTTCTCTTTTATCCTCCCTGTGCGTGTCTGAAGGCCGACCCACGCATTTCCATGCATAGCCGGTGACGGGGTAACGCATAATTCCCCACCCCGGGTAGACAGGTAGGAGATCTAAGTACCCCCTGGTAACGGCCAGGCCGATGGAGGGGTGATTACCTGAGCTGATACCTTCCAAAAGTGCCGATTGGTCCCTCCGTCCGTTTCTCTTAATCATGGGGGATACTTCTGCAATGGTTTCCTCATCTTCTACTATGTCTGCTCACAAGTGTAAAGGTCCAGCTCGTGGTCGTGCGGTAGCATTCTCGCATCCCGCGCTCGGGTTCCCGGGCTCGATTCCCGGCGGGGTCAGGGATTTTCTCTGCCTCGTGATGACTGGGTGTTGTGTGATGTCCTTAGGTTAGTTAGGTTTAAGTAGTTCTAAGTTCTAGGGGACTGATAACCATAGATGTTAAGTCCCATAGTGCTCAGAGCCATTTGATCCATTTGATCCACAAGTGTAAGTTCAATGAGTCTCAGCCACAGACAGTTCTTCCATCATTGTCACAGTTCCTTATTCTTTCTCGGTCTGACGAAGGTCACGACTTCTCCACGATCAACCGTTTCATTATTCAGAAAGGTGTCAACGCAATTGCCGGTCCTGTAAAGTCTTGTTCCATATCACGGAATGGCACCTTCTTGTTAGAAACAGTCAGTACCCTCCAGGCAAAAAAATTGCTGCGTACGTCACTGCTCCACACCTTCCCTGACCGGGTGAAAGTGCACTGCACTTTAAATTCCTCACGCGGAGTCGTTTATACACGCTCCCTCTACGGATTGTCTGATGAGGAAATTCAACACTACCTGTCTGACCAGGGCGTAATGGCTGTTCATAGAGTCATGAAAAGGGTTGACATGAACATCATTCCAACCCATACTGTCTTCTTGATATTTGACAAAGTTCAACTCCCATTGAACATAAAGGTGGGCTATGAGATAATTTCCGTTCGCCCCTACGTCCCAAACCCTACGCGTTGCTATCGGTGTCAGTGGTTCATTCATACCAGCCAGTCCTGTTCCAACCTGGCCAAATGTGTTGCGTGTGGCAAGGATGCCCATGAGGGTGCTTGTCCACCTCCATCCCCTGTTGCATTGACTGTATGGGTGACCACGCTGCTTCCTCTCGAGATTGCCCTATTTTTAAAGACAAAAAGCTCATTCAGGAAATCAGAGTGAAGGAAAAGGTGTCGACCTTTGCTGCTCGAAAATTATTCGCCAGTCGAAAGCCCACTGTGCCTCAGACAGGAAAACACAGCACTGTCCTTGCCTCTCCTCGGTCAACAAAGGAGGCGGCCACGCAGACTTGTGATCTCACCTTTAGTGACACAGTCGTCAGATCGGCCAGCGCAAAGATCGCCCGTTCAACCTCCCCACTTTCGCCTGCTCACTCTATGGCTCACCCTTCATCGGGTTCTGCTAAGTCTCGATCTCAAAAGTCAGACACCCGGACTTCCAAAAAAGAGCATACTCGTGAAGATTTTTTACGGACCCCAACTTCACAACCATCGGTTCCTCCTTCATCTAAGTATCATGTTTCCAAGAAGGCTAATATGAAACCCAGTTCCTCTCTTTCTCCGCCACGACGTGTCTCATCTACAGCACCACCTGGCGGTAACCGCCCTCGGCCATCTTCTGTGTCGCCAAGGCGCACTGCTGGCGGCCGATCAACCGGCCGATCGCTGGTGGCAGGAGCTGTTCCTGAACAACCTATGGATCAGGATCTTCTGCCTTCGGCTGAGTGCCGTTCCACGCTGTCAGTCGCAAGCTCTGAGCAGTAGTTGAGCTGACGGCAACCTTGGTCACATTCTTCCATTTTCTGTCCACCCTATGTCCAATATCCATTGGAATATCCGCGGCATTCGAGCCAATCGGGATTAATTGACGATCCTCTTACGATCCTACTCGCCGGTCATCTTCTGTCTTGAGGAAACAAAGCTGCGTCCCCATGATCGCTTTGTTTTCCCCCAATTTCAGTCAGTCCGATTTGATCTCCCCTCTGTTGAAGGGACTCCAGCACATGGAGGACTCATGATTCTTCTCCATGGTACTCTCCATTATCACCCAATCCCCTTAAACACTCCCTTCCAAGCAGTCGCTGTCTGTCTTTCCCTTTCTGGATACACCTTCTCTCTTTGTACTGTATACATTTCATCGTCCACACCAATGGCACGTTCTGATCTCCTTCATCTTCTTGGTCAGCTTCCACCCCCCTATTTGCTGGTTGGGGACTTCAGTGCCCACCACCCGCTTTGGGGATCTCCATGTCCTTGTCCGTGTGGCTCACTATTGATAGACGTCTTCCACCAAGCGGATCTTGTTTGCCTCAACACTGGGGACCCTACATTTTTGTCTGCCTCCACGACAAATTTCTCTCATTTGGACCTTTCGGTCGGTACTGTTCCGCTAGCTCGGCGCTTCGAATGGTTCGCCCTTGCTGATACACACTCGAGTGACCACTTTCGCCCGCATCTCGTGGTCGTGCGGTAGCGTTCTCGCTTCCCACGCCCGTGTTCCCGGGTTCGATTCCCAGCGGAGTAAGGGATTTTCTCTGCCTCGTGATGGCTGGGTGTTCTGTGATGTCCTTAGGTTAGTTAGGTTTAAGTAGTTCTAAGTTCTGGGGGACTGATGACCATAGATGTTAAGTCCCATAGTGCTCAGAGCCATTTGAACCATTTCACCACTTTCCATGTGTCCTTCGATTGCAGCAACAACTGCCATATATGCGCCCGAGACGCTGGAAGTTTGCCCAAACCGACTGGACACTTTTTTCGTCTCTAGCGACATTCGATGACCGTCACTTTCCTAGCGTCGATGATGAGGTCACTCATATTACAGACGTTATTCTTACAGCTGCGGAACGTTCAATACCTCGCACCTCCGAATTGCCCCGGCGCCCCCCAGTTCCTTGGTGGAACGAGGCATGCCGTGACGCAATACGTGAGCGTCGACGTGCTCTTCGCGTTTTCAGACACCATCCTACTTTGGCCAACTGTATCCGCTATAAGCAGTTCCGTGCGCGGTGCCGTCGCGTCATCCGCGATAGCAAGAAGGCAAGCTGGGACTTCTTTACTAGCTCATTTAACACCTTCACTCCCTCCTCGGAAGTCTGGAGTCGGATTCGACGGTTATCAGGCGCGCCTAGTTCCTCCCCGGTCTCTGGGCTCACTGTCGCGCATGATACATTAGTGGACCCCGTCGCAATTTCTAACACATTGGGTCAACACTTTGCTGAGATTTCGAGCTCTTCAAATTACCTGCCAGCGTTTCTCCCGAAGAAACGTGCAGCGGAAGTGCGACCTCTTGCTTTCTCCTCTCAAAATCGCGAAAGCTACAATACTGTTTTCTCCATGCGGGAACTCCAACATGCACTCTCTTCTTCTCGCTCCTCTGCCCCAGGACCGGATGGTATCCACATCCAAATGTTGCTGCATTTATCATACCATAGTCTGTGTTACCTCCTTCGCCTTTATAATCGAATTTGGACCGACAGCACTTTTCCCAGACGATGGCGGGAAGCTATCGTCGTTCCTGTTCCAAAACCTGGAAAGTACAAACATCTCCCCTCTAGCTATCGCCCCATTCCTCTCACGAGTAGTGTATATAAGGTTTTGGAGCGTATGGTGAACTGCTGTTTAGCTCGGTGGCTGGAGTCTCGCCGTCTTTTAACACCTGCCCAATGCGATTCCCGAAAGCATCGTTCTGCAGTTGACCATCTTGTTGCTCTCTCCACTTATATCATGAACAATTTTCTCCGGAAACTCCAAACAGTAGCAATATTTTTTGATCTGGAGAGAGCATACGATACCTGTTGGAGGACAGGCATCCTCCGAACACTGTTCTCTTGGGGCTTTCGCAATCGGTTGCCCCTTTTTCTTCGCGAATTTATGGCAGAGCCCACATTTAAAGTGCGGGTGAACACTACTCTCTCCCGTACTTTCTCCCAAGAAAACGGGGTACGCCATGGCTCCATGCTAAGTGTTTTACTGTTGGCCATTGCCATAAATCCAATTATGGATTGTCTCCTTCCTGATGTCTCGGGCTCCCTCTTTGTGGACGATTTTGCGATCTACTACAGCACTCAACGGACCAGCCTTCTTGAACGCCGTCTTCAAGGCTGTCTCGATCGTCTCCACTCTTGGAGCATCGAAACAGGATTCCGCTTTTCTCCCAGTACGACCGTTTGTGTTAATTTTTGGCGACGTAAGGAGTTTCTTCCACCTTCCTTACATCTAGGACCTGTCAACCTTCCGTTTTAGGACGTCGCTAAATTCTTGGGTCTTATGTTTGACAGAAAACTCTGCTGGTCCTCCCACGTTTCCTATCTTTCGGCTCGCTGTCTGCGATCCCTCAACACCCTCCGTGTCCTGAATGGTACCTCCTGGGGAGCGGACCGAGTGGTCCTTCTCCGCCTCTATGGCGCCTTAGTGCGCTCGAAATTGGACTATGGCAGCATAGTTTACTCCTCTGCTCGGCCGTCTATTCTTCGGCGTCTCGACTCTATCCACCACCGTGGATTACATTTAGTATCTGGAGTTTTTCACACCAGCCCTGTGGAAAGCCTTTATGCTGAGACCGCTGAACCTCCGCTGTCCAATCGGCGAGCTGTCCTTCTAAGTCGTTATGCTAGCCATTTGTCTTCCATGCCTGCTAATCCGGCCGATGACATTTTTTTCGACGCCTCCTTGGATTTAGGGTAGGCAGGCCGCCCTTCCTCCCCACTACCACCGGGAGTCCGCTTCCGTCAACTGCTCCATTCTCTTTCCTTCCGCTTTCCTAAGACTTTCTTGACAACTTGGGATACAGCACCCCCTTAACTCCGTCCCCGGACTTGCCTGCTCCGTAACCTTTGTCAGTTTCCCAAGGATGGTACCCCTTCACTTGTTTATCGTCGGGCATTTTCTGCTCTATGTGTACAAATGAAGGAAGCCCCATTTATTTACACTGATGGCTCAAAAACATCGTTTGGTGTAGGGAGTGCCTATATTGTTGGCGACACCCCAAATCGATTTCGGCTTCCCTACCAGTGTTCGGTTTATACTGCGGAGCTTCACGCTGTTCTCCAGGCTGTCCAATACATCCGTCGCCATCAGGAGATACAGTATGTTATCTGTTCAGATTCTCTCAGCTCTCTCCTCAGTCTCCAAGCTCTCTACCCTGTCCACCCTCTGGTCCACCGGATTCAGGACTGCCTACGCTTGCTCCACTTGGGGGGCGTCTCGGTGGCGTTCCTCTGGATCCCAGGAAACGTTGGTATCGGTGGAAATGAGGCGGCCGATATAGCGGCCAAGGCTGTAGTCTCTCTTCTTCGGCCAGCTATTCGCACGATTCCCTTCGCCGATCCACGGAATGTTTTATGTCGTCATGCTGTTCTTTTATAGCACGCACATTGGTCGACACTTCCCCATAATAAATTGCGGGACGTGAAATCTCTTCCCTGTGCTTCGACCTCTTCCTCCCGAACGCGTCGTCGGGAGGAGGTAATTTTCACTAGACTCCGGATAGGGCACTGTCTTTTTAGCCATCGACATCTCTTAAGCGGCGATCCTCCCCCACTCTGTCCCCACTGCTCTCAGCTGTGGACGGTAAGACACCTTTTACTTGAGAGCCCCTATTTTACTCCAGTATGTGCCCGTCTACAGCTGTCGCCTGAAATATCGTCGATTTTAGCAGATGACACGCGCTCAGCCGATCGCGTTCTCGATTTTATTAGTGCCAGTGATATAACGTCAGTCATTTGAAGCTCTTTTTCGGGACAACCAACCCCTTTCTGTAGTGGATATTTAAGCTTTCCTTCTGCTTTTAGTTTCTCCAATTTTTTGAGTTTCGTTCCCATTGCTGCTGGTTTCCCTTTTCGTTTTTTACCTTTTCCTAAGTCACAGACCGGGCGCTAATGACCATAGCAGTTTTGCGACCTAAAACCAAAACAAACAAAAAATAATAAAAAAATAACCGTAATTCCATTTCATCTTGAAGACGACTGGAAAGGCTTAATAATATTTTCAAGATAGACACTGCACACGTCAGCTTGTCTCCTGAGACAATTGCTCGTCGATTCTTGCTTACCTGAAACGCTAAGTGTCACATAGATGGAGTAACACCAGATAGCATGGAAGCATGGAGAATAGACACCTCATTCTTTACTTCACTGTGGAATAAGTTCAAAAAGTTAAGCACTATGAAGGAAACGAATTTAAGTGAAATGCTGTTGATGAAAAAATTAAACATTTCTAGATGAAATCTAAATCATTTCTTCCGGAGGTATTTCCGTTTTGAAATCGTCACTACACAACTAAAAACACCAAATACGTGTCGCTTGAGATCTCTTTGAGTCGTTTTAAACACTTTGGTTATTAAAAAGTAGCAGTGAGGAGTGTCCACCACCCAATACTGTCCTTATCCCAGTCCCAGTGCGGTTCAGGCCTCAACTAGCATAGTAAAATTTCATTGAAAAGCTCAGCACTGATACAGTTTCAGGAAGATAGTCAAAAAGAGAGAATGAAACGTTCACAGATTGCAGGAAATGAAACATGTCAGCTTTCACGAAATGAGGTTCATAAAAACTCCAAGAACTCTATGTTCCACATGGAGTTGACACCGGCAGTTTCCTGAAACTATGTCTTACAAGGAGGAGCCGCAGCAGTTCGCTCTCTGACACAGTCGCAACTTCGACTGGTGAAAGAAGGGCTAAAACAAATGAACCTTTAATTTCTCTTATGTGCCAACACTCAATATTTCCGAAAAAGTGACATTGAAAGACCTGATGCTACTGCATCAGTTCACCCATACTGTACTACAGCAAGCGAGCTGGTAGCGAAGTGGCTAACATCGTTGCTTCGATTTACTGTGCTCCGTGCTTTCGTACTTCAAGGGAACCATTGTCTTTCGCAGGGTGATATCTGTCGTAAAGACATTTAAAGCATAAAATACGGAAGCACCACGAGCAATGTGCGAAAGCACATATGCCAATTTCATATTCATTGATGTGATTATCATTAGGAGAAATAACTTCGTCATCTTTCTAAATACCTGGCTATTTGGCGATAATTTCGTCGCAAACCAAGCATATCAAAAATTTTCTTAAAAGCTGGAGTCTCTTATTGATCACGGACCCAGGCGTATATTTTATCAAATTCAGTGCTCCTTCTTGTGATTTCCGTTTGCTATCCGATGACAATAGGGCACCTTTGTAGCAGGTGAATGTAATCCTTCATCTCTCAGTAAAAGTGTATGTCGTAGTGTTGACAGAACTACGGTCGCAGGTTCGAATCCTGCCTCGGGCATGGATGTGTGTGATGTCCTTAGGTTAGTTAGGTTTAAGTAGTCATTTGAACCATTTTGAATTAATCTGCAAGTTCATAGACGCGTGCACTACCACCACGGTGACACCCGCGTGTGGTCTCATTGGCAGGTGGTTCTGGATGCTGTGCGACCTTAATTTTTACTACCAAGAAAAGTAGGGCAACAGTTTGAGATAATAACCTCGTGATAGGCAGGAACTCGATTCAAATACCTGTACATTTAGATCTGTATTTACATGATTAATATTCAGTTCACACTTAAGGATTTTGCAAAGGAAGCACAAAACCAGATTCAGATTATTTTCCTGCCGTGCCACAGTCGAAAAGCACATGGGAAAAATGAACACACCTACATTTCCGTCTATGCTCTGATTTATATAGCTTTATCAGGATAGTCATTTGTCCCTACGTAGGTTATTGTCAACAAAATATTTTCCATTCGGAAGAGAGATTTCGTGACTGAAATTTCGTGAAAAACATCTCATCTCAATGAAAAGCGGGAAAGAGCCGTGGAATGGTGGGAACAGTGGCTGAAAGTGGACAACAAGAAGGTGCAAGTAGTGAAAGCAGGCATCAGACTGTGACGTGCCTCATTCTGATCTCGAAGATGAGACGACACTACACTCGTATGTCCCTATACGGCATAGTTATCTCAAGAATGGATTTTAGGTCCAGTTGAAGGACCTACCTACCCATTTGTCACGCCTTCAGCATATCCATATGGGGTGCATTTCATAATTTGGTGAGAGTAGAACTAATTACACCTAGATAGTTCAATTTCGTTGAATGGGCCGCGCGCAGTGGCCTCGCGGTTTGAGGCGCCATCTCACGGATGTGGGGCCACTCCCCATCGGAGTTTCGAGTCCTCCCTCGGGCATGGATGTTGTGTATTGTTCTTACCATAAGTTAGTTTCACTTAATTTACGGTAGTGTGTAAGTCTAGGGAACGATGACCTCAGCAGTTTGGTCCCTTAGGAATTCACAGACAGTCGTTAAAGACGTAGTGAGATTACTGCATAACTTAAAATTTTGTCTTCTGAGGGCTTCATCCTAAGCTTTTAGGCTTATCCGGCATTTATTGTTGGTAATCAGCCAAATACAAGATTCTTCTGCAGTCCGGAACTGTAATCATGAAAGATTCTCCATCGAAAGTGCAGCCGAAAATTGTTGGGTAACGACTATACAAAAAGCCTTGAAATGCGTTACAGAAGCGGTTTCTATCGTTTCCACTAATTTCAGACCACCTATCCTTACCCCTAACGTTTATCTCGAAGTGACTGGTCAATCTCTCTTTCATTTCTTCCATCCAAACCTTTTGTTACAAACTGTACTTACTGTGGACGGCATCTTTTATCAACTGTGAAACATACTCACGATATTTCTATTAATATTTATTTCAGTAGCATTAAATTTAGAAGAGTATGTTGTACCTCTTAGAGTTGGAGCTCACCCACCAGTTTTGGATTAACAAATCTTTGCAAACTTTGTTTTGCAGGTGCGTTTGTGTTATTAATTAGTTAGTTACATGTTTCATAGATCATCTGAATGATACTTTTATGGAAACTATGTGTAACGAGTCAGTTTACGTATCTGTATACACTACTAGTGTTAGCATTAGCAAAAACATTATTTTTTGGTGTTACTCATACAACTACACTTAAAAACAATGATTTTTTTACACAGCCTACTAGTTTCTAAATAGAAATTCGTCAATGGAATAGAAGGAGTTTTCCAGGAGACATTATTTTACTGAATTTGAAACTTACTTTTCCTACCTGTCAGATATTTAACTTTATTGGGAAAATTATCAAAAATGTTTGTTGTTGCATGTTGAGCTCCTTTCTGAGCCACTGACAGCTTTCATAGCAGATGGTAAAGATCATTTTTCCTCTAGTATTGTAATTACGGACATTACTGTTCTTCTCATATTGTGAGTGATTATTCACGACAAATTCATTAGCGAATATATGTATCGTAACGGTGCTGTTAAAATGCCTACATCCTTGAAGAGGTACCTGCACGACGAACTAATGACAACACATTGTATTTTTCGTACTGCTCGCTTTTCTGTAGTCAGTACTTTCTAGGTGGCGACATAACCCACCAAATTTTCTATAAGACACAATTACATGGAAATGCGCAAAATATGTCAGGAGGTTCACTCGTTTGTTTTCAAGATTAGTAATTATGGGAAGAGCAAAGGTACCTGAAATTAATTATTTGAGAAGCTCAGCAATACGCTTTTTCAAGTTTTCATCAGTATGTACATCCAAAAATTCGGAACATTCTACCCTATTTACTGATTGCATTGTATGTTAACCGGGGACCTAGAAACGAAGGAGAGGCTGCGTCCCCGTTGCAGTCGCCGTGGTCCACAACCCCACGACTACTACCGCCGTCCATTTCACCCCTCTGCCGCCCCACACCGAACCCAGGGTTATTGTGCGGTTCGGCCTCCGGTGGACACCCCAGGGATCGTCTCACACCAGACGAGTGTAACCCCTATGTTTGCGTGGTACAGTAATGGTGATGTACGCTTACGTGGAGAACTTGTTTGCGCAGCAATCGTCGACATACTGTATCTGAGGCGGAATAAGGGGAACCAGCCCACATTCGCAGAGGCAGATGGAAAACTGCCTAAAAACCATCCACAAACTGGCCGGCTCACCGGACCTCGACACAAGTCCGCCGGGCGGATTCGTGACGGGGACCAGGCGCTCCTTCCCATTCCGGAAAGCCGTGCGTTAGACCGCTCGGCTAACCGGGCGGGCAACTTATTTACTTATTACTGATCTAATGTTACATCGGTTATTGGTATGTTTCTATTTGTTGTACAGCACTGAATATAGTGGGTTTCCTCAAAATCTAAGAGAGTGAATTTTTTGACAACTACTTGACAGTTCCTTGTTTTGTCTCTAATCGTTTTTATTACAAGAGTATTATTGTCTGCAAAAAGTACCAAGCCTGCGTGATGAATATTAAGCGGAAGATTATGCGCATGTACACTATAAGACAAAGAAAAAACGATGCACCACGAAGGCAGTAGCTGAATGGGACGGAAACCGGTAGATGGGATGTCATGTACAGACAAACAAATGATTACACTGTCAGAAAAATTGGATGATTTACTCAAGACAAAGAGCTTCAGATATGGAGACAGTAAATAACGCGTTGGTCCACCTCTGGCCCTTATGCAAGTAGTAATTCGGCTTGGCATTGTTTCATAGAGTTGTTGGACGTCCTCCTTAGGAATGTCGTACCGAATTCTATCCAACTGACCCTTTAGATTGTCAAAATCTCGAGCTTGTTGCAGGGCGCAGCCCATAATGCTCCAAACGTTGTCACTTGGGAGAGGTCTAACGACATCGCTGGCCAAGGCAGTGTTTGGCAAGCACGAAGACAAGTAGTAGAAATTCTTTCCGCATGCAGGCGGGCATTATCTTGCTGAAATGTTAGCCCAGGATGGTTTGCAATGAGGGACAACAAAACGAGGCGTGGAATATCGTAGATGTACCACTGTGCTGTAAGGGTGCCGCAGATGACAACCAAAGGGGTCTTCTGTGAAATGAAATAGCACCACAGACCATTGTTCTTCCTGGCTGTCGGGATGTATGGTGCGTGACAGTCAGGTTGGTATCCCGTAGCTGTCTGGGGCATCTTCTGACACGCTTTCAAAAATGGCTCTGAGCACTATGGGACTTAACTACTGTGGTCATGAGTCCCCTAGAACTTAGAACTACTTAAACCTAACTAACCTTAAGACATCACACACATCCAAGCCCGAGGCAGGATTCGAACCTGCGACCGTAGCAGTCGCGCGGTTCCGGACTGCGCGCCTAGAACCACTAGACCACCGCGGCCGGCGACACGCTTTCGCTGGTTATCGGGATCCAGTTCGAAGCGGGACTCATTACTGAAGACAATTCTACTCCATTCAATGAAATTTCAGGTCGAATTTGCCCGACGCTACTGCAAACGGGCTTGTTGGTGTACAGAGGTCAAAGGTTGTCGGCGCAGAAGACGCTGTGAGCTGAGTCCCCTTTGTGTGAGCTGCCTGTTAGTGGTCTTTGAGGTCATCGGAGCAACAGTCGCCCGTCGGATCGATGACAGTGATGAATCTAGGTCTCTGAGTGCCTCTCTGCCGATTGCTCACTAGCATCATTCTGTCGTCCCTCTAGGTCGAGCACTTTCATCGGCTACGACTCACCTATTCATGCCAACATCGTAGAATAGTGGCATCCCTCCGAATCCAATGTCGAGCGAATCGCTGATTACTCCAACCGGCTTCTTTGAGTCCAGTTACACATCGATTGTCAAAGGCTGACATCTGTGTTTATTGCTCACTCGCCTTACTGCGAGGCATCGTTAGCGACCAGCTGAGTACACGGAAAGATTTTCGTAAAGACATTATCCCCTTGTATCGATATGCCCCCTTTTTACTGTCCTTGCCAGCTGCGCTACAGCGTCACACATTCATCCATCGGCGTCCAAAGTTTAAAATTTTGTTTTTCTTTCACTACCTGGGGTATCAATTTGTGACTAATCTACATAACTTGCATAATTTCTTCGTGGTACGTCGTTTTTTCTTCTTAGAGTGTATAATAAATAGAAGAGGAAGCAAAATTGAACCCTGTAGGACTCCCTTTGTTATTTCTCTACACTCACTAAAATGTACTACCTTTCCAACGTTATCTGAGTTACATAGCACAACGTTTTGTGTTCTGTATTTCAAGTATGATACAAACAAGTTGCATGTGAAGCCTTTTATTTCATAAAACTTGAGTTTCCAGAAGAGTGTAACGTGATCTACACAGTAAAATGTCTTGGAAAGATCACAAAAATACCAGCTGGCTATAATTTATTATTTACAGCTTGTAATATTTATTGAGTGAGTATACAAATGGCGTTCTCAGTCGAGCAACCATTCTGGAATCCAAACTATGATGTACTAAGTAAATTATTTATGTTTGAATGTAAGACTTCTGTTCAGTACATAACTATTTGGAATATATTGGCAAAAACATGTCAGTAAGGAAATTACACGCTAATTATTCCATTTTTGTTGCCTTTCTTATAAATAGGTTTAAAAATTGCATATTTTCATCGATGTGGTAAAATTCTCTGTTCATTTGATGCCTTACATGTATCACTAAAGACATTACTTATTAATTAACAACAACTTTTCACGATTCTCTTTGACGTTTTATCAACACAATATCAGATATTGTTTTCTTTTACAATTTTTACAATTCTGTTGTTTTCAGATAAATACTTTCGGCTACTTCAAGTTGCTTAAAGTTTTGTGGAACGATATTTCTAATGTACTATGATGCTACTTCACCTAAATCATTTAATCGTATTTTTGCTACTAAATTTAGCAAATGATTGTTAAAAGTACTCATTCATTGTGAAATATCAGTTACAACATTGCCATTTAGTTTAGCTGTTACGATATTTTGTACACTGGCTGGCTGTCCTGTCTCCATTTTAACAATATCTCATATAGTTTTAATTTTACTATCTACATTATTAATTTCTGTCAGTATGAGCATACTTTTTGATATCTTAATCACTTTCTTTAACGTATTACAGTATTTATTGTAGTATGCAACTAATGTAAGATCTTGACCTATTCTGGCCTTTATTTAACCTATCTCTTCCTCTTAGCTGAAAATTTAATTCCATTACCAGCGTATGTGGTCTGCTTACTATTCATCACGAGCGAGTCATCACTCATCTCCTGATGATTCATTTACTGTTTATTTCAATATTTTTTATTTGGAATGATTTTTACGATGCTGAATAAATATTTGGAATATACATTCTCAACGTACTTGCCTTGTATCCTCTACTTCCATAGACTACTTTAAACATTTTAGTATCCCATAAGTTTCCCCCGTGTTGTTCTGTTTGATATTTCAACTGTTGATTCGTTGTGTCAGCGCCATACAAAGCACAGTTTCCTCTTATTTTCAGGCAAGGAATCACAAATGATTGCACACACAGCGGTTTCATTTATTTATATTTTATTATTTTTATTAAACTAATATTTTTGGAAACTAATGTTTTCAATTCTGTAATAATTAATTTAAAATGAACCGGACAACCGAAATGATATTCCAGCAATGACTCTACTTTGCTCCTTTTCTCGTAATATCGTTTCACTTAGAGGTATGGTTAGTTATCTGTTGCACTGAGCAGAGTTGAGCAGTCTTGATACTTCCTTGTATCACAGATGGTTTCACTGTGAAGACTCGAAGAAAAATGGATTTAAAATTCGGTTTTGATGTTACGATCACATCTAATGAAGGGAAGAAGAAACTACTCGTAGATATGTTGTCGCTAAGCGAAAACCCATGTAGTTTTTTATTGAATAAACTAGTGCACACTGTAGATTCAAAGCTATCAGATTTGTGAATTAGATTATATTCATGATTGTTCCACAGATCATAACTACCCCACTTTGCAGTGATATGGAACGTGTCACTTTAATAATAGGTTTCCTTACATAACGTTTTTGTGCAACGAATACTTTTTTCCGTTAGTGATAAATAACTCCAAAATGCGATGCCATATGAAAGCGGTGAATGGTAAGCTTGTTTACTGATATATTTTTCGCCAAATTTTGCAATAACTGAACTTAAACGTTTCAGCAGATCATTAATGTGTTTCTTTCAGTCCCATCTGCCATCAATGTGCACATTCAGAAGTTTTAAATATCCTACCTTAGCTACAGACGTCGCTCAAAAGTCTATATTAGTCAATGGTGTTATCGCATATACTGTACAGAATTAATAATTTTCTGAAGGACATTCTTTATAATTTCCTCAGATTTTTCTTATTTTTTGGGTGTGGTTGCTATATTTTTATCATCAGAAAAAATAACTAGCTTTACACCTTCGTGAGTATAGAGTTAATATATATTACGAACAATACGTGACCAAAGACTGAACCCTGTTGGGCCCATTCTTGATACCTTCCCATTTTGCGGTAGCTACTGACTTTTGCGCAATATGTGAACTGTTTATTTCAACCTTCTGTACTCTTCCAGTTAAATATGAATTAAACTTTCTGTACACTATCCCATTCATACCACAATACTTAAGCTTATGTAGAAAAATTCCATGATTTACACAATCAAAAGCCTTTGAGAGATCACAAAAAATGCCAGTCGGTGACGTTCGGTTATTCAGAGGATTTACTATTTGATCAGTAAATGCTTATATGGCATCTTCGGTTGAAAAGTCTCTCTGAGAACGGAGTTGACATTTTGTTATCACTTTATTTTTACGAACATATGAAGCTACACTCGAATACATAACTTTTTGATGAATTTCGGATAAAGCTGTCAGAAGTGACATTGGATGGTAGTTGTTGGCAGCACACACATCTCCCTTTTTATGCAGTTGTTTAACAATAGCGTATTTCAGTCTATCAGGAAATATATCCTATTTCAGTGAGCCAGCACGTATGTGGCCGAGAATCCAACTTATTGTCGAAAACAAGCGTTTGGAACTCTGTTGGAAATAACATCAGTTCGATGCGACCTTTTACTCGTGTGTGGGTTAATTATTTTCCGAATTTCTGAAGGAGAGCTTAGTAGACTTTCAATGTTATCAAATTGCATAAGTATTGCCTCTTCCATGTATAGCCTTGCCTTTTCTATTGAACATCTGGACTTTATTTTCTCCAAAACATTTAAAAATGTTTACTAAATATATTTTCAGCATCTGAATGAAGTAGTAAGAATGAGAGTTAAGATTTCAATACAGATTACTGAAGTAAAGCACGCTTTGCATCCGATAGTTCTGAAGAAACAGAAGAGGTTAGAGTTCATTGTTTCACTGACATCGAGGACACTACAGTTGGAGCGATAGACTATTCGGAGAAAAATCGACACAGAAATCAGCCTTGGCCTGTTGAAGAAACTATCTCAGCATTCGTCTGGAAGAGATCTAGGAAAACTTTGGGAAGCACAAATATGAATCGATGAGAAAATGTTCGATCCCCGATTCTGCCGAATTTACTACTGCACCACTGCACCATCTCACTCGGTCAGACGATACAGGACTCCGAAATGCGAGCAATCTTTTATTATGTCGACTGTACCATCAAATTTGTTACAGTATCAACATGAGTAGTCGCTGCCTGATGTTAAGTAGCGGATCACCAGATTCAGCGAGGATGCGTGGAGCAGGACTGGTTCTAAAGGCCTTTGTCGCCAGTCGAATTCCTAAGAGTCTTCCAGATTCATATATCATTCTGGTATCACATTAAGGCTGTGTGAAACACGGGTAGAAAGTTTCGGTTTATCCCCATGAACTGCGACCAAAGCGTTTTAAAATATTTACTGATTTTGGGGACTGTGTTCTCTTGTTTATAACGTTTCAGCCAGGTAAGCTTCACATCAAACGTTAGGATCAAAAACCTCTCCGTTTCTTTCAAATTGAGAACAGTGTCCCACATATTCAGTCCAGGAAATCAAAAAACAGAATGTGAGTGGTTAAAGCACAAACACACACACAGACATACACAGACGAAAACTTAAAATGTTTCCTGATCCGTAATTTTAGCACCAATTGGAAGATGGCAGCTGACTGAATACCCGAGGAAAGTTCAATACTCCAAAACCTTTCCTCTTCGCTCACTCCTCCAAGCTTGTGATTGTCAGCTGCAACTAACGTGCTGTTGCTGCAAGACTGAAGAAGGAAAAAATGTAGAAGTCGTCAGTTAAGAACTAATGTTAGTAATGACTTCTTACTGTCGACTTTATGCTACTAATAATTATGGTAGGAAAAAATCACACTTCAAACATTTCCTTGAAAAACACGGTTCTCTTGTTCGAACGCTTCACTGACTCGGTACTTAAATAACGTGGGGACCGTACACCTCGTATAAAGGAGCGAAGATGTCCTCAGAAGCCCCAGTCACAAAGTTGTCCGAAAATGTTATGTGGCAAAGTGGTATCTTGGGAATTCTCAGCTCCAAATACATTTTTATTATATGGTGTTTGCTCATGAATGTCTCTTCCATAAACACTTCCAACAGAGCCAAATTAACAAAAGTGAAGTGATACGTACAGAACTCACACTCTAAATCACAAAGGAGGTGTCGAAAACTTAGACATGACGGCGGGTAACTGTTTACTCTATGGCCATTGCTACACGGACGGTAATGGCAACACTTAGATAACTACTTTTACTTGTATCGTATTTTGCAGGTTTCAAGAAGAATACTAACGAGACCAAAAGAAATAGTGACGAAATATTTGCCTTCCAGTTGATCATCTTTAGCCTTCCTGTTAATATCACCCGGTAATCGTCCCAGACTGACAATAAATACTGATGAATCAGTTGTACGAGGACTGTGTACGATATCTCCTAAGTCGTTGAGTTTTCCTTAGGATTTTTCCAACGAACCTTAGTGTGACTTCTACCTTTTCTTCAGCAATTTTATGTGGTCGTTCCATCTTAAAACAATCCGGATCAATGTTCCTAGATATTTTGCGGGTATGACTGTTGCCAGTAAATCATCGTATGTGGAGTAACATAAAAGCTACGCACATTTTTCTTTGTTTGTGTTTAGAATCAGATGCTAAACCTGTTACCAAGAGTCGGTCCTACGCAGGTTGTCTTCCATTTCGATACGGCTTGTACGCTAGCTTACCGTTGACGACGTGTTCGTTAGAGACGGAGCCTAAGGCTGCAAGGATAGAATATGAAATTGTCAGGTTCCGTTTGGAATCACCTGATAACTTCTGTGATGTCAAAATCAGATATTTCTAGTTTCCTATTCGGTAGGAAAACATATTTTTCCAGGAAATGAACCCCGATAAGTCCATGATGCTACATTTAAAAAGATGAGGATGTGCAATGTCAATGACCAGGTAGGGTTTAGGCATCCCACAGCAATCCATACTGACTCATTCACTGCGTAGTCCACCATCTTCGCGTGTACCGATTCATTCCACACAGGAGCAGCATTCCCTGTAGTAGTGTCATAACTGACGTCAGCAACAATCATGGACTGCGACTCCATGCCCTCCTCTTCAGTGACCATATAATGTTGTTGCTGGCACAGACCACGGATGTGATGTTAATCCAATGCTGTCTGAACGTCAGGATGCGATCCAGGGGATTTCGGCTGCGAGAAATGCTGGATTCGTGTGTGTCACCACAACACATTGATTTCCCACCACGTTTTTCCATTATTAGGGTGGAAAGTGAAGAACATCTCCTAGTAGGGGTCTGGCTAGAAGTGGTCAGTCCTGTAACAGAGGTAGTGTTCAAATTTTGTGTGAGTTTGCCTTGCACGTTGGAGGAACTCGAAACCTAGAGCTGCCACTGATGTATCGTCAGCTTATGAGCAATGCATGATGCGTTTTGGTACTGGCTGGCCATCTGTGTACACATAATACATTATTGTCTCCGGGATACTTTTTAGTGGCAAGCTATGTTTCTGTATCCTCCAACTTCTGTTCTTCCCAGAGATACCGACACAGAGTCTCCTGCTGTGAAGAATGGAGCCAACGAAGAATGCCGTATGTTAGTCTCTCGTCAGATCATAAAGTTAAACCAGCAGCAGCCGGTGGTCTGTCACGTCAATGAAGGCCGTTTCCGTTATCTTCTTTCGTTCAGACCTGTTATTGATGTGTTGCGTCAGGTTTAATAGCTGATCAGTACATGGTTTCAAGCGGCGGTAGCCTGCTTGCTGCTTGCACTTCTTTCTTGTTCCGATAGAGCAACAGGCGATTCATGAATTTCAATGTATGCCACAGCAGGGCGACAGGTCGGAAACGTTTTGAGTCATTTTAATCCTTACCTGGTTGCAATGGAGCGAATACCCTGGCCTTCTCCAATATTTTCGGGACTATCAAATTGGTAACATCGGTGCACATCATATTCAACAGACATTTTCGTTCATCAAAAACAGCTGCTCAGTTGGGCTCCATATCACGGCTGGCCAACTCCACCTCATTCTGGTGAACACGTTTATGAAAAAATGGTTTTCATACCCAGATCCAATGCTAGGTGCTTTCGAGTCGTCCTTCCATTTTTTGCCGTTCGGCAACATTTGGCTTGCCAGTTGATTTAACGTTAATTCGACGAAGTAGCTCTTCGGTTGTGTCTTATCCCGTCTGAGGTTCATGAGGAGTTTACAAGCTCACCTACTATGTCGAGGCATTCAACCAGCTTGCTCCACTTTGTCTTAAGCTCTCAGCAATGGCTCTCAGTAGCTCATCTGCTGCCTTTATGGTCTTTTCAACGGAAGTATTGCTCTGAATGTGGTCTTGGTAGAGGATTGGTTGTCTCGGACAGTCCTGTGACGTTCTCTGAACTACACCCTTGCCGTACCGCGTCCTCGAATGCTGCTTACTTTGGTCAAGTGTGGGGTGTCGATTGTGCTATACTTCGATTTTTGGTGACCTACAGGAAATGGAAGTACCTCATAAGATCATGCAAATTAAGAAAGTGGTAGTGTCGGGCAGTGGAAATATATTACTGAAATGGAGGTGGGCCAGTTAGCATGAAAATATGGAGACAATCGAGGCCACAAAACAGACATAGGTATATTAATGAGAGGAGTGATGATCGGTCTGTCACAGAAAAAGTAATCGCTATAACAGTCAGGTTTATTATCGTAAACATTAATAACTGGGCAGAGGCCTATAATTGTAAAATGTAACCGTGGAACAGGTGGGTGGGTGCAATAAAAGCATAGTCATGAGAATATTTCGTGGATACGACCAGTGATTGGAACAGTCGTTAGTTGATTACAGAAAGAACGTGGGAAAATAGGTACGAACATTGGAAAACTAATGAAAGGAACTACGAAAGGCTACAACTGTACAGTTGACTCCTTAATGGAGTGAATAAACTTCACGTCCCTACCGCATCGCTTTTTCCAACGCTGGCCCGTCTTACAGTATCGTACGACGTGAAGGCGGAAGGCAGATACAGTAGCGGCTGGACAGCAAGACTTATCTGGCAACAAGTCTTTACTTTTCCATTTTCCAGCGCCAAGTCATTACTCTTCTGTAGCTTAGCAGCAAGTCATTACTCTTCCGTAGCCTAGCAGAAAGTGTTCTCTGTCCTAATGCTCCGAAGCTTGGCTGTTTCTGTCAGAGAAGGAATCTCGTCAGCCAGTAGAAGCAGAAATTATCAGTAAAATTTTAATAGTAAGGTTAAACAAATTCCTACCATTACAGATTTCGGTATTGTTAACCAATAATGTTGTGGTATGAGAAGGTACCCAGTGGAATTCTCCCGCACCGTGACACGATTCTGAACCTGACGGATAACCACACATGAAAAAGCGCACTCTCTATGGAAAGCAACACTATGAACCAATAGAAACACTTGTTCATCTTCACTACCACCTAATGACAAGCTGTCATTATTACTTGCAAGAATGGAAGAGAATTTTAAGAAGATAGATAAGCGACATGAAAAAGTGGAAGAGCGTAATATGGTTACCGATAAGAAAATAGACGAACTTTTCAAAAAAGGAAGGCGAAAATATCAAGAAGCAAGGCGAGAAAAATAATGCGCGTCTTAAACGTATTGAAGAGCGGTTCAAGTAACATAATGATCACTTTAAGAAGACTGGAACAACAGTTAACTGGCCACGTGCAAGGATGTGCTGAGTGGTTGGGGAAAATAGACAAAAAGATCTGGTAAGAAGTTAAGAAATCAGAGGAGAAAACGAAACAGGTTATTGATTCAAATGGCTCTGAGCACTATGGGGCTTAACATCCGAGGTCATCAGTCCCCTAGAACTTAGAACTACTTAAACCTAACCAACCTAAGTACATCACAAACATCCATGCCCTAGGCAGGATTCGAACCGGCGACCGAAGCGGTGGCGCGGTTCCAGACTGAAGCGCCTAGAACCGCTCGGCCACACCGGCCGGCGAAACAAGTTATTAACCATCAAATCAGCAGCTGCGAAAATAAATTAGCCTGGCTAACTAAAGAAGTGAAGGACGCCACCGCTGAGTTACGGAAGGACGTTGATAACTTTAAAGAGGAAGGACATGGCCATGGACGACTTTCTTAAAGCACATGGAGATTTGTCATTACGTAATTACGCGAGTTCGGATACGACCAATCCAATTAATTTAAAACATCAAGAAGAAATAAAAGTTCTGTTTCAATTCATACAAATTCAAACCGACATCAGTCGTCGCAATCGTGAAACGTTGGTGGGGCTGTTTAGAGAGAGACAACGAAACAGTGGTTCAACAAACGGTATACAGATTAGTGAAACATGGATAAGCGAAGAAGAAAGGCTAAAAAAGGCGAACGAATTACGAGAATTAACGGACTGACACTGTCGTATAAGCGGTGATCCTGTACCACCTCCCGTGAACGCACAATCAGCTGTGTCAGTAGCAATAAATTATTAGGACGTGGACGAGGATGAAATGAGGAAGCATTTTGTTTCCGTTCAAAAGTACATATTGTTTGCTGACAGATCAAACAGTCTGCACCCCAAAAATTAGATACAGCAGCTACGGGACCGTCTTCCCAGATCTTGGAGTGCCAGTTATAAAATCAGCTTTATTTGCGGGCATCTACCTGAAAAGCAGCAGCGCCTATGCCCGTGATCGTTCAAAGCGCATAACGTTTGGGGACTTTAAAGACCGCTTTTTTGCGCGAATGTTGGATGGAGGAAAACAGAAACGTGTCAAATTAGATATTTTAATGATAGAGCTTTACACCGGTCCTACACAGCATTTGAAAGAAACTGTCAGCAAATTCCACTTGGTGGGGGCAACGTTTGAGGCAAAGGAGTTCATACGAATGTGCCAAAAAGAACTGCTTATTAGCATGTCGTAGCATAGACTATTCAGCCGCACTCTTTTTTTTGCTTGATGAACTTGTCTACGATCGTGAAATCTGGGCCACCGAATGCGAACTGGCGAGAGAGACAACTACCCCGGAAAAACGGTAACCGGTGAAACAGAAACTATCAGCGTAATTCGTGGGCGCAGGGATATTACGCAGACGACAGGTGAAATCATAGAGGACGTGATGATTACTGACGAGAGGGTGCAGAAATTGTTGAAATACGTGGCCCACATCCGCGAAGAAATCCACCAGGACACGATGAGGAACGGAATGTGAAGCAAGAGTATTCTATGGCCGAAGCTCCGACTTTGCCGTTAAACAAGATCAGCCGTAGGAACTTTCTTTCTAAAGTGGTAAGTACGTAGGGAGTATTTTGTGCACTAGAAGTGCCGTAGGAGAGTTTACACTCACTGAAGAATTGGTATATGGACACGTATGTGTAAACAGAATATAATTTGAATTAATATGAACAATGAGATACCATAATACACTCCTGGAACCTGAAATAAGAACACCGTGAATTCATTGTCCCAGGAAGGGGAAACTTTATTGACACATTCCTGGGGTCAGATACATCACATGATCACACTGACAGAACCACAGGCACATAGACACAGGTAACAGAGCATGCACAATGTCGGCCCTAGTACAGTGTATATCCACCTTTCGCAGCAATGCAGGCTGCTATTCTCCCATGGAGACGATCTTAGAGATGCTGGATGTAGTCCTGTGGAACGGCTTGCCATGCCATTTCCACCTGGCGCCTCAGTTGGACCAGCGTTCTTGCTGGACGTGCAGACCGCGTGAGACGACGCTTCATCCAGTCCCAAACATGCTCAATGGGGGACAGATCCGGAGATCTTGCTGGCCAGGGTAGTTGACTTACACCTTCTAGAGCACGTTAGGTGGCACGGGATACATGCGGACGTGCATTGTCCTGTTGGAACCGCAAGTTCCCTTGCCGGTCTAGGAATGGTAGAACGATGGGTTCGATGACGGTTTGGATGTACCGTACACTATTCAGTGTCCCCTCGACGATCACCAGTGGTGTACGGCCAGTGTAGGAGATCGCTCCCCACACCATGATGCCGAGTGTTGGCCCCGTGTGCCTCAGTCGTATGCAGTCCTGATTGTGGCGCTCACCTGCACGGCGCCAAACACGCATAAGACCATCATTGGCACCAAGGCAGAAGCGACTCTCATCGCTGAAGGCGACACGTCTCCATTCGTCCCTCCATTCACGCCTGTCGCGACACCACTGGAGGCGGGCTGCACGATGTTGGGGCGTGAGCGGAAGACGGCCTAACGGTGTGCGGGACCGTAGCCCAGCTTCATGGAGACGGTTGCGAATGGTCCTCGCCGATACCCCAGGAGCAACAGTGTCCCTAATTTGCTGGGAAGTGGCGGTGCGGTCCCCTACGGCACTGCGTAGGATCCTACGGTCTTGGCGTGCATCCGTGCGTCGCTGCGGTCCGGTCCCAGGTCGACGGGCTCGTGCACCTTCCGCCGACCACTGGCGACAACATCGATGTACTGTGGAGACCTCACGCCCCACGTGTTGAGCAATTCGGCGGTACGTCCACCCGGCCTCCCGCATGCCCACTATACGCCCTCGCTCAAAGTCCGTCAACTGCACATACGGTTCACGTCCACGCTGTCGCGGCATGCTACCAGTGTTAAAGACTGCGATGGAGCTCCGTATGCCACGGCAAACTGGCTGACACTGACGGCGGCGGTGCACAAATGCTGCGCAGCTAGCGCCATTCGACGGCCACCACCGCGGTTCCTGGTGTGTCCGCTGTGCCGTGCGTGTGATCATTGCTTGTACAGCCCTCTCGCAGTGTCCGGAGCAAGTATGGTGGGTCTGACACACCGGTGTCAATGTGTTCTTTTTTCCATTTCCAGGAGCGTATAACTGTAGAGCAGAATAAAATGCAATCAATTTTTGGTCGATCAAGTGTTCCTGAAAACGAAGAGGGAGTCACGCAAAAGCAGATTTATTTGCCATAAATTTTCCTATGTATGCTGTGGGCCACATAAAGTCAGGAAAGTTATCCGTTATAAAGTTGTGGAGAGTCCGAAATCGAAATGTAGGTGCCACATTTCACACGTCAAGAGATTCGTTGAATAGGTAATAACCACTTTCATTGTCGTGGATGAGGCCGTAGGAAAGAATAATGGAGATGATTAGTTTGTGGACGACTTCCCGATGATGACCAATTTCATTGTCGTGGATGAGGCCGTAGGAAGGAATAATGGAGATGATTAGTTTGTGGACGACTTGCCGATGATGTTTGAGCCATTGAGGTAGTATGGAAAGATTACAATAATGAGTGTTTCATACGAGACATTATAAATCTACCCTGTAAGGATGTTTTTTACATGTTATAATTGATATTTATGATCAGTAGCGGGAGATACTACGTGATTATTTCTAGCAGCCATGGTTCGCCGAGGTTATTATGTTTTGTCGGACACGATGGAGCAACGAGCTTGGGAGGATTTTGTTGTAGTTCAGATTGAATAGGCTAGTAGCATGAGGCATCTTACGACTGTTTGGGTAAGGTTAGTTTAGTAATACACGACTTCACGTAAAGGTTCGTCAGTCCAAGAAATTGATAATGCACATATGTCTGTGTATTTTTGCGTATGATGTTCACAGGGAATGCGATTGTCTTCTGGTGGAAGTCTATTTATTATGAGTAAACAATTTTGCAGCAATACAACTACTACCTATGGACGCTAGAATATGTCGAAGAGTATTTTAACGTAAAAAATAAGGTTAAAATACGGAAATATGCAACTAGTTACTGATAAAGTTTCATGCTTTGTGAAATCATGAGAGCTACATTATGTCAGTGTATCCTTGTGTGTTTCACTACCGACCGACAAAAAGTAGATTAAAGAGTATTTTACTAAACAATGATTAAGAGAAAGGAGTATCAGAGAGAGAGAGAGAGGGAGAGAGAGAGAGAGAGAGAGAAGAGAGAGAGAGAGAGACCCATTATGGGAATCAGGGATTATGATTACTTACAATATCACCGCAGTAATCGACTGTAGGACACGCCATTAGCGTACATGACTTGCACCGTTTTTGAAACTTTTTTATCACTTTAATACATATTTCCATGTTTTATGATTTGTCTATATTTTTCCTTACTCTTTATGTAAATGTACAGGTGTATATATGCTCTTGTTGCTTACATTACCATCCAACTGTGATAGACTGTCTCAACCCACCCATGGTATCTCCAAACTGCGCTTCTTCCAAAGTTAACACACGAGACACTAAGCGACAAAGCCAACACTAAAACACATACATATATATGGATTTTCTGTGGAGGTTGCGTGTTGACGATATTCTGTTTAAACACACACACACGCACATAGATACTCTATTTTGTGTGTGTCGACTCACTGCTGGTGCCCCCACTGCCAGAGATAGGTGTGGATTAGCGTCTGAAAGGTGGATCCAGCTACGTTAGGTGCAGGATATTCCTCACGTGAATTCACAATGGGCTATGTCCGGGAATGTTATTAGATGTAAATCCATTGGGTGCCACGTCTGGAGATGTTTTTCAGGGTGGATCCATCTGAGCGAAGTCCAGGATAATGGTTAGGGTGGATCCATCTGCGCAAATTCTGGGTCAGTGTTTGGGAAGGCTTCATCGGTGCAAAAAATTCTGGGAAAATGTTCAGTATGGATGTACCCACATATGATCCATGGCAGCATCCAGAAATGAATCCATCCAAACTAGGTCCATAGTGTGGGGACACAAGCGGTAAGCCGATACACCCAAAACAGTATAAATGAGCTCTCTTTCTCTCTCTCACCTTCTCTCTCTCTCTCTCTCTCTCTCTCTCTGTCTGTCTCTCTCTCTCTGTGCGCGCGCGCGCGCGCGCGCGCGCGTGTGTGTGTGTGTGTGTGTGTGTGTGTGTGTTTACGACGGAATATCAATACTCAATCTCCACAACAAATCCATATACATGCAAATATCTTAGCATTGGCTTAGGCACTTAGTGTTAAGTGTGCTGACATTTGGAAGAACTATATTTTCTAGATACTATGATTGGGTTGGGACTGCGTATCAGAGTTGGATGGTAGTTTAAGCAAGAAGGACATATATACATTTGTATATTTACATACAGAATATGGAAAAATTGGAAAATATTGAAAAAATGGGAAAATGGTAAAAAAGTAAAAAATACAGTAAAATCTGGATACGACATGGTCATACAGGATATCTAATTTCATACTTAGGAAGGAGCCGGAATTTTTTGTGGCATACGCACTAGATCAGAGTGCCTGGAGATAACTTGGATACTCTCCTAGAAAGGTATAAGTTTATCCAACGAAGAGAGAACAACTAGAATCACAGGCCCACATACTCCAACAAAGTGACAGAGAGCTCTGCGTTAAGGGGTGAGAGAACTCGCTAACCTCTTTGAGAGAAAATATATATGGTTTTTGTTATTTTTGTTATTTATACAGAAGAAGGACTGGAGATACATGGCGTCACACATATACTTACAAATAAGGAAAAGGTTATACACATGGAGTATTCGGTAGAGAGTGTCTAACAACTAGATGTACGAGAGGATATGACGCTGCATATGATTTAATAGTGGAATGACAGTGTGCTATAGAGAGGTATGGTGACAAGAAGGATATTCTCATACTCTCACTGGTTCTGTGCGCATGAGGAGACAGTAATGTTTTCTCATTCTGAATGCTGTGGTATTCTCTTCCTATATATGCGTGTTGCAAATAATATATATTTGGAATAGTAGACATATTGAATTCAATGTACAGTGGTAATACTCCATAACTGATACACATGGATCCCATATTGATGTTACTATAGATCAAATCATGAACAGTTTGCATTTTATCTACAGGATTTAGATTAGCAACATATATTACTCTTGCTCGGTGTTCGTCTAATTTTTAAAACAATTTGTTCCACATTTAATCATATTTTCGATTGTTCTTTCTGGCAGTATCAGTTGTGGTATATATACTGCTTTTGACTGATACGAAATAGAGTGTTTTGGAGGAGGGTGAATGTCTGATGGAGAGAGCGAGAGAGAGATAGAGATGGATGAAATTGCACTCGGCACAGATATACTCCACGTCACGTAGTCATCGTGCCATAGGTTAGGTCTACCTCTCCATACCTCTATCTGAGGATCGTCCTGTACCGTCATTCGTCAGCCAGTGAGCCTTTATCGCCATCCCATGTTTAACGTTTTGCGATCATGATGTCATTATAGGAAATATGGTTACGAGAGTTAATAAATCAGTCAAGAAGGATAGGAGAGTATTTTTCCTAGAAGATAACCAGTTGTAAACATCTCAGTTAGATATCCCTTAG
Organism: Schistocerca serialis cubense; assembly: GCF_023864345.2. Taxonomy (NCBI): domain Eukaryota; kingdom Metazoa; phylum Arthropoda; class Insecta; order Orthoptera; family Acrididae; genus Schistocerca; species Schistocerca serialis. Next base: position 464,011,812 of record NC_064640.1, on the reverse strand, counting down.
TTCCAGTAAGATGGACACAGAGGAATTATCGACAAAGTTGAAGCAGATTGTAAATTGTGGTTCAAATGGCTCTGAGCACTATGGGACTTACCTGCTGCGGTCATCAGTCCCCTAGAACTTAAAACTACTTAAACCTAACTAACCTAAGGACATCACACACATCCATGCCCGAGGCAGGATTCGAACCTGCGACCGTAGCGGTCGCGCGGTTCCAGACTGTAGCGCCTAGAACCGCTCGACCACTTCGGCCGGCTTGTATATTGTGGTCTTGAGGGTTATGTGCCTTGTAAGTGGGTGAGGGATGGAAAATACCCGCCATGGTTTAGTAACGAAATTCGGAAAGTTCTGAAGAACCAGAGGCTGTTGCATTGTCGGTTAAAAATAAAACGTACAAACGACAGTAAGCAAAGGTTAGTAGAGATTCACGCGTTTGTGAAAAGGTCTATGCGCGAAGTATGCAACCACTACCACCGTCATACCCTAACAAAAGATCTGGCAGAGAACTCGAGAAAATTCTGGTCCTATGTAAAATCGCTAAGCGGTTCAAAGGCTTCAGTCCAGCCCCTTGTTCATCAACCTGGTGTGGCAGTTGAAGATACCAAAACCAAAGCCGATGTTTTAAATTTCTCGTTCAAGAAATCGTTCAGGCAGGGGAATCGTGCAAAAATTCCGTCATTTGACCATCGGACAGCCGGCCGGGATGGCCGCGCGGTTCTAGGCGCTACAGTCTGGAACCGTGCGACGGCTAAGATCGCAGGTTCGAATTCTGCCTCGGGCATGGATGTGTGTGATGTCAAAAATGTTCAAATTAGTATGAAACCTTATGAGACTTGCCCGTTCCTCACATGATATACTGCGAACTATGGCTGAAGGGGCAGCAGGCAGATTTCATATTTATAGATTTCCGAAAACCGTTTGGCACCGTGCCGCAAAGCTGTTATAGAAAGTACGAGCATATGGAATAGTTTCACATATCTGTGAGTGGCTCGAAGACTTCTTAAGTTATAGAGACCACTATGTTGTTCTCAACGGCGAATGTTCACCAGAGACAAGGAAATCGTCAGGAGTGCCGCAGGGAAGTGTGGTAGGATGGCTGCTGTTTTCTGTATAATAAATGATTTGGCGGAGTGGGTAGTCAGCGATCTGCAGTTGTTTACTGATGATGCTGTGGTGTAAGATAAGATGATGAAGTTGAGTGCCTGTAGGAGGATACACGGTGACTTAGACAAAATTTCTGATTGTTATTCGGATACAGTATTACTAGTGTCCCGCTTGCGACAGTCACGCCGTTTAAATAAATGGGCGTAACACTGCAAACCGATGTAAAATGGAACGAGCACGTGAAGACTGTGTTAGGGAAGGAGAATGGTAGACTTCGGCTTACTGGGAGAATGTTAGGAAAGTGTGGTTCATCTGTAAAGGACACCGCATATAGGACGTTGGTGCTCCCTATTCTTGAGTACTGCTCGAGTGTATGCGATCCGTACCAGGCCGAATTAAAGGAAGATATCGAAGTAATTGAGAGGCGGGCTGCCAAATTTGTTACTGATAGGTTTAAAAAACACACAAGTGTTACGGAGAGGCCTTAGGAAGTCACATGGGAATCCCTGGAGGGAAGATAACGTTCTTTTCGAGGAACTTTGAGGAACACTATTCAGAAAATTTAGAGAAACGGCATTTGAAGCTGACTGCCGAATGATTTTACTACCACCAACATACATGGTGCATAAGGACCACGAAGATAAAGTAATAGAAATCAGGCCTACTACGAAGGCATGTAGACCATCGTTTTTCCTACGCTCTATTTCCGAGTGGAGCAGGAAAGAAAATGATTAGTAGTGGTACAGAGTAGCCTCCACCTCGCGCCATACGGTGGCCTGAAGAGTATGTGTGTGGATGTAGACGTATTGTTTGCTATGAAGTTGATCTGAATGGCTTTAAAATAATTTTTCTCCACTAATATGCGTTTCGGTAACGGCCTTGCCGCAGTGGATACACCGGTCCCCGTCAGATGACCGAAGCTAAGCGTTGTCGGGCGTGGACGGCACTTGGATGGGTGACCATCCGGGCCGGCACGCGCCGTTGCCATTTTTCGGGGTGCACTCAGCCTCGTGATGCCAATTGAGGAGCTACTCGACTGAATATTAGCGGCTCTGGTCAAAGCAAAGCATCATAACGACCGGGAAAGCGGTGTACTGACCGCACGACCCTCCTACCTGCATCGTCAGTGAGGATGACACGGCGGTCGGATGGTCCCGATGGGCCACTTGTGTCCTAAAGACGAAGTGCTTTTTTTAATAAGCGTTTCGCGCAACACTCCCTCTCTCTATCTACCTCTCTCTCTCTCTCTCTCTCTCTCTCTCTCTCTCTCACACACACACACACACACACACACACACACACACACACAAATAGTTTAATTACACCCTGACTTAGAGGGTACGACCAAAATTTCTGTCTTCCGGGGATCTTTACTTGTAGGTTTTTGCTACCGACATGGATAATCGACTAAACTGTGGTGCTCATGTAGGGGTCTAATGTAAAATATTATCCATCTGTCTCCAACTGTAATTATTTAAAGTGGAATCCGACTGCACAAACTTTTGTTAATATAATATACTACAGAACGAATTACAAAAACGTCTCGCAGAGTGCTATTGGTAAAAACAGCCAGGTTTTTATCATATATTTTTAAAACACACGTCACTATCTGATAGCGTCTCTATAGAGCCATGCACCTGTATCGCCAGGTACCGCCCGCAAGCTCGCAGGGAGGCTTTGTGGGATAGCAGCTGTCCGACGTCACTGGATGTTGTGTAAGTCACTTGTGAGCCCTCGCTAGTGGAGAGAAAAACTGTTCTCACTACCTTTTATAACTGATATTTTATTATTATTATTATTATTGCAAAAGGAGGTGCATTTCTACCGGGCTTGAAGCAATTCCGGATGCTTACTTCTATTGTTTAGGCACTAGTGAACACCTGCAAAAGCGCATTACTAAAATGTATATGGTATTCTTTAACATAGGCATCTGAAGAGCTGGTATTGTACTGCAGATAACAGTTGTGGTGCTCAGCCAGTCTCAAAGTTGCCCATAAACTCTTCTTCTACCTCTGTACAGCGGAAGTGGCATTCACTTGATGGACTAGCGAGTTCCTGCACTGAAATAAAATCCCTTATATAGGAATATCTGTGGCAGAGGGGTAAGATAGCGGGACATATACACAGCCGTGAGGAGTCACCATCCTACCTCAAACCATGTGATTACAGATTTTAATACTTGTTCCTATCGGTTGTAGTAAGCAGAGGAATGTGGTTTTCGGTTATAAGTACTAGTCATTTCGCTGCACGAAGCCATCTCAGTCTGAGAATTATTACCAAAAACATCAACAGTGCCAAGAGGAACAACAGAGATGAAATGCAATAATGGAAATGATTGTTCAACAAGGGCTAATAAGCCCCCCTCATTTGGCTCCAGTGATCCTACGGATCTGATAGACAAGATGACATTTTCTTCATGTTTGTAGTTGCTGGTTATAGTTTAATTTTGATGATTAATTTCTTCTTCTTCCTCTTCCTCTTCTACTACTTCTTTTGTAGGTGAGATGAATGTGTGTAGATTTGGAGATGCAGCTGTTACTACTCCACAACCTGAAAACATAATGATGCATTCGTCATTCCAGCCTAGAATGGAAATGACTCTGAGCACTATGGGACTTAACATCTGAGGTCACCAATCCCCTAGAACTTAGAACTACTTAAACCTAAGGACATCACACACATCCAAGCCCGAGGCAGGATTCGAACCTCCGAACGTAGCGGTCGCGCGGTTCCAGACAGAAGCGCCTAGAACCGCTCGGCCACAATAGCCGGCTACAGCCTAGAAATTGTACAATGTATTCGTTGTGCCTGCTAACACCACCACCGCCACTGCTTTTTGAGTCGTCATCATCAACATGGTATGGGTTGATGACACTAGCCCATTTGTGTTTCTAGACACATTCCATGATAATATTGTGAAAGATCAGCAAGATACGATATCAGAAAATTTTGCTGGAAGTAACAAGGTGACGACCGTCTCGTGGAGTTATTCAGACTTACTTAGAACGAGAGTAACCGACTACAGTTGCCTGCATATATAATCTTTTTGTTATGCATGATACGTATGAATTTTTTCTTTCTTTGTAGATGAGATGGAGGCCACACGGAGATGCTGTCTTGTACCTGCAGCTACTCCACCACCTGAAAACGACTATGATGCATTCGTCGACACAACCTAGTTCGTCGATGATGTGTTTACGGTGCCTGCAAACACCATTGCATTTATGTTTGTGATCATCATCTACATGGCACTGGCAGATGACATCAGCTGGTTTACTGACACAGCCACACCCTGGACTGTCTTGCAATCGTCGTGGGCTTACATGTCATCGTACATCACTTAGACATCATGACATGAAGACCATGACCGTACTGTGCAGAATAAAGAAGTCAAGCATAAAGTAATTGTACCCATACAATTTTCAAAATTAGCCAGTCAGTGTCCTGAACACATAGAATTGCTGCTGTTCTCCAAGCGTGAGATGCAGCTGTACTTCTAGATAGAAAGCACGTCCCCTGTACTATCTGCTCAATGCACTAAAGAACAACATAAACGAAATTTTTGTCGTAGATGTCTCAACTCGTTTACCATTAGTGAGGTTCTACAAAGACACTTCAATGTTTGCTAGAGCCAGAAAGTGGCACGTATAGGAACGGCTACCGAGAATAAAAGTTCCTTAACGTTTAAGAAGGCCCAAAAACAGGTATTTTCCTTCATCATTTATGCCGACTTCGAGTTCCTCCTTGCTCTTGTGGGCCTTTGTGAAGGTGAACCGTCCGTTCAAATCTTACATTGTGTTTAATGCTGCGAGATGGTTGCTCTCTGAAATCAAAAAAACTTTCATGGGAAGAGGATGAAGTTTATCGCCACAATGTCTCCATGACCAACACACAGAAAAATGATGCCTTCCACAAACAGACAGTTGAATGTCATATTTGTGGCCTACCATTGGAGAGAGAAACAGAAACTCCATGTAGAGACCATTGTCATCTACTGCGGAAGTTACGTGGTTCAGCTCACAATACATGCAACTTGAAGTGCCAACTACCATGGTAGATACCTATCTTCTTTCACAATTTTATGTATGATGCCTACTTTCTCGTTTGGCACTTTAGTGATTTCGTTTTGATGGATATTAAAATCAGTGTTATTCCTTATATTGCTGAAAAGTACATTTTTTCCAAGAGATTTACGCTAAAAATGTCGCCCCAGTTTCTGGATTCACTTTGGTTCATGCACACGTCTCGTCAGCTACTTCCTCAGACAGTGCTATAGGAGGACATGCATATCACCACCAGAGCCATAGACACCGATGATGAAAAGTTTCAACTAGTGACAAAGAAATCTGTGTTTCTGTTCCATTACTTGGATTCAGTGGAGACAGGGCACGAAACCATGTTTCCAGACATAACTGCATTCTACAGTAAACTAGCAAGCACTGCCCTAATGCTTGCAAATCGAATATTTTGCGGGAGTTGGGTATCCCTGGATTAGCAGAATATGTAAGATTACACATGAACACTGCAGGCCGGTGTGACCGAGCGATTCTAGGCGCTTCAGTCTGGAACCGCGCGACCGCTACGGTCGCAGGTTCGAATCCTGCCTTGGGCATGGATGTGTGTGATGTCCTTAGGTTAGTTAGATTTAAGTACTTCTAATTTCTAGGGGACTGATGACCTCAGATGTTAACTCCCCTAGTGTTCAGAGACATTTGAACCATTTTTGAACACATGAACACTGATGCGCACTTGCTCACGTACATTTGACAGAAATCCGTAGTGTATGCCTGGGCACATACTCTCTAGATGTAGTCTCCCATTACATCATGCTGGGGCTTTCATGGGTCGGAACGTTAAGGAGGACGTGGGTCAGCATCAGACTGTTGACCAATGTTGATATGTTGCTCTTCTTCAAGCGCCCGATATGCAGCAGACTTAACCGTGTTTACACTGGTACAAACACATGAATGATTCAGAAGTACAGGCCATCTGATGATTTACGTTGCATCCCTTATTCAGATGTAAACAACCTCCACTACCATTTCAAGGGTTACGGTAGCTGCCTGCGGAGGAAGTCATCAGACTGAAGGAAAATATCCATGGTGTGGCTTAGGATGCTGGTTTGGGATATCTCCTGAAAGTAGAACTGCGATGTCCCACCCATTTGCATGACGAGCACAGTGCCAAGTCCCACGTAACGGTTACTTTCTGAAGGTGTTGACAGAGCTGGGAACAAGCAGTGAAATATTTTGCACTACAGAAACCTGCAGCAATGTCTTAGGAAGTGGGTGAATCTTGTTATTATTAACCGAACTACCTCACATTGATGCAGACACTGAACGGCGAGCTCTCACTATGTGTTACTTTGAAAATTAATGAACAGTTCAGTTTCCGAAAAAAAAGGAAAACCTTACAGAATATCACGAATTATATTTAGTTTACCAATGGGGAAGGGACGGTCGTTTTGGGACAAGAGGTTACACAGCCAGAACGATTTCTTCATTGAAGATGGTAACCTGCTTGAAATTTGGTCTAGCGGTGTTACCTCTTGTCCCAAAACGATATTCTGCAATAATCATCTTGGGGTTGAAGCTCTTTTCTTCCGTGTTTGGTTTAACAATACGTATGTTTTTGGATGTATTGTATATTTCCTTTCGAATTATTACTTAATAACTGTACTGCATCACGCCTAACCGAATTCCTCAAGCTGAAAGGGATTAGTTAAACATCTGAATTGAAACCATTGTATGTTTCCAGACATGGGTTGCCTTCAGAATATTATGTACTCACTCCTCTCTACAAGTCCTAAAAGTTTGTAATTGAACTTTCCAAACACCCTGTATATTTATGTAAATACACCTATGAAATTAAAAATTCTTGTATATAGAAAGTCGCGTCATAAAAATAAACACTATGTGAATAACGAATGATTGTAAATAAAAATAACTGTAGAACAAATGGAGTTCTAAAAAGAAAAATTAATCATAAATAATATATCGTAAAAAGAGAAATTGTTGATAGTAAATTATTAGTTAATCTGTAATATTTATTATTTCGAAATCCGGTCACTGTAGAGTTATGCTTAATAACAATTTGATGATAACAAATCTTAACCTCTTTTTAGCCCATGACGCACAGACCTCGAATGAAGACGCCGACACAGCTGAGCTAATTATAATGGATGATAAAAGGTAGAGAGAAGCTCAAATATTATTGGTCCAAGGATTTCCCTCTATTTTAATGTTCTCTCATGGTCAGAGAGTTCACTTCCAATTTGATATCATGCAACCACTGTCTACTTACGTTATGACCTTGAATATAAGTGCTCCAGTACTTATGGTGTACAGTAAGGAACATGGGACTGGTATCCAATTACGCCATTACCTTGAATATAATCGCACAATTGTGTGTGTGTGCATAAGGGGAGGGGGTGTTCCCCTGGGTGACCTTGATAAACTCCAGGTTGTTCCACACAGGTATGGGAGTGGGAGGTGGCCTTAAATATAAGACGTTAAAAATGTGCAATTTGACACTAGAAATCCTTGTCCTATCTCTCCAGCTCAAGGTGATCTAGAATGCCCACTGATAACCTTCTGCTTATCAGTCATAGCGCTAATATCACCGGAAGTGATGCATGGTCAAATGTTTACCTGTGGTCGTACCCTCTCTTGGTAAGTACTGATTGGATTGATAGAAGAGATAGAGTAGGTGTAAACAAGAGCAGCAACTTTATTTAATAAGTACGAAAACTTCACGTCACGAAAATGCTCATCCAACTCCAGTGGCAGACGTTACAATAGCAACGAGGTGCATCACGGTGTACTGTGTGCACGGTAATAACCTATGTGTCTTGTCTGTGACAATCAGGCCGAGTTAATATCAAGACCAGGCGCTGAGTGATATGTATGCCAAACATGTTTGGCGGCGCATCTCCTGTGGATTTCCTGCACTAGGAGGACATGTCAATCATATTACTAGCATGTGCCAAACATTAAGGTTTAATTATCACTGTATATCCCCTCATTATTTACTGAGATTATTACGAGTCTTGAAAAATTACTGTTTTGGTTTTTCATCTTAAATAAACTTTCAAATATTGATAAAGTCGAAGTGATGAAATCATACTGACGAAAATTAATCTTCATGGAAAACTTTTTACAAAATTATTAATTAATGCAGCCACAGTTTATGAGATGCAACAGCACACAGAAGATAGAATCAATCAAAAACTGCAGGGAAACGAAATTATCAAAACAGTTGTGCAAATTACGCAAGACCGTGGTATATCTATACCTGAAATATTAAGTCCCGTGTATAGATTCCTGAGTGCTCTACATTTTATTATGTATTTAATTACGTTACTTGTCCGCTAAGTGCTACTCATTCGCTTGAAACAGGGTGCAGGTGATAGAATAAGAAATAGAAGAAACCTGGACTACTGCGAGAAACACTACCGCTGTGAGGGTTCCGTACAGACTTAATTATGTATATAGACAGTTCATCTACATTGATCAAGCAGTACATTATGACCACTGACCTACTATCTATATATACCCGTCCAGTCGATAGCAGCGACACCTGGAGAGGAATGACTGCTAGTCAGAGACACGCACTGTGCGTGTATTATCAGTGAGCATGCTGACCATGCGTAGAATGTGGAAGGCGCGTGATTTGTCTGAGTTGGACAGAGGGCAGAATGTGACAGCCTGGAGTTTCGGCACGAGCATTTCTGAAACTAGACTACTTGTCTGGTGTTCAAGGAATGCTGTGGTGAGTGTCTTCCTCACGTAGTGAAACCAAGGTGAAGCCACTTACAGAGGTCGTGGGGTTGGGTGGTTGGTGCGAGGAACACAGCAGCGGCGGTTTCCAGTTGATGTGCTGTTCCCCCCCCCCCCCCCCCCTCAGGCTCCCCTCCAGGCTCCACCCCACCCCAGATCGCCATATGTTGTGAACCCAATTGTACACATCCCTCGATCTACCAAGGCTTCTTGCTTCCATACGACGACCCGTCGCCGCTGTTATTGATGCTAAAGTTACGTTGTGCAAGACGCGACAGTTGGCTGCGACTGCGACGCTGCCCCCTTCTGTTTTCCCACCCTGGCAGACGGCGACACGGCCGCCACACGACTGGAGTAGTCGCTGTTTCCCAAGCTGCGGTCGGCGGCGGCGGATTCAAATACATAAGAAAAATAAGAATTCCGATTTTCTTGCTGTAAAAAATACTGTATGTTAATGCAACAAAGTTACATCGGCTCCCAGAGTTAGTTTTTCGATACAGATTTTCCTTTTACTTTAAAAAATTGAAAAGTATCTCTTCCGGTTTTGCGTGTTTTTTTCGCTGTATATTACTTCTCTATCAATTGTGAGGAAAGTAAAAGGCACAAAAAATTGATGTTTGCGTATCTTACAGTTTCACATCAGAGCTTGATAATGAGGTGTCTACTTTTCCGATATTCGTCACAGTTATCCCGATACTTAATTTACAAGTAACCTACTGCATAAAATTTGAATTATGTACAGTAAAAAATGTGGTCGCTGGCTACTTTACGTATGGTTTACGTTAGGTCATACATCGTTGCCGATGAAAAGAAGCTAACATATCGAAATTATTTTTAAAGTTGAGATCAGAATGATATCGAACTCCGTTACCGAGATTTGGGCTCATAAATCTCCGGGAGCGTCGCGACTAGCCGCCAGATCTGTCGACGCGCAACGAGAATCGTGTGGTCATCACACGATAGAGAATGTATTTGTTTTGTTTCGCTGACACATTTGGACCTAATGAAACCATTTTATGTCATATTTCTCCGGTATGAGTTACTAATATTTCTCCATATGCTCTTGACAATTTCATTTAAAATGCCACGAAATGTAGGTTTCTTAAACCCAAGTGATCAAGCAGAACCCATTTTCGTGGTTTTGTTGAGGCATCTGAACCTGTTCCAAGCTTTCTTTCTCGTTTATTTCTCTGATACGAGTCCCGAATATTCCTCCATCTGTTTTTGCACATTTCACCTAAAATTCCAATGAAAGATAAGTTTATTAACAATAAGCGCACGCTTGCGTCATTGCATTGTTTCAAGTTCTTGACAACAAGATAGGGTTACACCTTAAACATCTCTAGAATTTTCATTCTGAACGTCTACAGTATACACTGGCAGAAATGTGGAAGAAATAATGTCCGTGCTTGTTCACAAAATTTCCCCAAATTATACTTGTCAGTTTCTCCCATGCAGAAACTTTTGGAACAAGCTAAGGCAACTTTCATAGCCGACTGAGTCTTTATTCCCATCCAAATGAACTTCCATATTCTTATATTCTGACAGCATACATCGTTATGGATGACATGAACATTTAATCTTGCCAAGCTGCACTCAAAAGATGACTCCAGGATTTACAGAAGACGAATTTCAATTGTGAACTGTGTCAGACCAGAAGGGCCTTGTAAAACAGTACTGCACTTTTGGCACAAGTTTTTTGAGCACCATCTTCTACCAATGAATTGAAGTGAATGTGACAAATTACTTATTGCAGCATACTGTTTGCGCAATCTGTTGAGAAACGCCTTCCTCAAAAAAGAGCATCTATTGATTACAGAAAGCTGTACAACAATCTGGTGGTGGTTTTTCACAACTAGAAGGTATCATCAAGACACCAATCTACCGTTTACTTTCAAAGTGAAGGTATTGTAAAATGTAACTTTCTCGTTGTACTTCAGATTGTTCATTTTATAATGTACTTGCCGTTTTAAATTTTTATCGTCACAAAAAAGAGTAATGCGAAAATTGACCTTCAAGTTCATTTTCATCATTCTAATTCTACATCTGCATGGATTATACTGATTTTCATAACAGGCCTGAAAAATTTGCATTAATGGGAAAATATTATACATTTCACACACCTGCCAGTTTCAACTGTGCACCAATTTCTTCCCAAGTTCTGTCTCTGAACATAGTGTCTCTATATTTAGGGTTCTTCAAATCGTAAAGGCAACGATGTTGCGAGACCAGCTCACAGAGCATCACATCCTGTGAGTGGCTCATTTCAGTTTTCCTTGACTGGCTCGACATCTTTCTGGCAGCCGCACGTCTTTGTGTCGTCCGACTTCCGTCGCAACACTGCTCACTGGTGCAGTGCTGCGGCAGCTGCCGCAACAGTCGGGCGTCGTATCCCAAACTCGAACTGCGCATGCGCCAGCAAGCAACTTCTGACGTCACGTAGCGACCCGTCGCAGTCGCTAGTGTGCGTCGCGTCTTGGACAACGTACCTTAAAGGTAGATGTCGAATGTCGTAGACAGGGAAGACTGGTAAAACGGAACAGGTGGTGAACTGTGGAGGGATTAACATCAAATGCTGGGCAGAGTCCAAGTGTGTCTGAACACACCGAGTACCCGACACTGCTAGAGTTGGGCCTCCGTAGCCGACGACCCATGCATGTGCCAATGTTAACACCACGACATCGGCACCTATGACTGAAATGTGCACATGACCATTGGCACTGGACGTTGGCGCAATGGCAGAGCTTTGCAAGGTGTAATGAATTTCAATACCTTCTCCATCATGCGGACAGAAGGGCGCGAATAAGTAGTCTTCCAGGGGAATAGCTCCTTGACACCTGTACAAGCTGGCGGCGGCTCCATTATGGGACTTAACATCGGAGGCCATCAGTCCCCAGACCTTAGAACTACTTAAACCTAACTAACCTAAGGACATCACACACATCCATGCCCGAGGCAGGATTCGAACCTGCGACCGTAGTGGTCGCGGGGTTCCAGACTGAAGCGCTTAGAACCGCTGGGCCACAGCGGCCGGCGGCCCCATTATGCTCTGAGGAACTCCATGGGTCCAACGGAGGTCATGCAAGGTACCATGGTGGCCAAGGAGTATCGTTGCAGACCACGTACACCCATTCATGACGCCGGCCGGTGTCGCCGAGCTGTTCCAGGCACTTCAGTCTGGAACCGCGCGACCGCTACGGTCACAGGTTCGAATCCTGCACGGGCATGGATGTGTGATGTCCTTAGGTTAGTTAGGTTTAAGTACTTCTAAGTTCTAGGGGACTGATGACCTTAGATGTTAAGTCCCATGGTGCTCAGAGCCATTTTGAACCCATACATGACGATCATGTTTCCCAACAGCAGTGGCATTTTTCAACAACCTGATACGTCATGTCAAAAGATCAGGAGTGTGATGGAGTGGTGCGAGGAACACAGCAGCGACAAGTTCCAGCTGATGTCCTGGCACCCCCAGCTCGGCAGATATGAACCCAATCGTACACATCCCGCGACCTACCAAGGCCTCATTGCTTCCAAGCCACGACGCGTCGCCGCTGTTATCCGTGCCAAAGGTAGATTAGGCAGATTGTGATAATGTTTTGGCTGATCAGGGTGTAGGTTTTGGTGAGTGAGTTTTCGAGTAGCAAAATACGTGGCATAAATGGCCGTATCTTTTTATTGCATTGCCTTAGAAGCTTTATTGTTTAGACAGCCAAGTGGTGGTGGACCTTGGTATGTGACATTAATTTCAACTTCATGCCTCTACCATTTCTTGAGAAACCGGGGTCTTAACAGTCAAACGGACAGACGGAGATTATAAGGACTCCGTTTTTATCGATATAGGTACGAAATTCTAATACTGCTACAACGAAGTAGAGGGATCTTATTTTTATTTTTATTTTCTTTTCAACACACACGAATTCCAGTTTCAGTTTGTCACGAAATGACAAGTGATTGGACTTATTCAAAATATCAGAATCCTTTGTATTTAGAAAGTGGCATAAATTTCTATTTTAGAACAAGAAGAGACGAAAGGTGTTACTTCGAGACAAGGAGAAATTACTTTAAATTTTAAAAGTGATCGAACATTTCTCATCAAAAGAGTGTTTATTATTTGATTTGTTTTCAGTTCCACGAAATCAACTAAGAAGAGTTTTAATTGAAATAAATAATAAAAGGAACACTTGACAAAAAATAATACACCACACGAAAATAAATAGTTACTTCGGTTTCTTCCATCTTCTATGAGAATCGCTATGTTTTAACAAGCAAGATAAAATAAAAGATCTTCTCATTTTTTCAGTTTTCCGTCGTTCCTTAGTTGATTCAAAATTCATGGAGGTATGTTCCACCTATCTAACTAAATGCAAGGCAATTTTGTTTATTGCCATAAGCGTTTCACTTCTTTTATTTGCGAAGCATCTTCAGTGGCCTGTAATACATGTTTCTTTTTATGCATATAATAACTGTATTACGTAATCGTTAAAGTATGTTACTGTATAATAAATGTGTCATATAGTCGTTACAGTATGTTGCTATGTTTCATTTTGACATGTTTTTCTCTTGTTTTTCAGATCAGAATAAACTTTTGTAGCACAAATTACTTGAGGTGACATCGTTCGGTATTACTTACGATTTCCAGTGCTCTTCGCCCATATGCGTGGTCGTGGAGATGTGTTCATTAATCCCCATGCTCCAGCTGGCCGATTTCCAGCGTCATTTGCAACAACACATCATTTGCACTTTTCATTTAGTGATCAACATGTGTGTTTTCGGTGTGTAGTGTTGCCAACTGTCACTGTGTGTTTATCGTTCGACTTTCGTTTGTGTTATGTGTGAGATTTGACATTCTTCATTTGTTTTGTGTGTGCGTGTATTTTGTTGTGTGAAATGTGTCGTTCTTTGTGAGAGCATAATTTCCTTTTCTTAAATGGATATTTGCGTATGAGGGAGAGGGAGGGGAGGGAGGGAGAGAGAGAGAGAGAGAGAGAGAGAGAGAGAGATAGAGAGAGGAGGGAGAGGAGGATTCATTAATTGTTTATTCTGGTTATGTTTCAGATTTCTGCTTGTTATTTCCTTTAGTGGCCAACAATCTGAGAGTTATTGCTTATATGGACTTGGTCATTTCTTATTCATAGCAAGGGCTCTTGGTATATCAAAGTTTTCTTGTAACTTCAGGAGATTTTTCTTGTGGTTATTCACTCTAATAACTTTCATGCCTTGTTCCATGTTGGGTGGTTAATGTCAGTCTTTTATCAGGTGTTCGGCGAAGATAGAATGGCTATTTTCATACTTCCAACTTTTTATATATTCTTTACACCTAGTTTCGAAATTCCTACCTGCCATCCCCAGATATACCAGTTCACATTCTTGGCGCTGTAACTGGTGTATACCTGCTCCTTGGTATTTATCCGGTTTGTCTGTTGTTTGTAAATGTGACCGGAGTGTGTTTCTTCCTCTGTAATCTCTGTTTCTTTAATGTATTTGCTCTGTGTTTTTACGTTAAAGTGTAGCATTTTCTTCCGTTAGTCGTGTCATGAGTGTTACTTTTTTGTGTTTCTGTGTGTACTGTTGTCTCTGTGGGGTTATTTTGTGTTTGTGTTCTCTGCTTGTTTCAATTCTTCTGTACTTACGTTTTGATTGTTTGGTTGAGTTTTTGTACTATATGGGTGTTGTAACTATCGTTCGTGGCTATGAGTTGTATTGTGTGTAATTCTATTTCAATGTTTCCTTTTCTGAGTGGGATATTATTTAGTTTGTCTAACATGTCTCGTATGGCCGCTAATTTTGATTTTTCAGGCTGTTGGATGATGCATGTATTATTGTATCTGTGGCTGCTGGCTTTCTGAAGATGTCAAATGTGTGCTTACTGTTGTGTCTCTTTGTTGTTACGAGTGTAATCCCAAAAGTAAGGTCTCCTATTTTTTTATAAGTACAGAACTCTCTTTGTGTGGCAGTTGGTCACACTGTTATAAAGAGTGCTTCACGCGCTGTGTATAAACATGCACACGCCGCGCTTGAGGCGCTCAGTCTTGGCTTGGCAGCCGTTGAGAATGGAGTTCCCGTTAGATGTTACCACCAAGTGCGAATTGCGCGCAGTTATTCGGTTTTTGAACGCAAAGGGCACTGCGCCGATTGAAATCCATCGCTAATTGACGGAAGTGTATGGTGAGTCGTGCATGGATGTCAAAAATGTTCGTAATTGGTGTAGAGAGTTTGCAGCTGGTCGGACCGAAATTTACAACGAACAAAGGAGCGTGAGACCATCAATTTCTGAGGAGACAGTGTTGAAGGTTGAGCAAAGCACGCGTGAAGATTGGCGGATCACCATGGATGATCTCTGCACGTTGGTTCCTGAGGTTGTCCGAAGCACCGCTCACAGAATTTTAACGGAAACAGTGAATTCCCGGAAGGTGTGCGCAAGATGGGTGCCACGCATGCTGACTGAGGACAACATGCGGCAACGAGTTGATGCTTCCCGCACATTTCTTCCCGCCTTGCGGCTCAACAGGACAACTTTCTGGACTCAATTGTCACGAATGACGAAACCTGGGCATACCACTTTACAACTGAGACCAAACAACAATCACGCCAGTGGCGGCATCCTTCTTCGCCAAAGTCGCGGAAATTCAAACAAACACAGTCTGCCGGTAAAGTCATGACAACTGCTTTTTGGGATCGGAAAGGGGTATTGTTGGTCGACTTTATGCCCAGTGGGACAGCAATTAACGCTGACGGGTACTGTGAGACTCTGAAAAAACTCGATCAGACAATTCAGAACCGGAGAAGAGGAATGTTGAGTAAGGGCGTACACATTTTCCACACATCGCTCAGCAAATCGTTGCTCTCCTGCAACAGTTTCAGTGGAACATGATCACCCACCCACCGTATAGTCCTGACTTGGCGCCCAGTGACTATCATCTGTTCCCTAGGTTAAAAGAACGTTTGACCGGAAAGCGATTCAGCTCCGACTACGAGGTGAAAGAAGAGGTTCATAACTTTTTGAACAGCATGGCGGCGAGCTGGTATGACATGGGCATACAAAAAATTGCACAGCGTCTACAAAAATGCATCGACAGAAATGGTGATTATGTCGAAAAGTAGCTAAATGCTCAAGCTGTAAACTGTAGTAAACGACAGTAGAAATAAACAGGTCTATGGACATACAAAAAAATTGGAGACTTTACTTTTGGGATTACCCTCGTGTATCCAAGAAATATATTTACTTTTGTGTTTCTTTTTCCATGGTGAGTGAATATTTTTATGTACATTGTTTATGTCTGTGTGAAGTTTATCAGTTTTCGCTGTTGGTTTGTCTGTCATGCAGATTATGTCATCCACATATTTGTACTAGTAAACAATTTTGTATCCTTTCTTAGTGATGACTATACCAAAGGTTATGTTTTCTATGTGGTTAACGAATATTTTTGCCAATGTTCCTGGCATAGGGGATCCCACTGGAAACCTTTCTTCTTGTAAGTGAAATTCCCTTTCAAACTGGAAGTAATTTTGCGAC
This sequence comes from Schistocerca serialis cubense, assembly GCF_023864345.2. NCBI lineage: Eukaryota > Metazoa > Arthropoda > Insecta > Orthoptera > Acrididae > Schistocerca > Schistocerca serialis. The sequence continues at coordinate 463,995,420 of NC_064640.1, read as the reverse complement.
GTGATTGCATTGTGGGTCTTAGTTATTTCATTAATATCGTCTGCAGGTAATTTATTCTATATCAGTAAATTTTCTTCAGTTAGTGTTATTGTATCTACGGTGGATACTGAGGTGCACATGTTCTCTATGTCGAAAGAGGTGAGTGATGCTGTTTGTGGAATGTGTAAGTCTTTTATTTGTGTTATGGTTTCATTTGTGTTTTTCACAGTTCTGCTGTTCTTCATTTCATAATGTTGCATTATGATTTTGTTCAGGTATTTTGCCGTATGGTATGATACGCATTTATGAAATTAACAACAAGCCTCAACAGAATAAGGGGTTTGGGAACCTTGGGTTGGCTTCTGAGTGTTGCTTCTTTCGCGTTCTTGTGTGTGATATTTTGCTTTTCTTTATCTGTCAGTATGTGTTTGATGTCTTTCAGGTTGTTTTACGTATGTCGGGAAATGTGCTGTTGGATCAGATTTCAGTTCTGTGATATTGTTAGAGGAGATGAAATCTTCAGTTTTTCTCTATATTGTTGTTTATTGATCATTACTGTGCTGTTCCCTTTATCAGCTCTTGTGACTGTGATGTTCTTGGATTGTAGTTTTTCTTTTAATTTCATAGGGATGTTGTTTTCTGTTTGAAGTTTCTTGTTTTGCTCCTTCTTTTACACGAGATTATCTCGTTTATTTCTTTCTTCACTAAGTTTCGTGTCAGCCGAATACATGTAGTGTCAAGATGCTTTCTGTCTCTACAATCAGATGTTCTACGTCGTAGTTGTTCATTTTTGTACTGAAGTTGTATTTGAGCCCTTTCTCTAATACCCGTGTTTTTTTCTCTGATAATTCTGTATCTCTGAGATTTATTAGTTTTTCGTGAAATTTGTGGTAGTGGGTGTGTTGTACTTTGTCGTTGATATCTTTCTGGTTATATTTGTTAGTCAGTGTTTTGATTTTTCGTTTGTGAGTATTCTGTGTAGGTTGTAGTCTTCTGGCGGTGATGTGTTCATTTTTTTTATATTACATTGAATATCACTGGTGGGTTGTTAATAAATGCAGATAACTCAAGATGTACATCATATAACATTCTATTAAGCATGAATTTCATTTTCGAGCCAAGTCTGTTCTGCAAATGATTTCGTTCTTCATGCTACGAAAGAATTGCTTCTGTACTTTACATTAATATAACTCGGAATTACATTATTTACTTTACAAGTCTGATTGAATTTAATGTGTTGGATGGTCTTGTGGAGTCTGAGATGGACATTCTTGAAACTGTTGTATAACTTCACGGGAAATGTCTGATATGGCTGTATTATCTTCATTTTTCCTGTCTTCTGTCGCTCCTTAATTGTTTCAAAATTCCTGAAGGTATGTTCCATCTATGGAACTAAATGAGAGGCAGTTTTGATAACTGCCATAAGCGTTTCGCTTCTTTTATTTGTGAAGCATCTTCAGTGGCCTATAATACATGATTCTTTTTATGAATATAATAAATGTATTATGTAGTAGTTACAGTATGTTACTATGCTACGTTTTGTCATGTTTTTCTCTTGTTTTTAATATTAGAATAAACTTTTGTAGCACAAATTTCGTGAGGTGGAATTATCGTTCGGTGTTACTTACGATTTCCGGTGCTGTTAGCCAGTATGGGTGGTCCTGGAGATGTGCTCATTAGTTCCCATGCTTCCGCTGACCTATTTCCGGCGTTTTTCACCTACATTTGTTACAACACATCAGCCACATCACTTGCACTCTTTATTTTGTGATCAACAAGTATGTGTTTACAGTGTGTAATGTTGTTGAAACAATAAAGAGAGACAACAATAAGCTCACATCTGACATCTCCAGAAAGTCTACAGCCACAAATACAATAATACATGCTTCATCCAACAACCCGCAAAATCAAAAACCAGCGGCCATACGACACATGTTACACAAACTAAATAATATCCCACTCAGAAAAGAAAACATGAAAAAGAATTAAATACAATATAACTCGTAGCCACAAACAATGGTTACAATACCCATATAGTACAAAAATTCAACCAAAAACTCACACCAAAGAATCCCACATACACTACAGTACACATGGAAACACAAAACAGTAGCATCCACGACATGACCAACAAATAAAAAGGTACACTTTATAGTTCAAACACAAAGCCACACACAAGATAGCAAATATCTAATAGAAACAGGATGTACGCATCTCTTACAGAAGAAGAAACACACTCCAGTCACATTTACAAACAACAGACAAAGTAGATAAATACCACGGAGCAGGTGTATACCAGTTAGAGTGTCAAGAATGTGAATCTGTATATCTGGAGGTAATGGGTAGAAGTTTCAAAACTAGGTACAAAGAACATATAAGAAGCTGGATGTACGAAAACAGCCATTCTACCTTCGCTGAACTCCTGATAAAACATGGACATGAAGTATCCAATATGGAATAAGACTTGAAGTTGTTGATGTTGTTGCGGTCTTCAGTCCTGAGACTGGTTTGATGCAGCTCTCCATGCTACTCTATCCTGTGCAAGCTTCTTCATCTCCCAGTACCTACTGCAGCCTACATCCTTCTGAATCTGCTTAGTGTATTCATCTCTTGGTCTCCCTCTATGATTTTTACCCTCCACGCTGCCCTCCAATACTAAATGGGTGATCCCTCGATGTCTCAGAACATGTCCTACCAACCTATCCCTTCTTCTAGTCAAGTTGTGCCACAAGCTCCTCTTCTCCCCAATTCTATTCAATACCTCCTCATTAGTTATGTGATCTACCCATCTAATCTTCAGCATTCTTCTGTAGCACCACATTTCGAAAGCTTCTATTCTCTTCTTGTCTAAGCTATTTATCGTCCACGTTTCACTTCCATACATTGCTACACTACATACAAATACCTTCAGAAATAACTTCCTGACATTTAAATCTATACTCGATGTTAACAAATTTTCCTTCTTCAGAAACGCTTTCCTTGCCATTGCCAGTCTACATTTTATATCCTCTTTACGTTGACCATCATCAGTTATTTAGCTTCCCAAATAGCAAAACTCCTTTACTACTTTCAGTGTCTCATTTCCTAATCTAATTCTCTCAGCATCACCCGACTTAATTCGACTACATTCCATTATCTTCGTTTTGCTTTTGTTGATGTTCATCTTATACCCTCCTTTCAAGACACTGTCCATTCCGTTCAACTGCTCTTCCAAGTCCTTTGCTGTCTCTGACAGAATTACAATGTCATCGGCGAACCCCAAAGTTTTTATTTCTTCTCCACGGATTTTAATACCTACTCCGAATTTTTCTTTTCTTTCCTTTACTGCTTGCTCAATATACAGATTGAATAACATCGGGGATAGGCTACAACCCTGTCTCACTCCCTTCCTAACCACTGCTTCCCTTTCATACCCCTCGACTCTTATAACTGCCATCTGCTTTCTGTACAAACTGTAAATAGCCTTCCGCTCCCTGTATTTTACCCCTGCCACCTTCAGAATTAGAAAGAGAGTATTCCAATTAATATTATCAAAAGTTTTTTCTATGTCTACAAATGCTAGAAACGTAGGTTTGCCTTTCCTTAATCTTTCTTCTCAGATAAGTCGAAGGGTCAGTAATGCCTCACGTGTTCCAACATTTCTACGGAATCCAAACTGATCTTCCCCGAGGTCGGCTTCTATCAGTTTTTCCATTCGTCTGTAAAGAATTCGCGTTAGTATTTTGCAGCTGTGACTTATTAAACTGATAGTACGGTAAGTTTCACATCTGTCAACACCTGCTTTGGTGGGGATTGGAATTATTATATTCTTCTTGAAGTCTACATCTACATCTACATCCATGCTCAGCGAGCCACCTGACGGTGTGTGGCGGATGGTACCCTGAGTACCTCTATCGGTTCTCCCTTCTATTCCAGTCTCGTGTTGTTCGTGGAAAGAAGGATTGTCGGTATGCTTCTGTGTGGGCTCTAATCTCTCTGATTTTATCCTCAGGTTCTCTTCGCGAGATATACGTAGGAGGGAGCAATATACTGCTTGACTCTTCGGTGAAGGTATGTTCTCGAAACTTTAACAAAAGCTCTTACCGAGCTATTGAGCGTCTCTCCTGCAGAGTCTTCCTCTGGAGTTTATCTATCGTCTCCGTAACGCTTTCGCGATTACTAAATGATCCTGTAACGAAGCGCGCTGCTCTCCGTTGGATCTTCTATATCTCTTCTATCAACCCTATCTGGTACGGATCCCACACTGTTGAGCAGTATGCAAGCAGTGGGCGAACAAGCGTACTGTAACCTACTTCCTTTGTTTTCGGATTGCATTTCCTTAGGATTCTTCCAATGAATCTCAGTCGGGCATCTGCTTTACCGACTATCACCTTTATATGATCATTCCATTTTAAATCGCTCCTAATGCGTACTCCCAGGGTATTTCGCCTGTCTCATACATCTTGCTCACCAAATGGTAGAGTTTTATCAGGACTGGCTCTCCCAAGACTGTCAGTAGTTCTAACGGAATGTTGTCTACTCCTGGGCCTTGTTTCCACTTAGATCTTTCAGTGCTCTGTCAAACTCTTCACGTAGTATCATATCTCCCATTTCATCTTCATCTACATCCTCTTCCATTTCCATAATATTGTCCTCAAGTACATCGCCCTCGTATAGACCCTCTATATACTCCTTCCACCTTTCTGCTTTCCTTTCTTTGCTTCGAACTGGGTTTCCGTCAAAGCTCTTGATATTCATGCAAGTGGTGCTCATTTCTCCAAAGATCCCTTTAATTATGCTGTAGGCTGTATCTATCTTGCCCCTAGTGAGATAAGCCTCTCCATCCTTAGATTTGTCCTCTAGCCATCCCTGCTTAGCCATTTTGCACTTCTTATCGATATCATTTTTGAGACGTTTGTGTTCCTTTTTGCCTGCTTTATTTACTGCATTTTTATATTTTCTCCTTTCGTCAATTAAATTCAATATTTCTTCTGTTACCCAAGGGTTTCAACTAGCCCTCGTCTTTTTACCTATTTGATCCTCTGCTGCCTTCACTATTTCATCCCTCAAAGCTACCCATTCTTCTTCTACTGTATTTCTCTCCCCCATTCCTGTCAATTGTTCCCTTATGCTCTCCCTGAAACTCTGTACAACCTCTGGTTCATTCAGTTTATACAGGCCCCATCTTCTTCAATTCCCACCGTTTTGCAATTTCTTCGGTTTTAATCTACAGATCATAACCAATAGATTGTGGTCAGAGTCCACATCTGCCACCGGAAATGTTTTGTAATTTAAAACCTGGTTCCCAAATCTCTGTCTTTCCATTATATAATCTGTCTGATACCTTCTAGTATCTCCAGGGTTCTTCCATGTATACAACATTCTTTCATGATTCTTAAACCAAGTGTTAGCTATGATTAAGTTATGCTCTGTGCAAAATCCTACCAGGCGGCTTCCTCTTTCATTTCTTAGCCCCAATCCATATTCACCTACTGTGTTTCCTTCTCTCCCTTTTCCTACTCTTCAATTCCAGTCACCTATGACTATTAAATTTTCGTCTCCCTTCACTACCTGAATAATTTCTTTTATCTCATCATATATTTCATCAATTTCTTCGTCATCTGCAGAGCTAGTTGGCATATAAACTTGTACTACTGTATTAGGCGTGGGCTTCGTGTCTATCTTGGCCACAATAATGCGTTCACTACGCTGTTTGTAGTAGCTTACCCGTACTCCTATTTTTTTATTCATTATTAAAGCTACTCCTGCATTGCCCCTTTTTGATTTTGTAGTTATAACCCTGTATCCACCTGACCAGAAGTCTTATTCCTCCTGCCACCGAACTTCACTAATTCCCACTATATCTAACTTTAACCTATCCATTTCCCTTTTTAAATTTATTAGGGTCAATAATCACAAGAAAAGCTTCTGACAGTACAAGAAAACCTTCTCATACAAAGAACCCTTGCAATGAAAAGGAAAGTACTTAATGACGAAGTCAATAAATCTCTGATTATGTTAGCCACTAATACAATAACGAACGTAAATCTGGAACACAACCAGAATAAATATTTAATAGATCTTCCTCTCACCACTCCACACCTTCTCTCTCTCTCTCTCTCTCTCTCTTTCACACGCACACACACACACACACACACACACACACACACACACACACACACAAGTCCATAAATAAATAAAATTACGCTTTCACAAAGAGCGACACATTTCACACAACAAAATACACACGCACACACACAAAACAAATTTAAAAAAATCAAACCACACACATAACACAAGCAAAAGACGAAAGATAAACACACAGCGACTGTTGGCAACACTACACCCTGTAAAGTCATAGTCATTTATCGCAACACGAAAAGTGCAAGTGATGTAAGTGATGTGTTGTAACAAATGAGGGTGAAAAAACGTCGGAAGTTGGACAGCTGGAGCATGGGGTCTAATGAACACATCTCCAGAACCACAGATATGGGCCAACAGCACAGGAAATCTCAAGTAATACAGAACGATAATTTCACTTCACGAAATTTGTGCTACAAAAGTTTATTCTGATCTGAAAAACAAGAAAAAAACACTCCAAAATGTATCATAGTAACGTACTGTAACTACTACGTAATATATTTATTATACGAGGGCAGTTCAATAAGTAATGCAACACATATTTTTCTCGGCCAATTTTGGTTGAAAAAACCGGAAATTTCTTGTGGAATATTTTCAAACATTCCCGCTTCGTCTCGTATAGTTTCATTGACTTCCGACAGGTGGCAGCGCTGTACGGAGCTGTTAAAATGGCGTCTGTAACGGATGTGCGTTGCAAACAATGGGCAGTGATCGAGTTTCTTTTGGCGGAAAACCAGGGCATCTCAGATATTCATAGGCGCTTGCAGAATGTCTACGGTGATCTGGCAGTGGACAAAAGCACGGGGAGTCGTTGGGCAAAGCGTGTGTCATCATCGCCGCAAGGTCAAGCAAGACTGTCTGATCTCCCGCGTGCGGGCCGGCCGTGCACAGCTGTGACTCCTGCAATGGCGGAGCGTGCGAACACACTCGTTCGAGATGATCGACGGATCACCATCAAACAAGTCAGTGCTCAACTTGACATCTCTGTTGGTAGTGCTGTCACAATTGTTCACCAGTTGGGATATTCAAAGGTTTGTTCCCGCTGGGTCCCTCGTTGTCTAACCGAACACCATAAAGAGCAAAGGAGAACCATCTGTGCGGAATTGCTTGCTCGTCATGAGGCTGAGGGTGACAATTTCTTGTCAAAGATTGTTACAGGCGATGAAATATGGGTTCATCACTTCGAACCTGAAACAAAACGGGAATCAATGGAGTGGCGCCACACCCACTCCCCTACCGAGAAAAAGTTTAAAGGCATACCCTCAGCCGGTAAAGTCATGGTTACAGTCTTCTGGGACGCTGAAGGGGTTATTTTGTTCGATGTCCTTCCCCATGGTCAAACGATCAACTCTGAAGTGTATTGTGCTACTCTTCAGAAATTGAAGAAACGACTTCAGCGTGTTCGTAGGCACAAAAATCTGAACGAACTTCTCCTTCTTCATGACAACGCAAGACCTCACACAAGTCTTCGCACCCGAGAGGAGCTCACAAAACTTCAGTGGACTGTTCTTCCTCATGCACCCTACAGCCCCGATCTCGCACCGTCGGATTTCCATATGTTTGGCCCAATGAAGGACGCAATCCGTGGGAGGCACTACGCGGATGATGAAGAAGTTATTGATGCAGTACGACGTTGGCTCCGACATCGACCAGTGGAATGGTACCGTGCAGGCATACAGGCCCTCATTTCAAGGTAGCGTAAGGCCGTAGCATTGAATGGAGATTACGTTGAAAAATAGTGTTGTGTAGCTAAAAGATTAGGGAATAACCTGGTGTATTTCAATGCTGAATAAAACAACCCCTGTTTCAGAAAAAAAATGTGTTGCATTACTTATTGAACTGCCCTCATATGTATAAAATGAAACATTTATTACAGTCCACTGAAGATGCTTCACAGATAAAAGAAGTGAAACGCGTATGGCAATAAACAAAACTGCCTTTCATTTAGTTACGTAGATGGGATATATCTGCATGAAATCTTGTCACTTAACCTGTCATTGATGGAGTGTAATCAAATTCGCAAGCGCGAATACATTTCTTGTAATGCGAATACCGTTTGAGAGGTTAATGCAAGTACGAAGGCGTCCGAACCATTTTTACTCATTCCATATGCAAATCGAATAGAACGCGGGTTATCTTATACTGTAAGAATGTTCCCTTCACCACTTACCGTCAGCAGCATGTATGTAGGTGTAGATTAACGCTTTTGTGTTTACTGGAACAGGTAATGTGAATTAAATGTATTTCGAATTACGGATGTAACTTAAGGTTTCTAACATCTATAAAGTGACCACTTAACCACCTTGTTGACTGTAAATTTATGGAGCTCAGTAGTTCCAAAACACACGTATAATTAGCAGCTCTGTCTCTTTCGCACCTAGTTCCCGCTTCAGTTTGCTCTCCAGCAAATTGGATCAGAGTCCCTGCTCTGTTGTGAGTAACACCGCTTTTCCCAAGGGTAGCATGTCCGCCGCATCCGTAGCATTCCATAAGCTACAGGAACCCCGTGGCTCCCTGGGTGGTACTAAACAGTGAGCACCTCGGGGAGCTCTGCCAAAACCGGCCGCCGTCGGGTGTGGAGAACCTGGTGTTCCTAACTGCCGGGCAGTCAGCGTCGCTAATCCCCCATCACCATACTCTCTGTTAATGTTTTTCGTAGTGTAGTTAGTGAAACGTTGTAGATCACACAAAACATCGATATTGCTTCTGAAACAGAGTTACTAGAACACTAATATACACTAATTAATGTGTACTTCTAGCCGAGTAGGAGAGTGAGTACTGACGTTACACACTTGTTAGAGCGCATTCTTCGAAGCACTGTCTTGGCGTAATTTTCGTGTTCTAGTAGTTTGCAGAATTAAAACGGGACAATCAAATTGAGCCCCTTAAATGTCCAGCGATGTGGATGTACCACTGCATTCGTTTGTTGATTACACCCAACCACATACTGAAGGTGTTTTATGGTTGTTTAAAAGTAATACTGCGCTAAAGAATATTTCAGCTATAGGAGCTTCAGTAAAGTTTTTTATGAAAATGGTAAGCCATTTATATCAAATGATGTAGTGCATACCATTAAATAAGAGTAACATTCTAACATTGTAGCTACATTTCAGTTAGACAGTTATCTGGCATAAAGCAATCTCGCCAGAAGAAAGAAACGGATGTAAGAAATTTGAATATTCAGCATTCACATCAAGTAAGTATTTTAAGATTTTCCACAGACTAAAGAGGAAGCGTTTTGAGAAGTGACCTAGACGAAAGACCAATGAAAGGTTTTCCTATACTTGGCGTGAGTAATCAGCTACATATTAGGGGAAGGTATTTCTCAGTACAGCGTAAAGTTGGGTTTGATATCATTTAAATTTATGTTTTTTTTTCATTTTGGTATGTGTTGTGTAATAGAACAGTTAAGTGTCAACTTTGTTCTTGAAATAGCTTGGACTGTGTGTTCCGTTCAACTGTATAAACAGCACTAACGCGCGATCATAAAATTATGTGTTTGGAACCGTATATTTCTTAAATTCCGGTGAAGGTTTACTTGAGGAACATATTATTTCCTTCACATACTAAATTTAAGAAATGGGTTGTTGTTGTTGTGGTCTTCAGTCCTGAGACTGGTTTGATGCAGCTCTCCATGCTACTCTATCCTGTGCAAGCTTCTTCATCTCCCAGTACCTACTGCAGCCTACATCCTTCTGAATCTGCTTAGTGTATTCATCTCTTGGTCTCCCTCTATGATTTTTACCCTCCACGCTGCCCTCCAATACTAAATGGGTGATCCCTCGATGTCTCAGAACATGTCCTACCAACCGATCCCTTCTTCTAGTCAAGTTGTGCCACAAGCTCCTCTTCTCCCCAATTCTATTCAATACCTCCTCATTAGTTACGTGATCTACCCATCTAATCTTCAGCATTCTTCTGTAGCACCACATTTCGAAAGCTTCTATTCTCTTCTTGTCTAAGCTATTTATCGTCCACGTTTCACTTCCATACATTGCTACACTACATACAAATACCTTCAGAAATGACTTCCTGACATTTAAATCTATACTCGATGTTAACAAATTTTTCTTCTTCAGAAACGCTTTCCTTGCCATTGCCAGTCTACATTTTACATCCTCTCTACTTCGACCATCGTCAGTTATTTTGCTCCCCAAATAGCAAAACTCATCTACTACTTTAAGTGTGTCATTTCCTAATCTAATTCCCTCAGCATCACCCGATTTAATTCGACTACATTCCATTATCTTCGTTTTGCTTTTGTTGATGTTCATCTTATACCCAGCTTTCAAGACACTGTCCATTCCGTTCAACTGCTCTTCCAAGTCCTTTGCTGTCTCTGACAGAATTACAATGTCATCGGCGAACCTCAAAGTTTTTGTTTCTTCTCAATGGATTTTAATACCTACTCCGAACTTTTCTTTTGTTTCTCTTATTGCTTGCTCAATATACAGATTGAATAACCTCGGGGATAGGCTACAACCCTGTCTCACTCCATTCCCAACCACTGCTTCCCTTTCATACCCCTGCCATCTGCTTTCTGTAAAAACTGTAAATAGCCTTTCGCTCTCTGTATTTTACCCCTGCCACCTTTACAATTTGAAAGAGAGTATTCCAATCAACATTGTCACAAGCTTTCTCTAAGTCTACAAATGCTAGAAACGTAGGTTTGCCTTTCCTTAATTTTTCTTCTAAGAGAAGTCGATGGGTCAGTATTGCCTCACGTGTTCCAACATTTCTACGGAATCCAAACTGATCTTCCCCGAGGTCGGCTTCTATCAGTTTTTCCATTCGTCTGTAAAGAATTCGCGTTAAGCTAAATTGAAACATGGTCACACTTTCTATCATGATGAACCTGAAAACGACTTCTGAAACACGCTGCCACATAATTGTATGAACAGTGGAAAAGTTCAGAACATGGTACCGGGCGATTGACTGCTGTAGATGTGTGATGTTGGTGGTATCATAGGAGCGTCAGAAGAAAACCCATGAGACAATTTGAGTGAAGGATTAACAATGAGAAAACTTCGTTCAAAGGGAAACCTCGCATTTTTTAAATACTGTACAAAAGCAAATGCAAAAGGAAATTTCTCAGTAATGGTTGGACCAATTTAAAAATAACTCAATTGTTATTGTGCGTCGATTGGATTCGGTGACGTGTTTTCACCACTTTAGGACAGAAACGAGGAGCTGTTAAATAATTTGTAGAATACCAGTAGCTCCGAACTAAAAGAAAAAGAAACAATTGTGATTATTCTTATTGATTACGTTGGACGTGGTTAAAAAGTATTAGCGAGTACATGCAAGTCTTCCGGACTAACTAGATGAGATACTATTTGAGAAGCGGTCAAGACTGAAGAAAATGATCGTTACCTTGCATAAGAACATTGCTCCATTCCAGATGACGGGAGAATTTGGAGATTTCTGATATGAACTATGAAATGTGGAATCATCCGCCATGTTCTTCATAGGAAGCTATTGATTTCAACGTATCCCTGTATACAGAGAATTTTGTGTCCAGCAAACGAATGGAGGCCTTCGAAAGATATCAACGTATTCCCAAACTAAAGAGGTTTGTGCCTGCTAAACGTTTCTTTTTTTATGTGCTACGTTGAGTTTAAGACAGAGTCGACGGTTGCTGAACAGTCTGCAAATAGATTGGAGAATTAGAGCTGCCAGTGATTATATTGAGAAATTAGTAATTTCTTGACCTAAAAACCAATATAATTAACTGGTTAGGCATTTTACCCATGAGAACATATATCTACGTTATTAAAACTGCATGTCAGGTTGAATTATTTCTTACAATACCCTTAAAATCGCAACAGCTTAATGTATTTCTGAAGGTAGCTTTACTCACATACGAGTGTTGTGGGACCACTTATTATTTATTTGTAATACACATTTAGCTTGTTTCAAGTACTTAAATTATATACCTCTCCAATTGAATAAATCTGTTGAAAGCTAGCTACAACCTGTTACTCTTTAACCTGAGCGCATGGAAGTTAGACCTCAGTACCAACGCCATTAAAAGTTTCCTCTTCTTGCATAGAATTTTGACCTACGGAAGAACAAGAACGTGATTTGTCTACCGTTAATGAAGTACTAGGCAGTAAGCACACTTTCATAGCACAACTCTTTACAAGAGTTAAAGTAATGTAAAATTAGAACCAAGACATTCAACCATTGTAACACAACCTATAAGTGGAGCTGCGTCACCTCTTGTAGAGAACACACGTACAATGAAGATGCAAAATGCACCCAATAGCGGGAATCATGAATCACAAAAGAGCCAACTTTCGATGTACAGAGGATTGCAACAAGTGTCACGGAGTTCCCAGCAGCTCAAATCTAAGCCATAATATCAAAAGATCGAATGTAAAGAAGAAAATATTCTGGCTGCTGAAAGTAGTTTATAATACTATTAATTCTGCTGAACGCAACTTGTTTCCAACAAGCAGAGCTCGAATCGGCTGCTGATGTGTGTAAAGGATAAACAAGCACTCGTAGACTGAATGAAAAGTGTAAATTTGAGAAATGGTTTCAGGAGGAAAATAATTAAGAATACACATGACATGAATTACACTTATTATTCAATCAATAAACATAAAAATTCGCAAGCGGCAGATAAATATACGTAGAAATCCTCGGTGCAGTTATGTTAATGTGACCACCGCCTACGTCCGACGTCAACGTGCAATAGCTACTCACAAACGACAGGTGGTAGCGTTAGTAGTTGATGGTATATAAAGCGTGTCAGGGGGACGCGACAGTATGCAGTGGTTGTTGTGATGCGGAAACAAAGCGATTTATCTGACGTCCAAAAGGACAGGGTCATTGGCTTTCGGGCCAAGCGTGGAAGCATTTGCGAAACGGCTACGTTTGTAAACTGTTCGGAGGCCGCCGTGGTTAAGGTATACCATGCAAAATGGCGCCGAGGCAACTGTGTTACACCACAGGCCACAGATGTCAGGGATGAACAACGGCTGTGGAGGTGTGTACGGGCGAATAGACGTGCAACTGATGAGCAACTGGCCACCCAAATCGATCAAGGGGCTATCAAAAGTGACTCCTCAACGACGGTTCAGTGAACGTTGCTACGTATGGGCGTCCGTAGCAGGCGCCACGTTCATGCACCCATGTTGACTAGTGTTCATTGGCGGAAAGGCTGGAATTTGGACGCCAATAGCGCATCTTGACGTCCACTGAGAGGCGACACGTGGTCTTTTCATATGAATCATATTTTATGCTTTATCGAACAGATGGCCGCTGGCGCGTACGGCGTGAAACGTCTGAAAATGAAGGGTTCAGGCCGGAGGAGGGAGTGTTGTGGCCTGGGGAATGTTTTCGTGGCATTTCCTGGATGATATCGTCATTCTGGAAGGCATAATGGATGATCACAACTATGCATCTATCCTTGAGGACCAAGTTCATCCGTACATGCAGTTTGTTTTTCTTCGGCACGATGATATCTAATAGTGCCCGCAACTCGTGGTCGTGCGGTAGCGTTCTCGCTTCCCACGCCCGGGTTCCCGGGTTCGATTCCCGGCGGTGTCAGGGATTTTCTCTGCCTCGTGATGGCTGGGTGTTGTGTGCTGTCCTTAGGTTAGTTAGGTTTAAGTAGTTCTAAGTTCTAGGGGACTGATGACCATAGATGTTAAGTCCCATAGTGCTCAGAGCCATTTTTGATGATATCTAATAGCAGGACAATGTAACGTGTCACACAGCTTGCAGTGTACGTGCGTGGTTCGAAGGGCACCAGAAAGAGGTCACCATACTCCTCTGCCCACGAAAATCATAGGAGTTAAACCGTGCCGCGACTCTGTGGGACCACCTCGATAGGGCTGTGCGCGGGATGGATCCTCAGCCGAGTAACCTAGTGAAGCTGGCCGCTTCAGTACCTTCCACAACCTCACTGACTCCCTTCCTGCACGTCTCGCAGCAGTCCGTGCTGCAAAAGGTGGTTGTTCAGGTGTTTGGCTGTTGATCACATTAATGTGACTTGACGCTGTAAAATATCAAACGTTCTCAAAATTGAAGATTTACCCCATAAGCCTTCAAGTCCTCTTAATACAAGTTAGTGACTGAGAAACTAAAAACAGCTAATATATGCAGATGGCTATAACAAACGTAGACGGGAAGACGCATACTGGAAAATGTCCTAACCTCGCTCTCAATGAAAACGCATCTGCAAAGACGAAAAACATTATGTGAGATACAATTATACCAGTGGAGCGCCTAGCAAGAAATGGTTTCATCAAGAATCATGAATACTACGGCTTATAAATACCCATACCAGCAGTAAAAAAGAATGTCGGAACTTAACAATTACAAAGCTGTTAGCTGCTGCAGGCGGTGTTCACGGGCAGAAGCAGGGCATGATAACGTGCTTGTCGCATGACGCAATTCGACAAACCGCCTAGCCACCAGACTTGCCGGTAGGGCTCTGAGCTCAAGCAAAATTTACAGAAATGCTTTATCACACAACCACATATGCCACTTCCACTGCAGAAGACACATGAGACAAGAAAATGTTCAAATGTATGTGAAGTCTTATGAGACTTAACTGCTAAGGTCATCAGTCCCTAAGCTTACACACTACTTAACCTAAATTATCCTAAGGACAAACACACACATCCTTGCCCGAGGGAGGACTCGAACCTCCACCGAGACCAGCCACACAGTCCATGACTGCAGCGCCTAGACGTTCGGCTAATCTCGCGCGACCATGAGACAAGAACACTAGACAGTTTTTCTGACACGTGGGTGATTACTAACTTGTGTATCCATACATAATTTGGAAGACGTTTCTAATAGACGAATTTGACTGTTAATGCTAGTTCGGAGAACGGTGGCTAGTACGAGTATAGGCTACTTAAGTCAAAACTGGTATAAATCTTTTCTTCTTATTTTGAAATAAGTTATAACTTTATAAAACTTCTACCTGAAAATTTTTTTGGTTTAAAAGACCAAAAAGAGATGTGTATCCAAAACGACACACAGCAAGAGAAGACTTTCTAAGACATACAGTTCGAGATACCAAGAAAAGTACTATGTGCCACACAGCAAAACACAGATTTTTGAATAAAAAAGTGTTTCGTGGATTTAAAACAAATTTATCTGTTTAAAGCTCAAATTAACAGTTGCTTATGAAACCTTTCAACTTGTGATATGATTGAACCTGGCTTGCGGACTGAGGTTCCTTTGTAGGACGGTTCTGGGTGCTTCTTCATAAAGCTTTAGTAGAAACCTTTACCTGTCAATTTCTTTCCTCTGTTAAATACTCGTATGTGCGGCCATTTTCAATTTTCTTCCAAATCGTAGGCCCATTTTTGAAACTCCATCTTTGCTAGTGGCGTTAACCTGGAATCTAATTCTCTCATGGGCGCTACGAGTATTTGATCTTAAAATTCCCATCTGAAGTGTCATAGGTGTCTGATAATCTGAGTCGAAGATTTCAGTCTCCTTTGCAGTGTAGTTATAGGAACACTGAAACGATCGGCAGCAATCCTTACGGTCATTTCGCCTGCCAGAACACTTGAAATCTCGTGCTTCACTGCAATGTCGGGCCACTCCCCTCGACCCTCAGCCTCACGTTTCTTCTTCATTCTTCGCATGATGCCCTAAAAAAAAGAAAACATAAAATACTTATGTGTGTTATACCATTCGACTTCGGTATGGCCCAAATACCCGACTGACAGTGCACATTAAAGCGCGGTGGTTATACAGGGTGAAAAATATTTAAACCGACAAACTCTGGGAGGTTGTAGGGGACATCAAAACAAATATTTTCCCCTAATGTCATTTTTTCCTATGAGGATTATTTAAAACGGTGGAGGCCGTATTACGCTCTTCAGTTGTTACAGGCCGTATTACGCTCTTCAGTTGTTACAGGCCGTATTACGATCTTCAGTTCTTAGAGGGCGTATTACGCTCTTCAGTTGTAGGAAACTGCTGTCCACTAGTGTAGTAGTGCATTGTCTCTGCTTACTAACGGAGCGATACACCGGGAGTGAGTACACTGATATGGTTGGTGCGTGCTACGTAGCGCACCAACGGACGAGGTGCACAGCGGGTTTATCAACAACAATATTCTAATCGCCGTATCCCGCATCATACGAGCTTTGCTGCTGTGCACCAACGTCTGCGTGAGACCGGGTCATTTAGCAGATTACCTGGACAGGGACGCCGTCGCACGGTAATAACGCTGCAATTTGAGGAAGCTTTCTTGCAGCATGTGGAGCGGGATACTTCAATGAGCACTCGTGCAATTGCACGTAACGTGGGGACGAATCAGACAAATGTACACTCCTGGAAATGGAAAAAAGAACACATTGACACCGGTGTGTCAGACCCACCATACTTGCTCCGGACACTGCGAGAGGGCTGTACAAGCAATGATCACACGCACGGCACAGCGGACACACCAGGAACCGCGGTGTTGGCCGTCGAATGGCGCTAGCTGCGCAGCATTTGTGCACCACCGCCGTCAGTGTCAGCCAGTTTGCCGTGGCATACGGAGCTCCATCGCAGTCTTTAACACTGGTAGCATGCCGCGACAGCGTGGACGTGAACCGTATGTGCAGTTGACGGACTTGGAGCGAGGGCGTATAGTGGGCATGCGGGAGGCCGGGTGGACGTACCGCCGAATTGCTCAACACGTGGGGCGTGAGGTCTCCACAGTACATCGATGTTGTCGCCAGTGGTCGGCGGAAGGTGCACGAGCCCGTCGACCTGGGACCGGACCGCAGCGACGCACGGATGCACGCCAAGACCGTAGGATCCTACACAGTGCCGTAGGGGACCGCACCGCCACTTACCAGCAAATTAGGGACACTGTTGCTCCTGGGGTATCGGCGAGGACCATTCGCAACCGTCTCCATGAAGCTGGGCTACGGTCCCGCACACCGTTAGGCCGTCTTCCGCTCACGCCCCAACATCGTGCAGCCCGCTCGAGTGGTGTCGTGACAGGCGTGAATGGAGGGACGAAAGGAGACGTGTCGTCTTCAGCGATGAGAGTCGCTTCTGCCTTGGTGCCAATGATGGTCGTATGCGTGTTTGGCGCCGTGCAGGTGAGCGCCACAATCAGGACTGCATACGACCGAGGCACACAGGGCCAACACCCGGCATCATGGTGTGGGGAGCGATCTCCTACACTGGCCGTACACCACTGGTGATCGTCGAAGGGACACTGAATAGTGTACGGTACATCCAAACCGTCATCGAACCCATCGTTCTACCATTCCTAGACCGGCAAGGGAACTTGCTGTTCCAACAGGACAATGCACGTCCGCATGTATCCCGTGACACCCAACGTGCTCTAGAAGGTGTAAGTCAACTACCCTGGCCAGCAGGACCTCCGGATCTGTCCCCCATTGAGCATGTTTGGGACTGGATGAAGCGTCGTCTCACGCGGTCTGCACGTCCAGCACGAACGCTGGTCCAACTGAGGCGCCAGGTGGAAATGGCATGGCAAGCCGTTCCACGGGACTACATCCAGCATCTCTACGATCGTCTCCATGGGAGAATAGCAGCTTGCATTGCTGCGAAAGGTGGATATACACTGTACTAGTGCCGACATTGTGCATGCTCTGTTGCCTGTGTCTATGTGCCTGTGGTTCTGTCAGTGTGATCATGTGATGTATCTGACCCCAGGAATGTGTCAATAAAGTTTCCCCTTCCTGGGACAATGAATTCACGGTGTTCTTATTTCAATTTCCAGGAGTGTAAGAAACGTCCTTCGAGAGCAATTGTTACGTCCATTTCACTTACAGCGTGTCCACAACCTGGAACTCGTTGATTATCCACCCAGAGCACAGTTTTCGTAGTGGTACCTGGAACAGTGTGAAATGCATCCTACATTTGCATCCTCTGCGTTGATTACCAATGAAGCAACGTTCGGGCGTGATGGAGTCTTCAACATGCACAATTCGCATATTTGGAGTGAGGACAACCCACATGCCACAGTTACCAGCGCTCATCAAGTGCGGTTCTTCGTGTGGGTCGGTGTTGTAAGAGACTGTTTCATTGGACCGTATCTGCTACCTAGGCCATTAAATGGCAGGCACTGTTACAATTTTCTCACCAGAGCATTGCCAGAATTGCTGGAAGACGTCCGGCTCCCTACAAGACAAGGCATGTGGTTCCAACATGACGTGGCACCGGCACATTTCAGTCGTCGTGTGCGTCGATTCCTGGACCGACGGTTCCCAGAAACGTGGATTGGCAGAAGTGATCCTGTACCATGGCCTGCTCGATCCGCAGACATGTCCCCTGTGGACTTTTTTGTGTGGGGAGAGATGCGCAACCTTCTCTACGCAACTCCTGTTGCATCAGAAGAGGATCTGGTTGCTCGGATAGTAGCAGCAGCAGGAACAATTCAGGATACTCCTGGGGTTTTTGCCCGTATCAGACAGAACATGATCCGACGGTGTAACCTTTATTTACGTGGCAATGGAGGCATTTTTGAAAATCTAGTGTAACTGAAATTAGGTTGCGTTAATGTGTTGTCTCTTGGTCATAAAAAATGGAAAAGTGTTTGTTCGTTTAATTAATTTGCGACCAGAGAAATCTTCCTCTACCGGTTTAAATACTCCTCATAGAAAAAATTGATATTAGAGACAAATATTTGTTTTGATGTTTCCTACAGCCTCCCAGAGTTTGTCGGTTTAAATACATTTCACCCTGTAGAAACAGGCTTGAGTGGTTCAAATGGCTCTGAGTACTATGGGACTTAACATCTCAGTTCATCAGTTCCCCAGAACTTAGAACTGCTTAAACCTAACTAACCTTAGGACATCACACACATTCATGCCCGAGGCAGGATTCGAACCTGTGACCGTAGCGGTCGCGCGGCTCCAGACTGAAGCGCCTAGAACCGCTCGGCCACAACGGCCGGCACAGGCTTGAGTGAGCGGAATTATGCTATTATAATAGAATCCACGTTATACACTTTAAATATTAATACTATTCCAGTCACATTAATGTGACGACCTGTCAGAAGCCTGAGGAACTACCTTTTGAAGCCCAAACCGCTGTGAGACGGGCAGGAAGAGAGTCAATGAGGTTTTGCGAGGTGCCGATAGATGTGAAGTCGTTCCGCCTCCAGTGCCGTGGCCAGACGCACTAGGTTTCTCGATTGAGAATCCATGGTGCGAACAGCCCGAGAGAGGTGGTCCCACAGAACCTCGATTGAGTGTAAATCCGGGGCTTTGGTGGCCTAGGGAGTACGGTTATTAACTTACTCTGGTGGTCTCTGAGCCACACACGTTTACTGCAAGCTGTGTGATATGTTGATTGTCCTGCTGGTGCCGAGAAAAAACACATTGCGTGTAGTGATGGACATGGTACCCAAGGATGGATGCGTACTTGTGTTGATCCACTATGCCTTCAAGGGTTACGAGATCACCAAGGGAATGACATGAAAACATTCCCTAGACCATAACGCTGCCTCCTCCGGGCTACACCCTTCCAACGATTATTGCAGGGTGTTCGCCATCTGTTCGATAGAGCATAAAACGTAATTCATCTGAAGCGGTCACCTGTCGCCACTCATTGGAGATTACGTTGCTATACTGGCGTACAAAATCCTACCTCCGTCACCGACGAACAGCAGTCAGCATGGGTGCATGAACGATACACCTCCTACGGAGGTCCGTACAAATCAACGTTCACCAAACGGTCGTTGAGAAGATACTGTTGGTAGCCCCTTGGTTTATCCGGGTGGCCAGTTGCTCAGAAACTGCACATCTATCCGCCTGTACACATCTCCACAGCCGTCGTCCTTTCTTGTTATCTATGGTCCGTGGTGTATCACAGTTGCCTCGGCGCCAGGTTTGTATAGCGCCATTTTGCCATGGACGAATTACTTCAACCACGGCGGCACGTGAACAGTTTAGAAACTTAGCCGCTTCGGAAATTCTTCCATCCTTCGCCCGACATTCAACGATCATACCCTTTTGCTCTTCAGATACATTGCTCCTTTCCTGCAGTATAACAACTGCTCTGTAAGTGCTGCAATATGCCTTGTGTGAGTGGTTATTGCACGGTGACGAGCATAAATGGTGGTCAAGTTAATGTGTCTCGACCATGTATAAACCGATGCCAAAAATTACGCCGTTCACTATCTTCGACACTCAAAAGCAAATAAAATTACCTGTGACATAAACTCAACAGTTACATCACTCTAAGTAGCAGAGTGATGTCTCTGTTTTATTCAAAGCACTACATGCGTCCACTGTTTTGCGGCAAACCCGATGATCTGTATTAAGCGCCGTTCAGTCATTCTTCAGGTTTTGATTCTACTTCCGTCACATCATTTATAACTGTAACAGCATAAGAAATAAACAAGTTAACAACAGCCCAAACATGATCCGTTCATCCATGTACATCTGTCCGATGTCACGTTTGTAGGCTGTTTATTTCACTCGAAAACTTTCGAACTCAGTCAGCTGTTAATCAGAATAAAATGGTTTAGCCTTTTTTATGCTGTTACGAATGTCTGATTCCATTTATTAATCTGAAATGAAGCAATTTGTATCATGCACAAACCGTAGGTCACAATTATTTATTGTTCTTCGTTATTGTAGCGTGGTAGGACGTGGCTCCCGCCAGGGGCTGACAGTTCGTTAACAATGTGGTCGTCAGCTGTGGAGTATCAGTGGAGCGTGAAAAATGGCGATAGCAACTTGTCAGATAGCTTGTGTAAACAATCGGAAAATTAAAAAAATTTGCGTGTGTAAATCATGAGAGAGTTGTGTTTCACTGCTGTATCAAAGCCTATTGTGCGCCATACATGGAAGATGTAATTCGTCTTTCCCTTAGATAAATGGGAAGTCCTCAAAGTTACAGTATGTTTAGATAACCATAAGTAATACACCATGAGTCTAAACATCATAAAACTGGACTCACAACCGAATATGAGGACATTTTAGTCCTCACGCTATTTTCTTTCCTAGACGGTTGTGAGTTATTGTGAGACATATTTTAAGCTCCTTAGAGTCATGGTGTATTACGTGTAGTTATGTACACGCGTTATAATTTTGAAGAATTTACACTTCATCTAGGGGAAGGATGAATTGCTTATCCATCTGATGTACTGCTTTTTCTTCACGTAAAGATTGCGCTATCACGCAAAGCGGTAAAGGGTAAGGAATAATTCGTACAGCTGATCGCTAGAATGTTCTTAAAGTCTCTGACTGCTGTAGCAAGCCACTTCACTAAAATATTAGTATGACACACTGTTTCAGTCTACGAAAAAAACGTTAAAAGAAAATTCTCTGCTGTGTATGAATCAGTTGTTTGGCTCACTAGTTTAACGATGTCAAGGAGCCTGTTTACGTTGTCAGGCTGAGCAGCCGGTCGATACATCAAACACGCAATCGTATTTGCACGAAGTTGGGGAAAAGTTTTTCAATGGAAGTAAAGTGAGGCACACAATGCCCTTATACCAATGGCTCAAGCGAGGTAGTGAACTTGAGTGTACTTATGACTAAACACATACCGTTTGGTTTCTACTTAAGATGAGCAAACACTCTTTAACCTGAGAAGTTCTCTCACAGAACAATACTCGCATCTCATTGTCTGTTGCAACGTCTCTTTTGTCTTACTGGTTTCTCTTACGCGCAGTGTGAGTTTCTCTAAATCTCTAAACTGTCACTTTCTTGTTTCAGTCTCTCTTTTCATATATCATTCAACTCGGTGTACTAAAAGTTTTTCAAAAAACTATCAGAAGCAAGATTTTTGTTTTGATCCTGTTAATGAGCGAATGAGTTAAAGATGTATGTACTACAGTTTTTACAAAATGAAGTACCTAAAGGCATTTCAGGAGCGATTAGCAGCAACACATACGAAGCGAGGTACACACAGCTATCTCAAGACAAACTGTGTATTGACGAAGCAATATAATAGCAACAAGTAGTTATGGAGATAGTTTCATTTTTGTTGTAATGACACACTTATTTTAAGCAAGAGCTTAGTAGAATGGTCAGATTTGAAAGAGTTTGTAACACCAACACTTTATGTCATTCCTAGTTTTCAACCGTTTATGAACAATGTTTTGCCTGTGTTTTATGTATGTTATGTCATTATTTACATTTATTTCTGATTTGATACCAAATATGAACCGTTTTATAAATGTACTGTAAGTTGTGAATATATTGTACGGTTACTGGTCCATGTAGAGGGTCCTTAGAATTGTAACTTTAGGATAAGAGAAGCTAAAGGGAAGTCCCTCGATGTGAAGGAGGAAAATGTGCGCCAATGGAGAAACTGGAAGAGCCGTGTAGAGCAACACCGAGGACAAAGCACCAGTCATTAGCCAGACATCATGGTGGACTCAGCCCGGACCGAGTACGAGCCTGTTCGCTATTGTTAGTTGCATTTGCTCGTGGCGGGCGTCCCATGACACTCGTTCAAGTTCATCGTTAAACCTTTCACTAAGTTTTCTTTATAACATGGCAGCCAACCCTCTGACCACACACGCTGAGCTACCGTGCCGGCACTTACTAGGCAGTTACATTAACCAAAACGCCACCCGGACACAGTGTTTATGGCAAATATGCGGACTATCTCGGCACGCCTCTCGCGCGATCCACACTCGCATCCAGAGCCACCCATCCTCAGGCCCTGTCCATGTCTCGCTGCTCACTATTTTGAGATTCCCGCAATAGGCTGGACGTGATTGTGCATCCTCTCTGAATGTGGTGGATTCATTGCCCATCGAGACGAATCGATTACAAGAATGCGTGGTTTCTGTTCTTTCGGATATGTCATAAAGCAATCATATTTTCTTAATAAACACTGTCAGATATTTATGTTATCTTGACAAACTACTTAACTATTCAGTTTAGTTAAAGCATTTCATAAACTTGTCTGTTACGACAGAATTAAATTTTCACGAGAAGTCAACCAGTAACCTAAAACTAACTTTATTCCGACAGCCGTATTTAAAAAATACTCAAGCCAAATCGTTTTTTTTTGTTTGTTTCGTATTTCATTATTTACTAAGAGTGGCAAGTGTATGATAATTTATTTGTACATGTGTTTATGAGACATCTACGCTGACGGGAAACAAAATCGAAACACCAAGGAGGAGTTGTGCGACATAAACGAAAGTTGGTAGGCGTGTTTCTACATCTGAAAAATTATATCTGTTTAAATTTCGCGAAAGTCGCATAGGAGTTCCATCAGTAGCGCCACTAAGAATGAGCAAATCAGATTGCTTTAAATACACTCTGTAACGGTCGTGAGCGTCAGTTACCTTTTAAATTAGACGTGGTGAGTTGATTTTAGTAAAGAATGACTTTACGGCGACAAAGACGCCATTATCAACATCTTATTGAGATTGAACGAGGTCGAGTAATAGGGCTGCAAGAAGCTAGATGTTCTGCGAATCTGCAGAAAAACTTGGCAGGAATATAACCAGTGTACATGATTGCTGACAGCGGTGATCACGTGAATGTACTGTGGAATGAAGACCGGGTTCCGGACGGGCACGTGGTACTGTCGAAAGGGAAGACCATCGCGTTTGGCGTATGGCTTCGGCGGTCGTACTGCATCTGAAGCAGCAATTTCACTAGTGGTTGGCATCACAGCGACAGAACAAACTGTTACAAATCGATTACTTCAAGGACAGCTCCGAGCCAGACGCCCAGTACCGTGCTTTCCACTGGCGCCAAACCACCGCCATCTGCGACTTCAGTGGTGTCGAGCGAGAACTCATAGGAGGCCAGGATGGCGGTCTTTTGTGTTTTCTGATGATAGCTGGTTCTGCCTCGGTGCCAGCGATGGTTGTATGTTGGTCAGAAGGACGCTATTTGAAGCCCTCCGACTAACCTTTTTACATGCTAGACACACTGTACCTGCACCTGTAGTAATGGTCTGGGGTGTGGTTATCCCACGCACCCTGACTGCAAATTTATTGGTCAATCTGGTGATTCGGCCTGTTGTGCTGCCATTCATGAACAGCATTCCTGGGGGTATTTACCAACAGAAGAACGCTCGTCCGTATGCCGCTGTTGTAATCCAACATGTTCTAGAGAGTGTCAATATGGTTCCTTGCCCTGCTCGATCATCAGATCTGCCTCCAATCGAGTACATATGAGACATCATCAGGCAACTCCACCATCATTAACCGTCCGTGTATTGACGACCAAATGCATCAGACATGGGACTCCACCCCTCAAACTGGCATTCAGCACCTGTGCAACACAACGCATGCACGTTTGCATGCTTGCATTCAACATTTTGGCGCTTTCACCTCTTATTAATGTACCAGCATTTCACACTTGCAATGGCTTAACTCGTACTTACTTTAACTTGTGATCTTACAATGTTAATCCCAAATGTATTCCCGCAATTTCATTACTCTACATTAATTATTTCTTGGTTCAAAAATGGTTCAAATGGCTCTGAGCACTATGGGACTTAACATCTGATGTCATCAGTCCCCTAGAACTCAGAACTACTTAAACCTAACTAACGTAAGGACATCACACACATCTATGCCCGAGGCAGGATTCGAACCTGCGACCGGAGCGGTTGCGCGGTTCCAGACTGAAGCGCCTAGAACCGCTCGGCCACAACGGTCGGCTATTTTTTGGTGTTACGAGTTCTTTTCCGTCAGTGTATATAAAGCAAGTAGGGCTGCAGATTAATTTCTTTGGTTATTTTAGATGTTGCTTTCCTCTGGACCACACAGAATATTTTCGTAACTGTTAATGTAAGGGGGAAATTTGGTGATTAATTAGTGTCTCACAGTAAATTACGTAAGCAACGTTATACGCAGAGTTGGTTGAATAGCTTCCTCATCAAGTAATTAATGAATACACAATCAACAGTTGAAATCTTGGTGCCGGCAGCGGTGGCCGAGCGGTTCTTGGCCCTTCAGTCCGGAGCCACGCGGCTGCTACGGTCGCAGGTTCGAATCCTGCCTCTGGCATGGATGTGCGTGATGTCCTTATGTTGGTTAGGTTTACGTAGTTCTAGGTCCATGGGACTGATGACCTCAGATGTAAAGTCCCATAGTGCTTAGAGCCATTTGAAATTTTCGTTTGAATTGTCGCAATTTCGGTACTTATTAAAATGTATCCCCGAATGGGACTGGCGACATTAATTTTACCATTCTATTCAAAATTAAATGACAGATTTCCGTTATCTAACATAAACTAGTTTTGTACACTGATTATGACTTCTTTGTTAAGAATAACTAAGGTCGACACAGAATGCCTAAATTAATCGTTAGTAACACGATCAAGGCAGAATTTCTGTTAAGTAACGATTTGTATAGCAACAAACTGCAGGGACGGATTCCTGACTGAAAATTTAAGAAAAAAGGTCCTATGAACATGTGGTCGGAAATGGACGGTGTACGTGCAACGACAACAAATCGTCGTGGAACAGTATAGAACTGTATTATATCCACGTCACAATAGATGTTCAAAGTGGCATCCATAGTACGCAATGTTCGTGTTCACACGTCACATCATGGACTGCCTCACTACTTAGCTTACTCAATGTTTGTTGGCCACGTGCCTGGACCTTATACAAGGGTTCGTCTCAATTTTCTACAGAACCCGGTCTTCCAAATGTGGTGTACGTGCATTCTAGCATCTTCATTTGTGTGAAAGGACCCTGTTCACACGAACGCCCAAAAAGGGCTTTAAATGTTGTGTTACGTGGTTGGTGTTTGTAGGGTACTTGTTGTGGTATAGATGTGCTGACTCTCAACCGTTTTCATCTGCTTGGCTTTACACAAACACAATCTCTTCTTGCTCCCGACATGAATACCGGACCATTCTGCTGCTTACAGTACGCTGTGTCAGTAACGCAGCCTGCAACACACAAGGAATACACGGCAGGTGATCAAAGGAACTTTAATTCGTCAGCCCCACGCACCTTGGCAAAGATATGATTCCGGACATGTGTTCATCGGACCTCTTTTCCTCCATTTCCAGTCAGTCACATGACCCTGCTGTTTGTCGGTTTTATTAATGTTCACTATGTATATATAGCTGTCCATTTGCAGCTTTGTAATTGATTTCTTACTTATGTTCAAGAATTTCTCTATGGTATAGAAAGAGTTGTTACAGAGAGACGTGTTTAACTTATATATGAAAACACCTCTGCTGTCTGTCAGTTTTTGTAGCTGACTGTTGCACTCCTTTCCATAGGGAAGGGCAGATCGTTTTCCTCCTATTACTGTACTGATAAATATCTCTACAACGATCAAAGTACAGTGAACTGTTGGCAACAAAATTTACTTTATAGCTGTGTTTAAAATTCCCAAGTGTTTAAGCAGATGCTTGCAGGAAGTGCGGATGCAAACTTAAAATTTAACACTATTTATTTTCTTCTTTGCAATGAATACTTTTTGACTGAGAACTTAATCCAGAATATTGTCCCGTAGGACACCAATGAATGAAAATATGCAAAATATGTTAACTTACTGATTTATAACTTTACAAAGTTAGCAATTATTGTTACGCCAAAAGTAGATAAACTTTAACTTTTTAGCATGTCTATTATATGTTTTTCTCATTGTAAGTTTTCATCAAAACGCACACAAATACTTACAACTTTCCACTCAACCAGTTGTTGGTAACTCAGTTCATAGCAAGTAGAGAATTTTTGATAGTACGAAACAGTATAGTTCTGTTTTTTTCAAAGTATAAAGATAGTCCATTCGTGAAAAACTTTAACA
Source organism: Schistocerca serialis cubense (assembly GCF_023864345.2). NCBI lineage: Eukaryota > Metazoa > Arthropoda > Insecta > Orthoptera > Acrididae > Schistocerca > Schistocerca serialis. Next base: position 463,968,620 of record NC_064640.1, on the reverse strand, counting down.
AATGACTTTAACAAAAACATTATTTGCAATATCTCTTGTGGGTGATACTTGGATTGGCTTGACAACGTCTGTGTGATCTGCAGAAAGGACTGATTTTGCCTCCCGATTCAAACAAAATGGTTAATGATTAACATAGAGCAATGATGGTAATGGGCTCATGATAGACCCTTGTGGAACGGCCTTGTGATTTCTCCCCTTGTGTAATTTGTAGCATCCTGTTTCTTAAAGAGATATGTGCTGAGCCGTGTGTACCATAAAAATTTGTCTAGTAGAATATTATGATTGACACAATCAAATGCCATTGATAGGCAACATAAGAGCTCAGTTGGTAATATTTTATCATATAAAATTTTATTACGAGCTCAGAGAAAGTATAAACAGCTTCCTCAGTAAAGATGCCGTTTTGAAACCCAAACTATGCTTGACTAAGTGAACTATCCTCATGTTTCGCAGGCAATCAAAAGTTTTGAAAAATAATGTAAGAAATGAGGCCGGACAGTAGTTACTGACATCTATAGAGTTACCTTTCATGTAGAACGGTCTAACAATGGTATATTGTGATATGTTTTCGAAAATATCCCGAACTGAAGCATTACGCATGTGAAAGATAAGATAAATTATAGGGCCACAAGTGCTTAATGTTTTATTTGATACAGCGTCAACTCCATTCTGACTATTGATTTTGAGGGTTGACATTAAAATCCTTATTTCAATTGTGTACATGCGACTAATTTTCACAACTGTTGCCATATCTGTCACGAGAGATTCTGCAAAAGTGTTGACATTCAAAATTAATCGTTTGTTGTACTGTCTCGGAACACATTTATTTTTACGAAACTATTCTAATGAAAGTTGATCATCTCAAATCTATGTTGTTGCGTAAGCCACCTGTCGTCTCCATATGGAACAATATTGAGATGTGTAGTTGCGCATGGATACGACGTGTTCCTTACTGAGATACGTAGTTCTGAAAATGATCGTCTTTGATAGAAACTAGTCTTACTATAAAAGTAAATGTACAGCTGATGCGACAAAATAAACTACAAGATATAAATGACTAGTTTTCATTCCACTGATAATCTCCTATGCATTGATTCTTCAGTTTCACTTCCATTTGTGACATTCTTGAACCGATTAAAAAGGAATCATTAACACTCATTCTCTTAAGTACAGACAGTGTCACCTTCTAAGGCTTCTTGCCCTGTCTGTCTTTTAACAATAATCCATATTAGTTTGATTTCGTTTTCTGATGTGCCAGTTTCTGACAAGATGTACGTAGTCCTGGATTTTTTGCAGCTTTTCTTAAAATGTTATATTACTGTTTATAACATGAAAGCGCTTCATCATCCTTACTTTTTGTGGCTGTCTCGTAGATTTTCTTTGCGTTCTGGAGACACTTTAGTACCTGATGTGATTCAAGGATTCACTGAAAATATCTTAATATTGTATTGAAAATTTTTTAGGACAAACGGCTTCCAAGAATGTTTAAAAACTTGCAAAGAAATATACGGAATTTAGAGCCCGCATTAGAGGCACTGTAAACTTCATTCCAGATAATGCTTTTTAAACTTTCCATTCTTTTGTCGTTATTATTTCGATTCTTTTATCGTAACCTGTTATTATATCTGTACTCTGCAAACCACTGGTGTATGACGGATGATTCTTTGTGTACCGTAGTCACTCACCCTCGCTCCTCCTCCCCCCCCCCCCCCCCCACCACCATTTCGTTTCCTGTTCCAGTCGTGAACGATCTTCAGTGCTTTCGAATCTGTCTAATTTGTCTTTTTCGCCAGATATACGAGGGGACTTCAAAGAGCAAGTTATACAATGCTATGGAAGCCAAGTAACATTTACTGAGTTCTGCACTACACTTTATAGTGGTTGAGATATATAACAATATTTTAAAACAAAACCACAAGTCTCGGCAAACAACGGTCGGAAGTTCTACCAATTCTTCAATGCCTCCACTGCAGAAATCTGGTTCCTGGTTCCATTCTAGAACTTCCCCATCTGTGTGTGCGTCCTCATCGTTGGAAAATCTCTGTCCCCCATAAGTTCTATCACTGGAGTTGGATGAACATCTGTGTGACGTTTTCGCTATAACTAAATTAACCTGAGATGAAACGCACTGCTCTCCTTTGTATCTTCTCTGTGTCCTCGTGTGTGGCACGGACTCCAGACTGACGAGCAACATTCAAGTATCTGTCTAACGAGGTTGTTGTAAGTTGTCACCCTCGTAGGTGGACTTAACACTTCCTGAGGGATCGTTCACCGAATCTCAGTTCAGCATCTTCCTGACCTGCGACTTAAAAAAAGCTATTCATCCTTAAAATTGTAATATTAAATTAATTCTAACCTCTGTTATGGTTTCTTGTTTTATAAGCACTGCATACCTACAAGTTCTATGATACAACAACACAAATCGTGTTTTTGTTTCCGGTAGGAGTCCGAGTGTAGAAAATCATACATTCGTCTAGAAAGTTCTATGATTTGAGTTCGCCTAGTGGCAAAGGAATTGCTTTTCAGTTAGAGAGTGGAATATGAGGTCCGTGATTCTTGATGTTCCCAATAAGTTTCAGCTGCAAGAAGAGACTTACAGTAAGGAGTATTAATTTCAAAGTTATAAACTTACAGTGATATTTACATGGTGTATCAAGATATGGAAAGTAAGTAGAGCAGATCACTCCTTCTCAGTTTCAGTTGCGATTTACTGGACTAGAGGTGGGCATTGGGATAGTAAGGTATAAACTGAGACACCAAACAGAAAAGAGGTAGAAGGCAAACGAACGCTTTAAATCTCACTTTTCTTCTAGAGTTAATCTTACAGCGAGAGTTGTCTTGCAGCAGTGATTTCTCTGGAGTGTAAGTGAAAGGAGAGCGACTGGAATTAAAGCCTGTCGTACTAGCTGTACGCAAGTCGTCCTCTTCATTCTGAAGACACGTGATCCCTTCCTCCATTAAATGAATTATACATGTGTTCAAAATACGCAGTGTCTCATGACGGGGCACTGAGCGTCCATTATGTGAAGATTTTGCTGTTGTTTGCGCGATTGATTTACACCATTTACCTATGTAAAAACTTTAAATTGAATCCAGTTTCTGTCAATTCCTTTTATATGTCGTATAGGCCCTTCGACGATGGTTCGACGGTGATAGGGGAAGCATCGAAGACTGTGATTTCACCAACAGCTTCATGGTTGATAGGGCTGGGAAATAACATCCAACCAGTTGCAGAATTAATCATTTGTCAACCCTTCAACATAGTTTCGGCAAATATAAATTTGTCTTCTTCAGAAGTAAAATCGGCTCGTAAAGGCAGATATTGACATAAACAGCTGTTTAAGTTATAATGTCAATATGTGATTTTAAGAGTCCATTTTACTTCTGGAAAAGACAAATTTATATTTGTCGAAACCATGGTAAAGGATTAAGAAACCTTTAATTCTGCAGCTGGTTGGCTGTTATTTTCCAGTCCTATCAGGTTTCTACTTGCTCAGTTGCTGAAGCTTAGCTATGTTTAAAATTAAAATAAATAAATTACAGCCTCAGGCTAGCTGCCGAAATTATTTGTCTTGCTGCTTAGAAGCAGATTTCACTTCATCAATAATTTATTTGTTACTTATGGACATTGATGTTGTAAGAGACACGTTCGCTTGGTCATTTGCTGCAGTCTCCTTTGTATGGAACATTGGAATATTCAGACCTGAGCTAATACATTAGGGGCGCGTCTGGAACACTGCAAGTCTTTAGCTAAAAACTGAAAAGCTTCTTCATTAAAAAATACGGATTTCTTTACCTGCCCTTCAGTTTATTTTAGTATTAGAATATTGCAATAACCTATTGCAATAACTATACGGCAAAAAATTTTTTTTGGCGATACTGTCTCAAATGTTAAAATAAATGTTAGCTGAACTGCACTGGATGTGACGAATTTAATTCAAAGGGAAGATTTTATTTAATTAGATAGTGGACGGAATTATTTCCTGTTTTCGTTAAATGACAAATCTAGGTTGTACGAATGATGCTAGTATCGGAACGCCCGTAATATAGTCGAACAAGTTTCTAGACTGATGATGGTTGTTCTTCAGCGACTAGACAACGGAACAGAACTCAACCTGCCTTACCAACAGTAAGTATCTTTCACAGTGCAATTTTAGATTTCTGATTACGAGAGAGATATCGTGAACATTTGATTACAACGGATGGTGACTCGTACGACTTACGCAAATATGAGACTCTGAACATTATCTTTTAGCGAGATAAATCCCTTAAGATATTTTCTTCTGAGACGACAAATGAGCAACGCTTTTTGGTGTCTGATTTATTTACATTACACCTCTATACACTGAAATTTGGGAATTCACTAAACGTTTCGGCCTAAATTATGTACTGGCACTTATTTACATGTTAGTAGTGTTTAAAAACAGGACAAAAGCGATTTGTGAATATCTGTTAAAAGTGAGAGTCACAGTTTTATTTCCGGAATGATCTATACACTTGTTGGCAGTTAGGGTGTTTTAAACATGGTTTCTTCAAGTTAAGTTGTTTTATTTCATGCAGAAACCGATTTTGTTACGAATTTATTGGGGCATCCCTCAGAACAGCTCGAATATTGAATAGAGTACATCAGTCTCACAAAAGCAAACAACGAATTTTGTGCTATGCTTTGTCTGTATGACATCTTTCCCGCATTCTATGCCTCACAGGAACTAGAATCCGTTATATATTTACATGTTTTGCAAAGCATATCAAAGTGGTGCCCAGTGAAGCTCTGTTCAAATATTACATAGAATTGGCTGTCATCCGAACTGGTTTGTCACGTGCAATGAGAGAAAACTTTGGTAGACCGTTTTAGTTTGATGATGTAATTTGCTTCTTATCAAGTTAAAAACAGACAGTAGAGACTATCGAGAAATAAGTTCACAATATTATGAGGGAATATTATTACAAAATAGGAGGATATCCCCGAATATTTTAACGAATACACAACACCTACTTTTTCTAGGACGAGAAGAAATGTTCCCTGAATTAACTATGTTTCTCATGCGACGAGAGACATCGAAGATACTCGTAGATATAATGAAGATAATAATAAAGAGGATACACTAGACCACAAACGAAGATCTGTTGGGCTACGGTAAGGAAATCTATCTTTGCGACAATAACCATACCAGAAAGAAGATTGGCAATGATCAACAGCACATGTTTAACGTTCGAAAATTTGGAAAGCTTAATTTACTAGGTAAATTCAAATTTGACACTTGAGTTTAAGGGATGCGATGGCTGACAGATCTGGAAATGCCTTTAAATAACTGTAGCCAGTACAGGGGGAAAAAACAAAAGGAAGAAAACTTGAACAGCAAAGTTGCTGTTTTCACCGCTGCCACTTAAAGCGGGTGGATGGCTGAACAAAAGGGTGCTTTGGTCCACGATTATCTCTGTCTGTACTCACACAATGGCAAAGTGAGAGTGTGTTGAGCAACAATGCAATATGGTGCACTGTGACATTCATATTAGCTGTGACGTTACCATAATTTACATGAGCTTCTTCCTACTTCAGCTGACAGTAGAGTCATATCTTCTGGCCTTGTTGTTTTAGGTGAAAAACAATACACTTGGCAGTATGAATATTATGCATAGTCAGAAAGACGTTGTTAAGTTTCAAGGACAACAAAATCCGCCTCACTATCATTCTGATTTTCTCTGAACGAAAAACTGTAAAACATATTCACGAGAAACAGCTGAATGGGCAAGAAAAACACATTTTTAGTACCACACATTATAATTTGGAGTTGTTATAATGCTTATTTACAGTGTGATGAAACACAGCATTTAAAAAAGTGGTTCAAAAGGCTCTGAGCACTATGGGACTTAACATATGAGGTCGTCAGTCCCCTAGAACTTGGAACTACTTAAACATAATTAACCTAGGGACATCACACACATCCATGCCCGAGGCAGGATTCGAAACTGCGACCGCAGCTGTCGTGCGGTTCCAGACTGAAGCGTCTAGAGCCGTTCGGCCACAGCGGCCGGCCAGCATTTAAAATTCACTAGGTTGTTTTAACTTTTTGGTATGTGATAGAAAATTTTGAGTACGATCTTCTGTACACTCCAATTCTTGAGAGCTATATTTCTTCTTCTTCTTTTGCTAGTGCATTGTCCTGCATGTTGCGCAGGGTCGGCATGGTTAGGGCGGATTTGGTATGGTTAATGTTAAGGGGTGCCCTTTCTGTCGCAGCCCATATACCACCCGGGGCGGAATTAGTGTACCCCAGGTGTCTGCCTCCAGTGCAAAGTATGAAACAGTGCGAACGTGTTTCACATGTCTTCGAGGCACGTAACTGAGGCGGGACGTGGGGGCCAGGCCAGTATTCAGCTAGTGGGATGTGGAAAACCGCCTAAAAACCACATCCAGGCTAACCGGCACACCGGCCCTCGTCGTTGATCCGCTGGGCGGATTCATCTACATCTTCATCTACATCTACATACATACTTCGCAATCCGCCATACGGTGTCGGCGGAGGTTACCTCGGATCACAATTAGCATCTTCTCTCCCTGTTCCACTCCCAAACAGAACGAGGGAAAAATGACTGCCTATATGCCTCTGTACGAGCCATAATATCTGTTATCTTATCTTTGTGGTCTTTCCGCGAAATATAAGTTGGCGGCATTAAAATTGTACTGCAGTCAGCCTCAAATGCTGGTTCTCTAAATTTCCTCAGTAGCAATTCACGAAAAGAACGCCTCCTTTCCTCCAGAGACTCCCACCCGAGTTCCTGAAGTTCCGTAACAGTCGCGTGATGATCAAACCTACCAGTAACAATTCTAGCAGCCCGCCTCTGAATTGCTTCTATGTCCTCCCTCAATCCGACCTGATAGGGTTCCCATACGCTCGAGCAGTACTCAAGAATAGGTCGTATTAGTGTTTTATAAGCGGTCTCCTTTACAGATGAACCACATCTTCCCAAAATTCTACCAATGAACCGAAGACGACCTTCCCCACAACTGCCATTACATGTTTGTTCCACTTCATACCGCTCTACAATGTTACTCCCAAATATTTAAACGACGTGCTACACTACTGATGGAGTATTCAAAGGTTACGAGATTCTTTTTCCTATTCATCTGCATTAATTTACATTCATCGATATTTAGAGTTAGGTGCCATTCTTTACACCAATCACAAATCCTGTCCAAGTCATCTTGTATCCTCCTACAGTCACTCAACGACGACACCTTCCCGTACACCACAGGATCATCAGCAAACTGTCGCACATTGCTATCCACCCTATCCAAAAGATCATTTATGTAGATAGAAAACAACAGCGGACCTACCACACTTCCCTGGGGCACTCCAGATGATACCCTCACCTCCGATGAACATTCACCATCGAGGACAACGTACTGGGTTCTATTACTTAAGAAGTCTTCGAGCCAGTCACATGTTTTGGAACCAATCCCATATGCTCGTACCTTAGATAGGAGTCTGCAGTGGGGCACCGAGTCAAACGCTTTCCGGAAGTCAAGGAATATGGCATCCGTCTGATACCCTTCATCCATGGTTCGCAAGATATCATGTGAAAAAAGGGCGAGTTGCGTTTCGCAGGAGCGATGCTTTCTAAAGCCGTACTGATGCCTGGACAGCTACTTCTCTGTCTCAAGGAAATTAATCATATTCGAAATGAGAATATGTTCGAGATTCCTGCAACAAACCGATGTTAAGGATATTGGTCTGTAATTTTAAGGATCCGTCCTTCTACCCTTTTTTATATACAGGCGTCACATGCGCTTTATTCCAGTCGCTCGGGACTTTACGTTGGGCAAGAGATTCGCGATAAATGCAAGGTAAGTAAGGAGCCAATGCAGTAGACCACTCTCTGTAAAAGCGAAATGGAATGTCATCAGGACCTGTCGATTTGTTTATTTTCAATCCATTCAGCTGCTTCACAACCCCAGGGATGTCTATCACTATGTCCTCCACAAGGGAATCTGTACGAGACTCAAAAGGAGGTATGTTTGTACGATCCTCCTGCGTGAAAGATGTCTCAAATGCTAAATTACGATCCGGGTTCGGCGCGCCTACCCGAGTCCAGGAAGCAGCGCATTAGCGCTCTCAGCTCTGTTGAGATTTGTATTTTGTGCAGCCGTTAAACTGTAATATTTCCTCCTTTTTGCATTTTGTGCACACCGAAGTTTACAAATCTTCGCTGTATTCACAACATACTTGATGAGACTCTTTTCCACGAAAGAAAAACGAACAGTGTAACATGTAACATGGAGGCTGTGATGTGCTTTACCCACCAAGTGCAGTTCCTGCGAGACGACAACTAGTGTTCCCCAATATTATTCGGGGGATAATCTTGGTGGCCACTGCATTCAGTCAGATTGCTACACTAGTGTAGCAATGTTAGTACTGGCCCATTTTGTTCACATTTGCGAAGTCACGTGCGCAAATTAGCTCTCCACCCATGACGTCACAAGCTGCACCCTCTATCTATAACGTCATCACCCCTTATAAGTTTTGTCATCACCCTTGCCAGTAGCGTGATCGCCCTTACCAATGGCGTGATCACCCTCACCAATGGCGTCATCATCATGTGATAAGCAACGCTCCTTTCCTCCCCTTCCCTCCACACTCCTCTGCACTCCAGCCATGTCACAGCGTAGTATATCAGTTGACATTAAAATAAATTATCCTGTCATAATTTAGCTGTCAAATAGTATAAGCCTCACGTGAACTGTATAAAAATAGCACCACGTTCAAGGATATAAAATACTTCAACATCGGAATATACATAAAACTCACCTTAATAGCTTAAATTGGCGCCGTGTTCAAAAAAATTCACTTGAGTTGAAAAAAAAGCGTTATGTTATAAAAGATATTGCCAATACAACTGTATTCCCCCAAAAATTTCTTAATCTCCACCCAAATTGCCTCCATGTTCAAGATATTAAGTCAGCATCTTTACCTGAAATGCGTAAACTGCCGTAAGTAGGTACACACACACACACACACACACACACAAACACATTTCATTTAAATGAACAATGACTTGCAGTACAATACAAATGCAACATACGACTATATACTGACCACCTGTCGAAAGCTGGAATAACCACATCCTGCAGAGTGTACCGCTGCGACACATGGAGGAAGACAATCGATGAGGTAATGGAAGGTACCGACAGGGATGTGAAGCCGTGCCGACTCCAACGCCATGGCCAGATGCAGAAGGTTTCTCAGTTGAGGATCCATGACGCGCACAGCCCGATCGGGGTCTCTCACAGATTCTCGATTGGGTTTAGATCCGGGGAGCTTGGTGGCCACGAGAGTACGGGCCAGCCGGAGTGGCCATGCGGTTCTAGGCACTACAGTCTGGAACCGGGCGACCGCTACGGTCGCAGGTTCGAATCCTGCCTCGGGCATGGATGTGTGTGATGTCCTTAGGTTAGTTAGGTTTAATTAGTTCTAAGTTCTAGGCGACTGATGACTTCAGAAGTTAAGTCGCATAGTGCTCAGAACCATCACGAGAGTACGGTTAACTCATCCCGGTGCTCTTCGAACCAGTCACATACTCTGCGAGCAGTGTGACACGTTGGATTGTCCTGCTAGTAGATGCCACCATACTGAGTAAAAACAAACTGCGTATGGGGGTGGACATGAACCCCAAGAACAGAAATATGCTTTTGTTGATGCATTGTGCCTTTCAGGATGACGAAATCACCCAGGGAATGCAAGAAACAACATTCCCCAGACCATTACGCTACCTCCTCTGGCCTGGAGCCTTTCGACGATTGTTGTAGAATGTTTGCTTTCAAACTTTTTAGGCCATACACGCCAGCAGCCATCCGTCCGATGGAACATAAAACGTGATTCATCGGAAAAGGCCACGTGTCTCCACTTAATGGACGTCCAGTTGCAGTTCAGGAGTGCTGACTGCAGCCTTCGTCACCGATGAACAGCAGTTAGCATGGGTGTATGAACCAGGTGCCTGCTGCGAAGGCCCGTACACAGAAACGTTCGCTGAACGGTCGTTGAAGAGACACTGTCGGTAGTCCCTTGGTTCATCTGGGGGGCCAGCTGCTGAACAGTTGCACGTCTATTCGCCCGTATACATCACCCCAGCCGTCGTTCACATTTGCCATCAGTGGCTCGTAGTGAACCACGGTGGCATACGAACAGTTTACAAAATTAACTGTTGTGGAGAACCTTCCAACCGTGTCTCTAAAGCGAGTCAGATAAACCGCTCAATTTCGACATTATGACAACCACAGCAATCTTACCGCGTCCCCCTGACACCTTTATGCGAGTATATCCTCCACTGCTAGTGCTGACACCTGTCGTCTGTGAATGTGTGGTTATTGCCCGATGACATCGAACATAGACAGTGATCATATTAATGTGACTGGACCGTGTAACATTCTAATTCATCTTCAACGCATTTTAGAATATCGCCTATTACAAACAGTAAATTTTTACAATTTGAGTAACTATTTGAGACATCTCCACTGGAAAATCAAGTTTCAACAGCAGAATATGTAAAACACTGCTTCTTGAGTGACTGTATTATTTTCACATGCAATAGTGAAAAAGTGTTTAGATCTTAACCAAGACCAATGACTGTACGTAAGAAACGCCGCGTGGAATAGCCACACGGTCTTGGACGCCTTGCCACGGTTCGTGCGGCTTCCCCCGTCGGAAGTTTGTGTCCTCTCTCGGGCATGCGTGTGTGTGTTGTCCTTAGCGTTAGTTAGATTAAGCAGTGTGTAAGCCTAGGGGCCGATGACCTCAGCAGTTTGGTCCAATAGGAATTCACCCTTACGAATTAAACACAGAGCCACAACAATCTTTAACAGTGAAAACATGAATTATTCTTATAGTTCCGCTGTGTGATGCATTATACTGTGATTTTAATGAATGTGTGATATGATCTGCTATATGAAAATGAAAATAAAATTCTTTACAATATGATTTATGACTAAAAGTGTGCATGTGTGTGTGTGTGTGTGTGTGTGTGTGTGTGTGTGTGTGTGTGTGTGTGTGTGTGAGTGAGTGTGAGTGAGTGAGAGAGAGAGAGAGAGAGACAGAGAGAGAGTGCTGAATGATGTGCTCAATCCAGGTAAACATGCTTACATAATGTTCCAAACATGTTAATATGGGTGAAGGTTAAGTATTTTTTGGGAAATACTGTAGTACTGGCAGTATTTTTTGAACATCGTGACATTTTTGCGTAATTCAAGTGAAGCTTACGTAAATCTACATTTTGATTGGCAGTTTAGTTTTAATGACCGCTGAAATACTACACACTGATCAGCTGTAGAGGAGGTGAAGGTTGGGAAAGGGGGATGGAGTGGATGAATGTAGCTTGTCATGTGATGACGATGATGTCTTTGATCATAAAGGTTGAAATGGCTCTGAGCACTATGAGACTTAGAATCTGAGGTCATCAGTCCCCTAGAACTTAGAACTACTTAAACCTGACTAACCTAAGGACATCACACACATCCATGCCCGAGACAGGATTCGAACCTGCGACCGTAGCGGTCGCGCGGTTCCAGTCTAAAGTGCCTAGAACCACTGGGCCACACCGGCCGGCGGCTCCATTATGCTCTGAGGAACATTCACGTGAAGCTCCATGGGTCCAACGGAGGTCATGCATGGCCGGTGATCATAAACGGGTCCAGTCTCAAAGAGTACAGGGCAAAGAAACGACAAGATTCGACCAAGCAACAGTCGGTATTGTAGTTGTAAATTGTCGTAGCTGTTTGAAAAGTACGGGAGCTTCAAACTCTGATAGAAATCACTGAAGCTGAAATCGTTATAGGAACAGAAAGCTGGCTAAAGCCGGAGATAAATTCTGCAGAAATTTTTATAGAGGCACAAGCCATGTTCTGAAAGGATAGATTAAATAAAGTAGGTACTGGTGTGTTTGTGTCTGATGGTAGTAGTTTATCTTGTAGCGAAATTGAAATAGAACGTTACTGCGAATTACTATGGGTAAAGGTTATACTCAACAGCTGTACCAAAATAATAATTAGCTCCTTCTACCGACCCGCAGATGATATAATAGCTGAACGGTTGAAAGAAAACTTGAATCTCAGTGTATCACACTCATACAGTTATAATTGGTGGAGACTTCAATCTACTCTCGATTTGTTGGCGAAAATACGTGTGGAATGCCGGTGGTAGACAGGAGACATCTTACGAAATCGTACTAAATGTTTTCTCTGAGAATTACTTTGAACAATTAGTTCATGGTTGTGAAAACCTCTTAGCCTCAAATAGTCCTAATCTAATAGAGAGCGTCATGACGGACACAGGGATTAGTGAAGACAAGGTCATTTTAGCGATGCTCAAAAACGTATCAACCAAAACTACTAAAAAAAGCGCAAAATATATCTATTTAAAAAAAGCAGATAAAAATTCACTTGATGCATTCCTAAGAGAGAGTCTTCATTTCATCCAAGATAGTTATGAAAGTGTAGACCAGATATGGTTCAAATTCAAAGATACAGTATCGACAGAAATAGATAGATTCATACCGCATAAGTTAATGAGAAACGGGACTGATCCACCATGGTACACAAAACACGTCAGAACACTGTTGCAGAAGCAACGAAAGAAGCAAGCCAAATTCAGGAGAACGCAAAATCCCCAAGACTGGCTAAGTTTCACGGAAGCTCGAAATTTAGTGCGGACGTCAATGCGAGATGCTTTTAATAGTTTCCACAATGAAACATTGTCTCAAAATATGGTACAAAACGCAAAGATATTATGGTCGTATGTAAAGTACACCAGTGGCAAAGAACAATCAATACTGTCACTGCGCGATAGCGATGGAAATGTTACCGATGATGGTGCCACTAAAGCGGAGATACTAAATACAATTTGCTCTAATTCCTTCAAGAAAGAAGTTGAATTAAATATTCCAGAATTCGAAACCCTTGACATAAAAGTAGATATCTTAGGCGCTGCGAAACAACTCAAATTACATAAGAAAGGTAAGTCTTTCGGTCGAGAAGTTATACCAGTCAGGTTCCTTTCAGAGTATGCAGTCACAATATCGCCTTTCTTAGCAATCATATACAACCGCTCACTTGACGAAAGGCCTGTTCCTAAAGACTGGAAAGTAGCACAGATCACACGAATAGTCAAGAAAGGAAATAGGAGTAACCCATGGAATTACAGACCCATATAACTGACCTCAATTTGCAGTATGATTTTGGAGAGTATACTGCATTCGAACATTATGAATCACCTTGAAGAAAATGACTTATTGATACGTAACCAACACGAATTCAGAAAATATCGTTCTTGTGCAACACAGCTAGGCCTTTATTCCCATGAAGTAATGAGTGCTGTCTACAAGGGATCTCAGATCGATTCCATATTCCTAGATTTCCAGAAGGTTTATGACACCGCTCCTCACAAGCGACTATTAATCAAATTGCTTGCATATGGAGTATCGTCTCAGTTGTGTGACTGGATTCGTGATTTCCTCTCAGAGAGGTCACAGTTCGTAGTGATAGACGGTATATCATCGAGTAGAGCAGAAGTGATAACTGGCGTTCCGCAAGGTAGTGTCATACGCCCTCTGCTGTTCTTGATTTACATAAATGATCTAGGTGATAATCTGAGCAGCCCCCTTAGATTGTTTGCAGATGACGCTGTAATTTACCGTCTAGTAAAATCATCAGACGATCAATTCAAATTACAAAATGATCTAGTGAGAATTTCTATATGGTGCGAAAAGTGGCAATTGGCTCTAAACAAATGAAAGTGCGAGGTCATCCACATGGGCACTAAAAGAAATCCGATACATTTTGGGTATACGATAAATGGCACAATTCTAAGAGCTGTCAGTTTGAAAATACCTCGGAATTACAATTACGTGCAACTTAAATTGGAAAGACCACATAGATAATAATGTGGGGAAGGCGAAACAAAGACTGCGCTTTGTTGGCGGACCACAGAAGATGCGACAAACCCACTGAAGAGATAGCCTACAGTACACCTGTCCGTCCTCTGCTAGAATATTGCTGCGCGGTGTGGGATCCTTACCAGGTAGGATTGACGGAGGACATCGAAAAAGTGCAAAGAGGGCAGCTCGTTTCGTGTTATCGCCCAATAGTGGATTGAGTGTCACTGATATGATAAGTGAGTTGGGGTGGCAGTCACTGAAACAAAGGCTGTTTTCATTGCGGCGAGATCTATTTACGAAATTTCAATCACCAACTTTCTCTTCCGAATGCGAAAATATTTTGTTGACACCCACCTACGTAAGGAGAAATGATCATCACAATAAAATAAGAGAAATCAGAGCTCGAACGGAAAGATTTAGGTGTTCCTTTTTCCCACGCTCCATTCGAGAGTGAAATGGTAGAAAAGTAGTATTAAAATCTCTGCCAGGCGCTTAAGTGTGAATTGGAGAGTAACCATGTAGATGTAGATGTAGATAAAAGGGGCGTGACCTGTGATGTCATGGTTAGACAATTGACCTGCTCAGGTTACATTACAGATATAAATGAAGTGGATAACATAGCTATACTACTTGTGTCATTACGATGAACATCTGAAATTTTCAGGTATGTGTAGCTATTCCAACAGTGAAGTACCAGCAGTAACCGATTTCTGATCTCATGAAGTCATTAAAGAAGGCCATTAGTTTCCCACAGCATGTATGTAGGGAAATATCAGATGTGCAACTACTTTTGATTAGTTTCCTGAAGTTCCATTACGTTCAGCCATTATCAAACATTATTCCTAGTAATCTTAAAAAGCAGTTAGATTAAAACACAGGCTGCCTCATATCCCAAATTTGCAATTTTCTCAAATGACAATGTTAAATCTGCCCTACTGTTTCGCTCTTCGAATCTCTCAGTTATCATCAGCAAACCATCACAAAAAATTGACGGAACTCTTCTAACTACACACACGCTAGCGGGTTGTGGAGAATAACTAAGAAGTATTTCAGCATAATGAAAATGTGTGGTCTAAACTGTAGCAGAACACACACACACGCAACAACACTGTGCCCAAATATGAGACTGCCTGGAGTGCTTGTAACCGTCTGTGTGGAAGACGGTCTCGGATAAAGTTGTTCTGGCCGTATTTTTTGAGTTTATCATACTGTATTCGAGTCTTACCGAAGTTGGGTGACAGAGCAAACATCTATGGATTGTGTAATGCTTTGCCAGATCACCAGAAAAATGAGAGTTCGGCAATAGTCAGTGAGAGGCGGCCTCTGATCTCATGTTCGTCGTTAGTGTAATTTCACGACTGTGCAGACTGTAGGGGATATCATGATGGATGAAATACTCAACTCGGGTATGGGTATGTGTGACCATGCCCGAGTTAGTAAATTGTTTATTTAGTTAGTTACTTACAGGTTCCTAATATCGTTATCACAACTATCGGTGCGGAACGAGTCAGTTTACAGAAAACAGGCAGAAGTTTACAGGTAGAGTCAATCTCTACGATCTCGTACTTGACAGGGCCTGGAGACCAAAAAATCCTTCTTTGTTTCGTTTCGTCTTACTGACCAGCCCTGCAGGTCACACATCTACTGTCAGACTGAGATTCTGCACTTTCATAATGTTACTTTATACGCTAGGTGACCAGCCAGCACGGTTACCCTCTAACAAAACCACTACGTGACTTGGAGAGAGTGGTCTCCGGTGACTGGACCCTGTTCATTGATGAATAGCAGTTTAGCCTTGGCAGCAGTTCTGTAAACATATTAATAGCGAGCGCTCCTGGGACACATTACAAGCCTGGCAACATTGTGAAAAAGGACCGATACTATGGCGTCACTGATCTCTGCTGTAGCAGCATCGTGCTAGAAGCACGTACACCATTGCATTTGTTTCCTGTGGGTACAGTAAAGTCTGTGATCTATGTCTACAGAAACACCTACATACACCTTAAGAACAAAATGATGCACCACTACCCGAATGGAACGGTAATCGGTAGATTTCTGGAGACGCCCCGGACGGTGGTGGAATATCAACCTGACTGTCTCTCCTCTTACGGCCCGACATCCAAGAGTGATGGTCTGGAGCTGGAGTGCCATTTCATTTCATAGTAGGACCCCTACAACACAGCGGAACATCGACGATATTCTACCCCCGGTTTGTTGACCTTCATGGCAATCCATCCTGGGCTTAGATATCATCAAGATAATGCCAGACCGCAACCAGTGAAAATTTCTACTGCTTGTCTTCGTGCTTGCCAAACTATACCTGGGCCAGCAAGGTCGCCGTATCTCTCCCTACTTGATATCGACTGGAGCATTGAGGGCAGGGCTCTCCAATCAGATGGATTTTAACGATTTAACGCACCAATTGGACAGAATTTGTCATGAAATCCCTTAGGACACCCAACAACTCTATGAATCAATGCCAAGCCGAATAACTGCTTGCATAAGGTCCGAGGAGGACCACCACGTCATTGACTTGCTCGGTTTGTGAAGCTCTGGTTCTTGACTAAATCATCCTATTTTTCAGAAATTAAAATCATTTGTTTGTGAGTGCATGTACATCTCATCTACCGATTTCCGTCCCATTCGGATAATTCGTTCGTGGAGCGTCCTCTTTTTTTGTCTTAGAGTATACATACTCTACAAGCCACGGTACATTGCGTCTTTTCAAGTATCAGTGACAGTGACGAGAGTAACGTCAGTAGCATTTTGGCATTATCACCCCAAAAAGGATGCACAGGTGGATTCAGCGAAGTATAAGGAAGTTATGAGATAAGTACCTGCATAGCAAAGTTATATTTTCGTAAATTTTGATTATTAATATAGTGCTATGAAAGGATGTTAAAATTAGATGGACTAATAAGATAAGAATTGTGGAGACCCTACGCAGACTGGGCGAGAAAGGAACATGTAGAAGACACTGAGGAAAAGGAGGTTCAGAATTATAGGCATGTGTCAAAACATCAGGGTGTAGCTGACGTGGGATTAGAAGCAGCTACAGAGAATAAAGCTCTAGCAGAAGACAGAAATAGGAATATATCCGGCATATAATTGAGAACTTTGGCTTTCATTTGGTACTCTGAGATGAAAAGAATATGACAAGGAGAAAGTCGAGGCGTACTGGATCAATGCAGTCAGTTTACTGTTGGGAAAAGCTACTATCAGGAACCGAGTCCGACGTGGATCCTCTCAGGACCTTAGTCTTTAACATACAAAGAAGTCTGTCTCGCTGCTTAACAATATAATTGTTGCGTTATAGGCATACATTATTTTTTATGTTAGAAATAGCTAGAAAGGTGGGAGACATGTTGTGTGTGAGCAGTGTTGGAAATGACTATTGTGGAGGTATCTGATTATTTCAAAAATATTAATTGAAGTTTCTGGAATCATAGTTAGAAAGAGATAATGATGATGTTAACTGACTATTTGTTTTGCCTCTTACTTCCACTCTAGTAGTTATTTCTTTTTCTCCTTCCAAGAATAGCTATAACTGGTAAAACAGTGAACTACCTGCTCTTTTATACTGTCAAAGTTTGTTAAAAATATTTCTAATGAGTCAAGAAAAGTATTCATGTATGTATCAAATGGACCCTGATTTTTGTATTGCGAAATATATGGATAACTCTAAATGACATTCAGTGTGGCTCCTGCTATGATCACTAACCATACTTCAAATTGAGAAAAACATTTCCCCTTCTTTTATCTAGATACATGGTGATTGATTGATCCAGCGATTTAAATTATGATCCATTGTACGTTATAATTACCCAAAATATTCTATCATGTGGACAAATTATCTCAAAGCCTGCAGAACATTAACCAGAAATGCATCACGCAGCACGTTCAGTGTTCAGGAAATTTTACATATCTTAGTTATATCTCAACAAGCTATTCCGCAACATCTCTCTCACAGCATAGGGTCAGAGCTGGAAAGAGTCACTTGTTCGATGGTGTTTGGCAACTTCCCACATTAACAATTTGGCATGTAGCTGCATGTATTTGCCATGATCTGCTGCCGGTGCGCCACTCAAACTGCTCCGTCTCCGCCGATGGATTGCCGCTTAACCCTATGAAATGCGGTCGATATCAATGTTCTCACTCGCACCTCCGACGGCCGTGTCAGCTTTCAAATAATATCACGTCCCTGGACTCTGTATTATCACCTTGCGTGTGCATACTACGGCACAACATCACTGGCTTTCACATTCACTATTAATTACACACAAAATGTACAGATTGTGGTGTTTCACAGCAAAAAACCGCTAGTATCAAAATTATAATAGTAGTCCACCAAAAACATGCGTGACCTCCGGTACTGCATGGAAAAAATTGTCTAAAACCTGCCTCTTCCAGTGCTCCCTACCGCAACTCTGCGGCGCACAGATTTTTCAACCGCCTCCCGTTAGGCCGCTCCCTTGTCTACTGCTTGAGGAAAAATCTGGGTCTTCCGTGTGCTATGTGATACTTTGGTGCCACCTCGGTTCACGTACCAATAGCGGTATTAGTCGTTTTATTCCAACCAATGAGGACACTTCCCTCCAATACAGCTTTCAGCCAAAAAGGCGAGTCTCTCCCCAAACCCAAGCATACCAAAATATCGTCTCCCGACAACAAACTTAAGGCTGTCCGAATTGAAGACACTGGCGTCACAACCTCTACGCCAATGACTCTGTTGCATTCATTCAACGTTTTAGCCTCTCACCCAGATCCTAGCTTAAAAACATCAATGCACCGGGCCCAGGGCTACACCGTCGTCTGCAGCCACGTCCATGCTCTTTTCTTCAGCGACTTTAGCTGCCCAGCTCTCTAAAAGCCTCCCTGTTGCATCACCTCGGCCTGGCGACACCAAGTCGCAAAGCCAGCTGCTCAGACAACAGGCCGGAACATTGCATTCCGCTCCCTGGGCATAATCCAGTCTCCCGCCATTACCGCACAGCACTGCCTACTTGGGTCTCTCCGTAAAGCGGCTGTCAGCAAGATTTGTGTTTCCTTTAATGGTAGGCACACCAGCCTAGCCTCCATCCACATACTCACAAGCTATGAAATTCAGGATTTGCCATCACAGGTTAGTGTAAAATACAGAAAGAAGGAGCTATTACCCAGTTGCTAATCCAATATATTCATTGCTGCAATTGCAGTCCGATGATTAACGAATTAATAAAAATGCTACGTGGGAATAGAAATTAAATAATGATAGTCTGCTGACAATTAGGCTGACGTCTCTCATTATTCCTCCCTTCGAATGAGAATTTTGTGCAGTAGATGACCCACTGATAAATGTTTAACAGGGCAGCTACAAGCAATATTTTTTGGCCACCTAGTTGACTTACATTAAGCAAGATCAAGTACCATATTACTCTGAAAATTATTTCCCATGGAGGATTTCCTTCTACCAATTCCGTACGTCTTTTTTGTATAAATAGTGCCAAATGCCTTCTCATTCCTAACCAAGGAACCTCGTAACAATTAAGATTAAATGTTGGCTACATGCTGAAAGTGATATCTTCTTAGAAGCAGTACACCAATATGCACAACAAGTATACCAGCTAGAGTAAAAGGTAATATTGGATGGGAAATATCATTGATTAAAAATTTGAACCACGTCTTAGCTCTGCCTGTCGTAAATCCGTATTGGGGTTTCATGCCTACTCGGCGTTTGCAATAAATATTGACTTAAGGTCCTGGTACACATCTCCTGATTCTAGTACTCTATGCACTTAAACAGTGTACGGGCTCTACTAACATGAATGGCACCAATGAAACATAAGGAATCCCTATCAATGCCCAAATAATCTTAATGAACTTCAAACAATTTGCCAAACTATATGAAAATACAAAAGAAATTATCAGTTTTCAAGACGGATCTTAATAGTGGTGTCAAAGTATTTTTTTACCCTGATGAATACACATCTCTACCAATTATCCATTTTGCCCCTTTCTAACGCTACTAATGTTGTTCACAGTACACAAGCAATACAGCTAAAGGTGTGTACAAACACGGTGCAGATAAGACTAACATGATACACGTAACAGACTGTCCTTGTCTTCCTTTGTCTCCTTATGGATAGCATGTGTCATCTGCAATATTAAATGAAACTATACAAAACAGTGCAATAAATGCTATAATGACCGTAGCATAAATTAATGAAACAAATATAACGCAATTAAACATGCTGGCAGTTCTGATGTGAGAATGTCCTTGGAGGTTGATGCATAAGAGACCTATGTGCTCCAGTTTAGTTTACACAATGCAGTACTCTCTCACACGAGGGCTGTGGTGATTTTATGCTTTTACTCAAGCCGGAAAGGTTGCACTGTAAGGCTCTGTGTGGTGGGGTACATCAGGTGCAATTAGAGGGACTGGGAATTCGCTGTTGTAATCTCTCTTTATGGCACATCGGGTGTGCAAGGCAACATATGGCCTCGCTCATAGACTGCCTTTACATAGTCACTCCTTTCTCCCAGTGTCGTTGGTCAGTGCAGCTACCAGGCAAGCGTTGCGTAATTTCTTCTCTCTTGGGATTTTGTAACTGATACTGGTTCTGGCTGTAACGTCACTGTGGTGACAGGAGGATTGCTAAAGCATTTACAAGAAATTGTGTAATATTCTAAATTGCGAGTAGTTTCTACTGACTGTCTCCACCATCGTCGGGGTCTTCAGAAAATGTCGTACTGATCAGTCAAAGGTCAATAGTAAGTCGTGTTCCCTCTAGGAGAGCGTATTGAGGAAGATCGTAACACTGTCTCTCCTTTCAATCGAAATGGCAGATACTGAGATAACCGATCGCGGAATTGAAAAGCAGCTACAGCTGCTTAGTAGTGGAAAGGCTTCAGGACCAGATGCGAAATAGCTTGCTTCCCTTCTAGCAGAAATTTATCGTTGATCGCTTGAAGCAACGAAAGGTACCTAACGACTGAAAAAAGCGCAGGTCATTCCCTTTTTAAGAAAGGCCGTAAGACCGATCCACACAATTATAGACCTATATCGTTGACGTCAATTTCTTGTAAAATTATGGAACATATTTTATGCTCAAGAATTATGACGTTTTTAGAAAACGAACATCTCCTCTATGAAACGTCCCCCTATAAAAATTATACATGACTGTGCTTAAACCTCTTACATTATTTGATTTTCAAACAGCTGAGCAGAACTGAACGTACTCAGACATTTCGCTCTTTGTCTATTCTGATCAAAACTAAACTGACACACAATATTTTTAGCGCAACGCAATCTGACTTTCAAAAATTCCTACAAAAGAATGGCCCTGACTAACATTAACCTATGCCTTTCACAAATCACTTACTTCACAAAATCTTCGTTGCTCGAACTACTGCAATACAGCGAGCGCCACTATTGTCAGCTAAATAAAAGATTCAAACTACTGAAGGCACTAACTACTGATAAGCATAGTTAGCAAATGAAAGATTTTGATAGAGAACAAACAATGTATTTACCTTAATAGTGTTCAAAAGTCATAATATATATAGAAGTTCATGACATCCATTCTTACAAATGTACTGTTTCTGATGGACACACGTCCAGATCATCCGCTCTCAAAAATCCGCTATCTCACTTCCCCACATCCACCACTGCTGGCGGCTCACCTCCAACTGCGCAACGCTACGAGCTGTTAGCAGCCAACAGCCCAACACTACAATAGCGAATATTACAACAATGCCACCCAGCCACAGACTGCACACAGTACAGCCAGTGATTTTCATACAGAGCGCTACATAGCGTTACCAACATAAAAACCTAAACAGCCTACTTACATATCCCCCATGCTCTCCTCAAAAAATTTTACAAATTGTTTGGGACAGTGGCCAATACAGATTTGAAAAAAATTTTCATAATTACTATAACAAATATATCAAATGCACACACTTATTAATACAATGTTGGTCAAAAGCTAAAATTTTATCACAGTCCATAAAGACAGTCCTGATCATCCATCATAGTAAAATTGCAGTTTTTTTTCTCAAAGTCTGAGCAGTAAAAGAAAATGCACACGGAAGTAGTGGATTTCTATGCAGTCTTGAAGAAGTAGTGTTGTCCTTCCAACGGAAAGACAGTGTGCTGACTCTTGACATGCAGACAGATAATGGGCCACAACAGAGCAAACCCACAGCATAGTCAGTCGAAGCTTTGAAGAATATTGGTAGGTAGGTCATCACAGAGCAGACCCACTGTAGTCCTGGTAGAGAGTATGGTATTGGTGGGCCACCAGAGGTGCAGACCCACTGCAGTCCTTGTAGACATAATGGTATTGGTGGGTCATCAAAGGTGCAGACCCACTGCAGTCCTTGTAGAAATAATGGTATTGGTGGGCTATCAAAGGTGCAGACCGACTGTAGTCCTTGTAGAGACGGCCAGCAGCCATCTGTTGCAACTGTGTAGGTGCACAATCACCATCGAAGAGTTTTACGGAGAATATAGCAAGTCCATAAACCACACTTGTGCACTCACAAAGTTTTTGGAATTGTCCTTAGAACCAGCAATACTGTTAACCAGTCCCTTGCTGAATTATCAACACACGTGCAAGCACTAACAGTCCCAACTTCTCACATACTGTGCATATATTATGACCAACAGAAACATGCGCCCTGAAATAAAACTTAATTTGAAGAACTGGTGTCTACACAATTACAAATTTACAACATAAGAATACAATTACAAAGGTACAAAATACATCATTAAAGAACATAACAGTACAGATAACATTTGTAGTAACACAGGCTTTACAACAGAATAGAAATAAACATATACATCAGTGTTAGAGGAATTATGATATAAGTAAATACAAAAAAGATCTGAATAGCTTTTGAAACATCAACTTCACACATGAGCATTAAAACAAAACAGAATAAATAATGTCTAAACATCTTTACAAAGTAAATAACATATTATCAGAAAAATTCTACAACGTAAATCTTATCATCTAAACACATAAAGACAGGAAAAACAAAAATTCACATAGCATAATAACACAAAAGTACAGGACAGGGTTTGTTTTACTACAGTATTTTGCAAACAAAACTTTCTTTACTTCATGGAGATCTCCCTTCATTCATCATTATTCCCAAAAAGTCCTATCTATACCTCCTTTCTGTATTCTATTCATATTTCTTTCAAAATAATTATTTCTCATTGCACAATACTCATTTTGGCCCAAATCTTTTTCATATAACTTCTCAATGCATTCTTCCCCTTTTCTCCATAGTTAGGTTCTTATATAGTCTATCCCCTCTTAAGCTACCTTAAATCTACTGAGCTCAGATATATATACTAAGGGACGAGGCAATGCAGCAGTACAAAACAATTAACACAAACAGCAATGACAAAAAAACGCAAATTGGCAAAGCTAGCAGCAGTAAATCTAAATTAGCAGAGCAAATACAACATTATCACTAATATGAGTCAATGTGCAGCAAAAAGAAAAATAAATCAGTAGTAAAACTGGCTTAACAGAGTAATACAAAGTGAAATTTAGTAGCACTATGCCTGGCAAACAGCAGCAGCAAATGCAATAACTTATATCTAAATATGACATAGCTCAAGCAGAAAAAATAGTACACTAAAGACAACAATGCAGATAAGGGAAATGTCTATTCACATCTTAATATATATGTCATTAAAGTGGTGCACCACAAGAAGTTATTCTACAATAAAAAATTACCAAGTACTTGAAAAGAAAATTATGTATGCAGTAACTGTTATTAATCCCTTCTTATTGTTCTTTCCTTTCCAAGTGCTCCTTTTTCGAAGAATGTGGATCATAAAATTATTATTTAATAGATCCGTTGACAGAAAGTTTTCACATTAGCAAATGCGTTTAATTTAATTTTATAAAACCAATGCTGCAACACAGCTGGAAACCAGATATCTAGCAACTATGAAAAGCAAAGCATAAAAATATCATTCAATAGTCATGTGGCATTTCATAAGTTAGTAGAAATTCTCTCAACTGTCGTAGAAAGACACTTGTCATAATCAGGTCTGCAGATGTAAGAATATTTCCCATCAGTTTATAAGCATTCCAGTAAGTAGCACAAAGTATGTGCTCCACAATAAAATCATATGTTTCCAAGTAATGAGCATGTCGTATTTGCCATGCTTTCTACAAAGAAATGTCTCTTTTTTTCTCCACCTAATGGCTTTTTCTCCAGGCAGGTAGCACAGCTGGACATCCACGACGCATTACGTGAAGTTCACTTAACTTTCTTACCGAAATATTTATGACAGCAGTAACAGTCTCATATTAAAAAAATTTCACAGGTCGAGAATTTGCGTTACGAATGTGTAGAAACAAAATCCTGTAAATATAACAGCGTCCAAAAAATTTTTGCCAGCATTGTGATACATTACGCATATATACACATTTCATAACTCTTAAAGTACGATTCTTGGTTTCCAACATCCTTTTTCACAAACGAGAGTCCCTAACCACTACTCATTATTCCTTACCATATTACACATATACATATTCGTCGACACTTCTTCAATATTTCATCATAATAAATACATATCATAATAAACATTCCTCAACAGCATAATACACATCGTCGTCGTAATAATAACATCATAATACATCAGTCAAATCTCAAAAACGTCGTAGCTTTCTGCAATAATTTCAAAATCTAAAAAAAAAATCTCTGCTCATTTAAATAGTGTCATCTACCTCAAAAGTACTTTAAAAATCATGATCCCGTACCAAATACATCATTCAAAGCTCTCATAGTATCACAATGGTTCCGAAAAAATATGAACAGTTCACACAGTACAGAGAAAATACAATTTCGTAAGTGTGAAGTTATCCAACTGTGTAACTGCATAAACATCTGTCACTGACGTAGTAATAAAAACATATTTGTCTCTCTCAGTTAAATGATCACATAGCTGTGTAATTTATATTAGAGAAATATGGTACCGATGTGTAAAGTTGTATAAGCAAATACCATACTAGCTAGGGCTCCTTGTGCTTGCCAGGCACATGGTACACA
Source organism: Schistocerca serialis cubense (assembly GCF_023864345.2). NCBI lineage: Eukaryota > Metazoa > Arthropoda > Insecta > Orthoptera > Acrididae > Schistocerca > Schistocerca serialis. The sequence continues at coordinate 463,943,636 of NC_064640.1, read as the reverse complement.
AAGTAAGCGTGTACCCCCTGAGGATTAATATAATTATACCCTCAGATGTTACAGATTACAGCAATCGAAGGAAATACATCACCGAAAACTTTCTTTGTATCTTTGTGATTCAAAAATCTTTAAAAATAAATGTCTTAAGTACAAAATTAATCACTCAAATGCGTGTCCTGTAGCGCTAAATGTGCGTCTTGCTGTAAGATAATTCTGTGGAAGTGTCGTAGTTATCGTCCTCTGTAAGCAAAGTTCTGCTGAAGTCAATGTACTCACCTCATCATAAACAAAAGTGAAATGCTTTGCATAGATATCGTAGTTATTATGCTTATTGCCGTGATGAAGGAAGTACTGTACTGTAACGTATTGTTGTGCTTCGGAAAAGGCTGCCTCATTGTAGGTATATCACAAAAGTTACTACTAAAACATGTTTTACTTTCCAGAATAGTACATAAAAACTGTGCCGATATAAAACAGATACACCGCAAAAGCAACAATGTAAATTGTGTCACACATTAGTAGCGTCGTGATATAATCGTGTAGCTGTCAAAGAAACCAAATACTAAGTCATCTTTAATCTCACAGAAAGTACTTCAAATAAAGAATGTCTTTTCAACTAAACCAAAATGTTGCATTAAAATCTCATTAGCAGTATATGTTCTAAGTATGAATGCCTTATAGTCGTTACGTAATCGTGCAATTAACAAGCAAGAATGTAAACACAACAATAACACTGTGTCGTCTGTTCACTATAACAATGCACTCGTAAATACTGTCTAAATATGTTCCCAAGGTTCTAGACTGGATATTTAACTTCAAACATTGTTGCATGTTAACAGATTCTAAGTCTGACAAAGCATACTAGTAATGTAAAGTGAAAAATTTTATAGCAAAGATAAAGTTAAAAAAACAAATTATCTCTCACTAAACGGTTTTACATGTGAAATGTGGTGCGATCCTTTACTCTTCCTAGTACGCAGAGTTTCAACTTCAACGCAATTATCACGTGGTAAACGTCGGATTCTGTAGGGTACATTGTAAATCAGAAAGAATTTGTGACTCAAGTGTTTCTTCTTATGTTACAGTGAATGAGCTTTAATGAGAACTTTCTGACCAATATATAATTTCTTTGCATTTGGTTTACCGTGTAGTTTTCTCCTTTTGTCTGCTGCAGATTTTATATTTTTAATAGCCAAATCAATTATGTCTTTGTGTCCAAGTTTACATGTATTCGGAAAAGGTACAAGCTCTCTGATTCTGTTCGGAAGTTCTTCATTCTTCAGTACAAGTATAGGTGGTAAAGCAGTGGAGTCATGAGGCATTTCATTCAGCAAGTTTTGAAATAAGTGTAAATATCTGTCCCAATGCTGATGCTTTCTGTGACAATAAAGTCTGCAAAGCTTATTGATTTCTTTCATAATCCGTTCGGAGGGATTACAATGTGGTGAGTACAATGAAATAAAAACAGGTTTGATTTTATGATTCCGAAGCATGCGTGACCAAACAGCAGATCTGAATTACGGTCCGTTATCTGAAATGACTTTAGCAACGTGGCCAACATCACGTAAGAAATTTTTAAAAAAGGCGTTGGATACAGACCGTCCAGTGGCTTTACGTAACGGGGTGAAAGAAACAAATTTTGAAGTAAGTTCATCAGAGACTAGAACGTACGAAAATCCATTCGATGTTCTGACAAGGGGTCCCAAGAGATCAACAGCAGCAAATTCTTTTAATTTAGAGGGAATGATAGGAAACAACGGAGCATGATGTGAGATAGTAGATGGTTTCGCCTTTTGACAAAGTTTACAAATATACAAGACTCTTCGAATTCTCTTTTCCATATTGTTAAAATAACAAGTCGTTCGAAGAATATGATAACATTTTCGTGGACCAAAATGTGCGTAGCTGAAATGAATGTACCAAATGAGCTTATTAACAAAATCGTCTGGAATGCGAAGTACCCATAGCTTGTCATCAACTGTGCAGCGTTTGAAGAGTATGTTGTTTCTAACCAGATAATAATGCCGAATCTGAGTGTGTGTCTTTTCATGCCATTTGCTTTTGATGTCTTTCCAAATCGGATCTTTATCTTGTTCATGGGCAATGTCCTTTAAAGGTGTGGTAATGAAGTTTTCAAAGGCGACTTTCTCAATGTAAAGAATACTGAAATTTTTCTCGAGGTTGCCTACTGTGTTACTTTTCTCAAGCCCAGCCGGTGCGCGTGACAGTGCGTCTGCAACAATGTTCTCCTTGCCGGGAATGTAGACTATTGTGAAGTAGAATTCTTGCAGAAACAATGCCCAACGTTTTAACCTGTCATGATTTAATTTTGAAGACATAAGAAATTGTAATGCACGATGATCACTGTATACTTTTACGTGCTTACCAGAAAGAAAGAAACGGAATTTGTCAAATGCCCAAACGATAGCTACAGCTTCTAATTCAGTAACGGAATAATTTTTTTCAGATTTTGTTAGCACTCGGCTAGCAAAAGCAATGGTTTTCTGAACAGTAGTGTCATTTTCTGTGGCTTCTTGAAATAAATGGGCACCAAGACCGACTTTAGAAGAATCCGTGCTAATGCAGAAATCTTGTGACAGATCTGGATGAGCTAGTATTGGCGCGTTAAGTAGCGATTCTTTCAAAGAGTAGAATTCCAACTGTGCTTGTTCGTCCCAGTTCCAAATAGTATTTTTTCCAGTGACAGAACAAAGTTTTGGTGTAACTAGAATTTGTATATTCAGAAAACGACGGTAAAAATTTAAGAGACCTAGAAAACTGCGGACTTGATGGAACTGGAATGGCTCTGATTGCTACTAACTTTTCAGGATCCAGCTGAATGCCTTCAGAAGAAATAATATGTCCCAAAAACTTCACCGTTGTCCTACCGAATTCAGACTTTTCCAAGTTAACTGTAATTCCAGATTCTGCAAAAACATGTAACACGCTGTTGAGGATGCGATTATGTTGTTCCCATGAGGCTTCTGCTATCAGAATATCGTCCACATATAAGGTGATGTGACGTTTTAAGAACTCAGGTAATATGGAATTTAGCCCCCGAATGAATGCTGCCAAAGAAATATTCAAACCAAAAGGAAGTTTTCGAAACTGATAACAAACGCCGAAACAAAGGAAAGCTGTGTATATTCTACATTCTGGATGAAGTTCGATCTGATAAAAGCTGGATCTGAGATCAACAGAAGACAACACTTTTACACCACTAAAATTTTGAAGAAGTTCTTCCATCGTTTGCGGCCTGTCTGATTCAGGAATGATGATAGTATTGATTTGTCTCGAATCTAAGACAAGCCTGATCGATCCATTTTTCTTCTCAACTAAATGTAATGGATTGTTGTATGAGCTTACTGTAGGCTCAATAATGTCCTCGTCAAGCATAGATTGTATTTCTGTTCTAACACGGTCCCTATAATGTGCCGGAATTAGGTATGGTCTAACACAAAATTTAGTATGCTCACGAACACGAAATTGGTACTGAAATCCCTTTATTGGTCCTGTTTTGTGAGTAAAAACTGTGGAATGTGCTTGTAAAATCTCAAAAAGGTCCTGCCTATCAGTGTCATTACAATTCTCAATTGTTTGAATTTTATTCTGAATTAACTCATTAGTATCAAATACGGCGTCGATATCATCCCTGTCAGTACTTGCAGAGTGATTGCTGGTGTCAAGTTCCGTCGAAAATTCCGAACTGTTGTCTCACAGGAGGTAAAGCCGATTAATTTCCTCGTCATGGTTTGCGAGCGAATCTTCAAATTTCAAAGCTTTTGACTTACCTTCTTTCTCTTAACTTATTTCAGCATCGTGAAAGTTTAAGATTGCCTTGTATTCATTCAAAAAGTCTACTCCCAATATAATTTCCGTCGACAATAATGGAACAATAAGAAAGTTCATAGAGAAGCTGTGGCTTTGACAAAAGAATTCTAAATTGGTTTGTTGCCGTACATCTACTCTTTTTCCAACGATTGCACCTTGTAATTTAATCTTACGTAACGGAAGTGTGGGACAATCGTTCGATTTGTTGCATTTGATAAAGGCTGTTTCACTAATTACTGAAATGGGACTGCCAGAGTCAAGTACTGCCGTAAATTTTACGTCATTTACTGTAATGTGAATCACAGGATATGCAATGTTGTTATGTTTTACGTCGTGTTCCTGGAGTAAGATGTCCCTAACGTCTTCCATTTTTACGTAATTACTAGCTACGGCAGCTGCCTCGTCAATTTCAGAAGTACGTTTTGTGGCTGCCATCGGTATGAGTCATTCCCTATTGTCTCTTTGTTGGCGCGCGTCGTTATTGGGATTTGGAGACCTAACTTCTACAAATTCACCTTGTCGAGAGGGCCCTGCCCTGTTTGAATCCCGCCAGTTCTGATGCAATTCTGGTCTGTCGTTACGATCATATCGTCTGTCGTCATGTCGGTAGATTCCATAGTTTCTTTCTTGTCGGTCACATGGTGGAGAATTTCTCCCTGAATCGTAACTGCGCGCTGGACCGTTGCGTCTGAAGTTATTCTGTCTCCCTTGATAATAATTATTTTGGTTCCCATATTGTCTGTTTCTCTGATTGTCTCTGAGATAGTCATTACTGCGGAGAGGTGATCTTTCCCTGTAATTATTACTTCTCTGCCAACGGTTATCATATGGTTGGTGTCTGTTTTGGTCACGATTTACGTTGTAAGAATAGCCTTGTCGTGTCCATTTATTATTTCTGTCATCGCGGAATTGTGACGGATGTGACCTGTAATTGTTGTGCTCCTGTTTTCGCGTTCCGCAATTGTCAGTGTCAATTTCCAGTTCTTGTAACAGTCCCTGAAAAGCTTCAATGTCGTCTTTGCAACGTACTGCCAAAACAATATGTCGTAAATGTTCAGGCAATTTGATTAAGCAAATGCGGATGATTTCTGAGGGGCTGTAAGGGTTTGACAGGTACTGATTCTTGTGCAACATGTCTTCAAAATATTTCACAAGACTGGAATATTCAGATTGTTCGAAATGTTTCATCATTATGATGCTATGTTTGACTCGGTCTTGTGTGTCTTGAGACCAATATGCTGAGAGGAAGGCATGGTAAAATACTACTCCACTGTGGCAATCGTGAATGACCAATCGCATTCTTACAGCTGCTTCATTCTCTGAGTAGCCACACATAAATTCTAATCTGTGCTCTAATGACCAGTTGGGAGGAAAACAATGAGAGAATTGATGGAGCCACGCTTGTGGATGAATGTCGTCGCCAGAATTCTTAAATGTTTTGAATTTACGTGTAGTAATAAACAGCTTACAGTCAAAATCATCATGTCGGCGAGTCGCATGTCGGTCATTGTTACGTCGTTTCGGCGGTTCCATCTCAAAATTCGGTGTACCTTGCGAATTTCTTTCATAATTTCCGAAGTGCCCTGTGTTATTATTTAGTGGCTGTTCCGTATTTCTATGTCCCTCTTCCCGTATTGGAGCGCGAGTGTCCTCTGAAATATGTAATTCTTGTATTACCTGTGTCAACTGATCTTGTACTTCCCGGATTTCTCTTTGGTGTTGGGTATTAATTTGATTCTGATTTTGTTTGAATTTCTTAAGTTGTTCATACTCTTCAGTGTCAGTGAAGGCTACAGGTCTTGCGTCATTAAGATCATCATCCATCTTTGTAGATAAGTTATTGAACTGACCCGAAAGTTCGGCTACTTTCTCCGATAGTGAACTTATTTCCTCAGTGTGTTTTTCTGAACCAAGTTTCAGAGTGTCCATTTGTGTTGAAATCGTATCTACTGTGTCCTTTAAGTTTTCCTGAGTTTTTGCAAGTTGCGTAACTGAATCGGTAGATGCAACTGAGTCAATCTTAGCTTGCAAGGTCTCATGATTTTCATGAACAATAGTTTGCAGTTCTTTTATGGCTGCTTCGTGATTCTGTAATGCATTTTCATGCCGCGAAAAAATAGGTTGGAAATGCTCACAAATTTGTGTTTTTACGTCATTACAGACTTTTTGACATTAAGATTCGATATTATGTAACTCAGTAGTTAAATCTTCACGTGTTTGTTCAAGTGTGGTTGTCTAACCTTTGAAGATTTTGTTCCATTGTGTCTAACGTTTGAAGATTTTGTTCCATTGTGTCTAATGTTTGAAGATATTGTTCCATTGTGACTAACTTTTGTAGATTTTGTTCCATTGTGTCTAACTTTCGAAGATTTTGTTACATTGTGTCTAACTTTTGTAGATTTTGTTCCATTGTGTCTAACTTTCGAAGATTTTGTTCCATTGTGTCTAACTTTCGAAGATTTTGTTCCATTGTGTCTAACTTCTGAAGCTTTTGCTGTGTTTGTCCCATTTGTTGTATTAATTGTAGTAACAATGCACTGGTGTCTGAAACATGTTCCTCAGTGCTTTTCAGCAGTGAACTTGCACCGGCAACATTCACATTTTGACAAGCAGAAAATGTGTCTTGACTTATTTAAGAAAACGGTGAGGACACAAAACCTGAATCTATAGTATTTGCGAGATTGTGTCCTGTCATTTCGGATTCCTGTGGCGAGCTGTTGCCGACCGATCGATCGATAATGCTTCCCTGTTCACTAATTGTTTCACTGTCTACGCCATTATTTGCCGCCCGCTCCATTTACCTATGCACAATTACCAAATTACCACTTTGAATGTCTGTTAATTCATTACACAGTGGCGCTGATAAGCTACGCTCGTCGTCACTATTATTTCTCAGTTTACTTTGGAGCCTAGTCTTACATTTTTCACACACCATTATTGTCACAATATTTCGCACGATAACACAGAAAAGCACAATTTTAAGAGCAAAATAAGAAAACACATTGACATAGCACTGAAAATAATATCTAGTTAATTGCAAGCACAGCTACGAAATACTTGGTGCAAATCTACATGCATGCCACAACTGCTTTACTGTACAACAATGAAAAACTACAACTACAAAGGAAATTCTCTCTATGATTACGCGCTAGCAATAAACAATAGCTACACTAATTACACAAACTACAAGAAAAAAATCAGAAGATTCCAGTGAGGTATCCTCGGCTAAGGGTCGACATATGAAACGTCCCCTTAGAAAAATTATACATGACTGTGCTTAAACCTCTTACATTATTTGATTTTCAAACAGCTGAGCAAAACTGAACGTACTCAGACATTTCGCTCTTTACCTATTCTGATCAAAACTAAACTGACACACAATATTTTTAGCGCAACGCAATTTGACTTTCAAAAATCCCTACAAAAGAATGGCCCTGACTAACATTAACCTATACCTTTCACAAATCACTTACCTCACAAAATCTTCGTTACTCGAACTACTGCAATATAGCGAGCGCCACTACTGCCAGCTAAATAAAAGATTCAAACTACTGAAGGCACTAACTACTGATAAGCATAGTTAGCAAATGAAAGATTTTGATAGAGAACAAACAATGTATTTACCTTAATAGTGCTCAAAAGTCATAATATATATAGCAGTTCATGACATCCATTCTTACAAATGTACTGTTTCTGATGGACACACGTCCAGATCATCCGCTCTCAAAAATCCGCCATCTCACTTCCCCACATCCACCACTGCTGGCTGCTCACCTCCAACTGCGCAGCGCTACGCGCTGTTAACAGCAAACAGCCCAACACTACAATAGCGAATATTACAACAATGCCACCCAGCCACAGACTGCACACAGCACAGCCAGTGATTTTCATACAGAGCGCTACATGGCGTTACCAATATAAAAACCTAAACAGCCTACTTACATCTATAAAAATCAACATGGATTCCGCAAACAGAGATGCTGCGAAACCCAGCTCGCTCTGTTCCTCCATGAGATCCACAGCGCAGTGAAGAATGGCGCTCAGGTTGATGCCGTGTTCCTTGATTTCAGTAGGGCATTTTACACAGTCCAGCATTGCCGCTTAATGAAAAAAGTACGAGATTACGGAGTATCGGAGCGGACCTGCGATTGGATTCAAGACTTTCTTGCAGATAGAACTCAATACGTCGCTCTTAACGGAACTAAATCGACAGATGTAAAGGTAATATCCGGAGTACTACAGGGAAGTGTGATACGACCGTTGCTGTTTACAACGTATATAAATTACCTAGTAGAAAGCGTCGGATGCTTTTTAAGGCTATTTGCAGATGATGCAGTTGTCTATATCAAAGTTGCAACGCCATAAGGTAGTAAGAATTTGCAGAACGACCTGCAGAGAATTAATGAATGGTGCAGACTCTAGCAGTTGATCCTGAACGTAAATAAATGTAACATATTGCGCATAGATAGGAAAAGAAATCCACTACTGGACAGCTAAGCTATTGATGACAAATAGCTGGATACAGCGTCTGCCGTAAAATATCTAGGCGTAACTAGCCAGCGACACCTTAAGTGGAATGACCACATAAAACAGATAGTGGCAAAAGCAGACGCCAGACTCAGATTCATCGGAAGAATGTTAGGGAAATGTAACTCATCCACGAAATAAGTGGCTTATAAGGCGCTTTTTCTCCCGAATCATGAGTATTGTTCATCTACCTGGGATCCCTGTCATGTAGGACTGATAGACGACATAGAGAAGATCTTACGAAGAGAGGCGCGTTTCGTCACGGGATCGTTTAGCTGGCGAGAGAGAGTTACGGTGATGCTAAACAAACTCCTCCGCCAGATGTTACAAGAGAAGCGTTGTGCATCACGGAGAGATTTACTGTTGAAATTTCAGGACAGTACTTTTCAGGAGGGGTTAGACAACATATTACTTCTCCTCACATACATCTTACGTATTGACCACGAAGAGAAAATGCGAGAAATTAGAGCCAATACAGAGGCTTACCGACAATCATTCTTCCCACCGACTATTCGCGAGTGGGACAGGGTTGGAGAGTACCGAAAGTATCCTCCGCCACACATCATTAGGTGACTTGTGGAGTATGATGTAGATGTAGACAGTGAGGGGTCCTTAAGCACATTTTGCTCGGTCACAGATGGGTTTCCTAATAAGTCACAATGCAGCAAACAAACCGTTGTTTAACGGACAGAGCGTAACGCTTTCCTCTGACCAGCCCTCTCGAACCAGTAGATAATTGCGGCTAACAGTCACAAGCTCACCAGTCCCGATGCGGTCGTCCATATTTACGTCCCTGGTTCGTTCTGAATTGACCATACTGCTGCAACCACCCTTGTCTCAGCCGGCACGTGCTGCCATGAGGTCGCCGACCCCGCTATTCCTCGAGATACGCTGCCAGCCCTTGCACCACAATTGCAGCTTGCATCGCTCGCTCTGACCCAGGCCAACCGTGGCCCTGAATGACGGCGGTGGTGCCAACCCGCCATCACAGCTGACTCTTTCTATGGCAAGGCACGTGTCCCACATTGCCACCTGGCCACCCTCTTTCGCTGTTTCCATCCCAGCGCCTCTGGAACGTCGCATTTCGTCGTGGCTCGCATGTTCTTCGGCGAGGCTATCGCAAATCGCTTCCTCACATTCTGACTCGCACAGTGCTTACACCAATGTACTACGCAAGGTCTTAAATATAGCATAGTTACATAGATGCGATGAGTTAGGTATAAGAAAATAAATGAATTTTACGCTGGTAATATTTTCTGTAGTCCAATTTTTTCAACTAGTTATTTCCATTAAGTCACACGGTGTAGAAGTCGCATAGTTTGATCTCACATACTCTCAACTGCGATATGAGTACTAAGCGATGTTCAAACCAGCAATGACCAATAGCCTGTCACACTTCATTGGACTTATCACTTCATGCTGCTGAGTCCAAACAAAAAAGATGAACTTTAAAATTTTTGTTTTCACGATTATTCTAAGATTAAGAGCGTTAGTATGTTAGTTTTTTGGGTTATCCGTTCGTGCTGTATTTTACTGCAATTGAAGAGTGGTGACACACAAGAGTTTGACTTGTACATCCATATACACTGATCAGCCAGAACATTATGACCATCTACCCAACATACCGGACGGAGTGGCCGTGAGGTTCTAGGCGCTACAGTCTGGAGCCGAGCGACCGCTACGGTCGCAGGTTCGAATCCTGCCTCGAGCATGGATGTGTGTGATGTCCTTAGGTTAGTTAGGTTTAATTAGTTCTAAGTTCCAGGCGACTGATGACCTCAGAAGTTAAGTCGCATAGTACTCAGAGCCATTTGAACCATCTACCCAACAGCCGGTATGTCCACCTTTGGCATGGATAATAGTGGCGACGCGTCGTGGCATGGAAGCAATGAGGCCTTGGTAGTTCGCTAGAGAGTTGGCACCACGTCTACACACACAAGTCACTTAATTCCTGCAAATTCCGGGGAAGGGGGCGATGAGTTCTGACGTCACGTTCACAGTCGCTTCCCCAGATGGGTTTAATGGGGTTCAGATCTGGGGAACTGGGGTCTAGCATATCAATTGGAACTCGCCACTGTGTTAATCGAACCATTCCATCACATTCTCGGCCTTGTGACATGGCGCATTAACCTGTTAAAAAATGTCACTGCTGTCGGGAAACATGATCGTCATGAAGGGTTGTATGTGGTCTGCAACCAGTATAAGAGACTCTTTGGCCGTTATGGTGCCCCGCACGAACTCCACTGGACCCATAGATGCCCACGTGAATGTTCTCCAGAGCGTAATGAAGCCACCGCTAGCTTGTCTCTGTCCTGCAGTACAGATGTCAAGCAGCTGTTACCCCAGAAGACGACGGATTCGCGCCCTCCCATAGGCATGATGAAGAAGGTATCGGAATTCATCAGATCATGCAACGCTCTGCCACTGCACCACATTCCCGTATGATGGTCACGTGCCCATCGCAGTTATCGATGTCGTGGTATTAAAACTGGCACATACATCGGTCGTCGGCTGCGGAGGCGCAGCATTAGGCGTGTTAGGTGCTCTGTATGTTCAGACACACTTGTACTCTGCCCAACATTAAATTTTGATTTTAGTTTCGCCACATTTGGCCGCCTGTCCTGTTTTACAAGTCTGCCCAGCCTAAGACGTGCGACATCAGTAATGAGGGGTTGCCGCCCAACCACACGACGTGTGGACATGCTTTCACAATTGTTTCGCTATGTGTTGAAGACACTCACCACAGCACTCCTCGAACAGCCGACAAGTCGTGCAGTTTCCGAAATGCTCGTGCCAAGCCTCTGGGCCATCACAATCTGCCCTCGGTCAAACTAAGATAGATCGTACGCTTTCCCTGTTCTATACAGGGATAGCACGTTCACTGACACTACATGCACCGTGCGTGTGTCTGACTAGCAGCCATTCCTTGTCAGGTGACGCTGCTATCGCCTGGACGGGTTTTTTATCGATAGCAGGTCGGTGGTCATAATGTTCTGGCTGATCGGTGTACTTACTCTTGTTACCGCGTAACGTGCCTGTAACGCCAACAAACAGCATCCAACGTCGCGGTGGGCAGTGTTCATAATGTTTTGGCTTGCCTGTGTATATCTCTTAGTGGAATCTGGACATATTCCGTACATGTTGTCACTCTTACTAAGCTGCATAGACTTCCATCATGTGCGCTGTGCCCGGTTCATTCGTTAGCTGGCAAAAACAGCATCCAGCCTTCGTGAGAATAAACATTCTTCGTACGCTCTTCCTGCAACATACAAAGAAAAGCGGCTCAGTCCGAACTCATAAATTTCACTTCCGTCCGCATTATAGGAAGCAACCTTATTCAGAAGCAACATCACGATAAAAACACGCGGTTCTATTCCAAACAACGTAAGTCAAACACGCTGAACAGCTCCGGACACGTGTCTGCGTCACTACATAATACATCATTAATCGAAGGACGTGGGTTTACTCCGTAGTATCAGTACATCAATTAACCCCCCCCCCCCCCCAAAACGGGTAACCAGACAAATATTATAACTCAATATGAATACCAGAATATCATTTAAATAAACTGACAATTACACATTCCGAACCAAGTTCAAAATAAATGTAAATTACTATGTACACATAGATATTCTCAGTACCGTGCATGTTTCATGTCCGCCTTCAGCACGTGAGAAGTAACGGCACTAGCATATATGTAATGGTGAACAAATAAATTAATCATACAGATCCAATATTCTTCCAAATCGTTTTGCTGAAAGGAAAAATTTCCTTAGTACACCTTACCTGTCAACGAAGTCGACCGTAGCTTCTAGACCTATTTCGCTCTCTCAATTAAATTCCTCTGCCTTAAGCAAAGCCAAGCGCAACTTTCATAGTCCTGCGCGGAATGGACGTATTCACGGCATACAGGATACACATTATTCACTTTGCTACATGGTGCACTATGACCATTGAGACTACACTGCATGCGTTTCGGTTATTGTAAGTTTCCTGCTCTAGTTGAATTTCCCCTTCAACTGCCTCATTGCGGTGACTCAGTTCCTTACACCAATCTGAACCGATTAAAGAGGTGATGAGCTACAACGATCTATACGTAATTTCGCGAATTTATAAAGCATCGTAAACGACGTAAATACTTGTAAGATTTTAAAGGCACTATTCTGACTTTAAAGTATTTGCTCACAGATATTATAAACATTAACACTTCTACATATCGAAACAGTGCATATAATGAAACCTAAGCCTACACATTCGCATTATAAATAACTACAGGTACCTAAAATAAATTAATAAAAAATAAGAGTAACACATAATGCGCCAGCAGATATTACTTGCTACCCAATTTTAAATTACTGGTTCAGTCACTGAATACACTGTACCTCTTTCTTCATGTGATTATCTTTCAACTTTGACTTGTAACAAACATGTGACCCAAATAGCTACATGCCTTGCCAAATAGCACATAAACAACAAACAACCACTACACAAATCATTACGAAATTCAACCACTGGAGTGTGAAGCGATAAATAGAAAAGAAAAATTTTGTCTGAACTGTTCTGACTGCAGTATCAGAAGATGCCATGTGAACGAATCCTTGGCAGGGTCCACCAAATGGGAGGTGTAATTTGTGTGTGAGCAAGGTCGGAAATGACTTTAGGGGGTTAATGAATTATTTCAAAGATATGAACTTAAATTTCCAGAATCGTAGTAAGAAAGAGTTAACGAGGTCGTTAATGATTATTTATTTTATCACTTACTTGTATGATGGTAGTTAGTTCTTCTTCTGCCATGATACGCGAAAAATGGTAAAACAGTGAACTGTCTACTCTATTTATGTCAAAAAAGAATTCTTGTACGTATCAAATGAACCCTGATTTACTATGTGCGCAAAGTTATGGACAATGCTAAATGATAGTTGATGTGGCTCCTGCTATGGTCATTAACCAAATAGAGAAAAACGCTGTCTCTTCTTTCGTATATAAGTACCGTGGTTGTTTGATCCTGCGATTTAAACTGTGATCCAGCGTACATCATAATTACTCAAAAGTTTCTATCACGTGGAAAATTATCTCAAAACGAAAACCTCAGAATATTAACCAGAAACGGATCATACACCCAATTCGGTGAGAAGTTTACTTGTCTTAGTTATATCTCAATAAAGTATTCCAGAACATAAGTAACTGGATAACTTCATGCTGGTTAACTCTGATGATGAGAGGATGAATAGAGAACAAATTGCTAAGTTTAACTAGAATGTTTATTGTTATACAGCCTTTATTAACAGACAAAAATACAACAGAGTACAAACAGAATGGGCTTTAACTGCGTGTATTTGTATATAGATTGAATCTACTCAAACTGTCCAGTCATCAAACACCGGACTATCACAAAACCAATATATGCCTGTCGTTTGTATCAGTAGCCGCACACATTAGATCAAAGATTCATTCTCTCTCACAGCGTAGCGCCAGAGCTGGAACAAATCACCTGATCATGGGTGTTTGGGAACTGCCCACGTTAACAATTTGGCTTGGAGCTGTGTTACATTACTGTGATCTGCTGCTTGCAAGACGCCGCTACCGGTGCACCACTCAAACTGCTCCATCTCCGCCGATGGATTGCCGCGAGTGCCTATGGAATGCAGCCGACAGCAACGTACTTACATCACGGATGGCTGCGTCCATTTTCAAATAGTATCGCGTCCCCAGACTCTATATTCCCACCTTGCATGTGCATTGTATGGCACAACAGCACTAGCTTTCATACCCACTATTAATTACACGCCGGCCGCGGTGGCCGAGCGGTTCTAGGCGCTCAGTCCGGAACCACACGACTGCTACGGTCGCAGGTTCGAATCCTGCCTCGGGAATGGATGTGTGTGCTGTCCTTAGGTTAGTTAGGTTTAAGTAGTTCTAAATTCTAGGGGACTGATGACCACAGATGTTAAGTCCTATAGTGCTCCGAGCCATTTGAACCATTTTGTCATTAATTACACACACATTGTACAAATTAATGTGTTCTACAGGAAATAACTTCTAGTATCAAAATAAGAGTAATCATCCACCAAAGACACGCATGACCGCGAGTACTGCATGGAAGCACTTGTCTCAAACCTGCCACTTCCAGTACTCACTACCGTGTCTCCGCCACACGCAGACTCCTCAGCCGCTCACCTTTTGCCGCCCGCTTGTCTACTACTTGAGGAAAGATCTGAGCCTTTCTTCTTCTACGAGATATTTTGGCGCCACCCTGGTTCACAAAGCGACTGCCAGCAGGATTTCTGTTTCCTTTCATGGCAGACACACCAGCCTACTCTTCATCCACATACTCATATGCAATGAAATTCTGACTCTGCCACCGGCAGTTGCTATAAAATACAGAAAGAAGAAGTTATTATCCAGTTGCTAATCCAATGTATTAATCGCTGCAATTCCTGTCAAAGATTAACAAAGACACTACATGTACAGAAAGATTGATGTCATTCAAACGCTGTTCAGAAACATAATTAAATGTCAAATATAAACCTAGCAATCCGTTTGCTGTAAGGGAACCACATTGGCGGCCGCTTAATTTTTGACGCATGAGAGGACCATTACACGTCACATTAGACTCAAATTATCTCGTATCAAATATCAGACGCAGTGGTTAACGTAATGGACTCGCCATCGAGGAAACGACGGTTCCAATCCCCGTTCGGCCATCCAAATTCATGTTTTCCATGATTTCCCTAAATCACTTAAGGCAAATTCCGGGAATTTTGCTGTAAAAGGGCATAGCTTATTTCCTTCCTTATCCTTCCTAATCTAAGTTTTTGCACCATATCTAGTCACTTCGTTGTCGACAGAATGTTCTAATGGGTCAAATGGCTCTGAGCACTATGGGACTTAACATCTGTGGTCATCAGTCTCCTAGAACTTAGAACTACCTAAACCTAACTAACCTAAGGACATCACACACATCCATGCCCGAGGCAGGATTCGAACCTGCGACCGTAGCAGTCCCCCGGTTCCGGACTGAGCGCCTAGAACCGCTAGACCACCGCGGCTGGCTCGACAGAATGTGCTTATACTAATCTTCCATGCTTCTTTCAATCCTTCCTATGTATCAGACATCTCTAGTATAGTTCTGACTTGGAGCAGAAGAAAATTTGCCGTGTTGTTATGCTTCAGTTACGTGTTCGGCTAACACCAGTAAAATAACATTTCACGCATCTACAAAATTCGGTAACGTCGACAGAAATTGCATTTTCGTCTTATTTCCGAATACCGTTTGAAAGATTTGTAGCAGTACATGGAACTAAAATGAAAACACTGAGACACTCTTCCGAGTTGGATCCAAACATGTTGTACTCTGAACAGATTTGAGAATCTTACTGGCCACTGGAGTTTCTCGACATCACGCAGACAGTTCTTAAACAAAGGTTCTAAATGTTGTTCAGTACTCTTCCGTTGAGAAATAGCATCATGATACTGTCGTACGAGGACATAGAACATCTGTGACGTGCCGCTCTGCAGTCAGAGTTCCCTCAATCACGACAACCGTGATCTGAAGTCATATTCGATGGCTCCCGACACCATATCGCCAGAAGTAACATCGTTGCGCCTCACCAAACCTCTGGAGGTGTGGGACCTCTCCCCATGTCGCCGCAATACTCGACGATGTTGGTCATCCAGGGTAGTATAGACCCACGATTCGTAGCTGAACACAATGCGACGCCATTTATCAGCATTCCATGCTTCTCATTCGCTGCACGACTCAAAACACAGCGGTTCGTGTTGTGGTGCAGACAGCATCTTCGCACTGGATAGTAATTCCCTCGTCACGTTGCTGCGCTTGGTGTACAATACGGCGATCCTGCCTTGTGGTGGTCAGATGTGGTCGACTGGTAACTTCACAATGCTCGTGCGTGCCCACATTCCCATGCAGTCCAACATCGGGCTACTGTCGCATCCGAATGCCCCACAAATCTGGATATTACAACATTTGACCAGTTGTCCAAACGGAGAACCACAGTGATACAGTTCCTCAAATGTAGTGCTGATCAGCGTCACTGAAGTTTGTATTTCATCGTATTAAACGCTCAGGGCATTAGTGTTAACAACATATTTCTTGAAAACATATACAGTGTCGATTACGAGTAGGGAGACGTTACTGATGGAGAACAGACTGCATCATTCCACCGTATCAAATGGAAGTCCCACACTACAAGTGACATAGCAGTAACCCGTCAGCAGCAAGACTCTGTATCCAGTCACGACATGGAAAATGTGAGCAACATTCAATGAAATCCATATCGCAGGTGATAACAGTAGTTTGTAAACGGCAAGAGAACAAAATGGTGTATGTATCCCGAAGAAGAGCGGCCATTTGTGAAAAAAATTCATAAACTTCAGTTACTAAGCAACGTAGAAAATTTCCGTGACCCGTATAACTGATGGCAATTGATGTTTAATTCGAGTTCAAGGCAGTGTTAGTTGTCTGTTAACAACGATACACAGCACTGTGAATAGGTCTGGTGATGAAGAATTAGCCAATATGCACATACTGTGTGTGTAGTATGTCGTAAATTACGGCTGTATACCCGTTTATATTTCTCCTATTAAAGCGCCATCTGTGGCGAAACGAAGAAAACGCTTCAGACCGAACGTATGCAGATTTTCCCATAGAATCGCAATCTGCAATAAAAAATGGGGCTTCCCATTGAAGATTTCAAAGTTGCCGCCCGCTACCCACGCACGGTATAGGGTGAATGGTCCAGTGTGGTACCATTGGATGTCATCCTCCGAGACAAACAAATTGTAATTAAAACCTTTTTCATCCAATGTGTAGTTTTCGGGATATTTCAGTGTCTTCAGTTAAAATGAGCAGCTTGTATCCGTACAAGCAGATAACAATGAAACCATGATTAGTGTATCTTGTATAGCTAAAGGCGCAGTAACGTCTTGAGTTTGCATGCTTAGTTCATGGCGTTCACGGTTCTTCTGAAGTATTCGTAGAGACCTAACATTTTATGATTTCTTTTGTGGCTGAAAGCACCACAAATACTAATCTCTACCACGTAACAATAGTGACTGTGAGAAACCAAATGCCCCATTAGCGTTCGTGTATCAGCCTGCCCTTCTTCCAATTTCAGAGATTATCTAAAAGTGTCTGGTTCAAAAGAATTAGGCAACACATGGTGGTGGTACGTGTATCACAGCAGTTAGCAACCTCTCAAATAAATTTTATAACATAAGCTCATAGCTTTACAGGCCACGTATCGACATCTACCATACACATATGGAAAATGCGAACTCACCAAATCAGACGACTTGACGAACATATCTATCACAAACAACTCACGTCACAGAAAGACGGAGAATTATTTATTTAAATCATTAAGATCAGCCACGTCTTCTACAGTTTTTAAAAATATAGAGTCAAAAATGTCACGGCTAGATAAAGTAATGACGCATGACAGAGCTTTTCAAAAATGGTACCTTCGTTATGAAATGATAAGTAAAATTACTTTTATCCATAACTTAAAGAACGGAAATCTGACAGGAGTCAATACGTACGCACCAAAAGCACACAGGATTTGTGATGATAAAATTGCCACTGACAGCTCAATTAACAATAGCCGTAATAATGGAAATAGGGCATTAACAATGACAATGGAAATGCTCAGAGGGAACTGGGTTCGCACCAATGACGACCTCATAAACCGTGACTGTGGCTATAATCTTAGCAAGGCTTGGGAACCAGCTGTTGGGTTAATCAAGATTAAATCGAGCAAACGTGTAGTTGTGACGACCACGGCGGACAGAGCCATCACTCCGACGTCATCTCAGACGCCGTCGCAATCTGTTCCACCGCGCGACCGTGGCGCGGGGCGCGGACAGCGGAGGGAGTGCGCCGCGGGCGGAGGGTATTTAAATCTGCCGCCGCCGCGACCGAACCCAGTTCCCTCTGATCAGCCATAGCATACGGATCTCCGTGCCGGCACGTTCACAGGAGCTCAGTCCGTCAGTTCACCTGATGATGGCGACATGTATGATCGCCGAAATATTGTGCCCGTTGTACACTGTAGACCGGCAGTACACCCGAGTATATTTTGATTAATTTTTTACTGTTCTGCTCGTTGCACTGACCATAATATAGCATCGGTACAAATGTAGAAATGTTTGAGACAAAGAAAATCTATTGACTATTGAAGGTAAATGCATATCACTGAAAGTGCGCAGTACAAATGTGTATGGTGTTGATAGCTTAACAAGCGACGTCACATCGAAAGGTGCAGGAAAACAGCTTGCATCACAGCATCTGTCCAACCCTGCAGTCGTGATATTTTGTGACATGCACTCAGTTTACATTGGAGAAGCAGACTGTCGTAATTATTAAACCGCTGGTGGACAGGAGATGCACATATTTTTTGAACGTTGAGACAAGTCAGTGTGTGTGAGATTCATTTCGCCAAATGAAAATTTGTGGGATTTCAATTTTATTTATCTCTTCTCTCTACATTCTATGTATAGGGTGAATCACGTAAAACTAGCGCCGCAGACATTGCGGAAATGGAAAGTGCTACTGATGTGCGGTTTTCATAGAATGGGTAGGTAGTCAGGAGCTCGTATCGTTAGCCAATAACCAGATTTTAATAACACTTAGAAAGAGTATTTTCTGTACAAACATACATTTTTTCTTAAATGGATCAATGCCTATTGACATTAACATACTAAGAGCAGGTTAAATTGGAATTCGTTGGTGTTGCAGCATGCTACAGCGAGTCGCTTATGAGAAATCGTATTCTGAAAATTTTCCACACCGACACTTATCAGTGCCATTCAACCTGCGTAGTTGCTGGGTACGATGTTATTGCGTTTTCTTACGGTGTACTTGTGTGTTCCTTGAGTGCATTGCGACCTGCTAATTAGTTAGAATGTGACAGTACAAGCGGTAAGTCGTGAGTGGACGATGGGATATTCCAATGTAGAAAAAGCCGCCCTGCTCATGGTGTATGGAGAGTGCAGGTTGAACGTATTTCGTTCTTCTACGGTGTATGCGGCAAGATACCCCAACAGACGTCAACCATCTCGGCAATTATTTATCAATCTCTTCAACCATGTACGTGAAAGTGGCAATGTAGCATCTAGACAACGTAAGAGAAGGAAACAAGGGGTGACAGAAGAGTGAGAAATGAATGTACTCGCTGCTGTTGAAGTTTATCCGCAAGTTAGTTCCAGCGAATCACACGAGGAAGTGGCATGAGTCAGGCAAGTGTCCTACGCATTCTCTATCGATGTAGGTTCCTTCCATATCACACCTTTCTCCGACCAGAACTGCATGGAAACGATTATGAGAATCGTATTGACTTATGTAAATGGGCACTAAGACAAGATACTCTATACGTATCATGTATACTGTTTCGTGATGAAGTCACATTTATCAGTCTTGGCCAAGTAAACCGCCGAAACATATACTACTGGTCTGTTGACAATGACCGTTGGATTTGACAGGTAGAATGTCAGCTTCCATGGAATGTAACCATGTGGTGTGGGATAGTGAACCATCAGTTCATAGGCCCGTGTTTCATAGATGGAATCGGAGCCTCCTAACGTACTGTCTTCTGCGGAGGATAAAAGATATTCCTCTCCAGGCTAGGAGGAACCTGTGGTACCAACATGATGGCTGACCAGCTCATAGTGCACGAAGTACCACAGCATGTCTTCAGGAATTATTTCCAAATAGTTGGATTGGACGCAGGGAACCTGTACCTTGGCCGGCCTGTCCCCCAAATTTGATGCCTGTAGACTTTTTTCTATGGGGAAATCCGCAAGATGTTGTCTACAAGGACATGCCAACTGCACCCGATGATATAGAATGACGTATTACTGCAACTTGCTCGGACATCTCCGCTGAAATGCTAGCACACATGCAGCAGTCGTTCCACAGCATACTGGAAGCGCGTATTGCCGCTGCCGGTTGTCATTTTCAGTACAACCGGTGATTGTCAATTGTCACGCTACTGGTCAGAGTCCACATACATAGTGTATGCATTTAAATGGTCTGCACATATTTTTTTTCTTTCATCGAATTTTTATGAAGCCAAATACCAATTTTCAGTGATGTAGCTTTAAAAAGGTTTCACAATATTTAACTCATAGGGTTTGAATTTTCAAAAACGGTGAAACACATAGTTTTATATTTCTAACTGAATAGTCAGATACTAATTTTCATAGATGAAGCTTTAAATACTTTGATAGTTGTTTAATAATGGCTTATTTTCCAAAACATTTACACCCCCATAGGCGTTAAGTTTCCAAAAATACTGAAATACGTTTTTCTTTATTTCTAACAGAGAATTCAAATGCCAATTTTCATAGGCGTATTTTCAAAATTGCTTTAGTAGTGACGTATTTCGAAAAACCTTTCATCCACTATTTCACCCCACCCCCCTTAGGGGAGGAGTTTCGAAAAATCCTTTCTTAAACGACGCCAATAGTGTAAGATCAACACCCTCAGCAACTTTCAATTGTCAATCCTTAGTGATTTGAGCTGGGCGATGATGAGCCATTAAGTGAGTCAGTCGGGCGGGACATTGCTTTTTATAAATAGAGGTGAACTGCCGGCTCTCTCTGCAAATCCAACTGTTGACTTACTTTCTGGCCTATAACTACATTCGAAGGAAAACACGAAGCTTATTGTGAACTGCAGTTTTGGGGAACGTGTATCTTAAACATAAAACCAGTCCACAGGACCTGGTGGGGTGATCGGTACCAGCCGACCGCCGTGTCAGCCTACGCCAATGGCGTCATTGGATGCAAAAATGATGGCGAGGGATCAGCACCTGCTCTCCCGGCCGATGTCAGTTACCGTGACCTGGAGCCTCTACTGCTCGATCAAGCACCTCCTCAATTGGCTTCATTCAGGCCTCTAGTCAAAGGAAAATCTCTGCAGTACTGGGAACTGAATCCGGATCCTATGTATGACAGTCAGCCGCTCTGACCACTCAGCTACCGAGGCGAACTAGTAAAGATGTGCGCTGACTGTAATAATGGTTCAGAAAAACCGATATCTCTGGTGAACACAGAACGTATACAGAACTATGGGAGATCGCTTGATGCCAGTTGCAAAGAGTGCATTAAGCCATAAAGATATCATAAGGTACTGACAAGAAATCATGAATGAAGCTCGAAATTTCTGCACTAAGATAATGTAATTCCATTTAAAGCATAATTATGGGCGCCATGATACATACAACATCCGTGTGTGGAGTACGTGGTATGATCACAATCAGTGAAAAATTCCAATATTCATAAGAAAGTACTGAAAAAGGCTCACCAAGAAAAAATGAGATGAAATCAGTAGACCTAATATTCGGATGTATGAGGACTTTTCGGAAAGTAAGGAGCCATTGGTCACGAAATGGAAACCACGGTGAAAATACGATAAAGTTTTGCACAGACATGTTGGGCCGTAGTAGTAGTAGTAGTAGTAGCTTTATTCATCCGTAGATCTCTTTTTACAAGGATGTAGGACATGTCAAAGTATTTACAAGTTTAGACCAATTTAAAATAAGCCAATTCGTATACACATACATTTACAGATTTCTACTTACAGACAATCATTAGATTTCCTCCTTGTACACAACACTCTTTTTTACAAATAACAAATTAAATTATGTAATGCCACACTGTTCAATCATATCTCACTATCAGTCACTGCACACACTATACACACATTGTTTCATAAGACTTCACTCACTACACACACAAACACACACACACAAACACACTGGTGAACTCTGGGCCATTTTCTGTACCACAACTTCCCATTTGCTTCCCTGAAAAACTGAGTCAATATCCCTGTATAATGAGTGAGATCTACATCTACATCATCTACATCTATACTCCGCGAGCCACCTTACGGTGTGTGGCGGAGGGTACTTATTGTACCACTATCTGATCCCCCCTTCCCTGTTCCATTCACGAATTGTGCGTGGGAAGAACGACTGCTTGTAAGTCTCCGTATTTGCTCTAATTTCTCGGATCTTTTCGTTGTGATCATTACGCGAGATATATGTGGGCGGTAGTAATATGTTGCCCATCTCTTCCCGGAATGTGCTCTCTCGTAATTTCGATAATAAACCTCTCCGTATTGCGTAACGCCTTTCTTGAAGTGTCCGCCACTGGAGCTTGTTCAGCATCTCCGTAACGCTCTCGCGCTGACTAAATGTCCCCATGACGAATCGCGCTGCTTTTCGCTGGATCATGTCTATCTCTTCTATTAATCCAACCTGGTAAGGGTCCCATACTGATGAGCAATACTCAAGAATCGGACGAACAAGCGTTTTGTAAGCTACTTCTTTCGTCGATGAGTCACATTTTCTTAGAATTCTTCCTATGAATCTCAACCTGGCGCCTGCTTTTCCCACTATTTGTTTTATGTGATCATTCCACTTCAGATCGCTCCGGATAGTAACTCCTAAGTATTTTACGGTCGTTACCGCTTCCAATGATTTACCACCTATGGCATAATCGTACTGGAATGGATTTCTGCCCCTATGTATGCGCATTATATTACATTTATCTACGTTTAGGGAAAGCTGCCAGCTGTCGCACCATGCATTAATCCTCTGCAGGTCCTCCTGGAGTACGTACGAGTCTTCTGATGTTGCTACTTTCTTGTAGACAACCGTGTCATCTGCAAATAGCCTCACGGAGCTACCGATGTTGTCAACTAAGTCATTTATGTATATTGTAAACAATAAAGGTCCTATCACGCTTCCCTGCGGTACTCCCGAAATTACCTCTACATCTGCAGATTTTGAACCGTTAAGAATGACATGTTGTGTTCTTTCTTCTAGGAAATCCTGAATCCAATCACAAACCTGGTCCGATATTCCGTAAGCTCGTATTTTTTTCACTAAACGTAAGTGCGGAACCGTATCAAATGCCTTCCTGAAGTCCAGGAATACGGCATCAATCTGCTCGCCAGTGTCTACGGCACTGTGAATTTCTTGGGCAAATAGGGCGAGCTGAGTTTCACATGATCTCTGTTTGCGGAATCCATGTTGGTTATGATGAAGGAGATTTGTATTATCTAAGAACGTCATAATACGAGAACACAAAACATGTTCCATTATTCTACAACAGATTGACGTAAGCGAAATAGGCCTATAATTATTCGAATCTGATTTATGACCCTTCTTGAAAATGGGAACGACCTGCGCTTTCTTCCAGTCGCTAGGTACTTTACGTTGAGCTCAGAAAGAGGAAGAGGTGTTAGTATTGTGCATTGCATAACTTGGGGGTGAGATTTTCTAGAAAAGGAAAAAATAAGGGAAAAAACCGTAGTGTGAACGTGTTATGTGCAATGTTGTATGTTTTAGAATAATAATAATTATTTATTTCTAAAACTTTTTTTTACCAAAGCCCTACTCAGTTTTATCTAAGAAATCCTTCAGTGTATAAAATGTATTGCATAACAGGCACTTGTTAGCTGCCTTTTTAAATAAGTGTATTTTTGCAATTTCTTTCATCTGTTTTGGTAATTTATTGTACAGTTTTATTCATTGGTAGAAAATGCTGTTTTGAGTTTTATGTTTATTTTTTCTTGGCAAATGTCAGTTGTTTTGCACAGATCTTTACAATGAGCTCGACTAACATTTTTGGTTATGATACTTATGGCTTTATTTCTGGAGTTGGAAAATAGTGTTCATATTTTGTGCATTTGTTCTCCAAAAAGGAATGCCATAGCTAAGAATTGAGCGTACATATGACTAGTACGTAACTAGAATAGTACGTAACTAAAAGACACTGCATGTTACACACTGATGATAGGATTCTGAGGACATGACATGCTGATGACATTCTGTTTGCAAGTACCTTTTTATGTTCACATCACTTCAACTGAGAATCAATATTCATTCCTAGAAATTTTGCATTTGTTACACAGTCTATAAAGGTGCCATCTACATTTAATTTAACATTGTCATTTTCCCTCTTCAAACTGAAATTCAAGGCATTAGTTTTCTTTATGATCAATTCCACTTTATTGCTTATTGACCAGTTCTCTTGTTTTCTCAGTGACTATAATATTGCTGTTACCGACGAAGAGAATTTTTTCACCATGAGCAACACTACTGAGAAAGTCATTGATATATATCAGTAATAGTATGGGTCCTAATATACTACCTTGCAGAACCCCTATATCAATATATTTGGTTTCTGATAAGTGTTTTCCTAAATGTAGATGTATTTGAAGTATGTGTTAACTCTACTCTTTGTACTCTATCTGCTAGGTATGATCGAAATCAATCATTAGCTACCCCTCTTATTCTTAATGATTCTAATTTATTTAATAGAATCTTGTGGTCAACTGTATCAAAGGCCTTAGAAAGATCCAAAAATACACCTGTGACACACTCATCTTTGCCAAGAGCATCAAGTACAGCCTTTGTGAATTCTACTATGGCTGACTCCGTATTTTTGCCACTGCGGAAACCTGAACTGTGATTCGCTTAAAAGATCGTATTTATTCAGGTAATTTATTAATCCGTCTTTCATAATTTATTCTATTATTTTTGAGAATGGTGACAGCAGGGAAATGGGCCGGTAATTTTCTATGTCTTTTGCATTACCTTCCTTAAGCAATGGTACAACTCTTGCCTGTTTTAACTACTCTGGAAATGTCCCTGACGTGAAGGATTCATTTATTATATCTGTTAAGGGACCTTATATAATCTCTATGCATTGTTTCAGTACACACACTGGTACTTCATCTAAGCCGACTGACTTTTTATTTTTTAGTTTTTGAACAGTTTGATTGACGTCATTCTCTGTGGTTGGAAGTAACATCATTGAATTTGGTGCACCATTATTTACAGGTTTTATATTTGATTTGGGGAATTTTTGCTGTAACTTCTCTGCAATACTTGAAAAATGCTCATTTACATAGTTTGCTAAGTGTTGTCGATCATTTATTACCTTATTCCCCTCCCCTAGCAGTATGTTATTCTGGTTTTCTTTACCTATCCCCATTTCCTTTTTTATAACATCCCAGACTGCTTTGCTTTTATTCTCTGCGTTACACGTTATTTTGTCATTAAATGACTTTTTTGCAGCAATCAGCACCATCCTATAGATCTTTTTGTCTCTGTGATAGAAATATAAGAATTCTGGATCACTGCGACTCATTTTCATGGGACTGAGGTATTTAAGTGTTTGGGAGTTATCCATCTGTTTTTGTGAGATGTCGATACAGACATGTATACTTTTGGAAAAGCCTTTTCGAAGTTCAATTTAAATGATGTGCAGAATATGGCAGTTGTTCTTGATTCGAATTCTGGAGTATTTGTTTCGTCTTCTTTTGTGAAAGACTTTCGAGAAACAGTGTTTAGTAACTCTTGTTTAGTGGCACTATCATCAATAACACATACATTGTTTTCACGCAGTGAAGGTGTTGCGAGTTTATATCTGTTTTTAAATAGAGTTATTTTGCGTTTATTTTTGGTGGGTTTGGATGTTATGGTATTCAGTGTAGCTACAGCAACCTGGCAGTCAATAATCCTTGTATCTGTCATGATGCTCCTTATTTGGTCAGGATCATTTGTTGCTAAGAGATCAAGTATGTTTTCACAAACATTTAGATATCGAGTGGGTTTCTGAACTAGATGTTCAAAAAATTTTCTGTGAAGGCACTCAATACGATTTCGGCCGCCGTTTTGTATCTACTACCGACAGTAAACACGTATTTTCGCGAACGTATTTAGGGTAGATTGAAGTCACCACCACCTATTGTTGTGTGACTGGAGTACCTATTTGAAATGACTCACAAGTTTTCTTTGAACTGCTCAGCAACCGTATCATCTGAATCGGAGGGTCAGTAAAAGGAACCAATTATTAATTTATTCCGGTTGTCAAGTATAGCCTCTACCAACACTAACTCACAGGAACTACACTCCTGGAAATTGAAATAAGAACACCGTGAATTCATTGTCCCAGGAAGGGGAAACTTTATTGACACATTCCTGGGGTCAGATACATCACATGATCACACTGACAGAACCACAGGCACATAGACACAGGCAACAGAGCATGCACAATGTCGGCACTAGTACAGTGTATATCCACCTTTCGCAGCAATCAGGCTGCTATTCTCCCATGGAGACGATCGTAGAGATGCTGGATGTAGTCCTGTGGAACGGCTTGCCATGCCATTTCCACCTGGTGCCTCAGTTGGACCAGCGTTCGTGCTGGACGTGCAGACCGCGTCAGACGACGCTTCATCCAGTCCCAAACATGCTCAATGGGGGACAGATCCGGAGATCTTGCTGTCCAGGGTAGTTGACTTACACCTTCTAGAGCACGTTGGGTGGCACGGGATACATGCGGACGTGCATTGTCCTGTTGGAACAGCAAGTTCCCTTGCCGGTCTAGGAATGGTAGACGATGGGTTAGATGACGGTTTGGATGTACCGTGCACTATTCAGTGTCCCCTCGACGATCACCAGTGGTTTACGGCCAGTGTAGGAGATCGCTCCCTACACCATGATGCCGGGTGTTGGCCCTGTGTGCCTCGGTCGTATGCAGTCCTGATTGTGGCGCTCACCTGCACGGCGCCAAACACGCATACGACCATCATTGGCACCAAGGCAGAAGCGACACTCATCGCTGAAGACGACACGTCTCCATTCGTCCCTCCATTCACGCCTGTCGCGACAATACTGGAGGCGGGCTGCACGATGTTGGGGCGTGAGCGGAAGACGGCCTAACGGTGTGCGGGAGCGTAGCCCAGCTTCATGGAGACGGTTGCGAATGGTCCTCGCCGATACCCCAGGAGCAACAGTGTCCCTAATTTGCTGGGAAGTGGCGGTGCGGTCCGCTACCGCACTGCGTAGGATCCTACGGTCTTGGCGTACATCCGTGCGTCGCTGCGGTCCGGTCCCAGGTCGACGGGCACGTGCACCTTCCGCCGACCACTGGCGACAACATCGATGTACTGTGGAGACCTCACGCCCCACGTGTTGAGCAGTTCGGCGGTACGTCCACCCGGCCTCCCGCATGCCCACTATACGCCCTCGCTCAAAGACCGTCAACTGCACATACGGTTCACGTCCACGCTGTCGCGGCATGCTACCAATGTTAAAGACTGCGATGGAGCTCCGTATGCCACGGCAAACTGGCTGACACTGACGGCGGCGGTGCACAAATGCTGCGCAGCTAGCGCCATTCGACGGCCAACACCGCGGTTCCTGGTGTGTCGCTGTGCCGTGCGTGTGATCATTGCTTGTACAGCCCTCTCGCAGTGTCCGGAGCAAGTATGGTGGGTCTGACACACCGGTGTCAATGTGTTCTTTTTTCCATTTCCAGGAGTGTATCTTCTTCAATTTCACAACAACGTAAGCTACTTTTGACAGCAATAAACGTTCCACCATCAACGGTATTTAATCTGTCCTTTCTGAATTCGGTTAGGTGCTTTGTAAAAATTTTGGATTAACTTATTTGCAGTTTCAGCCATCTTTCCGTACCTATAACGACTTCAGATTCAGCGCTTTTTATTAGCGTTTGCAGCTTTGGTTCTTTCCCAACACAGCTATGACAGTTTACAACTAAAATATTAATTGTTCCTGTGACTGCTCTCTTCCTGTGTTCGTCCTGTGCTCCTTGAAACTAAAGCCCTTTCCGCACTTTCCCGAGGCCCTCTAACCCAAAAACTCCCAGTCCCCACCACACAACCCTCGCTACCCATGTAGATGCTTCATGCGTGAAGTGGACTCCTGACCTATTTATCAGAACCCGTAAACCCACCATCCTATTGCACAAGTCGAGGAATCTACAACCTACACTGTCACAGAACCGTCTGAGCCTCTGATTCAGACCCTCCACTCTGCTCTGTACCAAAGGACCACTGTCAGTTCTGTTGCCGATGCTAAAGATGGTAAGCAAGACAGGCAGTCTTTATTACTTCTGTTACCCGCCCGAAACCTTGGAGAATCTCTTCCAATCCAAAGTACGAACATGAGCCACCAATTGCAGTTGTCTGCGCCCAGTGCTCTTCATCGCATCCAGAAGCACCGGTTCCACATCTGGAATGACTCCTCTCGGTGTGCTCATAGAGTACAATCGATTCGTTCCCTTCCTTTGCAGTCATATTCCTAAGGGCCCCATTACTCGACTAACGCTGGAGCTCCAAACTATCAGTAATCCCCCCACCTGTGAATGCTCAGACCCTGCAGACCGAGAGTATTAGTGTGGAACTGGGCGAGCGACTTCATCTGGCTCAGGAACTTGATCAGCCACAGGTAGTACCAAAAACTTGTTCGTTAGACGAACCGGGGAGGTTTTCCGATCGTTCCCTCCTTGAAATAAGCCCCCACTCTACCACAGGTGAGGGATCATTCTCAGTTTGGGTTCAAATGGCTCTGAGCACTATGGGACTAAACATCGGAGGTCATCAGTCCCCTAGAACTTAGAACTACTTAAACCTAACCAACCTAAGGACATCACACACATCCATGCCCGAGGCAGGATTCTAACCTACGACTATAGCAGTCGCGCAGTTCCGGACTGAAGCCTAGAACCGCTCGGCAACTGCAGCCGGCCTCAGTTTGGGCATTACCCATGGTGGCCACAGTAGTTGTCCATCTGTTCCCCGACAGTGATACCTGTTGGCAACGGCCTCAAACTGCTTCAACGAAGCCAACATTGCCTGGAGCTGTGAGTGGAGGGCTGCCAACTCGGCTCGCATCTGGACACAACAATGACAGCTCCTGTCCATACTAAAGATGGTCTGATAAATACACAGACTCGCACAAAATTAGGAGTTGAAGCTAAAGAACGCTGACGAAATCTAAAGTAAGTCCCTTTTTACGAAAAGCTGTGTCAACAGTACTCTGATGCACTATTGCTACTAGGACAGCATGAGTTTCTGGTGGAAGTATTTTGGTCAAAAAAATGCCAGGTTGTGTCATTGAAGTTGTACAGATCGTTCACACGATAATGCAAACTATAAAGGAATCACATTTCATTCGCATATTGGACTCGTTCAAGCGATATTTTCTTTTATATACACGAATTTTGGTTGCGCTCTTTACTTTCGCTGCAGTGGTTTTATTTCTGTCATTATGAATTAGGTTTCCTATCAGTCTAGCTCTAAAGGCTCACTTCGTGAAAGCTGAGAGAAGGAAAGCCTGGAAACTGACCTACCATAACAAAGTATGTTCTCAGTATGTTTGGCAAAGAATATAGACCGAGCATCAGCTTCGACAGTCCATATTAAGGAAAATGCTGAATTACGAAAGCAGTCTCGTCAGTTTACATAGTACCGTACTTCTCTCCTTCTTTACTCGATATCTATAACAAAGACAAAATTTCATTAACGAGGCTAAATACGTCGTGTTACTGTGTGAAATACGCATTTGAGACAAGAAAAAAATTAAAAATACCTTTCTGACACTGCGTTATTCACGATAGTACTGTAACATTTGCTATTCAAAACTGCGGTTGAATGCACATCACCAAGTAAGGACAGTAGCCGGCCGCAGTGGCCGAGCGGTTCTAGGCGCTACAGTCTGGAACCGCTCGACCGTTAGGGTCGCAGGTTCGAATCCTGCCTCGGGCATGGATGTGTGTGATGTCCTTAGGTTAGTTAGGTTTAAGTAGTTCTAAGCTCTAGGGGACTGATGACCTTCGATGTTAAGTCCCATAGTGCTCAGAGCCATTTGAACCACTTTTTTAAGGACAGTAGTCCGCTAATGTTTCGGGTTATCCAATATGGCAGCAGCAGCTTCAAAGAAATTTACAGCTTGTTGGTTGGTCGGCTGATTTGAGGCAGGGGACCAAACAGCGGTCCTATCGAGTGAGGGAAGGATGGGAAGGAAATCGGCCGTGCCCTTTCAAAGGAACCATCACTGCATTTGCAAGTGTGATTTAGGAAAATCACGGGAAACCTAAGTCAGAATGGCTGGACACAGGTTTGAATCGCCGTCCTCCCGAATAAGAGTCCAGTGTGCTAACCATTGCGCCACCTCGGTCGGTTTTACAGCTTCCCTGTAACGTCATCTCCCCTTATTATACCTCCGTGGTCAAAGACATTCATGCGTTCAGAGATCGATCGTCCTGTACGGAATATATATTTGTAGAGTGTATGTGATATAGAATATACGAAATATCACTGTGACTGACTACTTTCACTCTGAAAGCCCACTTTATATGCATGTGGGTAAAGAAGGCAATGCCAACAAATCTATTGATGTTTAGGCACGTACACTTGTCTGAAAAGCAAGAAGTCACCAAGAAAAGCTATACCTTTAACGAGATACCTATGCCACTAAGAAATAAACTGACTTTCTTATGGTACCGTTTAGTAGAATCATCCCTGCTATCCCGCGTTTGAAGTAAACGATGTAAACAAATTTTTGGATTGCTAAGTGTTTGATAATACGGACACATGAATCAGTTTGTTAATGAAGTACGTGACAATGATATGTAACATTCTGTGGTTCCTTATCGCCGAATAAAGTTTCTCCTTTCGATGTTAGCAATACCTGTACTTTGAAAAGTTACACAGCGTTGTAATACTGCGATGAAGAGAAGAAAGTATCATTTACGGCAGGTCATAAATGTTTCTGTGTAATCCAGGTAGAATGCCTTGAACAGGTACTACAGTATTTTAAAACCGCAGATTAGAAGTATGTATATATATTTCGCAACACACAAGCTGAAAAATCGGTATTCATATGCTGAATAACGTGTATAGAATGACATGCTAATTAAAGTATTGACAGTTGCTCTCAGTTGCTGTACTCGATTACGAGCTTTCAGCTCTGTTCCTGCGAGCTAGATAATTATTTCATATGGCAGTTTGCATTCTGAATATGTGAAGGTTTAAAATATCACACACCTTCTTTTAGATCTTGTTACATTAATTTAGAAACTAGATACTAAAATAGTTTCTTTACTTCTATAAGTTTTATTTGTTTATTTTTATAAATACGGACCAATTACTCCAATCAACTATTAATTAAACAAGATTTAACAGTATTTTATATTCGATTACCAGCTCAGTTCCGCACAACAAGACAAATTTCAAATGATATTTATGGCTGGAAAACTTCCAAACTGAAGCCTGTACCTAAACAGGAGACATTTATTCCCTGCACAGTCTTCGCTTCTTCTGTGGTAAGTTGTTGTGTGATTGTTACCATTCTGACTTGATGGCTCTTGTAATGATATGATAACTGTGATGCTCTGTCTGTGTTTTTTGTTATAGGTGCGGGTTTTAATGGTGTTGAAGATCCACAGGAGAATTGAACGGGAGAGTACCTCGCTGTATTGCTAATATCTTCGCCACAAGGAAACATACAATACTTCTGAGTTCCAAGATACCATCTACCTCGACGTAAACTTTCCTATACCTATAATGCAAACTATAATGATCAATTACGTAATATCCAACTCAAACTGTTAGCTCAATGACCCCAAAACTATAGCTAAACTCAAACTGTTAGCTCAGTGACCCCAAAACTATAGATAATGGTGACCATGTAGTTTATAAGTTTCTTGACTTATGACAGGAATTCAATCCATCCATAAATTTTTATATTATTAGATAATATCTTTGCAACACGAAGGATGTTACTTAAATAACATAGAAAGAAATCACATTGCTCAGTACTTTATTTAGAGTAATTAATAGTGAACACTGATGTTTTAAAGTACCTTCTACCTAGAAATATAAGTTACAATGTTATGATAAAGTATCACAATTTTTTAATGTCTGCAAATGTGAAACTGGCATCATTCGAGTTTATAGTAACAGATTATGTTAAACTGGACGAAATCCACAATGTTCATAAATTTACGAACTTTTTTCATGTTGCTCCACGATAGTTTTTCCCCTTTATAGAAGCATTTTATAAGCGAACTTCACACACACAGACACACACACACACACACACACACACACACACACATACATACAACACACACTTTAAAGGAGTAAGTAAACTACTAAGGCAGATACACGTGACTGACTGGTCATTGGACTAAATTAGGATGGGAGAGCCATTCTGCAAGACCCTAAAACGTCCAACATATTAGCTAAAGCTGTGACCTGGAGAATGCATAAAATTTCAAAAGATTTTCAGCACTGTCTCATCAGCTTAAACAGAGGGCAGGTTCACATGTAAATTTGATTTCGCAGTCCCATCAAGTTATGAAATGAAATACGTGAAAACGCTGTGTTTGTGTGCCACATGTAGCGGAATAAGAAACTGCTTATTGTCCCTCACTGGAAGCCAGTCCTGTACCCAAAGCTTTAATTGCTCTTTGGTCCAACAGCGCAATAACAGCCTGTAGCGGGACGCCATATGTTTTTCCCGTAGCCCTCTTTGGCTGTTTGGTCCTAAAATTCCCATGTGCTCTGGTGCCCAGCAGAATGATACCCGCTTTCCGTTCTGTTTAAGTAGGTGCGGTTTGTTGCTTGGATCATTTTCTCTGCTGAGTACATTTGCTGGAATATCTGTTTGACATGAATGGGAATATTTCTCTTTTGATTAGACTTCCTCTGCTCTAATGCTTTCAGGATAGTATGTAGACCAGCACTAAAGTTGTAAATTGGTTGGGAAAACGAAACCTGAAGACACGGCAGTGGAAGACTACTGAGCATTCAAAGTTTCTCCCTTACTTCGAGGAATTCCTATCTACTGCAATAAACTTGCGGATATGACCTAAAATATTATCTTAAAAAATATTAAAAATTTCATTTGGGGCACATAATGTCCTGAACATCATCAGTTCTAACACAATTCTGGACCTCTTAAGAGGCCAACGAGGGATTTTACTTCAACCTTGGTATAGCAGACCAATATGTACCATCCGCATTTATAAAAGAAGTCTGTGGCATGTACCTTCAAACTCCTCGTCGCTTGTCGACGGATTATAGGTGATTATGCTGGTGACCGGGGGCCGGAATACAAGTTGTATGCTTGTAATGACAAATGTTTTATCTCCAGCTTGAGAACTGAGGTTGGGAATAGGTCTGGTCCTAAATTCTGTCATGATAGGCAGCATTCAGTATACGGAAAGATAAAAGGGGCATCTTGTCGAAGAAGTAAAATATTCAGTACAAGCAAAAACGTTAGATAATGCCTAAATATCTTTTTCCATTTTTTGCATATTATGGTAACTAACTTCATTCTTTACACACTGGTATTAATTTGAAAGTGGTTTGAATCTAATAGGAGTCAACAATAACACAATTACCAATCGACGTCATTCTTCCGAAAACGGAACTCTTTTCGTTATGGGGAAATAACATTGGCCCAACAAGAGGCTCCTATCCCAAATCTCGCAGATGCGTGTGCAATGCTTCACAAAATAGTATCTCCTGAATTTTAGAGGCATTTTAATAAGCTCACAGTAGCTTTGCATAAAGGAAGAACGTTTCGGGATTACGGTAATACCAAACAAGCTAAGTGGTCCCATTCTGTATCAGAGATATAAACGCCTACAGATGTTGCCAATGTGCAGTTAGGAGCCCAAAAAGACTGCTGACAGCTGACGTTACGGTAGCAACAAAAACGAGTTTACACCCCGCTCAGTTTAAAGAATAAAATCAACGAAGACAAAATTGTGAAAGCACTACATAAGATTGGTGTTGCCTGCAATTTATGTGATGAAGACTTTCAGGTATTCCAAGATTATTTCTCTGAAGGAACACACCTAGTAGTGACATGGTAACAACGAGCAAGTAGTAGATGAGAGTGATGACGTGGAAGACTTTGTCCTGGTCGTGATCGATGACTGCACATATTTTATTGACTCTTCTGGTGCTGAGAGAGCACGTGGTTTCATTTCAGAGGTTTTAAAAACGAGTTGTGGATGCAAGGAAAAATTTGGCAATAACTCTTGGGTTGGTGAGTATTTAGATATGTGACGTGAGTGTGCTGACATTGATCATAATGAAAACAATGTCAACACAATAGCTCAAGTAATTTTAGGCCAAAGGCTGCGTGTACCTTAGGATTCTTGAAAGTTAGTAATTAAATTATAGACAGAGGATACAACTACGAACTAAATACTTAGTAAAAGGCCGGCATGTTTGTAAAAACATTCACATGTTTGCCCACAATATCAAAATTAAAAGACTGAAACGCCAGATAATGTATAAAAATACAGGTTTCATTTCCGAGCAAGAAAACTTATTTCTGAATCAGAGTTTGTTGTAAGCTTTATACACAGTTACACAGAAGAACATCTTACGAGGCAGAAGTAACGCTGGCCATTACGCAGATTTAAATCTTCTAATTGCAAGTGATAGTTAAGCTAACCTTTTTTTTGCTTTACAAATGGCATGCCTCTAAAACTGTATCAAGTAGGGTGTTTTCTAACATTTGGAAGAATATCTGCCCACAATTGTCATGAAGCCCAAATAAGAATTTTGCGCATTTTTACAAATGTATTTCACATGTGGTACTGCAATTGCTTTACTGCCTGGAGGAACTAAATCCTAACTATTGAAAAATTAGATCCCACGTACAACTTGTTGTAAAGGAAAAGGAGTTTTACAAGGGAAATATGAAAAACAATAAGGAAAATTCTGAAGATGGTGATAAAACTTTTGTACACTATAGTTTCTACATTGCCAAGCGTGTTTGTAAGTCCAGTAACCTGTAATAGCCTATGGCTATTTATTTCTTGGCCCCATTCAGATGTCTAAATGTGGGGTTATGTGTGAAACAGTGTGGGGTGGCGGGTAAACAATCATTATGCCCAACTGATGAAGGTTTCTCGGGTCTCCAGCCGGGTGGTTGCGTTGATGTCTCGCGACGTTTCTGGAAGTGTCATACTACCCATCCTCGCCAGAAGATGGGTAGTTGACATTTCCCGAAACGTCGCGAGATATCAACGCTACCACCCGGCTGGAGATCCGAGAAACCTTCATCAATAGTTTACGCCGGGAATGCGTACAGTCACATCATGCTCAATGTTTCAGTATGTCGTTATGATAGGCACTTAAACTGTCTGTGAGTGCCTTACACCTAACTTCACCGTTTACAAAAGCCTGAAAACTATTTTTGTGGAGAGCCATATAGCGATGAAGAACATACTGATCATAATTTCCAGTCTGCAAGTTTGCATTACTCTTTGTGCTATTGCCACGCCGCTTGTCAACATTACTGGTGGCAAACGAACTACTACTCTCGTGAAATCTAAGCGATCCAGAACTGTGTACAATCCTTGCGAATTCACTTACTACTTTCACCGTCCGCAGCTCGTGGTCTACTGGCTAACTTTGCTGCCTCTGGTTGACGGGATCCCCGTTTCGATTCCTGGATGGGTTTGGATTTTCTCCGCCCGGGGACTGGGTGTTTGTGTTGTCTTCATCATTTCGCCATCATCATCATCGTTAGCGACAATGGCTAGATTGGACTGTGTAAAAACTAGAACTTTGTAAGGGCGCTGATGACCGCACTGTTCAACGCCCTTAATAAAAAAAATAAAAAACTACTTTTACCGAAGACGCCTTCAAGTCTGTTCTGTTCTGATGTCTTCCGAGGTTGAGGCACAACGTGCACGGCCGATAGAGTGACGCTCACAGTTCTATATGTCGGTGCGAAGTGTCTCTTATTACTGCCTCTCTGGCTCTACATGTATATGTGGTGTGGGCGCATCGGACGGCCAAACGGAACATCTGCTATCAACCACTTTAGGCACAGGTAGCAGCATCTGAATTGCCTCGTTCTCGGACACCTAATAGTTAATATCTCCATCGTTTTAACAGTTTACAATGTCCTTAATTTTTATATAAATAGGGTTAAGATTGCTTTAGTTACAGAAATGCTTTAGCTCGATTGCACTTAAACTTTGCGGACTAGAATTTTTACAACGGAAATGACAGTAAACCATGACCTCTGAACTGTTTCTTTATATTGCAACCGTACCTGCTTACAACATAGTCTTGAAACTTGGTAATTCTGTTTGCAGCTTGAATCTAATCAAGTGCTGTAATTAGAACTTTTTATTACAAATACAACTGATACTTAATTACATTGAATGAACATATTTTCTTTCAAAATTTAGATCTTAGTAAATATCTTGAAAACTAGTAGAGGTAACTTATTGGTGTCACATATATAGGGTTTTTACTTGTAACTGAGGTTACATACGAATTTTCATCTCTCTGAGTGTAATATTTTGCGCGTTAAAATTTTCGTAAAAACACTGATTTTGACCAAAATATTGCTCTGATCAAGCTGAGACTTGTAAGTTCTAATTGTGTCATACATTTTCATATTCCGACCAATTTTTATCTTTCTAGTTTTATTATTTAGCGCTATTTATTTTTCTTGAGTTCGATATTTTGTTTAACATATTCATTTGATCATTCTGAGGCCTTAGAATGTTAACATTAATATACCGAAGCATACACTGACGGTTTGTTGTAAATGTTATTTTAGTTTTTAATTTCACTCTTAGATTATGGTGCAATCCTTTGTATGTTAAGCACAGGCGCGGTAGGACGACGTGGTGCTGGTAGTAGTGAACCGGGGTAAGCCCTGGCACACTCGTCTCTGTACCTATTACAATGATACAGCGCTTATATCGCCTCAACTGAAGAAACAAGTAAACTATCTACTCGCAGAAAGTTTGAGAATAACAAAGGATCCCAATTGTTGTCAATATTTTCCACAATTATTTGGAAAATTAGTCATGAAGTATACAATGTCCACCCATGCCGTCAATTTTGTAGGTCAAAAGAAGAACAATATCTTATTAGTATATCTGACTTCGATAATCTGTAGCGACGAAAACAAGAGAATTTTTTTGTCATTCATGCCAGTAGGCCACACGAAATTCGCATGTGACAGGGTATTTGGGCTTTTAAAGAAAAGATTTAGGATCAGTTATGTCTTTTCAATACAAGAATTCCCTAGCTACAGCGAGAAATCAACACCTACAACACATGTTAACTCTGGTGTAGTTTTTGGAAATGGAAAAGGTGAAGTTGGATTGAATACAATCAGTAGCTAAATCTCTTAAAGAATAGTAATTCTAACGAAGTACCTCACGTAACTAAAGACAGCCACTTTGAGTTGAACGTTAGCTTTAAACGTAGTGCACTTTGAAAATGGATACTGATGGATGGAAATGAATTTTGTGCACTGCATCTTTTCCGAAAACAATGCGCCCGTTGGCGTTCATGGTGAAGTTATTCCAGCATGGATGACAACAAAAATTTTGTCTTTTTAAAAACAGCGGGATCAATTGCAAAGAGAAATACAAAGATATTCTGTGTCCTGAAGTAGAACCAGAACCTGAAACAGAATCTGAAGTCAGTGACAATGAGAATCCTGAGGGAAAACCTGACCAAACACATCCTCCAGAATCAAAGAAGAGGCGCGAAAACGTTGTTTCTAAACGAACCTGAACCCTTCCAGAGACAAATTTTTTAGAACCAGAAAATCAGATTCTTTGACCACTACACAATACGGGACCTCAGTAATCTATTTCTGGGGGTCTGTGAATTCAAAATTTTTGGTGGTTCTGGGCCCATTAATGGCTCCAAAATCAAAATTTAGTACAAAATATGTCACAAAATATAGTAAAAATACCAATATTTTGCACAAAAAAGCAATGCAAGGTTCCCTGACGTTTTTCAGTTATTGCCAGTTTGTCAGATTTTAAATTTATGTACACTGTAATGTCGTATAGATCTTAAGGGGTTAATCACTTAATGTGTAATGTCGTCTTAAAAGACAGTGTACTGTTTCACAAAGAACATTTTAAAGATGTTAGACATGCAGAATTAGTTTCTTAAATATATGAAACTGGACAATGACAATGAAGTGAAACTGTAAAACACATTATCTAAAAACATCTCTTTTTCCATCACCAATATTTAGCCTGCCACAGCTTTCTCAATTTTAGTAACAGAAATCTATATTTTTACAAATTCCGATTTTAATGCTGATCGTAAAAGTTACAGGAACTCAAAATCCAAAATTTACGACAACAGGTCCGTTTTCGCTTCCCGTCTCTCAATTACTTAAATGTTATTTTCCGTCAGACACACACACCATAAACCCATATTGACGAGGGGATCGTACAGCAGTTGGATAAAAATGGAGTAGATAGGTCTTGTCTGTTTTACAAGTCCTGACATTAAAGCATTTTAAAACACCTGGTGCTTTCAGACATCTGTCTTCAATTCTCTCAGGTGTGGCGGGCAAGTAATATTTTCCTCAGAAATGGAGCCCACCGAGAGAGGAGGCGCAGTGTTTAGCACACTGGACTCGCATTCGGGCGGACGACGGTTTAAATCCTTGTCCGGTCATCCTGATTTAGTTTACCGTGATTTCCCCAAATCGCTTCAGGCAAATGCCGGCGTGGTTCCTTTGAAAGGGCACGGGCGACTTCCTCCCCTGTTCTTCCCTAATCCTACGGGACCGATGACATCGCTATTTGGACCCCTCTCCCCAAATCAACCAACAAACCAAATGAAGCCGACAATCTTAGTGGATTCTTTGAAAATTTTAAATGGTGCCCCTAACTGTTGATTTAGGCAAATTAAAAACAGTGTATACTGTTAAGAAGTACATATACAGCTCCCGTAGTCGAAAATCGAAAACCGGTTTTTTCTGCCCATTCCTCCAGTAACCTAATAATCATCTGCAGCTGGAGTATGCTCCTGCAATGCTGGAAGATGAGTTCAAAATAGAGACGTCTTCCACGAATGGGGAGCACTATACGGGATACATTACCGTGGACGAAATAATGTCATTCATCATCATCATCATCATCATCATCATCGCCATCAGTGGTACGACGGTCTTTTGTGGGCCTTGGCCTTCTGTATGAGATTATTCTATTCTTCCTTCTTTAGTGTCGAACTCCTCCAGTTTTGAATTTCAGTTTTCCTTATGACCTCCTTGATACTTTTTTCCTGTAGTAATGCTTCCCTACCTAACTTACAAGTTTCATTACGATGTAGTGAAGCAGGGCATGGTGGCGCTGCACAAAAAAAAAAAAATTCTTAACGACTACACTACTACAAGAAAGCATGAAATAGTCTCAAAATTTACAGATTCTGAAGAAAGTCGAAAGTTGTGGTGGCACTAGACAAACGCGTGATGCGGTAGGAATTGCGGACACTGAGCGAAATCTCAATCTCGCCCCGAGTTTAACCAGCACGACACTGATATTTTTCGACGTGAGACGCGGAATTAACCGTCTCTGGCGGAAGACGCGGCGCGAAACACCATTTACACGCCCAGATGCGTAGCAGGGGCAGGGACTTAGTGTCTCGAAAGTTCGCGATAAGCGTCGCCATATGGCGTGACCGTCGCAGCGCGCGCCAGGAGCAGAAGCCCATGTCGACGCCGCGAGGAGAAGGTGAAGACTGATAGAGGAGCTGGGTCGGCTGTAGGCTCACTAGGAACCGAGCTATTGTCCGTTACCGTTAGCCAGCGATCTTAGTATGGAGGTGTCCGACCGCACGGCAGTGTCATGGAGTATCCCAATGCTCAGTCGAGAGATATTTCTGCTCTATGGGCGGGATCGACATCTTTGGACAGAAGTAAACGTGCAAAGAAATAAACTCCCTGCCTTAGCAGACGGCCTTAGCGACGTAGCGTCCTATGGAATTGCTAAGACAGCAGTGCGGGGATAGGGCGCCACACTCCCGACTAGCTTTGGTCTTCCACTCTTGGATCCTTTAGGCTTTGCGTTGAATATCATATTAATCATTAACATCAGCTTTCGGCACATGACCTGCCCATACCATCTCTGAAAGCAGCTGACAATATCTGGTTCATTAAATACATTATGTAATTCGTAGTTGAACTTCCACCTCCAAACACAATTTTCTTTCACTAGCCCAGGAACTTGTCTCAAGATCTTTATTTAAATATGCCACGTTGCTTTTTATCGAATTTTATTACCTACCAGATTTCGGCACCGTACTTAGTGCCGGGCTCAGTAAAACGTTATACATCGTAATTTTAGTTTTTCTGAACTGCAATTAACACTGCAGATGATTTCTGAGGCTATGATACCAACTTTTGTAAAATGAAATTGGTTTTTGGATTTCAGAGACAACATTGTTCTTACAGTTTACTTCTGATCCAAGATAAATGAAACTATGCACAACATGAAACCTACATAAACTAATTTCTATGAAAGGGGATTCCATAGGATAATCTGTCTTAGTTACAGGCATATCTATTTAGTTTTCACTTCATTTAAACGTAGATTTATCTTTCTGGCAGCGTTTTCAAGACTTGTAAAACCTGTCATTATTCTTGGCCTCCCTCAGTTACATCAATATCATCTGCAAATTCCAGCACCTGAACTGCTTTGTACAGTACCCCCATCTCCTTTAATCTTTTCCAAGGCTACGTTAAACAGAAGGCAGGGTAATGACTCCCCCTGACCTACTGTACTTTTTGCAGTCACAAATCTTGATAATATAATCTGGATTTTTATTTGACTCTGGTTGTTTTCTGTAGCAGCTTTCTCCAAGGCAGTGAAATTATTAGGAATCTGAAACTCTGTCATTGCTATATACAGATCCCTTTTGCCAATACTGTTGTAGGCTGATCTGAAGTTTATAAAGAGATGCCGTGCATCAGTTACCACTTCTTTACATTTGACTAGTACGTGCGTATCGCGAAGATGTGATCAACAGTACATATTCCTTGATGAAATCCACATTGACAGACACCTATAGAATTGTCAATATGGGGTGCAAGCCTGCTAAAGAGGATGTCTGGGAGTATTTTATATGCTGTAAGTAATAGGCAAATTCCTCTATACTTAGGGCACACCATAAATTCGTCTTTCTTGTGTACAGGACATATGATAGCTGTGTTCTATTCATCAGGGATACTTCTGTCTGTGAAAGTCTAAATCACAGACTTGTTGAAATGTATGATACATTCCTTTCCTGCAGTTTTTTCCCCGTTTCAGCTTGTATTAGAGCGTTTCCTGGAGCCTTCTATTTATTGATAGCTGGTTCTACATCCTCAACAGTTAGTGGTGGTTCCCCTGTTCCTCAATTCCTCGTGGTTTTAGAGTGCAGTAATCCCTCATCATTAGCTAAACCCTCATTAAGCAGTTCGTCTATGTGTTGAGCCCATCTTTCACTCACTGCTTCGTCACCATCCAAAACAGTGTCATAACTATTTCTCAAAAAATTTAACCTGGCTTGGAAATCCCCTCAGATCTTATTGAGCTTTTGATAGAAAGCTCTCACCTCATTCATCCAGTTCAGCTGTTCCATTTCTTCCAGTTCTTTCCCTTCATGCTCTTACTTTTCCTTCCTCTGCAGCCTTTTTTCTTTCTTTCCTGCTACTGTTTAATCTACTACAGATCTTCGAGTATTGTTTACCTATTGCATGCTCTTGTAGGCTTCATCTTTAAATGGTGTCACTTGTCTACTTTCTCTATCAAACCAGCCGTTGTATATGGTTCGGTTTACTCTTTCTAGACCTATGTCCGGAGTTTTGTATGGGTGTCTTGTAGGTTCTTCAATATCTCCTCAATTCTCTCATTGTCGGATAAGTGTGTCAGGTTTTCCTTGAGTAGGTTGGAAAATCTTTAAACAGTTTCCGGCTACTCTAGCTTATCAGTGGAATTTTCTTCCATGAGATCCATTACGTTAGATATGCAGCTCCTGATTCGTGCTTTTGCAACGTAATGGTTAGAGTCAGCATTAGTACCCCTACAGCTTTTAGCATCCATTAGGTTCCACAGATATCTTGCACCTTTTATGAGATAGTAAAAAGATGGTAAAAGATGGTAAAAAGAATTTTCATGTGGGGATTTCCAAGGTATTTGATGTATATCTTAGTAGTTAAAAGTTGTACTACCCACTACCATACTTCTCGAGGAAGCTTAATGTAAGAGTCTGATACAGTTAACATCTGCGTTCCGTTGCATACTATTTTTCGGATATAAGACTCATATGCATGTTCCTTTTATTTTTTAGCATTCATGTTCTAAAATTGTCGCACAGTCGTCTCTCAGACACTCATTGTATACTTCATCGAACCCATTAGAAACAGAATCCTTTCTTCATCATTTTGCCCTTACGTTGAAACATGAGCACGTAGGAGACTGTAGTTGTTGAGCTTCTCTCCGATTCTGAGCCTGCACAATATGGCAGTTTCATCTAGAAGGCCAGAATAAGATGCTATTTTCCTCCTTTTTACAACAAAACCACTGCCAAACATGTTACCTCTATTTGGCAGCTATAGCATATAATATGACGTTTTTCTTCTTCACTTCTTCACCTAACCATCTCACCTTGAAAGCTGCATGTTAAACTGCACTTTAATTTTTACCCACAGTTGTTAGTTTTCTTTAAGAGGGGACGTTGATGAAATTGAACAAAAATGTCAATTTTCGATTTATTTTTTATTTGTTAATACAACTTATGGAAAATATGTTCCCAAAGTTTCAATGTTGAAATCGCATCCGAAGTGCCTGAAAATTAATTAAAAGTGTGACGTGGCCTCCCCGCCACGCCCACGTTTTGAAGCAGCACTTCAATACCAGCTCAGTGAACAACGATTCTGTGTATTACTTTCAACCAAACGTGTACTGGATACATCTAGAAGGCCGTGATACATACTCTTTGGTTTATAGATCATCTTTGGCCGATACTGCACTTCTCAAAAAGTGTGTTCATGGCAAAACCCAAAATCCAAATGAGTCTCTAAATTCACTCACATGGAAACGATGCCCTAAAAACACATTTTCATCTGCTACAGTTGTCAGAATTGCAATTTATGATGCAGTTATTGTATTTAACGATGGCAACGTTGGGGGGATGAAGGTAATAGAAAGAATGGGCTTCAAGGTAAGAAATTTTACTCAAGACATCCTGAGAAATATAGATTTACAGCGCGTCTCTGCAGCTGAAATGTCAGTTGAAAACCTGGTAAAGGAAAGAAGACAGACAACAAGAAACCGGAAGAGAAGCCTTGAAGGTAAAGACGACCTATAGTACAAATGTGGTGCCTTCTGAAGAAGTGACATAAGGAAAAAAGTTAGGTTGAACTTTAAATTGCGTTTCCTAAAAAGTTTGTTTTCTTGAAGTTTATGTACCTTTTCCTTAGATTCTATGAATGCTAGAACTATGAAATTTGTACAAATATTTCTGTAAACCTAATAAATGTTGTCTCAAGAGCAAATTTTGTAATTCAGATTTAAAGCTGAGATATGGGGCAAAGTGAATACTTTCTGAGAAAAAGGAACATACATAGTTTTTGAAAATAAAACTCCAAATTTCATTAAAAAGTTGAATATATATAATCAAAGGTTTTTATATGTAAATGTGTTACTTTCACGTAAAGCGTGGTACAAAATTTCATTGCCATATCTCCAAAATTGTGGATTTGGTGCATTTTTGAAATAGTGTGTGTTTTTCATCAACGTACCCCCTTAAATTGTGTAGTAGTGTTTGCTGTGTTCAGCAAGAACATCCAGTAATCAGTATCAAATAGTCGTGAAAACTCTTTAAGTTATCTTCTTGTAGCGTTGCTGTAGTATGTTTATCACCTTTGGTGAGACACTTGGTCTCTTAGCCAATCGGGGATGTGTATAGTTTCCTGGGCGATGTCGCCAGATGTATTAGAAAACATCCTGTTCTGTGTTCTGGGATTCGAAGCGTAGCAGTTCAGAGGCGATAACTGGTTGTGGGGCAGCGGTTGGTAAATTTAGTTCTATTGTTGCCATTCTCAACACAGGCTCTCTAACTACAATGTTGGCAGTAAGAAAGTGATTAGTAAAAACGTGATGCCTGTAATTAAAGTTCACTGTGGCCACTCTGATGGAGAAATGAAGTTACTGATCATTGCAGTTCATTACGCTGAGGATTTAGGATGATGTCTGGGATGCATAGAAAATGCAGTTCACTATAACAATTTTCATTATATTATGAAAATGATAGAGCGTAAAGTTTCAAATAGATATTTAACCAAGCAATGCTACTATCAGCTATTGTACTATCAGAGCTGTTCAGAGTCTACTGCATGTATCCGATCATCCCCAAATAACGAAACTGTTCAATAACTGTTATCGATGTAAATGTTCAAAAT
The DNA here is from genome assembly GCF_023864345.2 of Schistocerca serialis cubense. Taxonomy (NCBI): domain Eukaryota; kingdom Metazoa; phylum Arthropoda; class Insecta; order Orthoptera; family Acrididae; genus Schistocerca; species Schistocerca serialis. The sequence goes on along the minus strand of NC_064640.1, from coordinate 463,899,195 downwards.
GAATGCTCGCCAAAATTTGATGTCGTCCTTCCGCATTTGTGGGGTTGTGTATGAGAGTTAGACGACGACGTCGGTGATCTGTGATGAGGTGGTACATTGATGATGTTTCGTGAAGCAGACGGTCATGGGACCAGGACCTGACAAGGGACCCTTCCAAGCATCTTCGCATCAGTGAAATGATCCGTGCTTTAGTACGACGCACTATCGACTGACGGACCGGAGAGAATGCCGTCGAAGTACAGTCAGGTAGCATTTCCATGGTGCTCGTATGTCAACCCTGGACGTCTTTACCATATCCCATCATGGTCCTGCATAGAGCCGGTTTCGTCCAGTATAGGCACCAGGACAGTGTGGATGTGTAGGTGGGGCAACGTCGACGATGGAGGGCCTACACATCCTCGACGATCCGTAAGAAGTCAGGGAAACGTTTAATTTCCACTGGCCACGACTGTACCACACATGTTGGAGTGCTAGGTCGACATCGCAGATGTAGGCATCATGGTCGGAGAAAGCCAGAGGTCAAACAGCGGCATGTTGAGTGTCGCCATCAAGGGAACGTGGGTACGTATGATGAAGCAGACTGGACGAGCGCACTGTGTATTACGTGAATGTGAAGCTTGCGTGGATGTCATGAACTTTTGTCCATGTGTCGATAAGCTGGAGACAATTAGTGATTACAGACACAGTCGCACACGGGGAATGTTGTGGAAGTTGGTCAGTAGGCCCTTGTATGGAGTGGAAGTCGCTACTGAGGATTATTTCATCCACTAGACCCTCAAAAGGAGCTTTACCTCGTCGACAAAGAAGGTGTGTCGTTCGCGACGTCGACTGGAGCCAGATGGTGCATATACATTTAGGATGCAGACGTGAGGGACATATCCCTAGCATTAGGAAGGTACACTACATTTTCAGCGCTGAGCCATGGGTGGAGGAGGATGGCCACTCCGCTACCGTTGTCAGAGGCATGGGAGATATGAGCCATGTAGCCAGGGGAGGTGTAGAAATGAGTGACTATCAGTTCTCGTAGGAGGGTAATGTCGACATCAGCAGTGTAAATGGGGTCTCGGAACATTGCCAGTTTATGTGGAGTCTGAATGGTGACCAGAGTCATTGTAGCAATGCAGTAGTGTTGTGGACATGTTCCTTCTATTGGTATGGAGGGTACTGCAGAAACGTCTGGCTGGTGTGAAACATCTGGCGCAGCCACTGTAACTGCAATCACTGGGTGGAAGCTAGGTCGGGCGCCACTGTGGGGCACTCTCCGACGGATGCGCCAGCTTCTCGATCTGCTCCATCGTCGACATCGCCAGCCCAGGAGATCAAAATCAGTGGCAGGCGACTGTCGCGCTCATCGAGGGCAATGGGTGGTTACGCTGCCGCAGCGGAATCCAGGGAACCTCCCTCCATGGGGTACATCATAGTCAGGTGGGATCGCGGGTGGTGGAAAGGACGCTCCTCAGATGGGACATCAGGAGCGGCAATTCCTGTCGTCGGGGCGCTCGAAGAGAGATCACTGTCTTTTAGCTGGTACACTGCCAGTGATGCCACATAAAGAAATGTGTTGTCGGAGGGCGTTCAATGTCGCTTGTTCCGTTTTAGGGGCCACCACTGCTTTCGAAGGTGCTGTTGCATGTCCGAATGTGGACTTTCGTTTCCAAAGATGTGCCCTTCTGAAGGAAAGCAGAGCTAGACACCGCACTCAATTCGATGTCTAGGGCAGTCGTTCATCGAACTCTGGAATGTCGATGTTCTCGTCGCTATCAGAGAAGACGGTGCCAGTGAGGCCTCGACAAACCCGTCGTTCCTGAAGGGGAGTGCCGGTGGATGAACAGGCGCGTCGTGAAGTGACACATCCGGGATGAGCACGGCTGAGGCGTAGGTGTCTGGTACGGAAGTGATAGGCGCTTTGAGAGCTACGTCAGTGGTCGGTATCTGTATCAAACAGCGATGGAAAAAATCGGACCTAATATAGCTCTCTTGTCCACATCCTGCGCATGTGCGTGGCTCACTATCATATAGGACGATGACTCGCACACCACCTAACAGCAGATAGAATGGTACGTGTTAGGACAGTTCGATCTTCATCTGCTGGACACCAATTAACACGTAGTATGTCGTGAACATCTGCAATTTTTCCGCAATGTATCCCACAGCTTTACTATAGGGTCGGAAGCCTTTGACGACCACGTCTTGGGGCACTTCACAAGGGAGCTCGAACATCCGAATTGTTCGAAGGCCGAAACCAGCGTGGTCTATCGTCACCTCCCCAACATGCCCGTCAGAATGCTTAAATCTTAGTCCCTGTGCGTGTCGTCGAACTTCGTCAACACGTGCTTCCTCAGTTGACATTTTAATGTAGACGATACTGCCGGTGATAGAGAAGTGAATACTTATCAGTTCTTGTGGGTCCAGGTGTAGCTCTTCGCGAATGAATTGTTCGGTTTCATAAGCGAGTGGTCGTGCATGTTCGGCTTGGAATGTTACTTTAACTGTCGCCTGGAGGTAGGACTGCGCCATGGGGTACGATATTGATGGACGCTACACAACAGAAATACCGCGACGCGGTAGTTAACAAGCCGACTCTACTTATCGCGAGAGGTCACCTTACTATTGGGCTATGAGAGCATGACCCACGGTCCAAACCAAACTTCCATATGTCGTCAGCTATATGTCTACAACCTTTGTGTGTATTGTATTGTGTGTTAAACCGGGGACCTAGAAACGACGAAGAGGCTTCGTCCCGCCGTAGCCCTCAGTGGTTCACAGTCCCACAACAGGCCACAGCAGTCCATCCATGACAGCGCCGCCCCATACAAAACCCAGGGTTATTGTTTATTGTGGGGTTCGGCCCCAGTGCTCATCCCCCCCCCCCCTCCTCCGCTGGAACGTTTCATATCAGACGAGTGTAACACGAAATACTTGCGTGGTAGAGTAATTATGATGTACGCCTACGTGGAGACAGTGTTCGAGCAGCAATCGCCGACATAGCGTAACTGAGGCAGAATAAGGGGAACCAGCTCGCATTCGCCGAGGCAGATGGAAAACCGGTTTAAAAACCATCCACAGGCTGGCCGGCCCACCGGACCTCGACACCAATCCGCTGGGCAGATTCGTGCTGGGGACCGGCACGCCTTCCCTCGCGGATAGCAGCGCATTAGACCGTGCGGCTAGCCGGGCGGGCTTCTACAGCCTGTACTCATACGTCCATTCTGTATATTCCCGTACGCATGCATGTCCGAAGGAACATTGCACAGTAATCCACAATAACACAGGCACTGCAATATCGTCTAAATCTTACAGTTCGATTTGTAAGAGCAAGGAAAACTGAGGTCTTTGAAATGTGGATTTACCGCAGAATACATAAATACAGTGGGCAACAAGAGTAACTAACAATTAAGTATTGCGAAGAACGCACAAACTGAGAGAAATGATAATAATGTTTAAAAGAAGAAAAACGGCATACATAGGACATGTCTTACGAGCACCAAATATATGTTTCTGCGCTTGACAACAGATGAAAGAAAGAACGAAAGAGCGAGGATGAATATCTTGGTTAGATAACATAAAGCGATGGACGGGATTACCAAATGCAAATCAACACACTGAGATTCACAGAATTATGATGCATCGTGTTGTCAGCAACATCGATGGTCTGAGATGCTGCCTGATCAGCTTTGAGATCTTCCTGACATATTGATTGATGAGGGAAGGATAGGGGGAACATTTAGTGATCCTATATAGCTCATCATGTGCGCCTACTGCTTGTAAGTTGAGGAGCGATAAGTATCATCATTCAATATGACTACTCACCCTTTACCTCCTCCCTCATTAAGGCTGCCATTCTTGTGGAGGCAATATGCAGTTAGCACGGAGGGAGGGAGGGGGGGAATACAAATTGAAACCCTCAAAACTGTGTCACTTGAAGACACAAGCGAAATTGTTTTCGCTATACTTTTGGCTCTGAGCACTATGGGACTTACCGTCTGAGGTCATTAGTCCCCTAGAACATTTTAATGTAGATAGAGAAGTGAATACTTATCAATTCTTGTGGGTCCAGGTGTAGCTCTTCGCGAATGAATTGTATGGTTTCATAAGTGAGTGGTCATGCATGTTCGGCTTGGAACCTACTTATACCTAACAAACCTAAGGACATCACACACATCCATGCCCGAGGCAGGATTCGAACCTGCGACCGTAGCGGTCGCGCGGTCCAGACTGAAGCGCCTAGAACCGCTCGACCACATGGGCCGGCTCCCTATACTTTTGAGATGTTTCGTTTTCTCAGCATGAACGCTTTATTTTTCCCTCTGTCTCTGCCTAGGTGGAGAAACAGCGATGGTTGAGGTTTTAGTAGATGCGCTGGATAATTTGCATGAATCAGGTTTCATATTCTATCCCTCTTTGACGACCTCGCTCTCGAAGGGACGTTCAGTCCTAATCTTTCTTCGTTCGTTTTATACTCCATAGTCTCTGAAGCGGAATCATAAGAACCAGGAAACAAAATTATTCTGACGGCTTACAATGTGTTTCCTTCTCCGTTTGATATTTCCATCTTTGTTTTCTTTTGAGGTAGGCTATATGAGGTGCATTCAAGTTCTACGGCCTCCGATTTTTTTTCTCCAGACTGGAAAGAGATAGAAACATGCGCATTGCTTTAAAATGAGGCCGCGTTCATTGTCAATTCGTCCCAGAGATGGCAGCACCGTACGGCAGATGGAATTTTACCTCCAGCGGCGAGAATGAGTACTGTTTCAAAGACTTAAAATGGCGACGTTTTCCTTACTTGAACAGCGTGCAACCATTCGTTTTCTGAATTTGCGTGGTGTGAAACCAATTGAAATTCATCGACAGTTGAAGGAGACATGTGGTGATGGAGTTATGGTGTGTCGAAAGTGCGTTCGTGGGTGCGACGGTTTAATGAAGGCGGAACATCGTGTGACAATGGAGTTATGGATGTGTCGAAAGTGCGTTCGTGGGTGCGACAGTTTAATGAAGGCAGAACATCGTGTGACAACAAACCGAAACAACCTCGGGCTCGCACAAGCCGGTCTGACGACATGATCGAGAAAGTGGAGAGAATTGTTTTGGGGGATCGCCGAATGACTGTTGAACAGATCGCCTCCAGAGTTATCATTTCTGTGGGTTCTGTGGACACAATCCTGCATGACGACCTGAAAATGCGAAAAGTGTCATCCAGATGGGTGCCACGAATGCTGACGGACGACCACATGGCTGCCCGTGTGGCATGTTGCCAAGCAATGCTGATGCGCAACGACAGCATGAATGGGACTTTCTTTTCATCGGTTGTGGCAATGGATGAGACGTGGATGCCATTTTTCAATCCAAAAACAAAACACCAGTCAGCTCAATGGAAGCACACAGATTCACTGCCACAAAAAAAAAAATTCGGGTAACCGCCAGTGCTGAAAAAATGATGGCGTCCATGTTCTGGAACAGTGAGGGCGTAATCCTTACCCATTGCGTTCCAAAGGGCACTACGGTAACAGGTGCATCCTACGAAAATGTTTTGAAGAACAAATTCCTTCCTGCACTGCAACAAAAACGTCCGGGAAGGGCTGCACGTGTGCTGTTTCACCAAGACAACGCACCCGCACATTTAGCTAACGTTACGCAACAGTTTCTTCGTGATAACAACTTTGAAGTGATTCCTCATGCTCCCTACTCACCTGACCTGGCTCCTAGTGACTTTTGGCTTTTTCCAACAATGAAAGACACTCTCCGTGGCCGCACATTCACCAGCCGTGCTGCTATTGCCTCAGCGATTTTCCAGTGGTCAAAACAGACTCCTAAAGAAGCCTTCGCCGCTGCCATGGAATCATGGCGTCAGTGTTGTGAAAAATGTGTACGTCTGCAGGGTGGTTACGTCGAGAAGTACCGCCGGTTTCATCGATTTCGGGTGAGTAGTTAATTAGAAAAAAAAATCGGAGGCCTTGAACTTGAATGCACCTCGTAGATCTCCCATGACAATGAACGTGTTTGATTGGTTTCTTAAGTCTGCTTGTTGAGATATCGGAAGCCTGTTGTTATTCGTTAATTCATTTCTATATTTTCGAGAGATTAGAGCCAATACAGAGGCTTACCAAAAAACGGGGCAGCCCGTTTTTAGGTCCATGCCATTTCAAATTGTATTTAAAGTTCAAATGGCTCTGAGCACTATGGGACTTAACATCTGTGGTCATCAGTCCCCTAGAAATTAGAACTACTTAAACCGAACTAACCTAAGGACATCACACACATCCATGCTCGAGGCAGGATTCGAACCTGCGACCGTAGCAGTCACGCGGTTCCGGACTGCGCGCCTAGAACCGCTAGACCACCGCGGCCGGCTGTATTTAAAGATGCGGTTGTTTGTGCTGGCAATATTTACCTACTTTTGTGTAGAAGCATCGGCTTCTGGTTGACTTTTTGTTAGGTGGTTGCAAATGAAGTAAGTATTGCAGAGTTACGTAATTTTATAGATCTATACTTGTTCACTGTAGGTGACGCACTTCTTATGTTTTTAGATCCTCTATGCGAGACTGTATGCGAGATATACATAGTGCTGCGTACTAAGGGTACTGACTAAATTTTGACGAGCTGAGTTTCAGTATGTCATTGGATGCTTGAAGAAGGCTGCTGCCAACGAGAATGGTTGTTAAACGAATCCAGACAGTAAGTTCGTGATCGGAATGCTACACGCAAGTAAGCTTCGCTTAAAGGCTAGTGAATAGTATTTAGTCGCTGCCAGCGCAGAGGAAAACGCAGTACATGTTCAGAATATTTAGGGGTACCTTAGAAAACTTTCTACTGCATGTGGCAGCATGATTTAAAGGAAGTGGTGACGAACGATAAATGGATACGAAGTACCAAATAATGTCTGCTATCAGTTCTAACCAGCAGAGGGGCTTTTCTGATTCTGACGACTCCACGAAGCTGTTCGTCACAACTTTATGGTCTGTTCTGATGTATTCGAACACTTTACTTCATAGGTGAAGTACTGGGAATTGAGCAGTGCTTTGAATCAGACAGGGAACCCTTGCAGTCTTCCTTTGACAACTGCAAAGAGCTCCGAACAGAACAGCGATACATTCAGAACATCACAGGGCCAAAACCAAAGACGACTGGCGTCAACGTACATTTTGCGTGAAGACCTCGAAGACAAGCTAACAGAAATTAGGGTTCTTACGGAAATATATAGACTTCCGTTTCTTCCTCGCTCCAATTGAAAGTGGAACAGGAAATCTGACCATCTGTGGTAGCACAGTCAAATATATGTTTGTAATATGCCTCTTGTTTCTTCTACTAACAGTCAGATGTCTCAGTGAGTACACTGGAAGTCTCTTCGATTAACCTAAGTTTATTCATATTTTTTCAATCAGTTTATGTTCTTTTCCAGGAAATGAACGTATTGGCTGCCCGACTGTGGTATTCAGTGTCTGGCGGGCATCACCTAATTTTTCCTGCTGAATTTTAATTGTTTATATGCCTTACATTTCACTAGAATTATATGTGATCTTGCGATTATTCCTAATGAAATTACTAGTAGACGAGGGACGACATTGGTTGTATAGCACAACATTACAATAAATATGTGTATGAATTCATAGTAGTTCGCAACATAGTAACCCATAAAGGAGATACGACGTCAGTAGTATAGTGAACATTACAGGTAAATGAAAATCATCACAACTGCGGTTCTCGGAGATACGTAAGATCCCAAGATCCCATAACTTTCTACTGAACTTCGGAAGTTTTTCTGTCACAAATTTCCTTGCGCATGGGAATAATTGGAGATCAGTGACTGCTAAATCTGACGAGTGAGATGGATGATCCTACAATTCGTACTTGATACTATTTACAGAGTATGTGCCGCATTGTCGTTACATTTAGAAGGTAATAATAAGAGTAAAGTCTGTATAATTACAGAAAACGTGGACCGTAAACTTTCACATTTATGAAATCGTCTAATCTTTTTTGTGTGGGGACACTAGTATATATTGAGTGCTTCGACAGTTACTTGTTTCCTGGTGCTAGGTTCTGAAACCACAAGAAGTAATTGGCGCACAAAATCAGCAGGATTCTGTTTCCAACGACCCACATGATCATTGTCACATTTTCCTTTGGTTAGCATTCATCAAATGCAGCGCCAGTTGAACACAGAGATTTCACATACGCGATTCCTCACGTGAAAGTTGCTGGCTTTTCTGTTTGTGATGGCTGTGATGTCAGGTATATCATTCAACATTAACAGTTAATCACCTAATTCCAAATTGTGTACTTTCTGGGTGTATTTATCCATGTTTTCAGTTTCGAAATGTCGGTGACGTGAATTAACTTCATGAGACGGACAGCCGCATTTGAACGCATCCAATCATTCCTTAGTTGTCTGAACTGATTGGGCTACTTGTAGACTTTAAACAACTTCACATGAATTTCTGTTGTCGAATAAACGTCAATAAACAAACATTTTGTGACGTAGGTATTGCCATTCATCAATTTGAACAAAACTTCTACATAATTACTTTAAAAACTGTTTAACGACACTATGTTGGCAGACCGAGTAGAAACTTGAGCTACATTATTTTGCGACCTTCACAGTCATAATAGAAACAGAATTTAATTGATATCAACCACATCTCTTCGTCAAGCCAAGAATTTTTAGCGATACAAACTGTCATCATTCCATTTGTTGTCGCAGTTGTGCACAAAAAATCTCCTAATGCTCGTTCACGGTAACCTGGACGGATCGGTCGTTGCGGAGCTACAACCTCCTTATTGGATGTTACTGATTACGCCGACCACATCAGTAGACGTCGTACGTAACACCATATTGCCGAAAGCATACGTTTAACAGCACGTGTAATAACTCAGCTTGACCGTTTCAGACTTCTTTTCGAGAGGGGGTAACACGACGAATTTGAATTACTACAATGATCGGTTAAATTAACTTTCCGCAAGCTAGGAAGTAGAGAGAGGCAAAAATTCAATAATTTGCATAACGTCAGTTTCACAAAAGTTCCGCGAGTTGTCAAAAGTTGATATTGGGTGTATTATTTCTGTTCTTGCCTTTAAATATCGATAACTGATTCACTCTGTGTGGTGTCACCGCCAGACACCACACTTGCTAGGTGGTAGCTTAAATCGGCCGCGGTCCATTTAGTACATGTCGGACCCGCGTGTCGCCACTGTGTAATCGCAGACCTAGCGCCACCACCAAGGCAGGTCTCGTGATACGAGAGAGCACTCGCCCCAGTTGTACGAGAACCTAGCTACCGACCAGATGTACGAAGCCTTTCTCTCTCATTAGCCGAGAGACAGAATAGCCATCAGCTAAGTTAATGGCTACGAACTAGCAAGGCGCCATTAGCCATACAGTGATTGTACTTAAAGTCTCCTGTGTATCGTCAAGATCGATGTACCACAATGATTGAGTAAAGTTAAGTATTAAACCTGCTCCGTACTTTTCTTCCTAACATTAATTACGTATCCTGTTCCAGTACTTCACGCCCGTCTGCGTTAGTCTAGCTTGCCTTTTCAGCCATCTCAACTTCACGGTGTCGGCCCAGCTACCGATACAACACTCTGAACTGCTATAGCTGTAGTAATTTCAACAAAACTCAATCATAAAGAACAATCAATCTTCTTCTAATAAAATCGGATTCAAAATAAAATAACTTTCTTTCACATAAATGTTCACTTCAACTTTATTGACAGATAACTAAATCACTTATCACTTTCAACGAATTTTCATATTCGAACACAATCAACCCTCAAGGTTGATTGTAACTGGTCAAAGTAAGAACAAGAACTAAACTAACCAAAATTATATTTTGCTTCCCAACATTGATCATTAATTTTTTTGTTAGTTACATACAATTAAGTACATTTATTTTATTTGAATGAGAGGGCGATAACTCACGCCATCAGGTCCTTCTACCGTGGGATGGCCAGGTGGACAATACAAGATTCCAGTTTCACAAACGCACAAATAACATTGACACTAATCTTGTTTTGTAACTAACGTAATGCTCATAGAATATGTGCACATGCAACATATGGTTACCTGCGAAGTGAGGAAACATGGTGTACCTCTATCGATATCTGGTTACACTACATCTTCCACTTTTGTTACCTCTGTTTGGCCCGTGATAGACTAATACTATGACTAATACTATCCCCTTTCGCCCTTTTTAAGAATTATAACAGCTTATTGTTTCTCTGTAGTGATTATTATGTAGTGCACAGTCAGTACTGTGCATCATATTATTATATGCTTCCAAATACAGCATCCATTATCTCTCTCAGCTTAACTCATCTTTACTTGTTTCTCGAGCTTCTAGCTAACGTCTTAAAGATCACAACATACTTTTCCGAAAAACCAGCACTTGAAAACACTGCGTTCTTAGGCAGTCGGTACCCTCCACCGTCTTTTATTCTTACATTAACCTGGCTGCAGTCTTTATTTTAACTAACCCTAAGACAAGCATTGACCTTACACTGTTAATTAATGAAATTATTCTAGACGTACTAACACTACTCACTTTCGTTAGAAGCGTACATGCTACTTCCGTATCTAGCATTAAGACACTCTTCATATAATAAGGTTCCCCTTAAATTATAAATTGTCAGAACATGAAATTACGATTTTTTCTTTGCCTGGATCCACAGTATTTGAGGAAAAACTAGTTTCATCGTTTGTTACGCTTTGAACGGCGTCCGCGTCCCAAAAGTTGACTTTGGTAAACACTGTTTCTCTGTTACTCTGTACTACGCTTTGTTGCAACACATTTTGAAAGCTGTTTACTTCCTTGTAGGAAGATAACTGCTGTGAGCAAAAGCTGACGCCCCTAATCCTATTCGTTATCCGTGTACTCTTATAAAAATACCATTGGAAGTATTTTCTAAATCCGGTTCTGCTGATTCAGTCGTACCATTCGAACAATCGAAAACTCAAAACAGATTTTACTACCTGTAGTATAAGGGCACCTGGATACTTTCTGCAAACGCTCCTCTGTCTATTTTATTTGTCCTAACAATGATGCCTTTTCTGTTCAGTGATCCTCATCACAGGGTGAAGACTCGTCACTATTGTTTTCTTTTAACGTATTTATTGGTTTACTGTTTTCAGTTACTTGTGTTTTTAATTTCTCTTTCTCTATGTTCTTCTTCCACACGATTAATGATTATTGCCATCTCCCCACTCGGAGACAGTGCGTGTTCATCATCCCTAATGGAAGCGTCCTTCATACTTGCTAGTAACTGATCAAAAACGCGGTCAGTTCAATCCAAGATCTCTTCATGTATAAAAATATTATTTTTATCGTTATTTTATTTTTTATTATTATTTTTCCACGCAAACTACGACTCATATTTCCGCTCTGCCGAGTCCAACTAACAATATGCTTTTCCATTTGTGATTTCTCTTCTGTAGATTTTGCGTGAGAATGTGGTCTTCTAGTCTGGAATGAGTATTCGCAAGCTGAGTATCTAAGCTAGTTTATTCTGATTATAAGCTAGTTAATTCAGATTTTGTCTTTGAGCTCAGTTTACCATTTTCCGATTCACAGCTTCATTTGACAGTCTTTCAACTGGCTGTATTCAGATTATTACCATATATGGTCTGATTTAGTATTCTGGCCCGCAAAGGCCATTCATCCATATCCAGTGTGCTGTCTTCCGCCTTTGTTACTATTAATTCAAAACTAAGATCTATTTCCTATATGACAATACAGTTATAATATCCCACCCGCCACACTGACAAAGCTAAGTCTGATTCCTCGACCGAGCGAGGTGGCGCAGTGGTCAGCACACTGGACTCGCATTCGGGAGGGCGACGGTTCAATCCCGTGTCCGGCCATCCAAATTTAGGTTTTCCGTGATTTCCCTAAATCGCTCCAGGCAAATGCCGGGATGGTTCCTTTGAAAGGGCACAGCCGACTTCCTTCCCCGTCCTTCCCTAAACCGATGAGACCGATGACCTCGCAGTTTGGTCTCTTTCCCCAAAACAGCCCCAACCCCAACAACTGATTCCTCGACGCAGTACAAATTACTTGTATTATTTATAGATTTGAATTATACCCACCTAACAAATTTCTGTAGAAGGTGAACTGGCTCGTGAAGTAGACTGCAACCCGCCATCAGCTGGAGTTCCGCCCGACTGCTACTACCCGGTCGCGACGTGCAGATCTCGTTGCTCACAAAGTCAGCTCTGCGATGGCCCCACCAGGACGCGTTGGTCGATGCGGTTGACGCCACACAGCTATCACCGGGACGTGTTGCTCGTGGCCGGTGACGCCTGGCAGCTAATTGCTAGAATGATAAGTTTCCCTATCGAAAGTACTCAGCTGAAATCACACGAACGCGGCGTCTCGTGGTCGATGCACTCGAAGTCAGATGTCACAGCTGCTACCACCAGGAAGCTGCGCCTTGTCCCCGTCACTCGCTGGCCGAATGTCGAATGCAGTATGCTCCACGGCAGTCACTTACATTCCTTTCCAGTCATACGTCAATCGATGTCTATTAGTGCATCGCTCCTGGGTATTTATATCACACATCACCGTCTCAGTCATCACTATATCAGTTCCCACTTGTGGCACCAGAGAAGGTTGGATGTTATTACTTAAACCGACGACATCAATAGATGTCATACGTAATAACCAGTTGACGAAAACTTTCAATCAGGTACGTATAATAACTGAGCTTGACCGTTTCAAGCTTCTTTTCCAGAGTGGGCACCACAACGAATTTGAATTACTTCATCGAATTGGTTAAATTAACTTCCTGCGCCGGCCGAGGTGGCCGAGCTGTTCTAAGCGCTACAGTCTGGAACCGTGCGACTGCTACTGTCGCAGGTTCGAATCCTGCATTGGGCATGAATGTGTGTGATGTCCTTAGGTTAGTTACGTTTATGTAGTTCTAAGTTCTAGGGGACTGATGACCTTAGAAGTTAAGTCTCATAGTGCTCAGAGCCATTTTTAACTTCCTGCAAGCTCTGAAGTAAAGAGAGGCAAAAATTAAGTCATTTGCGTAACATCAGTTTGATAAAAGTTACATGCTTTCTCAGAAGTTGACATTTCGGGTATTATCTCTGGTCTTGTCTTAAAATATCGATAAATGATTCACTTCAAACTGCAACAACTGTAGTAATCTCAGCAAAACTCGACCGTGAAGAAAAATCAATCTAAAGCAAATTATTTTATTTCAGATAAATGTTCACTTTAATATTCTTGGCAGGTGAATAAATCACTTCTCACTTTCAGTGACATGTTTTAATTTAATGTAGTCTTTCTCATAACATCGATGTTAATCGTACGCCGTCAAGATAAGAACAAGGACTTAACTAACTACCATTACATTTTCCTTTACAGCACTGATGGTCAAATATTTTGTTTGTTACGCAGAATTAACTAAACTTACTTTATTTGAATCATAGGGCGATAACACATGCCCACAGGATCTTCTGCCGCGGGATGAGCATCTCCTTGTGGACAATAGTGGTCAGCTCTCTGTTTGGCGGCTGAGCCGAATATGCTGCCGTCGTCATGATACTGCGTTCTCCTCCGACATGAAGCAGATGCACAACAAACCATTTATAGACATAATTCCGATTTTACAAACACACAAATAACCCTGATAATAATCTTCCTAATGTTCGTCAGGATAGAAGTCAGGAGCGGAGGGCGTTGTAAAATGAAAATTAATTGAGTGGAATGGACCCAGTTTATTCTTGTAATGATGGTACAGTGGTGCCTACGTAGGGCTGAGCAGCCCCAAGAGGGGTTGCCGTCTGCTCATCAGAGAGGCAGAGGCTAGAGGAGCGACTACTCGGGGCCGAAGTCAGAAGCTAAGAGATCGCGGAGCTGTTTCCAAGCCGCCCTCGCCGCTCCCGGCCGCGTCCCCACGTGATCACACGATTAGTCTCTGATTGGAGGATTGATTCCGCCAACGCGCCTTGCTAGTAGCGTGCCCCCGTCAGTGCAACCAACCCGTGGGACTTGAGTCTGACCGAGGAGCACGTGGCAGGAATGTGCCGACCATGGTCTTCTTTCGTTTTTGTTCTACTTGAGGTGGAGGTGACACAGGCGGATCGGGGGCTGCGACCTGTTGTGGTGACACAGCCCTACCGTGGTAAGGTTGCAGGCGGTCAAAGTGCACTATCACCGTACGATCGGTTAATTGCAGTTCTGCATTGACTGGTGAGGTCAACCGTACAATCCGATACGGGCCTTGAAAGCGGGGAGAGAACTTTTTAGTTCGTCCCTTTTTGATTGCCGGGTTTCGTAGTAACACTAAATCACCTGTCTGATAAGTCGGTAAAACAGCATTTTTGTTCTGCCTGTGCAACTGTTTATTAGTAGCTTTGATATTATTCCTCTTTACCTTATACCAGATCGCTTTTAGCCGGCGGGCTAAACCTTTTACTTCCTTTATTTCTACACCTTGAGGTAGTTTGTCTATTTCGAACGGCGAATTCATCGGCCGTCCAAACACAGCTTCGTAAGGGGTATACCCTGTGGATTCATGTATTCGGGTGTTGTATGCCGAAGAAATATACGGTACATATCTGTCCCAATCAGCGTGCGTTTTTGCAACATAATAGGATAACATTTTACAAATTGTACGGTATACGCGTTCAACGCGACCGTTGGCTTTAGGATGGAAGGGAGTTGTACGCCATTTTTTGATTCTTAATAATTTACAAACTTGTACAAATAAAGCAGACATGAAATTGGTTCCTTGATCCGTTAAAATGGCATCAGGACTTCGAAAAGGTAATATCACACGATTTACAAACTCTCTCGCCACAGTTTCAGCTGTCATGTCGGGGAGGGGAACCAAAATTAGATAACGTGAAAAGTGATCAATAATAGACAAAATGTATTTGTTACCTTGTTGCGACTGTGGAAAAGGACCTTGGAAATCTAAAGCAAGAATTTCGAAGGGTGAAGATGCCTGAGGAAGTGTTTGCAGCGGCACTCGCGGATGCCTATTTTGTGCTCGTTGTGCACACGGCAGGCAAGATCTTACATACCTGTCCACATCACGTTGTCGGTATTGCCACCAATAACGTGTCGCAATTCGAGCGTTCGTAGCGCGTTTTCCGCTGTGACATGCTTGGATGGTATCATGGCATTGCCGTATTATACGTTGCTGCAAGCATTCCGGTATTACCAAACGATTCCCATGTGGAGTTCTTCGATACAAAAGGTAGTCTATTACTTCAAATTCTGGGAAGGTGGCGTATCTTTGACATTGAACGTCCACCTGCTGTGCTTCTTTTAACTCTTCAATTGATACCTCATCTGATTCAATGACACGCACTTTTCTACTTAACGCATCAGCATTTTGATGCAACCGACCAGGCTTGTGCCGAACTACAAAATCATATTCTGACAGTTTCATGGCCCAGCGCATAAGTTTGCTGCTAGGGTCTTTAAGATTCAATAACCGCTGCAGAGCAGAGTGATCGCTAAGAACTGTAAACTTGCGACCATAGAGGTAACATCTAAAATAATTAATTCCAAAAAGAAGGGCAAGCAATTCCTTTTCTGTAATACTGTAATTAGTTTCTGCTTTATTCAGTTGACGAGAGGCATACCCAACGGGTTTTTCCTCACCATCTTGCACTTGGCTTAGGACACATCCTACAGCAAAATCAGATGCGTCACAAGATAAAATAAAAGGTTCAGCGAAGTCTGGGTAAACAAGTAGAGGTGAACTAGTTAAAATAGTTTTCACTGTTTGAAAGGCGGTCGAACATTCATCCGTCCAAACAAAAGGAGTATCCTTTTTCAACAATTTAGTAAGTGGTTTGGTAATAGTAGCATAATCTTTAACAAAACGGCGGTAATAATTTGCAAGGCCAAGGAAGGATTGTAATTCCTTTAAATTTGTTGGAATAGAAAAAGTGTCTACTGCTTCAGTTAATCGTGGATCTGGTTTGACTCCGCTGGAACTGATGACATGACCTAAATACTGCACTTGTGATTGAGCAAAAGAACATTTTTCTAATTTTAAGCTTAAATTAGCATTTTGCAAGCGCAACAGTACACTGCGTAGATGTTCAGCATGTTCAGCAATGGATTTTGAAAATATAATTATATCATCAAGATACACAATGCACATAGTAGGTTTCAACCCACGTAATAGCAGATCTGCAAATCGCTGAAAGGTTGCTGGTGCGTTGCGAAGCCCGAAAGGCATCCTTAAGAATTCATATAAGCCGCCAGGAACTACAAAAGCTGTCTTAGGTCGATCTTCAGGAGCAATTGGAATTTGATGATACCCACTGCGCATGTCTAATGTTGTGAAGTACCGGCAATTACCCAGACGATCGAGTGTTTCATCGATCCGGGGTAATGGATAATGATCTGGAGTAGTAACTTTGTTTACTGCTCGCATGTCTACACAGAGGCGATAGGATTTTTCTCCGTCTATAGATTTCTTTGGAACGACTACAATTGGGCTAGACCACGCACTAGAAGAGGGTTGTATTATTCCTGCTTCTAGTTGCTGTTGTATAGTTTCCTCTACCACTGACTGAAGATGGTAGGGAATTCGGTACCCTTTTTGAGCTATTGGCCTAGCATTTCCGGTTGGAATCTCATGTTGGATTAGATCTGTTGCTGGTAAATATTTCCTGTCTTCAAACAACCATGAATACTCATTCAATACTTCATTTATTAGCTTTTGTTCATGCAATGGGAGGTGACTAAGCTTAGCTTTAAACTTATCTGTCAGATGTGACGTGATTGTCAAAAGGTGTTGAGAGGCGGCAGCAGTCTTTTTCTTTTTCAGAGAAGGGGTTCTCTCTGACAACTCATCTTCTGGGATAACCTGTAAGCTGGCTAATACTGTACCACGCGGTATGAAAGCTTGCTTGTGACTAAAATTGTCTAAACACACGGGTACGCAATTTTCTTTCTGTACTTGCTGCGCTTTGCACAGGCTACGTTTTACGTGGACCTGCATCTGGTCAAGAGTTTCATTCTGGCAGAGTGGATCTACCAAGAAATGAACCTCTTCGGATTCACGTATCCCGACAGGCACCCAAAGGATCTTTCCTGTGCCTTCTGGTATCTCCACGGGATTATCGGCTTTTAGCATCGTTACGGGAGACTCCGAAACTTCGGAAACGGATCCTTTTTTCCCAGTTCCGCTCGCCCGCAACGTGCAGTCACGTCCAAAACGGTGCACGTTGTCGCCGAATTGGACGGTATTTAACCTATAGTCAATAACCCCCTGGAAATGACGCAGAAAGTCACTTCCTAGGATGATGTCGTAATCCGTGCGCCTGTTTCGTACAACCTCCATCGTAAAAGCATATTCTGTGGAGTCCAACGTGAACTCAACGCAACAGCTGCCATCAGGTTTCACTATGCCGGGACCAATACCACTGATATGGTACCGCGGCGGTTGCAATGTTCTTTTATCTCTCTTCGATAAAAATGCCAAGCTGATCTGTGCGCCTGTGTCAATTAGCACGCGTATTGGTTTGCGGCCTCTAACACCGTCGACAACCACGCTTGCCACCTGCGTGATTCCCTTATCAACTAGGGGGGTCACTATTTTTAACGGGGGCCGGGAGGGGTGGCACTTCCTGCCCCGCGGCCGTTTCCCGAATTCTGTGATTGGTTTGCATTTCGCCTGGAATTTGCAGGCGGTTGTGGCCGACTATTTGGACAATGCACGCTTTGGTGGCCCATGTTCCTGCACTGATGACAATATGGCACGCGACATTGCTCTGCCACATGTCCTTGTCTATTACAGCGCCCACACTTAGTATCGTTCGAAAAGACACGTCGGGGCTCACTTTGCCGCGCGGAGACGGCCACAAATCGGCTCGCCTCCTCTCTCAAGAGTGCTAATCGCACGGCTTCGTGTAAGGTGCGGGGGGAAGCTACCTTGATTTCGCCCCCTATTTGAGGGTTTATGCCACGAATAAACACGTCTATCGCACGACATTCTGATTCTTCCAACAGAACTTCGTTACGAGCAGAACTGGCACTTAGTGCGTACGTGTGGCATGCGACGCTTCGAATCCTGTCCGCGAATGCTTCTAAATCTTCACCCGTTTTTTGCTTAAGGGTGGAAAGCAAGTCGCGATAGTAACTAGTACCACGTTTGTCTGTATACCTTTCAATCAACCCTGTTGCAAGGGACTGGAAGGTAGGGGCATTTTTCAAGCTCTCGACCGACCGCACGTAGTTCCGCGCTTCGCCGGTGAGTTTCATTTTCATCACGTTTAAGAGAAATTCATCTGGCCAACCGCAAAGCTTTCCTATGTCCTGGATATTCTGGACAAGCGTTTGAATATCCTCGTGCGGCTTTCCAGCGAACGCCGGAATAAACGCTACTGCTGGGAAGCTCTGCACCAAAGTAGAGGTGGCTACTGCCACAGGTGATTCTACACTAGTGAGTGGTGGAATCACCTGCTTCGGCTGTTCTTCCACTAGCACTGGCTTAGCAACATTAGATTGCGGAGAAGCCATTTTAAGATCATCTATCTGTTGCTTAAGCTCCGCGTTAGTCAGAATTAATTGATTTAACTGGGACTGCAGCGCCAAGAGGGGATCCTCATCCGCTCCGGCTGCTCCTGCCTCCGATTGCTGCCTGGTGATCGGCATGTTACAATAGTGTGGGCATCTACACCACCGTAGCGTCGCTAGCGACTTACATTATTTGGTGGCGTGCAGACGACGGACGGCGGCGGTGTCGACGAGCGGCGGCAGGCGCGTTGATCACGCGTGGGCGCAGCAGGCGGCGGGCGACAGCATGGACAGCTGCGACGACGGGGCGGCGCGAGGGCCGCACCCCGGACCCTGACGCAGGCGGTGACCCGTGGCAGCTACGGACAGCGGCGGCGGCGACGGCGAGCGTGACTGCATCGCGGACCCTCCTCGGCTCGCGTCCGGCGGCGAACTGCGTCACGCTTGTGGCGCGCTAGTGCGCGGCCACGCACATTCTGCAACGCAGGCGACCGGCTGGCACGTGCATGGCGCGCCGCAGCCTCGCCACGTTCGGTCTAGTTTCCCTTAATTGCTCAAACTCGGCCCCTTCATAGTACTCATACTCAACTGATGAGTTGATTTTACAACCGTAAGGTGGGTCGCATCCCACTTCTGACACCATTTGTTCGTCAGGACAGAAGTCAGGAGCGGAGGGCGTTGTAAAATGAAAATTAATTGAGTGGAATGGACCCAGTTTATTCTTGTAATGATGGTACAGTGGTGCCTACGTAGGGCTGAGCAGCCCCAAGAGGGGTTGCCGTCTGCTCATCAGAGAGGCAGAGGCTAGAGGAGCGACTACTCGGGGCCGAAGTCAGAAGCTAAGAGAGCGCGGAGCTGTTTCCAAGCCGCCCTCGCCGCTCCCGGCCGCGTCCCCACGTGATCACACGATTAGTCTCTGATTGGAGGATTGATTCCGCCAACGCGCCTTGCTAGTAGCGTGCCCCCGTCAGCGCAACCAACCCGTGGGACTTGAGTCTGACCGAGGAGCACGTGGCAGGAATGTGCCGACCATGGTCTTCCGGCCAGCACCTTCCACCACAGTATGCCCAAGCCGGCTACGGCCGAACATTATGCATTGAAAATTTATTTAAATAAAATTTTGTCGGCAATGATCCCTCTTGGGGGTCTCCTCCCTGCACACTAAATACGTAACGTTATGCCCGTAGAATACATGAAAGACATGATTATCTGCAAACTGAGCGATGGATTTCATGGAACTGTCTGTATTTTTTGTTACGCTACTTCATACAGGCCTGAATGCAATTTGTAATATCACTAACAGGGAATTTAGTATGTACCAGACAGTATCACTTGCATGTAACAAATGGGAAGTGCAAGTGATGCTATATACACTATGTGAGCAAAAGAATACTGACACCTGACTGAAAATGACTTAAAAAGTTCTTGCCACCCTCCATCGGAATGCTGGAATTCAATAAGGTGTTGGTCCACTCTTAGCCTTGATGACGTCTTCAACTCTCGCAGACATACGTTCAATCAGGTACTGGAAGGATTCTTGGGCAATGGCAGCTCATTCTTCACCAGGTGCTGCACTGAGGAGAGGTTATCGATGTCGGTCGGTGAGGCCTGGCACGAAGTAGTGTTTTTAAAGTTCCCAAAAGGTGTACTTTAGGATCAGGTCAGGACTCTATTCAGGCCAGTCTATTACAGGGATGTTATTGCGGTGTAACCATTCCACCACAGGCCGTGCATTATCAACAGGTGATCGATTGTGTTGAAAGTTGCAGTCGCCATCTCCGAATTGCTCTTCAACAGTTGGAAGCAAGGAGGTGTTTAAAACATCAATGTAGGCATGTGCTGTGATAGTGCCACGCAAAAAGACGAACACTTCCGTGAAAAACAAGACCACACGTTAACACCACCACCTACGAATTTTACTGTAGGCGTTAGATACACTGGCAGATGGCGTTCACCGGGCATTCGCCATATTCATACCCTGCCATCGGATCGCCACATTGTGTACCGTGATTTGTCACTCCACACAACGTTTTTCCACTGTTCAATCGCCCATTCTTTACGGTCCTTACACCAAGCGAGGCGTCGTTTGTCATTTACCGGCGTGATGTGTGGCTTATGAGCAGCTGCTCGACCATGTAATCCAAGTTTTCTCACCTCCCGCCTAACTGTCATAGTACTGGCAGTGGATCCTGATGCAGTTTGGAATTCCTGTGTGATGGTCTAGATCTGCCTATTACACATTATACGACCCTCTTCAACTGTCGGCGGTCTCTGTCAGTCAACAGACGAGGTCGGCCTGTACGCTTTTGTGCTATACGTGTCCCTTCACGTTTCCACTTCACTATAACATCGGAAACAGTGGACCTAGGGATGCTTAGGGGTGTGGAAATCTCGCGTACAGACGTATGACACAAGTGACAACCAGTCACCTGACACGTTCAAAGTCCGTGAGTTCCGCGGAGCGCTCCATTCTGCTCTCTCACGATGCCTAATGACTACTGAGTTAGCTGATACGAAGTACCTGGCAGTAGGTGGCAGCACAATGCACCTAATAGAAAAAACGCATGTTTTTGGGGCTGCCCTAGTACTTTTGATTACATAGTGTATTAAGTACTACATTGTGAACACTCGCTGTTGTTTTTATTCTCTGTGGGTGCTTTTAGTATTTGGAAAAAGGGACCGATGACCATAGCAGTCTGGTCCCTTTAATCCCACAAACCAACCACTCGCTGTTACGAAGTTAGACCATAGAAAATATTTCGAAGGAATAACTCTTATCTAAACGAAAAAAGAGGAAAAAACTGAAGGAAAGGTAGCTTGTGATAGGCCTGTCACACGTCGGAAACCGTAGATAAACGCGCACTGCCACATCATACTCTATCCTTTACGTTTCTTTACTCTTCCGTAACTAACTGTGCTTCAACAACTATTATGTATTGTCTTTAATGTACAATTCGCTATTTGCTTTGAAGTTTAATTAATGTTAGTATACTCTGAGAATGTCAGAACAGACGTTCTATCTACATATGTTTCCGTAGGTGGATATTAGCATAATAGACCAAATTAATGTGACGTATCCACCAGTATCCTGTCTGCTTACAATACCAGTGAAAGGAATGATTATTCACTACCAATTACAGACATAAGGCGCATAACGATGTGGATCTCTACCTAGTTACTGCATTGATTCAAAGTGATTGTTACGTATCAGTGGTTTGATCACTTAGCATGGTTTGTTTATTTGCAGTTCCCACTTAATCGTTTATTTATGTCTATGTTTCGTACCGAGCGGGATAGCGCAGTGTTTAGCGTACAGGACTCGTATTTGGAAGAATGAAGGTTCAAACCCGCGTCTGGCAATAAAAAAAAATGGTTCAAATGGCTCTGAGCACTATGGGACTTAATATATGAGGTCATCAGTCCCCTAGAACTTAGAACTACTTAAATCTAACTAACCTAAGGACATCACACACATCCATGCCCGAGGCAGGATTTGAATCTGCGACCGTAGCAGGTCTGGCAATCCTGATTAGGTTTTCCGTCATTTCCCTAAGCCACTTCAGGAAAATCCCGCGAAAAGGTACGGCCCGTTGCCTTCTCCATCCTTCCCTAATCCGAGCTTGTGCTCCGTCTCTAACGATCTCATGGTCGATGGGACGTTAAACACTAATTTTTTTCTCCTCCTCGTCTAGGTTATAATACATGATACCCATATCATAGCACGTTGGCCACCATTTGGACACAAAGCAATACTCAGTCACATGGTCACTTAAGCCTTTGGTACTGCGGTGGCATGAGATGCACCCACGTTTTTTAAGCAATTCCCATAGATTACGAACAGCTATTAAGTGAGTTGTGAACTGGCATGCGATCGGTTCACCCAGTTTCTCTTACGATTGATAAGATGAATTCAACATCACAGTATTAAAATCACTATAGCATCATTAATCGTCTAGCTGTGAAGAATCATGTTCAGTGGAGCAGATACCAGCCACAAAGAAACGGAAATGGTCAGTATCTAAAATTATATGCACTTCAAATACCTCGATGAGTTGTATAGCTACCGAATATCATAAACAGGCTCAAATGACTACAAACATGGTAAAATAGTTTCACTGACACACGAAGTGGCAAGAATGTTTTATTTGCATACCCGGTTCGTGTTCAGTACCTCGATATGAACCATACATATATCCGCTGCAATATTTTAGAGAATACGTGGATGCAAACTGTTTTATTGTAGGTATCATATCTACGGGATTTTAGTCGCTTAGCCTGTTCTTACACCTGCTGTTGATATGGCACAGGGGACTATGTATTGAAAGTACCCTTGAATTCAGTATCTGGAACAGAATCTGGATTTCAACAACAAAGACATCCAGACTAAGTTATTGCCCGAAATTGTGCGAAATTAATTACTTAAAGCAAAGTGTGACATATTACCTAGATAAAGTGAGAAAGCGTGAAATCATAATGAGTTTCTGTATGGCATATAACTGAGTGATTTTCTGGGCCCATCATCATAGTTTCAGTTATTTCTTTGTCATACCCATAACAGGACGATTGCACATTGTCATAAGTGACAGTAAGTCCAATGAAGGCTGCGCACCATCTTAAGCAGAAGCTAGGATTAGAATCTTTGTGCCTGTCTTGAAGCAGCGTCTCCGACGGCACGAAAATACCCGACTTTATACTGCCAATATTTGAGAATGAGAGTTCTTAGAGATTTTCAACAATCTTTAGACATAATTTCAAACCTTTAGAAATCTTCTTCTCAAGCTCTGGACGTTACGTTTTAATTTATTACTTTTTACTGCCAAATTTATTCCCATCTCAGTTTGCAGACAACATCCACATATAACACTTAATGTATATGCAAAATTACTTCATTGTACGACATATAGTTCAGGAGATACGACGTCATACACAATTAGATGCGTGGAAAACTAGCTTCTGCTTAAGATGATGCGCAGTAAAACTTCAAAAGCAGACATGATGTTTTAATTTATTACTTCTTTACTACTAACTATATTCGCAACACATTTTAGGATTCCATCAAGGACATTTCAACCCTTTTAAAGCTGTCCAAATCGACTGATGGCGATCTACTAAGGAGACTGCCTACACTATGCTTGTCCGTCCTCTTTTAGAATACTGCTACGCGGTGTGGGATACTTACTAGATAGGATTGACGGAGTGCATCAAAAAAGTTCAATGAAGGGTAGCACATTTTGTACACTACTGGCCATTAAAATTATTACACCACGAAGATGACGTGCTACAGACGCGAAATTTAACCGACAGGAAGAAGATGCTGTGATATGCAAATGATTAGCTTTTCAGAGCATTCATACAAGGCTGGCGCCGGTGGCGACACCTACAACGTGCTGACATGAGGAAAGTTTCCAACCGATTTCTCATACACAAACAGCAGTTGACCGCCGTTGCCTGGTGAAACGTTGTTGTGATGCCTCGTGTACGGAGGAGAAATGCATACCATCACATTTCCGACTTTGATAAAGGTCGGATTGTAGCCTATCGCGATTGCGGTTTATCGTATCGCGACATTGCTGCTCGCGTTTGTCGAGATCCAATGACTGTTAGCAGAATATGGAATCGGTGGGTTCAGGAGGGTAATACGGAACGCCGTACTGGATCCCTTCGGCCTCGTATCACTAGTAGTCCAGATGACAGGCCTCTTATCCGCATGGCTGTAACGGATCGTGCAGCCACGTCTCGGTCCCTGAGTCAGCAGATGGGGAGGTTTGCAAGGCAACAACCATCTGCACGAACAGTTCGACGACTTTTGTAGCAGCACGGACTATCAGCTCGGAGACCATGGCTGCAGTTACCCTTGACGCTGCATCACAGACAGGAGCGCCTACGATGGTATACTCAACGACAAACGTGGTTGCACAAATGGCAAAACGTCATTTTTTCGGATGAATTCAGGTTCTGTTTATAGCATCGTCATGGTCACATCCGTGTTTGCCGACATCGCGGTGAACGCTCATTGGAAGCGTGTATTCGTCAACGCCATACTGGCGTATCACCCGGCGTGATGGTATGGGGTGCCATTGGTTACACGTCTCGGTCACCTCTTGTTCGCAATGACGGCACTTTGAACAGTTGACGTTACATTTCAGATGTGTTGCGACCCGTGGCTCTACCCTTCATTCGATCCCTGCGAAACCCTACATTTCAGAAGGGTAATGCACGACAGCATGTTGCAGGTCTGTACGGGCTTTCTGGATACACAAAATGTTCGACTGCTGCCCTGGCCAGCACATTCACCATATCTCTCACCAATTGAAAACGTCTGGTCAATGGCGGCCAAGCAACTGGCTCGTCACAATACGCCAGTCACTACTCTTGATGAACTGTGGTATCGTGTTGAAGCTGCATGGGCAGATGTACCTGTACACGCCATCCGAGCTCTGTTTGACTCAATGCACAGGAGTATCAAAATGGTTCAAATGGCTCTGAGCACTATCGGACTTAGACTTAACTTCTGAGGTCATCAGTCCCCTAGAACATAGAACTACTTAAACCTAACTAACCTAAGGACATCACACACATCCATGCCCGAGGCAGGATTGGAACCTGCGACCGTAGCGGATGTGCGGCTCCAGACTGTAGCGCCTAGAAGCGCTCGGCCACTCCGGCCGGCTCACAAGAGTATCAAGGCCGTTATTACGGCCAGAGGTGGTTGTTCTGGGTACTGGTTTCTCAGGATCTAAGCACCCAAACTGCGTGAAAATGTAATCACATGTCAGTTCTAGTATAATATATTTGTCCAATGAACACCCGTTTATCATATGCATTTCTTCTTGGTGCAGCAATTTTAATGGCCAGTATTGTATTATCGGGAAATAGATGAAAAAATGTATTTGGAATGGACATCATTAAAACAAAGAAAGGCGTTTTTCGTTGCGGAGGAATCTTCTCACGAATTCCAGTCACCAATTTTCTCCTCCGAAATCGAAAATATTTTGTTGACACCAACCTACATAAGAAGAAACGATCACCATGATAAGAGAAGGGAAATTAGAGCTCGTGCAGAAAGATATAGGTATTTGTTGTTACCGTGCGCTATGTGAGACTGGAATAATAGAGAACTGTGAAGATGGTTCGATGAACCCTCTGGCAGGCAATCAAATGTGATTTGCAGAGTATCCATATAGATGTAGATGAGACTGCGCTTCATAAACTTCCTACCTTCACCCTTTGTCTAGCGTTCCTAGGTCCCTTGACACAACAACAAGACTGTACAACCATCATTTACCAGTTGGGACACAACGAGCGTATCAGCGCTGTGTCAGCGACCTGTAGAATTGCGAGAGAAATTTAAAGCTAACAATGGCGTTACAGCTATACCATGGGGATACTGCATACATCTCTCAGTGCATTGCCGTTCCTGTCTCCCTATCGATTTGTCAGTAGCCACTAACATTTAACATTGGTTGATATAACACAAAAAATTTAATATCAAAATTCTTTCTGTCTTAATAGTTACGTTCGGTTGACCACCTTACCATGGTAATTTGCCATCCTGGCAGGGTCACTATTATCTAACATGTGTGAAACTGGTTCTGATCTATCTTCCTAAAACATTTGTGCAAGGACGCTTTGTGAGTGTTTTAAGAATTTGGTGTTGAACCTACGGACCGCAAGGTAGGATGATACCATCTCATGCATGCAGAGTTCAGAAGAGCGCAGCAGTATGGACAGTGCTGTAATCAGACTACGATCTGAATGTCGGTTCCACTACACCGCCTGTAAAGGAAACGTTATCGCTAACAGAAATTAGTGTATAGGTTCAGGCGTAACTATATCTTAACAAAAATGAAAATGAAAGCTCCTGGCAAAATTAAACTGTTTGCCGGACTGAGATTCGAACTCGCGGTAACGGTCCCGAGTTCGAGTCTCGATCCGGCACACAGTTTTAGTCTGCCAGGAAGTTTGATATCAGGGCACATTCCGCTGCAGAGTGAAAATCTCATTCTGGAAACATCCCCCAGGTTGTGGCTAAGCCATGTCTCTGCAGTATCCTTTCTTTCAGGAGTGCTAGTTCGACAAAGTTGGCGGAAGAACTTCTGTGAAGTTTGGAAGGTAGGAGACGAGGTTCTGGCAGAATTGAAGCTTTGAGTGGGGGAGGGCGAGGGAAGGGTTTGTGAGTAGTGCTTCGAAAGCTCAGTTGGTAGAGAACTTGCCCGTGAAAGGCAAAGGTCCCGAGTTCGAGTCTAGGTCAGACTTGGCACGGTAGCTCAGCGTGTTCGGTCAGAGGGCTGCTCGCCCTCTGTAATAAAAAAACTGAGTAAAGGAATTAACAATCAATTTCGACGGATGTTTTGTGACGTCCGCCCAGACCAAACACCCGGCCAGGGTGGCTGAGCGGTTCTAGGCGCTACAATCGGGAACCACGCGACCGCTACGGTCGCAGGTTAGAATCCTGCCTCGGGCACGGATGTGTGTGATGTCCTTAGGTTAGTTAGGTTTAAGTAGTTCTAAGTTCTAGGGGACTTATGACCACAGCAGTTGAGTCCCATAGTGCTCAGAGCCATTTGAACCATTTTTTTTGTATTCAAACATTATGAATCACCTCGAAGGGAACGATCTATTGATACGTAATCCGCATGGTTTCAGAAAACATCGTTCTTGTGCAACGCTCTTTATTCGCACGAAGTAATGGCCGCTATCGACAGGGGATCTCAAGTTGATTCCGTATTTCTAGATTTCCGGAAAGCTTTTGACACCGTTCCTCACAAGCGACTTCTAATCAAGCTGCGGGCCTATGGGGTATCGTCTCAGTTGTGCGACTGGATTCGTGATTTTCTGTCAGGAAAGTCGCAGTTCGTAGTAATAGACGGCATGTCATCGAGTAAAACTGAAGTGATATCACGTGTTCCCCAGGGAAGCGTCCTGGGACCTCTGTTGTTCCTGATCTATATAAATGACCTGGGTGACAATCTGAGCAGTTCTCTTAGGTTGTTCGCAGATGATGCTGTAATTTACCGTCTAGTAAGATCATCCGAAGACCAGTATCAGTTGCAAAGCGATTTAGAAAAGGTTGCCGTATGGTGTGGCAGGTGGCAGTTGACGCTAAATAACGAAAAGTGTGAGGTGATCCACATGAGTTCCAAAAGAAATCCGTTGGAATTCGATTACTCGATAAATAGTACAGTTCTCAAGGCTGGCAATTCAATTAAGTACCTGGGTGTAAAAATTACGAACAACGTCAGTTGGAAAGACCACATAGATAATATTGTGGGGAAGGCGAGCTAAAGGTTGCGTTTCAGTGGCAGGACACTTAGAAGATGCAATAAGTCCACTAAAGAGACAGCTTACACTACACTCGTTCGTCCTCTGTTAGAATATTGCTGCGCGGTGTGGGATCCTTATCAGTTGAGATTGATGGAGGACACCGAAAGGGTGCAAAAAAGGGCAGCGCGTTTTGTGTTATCACGTAATAGGGGAGAGAGTGTGGCAGATATGATACGCGAATTGGGATGGAAGTCATTAAAGCAAAGACGGTTTTCGTCGCGGCGAGATCTATTTACGAAATTTCAGTCACCAACTTTCTCTTCCGAATGCGAAAATATTTTGTTGAGCCCAACCTACATAGGAAGGAATGAACATCAAAATAAAATAAGAGAAATCAGAGCTCCAACAGAAAGGTATAGGTGTTCGTTTTTCCCGCGCGCTGTTCGGGAGTGGAATGGTAGAGAGATAGTATGATTGTGGTTCGATGAACCCTCTGCCAAGCACTTAAATGTGAATTGCAGAGTATTCATGTAGATGTAGATGTAGATGCTGCCACCTACTGCCAGGTACCCCATACCAGTGACCTCAGTAGTCATTAGACATCGTGAGAGAGCAGAATGGGGCGCTCCTCGGAACCCACGGACCTCCAACGGCGTCAGGTGATTGGATTGGGTGTCACTTGTGTCATACGTCTGTACGCGAGATTTCCACACTCATAAACATCCTAAGGTCCACTGTTTCCGATGCGATAGGGAAGTGGAAACGTGAAGGGACAAGTATAGCACAAAAGCGTACAGGCCGACCTCGTCTGTTGACTGACAGAGACCACTGCAAATTGAAGAGGGTCGTAATGTGGAATAGGCAGACATCTATCCAGACGAACACACAAGAATTCCAACCCGCATCAGGATCCACTGCCAGTACTATGACAGTTTCGTGGGAGGTAAGAAAATTGGAATTTGATGGTCAAGCAGCTGCTCATAAACCACAAATCACGCCGGTAAATGCCAAACTATGCCTCCCTTGGTGTAGGGAGCGTAAACACTGGACGATTGAATAGTGGAAAAACGTTATGTGGAGTGATAAATCACGGTACACAATGTAGCAATCCAATGGCATGGTGTGGGTATGGCGAGTGCCCAGTGAACGCCATCTGCCAGAGTGTCTAGCGCCAACAGTAAAATTCGTAGGCGGTGGTGTTACGGTGTGGTCGTCTTTTTCATGGAGGGGGTTTGAACCCCTCGTTGTTTTGCGTGATACTATCATAGCACAACCCTACATTGATGTTTTAAACACTTTCTTGCTTCCCACTGTTGAAGAACAATTCGGAGATGGCCATTACAACTTTCAACTCGATCGATCACCTGTTGATAATGCACAGCCTGTGGCGGAGTGGTTGCATGACAATAACATCCCTGTAATGGTCTGGCCTCCTCAGAGTCCTGCCTGAATCATGGAGAACAGGAACGCCGACTTCGCGCCAGGCCTCACCGACTGACATCGATACCCCTCCTCAGCGCAGCACTCAGTGAAGAACGGGCTGCCATTGCCCAAGAAACCTTCCAGCACCTGACTGAACGTATGCCTGCAAGAGTGGAAGCTGTCATCAAGGCTTAAGGTGGGCCAACACTATATTGAATTCCAGCATCAAAGATGGAGGGCGCCATGAACTTGTAAGTAATTTTCAGCCAGGTGTCCGGATAAATTCCATCACATAGTGTATCTGGGGTGTCGATAAAAATACAAACAAATTAGATACAGTTGGGTCCAGAGATATCAATTACGCTAAAATGCGTAATGAAAATACTCCAAATTGAATGGGGTTCGGTACAGAGCAATCAAAAAGGAGTACACAGTTAAAACAAGTCCATAAATTAAGTGTATAAAGCACTCTATAGTGGCTGATGAATTCTTTTCATTAAATCTGATATCTTGCGTTCCTGCTTCATTTAAGCCCAACAATCGTGAATATGTTTAACTACAGGTCATGGTTGAAAGTACAAAGATTAGGAGAGACGGAGACGACTGCAGTGCTAGGTGTCAATTGAGTATCACTTGCTGGCGTAGCGCAAGCGCGTGTGTTTTCCTTTTATTGGCAGCGGCAGTGCCGGCTGTCGGCGCTAAATGTGAACCTGAGAATCTATTCTAAATCTCTCTCGACTGATAAACACCAGTCTGATTCATTTCCTACGTCTTCAGTGAAGTCGAGACTCCTAGATATATCCGAGCTAAGTTAATTGGCATGGTACACGCTATTTGGATGGAGTAGCTCGTACGTCGTTGCCCTCAAATCGCTCGCAGACGTTAACTATGAGTGCTCGGTGCCATTCTGCGTACTAGGAGCCTTTGCAGTTTAACTCCTTATGAGTTAAGAAATCAAAATGGTTCAAATGGCTCTGAGCACTATGGGACTTAACAGCTATGGTCATCAGTCCCCTAGAACTTAGAACTACTTAAACCTAGCTAACCTAAGGACATCACAGAACACTCAGTGATCACGAGGCACAGAAAATCCCTGACCCCGCCGGGAATCGAACCCGGGAACCCGGGCGCGGGAAGCGAGAATGCTACCGCACGACCACGAGCTGTGGACCATGAGTTAAGAAGAGTCTGTGAACAAGTGCCCATGTAATGACTCTCGCAAGCGTCTCAGCATGGCGCGAGTCGCCTTGCGCAAACATTTGACGATTTTCAGGAAGTGAAGAAGCGAATTGCTCTGTCTGCAGTTTGTGTTTATCAAAACTGATGGCTACGCGTTTTCTTTCTGGCCAATCAGAGCGTTCGTACTTGTTATAACTCCACCCAATAGAGTTTTTGTAGCCTCTCACAGGCTTTGTTTCTTTCGTAGGGCAGAGTTTAACTTCTGCTCCGTAATACTGAGATAAACGCTTTTTCTTTCATGTGAGTTTTAACACATGTAGCTATGGTGAGCCACCAACGTTTTGAATTGAGCTGCTCCAGATGCTTATCTGGCATCTCCCATCTGTTCCTGTAGAAGGGGTTTCAGAAGGGTCGTCGTTAAAAGCAGGGACCAGGGGCGGCTTTTGCCGACGGCCTACGCAGTGATTTCGGCGTCTCATTGTGTTCCGCTGTGAGGTTTCAGCCGAATGCGGGATATGCCATCGTAAAATTCTCCTTCCCTCGGAACTGCGTCTCGTAGCCCTGGTCTGGGAAATTACTTGCATGCAATGACTACAGTGTGTTAGTGGTTTATACTCATGAAATCTGCATGTCAATAAAATTCGTGGATTTTCACATAACTATGTCATGTGAAATATTGATTTAACATTTAACCGGAATTGTTTCAGGAATTCAATGTAAGTTGTGTTATTTGTCTGATATCTTTTTTTTTGTTTTTTTTGTTTTTTTTTGTCATCAGTCTACTGACTGGTTTGATGCGGCCCGCCACGAATTCCTTTCCTGCGCTAACCTCTTCATCTCAGAGTAGCACTTGCAACCTACGTCCTCAATTATTTGTTTGACGTATTCCAATCTCTGTCTTCCTCTACAGTTTTTGCCCTCTACAGCTCCCTCTAGTACCATGGAAGTCATTCCCTCATGTCTTAGCAGATGTCCTATCATCCTGTCCCTTCTCCTTATCAGTGTTTTCCACATATTCCTTTCCTCTCCGATTCTGCATAGAACCTCCTCATTCCTTACCTTATCAGTCCACCTAATTTCCAACATTCGTCTATAGCACCACATCTCAAATGCTTCGATTCACTTCTGTTTCGGTTTTCCCACAGTCCATGTTTCACTACCATACAATGCTGTACTCCAGACGTACATACTCAGAAATTTCTTCCTCAAATTAAGGCCGGTATTTGATATTAGTAGACTTCTCTTGGCCATAAATGCCTTTTTTGCCATAGCGAGTCTACTTTTGATGTCCTCCTTGCTCCGTCCGTCATTGGTTATTTTACTGCCTAGGTAGCAGAATTCCTTAACTTCATTGACTTCGTGACCATCAATCCTGATGTTAAGTTTCTCGCTGTTCTCATTTCTACTACTTCTCATTACCTTCGTCTTTCTCCGATTTACTCTCAAATCATACTGTGTACTCATTAGACTGTTCATTCCGTTCAGCAGATCATTTAATTCTTCTTCACTTTCACTCAGGATAGCAATGTCATCAGCGAATCGTATCATTGATATCCTTTCACCTTGTATTTTAATTCCACTCCTGAACCTTTCTTTTATTTCCATCATTGCTTCCTCGATGTACAGATTGAAGAGCAGGAGCGAAAGGCTACAGCCTTGTCTTACACCCTTCTTAATACGAGCACTTCGTTCTTGATCGTCCACTCTTATTATTCCCTCTTGGTTGTTGTACATATTGTATATGACCCGTGTCTCCCTATAGCTTACCCCTACTTTTTTCAGAATCTCGAACAGCTTGCACCATTTTATATTGTCGAACGCTTTTTCCAGGTCGACAAATCCTATGAAAGTGTCTTTGTAAGTAGGCTGTTTATGTTTTCTTATTGGCAACGTTACGTAGCGCTCAATATGAAAATCACTGGCTGTGCTGTGTGCAGTCTGTCGCTAGTTTGCATTGTTATTGTTGTAATACTCGCCATTGTAGTGTTAGGCAGCTGGATGTGAACAGCGCGTAGCGTTGCGCAGTTGGAGGTGAGCCGCCAGCAGTGGTGGATGTGGGGAGAGAGATGGCGGAGATTTGTAATGAACTGATATATATATTATGACTTGTGATGATATTAAGGTAAATACATTGTTTGTTCTCTATTAATATCTTTCATTTGCTAACTATCCCTATCAGTAGTTAGTGCCTGCCATAGTTTGAATCTTTTATTTAGCTGGCAGTAGTGGCGCTTGCTGTATTGCAGTAGCTTGAGCAGCGAAGATTTTTGTGAGGTAAGTGATTTGTGAAAGGTATAGTTTAATGTTAGTCAGGGCCATTCTTTTGTAGGGAATTTTGAAAGTCAGATTGCGTTGCGCTAACAAAATATTGTGTGTCAGTTTAAGCACAGTCCCGTGTAGAATTGTTCAAAGGGGACGTTTCATATGTCGACCCTTAGCCTAGGATACCTCACTGGAATCTTCTGATTTTTTCTTGTAGTTTGTGTATTTAGTGTAGCTTTTGTTTATTGCTAGCGCGTAATTGTAGAGAGAATCTCCTTTGTAGTTGCAGTCTTTCATTGTTGTACTGTAAAACAGTTGTGGCATGCATGTAGATTTGCACCAAGTATTTCGCAGCTGCGCTGGTAATTAACTAGATATTATTTTCAGTGCTATGTTAATGTGTTCTCTTATTTTTGATCTTCAAATTGTGCTTTTCTTTGTTATCGTGTGAAATACTCTGACAAAAATGGCGTGTGAAAAACGTAATACTAGGCTCCAAAGTAAACTGAGAAATGA
The DNA here is from genome assembly GCF_023864345.2 of Schistocerca serialis cubense. NCBI lineage: Eukaryota > Metazoa > Arthropoda > Insecta > Orthoptera > Acrididae > Schistocerca > Schistocerca serialis. Next base: position 463,866,064 of record NC_064640.1, on the reverse strand, counting down.
CAGTGAAGACGAAAGCAGTGTGTTAACGCCACCATGTAATGAATTAACAAATATTCAAAGTAGTAATTTGGTAACTGTGCATAGGGAAATGGAGTGGGCGTCAAATAATGGTGTAGACATTGAAACATGTAGAGAACAGGGAAGCATTATCGATCGATCGGTCGGCAACAGCTCGCCTCAGGAATCCGAAATGACAGGAAACAATCTCGCAAATACTGTAGATTCAGGTTTTGGATCCTCACCGTTTTCTCAAATAAGTCAAGACACATTTTCTGCTTGTCAAAATGTGAATGTTGCCGGTGCAAATGCACTGCCGAACAGCGTAGAGAAACAGATTCCAGACACTAATACATTATTATTGCAATTAATGCAACAAATGGAACAAAATCAGAGACAAACACAGCAACAGTTAGACACAGTGGAACAAAATCTCAAAAAGTTAGACACAATGGAACAAAATCAGAGACAAACACAGCAAAAGCTTCAAAAGTTAGACACAGTGGAACAAAATCTTAAAAAGTTAGACTCATTGGAACAAACACTTGAACAAACACGTGAAGATTTAACTACTGAGTTACATAACATTGAATCGAAATGTCAAAAAGTCTGTAATGACGTAAAAACACAAATTTGTGAGCATTTTCAACCTATTTTTTCGCGGCATGAAAATGCATTACAGAATCACGAAGCAGCCATAAAAGAACTGCAAATTATTGTTCATGAAAATCATGAGACCTTGCAAGCTAAATTTGACTCAGTTGCATCTACCGATTCGGTTACGCAACATGCAAAAACTCAGGAAAACTTTAAGGACACAGTAGATACTCTGAAACTTGGTTCAGAAAAACACACTGAAGAAATAAGTACACTATCGGAGAAAGTAGCCGAACTTTCAGATCAGTTCACTAACTTATCTACAAAGGTAGATGATGATCTGAATGACACAACACCTGTAGCTTTCATGGACACTGAAGAGTATGAACAAATTAGAAAATTCAAACAAAATCAAAATCAAATCAATACACAGTACAAAAGAGAAATCCGGGAAGTGCAAGATCAATTGGCACAAGTAGTACAAGAATTACGTATTTCAGAGGACACTCGCGCCCCAATACGGGAAGAGGGACATAGAAATATGGAACAGACACAAAATAACAACACAGGGCACTTCGGAAATTGTGAAAGAAATCGGCAATGTGCACCGAATTTTGAGTTGGAGCCGCCGAAGCGACGTAACAATGACCGATATGCGACTCGACGACATGATGATTATGACTATAAGCTGTTCATTACTACACGTAAATTCAAAACATTTAAGAATTCTGCCAACGACATTCATCCACAAGCGTGGCTCCATCAATTCTCTCATTGTTTCCCTCCCAACTGGTCATTAGAACACAGATTAGAATTTATGTGTGGCTACTTGGAGAAGGAACCAGCTGTGAGAATGCGATCGGTCATTCACGATTGCCACAGTGAAGGAGAATTTTACCATGCCTTCCTCTCAGCATATTGGTCTCAAGCCACACAAGACCGCGTAAAGCATGGTATCATAATGATGAAACATTTCGAACAATCTGAATTTTCCAGTCTTGTCAAATATTTTGAAGACATGTTGCATAAGAATCAGTATCTTTCAAACCCATACAGCCCCTCAGAACTCATCCGCATTTGCTTACTCAAATTGCCTGAACATTTACGACATATTATTTTAGCAGGACGTTGCAAAGATGACATTGAAGCTTTTCAGGGTCTGTTACAAGAATTGGAAATTGACAATGACAATCGGGGAACGCGGAAACAGGAGCACAACAATTACAGGTCACATCTGTCACAATTCCACGATGAAAGAAATAATAACTGGACACGACAAGGCTATTCTCACAACACATATCGTGACCAAAACAGACACCACCCATATGACAACCACTGGCAGAGTAATAATAGTTACAGAGAAAGATCGCATTTCCGTAGTAATGAATATGACAGAGACAATAAGAGAAACAGACAATATGGGAATCAAAACAAGTATTATCAAGGGAGGCAGAATAACTTCAGACGCAACAGTTCGGCGCAGAGTTACGATTCAGGGAGAAATTCTCCACCACATGACCGACAAACAAGAAACTATGTAAACTACCGACAAAACGACAGACGTGAATTTCATCAGAACTGGCGGGATTCAAACAGAGCAGGGCCCTCTCGGCAAGGCGAATTTGTAGAAGTTAGGTCTCCTAATCCCAATAACGACGCGCGCCAACAAAGAGACAGACAATGACTCGCACAGCAGGCAGCCGCGTGCGCCAGGTGGCTCAGAGAAAAATAACATAGACGCTAACCTTGAGAAAAACTCCAGTATTCTTTACCGACGTATACCGCCTGACAATTGCATTCAAGTTCAAACTCTGAGTACTATGAAGAGTAAAGATTGTACCACATTTCACATGTAAAACCGCTTACTGAGAGATAATCTGCTTTTTAACTTAGTCTTTGTCATAAAATTTTTCGCTTCACATTACTAGTATGCTTTGTCAGACTTAAGAAACTGTTAACATACAACAATGTTTGAAGTTAAATATCCAATCAAGAACCAAGAGAACTTATTTAAACAGAAATGACGAATGCATTGTTATAGTGAACGGACGTCACAGTGTTATTGTGTGTGTACATTCTTGCTTGTTTGTTGCACGATTACGTAACGACTATAAGGCTCACATACTTAGAACATTTACCAGTACTGCTAATGAGATTTTAATGCAACATTTTGGTTTATTTGAAAATACATTCTGAATTGAAAGTGCTTTCTGAGAGATACCAGATGACACAGAGGTTAGTTTATGTGACAGCTACACGATTTTTATCACGACGCTACTAATGAGTGACAATTTACAATGTTGCTTTTGCGGTGTATCTGTTTTATATCTGCACAGTTTTCTGAATTCTTCTGGAAAGAAAAACATGTTTTAGTAGTAACTTTTGTGGTATAGCAACAATGAGACAGCCTTTTTTCGTGGCACAACAATACGTTACTGTACAGTACTTTCTTCATCACGCCAATAAGCATAATAACTACGATATCTATACGCAAAGCATTTCACTTTTGTTTATCATGAGGTAAGTACATTGGCTTCTGCAGAACTTAGCTTTCGGAGAAAAATAACTACGACACTTCCACAGAGATTATCTTACAACAAGATGCACATTTAGCGCTACAGGACACGCATTTCAGTGATTAATTTTGTACTTAAAACATTTATTTTTAAAGATTTTTGAATTACAAAGAAAGTTTTCCGTGATACATTTCATTGCATTGCTGTAATCTGTAACACCTGAGGGTATAATTACATAAATCCTCAGGGGGGTACACGCTTACTTTGTGTACCATGTGTGTGGCAACCACAAGGAACCCTAGCTGATATGGTATTTGCTTATACAACTTTACACATCGGTACCATATTTCTCTAACACACAAATTACACAGCTATCTGATCATTTAACTGAGCGATAAACATTTTTTTACTACGTCAGTGACAGATGTTTACGTAATTACACAGCTGGATAACTTCACACTTATGAAACTGTATTTTGTCTGTACTTTGTGAAATGCTCATATTTTTTCGGAACCATTGTGATACTATGAGAGCTTTGAATGATGTATTTGGTAAAGGGATTATGATTTTTAAAGTACGTTTGAGGCAGATGACACTTTTGACATGAGCAGAGAATTTTTTTTAATTATTGGAGGAAGCTACGACGATTTTGAGATTTGACTGAGGTGTTATGAGGTTATTTTTACGACGACGATGTGTATTATGCTGCTGAGGTATGTTTACGATTAATAGGCTGGGGCTATATGAGTTATTTGATTATGCTTCATATTTATAATGACGAAATATTGACGAGTGTCGATGGATACGTATATGTGTAATAAGGTAAGGAGTAATGAATAGTGATTAGGGACTCTGACTTATGGAAAAGGATGTTGGAAACCAAGAAACGTACTTTAAGAGTTATGAAATGTGTGTGTATATTCGTGAATGTATTACAATGCAGACGAAAATTTTTTTTGGACACTGTTATATCAATAGCATTTTGTTTCTACAGATTTGTAACGCAGATTCTTGACCTGTGAAATATTTTTATATGCGACTGTCTCTGTAGCGGAAACTGCTGTCGTAAATATTTCCGTAAGAAAGTTAACGGACCACCTACACATAATGCGTCGTGGGCACCCAGCTGTGTCAGACGCCTGGAGAAAAAGCCATTAGCGCGTGCCTTTCAGAGCACAGGAAAACACCTGGAGAACAAGCCATTAGGGTGTGCCTTTCATCGCTAATGCGACACCCACGTTACTTGAAAACATATGATTACTCGCACTTTGTGCTAATTACTGAAATGCTTATGAATTGATGGGAAATATTCGTACATCTGCACACCTGATTATGACAAGCGTCTTTCTATGAGAGTTGAGAGAATTTCTACTAACTTACGAAATGTCACATGACTACTGAATGATATTTTTATGCTTTGCTTTTCATAGTTGCTTATTTCATTTGACATCTGTTTTCCAGCTGTGTTGCAGCATTGCTTTTATAAAATAAAATGCATTTGCTAATGTGAACACTTTCTGTCAACAGATCTATTAAATAATTATTTTATGATCCACATTCTTTAAAAAAGGAGCACTTGGAAAGGAAAGAACAATAAGAAGGAACTAGTAACTGCATTTATAATTTTCTTTTCAAGTAATTGGTAACTTTTTGGTAGAATAACTTCTTGTGGTGCACCACTTTAATTACATAGACATTAAGATGTGAATATACATTTCCCTTATCTGCATTGTTGTTTAGTGTAATATTTTTTCTGCTTGCGCAATGTCATGTTTAGGTATAAGTTGCTGCTGTTTGCCAGGCATAGTGTTATTGAATTTGACTTTTGCACATTTATGCTGCTAGCTTTGCCAATCTGTATTTTTTGTCATTGCTGCTTGTGTTAATTGTTTTATGTGCTGCTGCATTGCCTCGTCCCTTAGTTTAATATCTGAGCTCAGTAGATTTAAGTTAGCTTAAGAGGGGGTAGACTATATAAGAAACTGATTATGGACAATATGAAAAAGATTTGGGCCAAAATGAGTATTGTACACTGAGAAATAATTATATTGAAAGAAATATGAATAGAATACAGAAAGCAGGTATAGATAGGACTTTTTGGGAATAATGACGAATGAAGGGAGATCTCCGAGAAATAAAGAAAGTTTTGTTTGCAAAATACTGCAGTACAACAAACCCTGTCCTTTCCTTTTGTATTATTCCGCTATATGTTTATGTACCCTTGTGTATTTGTCTTTTTCCTGTCTTTATGTGTTTAGCTAATAAGATTTATGTTGTAGAATTTTTCAAATACCATGTTATTTTCTTTGTAAAGATGTTTATACATTATTTATTCTGTTTAATGCTCATGTGTGAAGTTGATGTTTCAAAAGTTATTGTGATCTTTTATGTATGTACTCATGTCATAATTCCACTGATGTCTATGTTAGTTCGATTCTTTTGTAAAGCCTGTACTACAAATGTTATCTATATTGTTATGTTTTTAATGATGTATTTTGTACCTTTATTGTATTCTTATGTTCTACAATTGTAATTGTCACCAGTTCATGATATTATTAACTTGTTCGTTACATTTCACTGCACACGTTTCTGTTGGTCATAGTATATGGACAATATGTGAGAAGTAGGGACTGTTAGTGTTTGCACGTGTGTTAATAACTCAGCAAGGGACTGGATAACAGCATTGCTGGTTCTAAGGACAATTTCAAAAACTTTGTGAGTGCACAAGTGGTGGTTTATGGACTTGCTATATTATCCGCAAGACTCTTCAATGGTGATTGTGCACCTGCACAGTCTCGACAGATGGCTGCTGGCTATCTCTCCAAGGACTACAGTGGGTCTGCATCTTTGATGACCCACCAATACCGTAATCTCTACAAGGACTACAGTGGGTCTGCACCTCTGGTGGCCCACCAATACCACAATCTCTACCAGGACTACAGTGGGTCTGCTCTGTGATGACCTACCTACCAATATTCTTCAAAACGTCGAATGACTCTGCTGTGGGTTTGCTATGTTGTGGCCCATTACCTGTCTGCATGTCAAGAGTCAGCACTGTCTTTCCGTTGGAAGGACAACACTACTTCTTCAAGACTGCATGGAAATCCACTACTTCCGTGTGTATTTTCTTCTACTGCTCAGACTTTGAGAAAAGATATGGCAGTTTCACTGTGATGAACAATGTGGACTGTCTTTATGGACTGTGAGAAATTTTTAGCTTTTGACCAACAATGTATCAATAAGTGTGTGCATTTTATATCTTTGTTACTGTAATTGTGAAAAATTTTTGTCAAATCTGTATTGGCCAGTGCCCAACACCATTTGTAAAAATTTTTGTGGGGAGCATGGGGGCTATGTAAGTAGGCTGTTTATGTTTTCTTATTGGCAACGTTACGTAGCGCTCAATATGAAAATCACTGGCTGTGCTGTGTGCAGTCTGTCGCTAGTTTGCATTGTTGTAATACTCGCCATTGTAGTGTTAGGCAGCTGGATGTGAACAGCGCGTAGCGTTGCGCAGTTGGAGGTGAGCCGCCAGCAGTGGTGGATGTGGGGAGAGAGATGGCGGAGATTTGTAATGAACTGATATATATATTATGACTTGTGATGATATTAAGGTAAATACATTGTTTGTTCTCTATTAATATCTTTCATTTGCTAACTATCCCTATCAGTAGTTAGTGCCTGCCATAGTTTGAATCTTTTATTTAGCTGGCAGTAGTGGCGCTTGCTGTATTGCAGTAGCTTGAGCAGCGAAGATTTTTGTGAGGTAAGTGATTTGTGAAAGGTATAGTTTAATGTTAGTCAGGGCCATTCTTTTGTAGGGAATTTTGAAAGTCAGATTGCGTTGCGCTAACAAAATATTGTGTGTCAGTTTAAGCACAGTCCCGTGTATAATTGTTTAAAGGGGACGTTTCATCTTGATTTTTCTTTAGCCTTGCTTCCATTATTAGCCGTAACGTCAGAATTGCCTCTCTCGTCCCTTTACTCTTCATAAAGCCAAACTGATCGTCACCTAGCGCATTTTCAATTTTCTTTTCCATTCTTCTGTATATTATTCTTGTAAGCAGCTTCGATGCATGAGCTGTTAAGTTGATTGTGCGATAATTCTCGCACTTGTCAGCTCTTGCCGTCTTCGGAATTGTGTGGATGATGCTTTTCCGAAAGTCAGATGGTATGTCGCCAGACTCATATATTCTACACGCCAACGTGAATAGTCGTTTTGTTGCCACTTCCCCCAATGATTTTAGAAATTCTGATGGAATTTTATCTATCCCTTCTGCCTTATTTGACCGTAAGTCCTCCAAAGCTCTTTTAAATTCCGATTCTAATACTGGATCACCTATCTCTTCTAAATCGACTCCTGTTTCTTCTTCTATCACATCAGACAAATCTTCACCCTCATAGACATCTGACATCTTACAATACTTTAAACTTAAAAACACTGGACGTCAATGAATTCTACTAATTTGGCTTTCGCTGAAGCATCAATGTCTGGTACCACTTTCATAGCAGTGCTAATTTTAAGATAAGCTTTAATGATGCAGTGTGTGAGTGAACCTCCGTGGGTAGATTTCCTTCTCATCAACGCGATAAAAACTTGCTCAAACAACTATGAAGGTCCAGACATCGACATAACGGTAGCTGCAAACTTATGGAGTGGAAATTTATGTTGAGGGAAATTTTTCTATGAGTCTACAAGGCTTGTGGTATTTTATTACAAAATTTGTTACACAACTGCCTGTCAAACTGTAGGTCTGTAGCTAGGTTGTTGGCATGTCTGTCCTTCAGTTTAAGTCCCTTACTGGGCCATAATGCAGCTTTTCGTCGATTCAAAAAGATCTGCTTTCCACATTACTCTGAAGACAGCTCTCAGACTGCACTTCCTCTGCTCTACTTAATGACGTCTCACTGTCCCGTTTTACAGTGAGTGCTAACTGCACAGGCAGTGATACAGTGTAAGCGCTCGTGTCCCCTAGCCATGTCCTGAACAAACCTGCTATGAAGTGTGTGGATGAGGATTCTCTCATTGTATTCCTGATGCGTGGACTATATATAAACCATTGATTATGTTGTGTCTAGACAAGACAGCCTAGACACAATGAGAGGAAGCCGAAAGGCACGCGCTAAGTTAAAGCAGGGTGCGTGAGGTCTGAAACAGGATACGTTATGAATGCTATAAGGAAAAGTACGTAGCTTCTGGAATACTTAACTTTAATCCATCCTTTTGGTACATCTGGAGATTGTGGCGATACAAGTGAGACTCTTTAGATACATGCAATGTTACTAATTGCGCCTTGCTAGGTCGTAGCCATTGACTTAGCTGAAGGCTATTCTAACTATCGGCTCGGCAAAGGAGCGAGGCTTCGTCAGTATAGTCGCTAGCTACGTCGTCCGTACAACTAGGGCGAGTGCTAGTCAGTATCTCGAGACCTGCCTTGTGGTGGCGCTCGGTCTGCGATCACACAGTGGCGACACGCGGTTCCGACATGTACTAATGGACCGCGGCCGATTTAAAGCTACCACCTAGCAAGTGTGGTGTCGGGCGGTGACACCACAGATTACATGATTTGAAGAAACTAGCCTCTCAAAGAATGTCCAGCTGACACTTCTGAAAAATAAGTCCATGTTTGCTAGAGATATTGATAGGTTTCAGTTTCAGCTGATCATTAAGTGTATATAATTGTTTTATTTATGGAGTAAAAGTCATTTTATTTGCGAATAATGTCTGTATTGGGTTTTAAAGTACAGAGATGAGGTATTAAGATTCGTAGTAGCGTTTTGCAGAAACGTCCTGGATCGATGTGATGCATTCACAGCTTTATCCTCCGGTGCCATTGAGAAGGAAGCAAATTTCGGCTAACGAGTACCGGTGACGTCCTGCAGGCGACATCTGTTCAGGGCTACATGTATATCGAAGCTACAGATCATATATAAACCTAGAGAAAGATGTCTGTGTTACCCAGTCTTGTGAAAGTTACTAGTGTTCCTCCAGTCTGTGCCAAAGGCATTTATGGGCATCTATATCGCCATTCATAATGCATGAAATTGCTCGCCAAGATACATCTTTACATCAAACACATCTTATTCAGCAAGACACACAGATTAAAAGATGGTTTGGCTTGTGACACTAAGAACTCGTAATTGTTTGATTATGCAGTGTGTTTCAAATTCTTTACATCAGACGTCAAGGGATGATAGATCACATCATGAGAAACCCCTTTTGTTCGAGAAAAAGTGTTCACTGGCGCTTCCTGGCGACGCCAGGCCCTGGGACGATGAAATTTCACCGAACTAGCAAGGTGTACTAACCACGTGTGCTGCATACTATCTACCCCAGGAAACTGATAGTGTGATTTTCAACAAGAGAGGCTTAAGAATGGGTATCTTGAAATGGAGAAACATACTTTAGAAGTGAATAAGGGACAGTAATTTTGCTGGGCGTACCCACTTCCACAAAGAGCACGTGACTGGACTATAGGCAGTTATGTTCACCCAGGACCTAGAAACGACGGAGAGGCTCCGTCCCCGCTGCAGCCGCAGTGGTCCACAACCCCACGACGACTATCGCAGTCCACTTCACCCATCCGCCATCCCACACCGAACAACTCTTTCAGGGTTATTGTGCCGTTCGGCCTCCGGTGGACACCTCCACCCCTCTCCCCCCCCCCCCCCCCCCCCAAGGAACGTCTCACACCAGACGAGTGTAACCCATATTTTTGCGTGGTAGAGTAACGGTGGTGTACGCGTACGTGGAGAACTTGTTTGCGCAGCAATCGCCGACATAGTGTAGCTGAGGCGGAATAAGGGGAACCAGCTCGCATTCGCCGAGGCAGATGGAAAACCGCCTAAAAACCATCCACAGACTGGCCGGCTCACCGAACCTCGACACAAATCCGCCGGGTGGATTCGTGCCGGGGACCGGCGCTCCTTCCCGCCCGGAGAGCAGTGCGTTACACCGCACGGCCAACCAGGCGGGCTAATTTGATTATAGGCAGTACACAAGGCATGTGCGCGTCGCCCGTTGCCTACACCCTGCTTCCTCTTCGGGGCTTAACAAAATGGTACAAAAGGACTCCTAGAGTTGTCAGGAAGCGGCTGCGTATAACTTGTTTCTAACGAAAGTCGTTCCCCATGACACGATTTATTACCCCTTGACCTTTAATTATAGTTGGAAAGCTACCGAAGGCTTCTGTAGACTACCGCAACTAAGCGTAGTTTCGTTAGTTTTCCTAGTAGCTTTGGTAAGTTAGGGTCGGACTCGCACTATCTGTATATTGTCTCATAACGATCGCTTTCTTTACATATACGGACAGTGTCTTACTAGACTCTCCTAAAAACCGGAAGTCGTGAACCGTCTACAAACTGAATGAGGATATATAAAAGGCTGGGTAACCTACGGAACATTTTTGTCCTACTTATTTATCCTCCTGTCTGGTACTTAATAATAATTAGTATTTATAGCAAAACCGAAACTGCGAATGCTTAGTTGGGGTTTTGTTAAAAAAAATGCTAATTTCTAATGGACTAACAGTGAACGATGTGGGATTCTAACTACGTGCAAAACAAACAAAAGAAAGTCGTCAGCTCTCATTTTCTCTTTTACACATTCATTTATGTTTCTTTCCCTACCAATTCTACCAATACTACTGGTAATCCTACCATCTGCTACGTCATTTCTGTGGTGTTCCTAAACTATCAAACCGTATTTAGGGTCGAGCACGACTCTAAGTTTGATGTAAAGACTTTGGAACGTTCTGCATATCTTTCGATCAGTAAAACTGTTTGTATTTAGGTTTCGGGTGTAGGTGTAATTTTGTCATGTAGTGCATCTAGGGCTTATAAAACGTTAGCACGTAATCAACTATCTTGTTGATTGCACGGTTTTAATTCTTGGACGATAAATCACACCAAAATGGAAGAGTTTTTTAATGTCAACACCTAATTGAGAAAAAGTGACTGAAAAACGGAAAACAAAGAATAGTAGAGTATTGATGGTCTGAATTTGATTTTCAGTAGCTATAAGTAATGTAATACATATACGTAACGTATTTTATACGGAAGTTTCTGGTACCACATTACAGCAATGAAAATAAATGTACGTCATCGCCTGTACTATGGTCACATCGAACAACCATAAATGCTCTGTAAACCCATTTACGGCCAGTGCTGCTCGTACAGGAGCCATCGGCTACAAACCTATTAACATATAGTAAATTCCACCAATACCCACCACATAAATTGTCTTCAATCTGTGTTCCGTAGAAACCGGAGGGATTGTGAAGGTCCTTGACTGCAACTGTGGGTAATGACACACTGCCTTAAGCTCGGTCTTAAGAATGATAAGGTTTTGGACAACACGTATTCTAATGTTTTGTTTACATACACGTCAGTTGCTGGTAAGTGTAGCTTGTAGCTCGACGGAAAATCCGTTACTAAGGGGTAATAGTTTTTGCTATTTTAATCTGCTTAGCTTGCAAAGTAATTGATGTTTGAATTTGTAACTTACCATTACTAAAAGGAAATATTCCCAGGTGTAAATAAACGATCTTGCTAAAACTTAGCGGGTATGTACAAGTATGTACAAGGTTCAAAATAATGCAATACTTTTCTTTGTTTCCCCCAATTTCACTTTTACTGGGTAAAGCACACCCTGAAAGGTAGTTTGGGATATAAAGTTTAGAGGTAAGATCTTAGAAACCATGAATTATATAGAACTCGTTTCACGTAAAAGTTGAAATGTAGTTAACGTTTTTGAAAGTTGTATAATTATCTTCCGCAACAATGTAAAATTTTGCAAGGTATCCCACCATCATCTATTAATTTTGAAAAATGAAAACTCTTGTTAAAACATAAATTAAAGAATCTTTCACACCACATTTATTATCCATGTGTAATAAAGCTGCTACCTGAAATATGATTTTTGGGAAACAAGCTGTACATGATGTCCTGTCCGAGCACTTTCGACATAAACAAAAACTAGAAAAAACCGCTGTGCAAACAGTCTTTGAAGGCACAACAGTGCCGACTGGTCGCCGTATCGTCCTCAGCCCTTAGGTGTCACTGTATGCAAAATGGAGGGCATGTGGTCAGCAGACTGCTCTCCCTCCTATCGTCAGTTTTTGAGACCGGTTCGGGTACCTCTCAATCAGGTAGCCGTGCAATTGGCCTCACAAGGGCTGAGTGCACCACACTTTCAAATGGCACTCGGCAGTCCCGGATGGTGACCCATCCAAGTGCTAGCCAAGCCCGACAGCACTTAACTTCAGTGATCTGGTGGGAACCAGTGTTACCACTGTGGCAAGGCTGTTAGCATTTTCAACATATCTAGTTAAAATACCTAAAAGTTCATTATTCATCTAATTGTTTGCTTTACTTATATTTGTTTTCTGACATAAATTTTTATTTTCATTTTAAATTCATGTTTGTTTTGTTTTTCAGTTTACCATTTCACGTAAGTACATTTTATTAATTCAAAATAATAAGTAACTCATTATTACGATACAAAACCATTACAATAATGATTACCTGGAAAGAAAAGCTTGAGACATAACTTTTTTAACATCACATACATAAAATGAAGGGATTTTCTTCACATAATACACACGACGGACAACGCAATGTAAAACAAAATTCAGCAGGATTCGCTAATTGATGCAGGCGATGCTTTAAATATCCTGATCTGTATCGGACATATTTTCGTACACTGGAAAACTTTGATGAAGAGAATTGATTACATACTAGTGACTGCAGTTTGAATAAATCGTTTCACAAGTGGGACATCATAATCATTTAATGTAACTAAATCTTAAAATCTTCTCACAAAGTTCTTCCAAAATCAAATGAAAAAATTGCTTCTCCTCAGGAACGACTGACAAAACGATTCTTTCCCACTGACGAAACCAAAAATCTAACAATGAGACGGATTTATCTCCCGCACTGGGAAAGAAAACTTCTGTCAGATATCTTTTGACGTTGTCAAACGTTATTTTACCAGATTTCGATGCCACCACAATAGCATATGGGGCTTGAAAAAGAGATTTTCGAATTCTCGGTCCAAACTCTCCATCAGTTTCTCTTAAAACTATGAAAACGGGTAGTCAGCGTGAAAGAACGTTTTTGAACATTGTTCCCGAGGACATGGAACTTCTTCATCTTGTGATTCCAAACGGCTCTACGGTACAGATACAGGCACTGGACGTATACCTCTGCAGACATTAAAAGAAATTTTTGAGCGGTTCTAGGCGCTACAGTCTGGAACCGGGCGACCGCTACGATCACAGGTTCGAATACTGCCTCGGGCATGGATGTGTGTGATGTCCTTAGGTTAGTTAGGCTTGGGTAGTTCTAAGTTCTAGGGGACTGATGACCTCAGAAGTTAAGTCCCATAGTGCTCAGAGCCATTTGAACCATTTTTTTGAAAAGATTTTAAAATCTAGTGCTGCTGAATGAATATGAAGTCAGTCACCACTTGAGAAACAATATAATCAAGCTGCAGTCACTAGGACATACACAGTTCTCTTCGCCAAGGTTTTCCAATGTACTAAAATATGTATGATACAAATCAGGATACTCGGAGTATCGTTCACCACAATTGGCGAATCCTGCTGAATTTCTTTTATATTTAGCTGTTCTACGTATTTATTACGTGAAGAATTTTCGTTTATTTTATGTACATGGTGTAAAATAAGTTAGGATTTAAGTTTTTGTTTCTAGATAATTATGTTGTAATGAATTTGTATCTATCGTAATAATGGGTTATTTATTATTTTAAAGCAACAAAATACACTTATGTAAAATGGTAAACTAAGAACCAAAAAAGAGCACGAATCTGAAACGTGACGAAAATAATTTAAAACATAAAAACAAAAATAAGTAAAACAGATAGAAGAATAATAACGATTAGCTATTTTAATTAGGTATGTTGAAATATTCCTATAACACGGTACCTACAGCTTACTTTCCAAAAATGATATATCAGAAAACAGCTTTATTACGCATGGATGAATGTGGCGTGAAAGATTCTTCAAGTTTTGTTGTGACAGAAGTTTTCAATTTTCAAACTAATTGATGTTTGTGGAGTACTTTGCAGAACTTCAGATTATTACGAAAGTTGATTATACAGTTTTCAAGAACGTTAATTACATTTCAGCTTTTATATGAAACACATTTTTATAATACATGGTTTCGACGACGTTCCCTCTAAACTTAATATCCCAAACTACCTTTCCGGGTGTGAAACTGGACAAAAACAAAAAACGTACTTATTGAATTATTTAGACCCCCCTACATACCTTCTAACTTCCATAAAGGTCGTTTATTTACACCTGTAATGTCCCTTTGTGAGTCGTTTTACAAATTTAAGCACAAGCCGTACTGTGCAGAATTTAATGAATATATATTGTGACCCCGCCGTTTAGTGTCCTAAAACACCAATCACAATACATCACAGTTCAGCAGAACCACCTTCTCGCATCATTACGGTAAAGCGTTCTGTGACATAGCCAATGTCCACTAATGTTCATGGATTTTTAGATCTGAATGTCTTGGAGGACTAGCGACATTTAGCCCACAAAACATTCGAGAACAAGGGATTTTTTTGTTTTTGCCAGCATAGATTGACTACAGGCATAAATATCGATCCCACAGTCGTCCACCGCATCTGAATAAGTCTAATGGTACTGAGGTTTGCATGGGTCTAGGGAAAATAACTCTTGTAAACACAGACCGCTTGTTTCATACACAGCTTTGCTGATAGTAATTTGGGGTGATTACGTAGATTCCATCTTCCTAGATTTGCGAAACACTTTCAGCATTGAAACCACATTATTACCTCATCACCGAGTTACGGATGTACGGAGTATCTTCAGAAAATATGATCTATTTGAGGAAATTTTGGGTAATAGTAGATGGTGAATGTTCAGAAGAGATGAAAGTCACGTTGGGTCTCCCCCACAGACACATAACAGGACAGGTAATACTCTCCACGTACATAAACTATTTACCATACAGGGTCAGCAACAGTCTCAGATTGTTCACTGACGATTCTGTTGCGTATAGGAATATACCGTCATTTAATGATCACAAGAAATACAAAACGACATAGACAGTATTTAAATTTACTGTACTGAATGGCAGCTCTCTGCAAATGCTAATAAACGCAAGAAAATTTTCATAGCAAAAAGGAAGAACCAAATAATAACGATTACAAGATTGGCGATAAACTTCAGGAACCTGTCACCATTGGTTAAATAACTATGGGCCATACTAAGAACTACTCCGTCTCCATAGCTGAGTGGTCAGCGCGGCTGACTGTTTTGTGGAGGACCCGGATTCAATTCCCGGTACTGCCAGGGGATTATCCTTGGTGGGAGAACTGTAACGGGGTGCACTAAACCTCGTGATGCCAAGTGAGGATCTACTTGACTAGTGATGCGAAAACCGACTGGTTTGAACAACCGACTGGTCGGTCGATTGTTCTTTCGTTTAGTCGGTTTTATCAGTTGAATGAAACAACAACGAAATGACACTGGTATCTATAGCCATGTCAGTCAGTTACACGAATCTTTTTAACTAACTCTCCGGGTTTTCGTGGTTTCATTTAATGTGAGATAACCTACTGGTGCGTCTCTTAGAGACACGCCGCCCACTGCAGGCAGCAAAGGCGGCGCGGCTTTTGTAAAGCACGCTTTCCACTGATGCACGACACACTGCATGCAGCGGTGGCACGGGACTGAACATCAGCTGGAGCAGGCCTCTGTCCCGTTGCCCGAGCCGTACAGTCTCTTTCTTCACCTGCACCTGCCTGAGTCGTCTCCTCGGGACCCTTGGATTCGGCGCGGTACCTTGCAGGCTCGCTTCATTGTGTGAACGGCAAGGCGCACAAGCCGGCTGATCCCGCAGTCTTCCTCAAACGACTGAAAAGAAACTGTTCTGTAACAAGAAAAATTGATTATACTGAAACATATAGCATAATTCGTCAGATTCATGACGAACTACCTATCATTTCATTAAGGGTCATAGTTACTGAGACATTTCGAGATTAGGTATAAACTACTAGAAGAAATCCTTAAAATTTGCATTGAAAAATAGGGGTCGCTATGAATTTGCGTTTGGTGCATGTTAGGTTACATATTGCTGCATATGAAATTGATACAGAATTCTTCTTTTAACTTTGAAGGATGTCTGCCTCCACTCTTGAGAAAATTGAATGTATGTCTTTACATACTCTTACTTGGAGCACGCTAAAAAAGCTGGCTAGTGCTCAGTGGCGCTATTTCCTCCTCTTCGATGAGATGGAAATGGAAATGCCTTGTGGCTAGGGCTTCCGGACGGGCAGACCGTTCGCCTGGTGCAAGTCTTTCGAGTTGACGCCACTTCGGCGGCGATTTATGCGTCTATGGGGATGAAATGACGGTGATAAGGACAACAAAACGCCCAGTCCCTGCTAGGAGAAAATATCCGACCCAGCCGGGAATCGAACCCGCGCCGTTTGGTATGACATTTCGTCGCGCTGACCACTCAGCTGCCAGGGGCGGACTTCGGTGTGATTACATGCCGTTATGTTTTCAGTCCTCATGTAATTATGATATGGAGATGTAGCTGTCACAATTCTATGTAATCTCTAGTTTACACTCAAAAGGTAGTTTAACCAGACGAAATATGGAACTCAATATGCCAAATGCACACTCCGCAGTTGGACGAGCACGAGAAAGACTGTAGTTAAAAATTTTGTCTTTGTTATTAGGAGTAACTCTCCATTTGGGGTAGGGTAGCATTAGGTCTTATTAATAACGGAAATGTCTTATCACTTAAGAAACCATAAAGGGGTGCTAGTACCGAACCAGTGTCAGAATCTGTGTAAGTAACTGCAGGGATCTGTGTTCACTGCATAGTCAGACACACAGTGAACTTCGCAGGGCGCTCTGCGCTTCGCGAACACTGAGCCTGTACTGAGCTCTGACGCGCCTCGGCTGCAGGCAGTGCAGTGTGGGCTGACCTGCAGGAACTCTGTTACTCTACCAGGTTCCTGCTCTGCCTCTATTTGCGTGCAGACTACGGCGAGACAAACAGTTATGTGAACTGTGTGAATGTTTTACTCAGTCGCTGGGTTTGAGTGATTGAGTTCACTTATTTTTTCAGCCTTCTTCGGCCCCGGGGTGGCGACGTCATTTGTAACCGTGAGTGTGGTACCGCCGCCGGCAGACTCCGGCAGCCAGGATGGCATCCGACGCAAGAAGTGGCGTAGCCGCCGGGGAAGTGCGAACTGCTGAGGCATGCGGCACGCGCTAGCTTGCCACCTCCTCGCGACGGATGGAGTCCTGGTAGAGAGGCTGCTGACGTCGAACGCACGGCACACACGCACCGCCTCCACTATCATTTTTAATTAATTAATTAATCAATGGACACCATCACACCGTTTCAGTAAAACGAAATACAACCAGTGGCTAAAATGTGGCAATGTTCTTTTCTTCCTCACGCGCCCCTAACGAAACTTCTGCTCAGTTTTGTACCTGTTGAGCGCATCCAAAGCACCTTAAATCCACAGCAATGTGTTAATCAGTTTTAAAAAATGGCTCTGAGCACTATGGGACTTAACATCTGTGGTCATCAGTCCCATAGAACTTAGAACTACTTAAACCTAACCAACCTAAAGACAACACACACATCCATGCCCTAGGCAGGATTCGAACCTGCGACCGTAGCAGTCGCGCGGTTCCGGACTGAGCGCCTATAACCGCTAGACAACCGCGGCCGGCGTAAAGAGTTTTAAATGATAAAAAGAAGAGTTTACCTATTCAGTATATAATTAATAACATACGTATAACGCTTATTTTAACTTTCGTGTACTCCCCACGCTGTCTTCACATAGTCAAGGGGAAGGGCTACATACCAATTCAGAAGAATTAGTGGATAGAATAGCTCAGTGAAATAAAGTAGTAAAGAGTGGTTTCAGTTGAATGAGCGAATAAAGTACATGGTCCAGGCAACAGAAACTGTAAACTGGTTTCACCCGAAAAGAAAGAAGGGACAACTCGGTCAATACGCGAAACTATGTCGACTGTTTTCATTCGTTTGCTCCCACTAAGTGGTATCACTTGAAAGAAATGAATTAATCCAATCGATAACAAGTTTGTTTGTGTGGCCATCTTCCGCAGCTAGAATATAAATACTTGTTTTTTAAATAAAACTGCCTTTTCCTGCTGCTAGTTACGTTATTTATCCCATACGCGTTTCGCCTTCTCCTGTTCTAAGGCATCATCAGTGGGATCTAAAACTATACAGTTTTGTTACTTATAGATTATCAAACAGTTCACTTCGCGATTTTTTGTAACAAAAAGTAATTATTTACAATTTGCTGATCTGCGTTTCCTCAGATCTGGTCTGTTGGTCGCACTACCTCCAGACCAGACGTGAGGAAACGCAGATCAGAAAATCGTAAGTAATTACTTTTTTTACAAAAAGTCGCGAAGTGAACTGTGTGATAATCTATAACTGCGTCTTAAAAACCACTTAACGATGTGTATAGGTATTCTACAAGAGAAATGTATCTCCGGTACTGTGAATAGTATGAGAAAATACTAGCTCCGCGGAAATTTCATAGCTTTTGCCTCCAGCAATTTGATTTTTAGATTAGCGGAAAAAACAAAAATGAAAATAGTTTTACCGGAGTGATTCCGGGTTGAAAGGTGTAAGAATAGACACGTGGTCAAGTGTGATTGGTATTACATTGAGGCAGATCAGGACCTTTACGATAAAACGGAACATAGGAGTCCAACCGTCCTTTGGTTTATTAGCACAACGGGCAAAAAATTAGTCACTTCCGGGCGAGATTACGCTAATATCGTGTGACACCGTCGCCAGCCTTGATGAAGGTCTCAGCTCAGAGAGGAAGAGAGTCCACAAGTTTCTTCAAGTATGCTATATTCAGCTTGTAAGTGAGCTGTTTTTTTTTTTGAAATTTGGTTTGCTAGTCTAAGTAAAACCCAACATGCCCTGGTTTGAAGAAGCTATGTTTTACAATAGTAATGATCCAGGTCATTAATTAGTCTGATTGTAACATGACGAGCGAAAGTTAATTGAGCAGAACACACTTAACATCACTCTCCCAAAGCTAGAATGTTAAGGTGCTGTTCATACTGACTTATTCTGGATGTGAAAAGAAAGTACCATTTCATTTGTATAACACTGACGGCCGGTAAGTGTAACATTATGTGTTGTTAGAAATGGTGTTTTGTTGTAAACCAACTACAGTTTTACTCATACACGTTGATGTGCTCATAGTTTACTACAATAGTATTAATACCAACCTGTTGTTCACAAAAGTTAATAATTAATGAACAGATACAAA
The DNA here is from genome assembly GCF_023864345.2 of Schistocerca serialis cubense. Classification (NCBI taxonomy): domain Eukaryota; kingdom Metazoa; phylum Arthropoda; class Insecta; order Orthoptera; family Acrididae; genus Schistocerca; species Schistocerca serialis. The sequence continues at coordinate 463,846,606 of NC_064640.1, read as the reverse complement.
CACAAAATAAAAAGGTAAAGAAACGTAATTTACGGCTCATAACAATATTTGATTGTCGTCAGCTGCTCATAATTTCTAACTTTCGACCGTAATATTTACTTTTACCTGTTACTGAAGAGAAGCTTCATGAGAAATTCGAATTTCAAGTACAAAGGAGTAAATAAATACGATATGTGTGGGTCAGAACGTAGTATTCCTTCTTACCTGGTATATCACTGAGGCCACAATTACCTCTAACTGTGTTTTGAGATTTTAATTGCACTTCGTACCTTATGTAAGCACGTTAGACCGTATTAGCAATAGGCAAATCACAATTCAAGGCGAGAATGACAAATATGTTTGTCATTTCCGAAGATATATTTGTTTAGGAAAGTCAACCCGTACGATGGACAGAGAGAAGTGAACACCGCAGGGGTCATGGCTAATATCTGTGTCAATACTATATACAAACTCTCCAGTTACTAAGTACTTTAAAACAAATAACATGGTATTTGTAATAACATAATATGAAAAGGGTATGATTAATAAGTTAGCTTCGTAAAATATAGGTATGAAGGTGGACATCCATGATGCCCTTTTGCCTGTTGTAGGTAAAAGTGTCTTTTATATTAAAATTTTCTACAAATAGTAAGTTTTAGCGCAAAATCGGTATGCAATGTCAGAAGCCGGTTAAAAAACTTTTTCAACGATACCTCAATAAGCCATGCACTATTAGTATGTGCTGAGACAAAAGTGATATTTGCTTGAGAAATTATATATATGATTTTGAGATTGGTGCATGTTTTAAAAGAAACTATTATATATGAAATGTATTTTTATTGCTATTCTACAATGCATGGCGGCATGTTTTACTGTTTTCTATTGCTTAAGTGCTAATTCTAGGCATCCTTCGCTTGTAACGAACTCGACTAATAATGTCGGATCTTATTTTATTTCTCTGTAAATGTCGGTTGTGAAGATTTCTTCTAAAGGCAGTTCTATTATATATCTTGTATGACGTAATCAGTTAATACTAAATGAACTATATTATGTCATCGTTACATCAAGAAAGATTAATGAATTATTCCTACGTCGGGAGCCGTCATCTATGTCACTTTAAAGCACACTGTGTCCCTTTACGTACCGTTTGTGTAATTTTTTCCGCTATGACGACTTGGTGCATACTAATTTGATGTTAAGTTACCTTTGTTAATCCTAACGTTATACAAACGTGGGATCCTATTACATTAATTCAAACTGATGTCTTGCATTGCGGATTGTCATCTGGTGATACCTGTCCCTTAGCGTTTACGTTGTACTCTAGATCAAGTCGTCAGTTACTCTGTCACAGCCAAAATAACATGAAACGATGAAACTACATTATGTGGCATGTATCTGTTTTGTTCATGCCATAAAAATTCTAAGTTGTACATACATTATGGTTTATTATCTGGTATGTTATTGTAATGACTTGGCTTGCTTATGTATGTTCTTATTTAATTTTACTTATTAAATGTATTCATTATTGTATTTTGACTCTGGACTGCATCCATATGAACAGAATTTCATAAGATTTCTTATCTTACAACACTTTTATGTTCTTCTTGTGAAAGAGTGGTTTATATCATTACATGATATAACTACCAGTGCCTGGTTTTATGGACGCGTTATTTTATTGCCATAAAGTTTCTGTGTATGCCCTACTGTGTTTTTATATTGCTTCAAGCATGTATCCTAGACGTATTTTCTATTATAGATGTGAAGATGGCAATATATATTGCCGAAACTAGTAATCAACTAATGTGTTACCAGAGCGATCTCAGTACATAAATAAAAGTGTCCATAAGAAGACTACAGTATAAAAATATGAAGTACAGAATCCGTAGAGTGAACACAAGTGAATCAGAAAATCAGTTATAAATATTCCAGTAACAGTAAATATGTGTTAGCAATGCGACTTTAGGCAGTTGCGGCCCAATGAGGAGTTGCGGCCCGATGAGGATGTCAATCCCGTTTTCGTGATTGTAACAGTCAAATGCTGCGCAGGGTGGCTGCATGGTTAGAGGCGCCATGTCATGGACTGAGCGGCTACTCCCACCAGAGGTTGGAGTCCACCCTCGGCCATGGGTGTGTGTATTGTTCTTAATATAAGTTAGTTTAAGTAGTGTGTTCGTGTAAGGACCGATGACCTCAGCAGTTTGGTCCCCTTGGAATTCACACACATTTTTGAACAGTCAAATATGACCTACCTTATTTTCCGTTAAATTCTTACCGTAGAACGGAAATAAGTAATTTTTAGAATAGGAGATGCGACATGAAAATAAGCAAATGCTTCAGTTACCGGAGATAATTTTGTGTTCCGCAACACGCGGTCATGTAATGGCGGCAAAGGCAAGGTTATGCCATTACACTTAGGTGTCAAGTAGGTGACCACGATCGTTTAAATGTGAGAAAATATCTGAGTTACACGTTGTATAATTAATTCAAAATTCAGATGAACAGAGTAACATGTGACGTTTTAGCGGCATAACAACACGTGGCAGATAGGACAGATATGCCAAAATCTTATGAAAGGAATTCTATATATATGTAGCATGTAAATCGTTCATAAGCTCAAATGAATGGGACAGTGAATGAGTTGACTGAACTACTTTTCTGATTAAATGACTGAATGAGTAATCTATACTACTTATCTCATAAGACAGAGGCTTAGCAACGATATTTGGAACATAATTTCATGCGTAGTGTGCATGACACCTCCGTTGCGTAAATCGGTGAAAATTTATCTACTAGATGCATATACCTCAGGAACACTTAACAATCTCACTTTCCCGATTGGTAATACCTGTGGATAACCTCAATAACATAAAACACCTCAAACAGCAAAAGAAGCAATCGGCTCCAATAAACACACAATGACTAGCACACGAAAGCTCTTATTCAAAACTTAACATTGAGTTCCTCACTCGGCGGGTGACGATGAGAGTGGGTCACTGAACCAGAACAAAACACAACACTTTCCATGAGCTTTAAACTAACCAAACTGTTTGGAATCGATTCTTGATACAGAATACCATACTTGCATTATTGTAGCAATTAATTTTTCAGGAAATCCATACAAATTGTAAAAATGTATATATGTATGTGTCTGTGTGTATGTTCCACATCTCCTCCTAAACTAGAGAACCTATTTCAACTAAACTTGGTACACATATCCGTTACTGTCAGGCAACAATCGCTGTGGGAGTAAGAACCACCTGCCGGCCGCGGTGGTCTCGCGGTTCTAGGCGCTCAGTCCGGAACCGCGCGACTGCTACGGTCGCAGGTTCGAATCCTGCCTCGGGCATGGACGTGTGTGATGTCCTTAGGTTAGTTAGGTTTAAGTAGTTTTAAGTTCTAGGGTACTGATGACCCCAGATGTTAAGTCCCATAGTGCTCAGAGCCATTTTTATGAACCACCTAAGTACCATAGTGCAGCAGATATGACGTCATAAACAATGAGATGCGTGAAAAACTGCCGCATAATGCTCGTTTAACAGCATTACTTCTGTGCTAGCACTTTTATTTTCAATCAATTTCGCAGGTGGTATCCACACATGCCCCTGAATGCTCCTACAATATTATATCATGATACCACACGTAGTTCAGGAGATATGACATCATAAACACTGGGTTGCGTGAAAAACTGCCTAATCATGTATGATGTTTAAATTTATTGAGAAATGAAATGATCGTGTGGCACTGTTGGCCGGGAGGTCCCATCCGGGAAGTTCGGCTGCCGGGTTGCAAGTCTTATTTCAGGTGATGCCGCAATAGGCGACTTGCGTGTCGGTCACGATGATGAAATGATGATGACAACACTACACGCAGTCCACGAGCTGAGAACATCTCCAAGCCGACCGGGAATCGAACCCGGGCCCGCAGCATGGTAGGCAAAAAAACATTACCACTCAGCTAAGCAGGGGCACCTAAATTTATGATTTCTTTGTTACTAAATCTGTTCGCGACATATTTCGCTGACGGTATCCACGTATGCCGCTGAACGTACTTGCACACATACATCACCCTAACACACATACTTCAATAGATATGACGTCATAAACACTGAGGTGCGTGAAAAAACACCACATCGCGAATGAAGTTTTAATACATTTTTCTTTACTTCTAATACACTCATACACTCCATTCAACTTAGGGAAATCCCTGACACTTGGGAAAGCTTTTACCAGCTTTCAACTGCGAAGAGCAAACGGCTGTATGTGAAACCGATAGGCGTCTATGCTGGGTGTTCGGAAATTTCCATTACAAACTTCTAGGACTTGCAGAGGAGAGTGAGTAGATAATATTTCGAAGGGGAACTCATGACCGGAAACATAGCGTTCCGTGCTACAACCATTTGAAAACATGTTGGTAACGCGACAACGTTTACCAGTAACTGATTAGTCATTAATCAGTTCATCACTTGTTTTGCAGTTCCTCTCATTAATAGCCAAAGAAATTGTTCGTGTACTCGTTGACTGGTTCTCTTCAGCGTGATGCGGCACGGCCTCTTCCAATTCGGGTATACGGCATCTCCCTGGAGCACCGCCGTCACGCATGCTGACGGTGAAGCCTCGAAGCCGTTGTGTATTTGTGGCGAGAAGCGTATGCGATAGACATGGACATTGTATAGAACGTTCTTGATAATAGCGAGGAGCAGCTCTTCTATTACACTAGTCAACAGTGGTTTTGGTACAGGCTAAGTACATATAAAATTTAATTCTTTAGTGTAATGTGACATAAAATGTGAAATCAGAAAGCGTTCATCACACCACGATTAAGAGTTATGACCTACAAGTTATATAACATAGTTCAATTTACTGTACAATTTTTAAGTGCTGTATGTTTAAAAGGACTGTGATAGAAGTTAGTGCAGTGACCTTTTATGTTCTTAACTTTAATATGAACTACTTTTTGAATGTAATATCCAACATTAGTGTATGTTACATTGTGTATTTAAATCCTCCAGTCACATAAGTCTTTGAATTTTTCTTTTCTTTTTCAGGAATTGATCTGGCTAAGTTCATTCGACGGAAAAGTGTTCCGTACGCATTTAAAATACAACATGAAGAAACCGGGTCGTGGATGTACAAACTATACCCACTCATTTTGTTATATATATTGTGAATTCACGACAAGGAAACAAAGACGACCAATTTCTAATTTACTGAAGACGTTGTATCATTTATACTTCAAATGCCAACTGGGAGATTAGGATAGAGATTGAGCACCTCATATAACTTGCACTAGGTGCAATTCTAAACTGACACAATGGCTGAAAGGAAAAAAAAGAGTACTTACCATTTGGCATACCAATGATCTGGAGAGTGCCTCATAATCATGTTGATGATTGCTACTTCTGTTTGACTAAAGTAACTTGCTTTTCATCAAAGAATAAGAAGAATATTAAGCATCCTAACCTACCCTCAGTAATTAGACCTGTTTCCCACGGTGAAAACCTGCCAGTTCCAACTCCTCCACTAGTGTGGAAGGAAGTTCCTTATTCTGATCGTGAATCAACAAACGCTGAGGAAGCACAATGTCAATCAAGTGAAGAGGAACACTTTCCAGAACAAAGACCACATTTAATTACACAAGCTGACTTCAATGACCTAGCTCGTGAATTATACTTATCCAAGGAGCGTGCAGAAATTTTATCATCACGTCTTAAGGAATGGTACTTACTTCATGAAGAAACAAAAATTACTCACTTTAGGCAACGAAAGAAATATCTGACGACATATTACCGGATGGTGGGCAACGTTTGTGCTTGTAGTGACGTAGTAAGATTAACGAAACAATACCATACGATATTGCTGAGTGGTGCTTATTTATTAAAGCTTCCAAGACAAGTCTGAAGGCTGTAATATGGTATAATGATAATACGTTTCCACCTGTACCTCTAGCGTACTCTGTGACGATGAAAGAGAACTACGTAAATTTGTCAGAGATACTTGAAGTTATTAATTATAAGGAAAAAAATATATGGTGATCTTAAGGTGATTGGTTTACTAACTGGTCTCCAAAGTGGTTTCACAAAGTATTGCTTTTTTTTTTTTGTCCTTGGGACAGCCGTGCTACAGATAAACATAATACAGTTAAGCAGCGGCCACCACAAGATAAAGTGGCTCCAGGGAGAAAAAATGTGAAATATGTACCTTTGGTCGATTCCCAGAATGTTTTCCTTCCCCCACTGCATATTAAGCTCGCCTTTATGAAGAATTTATTCAAGGGAATGGACACAAATGTTAATGGTTTCATGTATCTACGTGAAGTGTTCCCTGAATTAAATGACGACAGTTTAAAAGAGGGGATTTTTATTAGGCCGCAAATTAGAAAGTTAATGCATGATAAGAACTTCGAAGAAAAATTAAATCAGTTAGAACTCGCAGCCTGATGTTCTTTTAAGGATGTCGTTGAAGGTTTCCTAGAGAATACAAGAGCAAAAAACAGTGACATATTAGTGGAAACTCTTTTAGAGAACTATAAAAATGTTGGATGCAGAATGTCACTAAAAATGCACTTCCTTTAGGTTCAGGTTTCTTCCCTACCAATTTGGGAGCGGTTAGTGACGAACACGGAAAAATGTTCCATCAGGACATTTTGCGAATGGAAAGCCGCTATAAAGGTAGATGGAACCCTTCAATGTTAAGTCACTACTGTTGGTTTTTGAAGCGTGAAGGATATATATCCCACAGAAGGAAGTTGTTATCAAAAAGACTCACCCCTCCACCATCTACACCATCATCGAGCAAATAAATGTTGCAAATTTTCTTGTAAAAATGTACATTAGGCTCTGGACACTACAGTAACATAGTTTTATGGCATTAAGTATGTTATATATTGTATAAGTTTAGTGTATACGACCCTAGTCTCTGTTTTTAGATACAGGCACAAAAAATTGGAAGTGAAAATCAAACTGCATTTTCAGAGTGAGCAACTTCATATTAGTTAGGTCCACCATGTTTTATCTCTGTACCTAAAAAACGTTTCTTTGTTGTTGTATAGCGTTACCGGAGCTTCGCCTTTCAGAAGGATCGTGTCGGAGTGTTTTACAAACGTGTATTCAACCATGTCGCTCTAATACATGAAATGTATTCGCAGTTGGGAATATAAACAACCGTCAGCTGTATTATGGAATGACGACAATGAAAATTTGTGCTGGACCGGGACGCGAGCCCGGATTTCCCGCTTATTGCTAGCGATGGCCTTACCACTTGGCTACTCTAGCACGACTAACAGCCAGACCCAAACTTCAGTATGTCGTCAAGCATGTGTCTACAAACTATACTTATACATAAATTATGTATATTCCCGTACAGGGAAGACATTTTACTTCAAAGTCGCTTTCCCGTTGTCGGTGGATAAATACGATATTGCAGTAAATGTGTTATTCCGAATTATGATGCATGATGTATGCATCGTAATTCGGAATAGCACAGGCACTGCAATATCGTATGTTGCTCTAACTCTCACAGACACGTGAATGACTCTCAAACCAGGTCAAAAAGTTAACAGCCGATCCGACATAACCACCACCCACCATACCTACCTACGTAACTAGCAAACATATTTTCAAACGGGTGTAGCAGGAAAACGGTTCGTTTCCGGATACGGGTTCCCATTCAAAATACTATGCACTCACTCTTCTCTTCAAGCCCTAGAAGTTTGTAACGGGAATTTCGGAACAGCCAGTAGGGCTACAAAGAGGCGGTGCCATGAAACGTTTACAAAATCGCGTTGTAGACACTCGAAGCAGCTGCACTTAGCGTACAGAAACTGTCCGGGAACATGTTACTTACGACGGTTACCGTGAAAGTAATGCACCGCATTTCTTTTTTCTCAGCCGAAAACAATGCTACGAATGCGAAACGTTACGTGTGTATTACTTGAAGTCTCCAGAGAGAGCGCGCCAAGTATCCACCACTTCCGACAGATAGCGTAGCTGCAGGACAATTTCAAAATGGCGTCTTTAGATTAGATTAGATTAGGTTCAGTTTTCGTTCCATAGACCCAAAAAATGACATGATTTTCGTGGGTGTGGAACACGTCAGAAAGTATAATACAAAAACGCAAAACATTTGAATATAATACTTACCACCCTCATCATTTGCCAAGAGATTCTCGAAATACGTGAATACAATGTGGTAAAACGGAACAGCTAATATTTACAGAATTAACACGCTGCCAGAATGAAACAGTTATACACTATTAATAAATTTATCATACATAAAATGCCTAATCTTGACTGTTGTGACCAAGTGCTGTCATAAATGAAATCTAACAGACATTTTTACTTAAGCTGGCTTAACAGTCACTGTTAAGATATTCATCTATGGAGTAGAAGGAGTAGCTTATCAAAAAGTCTTTCAAACACTGTTTAAACGGTGCTTTATCTGAAACCAAGTTTTTAATGGTTGCTGGTAATTTATTGAAAATGTGTGTTCCTGAATATTGGACCACTTTTTGGACCAAGGTAAGTGATTTTAGGTCTTTACGACGATTGTTCTGATTACTAGTATTTATACTATGTATTGAACTATTGGTTGGAAATAGAGATCAAGGTAAGTGATTTTAGGTCTTTACGACGATTGTTCTGATTACTAGTATTTATACTATGTATTGAACTATTGGTTGGAAATAGAGATGTATCGTGAAATGTTCAAATGTGTGTAAAATCTTATGAGACTTAACTGCTAAGATTATCAGTCCCTAAACTTACACACTACTTAACCTAAATTATCCTAAGGACAAACACGCACACCCATGCCCGAGGGAGGACTCTAACCTCCTCCGGGACCAGCCGCACAGGCCATGACTGCAGCGCCTAAGACCGCTCGGCTAATTCTGCGCGGCAGAGATGTATTACTTGGAACAAATTTCATTAAGGAATAAATATATTGAGAAGCAGTGGTTAGAATACAAAGTTCCTTGAACAGGTTTCTACATGATGTTCTTGAATTTACATCACAAATGATTCTTATCACACGCTTTTGCACCCTAAAAACTTTTGCTCTGTTTGATGAGTTGCCCCACAATATGATCCCATATCATATAATAGAATGAAAGTAAGCAAAGTATGCAAGGTTTTTATATTTATATCTCCTACATCTAACATCTCTGTCACTGCAAATACAGATTTGTGTAGGCTCTTAGGCAATTCTGTGGTATGTCCTTCCCAACTGAATTTAATATCGAGTTGTAATCCAAGAAATTTAACACTGTCAACCTCTTCGATTTGCATGTCTTCATATGTTATACACATGCTGGAAGGAAATCTCTTACAGGTTCTGAACTGCATAGAGTGGGTCTTCTCAAAGTTTAATGACAGTGAATTAGATTTGAACCAGTTATTAATGTCAGTGAAAATTTGATTAGCAGCTATTTCTAAATCTGTACTTGACTTGCTACTTATTGCAATGTTTGTATCATCTGCAAACAAAACAAACATAGCATCTGGCAATGTAACAGATGAGAGGTCAAGTACGTATACAAGAAAAAGCAATGGACTCAAGCTGTAACCTTGAGAAACACCACATGTAATTAATTCCCAGTCAGATGAAGACTGACTGCATACTACATAGGTATTTCGCAACGGCAACATCCTTTGTTTCCTTGTTTCCTATTAGATAGATAAGACTCAAATCATTTCGCAGAATTGGCGGTGACACCATAATATTCTAATTTACCTAAGGTGGGGTACGTTACAAGAATTTCTCACCGCAGAGAAAGGGTATATTCACAAACGCTTGTGCAAAGTCTATGGAGCATCTGCTGTCGACAGAAGTACAGTTAGTCGCTGGGCACGGAGGGTGAGGTCATCAGAAGACGGTTCGGCGGAACTCCACGATTTTCAGCGGTCAGGTAGACCATCCACGGCTGTCACACCTGACGTGTTGCAGCGAGCTGATGTTTGGGCTATTAAAGGGTGCCATTCGTAGAAGACGTTTTAAGGACGATGAGGAGGTGATTCACACAGTCAAGCACTGGCTCCGCCAACAGGACAAGGATTGGTACCGACAGGGCATACATGCCCTTGTTTCGCTCAGGAGAAAGGCCATAGAACGGGATGGAGATTACCTGTAAAAGTAGGGAGTGTAGATAAAACACCGTTCTTTCGTACTTCTGTTTACGTGGGTATACTGCCACGAAAATGAGGCAAGACAGACATCAGTACGTTCCGGTTTCAGGTGTTCGAGATTCATAACCTTTACAACTTCTCCAAATTTGATGAAGTCACCATAGACGATGAAGACAGTGCAATCTATTGTAAATATACACAAATTCTCTCTAAATTCAATTTAATTTCTTGTTCCTAGACACAGTTTTCGTTCTTATTATCCGCCTTCACACAAGCTGAAATTATTCCATCATATTTCGGGTTTTCATCGGAGAAAGCAGTGCTTCATTTTCCAATATGTCGGCTGTTAATCGTGCAGGTATGTTCAACATCAATCTGTGGCTGGCAAGGTGGCCGCTCCTACACGCCGTAACCGATTTCGTCCAGATTTGTTTTATATGCAGGGCTTAACCACAAATAAACGCGATGGAAGAGGGAGCTCCAGATGACAAAGCGTTCAGAAAAAAAAGCATGTTTGGCGCGGGTTGATCAAAGTATTAGCGATTTACGTTGACGTAAGTTGCAGGCAGCTGTTGGCATAGCAGAAAGTGTGAAGAACTGTAATCCGAGGGTTGTGGGTTGGAGTCCCAAAGTGACAAGGTATTTTTATTTTCAGATCTATCATATCTTACACTACAAATGGACCGAAATGGTTTAATAATATTTTTAAAGAAGAGATGAAAATGAAAGGCAAAGGAAAATTTGAGACTGAAAATACGTCTTAAGACTAGATTGTAATTCAAGCGTAAAGGACTTCGTTGCGGGTGGTTTGCTTTCAGACTGCCCTGTGAGAGAGACTGTTTTGTAAATGTAAATCACGTTTTTCCATAGAAGCTTTAAAATGACCATTATTTATAAAAATGCACCGTTTCTAGAGTGTTCAAGATACCGAGAATATTTGTTTCTCCTGTTTTACGACGAATGTCACCCCAGCAATTGCAAGCATTTTAAAATATACAAGTATTTAATTTTATGTACCAAGTTCTCGGCACGCTCTTGAATCCCTTCCTGGAAATTTATTTGCAATCCAAAATTTTCCTTTGTCTTTCCTATTCATTTCTTTTATGAATATATCAGGAGAGACAGTGTACTGAGCGTCATTTCGGTTTATTTTCAGTTATTTCAGCATTGTGACACGACCCTGCGGATTTGCGGATTACCGTTCTCTGCTCTGTCCGCTACGCCAACCGCTACGTGGAAACTGCGCTGACATAAATGGCTCATGACGCGCCCTATCCGTAACAAAAATGCTATTTTTTGTATATACTTCGCCATTTGGAGCTATCACTACTGTCACTTCCACTTCAGGTCAAGCCCTGCATACACCACAACTTTGGGAGAATTAGGTGATGACGAATAAGTGCGGTCCCCTCGTGACTTAAAACCATTTGATACAGTGATACACTTTGGAGTAAAATGCGCTGCATCAAAGATAAGGCAGACGGCATAACAGCACCAGTCACAGTTAGAAGTCTAAGAATGGAAGTCTAAGAATGAAACACAGCAAGCGCCAATTTAACAAATCCACGGTTAGTAATTATGTGGTTGATTACTAAAATGGATGGCATGTGGTGGAATACCTAGGAGCGAAGAATCAGAACAACAGTCGGTTAAACAGCTTCTCTGCTAATTGTCTTTTCTCAAAGAGCTTCAGAACTAAATGTCAATAGGATGAAGCTGTGGCAAGTTCCTAGGCCTTCCGGTAATACATGGAATGGTCAGCGGAAATACGATATTCAGCCATTGCAGAGTTGTTGGGCTGTTGAACGTGGGTGTGTCGCTGATGTTCGATGCACCGTTCTTGTGTAATATGTGTTGTTTTTCTATCTAACTTCTACCACAGATACAAGTAATATCATAAATACCTACCTTTCACTGATCCCAGAAGAGTTGTTGTCTTTCCGGTGGGCCGAAGATCCCATCGACTTTATGCTTCTTCGTTGTTCTGGCAATTTTTGAAGAAAAAGCTTCCGCCTGCCAGTCACGACTTCACCATGGACGAGTGCCGGGCATATCAATGCGAACCCGAGACAAAGGATCAGAGCAAGCTGTGGAAAGCTGTGGATTCACTACAGCTGAACCAGGCGAGCATCTAGCCCTCATAAGGCAGCGTAATGATGAGTAAATTTTGGATATGTCACGGTGTGTTGCTAACAAATTATGTTCGTAAATGACAAACCATCACTGGAGCTCGCTACCGCTATCTCCTTACGAGATTAATGGAGGCTGTGAAGGCGAAGCGACGCAGGAAGTTGTGAGGGGGGTTGCCTTTGTTCCGCGACAATGCCACAGCACATTCTGCACAGGGCACAGACACATTTGCTGCTTCTTTGGCCTATCAAATTTTACTTCCCATGAAGTATTCTCCTAACATTACACCGAATAACTTCTGCCTCCTTCATCGGGTAAGAAAACCGTTGAGTGGTAGTACTTGTAGAACGATGACGAGCCGATTTTCCGGTTGGAAAGTTTACTGAATAAATTTTTGATAGTGGAACAGCTACAAGTGTTTTGTAAATTGTTAATGATTGAAAATACCGCTACAATTGTATTAATTTTTATCACTGAAGTTTTGTCACAATGCTCCTGTGCTGCTATTTTTGTAGTGATATATTTAATTTCCTTATGCGTCTTGCACAGAAAACCGATTTCACAACAGTTTGATCTGTAAAGATTTTGTGTTCGTTATTTTACAGGTTTAAACTTAGGTTATTGTATTTCCTTATCCGTATTGCGTATACTGCTCATTTTCCATCAGCTTCGCTCTGTGAAGGCTTCCGTATTCGTTGATTTTAGTTGTTTACCTTAGGTTTCATTTACTTTTTGGTTACCTTCGATTTTGTCGACTGTGTTCTTTATTGAGTATGCATCTCTTGCATAGGTTCTGTCACCTTCGATGGATTACTGTTTTGTCACCATCTCCTTTATTTTGGTTTCTATTTGGCTCGTGTTGTGCGCTCCTTGCACTGTGTTTACTTGAGTGCAACTCGTAGTCGCATTATTCAGCCTTCATTCTGTTGATAGTCGGGACACATCGGAACTCTCTGCGAGTAACTAGTGTGTGCCAGATGTGCGTGGTTACGTCAATTTTTGACACTTCATTACTTAATTTTGGATTTTTGGATAGAGTTTTCTTCCTTTACAGTTACGTCAGTTAGTGGCGTTCAGTGACACCGCTGTACAAACTTGGCATCGGTTGGGTCTTTCGTAATCGTAGTAGTACAGCTTTTAGCCTTTCTCCTCAGCTTTTGGCTAGTTTTTGATCCTGTTTTATTTGAGTTTACTTAGACTTTTGGCCCTCGCCGATGCTTACAACTCATGGTGGGGCTACGTCGGATACATCTGAAAGGTGGTTACAGCGAGGACCCTTTTCCATGCGCCCTCTAATGAACCATGTAGGATAGACGCACTACCTGTTAATTTACCGTAGATGTGTACATTTAGGGCTGTTGTGTGATACGTTTAAGATTTATATTTTTGGACCTCTTTGTTTTTAGTAATGGTAGCTTTTTTAATGATTCTTAGTGTTTAGACAACTGACTTCATTTCAGTTTCAAGTGAGTGGCACCTGAAGATGAGACTCTGGCCCCGAAACCGCGCTGTGTAAGAAACGTTAGTAATAAAAATTAACACAACTTAAATTGTATTTTGAAATCACGAACAGTTTACTGAATAGCCGAAACACAGACTTCTACAACCAAGATTTCAGTGAAGTCATTAGTCATTGGAAAAAATGTGTCGTATTGAAGGGTGAAAATGTGGAGAAGGACTCACATCATCATCAAGTTTCACGGTTGCAGGTTAATTTTTTGTTAGATGGTGATTAATACTCCTTGACAATTCGTCACATAACCACACAATACGCATTTACTGTGAAATAATTTATTGAGAAAGCTATTTACAAAAGGGTCGAGTGACACTGCGGCTACTTGTTGGCCCAGTGCGCCATGTGCGCCTCCTCGAGCTTCTTGCTGGACCAGTCGCGGCGCCGGAGCGCCAGCTTGTCGCGGAAGTCGCCCAGTGCGGGGCCGTACAGCTGCGGCGCCTCGGCCGCAGACTGCGAGAACAGCGCCGAGTGCGTCAGCCGCCGGCGCGCCGCCGACCCGCCTGCGCAAACACACACAGCCACAGCTCGCCTCTCTCCCGCGGCTCCGCCAGCTCAAAGCGCGCTGCCAGTCGCAAGCGTAGCTGCACCCCCAGGGATAATCCGCTTTCAGATTTTTTTGAGACGATATAGACTGAATAAAAATTAGGAATTAACAGGAACAGAACGTGGTGGCGCAGTGGCTAGCACACTGGACTCACATTGGAGGAGACGATAGTTCAAATCCTCGTCCGTCTATTTAGATATGGGTTTCCCGTGATTTCCTTACATCGTTCCGGGCTTAGAGCTGTGCTCTACTAAAACTACGGTTCGGTAGTTTTGGTACACTACATAAACGACGTAGAAAATGGTAGGATTACCGGCAGTATTGGTAGCGTTGCTAGGCAAAGAAACCTAAGTGAGTGTGTGAGAGAGAAAATAACCAAACACCATTCAGTGTTAGTCCACTGCGTACATTACCTCCTTACAAAATACAAACTGCAATTTATAAGGGAGAAAAATTAGTTGATCAATGGCAAAAGTTTCCTGTTATCCTTGATAAATGCGAAACATGTTCATGAATAACAGAAACACGATTTATATAAGCTCCACGAAGTATTGAGGTGATGTTTTATATGTTTCTGTTATGCGCTTGTTTCAATTTTACCTTTTTCTTTTCTTTTGAGCAAATTGCGTTTTCTAGAGCTACATGATAAATCTGTATTGGTACAACATCCACTGTTTCTACATCTACATCTACATCTACATCCATGCTCCGCAAGCCAGCTAAAGGTGTGTGGCGGAGGGTACTTTGAGTACCTCTATCGGTTCTCCCTTCTATTCCAGTCTCGTACTGTACGTGGAAAGAAAGATTGTCGGAATGCCTCTGTGTGGTCTCTAATCTCTCTGATTTTATCCTCATGGTCTCTTCGCGAGATATACGTAGGAGGGAGCAATATACTGCTTGTCTCCTCGGTGAAGGCATGTTCTCGAAATTTCAACAAAAGACCATACCGAGCTACTGAGCGTCTCTCCTGCAAAGTCTTCCACTAGAGTTTATCTATCATCTCCGTAACGCTTTCGTGATTACCAAATGATCCTGTAACGAAGCGCGCTGCTCTCCATTGGATCTTCTCTATCTCTTCTATCACCCCATCTGGTACGGATCCCACGCTGGTGAGCACTATTCAAGCAGTGGGCGAACAAGTGTACTATAACCTACTTCCTTTGTTTTCGGATTACATTTCCTTAGGATTCTTCCAATGAATCCCAGCCTGGCATCTGCTTTACCGACGATCAACGTTATATGATCATTCTATTTTAAATCACTCGAATTGCCTACTCCCAGATAATTTATGGAATTAAATCACTCCTAATGCCTACTCCCAGATAATTTATGGAATTAACTGTTTCCATTTCCTGACCTGTTATATTGTAGCTAAATGATAAAGGATCTATGTATTCGCAGCACATTACACTTGTCTACATTGAGATTCAATTGCCATTTCCTGCACCAAGCGTCAATTCGTTGCAGATCCTCCTGCATTTCAGTACAATTTTCCACTGTTACAACCTCTCGATATACCACAGCATCATCTGCAAAAAGCCTCAGTGAACTTCCAGTGTTATCCACAAGGTCATTTATATATAATGCGAATAGCAACGGTCATACGACACTCCCCTGCGGCACACCTGAAATCACTCTTACTTCGGAAGACTTCTCTCCATTCAGAATGATATGCTGCGTTCTGTTATCTAGGAATTCTTCGATACAATCACACAAGTGGTCTGAAAGTCCATATGCACTTACTTTGTTCATTAGACGACTGTGGGGAACTGTATCGAACGCCTTGCGGAAGTCAAGAAACACGGCATCTACCTATCTACCTGGGAACCCGTGTCAATGGCCGGCCGGAGTGACCGTGCGGTTCTGGGCGCTACAGTCTGGAGCCGAGCGACCGCTACGGTCGCGGGTTCGAATCCTGCCTCGGGCATGGATGTGTGTGATGTCCTTAGGTTAGTTAGGTTTAATTAGTTCTAAGTTCTAGGCGACTGATGACCTCCGAAGTTAAGTCGCGTAGTGCTTAGAGCCATTTGAACCGTGTCAATGGCCCTCTGAGTCTCGTGGACGAATAGCGCGAGCTAGGTTTCACACGATCCTCTCCAGAAAAGTCATTATACTCGAACATAATACGTGTTCCGGATGTCTACAACTGATCGACGTTAGAGACATAGGTCTATAGTTCTGCACATCTGTTCGACGTCCCTTCTTAAAAACGGGGATGACCTGTGCCCTTTTCCAATCCTTTGGTTAGCTGCGTTCTTCTAGAGACCTATGGTACACCGCTGCAAGAAGGGGCGCAAGTTCCTTCCCGTACTCTGCATAAAATCGAACTGGTATCCCATCAGGTCCAGCGGCCTTTTCTCTTTTGAGCAATTTTAATTGTTTCTCTATCCCTGTGTCGTCCATTTCGATATCTACCATTTTGTCATCTGTGCGACAATGTAGAGAAGGAACTACAGTGCAGTCTTCCTCTGTGAAACAGCTTAGGAAAAAGACATTTAGTATTTCGGCCTTTAGTCTGTCATCCTCTGTTTCAGAATCATTTGGGTCACAGAGTGTCTGGACATTTTGTTTTGATCCACCTATCACTTTGACATAAGACCAAAATTTCTTAGGATTTTCTGCCAAGTCAGTACTTAGAACTTTACTTTCGAATTCATTGAACGCCTCTCGCATAGCCCTCCTTACATTACATTTCGCTTCGTGTAATTTCTGTTTGTCTGCAAGGCTTTGGCTATGTTTATGTTTGCTGTGAAGTTCCCTTTGCTTCCGCAGCAGTTTCTAAATCGGTTGTTGTACCAAGGTGGCTCTTTTCCATCTCTTACGATCTGGCTTGGCACATATTCATCCAACGCATATTGTACGATGATTTTGAACTTTGTCCACTGATCCTAAACACCATCTGTACTTGAGACAAAACTTTTGTGTTGAGCCGTCAAGTACTCTTAAGTCAGCTTTTTGTCACTTTTGCTAAACAGAAAAATTTTCCTTTTTTTAATATTTCTATTTACGGTTGAAATCATCGGTGCAGTAACCGCTTTATGATGGCTAATTTCCTGTTCTGCGTTAACTGTTTCAAATAGTTCGGGTCTGTTTGTCACCAGAAGGCCTAATATGTTATCGCCACGAGTCGGTTCTTTGTTTAACTGCCCAAGGTAGTTTTCAGGTAGTGCACTTAAAAAGATTTCACTGGATTCTTTGTCCCGGCCTCCCGTTATAAACGTTTCAGTCTCCCAGTCTATATCCGGAAAATTAAAATCTCCATCCAGAACTATAACATGGTCGGGAAATCTGCTCGAAATATCTTCCAAATTTTCCTTCAGGTGCTCTGCCACAACAGCTGCTGAGCCAGGGGGCCCATAGAGACATCCAATTACCATGTTTGAGCCTGCAACGCAGGAAATTGACGGAGATCCGAAACGTGAAATAATTTGGATGAAGGTCTCTATTAAAATAGAGACCTTCATCCAAATTATTTCACGTTTCGGATCTCCGTCAATTTCCTGCGATACTATTGCACTTCTTATCGCTATAAACACGCCTCCCCCTTCAGTGTCCATCCTGTCTCTGCGGTATACATTCCAATCTGAGTTTAGAATTTCATTACTGTTTATATCTGGTTTCAGCCAACTTTCTGTCCCTAGTACTATGTGGGCGTTGTGACCGTTTATTAATGAGAGCAGTTCTGGGACCTTTCTATAGATGCTCCTGCAGTTTATTATTAGCACATTAATATTGTTTTTCCCTGTTGCGTTTTGCCTAGTACTACCTTGTCGCGTCTCAGGAGGCGTCTTGTCGGGCCTAGGGAGGGAATTCTCTAACCTAAAAACCCCACACGTGCACTCCACACGTAGTCCGCTACACTTGTAGCCGCTTCCTGCGTGTAGTGCACGCCTGACGTATTCAGGGGGACCCTACATTTCTCCACTCAATAGCGGAGGTCGAGAAATTTGCACCCCAGATTTCCACAGAATCGTCTGAGCCTCTGGTTTAAGCCTTCCACTCGGCTCCAAACCAGAGGACTTCGATCGGTTCTGGGAACGATACTGCAAATAGTTAGCTCAGATTCCACCCCTCGAGCGAGGCTTTCCGCCTTCACCAACTCCGCCAACCGCCTGTAGGAACTGAGGATGACCTCTGAAACCAGACGGCAGAAGTCATTGGTGCCAACATGAGCAACAATTTGCAGTCGGGTGCACTCAGTGCTCTCTATCGCCGCCGGCAGGGCCTCCTCCACATCTCGGATGAGACCCCCCAGCAAGCAGACAGAGTGAACACTGGCCTTCTTCCCCGACCTTTCCGCTATTTCCCTAAGGGGCTCCATCACCCGCCTAACGCTGGAACTCCGAATCACTAAGAAACCCCTCCCCCCGTGTGCCTGCTCGGACATTGTTGAAGGAGCGGTCACATATCCACTCACAGGGTGAGCGGGCGATGCCACTCGGCCAGCCTCCACATTGAGCCTCCGCCTCGTGTGCCGCGAACGCCGCTGAACCCGCCACTCCCCTTGGGGAGAGGGTGGCCCAACCGCGCCCGGTACGCGCGAAGATGTCTTGACAGCAGGGACTGTGGGCGAAGCATGTAACACCTGGGGTGTAACATGCGACGCACCAGACTCCCCACTGCCGCTACACTCCGAGGCAGCAGCCTGAAGACGGCTGACCGCGGCCATCAACACCTTCAGCTGTTCGCGAACAGTGGCCAGCTCCTACTGCGTCCGTACACAGCAGTCACACATCCTATCCATCCTAAGAAATGAATTTACTGTAGAGAGTTAATCAACAGATAACTAGAGTACTAATTCACTAAAGGCGGCTGATAGCTGACTAAACTGTGGTTACTAGACACTTCTTGTTGAAAACAATGAAAATAATCATTACCTGTCTCTCGACTGTATTAAAACAAACGATAGCACTACTGGCACTACAGCTGACTAAAGGGACTCTCTCTGACTGTATTCAAAACGAACACGAAATCTATGGAACACTATTACTAGTACTCGAAAATTAAAGCTTCCTAAAAACAAAAACACACGGAAGAAGAAGTGAAAAGTAGGAAAAATACAGTTAATAATTAAATTAACGTAGCTTGCTGCACAGCATATATGAAGCAGACGGCAGTTACGACGTTACAAATCAACAATTTTCGACTAAAACTTGTACTAAACATTGACAACTTCAATTTTCCTATAAATATTGTTTACCTCTAAGTAAAAGTCTGGAGGATAACCATGTAAAGCAAAAATGTTCCCTGCAATACGCCGCCAATTAAATATCATCACTCAGTTTCTAGACAGTTTACTACTTACCGTTTCCAGGAGAATCTAGTAATACATTTAAGGTGAGTTAGAATGGCAATTTTTTTCACATTTTCGTATATTTATCTCATAAAATTTGCAATTTTCCGAATAAAATTATATATGTGTTGGGTCTTGTCCAGAAGAGGATGGGCACCAGGTTGAAGAATTTGAAACAATGTTTGACAGACAAGAAACTTTATGATGGTAAAACAATAAGAGGCAGGCTGACAGACGAAATGATTTATGAACTATTGCAGTATTATGGGATGGCCATTAGAAATGATATTGAGAATTTGTTGAAAATGAAGCAGGCAATATGGGCTACCTTCTTCCACAAACTGTCAACTGATGAAAAACCAGTACACCACCTTTGCCCTCCTAGACTTCAATCATGGTGCAATTACCGCAATGCCCAGTACTCAAACAGTTCATACAGCTATAAACATTCCACCACAGCAGCAGTCATGGATATCATAAACCTATTTAAAGGGTCCTGGCAAATCCTAAATTAATGAAGAAGACTCAAATGGTCAGACTCAAAATCCCAATGAGTCGCTGAATAATCCTATATGGACTCACTTACCAAAAAATGTTTTTGTTGGAATGAAGACACTAAAGTGGGTGGTCACTGATGTTGTTATTGTTTTTGATGATGGCAATATTGGTAGGGTGAAAATGCTACAGCATATGGGAATTAATCCTGGAGCAAACTGCATCAGAGATGTGAACGGATGGACAAGGTTCGCATTGATAAAGCAGAGTATGCAGCACAGTTGGCCAGTAAGGAGTCGAGAAAGAAGAAAAGAAGAAAAAACTTGGAAAAAGTTCGAGTATGGTGCAGGGTGCTTCTGAGTGAATAAATATTTAAAAAAAAATTGAGCATATATTGAGTTACAGGCTTTTGAAATTTTAGAAGCCGTTTCTGAAAATTTACATTTTCTGCTGCATTTTTCTGTGAATCTCAGAAATCACTTGAAGTAGAGTATTCAAATTTTCAGGTAGTAATAACATACATATCCTAGGTCTACTGAACTAAAAGAAGAACGTAACGTTATGTATAATTAAAATTATATAGGATAACGTACAAAAAAGTACACCCAATTTTAACCGTGTAGTTAAAAAACTGTATTTTCGAAAGCAGAGGTTGAAATGCAATTATTTTAGTTCAGTAGACTCATAACATACAGTTTAATGTCCTGTAAAAGTTTCATGTCAATGCCTACAGTGGTTCCTGAAATACAGGGAAGCCAAATCACTAAATTTAACATTGTCGAGATAGGGCGTTCCAACTACCATTAACGCATACGCGGCCAAAGCTATCGAAATGGGGTAACGCCCGATATGTAACACACCTAACGTACAGGTAACGCGAGTAGAATATAAACTGAACAAAGGCTTTTGAGAAAGCTACCGTAGTCTTCGTTTATTTACGACAGTCTACGGTAGCCTGAGGTAGTTCTACAACTCAACTCCAAGCAAATGCCGGGATGGTTCCTGTGAAAAGGCACACCCCAGCCGATTTCCTTCCCCATCCTTGAAACATTCAGATCGTGTGTTCCACTCTGTCTCTAATGACATCGATGTCGAAGAGATGTTGAACCCTATTCTTCCACTTTTCGTTTCTTTTCTTAGCCAGTATAAGCAATCTGTATTACATAACTATAGTGCGGTGCACTGTTCCAGTTGCAAGTTCTCTATTTAACAGGTTTCAGTGCAGTATAAATTTGGTTTGCAATAATTTCATTGAAAATTTTAAAACTTTGTCATAATCTACTCACTAAAAGCAATGATCTTTTGTTAAGGATTTAACACAATAAGACAAGTATTACCGTTAGATACCGTGTATGTCTTGAGGCAGTGTAATTCACGGCACGTAAATTACCCACGCTATACTCATCCAGTACCTGAAAATTATAGCATTATCGAATTCCAACGAACTTTACACATGCGAGGGTGTGCTCAAAAGCAATGCCTCTGAACTTTTTATGTGAATATTCTCAAAACTTTTTAAATAAAACAAACGTTATTAACGTTTTACACCTTCATTCTTCTTGTCTACAAATTTGCAGTCATTGACCGCTATAGGGCTCCAAACTATAACGTCTTACAAGGCGGTGTGTGACGTAACTACGATAGCGTGCGGAACAAATCATGTTGTTACTGAGTTTCGAATTCAAAGAGTTCGTCCACACATGGAGCACCCTCTGCTTCAGCATGACATTGAGAGATCACACACGAGTGCTGTGACATTGCAACAAGCCGACGCCAAGCGTTCACTGTCATAGATCATCCTCTATACAGTCCCGACTTGGATCCATCCGATTTTCATCTTTTCCCAAAACATGAAGAACGCCTCTGAGGACTTCACTTTGACAGTGATGAAGCGGTGCAATTAGAGGTGAGGCTTTGGTTCCGTGAACAGGGTCAAACATTCTACAGTGAGGGTATCAACAAACTGGTCTCTCGTTGGGAAAAATGTGTTCGTCACCAGGATGACTATGTTCAGAGATAAATATGTAGCCACGAAGAATAAAGATCTAGAATGTTAATAAGTTTCGTGTTATTTTAAAAACCTTAAAAGTTTTCACACAAAAAATTTGGAGGTATTATTTTTCAGCACGCCATCGTAATTCCAACACTTTACGAAAATGTTTCTCGGAGGGCTATTACATTTTCGCTCTTCACGTAATAAAACTTTAGCATTAAGCATTACGTTTTAATTTTGTACTAATTTACTACCAATTCAACTGCAGAGGGAAAATTTCACTCAGGAAACATCCCCCAGGTTGTGGCTAAGTCATGTTTCCGCAATATACTCCACTCCAAGAGTGCTAGTGCCGCAAGTTTCGCAGGAGATCTTCTGTGAAGAAAGGAAAGTAGGAGACGAGCTACTGGCGGTAGTAAAGCTGTGAGGACGGTTTGGCAGTCATGCTTGGGTGGCTCAGTGGGTAGACCACTTGTCCGCGAAAAGCAAAGGTCTTGAGTTCCAGTCTCAATCCAGCATACAGTTTTAATCTGCCTGGAAGTTTCATATCTATTATCATTGATAGTCCATAATTTTCTGTAGTATTCTGGGACTTTTTACATGAAGGACCGATCCTCATTAGCTCCCTTCCACGTTGATGGTACCAAAATACATTGCAAACGGCAAACACAATAGACGCAATATGGCACCGACAACGACCATTTGTGACAGACGAGCCTCAGTACATGAACAACAAGTCAGCTGCCACGATAGTGGAGGGCCTTAACAAACGATAAGAAATGGAATGATCACATAAAATCAGTATCAGGGAAAGCAAATGGAAAGCTTTGATTTCTAAGAAGAGTTCAAAGAAAGTACAGTGCACCTGTAAAGAAAATTGCATGCAAAACCATAGTGCGATCAATCATAAAATACTGTACCAGGTTTTGTATGCAAGTGGAGTTATGACCATAGACAGTGTATTAGGTCAGAGACGGGCTGCTAGAATAGTAACTGGCTGAAAGTGTAACACTACTGTATGGGGACTTAAAATGAGAATCTCTGGAAAAAAGACGACTTAGTCCTCGCGAAACCCTGTTGGATAAATTTAGAGGGTGTGTTCAGCTTATTGATAGTCATTTGAATAGGACACGAAATCGATAATATTGATACGATATGCCTTCCACCATGCAATCTATATTTGCATGATTTTATATATATATAGTTTTCTCCACAATATTAGTTTCTGAATAAACTAGCGGCCCTCCTCGGCCCCGCACGAGTATCTACGGCGGAAGACTTGTCTGGCGTAGCGATATCGACTGATGAAATCCGTATCAAAATCCCTGTAGCAGTTTCTGACATTCGACTTCACAAACGAACACAAAAACTCGGCGAGAGATTTCCATTCGTTGCAGGTCAGCCAGTTTGAACAAAATATCTGTAAACTACACACACAAACCTTCCTCGTGAAACTGTCCATGTGTCAGTGATAACCATACCACAATCCCTGCAGTAATTACTGAGATTACCTTTCGCATACTGCTAGAGAAGTACAGGGGAGTTAAGTACACAGGGTGGTCAGAAACAGTCTGAAAAGCTTGTAAGGGTGCTGCAGGAAACGTTGTGCTCAGAAATAATGGTTAAGAAATAAATTCGATGAGTTGCTACGTTTCCAGGTTGATCAGCATTTAAGTTAGGCAATCGGGCCGTTGAGCGCTCAAATTCAAACGCCCCACCAGAGTTGATGTCACCAA
This sequence comes from Schistocerca serialis cubense, assembly GCF_023864345.2. Lineage (NCBI taxonomy): Eukaryota > Metazoa > Arthropoda > Insecta > Orthoptera > Acrididae > Schistocerca > Schistocerca serialis. The sequence continues at coordinate 463,822,800 of NC_064640.1, read as the reverse complement.
ACGTGTTTTTCGTTTGGTTTCCTAGAACCGAACAAGAGAAAGACTCAAAGATTGGACATGGGGCAGCAGTAAGGATCAAATCCAAGTCAAAGGTCGTGCAGCCTCGTGTGCTATCATCCACTCTCCGTGAAGAACTGACACTAATTGTATTTAGCGTGCAGCTTGAATTTGCGTAAGCAACAATTGGCTAACTTCAGTACTAATTAAATTGGAAACGGCGCAAGGTATCGAACACCTTTTTTAACAGTCACTCCTCAGAACAACCTACCCCGCAACACCCTTACAAGCTTCTCAGACTGTTTCTGACTACTCTGAGTAGATATGTAGAAGACGTCATGATAATTCTCTTGGCGGTACACGGCGAAACCTGTTTTCGTTTTGCAACTAGACTGAACCACTGCACAGAAGTCATAACGTGTAGTTTTCGGAATATACCCTATAAACATCACTATGAGGTACACTGTTGGCGCTAACGAAAAGAAACACAGAAAGCGCCCGGAAGATAATTGGTGTTAAGGTCATCAGTTAAAAAATTGGGGCTAGATGCTTGACAAAGTCATGAGGAATCATTGATAACCGTTTACCCGTTTAGTCTCTCTTCAGGAACGTTAGGGAATGGCTGAAAATGCACATCAGTTTAAAATGGGGCATCTTTTCACAGAATGTAGTCATTACCCCACTGGTTTTGAAAGACTCAGCTTAGGTAGAGACGCCTCTGAGAACGAGCAGACGTAGGAAATCCAAAACGCATTATCTTTCAACGCACATTATTTAACACCTCTAGACAGAACATCCCGTTTACATCCGATCTGTACGTGGCTGTAACAGACTCTGGGAAGAGGTGTGCAAGTGGCGACCTAGGAAACAAAATCTTTCTTGTCGTTGTGTCAAGGGCGACTCATATAGTAAAAGGTAAGCGCTTAAGTGACGACACGATGCGTCTGGAGCCCATACATCCATTGCTGGGTGCCTATACACTCTCCAACACTCACACTTACGACGCTGCCTAAACAACAGTAAAGGAGTGGTGTTTCCACATCTGGCGCAGGTCAAACACTTAGGGTTAAGGCAACTACTAACATTACCTTAGTGTTATGGTAATACTATAGATGATAGAAGAGACACCCTACATAACAGTGTTCATATCACAGTAATATTGTTTTCGCGTTTATGAGAACTGCAGGCAACAGTGTGTCTCCTTCCGAATCCGCTCTTTTCGGTTTTATTATCTTATTCCGTCTGTCATCTACGTTTACAATTTACTTCCATATTGTTACTACCATTGTTGGTTCAGTTACAGCATTTTCCCTAAATTTTTTGTTGAAAATTTTATAAATGACAGAGGGTCCACCAATGAGTACTTTGACGTAAGAAACTATGGTCTAAAGTAAATATGTAATTGTTCTACCATAACGTTGGGCTCTTTCCTCATAGCAACTACTTGAGGCAATAGAACCTGTTCCGTGTGATGACCACCAGTTTCAATACATGTTCAAAACTATTTGAGAGATATAGTGTCCCATTTACCTTGTTCGCCCAAAATAACTGTTTTCTAGTGGGTTAAATGAAAAATTGTTTCAACCAATATTTTTTAACATCACTGGGTAGTTCTTGCTGAGGGTATACATTTTATGTATCCCACAGATGTAGGAGATGTAGGGTAAAGGCTAAATTTTTTAAATGGAACGATGCACATTTTATTTAAGGATACACTTACTCTACCCAAGAGCTATTCAAAAATTATCACACTGCATCACTTTTGTCAATAAAACGTAGATGTGGAAGCGATGAATAGTACACACGTTGTGAAGAAACCGATCTGTTTACTGCCTTGACTGTAAGCATGAAGTACTAGTGTAGTGCTGTGATAGAGGTGTGGGTTTTGTGTATGATTTCCGGCTCATGTAAACAAAGGTATTCCTCTTCCCCTATCCCCCCCCCCTCTCCCTCACCACATTTGTTGTTGCTTTAGCGAACAGTACAATGCATACCAGTGTAGTCTTGCAGCAGCGTAACTTAGTAACTGAATGGCGGTAGTACACATTGTGAATACAATTTTTGATGTGTAAAGGTGTATGATGTACAAGCATAACGATAAGGTAGAAATGCTGCTGACGTGCTGCAAAGTTACGTTGACTGGAAATAATTTAGTAACTTGCATTTTAATGTTCAGTACTGTTAGAGAACATATGTTATTATATTTATTTTGTACTCTACTGTACGCGGGAAGTTTAAATGCGGCGTCTCGAAATCGCCGTAGAACACGAACAGACGAAGCTGCAGAGGTCGTTGTGTTTACTGCCGTAGCCATGGATACTCAAGTCAGTACACGACGAAAACAAGTGCCCATCGCATTCTGCAGCGTTATAAATTCTGTCCTTAACATGGACATTTCGCTAAGAACTTCATGGAAATGACCTCAAAAGCAGGATTCAGGTTTGTCAGTGGGCTCAGCAACAACTTCTGACTATTTCTAATTTCTTCTTAGGTGTTCTTTTTAGCGACGCGGCGTCATTCTCCAACAAAGGAATTGTGAATATGGGAAATATGCATTATTGGTCCATCAACAATCCACGACTGCTCGAACACGTAGAGCATCAACGTCCATGGAACGCTAATGTTTGGTGCGGAATTATTGGAAACACCTTTATTGGACCTTCTTTGTAGGTGTCAACCAAAATGGTAGACAATATGCCCCATTTTTAAGACATAAAATTCCTTTTCTCCTAGACGCCGTACCTCTGAAACAGAGGATAGTCATGTGGTATCAGTATGATGGATGCTCTGCACATAACGCCTTACGAGCACTAATCCTGGACCATAAATACCCTGGTTGGTGGATTTGACGTGGTGGGTCAGTTAGTTGGCCTGCTCGATCTCCGGTCCTTACACTGCTGGATTTTTTTCTGTGGGGAGCAGTCAACAATGCTGTCCAGCACAATGTTCCAGCAACACCAGAGAACATTCAGCAATACATCCGAATGATTTATCGAAAACAAGTTTTCAGTTTTATCGTAAGAATGCATTTTTTATTTGAATCACTATAAACATTTTCCGCACATTCAGTTCAAGTAACAGTGAATTTCACGGGCTTCATTTGGATGTACTTTAAATTATCGTAATTGAACAACGGATAAAGATAGTTGGATAAAAAATTTCCTTTCTGAGTTCGTGCATTTGTCTGCCTTAGTGCAATATTTTTAACCGATTCTTACAAGTCTAAATACAGAAGTGACGTGCTCTAAAAGCCTCTCAGAAAAACGTGTTTCTTCACATGTTTCGAATTTCTTTACTTTTTAGTATTACTTCCCATGTGATGTTACATGATGTCGTCCTTTCAGTAACAAACCCACGCCCAGAAATTTTACTCCATCAGAAAAACATTTTAGCTATTCAATGCAAAGTAGCAGAGCGTAGAAACTGTACTTTTATGTGATAGAAGAGACAAAAGTGGCAAAAGAAGCTTGGCAAAGAAATGAATCCGAAAAATACACTGACTTCTTGTAAACAGAAAGGAAACGAAGACGCTACAGGTGTTTCCTTGCTTTTATAAAGACGGGAGCTAATGAGGAAAACACAAACAAAAAACTGTTTTTGATATCGGCCACGTGTCTGAAACGATACCTGTAGGAGCTAAAGTTAGAAGCAAAACAAACAAAACCACCAGACGGCGTTGAGGTACTGAGAGAATGTCTTTGAAAATCTCCTCAGTAAACTGTTTGGTGTCATATATGATAACGGGAGACTTCCCGAATATTCCGATGACGCGAAAACAACAGCTTTGGAGACTCTAGAGGAAGACTAAAACAAGAACGGCACATTTGTTTTGAAGTTGCCTCGTGCCTCATTAATTTCCTGCGGCAATTTCACAATGGGATGCGGAAGTGTTGGAACCTACTTCAAGTAAGCGCTCTATGCGAACCATCTTGGCCACTCGTTTCCTCCCGTCAGCACAGTATTATATTGTTTAATCACTCCGAGTGTCATTGCTCTGGTGACAGAAAATAATTTCTGCCACAATGCACAGTTAATATAACTGCATCTCATAAGCGTCCAAGAATAATGATTTTGTTCGAAGCAGTAATGACAAAATTTTAGTAACAACAGCTGTTGATGAAAACCAACACCAGCAACGCCAGCATAGCGAAGTAAGCAGCGCAGGAATGTACGATGCAGCGAAAAGCGTTGTGAGATTGTACACCACGGCTGCAGATAGGGTGCTGAACGTTTTTGGTCCAAAAGTAACTAACAGTTTATTCCGGTCGCAACCGTGTTAAAATACACTCTGAGACAAAAGAAGACGACACACCACGAAGAATTTATCTGAATGGTATGGAAATCCGTAAATGTAATGTACTGTACAAGTACAGGGAAACAAGTAATTACAGATTCAGAAAAAATGGATGAGTTATTCAAGATGGTTCAAAAATGGTTCAAATGGCTCTGAGCTCTATGGGACTTAACTTCTGAGATCATCAGTCCCCTACAAATTAGAACTACTTAAACCTAACTAACCTATGGACATCACACACATCCATGCCCAAGGCTGGATTCGAACCTGCGACCATAGCGGTATCGCGGTTCCAGACTGTAGCGCCTAGAACCGCTCGGCCACCCCGGCCGGCATTTATTCAAGAGAATGAGCTTCATAAATAGAGTGAGTAACACGTTGGTCCACTTCTGGCCCTTATGTGGGCAGTTATTGAGCTAGGAAATAATTGACAGAGTTCTTGGATGTCCTCCTGAGGGATGTCGCGCCAAAATCTATCCAACTGGTGAGTTACATAGTCAAATCCTGAGCTGGTTGGAGGACCCTGCTCGTAATGCTCCAAACGTTAGCAACTGGGGAGAGATATGGCTACCTTCCTGGCCGAGGTAGTGTTTGTAAAGCAGAAGGGCAAGCGGTAGAATCTCTCGCCGTGTGAGGCCGGGCATTATTTGCTGAAATATAAGCACAGGATGGCTGCCATGAAAGATAACGAAACGAGGCGTAAAATAAAGTAGACGTACTAATGTGCTGTAAGAGTGCCGCAGATGACGACTAAAGGGGTCCTGCTGCGAAAAGAAACGGTACCCCAGATCATCGCTCTTAGCTGTCGGGCCGTATGGCTGGCGATAGTCAGAGTGTTAACCCATCGCTGCCTGGCGCTTCTCCAGACACGTCTTCGCAGGTCATAGGGGCTCATTTCATAGCGGGACTCACCAGCGAAAACAGTTCTACTCCAGATAGTGAGATTCCAGACCGAAGACGTGTCTGGAGATGCGGTGGGATACCAACATGACTGTCGCCCCGAATGCGGCCCGACAACCAGGAGTGATGGTCTGGGATGCCATTTCTTTTTTTAGTGAGATCCCTTTGCTTGTCATCTGCGGCACCTTTACAGCACAGTGGTACATCGACGATGTTCTACGTCACGTTTCGTTGCCCTTCCTGGTGAGCCTCCCTGGGCGAACATTTCAGCAAGCTAGTGCACGCCACACACAACGAGAGATTGTACCGCTTATCTTCGTGCTTGGCAACAATGCCAATAATATTGAAGCATGTATAACTAGGGGAAAGATAGATATCGCCTACAAGAAAATTGGAGGGACCTTTGGAGAACAGAGAAGCAAAAGTATAATATCAAAAATTTAGATGATAATCCAGTACTAAGCAAAGAAGGGAATGCTAGAAGGTGGAAGGACTATACAGAGCGCTTGTACAAGAGGAGTGAACTTGAAAGCAATCTGACAGAAAGGGAGTGAGAAGCAGATGAAGATGCAATGGGAGATATGATACTACGTGAAGAGTTTGACAGAGGATTGAATATCTAAGTCGAAACAAAGCCCCTGGAGCATACGACATTCTCTCAGAACTGCTGACTGATATCCTTGGAGGAGCCAGCCATGGCAAAACTGTCCTACGAGGTGTGTACAATCCATGGGACAGGCGAAATACCCTCAGGCTTCAAGAAGAACGCGATAAATCCAATCCCGAAGAAAGTGCTGACAGGAGTGGTTATTTCCGAACTATCAGTTTAATAGGTTGTAACGCAGCAGAGGAAACTGTGGCAAACATTTGTAGAAATCTTTTTATTTTATCTGAAGTGTGGAAAATCGATACAGATGTGTCGACTAGTCAGAAACTCAGTTCTCTGTGACATCATCTAAATGAAGATGGATGACTAAATCATTTGTTATTAATTTAAGGCTTTCGCAACGTACTTTAATGTAATATAAAATGATTGTAGCTATCCCAGGCTAATTTAATATCAAAGAACAAAATATATGTAAAGGGAGACAGCGTTGGGATACACTATGCTTTTAGCTCCGCGTTATCTGGAGGACGGTGCAGCGATGCGTGGCGAGCAAGCGAAGTACCGCCGAGAGTAACTCGGAGGCAGGCTTGAAAAGGGTGCGGACGCGGGCATCTGAGCATCTCTCCGCTCTGAGGTGAAATTTTATATGTGCTTATTGAGAGTCTTCGACGACAACATTAGATGTGGCTACATATTTCGTATTTAAAATTCGTCTCTGAAAAGTGCAAGCCGTAGGGTGCAACATTTTGCAGACTTTAAATAGATGGAAACGTTAGGCGCTGCAACGTGAAGCGTAATGACGGCGGTGGCCAAAATGGCACGCTGCATTCTTTTTCTACATTACTGAGACATGAAGAACCAATCGTCGTTTCGAGCACGTGGTGCAATATTTTATTGAATAAATGCATATTGTTCAAATTATTTATAAGGTTGTTTCCTTGAGTCAATACGTACATATTCCACATCCCCTCCTAAACCAATGGACCGATTTCAACCAGACTTGGTACACTTAACACTTACTGTGTGGAAAGAATCACTGTGAGGATAAGAACTGCCCGTCTATCAAAGCGGTGAGGGTGGGGATGAGAAAGCAGGGCAGCCCACAACGCCTGAAAAACCATAATTTAGTCATTAAGTATTTCAGAATGGGAGCACTTAGACACTTGTAACAAACTTTACACTTTTCACGTCGACAACCTCCGCAAAATCAGGAAAGCAAGAAAGATTATCGCTTGCAAAATGTTCACTGTTCATGCAGTAAAACTGCTGCATGAAACCATTGAGCATGACGTTTATACACTTTTATGCTACTTACTGTATTCGTTACACATTCTGCAGATCGTATTCACATACTTGTATACCAATAAATTTCTCAGAAAAATTACATTGTTGTACGATATTTAGTTCGGGAGATATGACGTCAAAAGCACTGAAGTCTGTGAGAAACTTGCCGCTCCATGTATAACGTCGTAATTTATTAATTATTTTCTACTAACTCTATTCACAGCACATTGCACAGAAAGTAGGCACATACACTGATCAGACAGAACACCAGGACAACCTATGTAACAGCGGTTATGTGCAGCTTTGGCACGGATAACAGCACCGACGAGTTGTGGCATTGGAACAACGATGCCGTGGTAGCTAGCTGGAGTTCGCATCACATCTACACACACAAGTCCCCTAATTCCTATAAATTCTGGGGAGAGGGCAATAAACTCTGACGCCATGTTCAATCACATCTCTGAAGTAGTGGAACTAGGGGGGCGTCGCCCCAAAGTACCGTAGTCCAAGATGGCGATGACGTCATCCAAGATGGCGGGAAGATCGGTCACTTGGGCTACCTTCACTATCCTGGTCACGCGACCGCTACCTCTTCCATCAAATGCTGGTGGTGGTCGTAAACAACATCAAGATGGAGGACAATACTAGTCACCAACATATAACCCATCCCAGCAGAACATCTCTGTGATAGTGCAACCACAGGGTGCAGATGCTGTGGATAAGAAGGCATCGAGTGTACCCATGCTTTTCACTTCCACGTACAACTTAACTCCCTGTGGAACGAAACATGTAAACGGTATTATGGAAGCACATCATGTCTGGGACTTGCATACGAGAATGGAAATTGAAAATGTATCGAAGGGTGTTAAAGTGCCAATTTCTGAGTTCGACTGGAGCTAAATATGTCGTGCAGAGCGCTACATCAGTCAGTAGATGACTACAGAGTATTATCCAACTCGGTCTCTCCCACACATTTACCTTACTGGTGTGACACTTTCTACTACAACAGCGTATGATGACTGTGCATTATGTGTGAAATCTGGTGACAACTGTATTTATCTAAGGCATGCCTCAGTTATGAAGTTATACGATCTGGATAGTGCGTTACATCTTGCATTGGAGAGACTGAATCGTTGGTTGCCGAGCATAGACTCTGCATACAATGATGTTGTGAACTCCCTACGTATGCACAGTGTACATGCTGATGATCTGAAGCAGCGCCGTTGTTTGCACATGAACGCTGAACCTCAAGAGAAACGGATTAAATGTGATCGTGAAAAATGTGAGTACTGTGAGGCATCCACTGGCATGAGTGAGATACATACGGAATTTATTGCTTGTCAAAAAGCTTTGTTTGGGAAATATTGTACAGGTGCGAAGAAGAAGATACATAAAGAGTGTAATGATTTTCCTGAAATGCAACATCCTATGTATGACATTTAAATAAAAAATAATCTATGTATATAAAATCTCAAACCGTGTTTGTGTTTTATTTCATCCCTCTCTCATTATAGTCAAAGTATAATACACTTATTAATATTTTTTTCAATGCTATACCAGTTATTAACATAACGAATGATCAAGTTACTTCATATACAGGGTGCGGCAGCTAAGTCATAACACCCCTTGTATCTCCCCATGCGTAATAGATACGAGGATGCCGTTTGGACAGTGAATTGCAGGGACAGGGGCTACTTGAATACATCACATTTCATGTTTGTGCTATTTTTAATTACAGAGATATGAGGCCATCTTTGGTCTTTTTAAATGGGACCCTACGTTAAATTTTAGCGTAACATGATTGGCTTAAAAAGACGGTTTCAAATATTTGTAAATCATAATATTTAGGCTAATAGTTTTTGAGACACAGATATTTTCTCGTATCGTGTTAGGTCTTCGTAGCGGCGTTGTCCAATGCGACCTTTCCTGTTGTGACAGTACATGGTAAACGTCGCTAGTCCGTCCTTACACAAACACGCCCGTTAACACGACAATAGTAATACATACTGCGATATTATGCGCAAAAATTAACTGATGATGTAACACAAATATTATTCGTTTATTTGACAACTGTGATACCAAAACAGCAGACAACATACAGTATTAAAATACTACAAGATGTTAATACATTTTAAGTAACAGAAATACAAATGTAAATGAGGAGGCACTTATTGGTAACAATTATTTCGTATGTAGTTGTTATTTATTTGATAATATTTACTATTGTTCACAATACGAAGCAAATACACGCAAAGATGCAAAATACATACTATACATGATACAAAACTTTACTGAAGCATGTGCTCAAAATGCTTCCCCTGTGCTCCAATGCACATTTGTAGTCGCCGTTCGAATGATTTGTGAACGGCTGCGAGGGTGTCAAGTGAGATATAAGTGCACGCTTCGATGAAACGTTGCTTCGTATCGTCTGGCGTAGTTGGTATTTGAGCATACACTTTATGTTTGATTGTTCCCCTTAGAAGAAAATCAAGAGGGATCAAATCAGGAGACCTGGCTGGCCAATTCACTTCAGCACGTCGTCCTATCCAACAACCCGGGAGCTTTTCATTTAAGAGCTCTGTAGCCATACGGGAAGAGTGAGCAGGACAGCTGTTAAGCTGGAACCACATGCACTGACGCGTAATTAGTGGAACCTCTTCCAGCAAAATGGGCAGAACGTTTCGCAGGAACTGTGCATAGTTATTGCCATTTAGTATACGCAGAATGACGTACGGCTCCACAATGATATTTCCGACGATTACGCACCACACGTTAACACTCCATGGTTGCTGATGCTGTACTTGTCGAAGCCAATGACGGTTCTCTATTGACCAGTAATGCATATTACGCAAATTCACATTCAAACCGGCAAAATTCCTGGCCCCGTTCAAAATCCACACCGGAGAGTACTCGATGTAATGAGAGGTGAAACGGGTGAAATCTGTGCCAGTTCAATATGCGTGGAACAGTTCTCTGACTTATACCACAATCCGTGGCGATACGTCGCGATGAAACAGTAGGGTCGTTATGCGCCAACGCTAGAACGCCCTCTTCATGTACCTCGCCAGTTGCAGTTTTCTGCCTTGTCCTCTCTATTGCGTTCCATGATCCAGATTCAAGTAGTTTCCTTCAACAAGCTGGCGCGTAGGACGCTCACGATCAGGATACAGCTCTCCATATCGCTTTATTGCTGCATCAGCATTTCTTCTGCTTTTACCATACACTAGAAGCATATCTAACTTTTCTTCGTTGGTGTACATATCTGCTCAAAGAAACTGTGACGGAAATCCGGTGTGGCCGTGCGGTTAAAGGCGCTTCAGTCTGGAACCGCGTGACCGCTACGGTCGCAGGTTCGAATCCTGCCTCGGGCATGGATGTGTGTGATGTCCTTAGGTTGGTTTGGTTTAATTAGTTCTAAGTTCTAGGCGACTGATGACCTCAAAAGTTAAGTCGCATAGTGCTCAGTGCCATTGAACCATTTTTGAACGGAAATGCGGTGTCTCATTACCCCAGCAGTACATTTATACCCTTCTCTCCAGCTACCTCGTGCGTCACTTTGCGGCGTTATCGAGAAGCTGGAAAACAACGCCTTCTCTGTAAGTTCCTCAGTGGTCAACAGGAAAGGTCGCATTGGACAACGGTTCTTGGAAGAACGAATACGATTCGGGAACACATCTGTGTCTCAAAAACTGTTCGCCTAAATATTATGATATGCACATATTTGAAACCGTCTTTTTAAGCCCATCATGTTACGCTAAAATTTAACATAGGGTTCAATTAAAAAAAAAACAAAGGCCGCCACATAGCTCTGTAATAAAATATAGCACAAACATGAAATCTGATATATTCAAGTAGCCCCTGTCCCGGCAATTCGCTGTCCAAACGGCATCTTTGTATCTGTTACGGTTGGGGAGATACAAGGGGTGTTATCACTTAGCTGCCTCACCCTGTATAGCTGTTTTCTCTGTGTAGCCAACATAGCTCAGTCGGTTAAGTGATGGAGCTATCGTAGTTACACATACTAATACTCTCTCTTCAAATTTATCTTTCTATATATGTCAACTACTTGTCAGCACCTGGCGTGGTTACTATCACGGCAGGGTGGGTGAAACATCCTCATCACAAGGACTTTGTTGTCGGTGATTGGTCCTGTGAAGATGCAAAAGAAGACCTGAAGAAGAAGAACGGAATTCTCCTTCCTGATAATATACGAGCAATTATTGTAGGTCCATCCAATTGTGAGAAGACTAACGTCCTTATGACGCTGCTAACACATGTAGATGGAGTCCGATTTGAGCATGTTTGCATATTCCCAAAACACCGTTTCACCCAAGTATCAGCTATTGCAAGAGATATTGCGCGGTGTAGATGGTGTTACATACACGACATTCAGTGAAAGCGGTGATATCCCTCCACCTGAAAAAGCAAAGCCAAACACAGTCTTTATATTTGACGATGTTGCTGTGGAAACCAGGACCAAATCTGAAAATATTTCTGTTTCGGTCATCATATGGGTGCTGATGTATTTTATCTAACAAGGGGAGGCCGCCAATTGTGAAATTCAGATTCGATTCATACTGTGCACAATAAAAGCTCATGGCCAGAGGTGTAATGTGGCAAAGCACCAAGATGCACTTCTCAGCCGTTGTCGAGAAAATCGACAGTTAAAAAGAAACCGTTGCGGTGAAATACTCTCTACGATTAATAATTTTCCACAGCGTCGTGGCGCAGCGGTAAGCGCTCGGGTTCGTAATCCGAAGGTCGCCGGATCGAATCTCGCGCCATGCACCTTTTTTGAGCATGTTTGCATATTCCCAAAACACCGTTTCACCCAAGTATCAGCTATTGCAAGAGATATTGCGCGGTGTAGATGGTGTTACATACACGACATTCAGTGAAAGTGTAAAATATATATATATATATATATATATATATATATATATATAATTCCCGGCAATCAGTTGAAACAATTATGCATATAATAAGTTTTTGAAAGTCGTTTGTCGTGGAAAAACTGGCGACTTCGAACATCATTATGTTTTCCTCAAACGAAGTTGTATTTCACAAATGTTATTGTCTTCATAATGTTAACCACGTATAGTTAACGGAAGACGTAGAAACGATATTCCGAAACGAACACGTATACCGTCGGTCAAACGTTCGAATTAGAATAGAGACCCCACGAACACAAATTTGCTGTGGCAGGTATGAAATATAAACTCTGTTACTCGCTCGTTACACTTGAAGAACAGACGTTGAATGGGCCGAAACGAGCCGCCGCATAACAGCGTAGTTGCCTGCTAACTTCGAAAGAAGGTAGATGCGGTCCCTAGCGCAACTTATAACATCGTCGAAAATCAGTGCGGACGGGAGAGCTTTGGTACACCCTGTTAAACAAACGGAAACATGGAGGCGGTACAATTGGAGAGCGATCCGCCTTCACCAACATGCATTAGCAATTCATTAATAGTTGATATATATATATATATATATATATATATATATATATATATATATATTTGAATTACAAAAAACTAATAATTAAAAAAAATAGCATGGCGCGAGATTCGATCCGGCGACCTTCGGATTACGAACCCGAGCGTTTACCGCTGTGCCACGACGCTGTAGAGAATCATTAATCGTAGAGAGTATTTCACTGCAACGGTTTCTTTTAAATGTCGATTTTCTCGACAACGGCTGAGAAGTGCATCTTGGTGCTTTGCCACATTACACCTGTGGCCATGAGCTTTTATTATGCGCAGTATGAATCGGATCTGAATTTCACAATTGGCGGCCTCCCCTTGTAAGCGAAACATATTCCAGAATCCCGAAACAGTTGGTTAGGGATAATGTAAACCTCATTATAGCCTTCAAACAAGACAGTCTGAATTTAAAACACATTTGACAGGCACATGTTGTAACTGACATGTCTTTCAATGATTTTGTAAAGATATGTGCTGATTGCTGGAATCATTCACAGTATGGGTTTCTCGTTCTTGATAAAACAAGAAAACTGAGTGACTGTAGGTACAGGCGAAACTTTCAAGAGTTTCTGCATATACTGTATAGCACTGTAAGAGAGGTTAGTACATCTGTATACGCTGCACCATGGACAAATTTGCGCGCATGTCTAGCTATCAACCCAAGAGAATGGGTGTACACAGACAGAACATTCGCCTATACATGGATGCGAAAATTCAGGCTATTGTGCGTAAAGTTGGAGGTATGCGCAGGGAACTAGAAACGTATTACCAGACTCTTCTGAGAATGGTGAATGCGTTATATGAGTTAGTTAATGAAGTCGGTAAGAAAGTAGCCGACTTAACTGAAAAGGTCGAGGTTATTGAGGGGAAAATAGATGTAGAGTTCCTTGTTGTTGAGAAGGGGGAGCAGGTACATACTAAGAGGAAGAAGAAAATGATCGTCTGTACAAAGCCTCACCCTGCGGAGATATCTGATTAGTATACAGCGAGATGTCAACGAAGTGGAAAGTGATTCAGGCGCGGAAAGCAGTTCGTGAGAAATTACGGTTGCTGAGGCTAGGGTATATGGATCGCCAGAAACACTAAGAGAGACCCTTAAGTCGGTTACTGAATCTCTCGGACAGCTCTCAGAAAAACCAAAAACACGCGATAACGATGGTGTTGCCATCACGCCCCTGGTCAGATCGATAGAACATTCGGCATTATCAGGGGTTCAAATGGCTCTGAGCACTATGGGACTTAACATCTGAGGTCATCAGTCCCCTAGAACTAGAACTCCTTAAGCCTAACTATCCTAAAGTACCATCACACACATCCATTCCCAAGGCAGGATTCGAACCTGCGACCGGAGCGGTCGCGCGGTTCCAGACTGAAGAGCCTAGAACCGCTCGGTCACACCGGCCGGCATTAGCAGGGGAAGTCTGTACATGTTGGGTACGCATCCTATAACTGTAACTGATGATACAATCCAGATTGATCATAGGCGGTCTGAGATAACACTTGGTTTAACGAATCTTATTTTTCTAAGACCTACAAAAAAACCTATAAATTATTCAGTTAATGATAGGAAAATCTACCGTGAAATACTGCACATGACTGGTGTGAAGGCTAAAACAAAAACAGCAGCAGCAGCGGTGATGGTATTGACATTGAGCATAAAACAGTGAACAATCGAATCCCTCAGTATATATATTATGACGACCGCAACGAGCTAATAGATCGACTACGGCTGCTCATGGCATCAGCTGGTGCAGGTAATACAGCTCATTCGAATGAGGTTGTTTCAGTAATCTCTGAGCTTAGAGAGCGAGGTATCATCGAATAAGATTGGAGACAGTAGTTCGAGAAGTGCACAAACCAGTACGCAAAACATACCCTCGTAGGCATGTTGTGATTAAAGGTTTGGATGACTTATAGCAAACTGATCTTGTAGATATAAGGGAATATTCACATGAGAATAATGTATTGAAATATATTTTAATGATTATTGATACATACTCCAAATTTGCCAGGGCATTACCTGTCAAAACAAAAACCTGGTAGAAATGTCGCGGGTGTTTTTGAGCATTTCCTACTGACAGGGACGAATCCATGCCGAGACAACCTCCAAACCTATCACGGTGGGGAGTTTTATAACAGGTATTTCAAGACCGTGATGCAGCGGTACGGAATACATCACTACTCAACATTCACTCACCTGAAGGCAAGTATGGTGGAGCGTCTGAACAGAACAATAAAAGGTCGAATGTGGATGCGTTTTAACCTTCGCGGGTCATACAAATGGACAGATATCCTCCCAGAAATAATTGCTCAGTATAATCGAATCTAACATACCACAATAAAAGTGGGACCAATCGATGTTCGTGATAATGGACTCATCGATACGGTGTACTATGGCATTAAGATGCTGGATCCACTCAGACAGAAATTTAATGTAGGTAATTTGGTACGTATCTCAAAAGAAAAGACGGTATTTGAGAAATCATACCTACCGAACTGGTCAACAGAGATATTTACAATTTCAAAGGTGCAAAGAACCATGCTTAGAACTTATATATTGAAGGATAGTAAAGGTGAAGAAATTGCAGGCTGCTTCTACACCGAGGATTTGCAGAAAAGCTCAGAACCGGATGTTTCTCTCGTGGAGAGAGTCATAAGACATCGTGAAAATAAAGCACTAGTCTAATGGCTTGGTTTTCCTGCTACACGAAACAGTTGGATTGATGCCTACGAGCCGGTCGGAGTGGCCGAGCGGTTCTAGGCGCTACAGTCTGGAACCGCGCGACCGCTACGGTCGCAGGTTCGAATCCTGCCTCGGGCATGGATGTTTGTGATGTCCTTAGGTTAGTTAGGTTTAACTAGTTCTAAGTTCTAGGGGACTAATGACCTCAGAAGTTGAGTCCCATAGTGCTCAGAGCCATTTGATCCATTTTTTTGATGCCTACGATTTGCTATATAATGGGCGAGCATAGTCCACAACCACCGCAGTGTCATAACATGCGTGCTAGTAGACGCATTAGAGGAGGTGGCGGGATTCTAGAAAACTGCCAGTGGAATTACACATACCTGGGTATAAGAACTGTGGACTTGGGACAAAACTTCAGAAACGTTTGGCACGAGGTGATACGGGGGTTAACCTGCTCTATGAAGCGTGTATGGAACATCACATTGCATACGCTGCAAATAAAGATATATGAAGTCGCCACATTGCTGATAGGATTCTAGCTGATAAGGCTAAGGCGATACCGAGAAGAAAGGATATTGGTATAGGTAAACGCATCCCAGCATTTGCAGTTGATAAAACCATGCGAGGAAAAGTTAAGTTGGGTATAGGAGTGACGAATTTCAAGCGAGTTATGAATGCTGTACGTTGTGCACTAAACGAGAAGGAGGACAAGGGCGGGAAGCAGAGCTGTTAAGAACTGTATCCTGGCAGTGACGAATGCAGCTAAAAACGCACTGAAGGAGAAAGGTGCGGGAAGAAGAAGAAGAAGAGGAGGAGGAGGAGGAGCAGGATCGGTTAAAGCACCTCGAGTTCTACCAATACCCAAGACATCTTACGGTTTTCTTCCATTTCTCATCCCAGTCCTCTCTGCGCTCTCGGCTATAGGTTCCCTCGCTGGTGGTGCTGCAGCTATCGCTCGAACGGTCAAGAACGAGCAAAACTCCCAAGCGCGATTAGAAGAGGCAAGAAGACATAACGGTGTGATGGAAGTCGCAGCCACCTGAAAAGGACTATACTTGAAACCGTACAGGAAAGGGCTTGGTCTATTCATAAATAATTTAAAAAAGCCCATTAGCGGTCCAACCAGATCGACCACTCACAAATACTGATCTTCTTAAGTTTGTTAGAAACAAATTCAACATACCAAGATTCCGTGGTGTGTTTATGCGAGGTTTATTACCGAAGACCATGTGGAAAACTGGTGATTGTCGGATTGTGAATTTAGATGTTGCTGGAGGCCTCGGCACCCACTGGGTATCATGTTGTGAAAAATGTGAATACCGTCTACTATTTCGATTCATTTGGTGACCTGCAACCACCAGAAGAATTACAACGATACTTCACTCACAGAAGACGTGTGTTTTACAATTATCGGTGCTATCAGGGCTTTAATACATACCTCTGTTGGCATCTATGCATCATGTTTCTCTCGACTTTTGCAAAGAAGAAGAAGAAGAAGAAGAAGAGGGAGAAGAAAAAGCGCACTATATAAGGAGGAGCCTTAAACATTCCTTCATCAGTTGAGGCTCAGATGCAATGTCCTACACTTTGACGTTAAAAGAACGATCATCTGTATTGCATGTAAATTGCTACCCGCCAATTGATCTGAGCGTTGGTGAATGGAGTGTTGCATTGATTGGACTGGAGACGTACAACAGCGTCCGAAATATCACTGAGGTTAACAACAAACTACATCTGGATATTAACGGTGAAAAACATATTCTGAAAATAGAACCGGGTGCATACGATATCGACGATTTAAACGAAGTCTTAAAACAGTCTGGAAAAGGTATTGAAGTACGTGCAGACATCAATACACTTAAATCTGAAATAAGGACTGTAAATGCAGCGATTGATTTTAACTAGAAAGGTTCAATAGGGCGCCTGCTGGGTTTCGCAAAAGGGCAGGTTTTGAAGAAGGATCCAAGTAAATTTTACAAGTCAGATCAGACTGTGGACATACTTCCCGTCAGCACAATCCGAGTCGAGCGTAACATTGCATCGAAATCCTATCTCTACGATAGTCTGATAGATACTATTTACTGATTCTTCCCCTCAGTTGCAATGGGGTATAAGATTGCTGAGACCCCTGCCAATGCAATATATCTTCCAGTGACAGCTTAGACATTGGATTATTTGGAGCTGTGTATTGTGGGCCAGAATAACCAACTTGTTGACTTTCGTGGTGAGGAAATCATTGTCTGATTTCATCTAAGGCAGGATGGGCGTACGGTATAAAACAAATGCACGCAATCCACAGCATGTCACTTTGCTACCGAACAGCAAAGTTATAACATGTGCAAACTATGAGTTTCTTAAATCAGTTGGCTTGAAACTGCGCAATGACGTGCTCACTCAGTACAACCAGTCCGGTAGAGTATGATGAGAGAATTAGACGTCAGGAATACTTCTCTAATAAACCTTACGCTTCAACCACATTTAACAAAAACGATGAAATTAGGATTGTCATCCAGCACTCACGCTCCCATGCAAGAGTTTCATATGTCTACAAGGGTCATTAAAGAAAACCGACGGCAGCGATACAGCGGGATCGAAGCTTACACGTAATGTTTTAGCATTCCTGTTCGAAGAGATACGCTATGAACTCGATGGGTTTGAGTTCGACCGTACACGCAATGTCGGCATAACATCAACCGTTAAAACGTACGTCTGTGCATCACCCGCAGATTTGAATAGTTTAGAAAATGCGGTATGGTTCATAGACGATCCAGAGGATAGAACAGTTGTTGAGTACAAGCGATTTACTGCATGCATACCTCCAAAAATGCTTATGGGGTACTTTGAGGACATCAGACAGATTATTACGAACGCTAAACAGGAGCTCATTCTGGTGCGGAGTGCAACAGACAATAACTCATACATTCAGGGAGCCTAAGAGGAGAATATGATCACTATCAGTAAGATAATATGGAAAATGCGTCACATCAGCGTATCCGACGAGGAGCGTTTGAAGCTTTTAAAAGTTCTGAATTCCGGTACATTTCTGTCACTGACATTTCACTCATGGGAGATTTTCGAGTATCCAGCGTTACCGACTGCGAGCAGACAAACATGAGCTATTAAAACCTCTTCGCAGCTAGAGACACCTAGATTCATTATATTTTCGTTTCAGGCTGATAGAAGAGGTAATACAGTAAATGATTCCACCATGTTCGACAACAGCAAGTTAACTAATGCCAAAGTCTGTCTCAGTTCAGAATTGTACCCTTATGACAATTTATATCTGCAGTACAATCAAAATGAGTACAGTCTAGCTTATGACATGTATGCAAGGTTTCGTGCTTCTTACTATGAAATTGCCGAAGGAGAGGGAGGAGGGTATCTACTCAGTCCACGTAAGTTCAAGGAGCTTTCACCAATCATCGTAATAGACTGCTCGAAACAGAACGAGATAATTAAGTCTGGACCTATAGATGTGCGAATTGAATTTGAATCATCGACAAATTTCCCAGAACACACTCTCCAGTGTTGTACAACGAGCTCTATAAATGAATAGGTGCTGCACGATACCTAGCGCATTTCATAATGGCGTCTCAAGGTGTGAACATCATTGCGGATGCTCAGGGTTTTTATGATGGTAGCATAGACAGTTCATATTTAAAGATGTTGCATTTGTAGTGTACACACAGGATGCTGGAATGATAGAGACATTCTTAGCAAACATTGCATCACCAAGGTCTTTCAAGTATGTGAGGTGAGCTAAAACATGGAAGAGTGGAGCATGGTTAACACATTTCTACATACTAGGATGATCCTGACATACCCTATAAAGAAATAGTGACTGCACGTAAATTATTCGATCACACATATCCATCATGTATGTGAAGGGGAAGGAGAAGATCTCATGGATGTGTCGAATCTTTAAGTTTGCTACTATTCAATACCTGGAATTCTACGGGTGTCCTTCTCTCCACCGACTGAAGATAATGTATGAAACAATTGTTGTATCTGCTTATGAAAATGTAAACTTTCTTTTAAGTTGGATGAGAAATTAATGGGTTTTGTACCTCACAACATCTGTTCCTTTTTTATTCTGGCAACCATGTTCCCACTGTGACAACATGCTATATCTGTGCTTTTCCTCAAGCACAGGAGATATAATTTTAGACATGTCTGCTATATGTCTTTGGAAGCAGACACGGTCACATGCCTCCCGCTCCCATAACAGAGTTCATGCTGTACTATAGGTGTAATTCCATCTAACCATTCTATATATTTTGTTATCTTCCATGTTAAACTTCACCTCCTTAACAGCACTCATCTTCAGCAAATGGCATTTGACACGTGCACAGCCTTTATATATATATATAATGGAATAGGGATAGCGTTTATTTTTGTAAATAACTACAAAGATGTATGGTAACTAATTTTTTTCTTGGTTTATTCAGTTCACACAAATATCATGTAGTATTGTGGAGGTACAATATAGTATTCTTGAGATACAATATAGTATTCTTGAGGTACAAATTGACCCTGCTATTCAAATGCAGAAATGCATTTAAGTTACACGCTAAAACAGTGACACTGGTAGGAAATTTCTTTTTTGATAAATCTGTGCTAAAAACTAAAGCGGAGATACTTTCCTTACTACTATAACTACATTCGACAGCCCCTGTGGCATAGCTTTTACAATAATTCTGATGGACTGTGCACACTTATAATCTAATTTCAAGAGTCCACAATAGTAAAGGTTTTTACAATAACAATTCTGATCGACTGTGAGCTACATATATATATATACATTTAAAAACTATTCTGACTTGGATGGCTAGTGGCAGGTGAAAAACGTAAAAATTATTCCATTTAAAACACGCACATGTTGTGTATATTTCCAGGCTGCACATACGTTGCATATGAACAAAACAATATATAATTTTTTTTCTATTTTTGGGTTTATTTTTCAATTTATTTCGGTTATGCTTATCTCTTTCTATCACACACATGGTGTGCACATATCAACATAAATTTAGTTTTTTTCGTTTCATCCATTCTTTTCCACACATTCTCTCTCTCTCTCTCTCTCTCTCTCTCTCTCTCTCTCTCTCTCTCTCCCTCTCTCCCTTTCTCTCTCTCTCACACACACGCACACTATCATTCAATCAGAGTTCCCCACCCCTTCTCTCACTACAAGTGAGTAGTGTGAGTACGGGCGAGTTTCAATCCCATCGTCACAAATGACCCTTTTATCGTCATGAGGCGACAGACCGATTTTACACTGCAGTACAGTGTACACCTCGTGTCCTCTCAATCGAATACTGGTCTGCCGTTCCATATGCGGTGGTTGCGGTGCAGCACTGTGAACACCACTGCGCAGGCACTGCAAATAGTCTTCAACAGAGAGGGCTCTCGATGCCATGCGACGCACACCCTTAGCTCGCCTCTGGGTGACATCTTCCAATGTGCTATACGCATACATTTTTGAGTGTAGACCTACAAATTCCACAATCGACAGTCCATTTGACTCGTCCTTCATAAGACCAATAACTTTTTTGTTCTGCGGAATAATAGCATAAGGATTATCGGCTGTGTATGAGGACATGTCGAATTCAATTACTTCACGTGGGTCGCAGTTCTTCACCCAATAGATGAAGCTATCTGTATCCATATAGTGTAATTTAGGATCTGCAAACAGAGTTTTCGCAAACTCATAATGAAAGTGTTAAATGTGGAGTTTGGATTGGTCTAGTATGCACATCCCCACATGAATAGGATTTGTAAACTCTACTACTGTCTCCCCCATCTCCACAGCAACAAAGTTCTTCCTGAATATGGTGAACTACTTAAAATTCTGTCTGGAAATGCATTTTCTTACGCCATAATGCCCATCCAATTCGGTTCTAATCAAAATTTCACGTCGTTCCCTCAAATTCTCCATTGTTTTACCGAAAACTGAATCATTCATTAATTTATAAAAATTCTTCTCAAAGTCACACATCGCGGAAGCTCTCCGTCTCGTATTCAAATCAATATACTCCTTCAACCAGGAGAACTGCTTGTTGAGATAGCCCGGGTAATTCTAACCAGCTCCATACTCAAGCTGAGGCACTGCTGGAGGTTACGATAATGAATAATGTATCTCCGCTTACCCCCCAGCATTGTCATTAGTTTTGGCGTGGAGCCTCCTCGCGGAACTAGTTGCTCTGGACACAACGGCAAATCAGTATGTGCATCATGCACACGAATAGGGTATGTGAGTTCTGCCTCTACAGGATACCCTACATCAGAATCAGCTGCCATACCCCCCATAATTTTTCCACCTAATCTCTTGCATTCATCTTTGGACAGCCATCGAAACTTGCCAATTGGCAGTGATTGCTGGATGGTGCACTCATGTAAGTTATTCACGTCGAGGTATATTATATAATTCGAATCAAGGGATGCGTTGAACCTTTCACCCATCCGTGGGTTATTTGCCTTTGCGTGCCCTGTGAACACAGTGGCAAAGTCCCCCATGGATCCCTCGCTCAAAGAAAAGAAGCATGTCAGCATCAGTCAATAATCCGATGTGGCACTTCGTTTTCTTGAGCATTGCGTCCCAAGACACCCCAGTGCCGTGTGATAAAAGGCGCGATCCAGAGAATATGTGGTCATACGTAGACTCGAAAACGTCCGCAAGCAAGCACACGTCTGTGTCCATGTAAAGCCGTGCATACTCTCCTAAAGTAAAAATATAGAATTCCCGCCAGACATTCACGAAATGCTCATACTCTGCATCCGTTATGACATTGCCTGTAAGGTTGCTGGAGAATGCAGTTATGTTGGGTAGCCTGGTTTCGTTGAGTTTCGCCATACTATCCACAAACTCATATGGGAAAACCCCCTTCGTAATCACAAGCTTAAACTTTTACTCATCAGGAAATGCAGCTTGAGATATATGCATATCCCCCCAAGGTAGAGTTTCAACGAATTTATGGAGTGGTGCCGGCATAATACGTAGCATATCAAGGAAGTGGAGTGTAATTCTCGGCGTCATTCGTTTGGAGAATGAAATATACTTCTCCACGCTCTCAGTTAGGACACTGACTTGATCTTTCTCCAAAGCGAAATCGGCCAAGTACTCAACTAGAAAGTGAGCATCATACCAACTTAAATTGTGGAAGAAGACGGGTATGTGTCTAGGTAGCTGGTACTTCAAATTGCACGCATTGTGAACTGCGCCATGGAACTTCTCCGTAAGATTACAGTGGCCCCTACGAGGAGTTTCCGCTTTTCTATCTAGTGGCAGCCCACAAATGTGACAATCGAGCATGTTATTATACAAATTTCCATTCTCCTTCGATTTGGTCATGGGTACTTTGCCACTGCAAAGTTTATCAACGTCCCGTGAAATTTATTCGAGCTCAGTGAGCAACCAAACCGCAGCGCTGTCCCTAACATAAGATTTGTAGCGGTTAAGACTGGAATCATATGATGATACAATTTGGTACGCTGCCGTGTATGGTACATGTTTTTCTGTAAAGGTGGTATGTGGCGATGTAGTGTCTCCTTCCCTGCAGGTCACAGGAGCGAGGAGGCATTCAAAGTCAGCATACACTACAAACGGGCGTCGTTCCTGGTGGTGAGCATTTTTCAACTTAATGAATTTGTTTTCCTCAGTACGCATAATAACACGTAAGGGATCCTTGGAATCACAGTCAACTGGATGCGTGGCTAATAACTTGTCTGGGGAAAAATAATTGAGGCACCTTAAGCAAATATGTTTTAGATGACGATCAGATGATAGTTGGGCCGAAAGGAGTGGGGACATGTCTTTGATCCAAATATAGTGATAATTATCACCTACAGAGAAGAGCAGCATGTTTACATGTAGCTCATGCTCACCGGCAGATTTTGAGAAATGGAGGCGGCCGACGACGAAATGTTTGTCTTGCTCATCTGACTGGCTTTCCTTCTTCAGGCCATAAACGTGAACCGATATGCCGGTATTCTGCACCTCAAATTTAGGTATGTCCTGCATCTTGACAGGGACCTCTATACCATCAAAATTGTAACACGAGTGAATATTATCACCAGCGTGGTATGTACTGAGATGCTCAGGATGATCTCTGTAATTGTACTTTCTTTCGCAAGCCAGGACTGACCATGCAAAACAAGCCTGATACAGGAGGTGTTTTTATCACATCCCGCTCAAATTTTGCAAGCTTGGAGATTTTCGAACGTGAATGCTATATACAGGTAATTCTAGGCTGATGGTATTAAGACTAGTGTTCCTTAGATTTAGCTTAGCTTCGTAAAGGCTGAAACAAATAATGTAGAAAGTCTTGAGGTGATAATATAGAGAATTTTTTTTTTTTTAGTATTTAGGAATGGTGTACAGCGGAAGAGCTGAAGTTATGGGCTATTTTGGTAAACAGATAATGTTACCGCAAGAATTTTTCTTTGCAGACACGCTGAGACATCAAGAAAGTGTACGTTAAGTATTTGTGGGACACTATACAATTTCCAAGAGTTCGACTTGGTTCTTATTTTTACATAGCGATGTGAATTTAGTATAATATTGAGAATCTTGTTAGATGCGGCGATGCGGCAGCTACATGTCATGCATGTCCTGTTAGAATTGCGAGCAGTGGAGCAGATTTCTATTGTAGGTTCTGTGACGTCAGTATGCGCGTGGTGGCTAGACGCTGTGACATGAGTATGCACGCGTGCTGGCTACACACGTCACGCATGTCCTGTTAGTACCGTGAACGGAGCAGATTTCTGGAGCATGACCTATGATGTCACTATGCGTGCGTATGGGCTAGACACGTGACGCATCTCCCATTAGAATCATGAGAGAGAAAGCGGTCGAACAGATGAGAGGGATGACAGCGCTCTCTGGTGACAGTACAGTGTACTAGGCCCAGACCTCGTGGCGAACACGCTGTTTCCCAACATTTCCCCCCTCCATCTTGTATTACGTCACGGAATGTAATGGACGACAGCGCCCTCTGTTGGTACTGTTTAATAGGTCAGTTGGACACTGGACCTCGTGGCGAACATACTGGATGGCGGTAGTGCCTAAAATTGTTTAAATAAAGACCAGTGCATGATTTCGACAGTTGAGGATTAGCAACCATGTTTGCAGAGTCTTTGACACGGATTATTATTTTGACAATTTACGAGTTGTTTGGCTCTCTCTACATAAATGTATTGCATTATTTACGAGTGGTTTGCAGGTCTGTAGGCTGTGCAGTGCATTATTTCGACAGTTTACAATTAGCAAGCGCGTCTGCAGAGCATTATACATGGGTTATTTCGGTAATTTAGGAGTAGTTTACAGGTCTGTAGGTTGTGTGGCGTGACTCCAAGCATGTCAGAGCATGTGTTCTGTATCACTGTGCTAATTATACTATCTCTCAAAATTCACCTCTAAATACATTGTCCCAAAATAAATGAAGTACTCTCCTTCCTGTGTCCACCAGGTCAGTGCAGGCTGAGTCATTTTCCTGCAAATCCCTAGGTAGAGGTAGTGGTCGGGTGACTTAGGTTAATCGAGGTAGCCCAAATGACCTATCTTCCTGCCATTTTCTTAGGTTAGTAAAGGTGTGTAGCATTGTCCTGATGGAATTTGAACCTCCCGCCATTTTCTGGAAGAGGGGACGGGAGGATGGTTAGGTTAGTGGAAGTAGCCCAATTGACCTATCTTCCCATCATAATTTAAACATCTGACCAAAATCCGCCATCTTGGATGACGTCATCGCCGCCATCTTGGATGGCTTCATACGCTGTTGACAAGTCTACATGCCGCCGTATTGGATGACGTCATATCCGCACATCTCGGATACATCAGACAACAATGGAGAGTGGGGTGACGCCTGCTTTGTTCCACTACTCCCAGACGTATTCAATTGAGTTCAGATCTGACGAGTTGTGTGGCTAGTAAATCGATTGGAACTCGCCACTATGTTACTCGAAGCACTCGGTCACACTCCTGGCCTTGTGACATGGCGGATTATCTTGTCGAAAAATACCACTGCTGTAGGATACATGATCGTAATGAAAGGGTGTACGTGGTCTGCAACCAGTGTACAATACTCCTTGGCCGTCATGGTGCGTTGCACAAGCTCCAATGGACCCATGGATACCAACGTGAATGTTCCCCAGAGAAAAACGCAGGTGTCATGGAGTTGCTGCCCTGGAACATGACAGATTCACGCCCGCCCATCGGCATGATGAAGAATGTCTCAGGATTCATCAGACCATGCAACACTTTGCCACTACGCCAAGGCCCAGTGCAGATGGTCATGTGCCCATTTCAGTCATAGTTGCCAATGTCATGGTGTTAACATTGGCACAAGCATGGGTCGCTGGCTACTGATGTCCATGGTTATTAGTGTTGGGTTTACTGAGTGTTCAGATGTACTTGTATTCTGCCCAGCATTAAAGTCTGATGTTAGTTCCTCCATAGTTCGCCATCGGTCCTGTTTTAGAGCCTGCTCAGCTAACGATGTCCGACATCTGTAATGAGGGGTGGCCGCCCAATACCTCAGCCTCTAGACATGGTTTCACCTGGGTTTCGTCACGTGTTGAAGACATTCACCAAAGCACTCCTTGAACACCCGAGAAGTTGTGCAGTTTTCGAATTGCTCGTGCCGAGCCTTAGGGTCATCAGAATCTGCCCTCTGTCAAAATCAGATAGACCGTACGATCTTCCCATTCTACACATGGACAGCACGCTCACTGATACTACATGCAATGTGCGTGTGTCTGACTAGCAGTCATTCCTCGACAGGTGTCGCTGGTATCGCTCAGATGAGTTTATATCGACAGTAGATCCATTGTCACAATTTTCTGGCTGCTCAGTGTATATCACCGGATATACATGAAAAATTGTGGCAATACACTACTCTTGGATAAGGAGATACGATGTCATAAACATTCTGGTGCGTGAAAATGAAACTGCAGGGCGAAATTCGCTAGACAACAGGTGAAATATCTGTACACACTCTTGCACTCTTGTGAAATGTATTAAATAATTGTCAAATACGCCTAACACATGTGTAGGCGGTAAAGCCACGTGTAAGCTCATCCTTAATACCTACAATGATCAGTCACATTTGGCACACATATTACTCACAATGAAAGAAATGTCCTAGGGATAAGAACCACCAGCCTCCTATTCGGATGGGAGTGATAACGTGAAGTGAGAAGGGGGAGGAGTAGATGGACACAGCGGGTGGGAAGAATGGCATAAGCAAAGATCGGAGGAGGAATAGACGGACTGAGATAGGAGAGAGAGAAATGGACAGTGAGAGAGGAGAGGAAGAGATGGACAGAGAAAGAAAGGAGGAGATGGACAGAGACAGTGAGAGAAAGAAATAGGCAGGTAGAGGGGGAGCAGGAGATGAACAAACTGAGGGGGATGAAGAAATGGAAATAAAAATGGAAGAGGAGGTGATGAGAAGGGAGAGGGGCGAGGATGAGATGGACAGATAGAGGGGAGGAGGAGAAGGACAGGGAGAGGCGGAGGAGGAGACTGACAAGCAGAGGGGGAAGAGGAGTTGGAATTGGAGAGAGGAGGAGGAGATAGTGTTCCAGAGCAGAAGTCAAGCGCCGGCGCGACGATCAGGAACGATAGAGCAGAGAAGGCTGTGAGGAAGACATCAGCCAACAGTACACTGACCGACCTCTCTCTAGGTCGACACCGAGACAGCAGCGGACTCTAGGCGAAGAGAACATATGTCCTACGCCGCCTGGCCACGGTCCGGTTGAAGATTAGCCATTCTACTAGCTCTAGAGCAGCGACTTGCGAACTGCATTGTTTCACTTATAGTTTCACTTGTATTAGGAGTTGTGTGCACTGAAGAGATTTTCTTATTTTGTCTGTCGCCCATTTCTTGCGACACACCATTCTCATTAATTAGCTTATTACAATTAATATTATTTGCTTGATTTGTCATCGAGCGATCTGAGAAAGCAGGTTTTGCTATTTGGGCAGTAAAATAACTCATGATGACCGGAGTAGAGAGGATATGAAATGTAGACTGGCTATGAAACAATGATGTTTCGGAAGAACGATAGCATGGAATACAAATTTAAGTGTTAAGATGTCTTTTTTGGAGGTATTGGTCTTGAGTTTAGCCTTGTGTGGAAATGAAACATGAACGATAAGCAGTTCAGACAGGAAGAGAGTAGAAGCTTTTGAATTGTGGTGTTATAGGAGAATGCTCAAGAGTAGATGGGTAGATCGCGTAACTGACGAGGAGGTATGAATTTATGGCACAACTTCTCTAAAGGAAGGGATCGGTTGATAGGACACATTCTAAGACGTAAGGAATCATCAGTTTAATACTGTAGGAAGGTGTGGAGGGTAAAAATGGTAGAGGGAGATCAAGAGATTAATACAGTAATCAGATTCAAATGGATGGATGTTCCGTAGTTATTTGCAGATGAAGAGGCTTGCACAGTATAAAAGAGGGTGGATAGTTGTATCTAACCACCAGAGCACATGCCATCGCTGCATGCAGACTAAAAGGGAACAAAAAGCTCAAATACCTTAGCTGCCTGAAGCTGACTGTCACTCTATGTGAATATCTAGTACTTCGACCCAAATGGTGTGTAGCTAACAAGCGTAAGTCCCCATTGCAACCCTTCCGGATTTAATCGTAAGATGGCCCAATGTATAGCCCGTGAAAAACTGAACACAGATCAAGCATGAAAACAGGAAGAAGGCATACTGAACTGTGAAAATAGAAGCAAAATAAAAAAAAGTGAAAGGTTCCGCTCACGATGTGCAACATCGAGCGACTGTAAATAATCGTGGTTATGTGATCATGGTGCTGGACGGTGAAGGGCGATATCGGTGTTCAAATCTTTCCTTTTAACCAAATTATGAACTGTTCGACCCGTCGTTGACGTGTCTGTTCGCTGTAATAAAATTTGTATTTATTTCGTGGTGTAACTACCGTTTGCCACAATGAGGTGTAACGAAAGCACCTCCAGACGTACGTACCTCCACTTTGTTCTACACGAGTACCACGCGTTGTGACTCTTGAGTTCCGTTTTGGATGTTTTGACTTTTTAATTCCTTTGTTGCAATATGGTTCACACCCGTTTATTTGTTGTTTTCATGTCTGCGGCATCTCGCTTGCTCTCACTATTCACCACATTTCCTTGTTACGGTAACATATTCTTACCAAATGACTCATATTCTTTAACCCCTCTATAGTACGACAACTGTCAAGACTACAGAACGAGATCAAGCACGTAAATGACTGTACGGACAGTTCTTACTTTTGTAGAAGAAAAATAATGAGAGAGATTGAACACGGATCTCCCGCTTTGCACTTGAACACCGTAACTACGCAACCACGACGTGGTAGCTATTCAAATTCGCTCGATGTTACGCATCTTGAGCTTGGAAGATTCACTGTCTCTACTTTGTTTCTTTTTTTACAGTACACTAAATCTTCTTCCTTTTATCATGCTTGATCTGTGTTCAGTTTTTGACGGGCTATCCACTGGGCCATTTTGTCACTAAATATGAAGGGGGTGTGATGTTGAGTTTTCCTTGTAAGTATAAATGAAACGCATGGATTACGGAAGACATGGGCAGTGTATCGTGTATGACTTGAAATGCATGTATACGGTGTTTACTGTCTTTTTGAACACTAATCGTACCTGTTCTGTTGCCTAATTTCTGTTCAAATGGCTCTGAGCACTATGGGACTTAACATCTGTGGTGGTCATCAGTCCCCTACAACTTAGAACTACTTAAACCTAACTAACCTAAGGACGTCACACACATCCATGCCCGAGGCAGGATTCGAACCTGCGACCGTAGCAGTCGCGCGGTTCCGGACTGAGCGCCTAGAACCGCTAGACCACCGCGGCCGGCCTAATTTCTGTCTATAGTGTTAAGCAATCCCTTAGTCGGCAAAGCTGCAGACACAGTTATGGGCACCACAACACTGACGAATGAGAGAAATATGTACGAGAGAAAAAAATTACAAGCTCGTGATGTTAGAAGATAGAACATACCAGCATCCAGTCTCTCAACCATAACCCATAGTGTATGCTGATATTTTCAACGAAATTTAGCAAAGTTCCATACACTTTCGACCGGGAAACAGCTGTTTCTCTAATGTACCTTGATACTAATAAATCGATAAACGAAAGACGTGTATTCTACCGAAAGTTCATTACAGATCATATACTTCAGAACACCAGTAACACAAGCAAGGGAGTGGCATCTCTTCTCTAACAGTTCACGAGATACTAATACAGCGGATCGTATTCTACCGGAGACAGCAGCGATGCTAACGAGAACTTCCCAGGAAGGGGTACGGAGATAATGAGTACATAACCTTGTGGATTCCAAATAGAGAGCATGCAAACTAAGATTGATAATGGATAGTCCACACGTAGGACCTGTATGAAATTATCATAATGTAATACAATGTATTGCAAAATCACTAAAGAACAGGGACATCCAAAAGCGCGGGATCTGTTAAGAGTACAGCGCATCGATATATTCGCTAGACGAAAAATAAGAAAAACACCTTTCTTCATTTTGCAAGACCTAATAATCATGGGTACATCTGAAATATCGTTACTGCCAAACGAATGATTTCTTTTCCTTGCTTAGTTGTAATTGAAACTGAAGTGAATCTCATACAAAATCTGTATATATGATCTCCGCTTTAACAGTTACACCATACAAGAAGGATAGTATTATAAATGTCATGTCAATTTATAACCCACAAATGGAGGCTTTAATGAAATAACAACTCAGAACTTTGTTTCATCTGGTTGCGCTTCCTGAAATATTACTGTGGGATTTCAGTGCTCACTATCTCGCTTGCGGCTTAGAGCGGGTAAACGCTCTCTCTTGAATTACAGTGGATACCTTAGACTAAAAAAATGGTGTATGTTTGATATCACCTAGAATTAACATTATACTTCACATTGCAGGCACCACTAGAACAGTATAAACACAATCATCCACTTTAGCCGTGTCGCTGGAGCGACAAGTGGTGTCAACGTACCAGCTAGAGAAATATTCGAAAAGCAACCTTGCATAAGCACACGACTACGCTTACGGGAAGATTGTAATTTTCAGAAAATGGCAAATTTAGAACTAAGCCAGATTTTTTTGCTTTCTTGAATTGAAGAATCTGCAGTGGTTTCAGCAGTTCAGAGAAACCAAAGCTTTACCAAATTGGAGGAAAGACAAACGCAATGATGCACTGATGGAACAAAGGAGCATCTCTGGCCACTGTATGCTACCAGAGCAAAAATGTATTTATATGATAGTAAACGTAGTAGTAAAGTTATTCTATTGCGTGTGACTTGATTTCAATCACTGGCGTAGTCACTATACATGATACGGTTCCAAAAAAGTCATTAGTGGGAAAGGAAGTCATAGAGACATACTATGTGAAGACATTTAGCATTGGTAACCTGCTGGTCTCATTATTCACCTTTACATTCTGACAACAGTCACACAGTGATATCCTCTGGTATAATCTTTTGACCATTGTCCTTTCGTCAAAATAAATATATTCCCTCAGCTTTGCCACAAATTACCTTGGACCTACATGTCCATAACTTATACGGAAGTAATGAAGAACATGTTTCACAAAACTCCCTGCCTGACAAATCCTATAGTTATGTTTTTTTTTTTGCTTGGGTCCCTCTGAATGAAATTCCATTATGTATTTTAGAACAGTTTGGCAACTTGGTACTTGTCCTAGCCTCAACGTTTTGTTTCACTGATTTCCATACGTCATCTCCGTTTTGGTATATGCTCATATACTTTCAAAAATCTGTAATTCCCTTTCCTCCAGGGATTCCTTTCATAAAACAAACCCAAGAATATTCTTCTATATGTCCTCTCTTACCACCTCCATCCTCTCTTACTGCTAGTGCGAACAAGGCATTTGGCACCTTATGTATACTTTA
The DNA here is from genome assembly GCF_023864345.2 of Schistocerca serialis cubense. NCBI lineage: Eukaryota > Metazoa > Arthropoda > Insecta > Orthoptera > Acrididae > Schistocerca > Schistocerca serialis. Next base: position 463,791,604 of record NC_064640.1, on the reverse strand, counting down.
ACGTATTTGATCTCAGATTGAAAATGATGCAGGTAAAGTGTCCACGTAGACAGTCTCTCAAAATTTTCGAACCTTCCTAGAACATATGCACCCAAATCTAAACCTCTCCTTCAAGTGACGCACTGCCTCATCTTCATTTATCTTTCTCTGTCCATCTCTCATCACACTGGTTCTCAAGACCATTTATGAAAGAAATCGGATGCAATGTCCCATTTGACTCAGAACTGATATTATTAAAACTCCTCAGCTCTCTTATGTTCATTAACATAGTTTGAACTGCAATATTTCCTTCGTCAGCTTTCTATTCTAGTAACCACATTATATCCCATATTGCAAAAGTAGTCTCTATTAATTTTTCCACTTGCATTAAAAGTGTTTGTTTTTGTTACATAAAAGCGCAGAAGTTACGTTATCAGTTAATTTCTATTACTTATAAAGTGCACTTTATATTCTGTAAATATATAAAATACTCAACGGGCTAACACTGAACGATGTGCGGTTCTAACTATGTGCCAACCAACCAACAAACTAAACAAACAAGCAAATAAAGATAAGTCGTCACATCCGAGTTTCACTCACACTTGCATTTATGTTTCTTTCTCTATCACTGCTTCCAATACTACTGGTAATCCTACCATTTACTACGTGATTTATGTGCTGTAGAGAAAGTACCGAACTGCAGTCTTGGTAGAGTGCAGCTCTATTGGTTCTGCAACGGTAGTGAGTCGAAACCATTCGTAGCAGGGAATATGGGCGTCCTAAATATTTTGCTTCAAATGATCATTCCTGTCATATACCTGAAGACTGGCCGTTCCTCCTGGTATACCCTGTATTATCCGATATAGGGGTGAGTGTTGCCACTACCACCTTTCTTTCCCATAAACGAGTGGGAGCAGTTTTGCTTCAGCCAATCATACCATTTCCTGTAATTCTGTTTTTTATTGTTGAATTATTGGTGTAATCTTCTGCTCTTCACATTGTTATCCACTTTCGGTGTCTGCAGCCCTTGAAAGGTCGCGATCTTCAGCTACTGTGTAAGTGTTGTTCACCTCGATAGTTGCTGGTCAGAGTGCACATCTTGGCTTGTTTCTTCTTCCGCGGCGTGTTGGAACCTCCTTCAGTTGCGGACGAGTGCTGTGAATCGCTTGTATCAGTAGTAGGGGCGCTGCGCTTCCTACTTTCTGGCTGCGTCTCCATTCCACCTTCATTGATTGAGTATTCCAGAACGCTGGCCAATTCCAAAACTTTTTCCATCTGCCGGATCGTTGTATTCGAATAAACTGTTTCCATAGCCCGACCCACCATGAATGGAGCGAACGATGGGGCCTATCGACTGACTCCGAAACGGACAGGTCGGCTGCCTCGGCTGCGAGTGTTAGCATGTCAGCACGCCTCAACATCGCTAGCTGATTCTTGACCTTCGACGTCAAGATTTATTAGATTTTACCGGTCGTTACATAACATTGGAGGATTTTAGGGGGAGATGAAGGAGAGATACGTAGACCATTTGTAGATTGCACGACTTGCTGGATATTGGTAGCCCGCTAAGAATCAGTGACAAGCTTCTGGGAGCCGTGTTTCCCGCTGTTGTAAAAAAAGAAAATGGCTCTGAGCACTATGGGACTTACCATCTATGGTCATCAGTTCCCTAGAACTCAGAACCACTTAAACCTAATTAACCTAAGGACATCACACAAGACCCAGTCATCACGAGGCAGAGAAAATCCCTGACCCGGCCGGGAATCGAAACCGGGAACTCGGGCGCGGGAAGCGAGAACGCTACCACACGACCACGAGCTGCGGACCCCTCTGTTGTAGATAACGACGCTAGTTGTGCATACGCTGTTTGTTAGCCGGTCGCGGCGGTGTGTGGTAACGCCGCTACCTTGCCATCACACGCTGCCCTTCGTAACGCGGTTTCTGGCAGTCAGGACGCCAAAAACTTGTAGCCGTCTCATCTGTTGATGTTGATCAAAATTTTAAAATTTTTACTTTCAGTATCAACAGAATATGATGTCTAAGTACAAACTGATCTGTCTTTATCGGTTCTTACACGTGGCTGAAATCTACGTGGCATTACTACAGGAAGTTGAACCTAACATTTTAAATGAAAGTGCAAGATACAACGTACTTTCAAATGGTTCAAATGGCTCTGAGCACTATGGGACTTAAATGCTGAGGTCATCAGTCCCCTAGAACTTAAAACTACTTAAACCTAACTAACCTAAGGACATCACACACATCCATGCCCGAGGCAGGATTCGAACCTGCGACTGTAGCGGTCGCGCCGTTCCACAGTGAAGCGCCTAGAACCGCTCCGCCACATCGGCCGGCGTGCTTATATATATAGAAGCAGAGAAATTTCCGTCGAAAAGGATACTAGAAATTAAATATTACCTTACTCAGAGACGAGGAATTAAGAATAATGTAGCTGAAACAGGAAAGTCCTCCATCACCAACATAAGGAAATAACCCAGCAGATTAGATTGGTGTGCAGAGAGTCGATACCCAAACTATGGAGAGTGCTTAGACAATATGATTATAACAAAAGTGAATGGGAGAACGGCGCGGAGGAATTTTATTTCATGTGTCTCCGAGAATTGTACAAAATATAAGGGGTACAACCAGTAATAGTCCACAGGTAAAGCAGTTTAAAGCCAGATAACGTCGATACAGAGAAGAAACCTGGATGATCTGAAAACGAGGTCAAAAACTGACAGTACTATCCAAGAGGAGAATACGTCACTCTTCTTCCTAATCCGAACATGGAAAAGGAAAACACTCAGAATAATCGAGTAATTAGACATGGAAATGAGACAATACAAGAGCAAGTTTATTGCAAACTGGAGTGCTGTACCATTCTTTCAGTTGCATGCTGCAGTAGATACAGAAGAGAATCACGAACCAGTCTTTCTAGATTATGTTGGCGATATGCTGAGAGAAGCAGACAGCAGATGTCTCAGTGAAGAATGTACAGATGAGGAAATGTATGAAGCGCTAATGAAAAACTAATGGAAGGAAAGACATCAGGAATAAATTCCATACCAACTGAAACTTAAGTCACTATTACCATGTATTGAAAGACGAGCTAATTAATCTATTAAAAGTTGCATGGAATGTCCAGCAGCTCCCTAAGGGCTTCCAAGAAGGGCTCATTGCATTGGTACCGAAGCAATACCGGGCAATACCCTTAGGCCGATTAACTTGATAAACGACGACTACAAAATAATATCTAGAGCAGTACACACAAGATTAAGAGACATAATAATAATAAAAAAAACGTGATAAAAGATTACCAAACGGCTGTGGTCCCTGGACGCAAGTACAGCCGACAAAAAAGTGTGTGTGAATTCCTACCAAGCTGCTTACGTCGTCGGCCCCTAGACTTACATTCTACTTAAACTAACTTAAATTAACTTATTCTAGGAACAACATACAAATCCATGGCCGAGGGAGGACTCGAACCTCCTGCGGGAAGGGCTGCGCAGTCCGTGACATGACGCCTCAAAACACGCGGCTATTCCGCGCGGCTACAGCCGACACCTTGAGTGACTATTGTGACATAATAGCCATCACGGATATCTACACTGAAGCACCAGAGAAACTGGTATAGGCATGCTTATTCAAATACAGAGACGTGTAAACAGGAAGAATACGGCGCTACGGTCGGCGACACCTACTCAAGACAAGTGTCTGGTGCAGTTGTCAGATCGATTACTGCTGCTACAATGGCAGGTTATCAAGAGTTAAGTGAGTTTGAACGTGGCGTTATAGTTGGCCCACGAGCGACTGGACACAGCATCTCCGAGGTAGCGATCAAGTGGGGATTTTCCAGTACGACCATTTCACGAGTGTACCTTAACATCAGGAATCTGGTAAAACATCAAATCTCCGACATCGTTGCCGCCGGAAAGAGATCCTGCAAGAACAGGGCCAACAAAGATTGAAGAAAATCGTTCAACGTGGCAGAAGAGCAACCCTTCAGCAAACTGCTGCAGATTTCAATTCTGGACCATCAACAAGTGTCAGTGTGCGAACCATTCAACGAAACATCATCGATATGGGCTTTCGGAGTCGAAGGCTCACTCGTGTACCCTTGATGACTGCACGACACAAAGCTTTACGCCTCGCCTGGGCCCGTCAACACCAACACTGGACTATTGATGGCTGGAAACATGTTGCCTGGTCGGACGAGTCTGTTTCAAATTGTATGGAGCGGATGGACGTGTAAGGGTATGGAGACAAACTCATGAATTCATGGACCCTACTTGTCAGCAGGAGACTGTTCAAGCTGGTGAAGGCTCTGTAATGGTGTGGGGCGTGTGCAGTTAGAGTGATATGGGTCCCCTGATACCTATAGATATGACTATGACACGTGAAACGTACTTAAGCATCCTGTCTGATCACCTGCATCCATTCGTGTCCATTGTGCATTCCGACTGACTTGGGCAATACCAGCAGGACAATATGACACCCTACACGTCCAGAACCGCTACGGAGTAACTCCAGGAACACTCTTCTGAGTTTAAACACTTGCGCTGGCCACCAAACTCCGCAGACATGAACATTATTGAGCACATCTGGGGTGTAATGATTATAAATGATTACATCTGGGATGCCTTGCAACATGCTGTTCAGAAGAGATCTCCAATGCCACCGTACTCTTTCAAATTTATAGACAGCCCTGCAGGATTCATGGTGTCATCTCTCTCCAGCACTACTTCAAACATTAGTCAAGTCCATGTCATGTCGCGTTGCGGCACTTCTGCGTGCTCGCGGAGGCCCTACACGATATCAGGAAGGTGTACTAGTTTCTTTAGCTTTTCAGAGTATAAAATAAGGGACTTTGTAATATATATTGATTTTTCGAAAGCTTTCGATCGGATCTCCCACAGTTTTCTGCTAAAAGCTATGCAGAAATTTGGTATCTGCAACAAATTCTCCCAGCTTGTCAGAGTTGTTTTGCAAGGAGCTTACTCCAGTTTCATGATCAATGTGCAATTAACTGAGCCATTCAACAGAAAGCGGTCGTGTCCGTCAACCTTGTCCTCTATTGATGGAGCTATATGCAATTGTGGTCCAACCTCTCGTACGGAAACTTAAAAGCTCATTCCAGGATTTGATCTTACTAGGAATGAAAATCGTATGTGAAGCATCTGCAAATGATCTAAGCATATTTATATCGGGAAATGACCAGATATCGCACGCAAAACATTTACTGAACACTTACAGTGAAGCAACAGGTGCCATCCTATACTTGAAGGATCTACCTATGCGCTTCGTTGCTTCAGCGCAGCGGCATCACTGACGAGGATGCCCCATAGTTAAAAAATGGTTCAAATGGCTCTAAGCACTATGCGACTTAACATCTGAGGTCGTCAGTCCCCTACGCTCAGAACTACTTAAACCAAACTAACCTAAGGACATCACACTCATCCATGCCCCAGCGAGGATTCGAACCTGCGATTGTACCAGCAGCGCGGTTCCGGACAGAAGTGCCTAGAACCACTCGTCCACAGCGGCCGGCTCCCCATACTTCTGCCTGCAGTTACGGTGATAGCCCATAAAAATGAAGTATGTTGTGGAAAGACTATACAGAGTCGCACCGCAGCCATCATGTGAGTAGGATGCGTATGTGGGTGAGTAAAGGTGAGAATGTAGAAGCTCAGGAGGAATTTCGTTTTTGGGGCGTTGTTATATTATTGAATGGCAATCGCACAGTAAAGAACCGGCATCAGTTAACTCCTCTAAGTTCGTGACAGATGAGGGAATGTAATCGTAGTGTGGTTGCCCTCTGAACAAGTAGGAACGTGATACTTGAATTCAAAGAGGATTAAATTAACTGTGTCTCACAAAAGTGTGAACACATTACAACATTTTCATTGCTCTTAGAAAGTTTCGGCAGGGAATGGATTATAGAACAATGTGGGAAAATAGATGGGCTCAATTTTTTTTGTCCATCCTTTTAGCAGGAGGTCTCTGGGACGACGGCCGCCTACTATCGTGATAAAAAATAAAAACACCTACAGCCGTCCTTATGATTTAAATTTATTTTCTCGCTAGCAGTTTCAACGGTTCATTGCGTCGTCTTCAGGCTGTCTGTGATGCTGTACAGGTTGATAAGATCCCCATGCAAAACTCATCAGTTACCAGCATTAATAAATGGAGGTTGTAATCATGCATAATCTGGGAGGGTAAGTCGTTATAGGCTCCGATTGTTTGGCAGAGAACAATGCAGAGATAGATTACGAAGGAGAAAAGGAGAAAAAAGTGCAAATTAATGACAAAACAACAACAGATAGAAAAATACCGATTAGAGGCTTGTGAGGATCAGGTAGAAGAGGAAAATTTAATAGCTCCTAACTGGAATGTTATATATCCGAACAGTGATGAAGAAGTAAATGTGCTCACCTAGGAAGAAATTAACAGTACAATAAGTGAGATTTCTAATATAGAATGTGTAGTAGCTGGACAGCTATCTTTATTAGCTGGAAGATTCAGGGAGGTTTTTGGCAAAAGGCGGAAATAATAAGAGGCCAACCAGATCGTATAAAAACGTAGCCTCATACACAATATTTTAAGCCACCATAAGCGATTCCACAGGCAAGAAAAGAAGCAGAAGAAAAAGCAAATACGAGGAATGGAGAGGACTCGAAGTCAGTACAATAGCTGTCATTGTGATCAAGAAAAAAGAAACTGGCAGTGTTGGAATAGCAAAATCTAACTGTAATAAATGTGACTGTCACGAACTGAACAGTGTCAGTAATGGGTAGTTGGATTTAGATTCGTTTCTCTTAAAGGCAGTGAATGTATGACTGCATGGTGTCTGTTCTTTCGGACATGTCCGAGATTCACAGATGTGATACATATTGCGTATACTGTAGTTGGAGAGGGAAGAAATGAAGGAATTATTGATGTCAGCTGCATCGGGACTTTAAGTGGAATCAGCGGCAAGTAGTGGAGAGGTGTGTGGGACTGGGATCTGAACCCGAAAGCTCCTGCTGATTAGCTGATTAGCCAGTATAAGTTTACAATGACATGCGTTTATCTTGAATCTGTTAAGGCCGTTGGCGAGACTTCAAGGCAGCGCCTGAAGGAGCAGACGGGAGGGGGAGAATCCGGCAGCCGGCCGGAAGTCTCACGAACGCCATCGACCCCATCGGCTGACAACAGCAGGTGCGGGCCAGATGCGGCAGCTCGATTAGTAGTCGCAGCTCTATGCCAGTGCGGCGTGTGAGGGTAGTGAGTTTGCGCGCAACATGGTGATTAAGTACATGCGCGAACGCCGATCCTGTTTGATATCCCAGTTGTGCCTCCCACTGAGTTTGTGTAGTTTAAAGACGCGCTCTTAAATACACGAAATAATTTTTTCCTTTTTTTGGTAGTTTTTCCCCCTGTAGCAACTTGAAATTTTCGATCTCTGTCTTTTTGATGTTTATTGAATTTCAAATGTTCAACTGTGTGCGAATTCCTAAGGGACCCAACTGTGAGGTCATTTATCTATTTACACGTCAAATTGCGTAGGAACAAATTGAGGAGCAAATCTCTGTCATGGAACGTATCAGTACATGAAATTACAGCATAAAAGTAATAACAGATAAAAATAAAATGTTTATGAACCCGAAAAAAGTCAATCCACAAGTTTAAGTAAACGCAATCAACAACACAACAAGAATCAGCTTAATTTTTCAAGGAACTTCTCGACAGAATAGAAGGAGTGACCCATGAGGAAACTCTTCAGTTACGATTTCAAAGAGCATGGACTACTGCTAAGATTTTTGAATTCGAGCGGTAGCTTATTGAAAATAGATGCAGCAGTATACTGCACACCTTTCTGCACAAGAGTTAAGGAAGTCCGATAGAAATGCAGGTTTGATTTCTGAAGAGTATTTACTGAGTGAAAGCTGCTTATACTAGGGAATAGGCTAATACTGTTAACAAAAAGTGACAGTAAGGAATATATATATTGAGAGGCCAATGTCAGGATACCCAGACTCGTGAACAGGGGTCGAAAAGAGGTTCGTGAACTTACCCCACTTATTGCCCGAACCGCCCGTTTCTGAGCCAAAAATATCCTTTTAGAATGGGAAGAGGTACCCAAAAATATAATACCATACGATATAAGGGAATTAAAATAAGTATAGTAGACTAATTTTCGTGTCGAACGATCACTCAGTTCAGATACCGTTTGAATAGTGAAAATGGAATCATTAAGTATTTGAACAAGTTCCTGAAAGTGAGCTTTCCACGACAGTTTACTGTCAATCTGAACAACTAGAAATTTGAACTGTTCAGTTCGCCCACTCTGTGAAATTGTCGAATCATGTGTTAGAAACTGATCTAGCGTTAGTTTATCTCCTACAAGCCATGTAATTAGGTCATGATCTGCACTATTTGAAACCGAGTCAATGTTGCACACAACATCTTTTACTACCAAGCTAGTGTCATCGGCAAACAGAAATATATTAGAGTTAACCGTAATACTAGAGGGCATATCATCTATATAAATAAGGAACAGGAGTTGCCCCAACCCTGATCCCTGGGGCACCCCCTACGTGACCATACCCCTCTCAGATCCTACATCACAGCCTTTCTCAGAATTGTGATTAACGACCTTTTGCTGTCTGTTGCTAAAGTAAGAGGTGAACCAATTGTGAGCTACTCCACGTATTCCGGAACGGTCCAACTTCCGGAGCAATATTCTCGCAGAAAAAGCTGAGTAGCACCGTGGTGTAGTGGTTATGATACTGAACTGTTGCCTGGAGGGTCGTGAGTTCAAATGTCACGTGGTATGTACAGTTTTAATTTCTATATTCGGTTCTAGTACATTCTTGAAGTATCCACAAATGTCAAGAATCATTGTACTGGAATGTTCTATAGCTGAATGTATACTGTATGTGTTCTGGGCGGAGGTAGTTCACTCCGCGCTCTTGTATGTGCAAGTGCTGAATAAATCATCGTTAAGTGAAGTTAGAGTCTGTGATTTATCTAATTACACTTTCTTCTATGTGACATGATTCTGGTGGAGGCGCTGGATACTGGAGCTTGTGATAGCGTACGTTATCGACGACACAGTGGCTCCCATCAGGCCACGGCAGAGCCGCTGCTTAGATGGCGAGAAACCCGAGTTCGAGCCATATTCAACAGATCGCAATCTAACGGAGACAGAAGAAGAAGAGGACGCTACGATGACAGCAACTGTGTGCCACCAACGAGACATCATTTCGGGTTCTCTGGTGAAGATGGTGAAGGCCCAAACAAGTGGTTGAAGGTATATGAGCGTACAGCCAAATTTAACAAATGGAATTACACCGTGTGTTTGGCTAACGTATTTTTTACTAGGAGGGCACTGCCAAGCAATGGTATGAGAACAACGAGGAGAAGTACTTAAGCTGGGAAGTATTCCAGGCGGAGCTGCGCAAATATTTCGGCGACACACAACGACAGAAGTGCAAGGCTTAAGGTAAACCAAAGTGCAGGGCACAGCGTCAAGGAGAAACTACAGCTACTTACATACAAGGTGTCTTGGAGCTGTGTAAAATAGTGGATCCTTGAATGAATGAAGAAGATAAGGTTGCGCAGCTCATGAAGGGTGTTGCTGAGGACAAGTATCAAGCCCTACTCCTGAAGGAGGTTTCGACAGCAGACGACTTCATAAAATGGTGCCAGTATATCGAGACAATGCATCAAAAATGAAATACACGCAAGAACTTTGAACGGCTTAAAAACGTCGTTTCGATGTCTGCGATGGAGGAAGCAACTGATTTCACAAGTATTCTTCGTCAGACAGTGAGAGGGGAAGTCCAGAAGGCACTTAGATTGCACGGCGAGCAAAAAAACCGACACTTCAAGAGGTCATAAGGGAGGAAGTGGAACAGACATTGAACCCAACCTCTCGTCCATAATTTCCCTTTAAAATGGTGACAAAGTCGAGACCCAGATGAAGTTACGTTCCTACAATGTCGCATGAGGAACCTGTTTGGGCACCAAGGAAGACTGACGTCTGGAGGTCCCAGGATAACCAACCAGTATGTTTCCACTGCTGACGACCGGGACATGTGATGCCGTATTGACAAGAAAGGCGGCGGATATTTTATGACGTCCGCGTCAGAAGACAGCGGACAGATCTTATCCGATGCCAACTCCAGGACGACGAAGATGAACAGGACGACGTAGGTCACGATCGCCGCAAGCTAGCGGCTGGAGATGGCGCTCTGCAACACGCCGATCAAGGTCTCCATCGCCGTTTAGATGATCCAGCCGATCACCTAGTCGCCGCAACTTCGAAAACTAAAGAGTGTGACCTTCCTTGAATGTGTGGCCGCCGAAAGGAAACTTCGTCGATATCCTCGTGGATGGCCGACCAGCGCAAGCTCATGCGGACTCTGAAGCATCATATTCAGTCATTTAGGAGAAGTAACGTCGTCAGTTGGAGAAAACCGTATCCATCGACAAAAAAACATCCCTACTGAAGGTGGCTAATCGGTAATACGTAAAACCTACAGGAAGATGTACGATTTGTGTGGGTATAAGTGGCCATAAATAGCCCTTAGACTTCATCGTCTTACAAGAGTGTAGTCATGACGTCATTCTCGGATGGGACTTTTTGAAAGCTTCTCAGACAATTATAGACTGGGGTCACTCGACGATCATGCTAGACGAGATGAGATACTGTGGACAGGAAGATGCGCATCCGATTATGTGGAGACTATGTGTGCTGGATGAAGTGATCATTCCTGCAGTCAGCGCTAGAATGATAACTGTCAGATGTCATGCCATGCATCAACCCATGTATTTTGTAGTGGAATCCAAGAGAAGCATACCACTGAAGAATAACTTGGTCATCCCAGCCTCTGACGTTTCGTTTAAGAACGGTTTCAGTGAACTGTGGATAGTTAACTGTCGTCGAGAACAGCAGATTCTTCCAAGACACATGTGCGTAGCAAACGCTGAGCCGTTAATTGAAGAACAGCTGAGAGTCATAGAAACGTCTCACAACGAGTCAGTGGGCGAAATTAGCGCTACCTCTAAGAGACAAGATCTTATAGCTCGACTATCACGAAATCTCACAAAGGGACAACAGAAGAAGCTACTTGCCATTCTTCAAGAGTTCTCTGAATGCACAGGTGAAGAGTAAATTAGACAAATCGACGGTGAAGCACCGGATTGGCACTGGACACCATCAACAAATAAGGGAGAGAGCATACCGTGTGTCAGCAAAGGAACGTCGAATAATTATCGACGAAGTAGAGAAAATGATGAAGAAAGACATCATTCAGCCATCGCAAAGTCCATGGTCGTCACCAGTGGTCCCCGTCAGGAAGAAGGATAGCAGTTGGCGCTTTTGTGTTGATTACAGGAAGCTTAATAAGACAACTAAAAAAGACATTTACCCTCTTCCACTAATTGACGATACATTAGATTACCATGGACTTGTACTCGGAGTACTGGCAAATCGAAACAGATGAGAGTGATCGTGAAAAACTGCATTCATCACCCCTGAGGGCCTGTATGAGTTTAAGTTAATGCCATTTAGTTTGTGTAATGCACCAGCAACTTTTGAACGGATGATGAATAATATTCTAAGACACCTGAAGTGGACGATGTGTCTTCGTCATTTATATGACATTATAATGTTCTCGGAGTCATTTGATGACGACATAAAAAGACTGAGGGCCGTTCTTTAGTGTCTGCAACAAGGCGGACTGAAACTTAATCCAAGAAAATCTCTCTTTGGAGCAAAAGAAATCAAAATACTTGGACACCTTGTGTCAAACGGAGGTGTGCGGCCACACAGAGAAAAGGTGAGATCTATAACGGAATTTCCTATTCATAAAAGCATTAGAGATGTAAGAAGCTTCCTCGGATTATGTTCCTATTACTGTTGTTTTACCAATGATTTTTGTATCAAAGCCAGGCCACTACAAGAGTTGTTAAAAGCTAATGCTAAATTTACCGGGGATGGTGCTCAACAAGGTTCTTTCGATGTGCTGCGAAAAGATCTGACGACTGACCCTGTACTTGGTCTGTATGGTGAGAGAGCACCTACAGAACTACACACAGATGTCAGTGGGTTTAAGATCGGTGATTTTCTGGTTCAAATTTCGGATGGAAAAAGGAAGGTTATACCCTATGCTTCTAGGACACTTACAAAAGCCGAGAGAAACTACTCAACTACAGAAAGAGAACGTCTTGCTGTGATCTGGGCCATGTGCAAGTTTCGACAGTATCTCTATGGAAGGCCATTCACAGTTGTTACAGACCATCACTTTGTTGGCTGACGGGTCTTAAGGATCCAACAGGACGACTCACCAAGTGGGCACTACGTCTTCAAGAGTATGACGTTACCATAGCGTCCAAAAGTGGAAGAAAACATCAAGATGCCGACTGTCTCTCAAGAAACCGTGTGCAAGACTATCAAGACTTTGATGAAGATAGTGACTGTCTCGAAGTAATCCAGGATCTCTCTGTTGGCCAGATAATGAACGCCATGGTATCTCAAACTATGCTTGCCCTAAATCGGTCAGAGGATGTGAAAGGACAATTTAAGGTAGTTAATGGACTACGTGGCAAGAAACACTTTCATCCGTTTGCAGAGATGTGGCTACCAGTGAGTCTTAAAAACTTGCGCTTAGATGTTCTACAGAAATTCCATGACGCACCTGAGGCCCAACATTTAGTATTTTTTAAGACCTACGTCAGGATCCGCAAGAAATTTTTCTGGCCATGTTTATTTAGGAGTTTCCGTCACTATGTGCCGCAGTGTCGAGAGTGCCAGAGGAGAAAGGCTGATCCTCAGAAACCATCTGGTTGACTCATACCAATTCCACCAGCCGAAACGCCTTTCCAGTGTGCTGGGATTGACCTCCTCGGACGATTTCCAACGTCTGCTAATGGCAATGGATGGATTATTGTTTGCACTGAGTATCTGACACGCTATACCATTACAAAAGCCATGAAAACAGCCGAAGCAACCGAGGTAGCCAAATTCATCGTGGAACACATTATATTAAAACACGGTGCCCCAAGGTCGTTAATTAAGGATCGAGGGAAAGTTTTTCAATCCAATCTTGTGATAGAGATAAACCGTCGGTGTAAAATTACTCATCACATGATGAGTGCCTAACATCCGCAAACTAACGGGCTTACTGAACGCCTTAATAAGGCCTTGGCCGACAAGCTATCAATGTTCGTCGGTGTTGGCAAAGAAAATGGTATGAGGTGCTACTTTGGACCTTATAAGGTTCTTAGACAGTTGTCTGACGTTACTTATGAAGTTGAAGATTTCGACCCCGACACAAGACGACGAAAGATCAGGGATACGATCCAGGTCCTTCGAATGAAGCCCCATGAGGATCCTGCCATCCAGGGTAAATTTGAACCTCCAGCGACAGGCAACAAGCTGAAAGGTGACGAAGAGCGTCGCGGCAAAGGAAGTTGTAAGAAGGTCACCGCCAGGGCGAGAATCCATCATCGGGAGTCGGAGTATGCAGGACCGATGACTCGTTGCCGGACAAGGAGGACGTAACACCGTGACGCTGCTCTCTTAAGGACGGACAAATGTCGCAACAGGAGCTGAGTATCACCGTGGTGTAGTGGTTATGATACTGAACTGTTGCATGGAATGTCATAAGTTTAAAACTCCCCTAGACTGTACAATTTTAATTTCTATATTCGGTTCGAGTACATTCTAGAAACATCCAAAAATGTCAAGAATCACTGTACTGGAATGTCCTGTAGTTGTATACACACTGTATGTGTTCTGGCCGGAGGCAGTTCTCTCCGCGCTCTTGTATGTGCAAGTGCTGAATAAACCTTCGTTAAGAGAAGTTAGAGTTCGTCATTCATCTAACTACACCTTCTTCTACATGACAATACTTTATGATCAACAAATCGAAATCCTTAGTTAAATGAAAAAATATACCTAGCGTTCGAAACCTTTTGTTTAACCCATTCGGTACTTCACAGAGAAAAGAGAATATGAAATTTTAAGGTATTAATGACTTCTAAAGCCGAACTGTATATTCAATTGCAAATCGGGGGATACAAAACGATAAATTATCCTTATACACACAGCCATTTCAATAACTTTAACAAACACTGATGGCATATAAATAGTTTTAAAATTGTCTATATTATCCCTTTCTCCCTTTCTCTACAGCGGCTTTACTACCGAGTACTTCAATCGCTCAGGAAACTGACCATTCCTAAAGGAAAAATTACAAAATTGGCTAAATACAGGGATAGCATGTGGAGCACAGTACTTTAATATTCCGCTAGGCACTCCATCATAACCATGAGAGTCCTTAGTCTTCAGTGATTTAATTATTGACTCAGACTCCTCATTGTCTGCATCACAGAGGAGTATTTCAGACATCAATCTCGGCAAGGCATTTGCGAAAAAGCTATATGATTTCCTGTAGAAACTAAATTTTTATTTAATTCACCAGAAATGCTGAGAAAATTACTGCTAAATAGTATACATATATCTGATTTATCAGTAACAGAAATATTTTTGCCCCCAACTGACTTTATATCGTCGACCTTGTGCTGCTGACCAGACACTTCCTTCACAACTGACCATATGATTTTAATTTCATCCAGTGAGTTAGCTACTCTATTTGCATACCACATACTCTTTGCCTTCCTAATAACATTTTTAAGCACCTTACAGTACTGTTTGTAATGGGCTACTGTAGCATGATCGTGATTACTTTTTAACATTTTGACATAATTTCCACTTTGCTCTACATGATATCCTTATCGTGATCGTGATCGTGAAAAACTGCATTCATCACCCCTGAGGGCCTGTATGAGTTTAAGTTAATGCCATTTAGTTTGTGTAATGCACCAGCAACTTTTGAACGGATGATGAATAATATTCTAAGACACCTGAAGTGGACGATGTGTCTTCGTCATTTATATGACATTATAATGTTCTCGGAGTCATTTGATGACGACATAAAAAGACTGAGGGCCGTTCTTTAGTGTCTGCAACAAGGCGGACTGAAACTTAATCCAAGAAAATCTCTCTTTGGAGCAGCCACCTGGGCTGCCTGTTACTGCTAGTACCCAGTTTAGAACGTTCTAATGAAAAGAAACTCTCAAAGAGCATGAGAAATGTGATAGGGAAAGCATTATATTTGTCATCCCTGTTATCGACACTATAAATTTCCTGCCACTCTTGTTCCTTGACAAGGTTTAAAAAACCCTCTATTGCTGTAGGATTAACTTTCCTACATAGTTTGTAGTTATATGTGACATTTGTTTGAGTTCTAAAGCCTTTTAGTGTTAAAATTCGTGCATCATGGTCTGGAAGGCTATTCACACTTTTACTAACAGAATGCCCACCTAGTAATGAAGAAATAATAAAAATATTGTCTATGGCTGTGCTACTGTTCCCCTCAACCCTAGTTGGAAAAAACACATTCTGCATCAGATAAAACGAATTTATGAGCTGTACCAACATCCTTTTTCTTGCACCATCATATACAAAATTTATATTGAAGTCATCACATATAACCAGTTTCTGGTACTTCCTACAAGGTGAATCAAGAACCCTCTCTAGCTTGGGCAGAAATGCTTTGAAGTCAGAGTTAGGGGGTCTGTAAACAACAACAGTTAGAAGTTTAGTTTCACTAAATTCAACTGCCCCTGCAAAACATTCAAATATCTGTTCAGTGCCATGCCGTGATACGTCTATGGACTCAAATGGAATACTGTTTTTTACATACATAGCCACTCCCCCCGCCCCCCCCCCCCCGAAAGTAACTCCTTGAAAAACAGGCAGCTAATCTGCATCCTGGTAAAGGAAGCCTCTGAAGTGTCAAATTATTTAAGTGGTGCTCCGACATACCAATAATTTGAGAGTCAACATCTATAAGTACAATCTAACTTCTGCACCATTTCAGTGCAGTAATGTGTTCATTGTAAATAAGTATTATAGTAGTTGTATTACACGTTTATTACCTTATAAATAAATAAAAAACTTTTTTATTTTAAATTCAGTGCATTAGTATTTGTAAAATGATTCTTTCATATAGTGTTCATTAAAAAATGACGATCATTCCACTTGGAACCCGTGGAATGCTACATCAGCTTAATTTGTTTGAGTTGTAAATATTTGTCATGTATTGTTGTTTTTATGACTTGTTCTACATCCTGGAGGACCTCCTCACTACGGATCAATTGGAATGAAAGTAAATCTAATGTAATCTAAGCCAATCTAAACTAACTTTATCTCTAATACCTCTTATATTTTGATGAAATATGCAAATTCTTTCTCTGCTTGGAAACATGACGTCCTCTTAACGTGAACCCTTAGTCAGAGGGATTTCCTTTAAGCAGGTATACCTATCAGCTGACTCCAAGCTAAAAAAGGTGCAGCTCTAACACCAACTACTACATAAATTTTTCCATGAGTGATCCCACCAACACCCACATACTGTCACCTATAAGCTTTGCCAGCCTCCACTTCCTATACCTACTGAGGTGCAGGCTATGCCTACTCAAACCCAATCTACTGATAGAACCAACTGGCATCACTGAAATGTGATTCAAGCCCTCTGCCATCAGCGCCCAGGCCCATGTTAACGCGCTTAACAGCCGCATTAAGATGAGGCCGATCATGACGCTGAAACAGTTGCACGAAATGGACATTAGTGCCACCAGTTTGAGTAGCTATCTTGACTGGGTCACCACCTACATCATATTCCCCAGCCCTATGAGGGCTGTTCCCTGCTCCACCCACTATCACTACATAACTCCCCTACGCTGTCTGTCACCTGAGCCAACCCTGCACAAGGCTTCACAATGCTGGTGACGTGGTACGCACTCCCCAACACTTCCTGCAAATGCTGGCTCACACCTCTACGGTGCGAACTATCTAGCAGCAGAACCTTCTTTCTGCTAGACATTGCAACTGACCTAGGTCTCGTAACTGCTGAGGACTGCTGCATGTTCCCTACATCTACAGCTACAAGAGGCTCCTCTCCACTCAACTCTGACAGTTCGTCAAATCTATTGCATATACGCAAATTATAACTATCTGAATACCACCTTCTCCTAGCTGTCTTCTTACCAACTGCCTGTTCCCATTCCCCACCACCCTTCACCTTCCTCAACCTAGTTCCACGTTTGCGCGTTGTAACTGCACCTGAAGGTCACAGATCTTACGCCCCTGCTCCTCTATTAACTTATTTCTACTATAGATCTTGCATTCCCAGGAGAGGACCTCACTAGAATGCTCACTGGCTTTCCCACTGCATTCCCCCCAATGAAAATACTTTGAACAAATCCAACACCGTAACCCACTGCTCACTAACCTACAATGGAGCTCACACTTTTCACTCATGGTAAAATTTTACAGTTACTGAAAAAAAATACGTCTACGTTAAGTTCAGTTACATCAATAGAACTATTTATAGAACTAACAATAGCTGTCTCGAAATTGTCTGTCTACTAAGAAATCCACTACTTGTATTAATACTATTACACCACTGCGAATACCTATACCATAAAAATTCACAAAATTACTAGCTAAAACCAAAAATTCAAGCGACCACTGTAACACTCAACGAAGGGAAAATACTGAATGAAAATTTTACTGAAATATTTCACTAGAAAGAATAAGAAACGTCAGTTGAAAACTAAAGTACGAAATTTACTAAACGACTTCAACGCACAGAAAACAAAAAAACACAGCCAGCGAACGTTTCCAAAAGTTTATTAAATCGTTATTTCACCACAAACAGCACGAAACACCGTTGAAAAGTATTAAATTTAATAACTGCGTAACAACGCACAAATAACTTTGTCAGTATTTCGCTTTATAACCACTACTGCTGCAACTGCACGCCGCAAAATGTAAACACTCTACTGAGGCGCGAGGCTTGGACGAACGGCGTAAGCACACTCACGAACAACAGACCACTCGAGTCAATAACACAGGAAGAAAGACTGAGATGAATGAAAATCCACTAATAAGTTACTTTTACAGCAAATATTAACACAAATAAACTAAAGTAACTGAAGACTAAAACTTTATAAAATATTGACGAGAAATTTCAGTAACAGTCCAGCACACGTGACGTCACACCACTTAAACTAGCTTATGCTAAGAACAAAACACACACCCATGCCCGAGGGAGGACTCGAACCTCTGGCGGGAGTGGCAGCATAATCCGTGGCATGGGGCCTCAAACCGCGCGGCCACTTCGCGCAGCTATTGAATTTCAGAAGCTTTTCCATGACATACGAGGGTGAGTGAAATGAAACCATTAAATATTTTTTTAAATATTATTTACTGTGCAGAAGTGGTACAAAGCTGTATCACTTTTGAACATAATCTCCCTAAGCTCAATGCAAGTCCTCCATTCTTTTGGTAGTCCACGCAACCACTCATGCACCGCGTGGCGTACCTCTTCATCAGAACGGAACTTCTTTCCTCCCACTGCGTCTTTGAGCGAACCAAACATATGGTAAACACTTTGGTAATGAGGAATGGCGCCTTTCCGTGCTCGCTCTCGTCGTTTCCGGTTGGTGGAAGTGAACCCAGGTTTCGTCCCCAGTAACGATTCTTGCAAGGAAGCCATCACCTTCTCGTTCAAAGCGGCGAAGAAGTTCTTCACAAGCATCGACACGTCGTTCTCTCATTTCAGGAGTCAGTTGCCGTGGCACCCATCTTGCCGACACTTTGTGAAACTGGAGCACATCGTGCACAATGTGATGTGCTGACCCATCACTAATCTGTAAACATGCTTCAATGTCATTCAGTGTCACTCGGCGGTTTTCCTTCACTGTGGCTTCAACTGCTGCAATGTTCTGTGGAGTCACAACTCGTTGTGCATGACCTGGACGAGGAGCATCTTCCACTGAAGTCACACCATTTGCGAACTTCCTACTCCATTCGTAGACTTGCTGCTGTGACAATCGTGCATCACCGTACTGAACCTTCATTCGTCGAAGAATTTCAATAGGTTTCACGCCTTCATTACGCAAAAACGGAATAACAGAACGCTGCTCTCACCTGGTGCAAGTCGCAAGTGGGGCGGTTACTGCGACGGTATGTGTGCATCTGCACTATGCTGCCACCTACAGGCCATTCTGCACGTTGTTTGTAGCACGCTTACCAAGTTACAGGATAACGGCGCGAAGTTTCGATTTGTTATTAGTACTAATTTAAGGTTTTCATTTGACTCACCCTCGTATTTGGATAATTTGGTAAAGTTTATTGATTTCTAGATTTGTTATCATGCAGAATACCTTTTTTCACATATATACTTACCTCATTTGAACTATTTGGTTAAAGAAAATAACATAATGTGGTCTAAAAATTTATGAAAAGCAGGTTTCTGTGTATTTTCCTTTCAGCTCAAAGTTTTATATTTAATATGTTTTGAAATGGACTGAAACGAAATATATTTGTAATTTTCAGTTTGATTTGCGGTGTTCAGGATTTTGAGAAATGTATTTGTGTGTAGCTTTATTTCATAATTTATAGAATATTCCGTATTTCATGAAATTTGGAATGGACTAAAATGGTACGTAAATGTAATTCTCAGTTTAATCTTGTTGTGTGCAAAACTGAGGAGTGTGAGCTTTTATGTTTCTTGAAATTTGAAACGGACTGAAACGAAATCTTCAATATGATCTTTCCTGCCTAAGTGATTCTATACATTATGAAATTGATTATGTCTGTGTAAATGTCCAAAACAATAGCGATGGAAGGATGTGGTTTATACGAAGTACAGATCTGGAAAAAATAAAAGGAAAAATTTGTTTCAGATAGTGGGGAATAACTTTTTCAGTGAGATGATTTCTTTCTTTTTAACTTTCAAAAATCCTTGTTTCACGTGGACTTTGAAAACAATTAGTTGGGGGTTGTAAGGGTACAGATATCGATCTTATACCAGAAAAAATGTAATCTATCCGTACGCTTCTTTGTTAAAGCACAGCGGCACCGCTGACGGGGATGCCCCATGGTTCTAGAAGGGAGAGATTGTGGCCTGGAGATCGTTTGGCGCAAAGGAGTGAGGCAGTCGAGCCGGAACATGCTTGCATGGCCAATCCCCAGTGGTTGCGTTTCCCGCGATGGCGCGTAAATGTGAAGTACTTTGTGGAAAGATTAAACAGAGTCGCACGAGAGCCATCTCGCGAGTAGGACTCGCTTGTGGGTGAGCAAAGTGAGAATGTTGAAGCTGAAGAGTAATTTCGTATCTGGGGAGTTGTTATATGATTAAATGACGGTCGCACAGTAGATAATTGGCAATGTAAATTCATATAAGTTCATGGTAAATGGGTGAATTGTAGTGTGAGTGCGCTCAGAACAAGTAGGGACGTGATACTTGAATTTAAAGTGAAATAAATGAACAGTGTGGTACAAAAGTGTTACACGTTACAACCTCCTCATAAGTATTAGAGTATTTTAGATGTGAATGAATTACAGAACAGTATGGGAGAATGGACAGGGCATGCGCTGTAGGCTAACGGTCAGAGTTTTCGCTACCGTCGGAGTAAATTCGCTCTCCAAAACTGGCTGCTAATGAATGTCCGATGCCTAATTTTCTAACCAGACAAACTACAGGCAGTAATAATCAACTATAAATCAGTAAATAGTGTGGGGGCAGCCTACATCTTATCTAAAGTTTATAATTTAGCGTCCATTTTGCCAGTACCAGCGGCAATAGTCAAAATGCTACTATCAGCTATTGGATATTTCGTATGCCGTAGAAATGTTTTCACGATGAAATGTAGCATACTAGCATTACCCTTTGAAGTAGAGAGGATCGGGTTAATAGATACTGACGCAAAATTCAAAGCGTTACTAACACAAATGTCATTAAAAGATCAAAATTCAGCCGTATCGGCGTAAAAAGTATACATCTGAAAGCAATTCAGCCCGAAACCTAAATAGTGGCCGTAAATATTCACAAAATACATTCAAAGCTCTGCTTTTTGAGAACCGCAGATGATACCACCATACTAAGAAACGTTCAGCTCCTAAGAGAAATGAGGCGTGGAAGAACATTCATCAAAAATAGTTTGCGTCAGAGGTTGGGGCAGAGTGGCACAAAGTCGTCAATGAAAGGATTCCAGTGTGCACAAAGTTATACTCTATCCATCTTGCGGGTTCACAGCATTATGTAAGTGTAATGTAGAGGAAACCCTTAGACACAGGTTCACATGGAAACACGCACGCGGAATCTGGGACTAGAATCAATGAAAACCTGCATCACTACTGCGAATAGCATCGCAATATGTCAAGTTACAAGAAGTTGTGACTCCGGACCAAAAGCGATACCATGGCCAGAAAAACAACACGGTAATATAAGATCAATTTCTACACTGCGTGATAACATTAGACACACGAAGTTTAACGGAATTTATTTCTAAACTGGCACCACGAACTGCAGAATAAAATAAATTGTCAAAACAATTTTGCAAACTACGCAATGGTATCTTTGCATCTGATACATTAAGACCAGCGCTCAAATTGCTGAATTCCCTCCTTTTACTTTGTACTTAAGATTAATACTTAATGTCATTATATTACTTGTATTTTAAATGCACCTTACGATATCGAAGTAAGGTAGTAGAAAGAAAATGTGGTACGAGGAAGGAGAATAAATTTATTGATTTATTTCTCCAGTTTTCTAAAAAAGAAGTAAGAGCCTCAGTTTCTGTAGACAAGAGACTGGATTTAAATAAGATATCAGAATTCATTCCATTTATGAAGGAGCATGCATTTAATTTCTATAAGGTAGAGAGACATGAAGAATTTCAGAAGTAGAAACTACTTTTCATCGTAAGGATAAAGGAATACACAGGCATGAAAAGGAACTTATGAATGAAGGAACATAGACCCATAAAGGGGGACTTTACTGTGTTATTAATTTTCTATTTCATTTTCACGAAATCAAAAATTTTACATATCATTTATTTCACAATCAGGGAGAAGTTTCAATTAAACAAATAATAAAAAAAGAAGCTGCCACATCAAATGGAATAGAAGGCACCTTTTGGTGAGCGAATGGAAGGGCTGTAAGGAGAGGAAGGAGGCAAAATAAATAATAAAATTTTGCAGTTCGGCTAATAACCTGCTCATACTCCTGCTTCCCTGACTTTAAATTTTTCATAATTTTCCTCTTCTTAAATTTCTGTACAATGCATCCGTATCATGTGTCAAAGATTAACGACGTTTAACTCGTTAAATATGAGTTTTACGTACTAGATTACGTTCGATTCCTTCCTTGTCCTATGCGTTCGAAGGTATTCTCAGAATTTCCCCACATAAGTAAGGGAAGCAAATCAAGTAAATTGAGAACATATTGTAAATAAATTTTATACAACCACTATTGATGTAAATGAGTTAAAGATCCTTCGAAATAAGTTTTATTCAATTCGACTTCATAGAAGTTGGATTAACTCTCCTCCGATCTCCTAATTAGTTGCTTACATTGGGTTTAATTTAGTTTCTTACGGTCCTGAATCAAAGGTAACATTTTCTACGCCTGAAACTATGGAAGCGGCTGATTCTCCGTAGCGTTTCCTTAGGAAAACAGACAGATTTCTGAATTACGAAACCTAAATATCTGTTACCGAACTGCAAGGAAATGCTTGCCGTATACATCGAAGGTTTTGAAGCTGTATAATTAGCAAAGTATTTCATTCAAATGTGATGATAAAAGTGTCTTATATAAAGAAACTGAGTTAGTTGTCCATCAATTAGGCACCTAAGGATCTATGTGTTTATCACTTAAGCTGTAAGTAAATACTCTAGTAATTCTCTTAAAAATCATTTTTCTTCTGGTTCTGTGGGCGAAATCCGCAAAGGTGCAAAGCAATACCTGTTTCCGAAGAACGTCGGTACTTTTACGTGCTCGTTATCGTAGAATTGTCTGTATTACTCTTTTGCTTTACACACTACTTAAAACGAGACGTTTTCATAATTTATGAAAGGCATTTCACTTACCCTCCATTGTTACGAAGAGAGGTGCTTCCCCATTTATCACTCGTGAGATATCTTCTGATTCGTATGGGTCGCTGCTTTGCCCAAACTGAAAAACCAATCACATTTATTATTTACACATATTGTTGGTCACAAATTTCTGATCAGTTGTAAACATGAGTGCACAATGGAGGATGTCAAATTTATTATTTACACACATAGTTAATTATAAACTGCAGGATAATTGTAAACAAAGGTACACGATGGATGATGGCTAATTCCAGTGCCTTTGCTTTACTTACAAGTAAACGAGTTCTAGAGGAATAGAAAGTATTAATCAGTCTATAACTGTAATGCTGTATGGCTCAACGACGCGAGCAGCTCTTTCAACTGAACGCCTCTTCGACGACTTGCGTGTCCCATAGCCAAAGGCACCATGTGTCCTAGGAGGTCGCCAATCCAAGTAGCAACCGAGCCCGACATTGCGTAACTTCTGTCAACGATTGAGAACCGGTATACTGTATCTAACATGCCAAGGAAGTTGGAAATCAGTCTGTGAAAAAGAACTGAAATTGGTCAAGATAAACAACGCTACTCCTAAGAGATATTCGTCCCTAGTATCAACAACGATCTCATGTGCTCCCTAAATAAATACTCCAGTCATTTTCTGTTTTCTTCAGAGATAATGAAACATAAATAAAGAATTCTTTGTCCTGGCTATAAGGACTGATTTATAAATCTTCTCTTCCATCCAATGGCACACTCACCTCTAGCACTTGATTCGGGCTGTCGTGATGGAAGCGAGACCTTCTTACGGACATAAATTAGCTAACGACATAAGTTTTTTCAGTAAGAGATTTGAAGTGAATCGATGGATAGAACGAATTGGAGCCGTGGTTAAGACATTACATGATATCCACGTTCATAAGTGGCTACCAACGATGGCGTCTTGTGTTGTATGTGGAGGCTTGTTGTTTCCAAAATTATATGTAGTGGACATGCTCTTCGGATGCAGAACCAATATGTTGCCCGCGTCCGTGGGCACAGCCTGTGGCACAGCTCTCGTGGTGATGTTACAGGACTTGTAGTAGGTAGCGCACATGTACAATGGCATTTAGAAAGAGAAGTTGACTGACGGGTGGTTAGACTATGCAATAAGTAGACATTACACTTGAAGTTACAAATATATATTGCTGAAAAAACGCAGAACTTCTTGAGAGTATTACTTGGCTTTTATTGTTTAACTGCATCCACAAAACACAATCATATTAGCAATCACATAAAAAATCACAAAATGATTCTAGAAACCAACACGAAATAGTCAAATACAAAAACTAAGAATAATCAGGGAACCAAAGGGGTTCCATAAGCAGTCATACTCCGCTGCGTTGGAACGTCTCTGCTTTTAGAGCGACAACTCGAAATTACTGTCGTTCGCCACACAGGCTCCCTGCTGGAAGTGCGGAGCACCCAGGACGTAAACGTACTTGAAGCGTACCTGCTGACCTGCTCGTGTGTGTCTATGAGGTACTTGCACGGGCGATGTCTGCTGACTGGACGGTGGAGACACAAGAGAAACTGTTTCCTCCGATATCCTCGCAGCTGGCTTGTTTGCTCGATGAGATTCTGCGTTACCGTCAGCAGGAATGTAAGCTGGCTTGACTCTTTCTATTGACACCACTATTGACTTTCCATTGTAGGAGATTTCCATCGTATGCTTGTTTCGGCGCAAAACTTCGTAAGGCCTCGAATACGGTTGTTTCAATGGTGGTTTGACGATGTCTGATCTCAGCATAATGTGGGTACAACTGCTCAAGTCTTTGTGCACGAAAGGTGGTTGATGTCCATGCCTATTGCCTGGAATTGTGCCCAGACGCGACACTTGTGGTCGAAACTGCGCTATGAACGTAGGTGATGTATCAGAGTCTCCTGTCGTAGGACTCCTGTCTTCAATGAAGTCCGCTGGGACGTGGATATTCTGGCCATACACCATTTCTGCGGTAAACGCGCCTAAGTCAGGCTTGTAAGCAGTGCGCAAACCAATTAATACCAAAGGCAGAGCCTGTGTCCATTTGTCCTCATGACACATAAGAGAAGACCGATTCCACCTTTCAAGCATACAGTTACTCTTGGGATGATAACTGGTAGTTTTGTGGCGGTTCATTCCACACAGCCTGGTTAACTGTTGAAATAAAGTTAACTCAAACTGTCTCACTATGTCCGAGGTTACATGTACCGGACATCCAAGCGCGCTATCCACACGCCCAAGGTCTTTGCTGTCGTTTCTGCTGAAATGTCCCCTATCGGAACGGCTTCCGCCCAACAGGTATATCGATCAATTAGCGTTAGCAGGTAGCGGAAACCATCTAAAGGCGGTAATGGTCACCACCAAGTCAAGATGGACATGAGAGAATCTTTCGCAACTGTCAGGAAAAATTCCTAACGGAGGATGAGCGTGAGACCCACTTTGCTTCTTTGGCAGTCGAAATATTCTTGCGTCCATCTCCTGCGTTCTTTGCTTACCCCGTGCGATACGAAACGTTCTGTCACCAGGCGGACCGTGCCCTCGTCGATAAACCTTTGCCATGTCTGGGCGGCATTTGTAAGTCAAAAAGCATATACATGTGTTCGAAAAGGCCAAACGAGGTAGTTATAGCTGTCTCTGGCACGTCTTCTGCCGCCACTGGAATTTGCATGTAAGCTCTCGCACAATCCACTACACTGAACACATGTGATGCCGCTGGCAAATTGTTAAACTCCTACGAATTCGGAACCGGGTACTTATCTGGTATTGTCCTTGCGTTTAGTGCCTGGAAATCGCCACAAGGTCTCCACGTTTTATCTTTCTTGGGAACTAAATGCAACGGCGAAGCCCACGGTCTGTCAGACGGACGGATCATGTTTTCCTTCAACAATTTCTCAAATTCTTGTTTTGCTATTACTAGGTGGTCAGGTGGTAATTTCCGTGGCCGTGCAGACACTGGTGGACATGGTGCGGTTTCGATGAAATGTTACGTATTATGTATCACGTTCAAATGGTTCAAATGGCTCTGAGCACTATGTGACTTAACATCTATGGCCATCAGTCCCCTGGAACTTAGAACTACTTAAACCTAACTAACCTAAGGACAGCACACAACACCCAGTCATCACGAGGCAGAGAAAATCCCTGACCCCGCCGGGAATCGAACCCGGGAAGCCGGGCGTGGGAAACGAGAACGCTACCGCACGACCACGAGCTGCGGACATGTATAACGTCTTTCTTCTTGTGGTGTAACAATTTCGGGAAAGTGTTGAAACAGCTGCGTAAACTCATTTGTGACGAATGCTTCTCGCACGTCTTTCATGGGATAAGGTGCCTGGATGCCTCTTGTACTGCAACCGGAAGTATTGTCGATTAGACAGCCATTCCTGACCTCAAGCAGCAAGCTGAAATTGGAGAGGAAGTCTGCTCCTACTATTATTGGTTCTGCTACATTTGCTACAATAAACTGCCACCGATATCTCTTCCCCAGTTCGAAATCTAACGGCAGAGTTGTTTCACCAAATGTCTTAATCACTGAGTTGTTTGCTACAGAAAACTGTAAGGGCATGGGCTGCACACCGACACGTAACATCTTGTGCGGGTATAAGGAAGCATCCGACCCTGTGTCTATGAGGAACTTGCACCGCGAAAGTTTGTCTGCCACAAAGAGTCTGTGCGAGAACGAATTGTTTTGTTGGAAATGTAAACTCCCGCAACCGGTCGCTCGTATTGCGGGCCACTCGAGAAGTTTGGGTAATTACACGGTGGTGAGCATCGTGTTGCACGTTCACCAAAACGCTCGTGATACCAACAAAATTGACGTCGATGTGGACTCGGGCTATTGCTCCTAGCTGGTGGTTGAGAAAACGTTTTCCGTCGTCTCTGAATTTTTTCTCTTTATCGTCAACTTCCATTTGCTCGTGCTGCACTTTTAACGTCTCTACCTGGCATGACAGTTGCTGTACTGCGTTTGACAACTGCTGCAACTAGTCCTGTATATCTGTATGGTACTTCCGCTGTGTTGCTGCGGCCATCTCTGTTGACGCTGCTGTATAATGTCGTGGAAGCTCTGTGCTTGGGGGTAGCGGTAATGAAATTGTTTCCTGTACTCGGTCGGCCATCTCTGCCAGCTTATCTATATTCGATTCAATGTGTGAATGTACGATGCTTTGCACTGATGCAGATAGGCGACTTGTCCACAGCACTCGCAGCACTGAGTCTGGCATTTCCGTGTCCGCTGCGAGGCTACCCAGGCGTCGGAGAAATTGCGAGGGCGTCTTGTCTTCCATCTCTTCATGATGCAATAAATGTAGGATTTGTTGCTCAACCGACTTGGAAACCCGTTGTATTAACGCTTACTTAATTTGTTGGTAACAGTTTTCAGATGGTGGGCTGACAATTATATCTTCCACCATAGATGCGTAGTTTTGGTCCATCTGGCTTACCACATAGGCGATCTTTATTTTGTCATTTGTTATTCCACTATACAGGAAATTTGCTTTGCCTGTGCAAACCAAATTTTCGGGTTCTGTGGGCAAAACGGCGGTAAACATAGAGCCAACCACGAGATTAAACCGGTTTCTGGTTCGGAGCTGTTACGAAACTGCACGGATGAATTTTCAGTTGGAGTTGCTTGAACTCTGCTGCTTTCGTCTTCCTGCCGTCCACTTTCTGTACGTGATCGAGTCCCTTCCACTCTTGTGGTCACTTTTTCTTGTGAGCCAATTTTCGTGTTCGTATCATCGGAGTCACCACTGAAGTTACTAATATATGTTGCTGAAATAACGCAGAACTTCTGGAGAATGTTACTTGGCTTTTATTGTTTGACTGCATTCACAAAACACAATCAAGAGTCCAGAAACTGACACGAAGTAGTCAAATACAAAATTTAAGAATAATCAAGGAACCAAAGTCATACTCCGCTAAGTTGGAACGTCTCTGCTTTGCTTTTAGCGCGACCACTCGAAATCACTGTCGTGAGCCACACACTGTTAAATTAACAAATTATGACATAAGCCTTCTAGAAAAGTCAGCGGACCTGATTTCGCAGGCAAACTGCGAATGTCTAGATACAATTAAATGGTTCAAATGGGTCTGAGCACTATGGGACTTAACATCTGAGGGCATCAGTCCCCTATAACTTAGAACTGTGTTTGCCTGTGCAAACCAAATTTTCGGGTTCTGTGGGCAAAACGGTGGTAAACATAGAGCCAACCACGAGATTAAACCGGTTTCTGGTTCGGAGCTGTTACGAAACTGCACGGATGAATTTTCAATTGGAGTTGCTTGAACTCTGCTGCTTTCGTCTTCCTGCCGTCCACTTTCTGTACGTGATCGAGTCCCTTCCACTCTTGTGGAAGGGACTACTTAAACCTAACTAACCTAAGAACATCACACACATCCATTCCCGAGGCAGGATTCAAACCTGCGACCGTAGCCGTCACACGGTTACAGACTGAATCGCCTAGAACCACTAAGCCACTCAGGCCGACTAGATATAATTACGTTACTATAGTTTATTAGATATATATCAGTAGTATTAGTTCAGTTACTAACGTTATGTGTTACAATGAAACTAGGTAACCCAGCTTAGTACTAATTGAACACACACACACATACACACACACACACAATCACACGTGCGCGCGTGCGCAAATTTTGCGTATACTGCAGAATGTTGGTCATTACTAATTTATTTGGCGTTTTTACCGTCCATATACTTTGTGTTAAGTAAGGAACCCATGACTTTATAGCATGAATTATTGGATAGGTTCAATCTGAAAAGAATCTGTTTTAATGTCCTTCCAGAATTGTTGATATTCTCCCATCTCGCACGAATTAAAGTTCAATGAATTTCCACCTGTTCAAGTAGTAGTTAATAGCTGACTGTCTCACTGGTAGAATAAGTTCTTTGATGCTAGACTAGTTCGTGGTTTTTAAGGGATCTTGGACCATTGATTTGGTCGTTAGTGCTCAGAGTAGCGCGACATGCATTCTGTCGGTTTCGGAAATTCGAGGTGGTCTGAATCCACCAGAATGTAGAGTGGCAAATTGCTATGGACTGGCAACTATCATGCAGAATGCCGGTTCACTTCATGTATTTTGTTTTTCCCAGTCGGTTATATTCCAATGTAATATTTATTCAGTGAAGTTTTGAAGAGTTTGTAAAATCGAACAACCAGTATTACATGTCTGTTAACTTGAGAATTATCAGGATCACATAGTGTCAGCGAGAGAGAAATGCACATTCATCAAATACGAATACGAAAATTGGCTCACAAGAAAAAGTGACCACAAGAGTGGAAGGGACTCGATCACGCACAGAAAGTGGACGGCAGGAAGACGAAAGCAGCGGAGTTCAAGCAACTCCAATTGAAAATTCATCCGTGCCGTTTCGTAACAGCTGCGTCTTGGATTTAACGACCCATATATTCAACCGCCAAGAGTTATTTTGAAGTAGATGATTTCCGCCTCTTTTCTAAAGACCATATTTCCGGTTTGTGTACTATCGTCAGACTGTGAGAGCACATGGTCTGGACTCAAATGTTTCGAACTGAGTTTTAGCCAGCACTTGATTTTACGTTTTACAATTTTGTGTAGGGGCGTCGAAAAGCTCTCAGAGGTAGCTTGCTTACTTTTAAATTTCATGCAATGGTATTAATTATCTTTGTGTGTCATTTGACCTGAACTGTATATTTTCCTGTGCCTTCCTTATTGTAACTCATGTGGACCGGACCACATGGGGTGCTGACTTAACAGCGGATTGTAGAAGAACGCTAAAAGCGTATTAAATGGTTACAAATCGAATGGCAAATACTCAGCATATTCATTTGTTATACATTTTCCAAGATGAACATGAGGACGATGCAGGCACACCAATGGCAAATACTCAGCATATTCATTTGTTATACATTTGCCATTCGTTTTGTAACCATTTAATACGCTTTTAGAGTTCTTCTATTATCCGCTGTTAAGTCAGCACCCCATGTGGTCCGGTCCACATGAGTTACAATAAGGAAGGCACAGGAAAATATACAGTTCAGGTCAAATGACAGACAAAGATAATTAATACCATTGCATGAAATTACTAACATAACTGTATATTTACTTGTACCACTACTTTCAACTTTTTCAAATATGTATAGTAGTTTTAGTCATAGATCTCTTTTCCTTGGAGACTACATGGAACAGTTTCATTCACTAGTAGAAATGTTTTTTCTTTTAGTATTTTGTTATATTTTCTTGGTAAATATGAGTTAACTCTGTATATTGTCCCACACTCATGGACAGAGCTATAAAATTAATAAATGATAATGTTTTGAGCATTTGTGAGAAGTTAGAAATGAGGCCCAGAAGAGGAATAATTTCACGTGCAGTTGCCTATTAACTGCACTTTCTGTGTAGGACTCAAGAACCAGGTCAAAGTTTCAACTCACCTCCAGCCTTCCACGGTATCTTTCTTGAAAGGGAGAAATCTGCGCTAGAGTCCAATTAGGGCACTAGCTTTAACTTGTCTCCAATTTTCATCACAGAGATAACAAAAATATCTCATCTCACTGGTTTTCTTTAATGTGCAGAATGGGTTAGTAGATCTACTGAGAGTGTTAGTTCGATTCTTAAACTATGTCCACAGTCAAGAGTTTATTTTATCAGCTCCTGTTGTAGTACGCAAATTGCACCCGTATATTGCGAATATAAGTCCTCAAAATCGTTTCCGGAAGTAAGGGTATAGAGTAAATAGGAGTCATATTTAACTGAGAGATAGCAGTTTTTACCTACTGATGACATGACGTCTACAGACGTAACACATCGATGAGATTCTTTTTGCTAGTGCTTTTAGCTGTAAAAAATAACAACGGATATTCATTCCTATTATGTTTGTGTTTGTTAAATAATCCATGGACTTACCTACTCTCATTTCGACAAAGCTGAAATTTATTCTATTTCTTTTCTTTGCGTCAATGATAATTTATCATATACTTACAAATTGTATGCATTCTTCAGGATTTTATTTGCCTTATGCAGGGTTGTCAGAAACAGCGAGAAAAGCTTGTGAGAGTGTTGCAGGGTAGGTTTTGCTGAGAAATAACTGTTAACAACACAAAAAAATATACGTACCGCCGTTTCCGTGTTAATTAGCATTAAATTTAGACCATCAGGCAAATACGTGTGCAAAATTCAAGCGGTCCGCCAGAAACGGTGTCCTTCGTTTGGTTTCCTAAAATCGAACAAGAGAACGGTACAAAACTGGACAAGGAATGGTAGTAAGGACAAACCCAAGCTAAAGGCCGAGCAGTATGTTCGCTATCATCTACGCTGTGAGAACAAGTGACACTAACTGTACTTTGCGGGACGCTCGAATTTGCGCGTACAACGGCCCGACTGGCTAACTTTAATGCTAACTGACTTGGAAACGGAGCAACAAACTGAATATTTTCCTAACAATTATTTTTCAGTACAACCTGCCCTGCAACACCCTGACAAGCTTTCCAGGCTGTTTCTGATCACCCTGTACACACTGTGTTATGGTGTTTTATCTCACTCCAATATTTGTTTTATAACCTAGTGCAAACGGATCCCACTGAAATTCTGCATAATACTCTTGGTGTGTACCGAGAAGAATATTGGTTCTCTTGAATGTCAGTTTAAAAGTAATAGTCGGTAGTACTCTCTCGGTCGCATCTCTAATATCTACTGTGGTCACCCTTGGGTAACATACTTGCATTTTCTGACGCTTTTCACACGCTGACAACTAAGAATATTACTATTAGTGTCTACAATAGGACTCACAGACTGTATTCTATTTCTCACAGTCTGTTCAGCGGCTGACACTTCAGCCATCCTTCTCTCCTCTGTCTGCCACAATTTCCGGCATTTCTTTCTATGCTTCCTCCAATCTCAAGGCACCTGCTTCCCTACATGTTCCTTTGTCAAAATGCTTCCTCTGTATGTCTTAGAATTCTGAGAGTGGTGTTTATGACTTTTCAGGCGATATCCCTATGGCAGTGTCCCCACTGAAACCATTTTGTGCTGGAAAAACCGTAATTACACTACTTAATACACTGCAACAGTTCTCACATAATCCCTTCATTTTAATAGTTTAAAATGAAGTATATATGATAATTGAACCCAGCCTCCTTTGAAATGCGTAACCATCCGAGCAGGTGAGATGACCATTAAAGCTGGAATTTCGTAATGTGAGCTGACACACTGAAGTGACAAAAATCATGGGATAGCGATATGCATATATACTGATGGCGGAAGGATCGCGTTCACAAGATATAAAGGGCAATACATTCGCGGAACTGTCATTTCTACTCACGTGCTTAATGTGAAAAGGTTTCCGACGTGATTATGGCAGCACGACTGGAATGAACAGACTTTGAACGCGGCATGGTAGCAGGAGCTGGACCCACGGGTCATTCCATTTCAGGAACGGTTACGGAATTCAGTATTCGGAGACCACAGTGACAAGAGTGTTCCAAGATAACCATATTTCAGGCATTACTTTACATCAAGGACAACGCAGTGGCCGACGGTCTTCGCTTAACGACCGAGAAAAGCGGCGTTTGCGTAGGGTTGTCAGTGCTAACAGATAAGCAACATTGCGTGAAATAACCGCAGAAACTAACGTGGGCAGCATGACGAACATATCCGTTACGACATTGCGGCGCAACTCGGTGTTAATGGGTTATGGCAACAGACGACCGACGCGAGTGCCTTTGCTAACAGGACGACCTCGCCTGCATCGCCTTACCTGGGCGCATGATCATATCGGTTGGACCCTAGACGTCTGGATAAACGTGGCCTGGTCAGATGAGTCCCTATTTCAGCAGGTAAGAGCTGATGGTAGGGTTGAAGTGTGGCGCAGACCCTATGAAACCGTGGACCCAGGTTGTCAACAAGGCGCTGTGTAGCTCCGTAATGGTGTGCACTGGGTCCTCTGGTCCAACTGAACCGATCATTCACTGGAAAGTGTTATGTTCGGTGACTTGAAGACCATTTGCAGACATTCATGGGTTTCATGGTCCCAAACAACGGTGGATTTTTTTTTTTGAATGACAGTGCGCCGTGTCACCAGGTCTCAGTTGTTGACGATTGGTTTGAAGAGCATTCTGGACAATTCGAGCCCATGAGTTGGCCACCTAGATCACCCGACATGAGTCCTATCGAAAATTTGTGGGACATAACCGAGAGGTCAGTTTGTGCTCAAAATCTTGCACCAACAACACTTTCGCAATTATGGGCGGTTATAGACGCAGCATGGCTCAGTATTTCTGCAGACGACTTTCAACGAGTTTTTGAGTCCATGCCACATCTTGTTGCTACATCGCGCCGGGGAAAGTAGGTCCAACACGATATTAGGTGGTATTCCATGACTGTTGTCATCTTAGTGTATTTTACGACGTTCTCTTGGCATTGTTTATGTGCAAATATGGAGACTACTTGACTCCAGAATGAATTTAGCAGCTATATAGTATGATAACAATAAAAGGTGACTAAGAGAAGGAGTGGTTCCACGACAAAAATATGGAACAATGAGGGTCAATTTAAGTTTGTCTGGAAATGTATGGATTCCGCGCTACAGACCTTTTATTCAGAGGGTTTTCACTAGATTACCTTTGTTAAATATCTTCTCAGAAGTCGGTTGCCAAAGTTTGCTCCCGTTGTTGACAATTACAGCCTATATTTTTAAGAGCAACTAAGATGGTAGCTACATCGGATAAGATTTTTGAGGAATTGTAGCTAGAAAAACTGAATCTATGTTACTATGACTATGGAAATTCGAAAGAAAAAGAGCCTTTTTCTACAATACACTGCGCAACGTCAAATATCAGCTGAATATTTATACCTGACATTCCCCACCCACCCACACACACACACACACACACACACACACACACACGTACACATGCACGCACTCACTCACACAGCGTGTTGGATTGTGAAATAAGTAGAAGCATACTAAGGAAAGGATATGGTTCAAATGGGTCTGAGCACTATGGGACTTAACATCTATGGTCACCAGTCCCCTAGAACTTAGAACTACTTAAATCTAACTAACCTAAGGACAGCACCCAACACCCAGTCATCACGAGGCAGAGAAAATCCCTGACCCCGCCAGGAAAGGATATATTATGGTACAACGAATAAAAAATCATTGTAATGTGTGTTCTCCCGGACTTACGGTTTGCAGTATATAAAACTTAGTAATGAAACAATAGACACTCCAGGAAATGGAAAAAAGAACACATTGACACCGGTGTGTCAGACCCACCATACTTGCTCCGGACACTGCGAGAGGGCTGTACAAGCAATGATCACACGCACGGCACAGCGGACACACCAGGAACCGCGGTGTTGGCCGTCGAATGGCGCTAGCTGCGCAGCATTTGTGCACCGCCGCCGTCAGTGTCAGCCAGTTTGCCGTGGCATACGGAGCTCCATCGCAGTCTTTAACACTGGTAGCATGCCGCGACAGCGTGGACGTGAAACGTATGTGCAGTTGACGGACTTTGAGCGAGGGCGTATAGTGGGCATGCGGGAGGCCGGGTGGACGTACCGCCGAATTGGTCAACACGTGGGGCGTGAGGTCTCCACAGTACATCGATGTTGTCGCCAGTGGTCGGCGGAAGGTGCACGTGCCCGTCGACCTGGGACCGGACCGCAGCGACGCACGGATGCACGCCAAGACCGTAGGATCCTACGCAGTGCCGTAGGGGACCGCACCACCACTTCCCAGCAAATTAGGGACACTGTTGCTCCTGGGGTATCGGCGAGGACCATTCGCAACCGTCTCCATGAAGCTGGGCTACGGTCCCGCACACCGTTAGGCCGTCTTCCGCTCACGCCCCAACATCATGCAGCCCGCCTCCACTGGTGCCGCGACAGGCGTGAATGGAGGGACGAATGGAGACGTGTCGTCTTCAGCGATGAGAGTCGCTTCTGCCTTGGTGCCAATAATGGTCGTATGCGTGTTTGGCGCTGTGCAGGTGAGCGCCACAATCGGGACTGCATACGACCGAGGCACACAGGGCCAACACCCGGCATCATGGTGTGGGGAGCGATCTCCTACACTGGCCGTACACCACTGGTGATCGTCGAGGGGACACTGAATAGTGCACGGTACATCCAAACCGTCATCGAACCCATCGTTCTACCATTCCTAGACCGGCAAGGGAACTTGCTGTTCCAACAGGACAATGCACGTCCGCATGTATCCCGTGCCACCCAACGTGCTCTAGAAGGTGTAAGTCAACTACCCTGGCCAGCAAGATCTCCGGATCTGTCCCCCATTGAGCATGTTTGGGACTGGATGAAGCGTCGTCTCACGCGGTCTGCACGTCCAGCACGAACGCTGGTCCAACTGAGGCGCCAGGTGGAAATGGCATGGCAAGCCGTTCCACAGGACTACATCCAGCATCTCTACGATCGTCTCCATGGGAGAATAGCAGCCTGCATTGCTGCGAAAGGTGGATATACAGTGTACTAGTGCCGACATTGTGCATGCTCTGTTGCCTGTGTCTATGTGCCTGTAGTTCTGTCAGTGTGATCATGTGATGTATCTGACCCCAGGAATGTGTCAATAAAGTTTCCCCTTCCTGGGACAATGAATTCACGGTGTTCTTATTTCAATTTCCAGAAGTGTAGTATGTCAGGATACGATATTCGGACGTTCTTAAAGATGTGTATGATCAGATGGTCTAACTATAAATGGGAAGAAGAGACTAATAGTGCGGGAGAAAATTAGATTTGTAGCCTTTGTGATAAAACCTGAGTATCAGCCAAGTACCACAATAACTACTGCGAGATGCAAAAAACCTTAAATAGGCGTGATATGTAGGCTTGGATATGAAAATGAGTGGCATTTAGGCCCAACTGCGCAAAGTCCGAGGGCTATTCGCGAAGTAAGGAACGATCGGCCTCGAAATGGAAACCACAGCGAAAATCAAAACTATTTTATTCGCAACAGGTCGTTACTCCCCCAAGGTGCTACTCTACATAGTCAACGCTCCGACTTCGACATCTGTCGTAGCGTTGTACCAGCTTCCCAATACCCTTGTCAAGAAGGCAGCCTCCTGCGGTTCAAGACAAAATTTTACGCTGGACTTCAGCGCGCTGTCTGTGGCAAAATGTTGTCTTCATAGCCAGCGGTTCATCCGAGCAGAGATGGAAAGCAGAGGGTACCGAGTCCGGGATGTAAGGCAGATGATCAAACAAGCTGCAGTATTATTCTCATTGCCCCTTCAATGAGCGGCTGAGATCTGTCACGAAGAAGGAACTGCATGACACTTACGTTACGTGGGTTTGCTTGAAATCAGGCGAAATTTGTCGGCAGGCAACAATACTTGGCGGGAGACACTGCTTTCGAGGCATTTTCACGAGCTCACTGTGCACTCAGTATTGATAAGAGCGAAGTGTCTCTGTCTACCGTCATACTAAAAGACACTGCCCAACTCATCTGTGCAAAGCTCCATCGGATTTTTTCCCAACCGATTGTTACTTACTTTCCAAATATCCTTCGTAGTTAGGAGAACACCATCGACATTCAGTATAGAATGAAAAATTCCGCTGCGGGTTTCCCATTCCGAAATCACATTTGAATGCAAATTGTTTGTGAAAAGATCGTGCTACGCGTCGTGTAAGTAGGAGAAACATTCAGCAGCATGTTTCCGAATCCAGCAGCGGCAAGGTCTTGGCCTATCGAGGCTGCAATTTATCGGTAAAAAAGTATCACTTCTTCGAAACCTCCCAGTGATATGAGTAAGTTTGAAATTTGACTTAAAGGTGCCTACAACCCTCCTCTGCAATGGTTCAAAAGCATGGCGCCCTGCGACTTCACCTTCGGGCTCACCGTCGCTTCCAGCAGCAATGTGTCGAAACATGCGAAGGGAGGCCACAGCTCAAAAAATCATGTGAGATGTAAGGGGGGTTAGCGATGTTACGTTAGCACCAAGCTTCATCATATTACTGCCCTACGCCACTGTGGACGTGTCACACGATGGGAAGGTCATCACACTCCACCTTACCCACACTGCACTCTTCTCTTGACGCCACTGAGCTGGAAGTTAGAACCACGACACCAAGGGTTGAAATTAAGTCTTTTTCTCATGGGTGGCCTAGGTAAACATTACAGACTGACCGCCGCCCAGAATCGATAAGAAAAGCCCTCAAGAAATGGCGTAAATGGCCTCAATGGAACCACCATTTTCCTTGAGGCGTTGATTCCCACACTCTTCGCGGTCTAAAACGACAGGTCACAGTGCGATGAACAACAAGACGACGTTCTTGACAACGTTCAAAGTTGCTGACACAACCAGACGATCTAAACATTATCTAAGTACATAGTGGTGTTGCAACCCTGTTGAACGTGATCCCACCCCTTTGAAATGTAGTGCGATTACAATTTTTTCTCTTGTATGGAGGGGGGAACCACTGTGGACCGTTGAAAATCGTTAGACAAAGTTTGAACGTGGCCCGAAGTAGCAAAGGGACTCTATGCTTTCGCAGCCCTTCCGTTTCGTGCCCTCCAATGGTGTAATCATAGAGGGGTAAAACATTGATAGTTGAGTGAATAAAATGGGAAACGGTCCCTTTAAGAACCCCAGTACGGCAACTCTTTCGGTGCTACCAATGCACCTTTTTTGATCACGTTAAAAATATACCTGTCAGAGACTTCATCACCGATTAAGCCGAGTGGAGCTTTGCAGGTGTTCTAGTTGCTGAGGGTAGGCAAACCCTTAGACTTCTTTTAGGGGGCTGCCTGCCTTCACGCGCTAGAGCAGCCACGAGGCACCACTCAGCTGAATAAGTATCGAATAGCGCTGCGCTCTGCCAAAACTCCAGAACTACAGCTCGGAAGTTGTAAATGGTGGGATTACCAGTAGTATTGGTGGGGAAAGAAACATACAAGCGAATCTAGTAGTATTGGTGGGGAAAGAAACATACAAGCGAATCTAGTAGTATTGGTGGGGAAAGAAACATACAAGCGAATCTGGGACCCGAAGAGTTCTCCTTGTTTGTTTGGTTGCTCGTTTGGCATAAAAGCATAGGAGCACATCACCCAGTGTTAGTCCAGTGTGCATTTTATATCCTTTGAGTTTATAAATTGTGTTTTACAAGTAATAAAAATTTGTTGATCATGTGAGTTCTGCGCTCTTTTGCAACCAAAGCAACTACTCTTGGTGCAAGTACCGTTTACATGCAGAAACATAAAAATATATATAGTTATTCTTGTTACTTTGGACTTAAACGAATGTACATCATGATCAAAGGCAAGACTTCCTGTTTTTATTGATAAACGCTAAAGCTGTTTATAAATAACAGAAACATGATTTACACTCCTGGAAATTGAAATAAGAACACCGTGAATTCATTGTTCCAGGAAGGGGAAACTTTATTGACACATTCCTGGGGTCAGATACATTTTAGGGATTTCCTATTCACTCAAGATTATTGTTGCAACCGTGCGTGTGGAGAATAAGAAACGATTACTTTTACAGATCAATGACACAAGCGGTTCTGAGGTACCAAGTATCGACTCATGCTGATACACCCACATTAGTACGTGGCGTAGCCTCCTACGGCCGCAATGTAGGAGCTGACTCTGATATTCAGTCGATCGTACAGATGGTGAATACTGTCCTGAGATACCCTACGCCAGTCCTGTTGGACTTTTCCACGTGGTTCTGTAAGAGTTGTCGATGGCGAATCGAACTAGTGACGTCTCGTTCCACCATATCCCACACGTGCTCGATTGGAGACAAGTCTGAAGATCATGCTGGTCAGTGAAGTTGACACGACTTGCAGAGAACGTTGAGTTTCACGGGCAGTGTGTGGGTGAGCGTTATCCTGTAGGAACAACACATCACCTTTCTGTTGCAAGACGGCAAAAGAACGGGTCTAGCAACACTCTGCCATTACCGGGCGCTGGTCAGCATCCCCACCAGAAACTCCAAAAGTGAGAGAGAGTTGTACCTTATCGTATCCCAAACCTTTAGGCAAGTGGTGCGGCCAGTGTGCCTAGGACGAATGCACTCTACGAGACTGCACTCACCATGTCTACGTCGTACGAGCAAATGACCATCACTTGGTGCAGGCAGAATCTACTTCCGTCCCTGAGAACCACGGCGCCTCATTCCTTCTTCTAACTGATCCGCTAATAGCACCAGTAGAGTGACGTGATTGGAAGACGGGCTAGTGATGTGTGTGCCCGTAGTGCTACTGCCAATAACATGTTCGCAAAAGTTCGTGCTGACACGTCTGGTCTCACAAGCCCTCTTATCTGTGCTGTCGTAGTGGTACGATCTGCCACTGCTGCTCTTACGATACGATCCTGGGTGTCTGTGTTGCGTGGACGTCCAGAACCTTGTCTACGGGTGTGAGAATGTTCATCTGACCACTGAGCATCATTGCATAAGTAACACAGCACACAGCCACAGCTTGTGTGGCAGTTTTACGGAATGTCCATCCCGCCACTTGGAATACCACAGGTTGACCCCTATCAGTCTCGCCCAGTTTACTGCAGGAAGCACGAGTGGTTCACCGTGGTATGATTGCCTGCTTTTTTCACACTTTTTCACCACGCTGAGCATTTTGGCTGTGATTATTCCCTATTATAGAGTAGACAGAGATGGCGCACTAGTAGCTACGTCACTACACTATCCGTTGGTGGACGACGTTGAAACCGTTACCAGTACATCTACTGTTTCCCAGCTAGCATATACAGTCATTTGATCAAAATCGATGACGTATTTCCAGGTGTACTAATTTTTTGCCGGCAGTGTATTTCTGTTTTTATTTTTTTAAGTTTTTTATTTTACTTTTGTTGATGAAGTTGGGTTTTCTAGCGCTACATGATGAATCTGTATTTTTTATTTATTTTTACTACAACATTCCTCTGTTTCACGTTACAAATCAACAATTTTCTAACAAAACCCGAATTCAACATTGATACTTTCAGTTTTGCTGTAAATACTGTGTATTCTTAAGTGACAGACAGGGAGATCATTATGTAGAATAAAAATATTCTGTATGTTACCCTGCCCTTTATATACCTTCACTCAGTTTTTAGACAGTTTTTGGGGGAATCTAGTAAGGCAATGATCGCACACGTAAGGAAAGCGATTGGTATGAGGTAGCACCCGATAGGTACGCAACACAACCAACGTGTCGGTAACGCGGGTGTGACCTTAACTGACCTAATCTACAAAGAAAACTATCGTAGTCTACCCTTACTTATGATAGTCTATGGTAGTTTTGCAACTCTAGTGTCGAAATCTCTGACAGGTACAAAGACATTCTGAAAAGTAATGCCTCCGGTTTTTTTATGTGAAAAGTCTTAAAGCTTTCTAAAGAAAACAAACGTTATTAACATTCTACGTCGTGGCTTAAGTTGCACTAGTTTTATACTCTGCTGCTTCTTCATCCGTGGCACTACCGATTGTAGAAATGTAGTAATGATGAAGTACAAGTCACGGTTCAACTATTCAAAGTAACACGTTGTGGTAGAATTTGATTTCTGTTCTGAAATTTTAGTTTACTTAGTTGCACTGTTTACATACTGATAATGGATACACTTTATAACCTCTCTCATAGCCACATCATAGAAGTATAATGGCAGATTTTTCGTGAGGTTAACGATATGTTGCCGTCGCGATATCCAGTCAATTGAACTTCAGACATCAGGGTAATAAATTCGTGTTATGCATACATCGCATATTTGAATACGTTCGTGTTTAATCCTTGTGGTTTAGTTCACAGTTCGATGCGCATGGCATTGTGAACGCTTCACGGCAGATATTCTCGTATATCAATCACCTCCCGAACGAAATGATTCAAACTAAATGCGGAAGTGCGTTGCTTGTCCCGTTCCATGACGTACTAGTACACGCGCCTACAGTTAATTACTTATTATACCACCTTAACAGAATTGTTATCACCATGCTCATCTAAATGCGCTGTCGAGTGAGACTACTTTTACGTGACTTTCTCAGTTACTTTCGGGCTACAATTCTCTCTAAGTCCACGCAAAGAAAGAAAGCCTTGCAACCGTGGACTGTCGGTGACGGCGTACGACTATACACAGGCTGAAAACTGCTCATGTAGGTTACTGTGTGCCATCACGATTAAAATTTACCTGTAAATTTACGCGAGTTTCACACATACTTGATTACCTTGTAACAAAAAGGGCTTCAATACTAGCGTGTCGTAACATCACGAGGCTGTAAGATATGTCTCATTTGTGATCTCGAAATAGACTGTTATGCTCTGTAGATGCAGAACTACGGATAAGAACGAGTAGATGTATGGTGATTAGAATATATTTATAAAGAAAATAAATTAATAACTTTCCGACAACATACAGTAATCAATCACGCTGCATGTTCACAAAAGCACAGAACCGTAATCTGAAAATTATATCAAACAAAAATGTAGATATGAGCAAGTGTATGATACTTTAAAGAATTTGAAGTTCATATTAACCACACATAAATGATACTTGTCAGTCTGTTCATTGGTTCTATAGCAGAATTGTAAAACTACCATAGACTACCGTAGACTACAGTAAGTAAGCGTAGACTGCGGTAGTTTTCATATTAGCTTTGGTGACATAGCAGCTGTAACAGTGCTACCGCTGAGTATGGGTAAACTTATTAGTATTCGTACTAGAGTGCTTGACAAATGTGCTATCGCGCGAAACTACATCAATATCTACAATCATACTCTGAAAAATACTTTGAAGTGCATCATATGGTATCAAGTGTTAGATTTTTTAGATAATATTCGTTGTAGACTGACTAAATTTTCCCAGCATTCCACTGGACTCGCATTCGGGAGGACGACGGTTCAATCCCGCGTCCGGCCATCCTGATTTAGGGTTTCCGGGATTTTCCTAGATCACTCCAGGCAAATTCCGGGATGGTTCCTTTGAAAGGGCACGGCCGACTTCCTTCTGCATCCTTCCCTAATCCGAGCTTCTGCTCCGTCCCTAATGACCTCGTTGTCGACGGGATGTTAAACACCAAAATCCTCCTCCCTCCCAGTATTCCACCAATGATCCGAAAAATCTGACAGCTGCTTATCTACAGGTAAATCTACATGTTTACTTTATTTCATAATCCAGAGATAGTTACATTCAGGTATTTGTATGAGATGTCTGGTTCCAACTGTGGCTAGTTGATATGATAGTCTCCTAAGCTTTTACCTTTTTGAAGTGCAAAATCTAACATTGATGAATAGTTACCAAGTTTTGTCACTATTTTGAAGTGTTAAGGAAGATCTGACTGCAAAAGAATCCAGCATTTTTTTAGATAGCACATCATTATAGTTAACTGCAACATCTGTAAAAAATCTGAGGATGCTATTAATATTGCCTACCAGGGCAATAATGTAAAACGTGGAAAGAAAAGGTCCCAAAACACTCTCCAGGGGCGTGCGTAGAGCCAATCCTCCACTGGTCGACTGTTCACCTAAGATAATAAGCTGTGTCCACCCAAGCATGAGATCCTCAACCCACTCCCAAATTTGCCCGACTCATACAATTATTATAATTGTAGCTGAGTTATTTATTTGTTAACTTGTTTTTTAGTCTTTCAAGGATCTTCACATAATGATATAGGATTTGCAAGGTAATACACTGGAAATCAATAGCTCAAAACATACAACAACAGCATACATAACATTCTTTCTAGGGATAGGACAGACAGTAGACGAGGATAGGAGAGATGGACGGTGGTGGCCGTTTTTAAGGAACCATCCTGGCATTTGGCTGAGTGAATTACAAAAACCATGGAAAACCAAATAAGGATTTATAAATTCTTCTCGGGTTATCAGCCGAGTGGTGGCGTCGTCTTGTCGCAAAGTTTCAATGAGTTTCGTACCCATCATCTTGTGGCGAAGTGATAATTGCTGGACACAATTCCATCCTTCAGAATATTTTCACGTAGAGGAAGGTGTAATTAGATGAATCACGAACACTAACTTATTCAGCACTTGCATATACAAGAGCGCGGAACGAATTGCCTCCGGCCAGAACACATACAGTATATATAAAGCTACAGAACATCCCTATAAAATGATTCTTGACATTTGTGGATACTTCTAGAATACACTCGAACCGAATGTAGATATTAAAATTGTGCAGTCCACGTGAGTTTTTACTCTCGACCCTCCATGCAGCAGCCGGCCGGAGTGGCCGTGCGGTTCTGGGCGCTACAGTCTGGAGCCGAGCGACCGCTACGGTCGCAGGTTCGAATCCTGCCTCGGGCATGGATGTGTGTGATGTCCTTAGGTTAGTTAGGTTTAATTAGTTCTAAGTTCTAGGCGACTGATAACCTGAGAAGTTAAGTCGCGTAGTGCTCAGAGCCATTTGAACCATTTGAGCCTCCATGCAGCAGTTCAGTATCATAACCACTACACCACGGTGCTACTCAGCTTCTGCTGCAACATTGCTCCCAGCTCGAGAGAACAGTGTCTCGGTGTTACGTCCTCCTAGTCCGGGAACGAGTCATCGGTCCTGCATACTGTGAACTCCCGATGACTGATGCTTACTACGGGGGTGATCTTCTTAGATCTTCTTTTGGCACTACGCTCTTCGTCACCTTTCCGCTTGTTGCCTGTCGCTGGAGCTTCGAATTCACCCTGGCTGGCAGGATCCTTGTAGGGCTTCATTCTAAGGACGTGGACCGTATCTCTGACCTTTCGTCGTCTTGCGTTTGCGTCGAAATCTTCAACTTCATAAGGAACCTCAGACAACTGTCTTACAACCTTATAAGGTCCAAAGTAGCGCCTGAGGAGCTTCTCACAGAGACCAACCGTCCGAACAGGAGTGAAGATCCAGACGAGGTCACCAGGCTGGTAAACAACAGGGCGGTGGCTCGCGTCATACCTTCGGCGAACTTTTTCTTGAGCATACAGCTTGCGGCGTCGAGCTAACTGCAGAGTTTCCTCAGTTCTGGTTAACACCTGGCCGATGTAGTCGTCGTGCACGTCATCAGGATGTAACGGAAACACAGTGTTCATCGTTGTAGGCAAACGTCACGAAAGGTAGCACCTCATACCATTCGCCCTGCTCAACACTGATGAACATTGATAGCATGTCGGCCAAGGCATTATTAAGGTGTCCAGTAAGCCCGTTAGTTTGTGGATGGTAGGCAGTCGTCTTGCGATGAGTAATTTTGCGCCGACGGTTTATCTCTATCACAAGATTGGGTTGAAAAACTTTCCCTCGATCCGTAATTAACGATCTTGGGGCACCATGTTGTGGTACAATGTCTTCCACGACGAATTTGTCTACCTGTGATGCTTCTGCTGTTTTCATGGCTTTTGTAATAGTACAGTGTGTCAGATAATCAGTATAAACAATAATCCATCTATTGCCACTAGCAGACGTTGGAAATCGTACGAGGAGGTCAATCGCAACGCGCTGGAAAGGTGTTT
Organism: Schistocerca serialis cubense; assembly: GCF_023864345.2. Taxonomy (NCBI): domain Eukaryota; kingdom Metazoa; phylum Arthropoda; class Insecta; order Orthoptera; family Acrididae; genus Schistocerca; species Schistocerca serialis. The sequence continues at coordinate 463,747,190 of NC_064640.1, read as the reverse complement.
TTGCTGGTGAAGTTGGTATAAATCGGCCAGGTGGTTTCTGAGGATATGTCTTTCTCCTCTGGCACTCTCGACACTGCGACGCATAGTGACGGACACTCCTAAATAAACTTCGCCAGGAAAATCTCTTGCGGATTGTAACGTAGGTCTTAATAAATCTAGCACACTGGACTCGCATTCGGAAGGACGACGGTTCAATCCCGTCTCCAGCCACCCTGATTTAGGTTTTCCGTGATTTCCCTAAATCGTTTCAGGCAAATGCCGGGATGGTTCCTTTGAAAGGGCACGGCCGATTTCCTTCCCCATCCTTCCCTAACCCGAGCTTGCGCTCCGTCTCTAATGACCTCGTTTTCGACGGGACGTTAAACACTAACCTCCTCCTCCTCCTCTTAATAAATCTTAAATGTCCGGCCTCGGGTGTGTCATGGAATTTCTGTAGAGCATCTAAGCGCGTGTGTTTGGAATCACTGGTAGCCACCTCTTTCCAAACGGATCAAAGTTGTTTTTGCAAAGTAATCCATTAATTACCATAAATTGTCCTTTTACATCCTCTGACCGATTTAAGGCGAGCATAATTTGGGATATCTTTGCTTCCATCTTCTGCTCAGCAGAGAGAACCTGGGGTGCAGCGAAACAGTCACTATCTTCATTAAAGTCTTGTTGGTCTTGTACAGGACTTATTGAAAGACCGTCGGCATCTTGGTGCTTTCTTCCAATTTTGTACACTATGGTAACGTCATACTCTTGAAGACATACTGCCCACCTGGCGAGTCGTCCTGTGGATCCTTAAGACCTGTCAGCCAACAAAGTGAATGATGGTCTGTAACAACTGTGAATGGCTTTCCATAGAGATACTGTCGAAATTTGCACATGGCCCAGATAACAGCAAGCCATTCTCTTTCTGTAGTTGAGTAGTTTCTCTCGGGTTTTGTAAGTGTCCTAGAAGCATAGGCTATAACCTTATCTATTCCATCCGAAATTTGTTTGCACCAGAACAGCACCGATATCTTACCCACAGGCATCTGTGTATAGTTCAGTAGGTGCTCTCTCATCATACAGACCAAGTACAGGATCAGTCGTCAGAGCCTTTCGCAGCACATCGAAAGAATGTTGTTGAGCACCACCCCAGATAAATTTAGCATCGGCTTTTAACAACTCTTGGAGTGGCCTGGCTTTGATACAAAAGTCTTTGATAAAACTACGGTAATAAGAACATAATCTGGAGAAGCTTCTGACATCGCTAATACTTTGAGGAACAGTAAATTCCGTTATAGATCACACCTTCTCTGGGTCTGGCTGCACACCTCCGTTTGACACAAGGTGTCCAAGTATTTTGATTTCTTTTGCTCCAGAGATACACTTTTTTGTTGGAGACGCTTAAGAACGGCCCTCAGTCTTTTCATGTCGTCATCCAACGTCTCTGAGAACACAATAATGTTATCTAAATAACAAAGACACATCGTCCATTTCAGGTGACTTAGGAGATTATCTATCATCAGTTAAATAGTTGCTGGTGCATTACACAAACCAAAGCTCATTACCTTAAACTTATACTGGCCCTCAGGGGTGATGAATGCAGTTTTCTCACGATCAGCCTCATCTACTTCGATTTGCCAGTATCCCGAGTACATGTCCATGGTTGAGAAAAACCTATCCCCCTTCAGACAATCCAGTGTATCGTCAGTTCGTGGAAAAGGGGAAACGTCTTTTTTAGTTATCTTATTAAGCTTCCTGTAATCAACACAAAAGCGCCAACTGTCAGCCTACTTCATGACGAACCACTGGTGACGACCATGGGGTCTGCGAAGGCTGAATGATGTCATTCTTCATCATTATCTCTACCTCGTCGCGAATTAGTCGACGTTCCATTGCTGACACAAGGTATGCTCTCTCCCTTATTTGTTGATGGTCTCCAGTGCTAATCCGGTGCTTCACGGTCGATTTGTCTAATTTGATCTTCACCTGTGGATTGAAGCATTCAGAGAACTCTCGAAGAATGGCAAGTACCTTCTTCTGTTGTTCTTTAGTGAGATTTGGTCATAGTCGAGGTATAAGATCTTGTCTCGTAGTGGTAGCGCTAATTTCGCCCACAGGTGTCTATGAGGCTCAGCTGCTCTTCAATTAACGGATCAGCATGCGTCTTGGAAGGATCTGTGGTTCTCGGCGACAGTTGACTATCCACAATTCACCGAATCCTGTCTTAAACGAAACGGCAGACGATAGGATGACTAAATTATTTTTCAGTGGCATACTTCTCTTACATTCCATTACAAGATCCATGGGTTGATGCATGGCATGATGCATGACAGTTACCTATCTAGCGCTGACAGCAGAAATGATCACTTGATCCAGCACACATAGTCTCCACACAATCGGATGCGCATCTTCCTGTCCACAGTATCTCATCTCCTCTAGCATAATCTTCGAGCGACCACAGTCTATAATTGTCTGAGAAGATTTCAAAAAGTCCCATCCGAGAATGACGTCATGACTATATTCTTGTAAGACGATGAATTCTAAGGGCTATTTATGACCACTTATATTCACACGAAACGTACATCTTCCCGTAGGTTTTACATAATTCCCATTAGCCACCTTCAGCAGAGATATTTTGTTGTCAATGAATACAGTCTTATGCAACTGGCGACGGTACTTCTCCGAAATGACTGGATATGATGCTCCAGAGTCCACAAGAGCATGAGCTGGTCGGCCATCCATGAGGATATCGACGTAGTTTCCAACCATTTTTGTAGTGGTAGACGGTGTAGGATTTTAATCTCTTCGGCGTCCTTACCTCCAAAGAACGTCGCACCCTTCTGTTTTCTAGGTTGCGGCGGCTAGGTGATCGGCTGCAGTTTCTAAACTGCGATGGAGACCTTGATCGGCGCGCTGGGAACGTCCTCTTCCGCGGCTAGCTTGCGGCGATGGTGACCTACGTCGTCCTGCACCCACATCTTCTCGTTCATCTTCGTCGTCCCGGGGTTGGCGTCAGCTAAGATCGGTCTGCTGTCTTCTGGCACGGACGTCATCAAATATCCACCACCTTTCTCGACAATAGCGCACCACATGTCCCGGTCGTCCGCAATGGAAACATACTGGTTGGTTATCCTGGGTCCTCCAGACGTCAGTCTTCCTTGGTGCCCAAACAGGTTCCTCAAGCGGCACTGTAGGTACGTACCTTCATCTGAGTCTCGACTTTTTCCCCGTTTTAATGGGAACTGATGGACGAGAGATTGGGTTCAATGTGTGTTCCACTTCCTCCCTTATGACCGCTTGAAGTGTCTTGGTTTTTTTGCTCTCCGTGCAATCTAAGTGACTTCTGAACTTCCTCTCTCACTATCTGACGAAGAATATTTGTGAAATCAATTGCTTCCTCCATCACAGACATCGCTACGACGTTTTTAAGACGTTCAAACTTTTTGCGTGTAATTCATTTTTGATGCATTGTCTCGATATACTGGCTCCATTTTATGAAGTCGTTTGCTGTCATTCCATTTGTTAAATTTGCCTATACGCTCATATATCTTCCGTCACATATTTGGATCTTGGCCATCGTCACCAGAGAACCCGGAATGATGTCTCATGTGGTGGCACACAGTTGCTGTCATCGTCACGTCCTTTTCTACCTCTGTCTCCGACAGATTGCGATCTGTGGAATATGGCTCTAACTCGGGTTTCTCACCACGTAAACGGCGGCTCTGTCGTGGCGTGATGGGAGTCGCTGTGTCGTCGATAATGTGTGGCATCACAAGTTCCAATGCCCAGCACCTCCACCAGAATAATGTCACGTAGAAGAAGGTGTAATTGATGAATGACGAACACTAACTTCACTTAACGAAGCTTTAATCAGCACTTGGACATACAGGAGAGCGGTGAGAACTGCCTCCGGCCAGAACACTTACAGTAAATTTACAGCTACAGGACATTGCTGTACAATGATTCTTGACATTTGTGGATACTTCTAGAATGTACTCGAACCGAATATAAAAATTAAAACCGCACAGTTCAGGTGAGATCTGGACTCATGACCCTCGATGCAGCAGTTTAGTACCATAACCACCAGACCACGGTGCTACTCTGCTAGTTTCGTGTTAATATGAAGCCTTTGTCTTAAAAACAACATTGCTTCATTCGGTTAGTCCAATCTACCTTTTGTGCGTTGGCGAAAATATGTGTCTAAAGCCAATGATAGGCGCAAAACATGCTCCGAAATTGTACGAAATGTATTTTATGAAATTTTTTCAGCAGTTATTTGAGTATCCTTCACGATGCGTAAATTATTGCGATAAAATAATTGACCTCTTAGCAGTAGATAGTTCTGAGGAAGTAGAGAGCGTTATGACGGATACAGAGATTAGTGACCACAGAGTTGTTGTGGTAAGACTGAATACCATAAGAGCCAAATCCATCAAAACTACACGCAAAATGTATCTATTTAAAATATCAGATAAAAATTCGCTTAACGCCTTCCAAGACACAATCTCTCTTCCTTCTATCCTAACTATGTAAAAGGAAACCAGATGTGGTTTAAATAGAAAGAAATAGTATTGACGGCAACTGGGAGATTCACATAAAGTAAATTAATGAGATGGAACAGATTCTTTCTATTACACAAGATAAGTCACGGCATTATTGCAGGAGCAACCAAAAAAGCATGCCGGATTCAAATGAATGTGAAATCTCCAAGATCCTCGTTGTTTTACAGAAACTCGAAATTTAGAGCAGACTTGAATGCTAGATAATTTTAGTAGTTTTCACAATGAAACCTTCTCGAAAGCTGGAAGACAGTCGGAGGATATTCTGGTCATAACGTCAACACACAATCAATAACTGTCCGATGACGGCAACTGATGACAGCGTTACTAAAGCAAAGTTACTTAATAGAATATTTTGATATTTCTTCACCAAATCAGATTCAGTAAATATTCCAGAATTCAGATCAAGAACAACTGTCGACATGAGTAACTTAGTTGTTGCCCTCGGAATACTGTGGCCTGTGTCGGATCTTCCTGTTGGAAGCGTTGCCGAGTCCGAGTTATGCTTCTCATTGGGAGACAATTATGGATTCTCGAAAAAGTAATCTTTCAATTGTATTGCGAATTGTGTATTGAGTCTTGATTATTTCTTGCGTTCACACTGCACTGCGTGTTTCGGTCTTCCGCCTCTCATCCAGTAGCCTCTTACGTATAGATTCTCATAGAACTCCTTTATATAGTAGTGAGGTTAACTAATTAGACATACTGCAGCACTCCTTTTGTTGTGTCGTTGTCTGCACTGTGTTTAAAAACATTTGTGTAAGCACCTTCGGTACTACAATCTGCCGAATTTGTGAAAATTTATGAAAAATTACAACAGTTGATTAAGAAACGACGTTGTTGATATTATAACTAATTATAACTGTAATCAGTATCTGGGGCAGTAAACCTTCCTATATGTATTGGCTGCTGTTCAGAATGTCCTTAATAAGTAAGAGTCGAGACCTCATTTTGTATCCAATCATCCTATCATCCTTGAAATTTCTCTGCTGTGCCGTTAAAGAACACGGACTGTCAAGTTCCGATTACTGTGGTGGCGCGTAAGATATTCGCATCCATTACTGTATGGCAGATTGAAGCGAGACTGCTCCGGAAATACAAAATTTTGCTACTCAGAAGGCAGGTGATGGCGTTTATGTACTGTTGCAGTTTGAAAAGTATGCAGTTTTTGCATAATGGAAGCAGAGGCATTGTAATCACTGCCATCAGTGCGACCCATAGCAGACAGTATCGAACTGTGCGGACAGATAGACCCATACCCGGCACCGTGCTCCAGTGTTAAACCAACATTGTGGATGTAGTTTCGTTGTCCGTTATTTCCACTCGGACAAGACGAGAGTCACTTCACGCTATAGCAACGTCGGTGGTCCAGTCCCTTCCAGTCACTGTGATTACAGTCCGTCCATTACTTACTGACATACATCAGTATTGCACCAGCATTATGATCTGAACTAACTGAAATGCCACGTTTGTGACAAACCCATTCCCCACAGACCAATAGTACTGCCATTCGAACTGCGACAAATGCTGAGACTGTACCATACGGTGATAACGACGCATAAAAGCTACTACTTTCAGGTTTGAACGTAGTTTGAGGAATTTTTAGTGGTTAAGCTTGGTGGAGCAGTCGCCACTTCAGTCTGGCAAAGGAGGCCGCTGCTAGTTTTTTGTGCGTACCATACCTCAGTTCGATTAACCGCTTAAGCACTCATTTTACTAGTATTCTACGTATGCGGATTTGGATCTACTGTTGCCATTATTTCTACGTGGAAAAATTTTCAAAAAGAATTGTTACTTGAATTTTAGCTGCCACTGCTGAAAAAAAAATCGTCATTCTTATACACTACTGGCCATTAAAATTGCTACACCAAGAAGAAATGCAGATGATAAACGGATATTCATTGGACAAATACATTATACTAGAACTGACATGTGATTACATTTTCACGCAGTTTGGGTGCATAGATCCTGAGAAATCAGTACATAGAACAACCATCTCTGGCCGTAATAACGGCCTTGATACGTCTGGGCATTGAGTCAAACAGAGCTTGGATGGCGTGTACAGGTACAGCTACACATGCAGCTTCAACACGATACCACAGTTCATCAAGAGTAGTGACTGGCGTATTGTGACGAGCCAGTTGCTCGGCCACCATTGTCCAGACGTTTTCAATTGGTGAGAGATTTGGAGAATGTGCTGGTCAGACCAGCAGTCGAACATTTTCTGTATCTAGAAAGGGCCGTATAGGACCTGCAACGTGCGGTCGTGCATTATCCTGCTGAAATGTAGGGTTTCTCACGGATCAAATGAAGGGTAGAGCCAATGGTCGTAACACATCTGAAATGTAACGTCCACTGTTCAAAGTGCCGTCAATGCGAACAAGAGGTAACCGACACGTGTAACCAATGGCACCCCATAACATCACGCCAGGCTATACGCCAGTATAGCGATGACGAATACACGCTTCGAATGTGCGTTCACCGCGATGTCGCCAAACACGGATGCAATCATCATGATGCTCTAAACAGAACCTGGATTCATCCGAAAAAATGACGTTTTGCCATTCGTGCACCCAGGTTCCTCGTTGAGTACACCATCGCAGGCGCTCCTGACTGTGATGCAGCGTCAAGGTAACCGAACCGCAGCCATGGTCTCCGAGCTGATAGTCCATGCTGCTGCAAACGTCGTCGAACTGTTCGTGCAGATGGTTGTTGTCTTGCAAACGTCCCCATCTGTTGACTCAGGGATCGAGACGTGACTGCACGATCCTTTACAGCCATGCGGATAAGATGCCTGTCATCTCTAATGCTAGTTATACGAGGCCGTTGGGATCCAGCACGTCGTTCCGTATTAACCTCTTCAACCCACCGATTCCATACTCTGCTAACAGTCATTGGATCTCGACCAACGAGAGCAGCAATGTCGCGATACGATAAACCGCAGTCGCGATAGGCTACAATCCGACCTTTATCAAAGTCGGAAACGTGATGGTACGCCTTTCTCCTCCTTACTCGAGGCGTCACAACAACGTTTCTCCAGGCAACGCCGGTCAACTGCTGTTTGTATATGAGAAATGGGTTGGAAACTTTCCTCATGTCAGCACGTAGTAGGTGTCGCCGCCGGCGCCAACCTCGTGTGAATGCTCTGAAAAGTTAATCATTTGCATATCACAGCATCTTCTTCCTTTCGGTTAAATTTCGCGTCTGTAGCACGTCATCTTCGTGGTGTAGCAATTTTAATGGCCAGTAGTGTATTCACCTTACTTAATAGGCATTGACAGTTTGCGACTTTAACTAACGTGTCTCGATTGTGGTCTTAGAAACTATTTTAATCTGAAAATTGAAGTATAAAAATAGACATCCGAAGACAGAGCTAGTCGCCGCGCGGTTAGAGGCGCCATGTCACGAATCGGGCGGCCACTCCCGCTGGAGTTTCGATTCCTCCCCTGGGCGTGGGTGTGTGTGTTGTCTTTAGTGTAAGTTAGTTTAAGTAGTGTGTAAGTCTGGGGACCAATGACGTCAGCTGTGTGGCCCCATAGGAATTCACACACATTTGAACACTGAAGACAGCCGTTTTATAAGTTTGTCAAAGTAAAGAAGTTACCTGAAAGTACGAAGCTGGCGAAAAGTCTCGTTTCCGTTTCATCTTAATTTTTCTTTGGTATGTACCAAGATGTAAAATTTGCATCACTCGTGACTGAAGGAAAACATACACTATCTCAGCAAATGTGCCCGGACACCAATTAATGGACATTAGTATTAGGTGTGTCGACCCTTTGCATTTATGAAGGCTTGAAAGTAGCTGGTGACACTTTCAGTTAGGTGTCTGAATTTCTGTGGAGGAATGACAGCTCATTCATCCCCAAAAGACGAAATTTGAGAGGGTTGTGATGTTCGACACTTGACTCAGGAGCGAAATCAAAGTTGTAACTCATCCTAAAGGAGTTCCACTGGGCTCCAGTAGAGACTCTCGGCAGTCCAGGCCATTGCAGGAATAATACTGTCCACAAAACATTGTCTCACATATGCGCATCATGACTGGATGCATTGTCATGCTAATACAATGAATCATCATCTCCGAAGTGTTTCTCTACTGTACACAGTACGCAGTGTTGTACAATGTCTTCATATTTTTCCGTAGCAATAGGGAAACCACAACCTAGCCACAAAAAGAGGTCACGATACCTTAACACCACCTCATCTGTGCTTCGGTGTTGGCGCTGTAGATGATGGTATGTAAAGTTCTCTCGGCATTCACCAAACACAAAGTCTTCCATCGGATTTCCACATGGTACGGTGTGATTCGTCACTCAGAATAACTCGTTTCCTACCATCCACTGTCCAGTGGTGTCCCCTTTTACACCACATCAAGCGTCGCTTAGCATTGACTACACAAATGTGTGGCTTACGAGGAGTTCCTCCACCACCGTACCCTATTCTTTTAAACTCGCTATGCACGATGATTGTGCTAGCTGGACTGTTGACAGCAGTTTGAAAATAACCATTAATTCCTTCCGCTGATAACATGCGTCTTTTTACAACCACCCTCCGCAATGCTCGACGGTCCGCGTCCTCTAGCATATGAAGTCTGCTTGTTCTTGAATTAACTGTGGTTGTTGCTTCTCTTTTCCACTTCACAATCACATCACCAACAGCCCTCTTGGTCAGCAAAGGGTTAATCTGTTCCTGAAGGTTTTGTTTCTTAGGAGACATCCAAAGAGTAGTCCACGTTCGAAGTTACTGAGCTCTCCTGATCGACCCATCCTTTTGTTAATGATTGTCTAGAAGAAAAAAATGGTTCAAATGGCTCTGAGCACTATGGGACTTAACGACTGTGGTCATCAGTCCCCTAGAACTTAGAACTACTTAAACCTAACTAACCTAAGGACATCACACACATCCATGCCCGAGGCAGGATTAGAACCTGCGACCGTAGCAGGTCTATAAAAGAAGCATTAACAGCAATAGGTAATCTCTGCTGACAACACAGTATTCTCCGCCTCCTTCTATACTGGTGGGTCTGCCTCTCGTTACATCTTGTGGTGAATTCCATATGACGTAAGAGAATCCAGACACTTTTCTTCACATAGTATATATAAGTAATAAACACGTTTCTTTTGCACTTGAGATGCTTTTTTGTTGCCAGCAGCAGATGTAAGCAAGGTGAACCTTTGAAGTTCAGTGTAGCAGTGTTAGCTCTGCTAACATTTCGAGAGAACCTAACTGATTTCCAGGAAAACTGGTTAATTCAAGAATCGATAAATCGGTGACGTAAATTCGATTAGTACAGAATACAGCCTGCAATGTTTTTCGAAATATGAAGGATTATCTTTTGTGAACGAGCGGGACGGAGAAGTGCTTAGTGCTTGGTCATGATGGCACTATATCCCAGAATTCAAATACCAGTATGATATATTCGAGAAGAATACGTTCAGTATATTTCCCTACTCCTGTACCATTCGAGATTGTGCTCCAACTCTAATTAACCTCGGCGTCGATGAGGCATTGATCCGTGGCCTTCCTTCCTTTTCACGTCTCGTGAATGCACAGTGGATCACTTGTATTGCTATATTTAACTATGGGAACTAACTAAAATGATAAAGGGTGGATTTCTGTGTTTACATTGAACACAAACCTTCATTAAAGGTATTTCATTAGTTATAATAATTGTAAATTTAATGTATTAAAAATATAGATATCTACGCACTATCGTTGCCACTAACTTCTCTAAGAAGAGCTCATATAAAGGACACGAGAGCAATTCAATTTATACCTATGGACATTGGTTTAAAGTGAATAGTGGCTGTTTAATTTAAATGATCTGCTTATAAGAACAGGCATCATGCATTGAAATGATTTCATGCTGTTCCGCAATTATGAAGCTTATATGCAAGGATAATATTGTTCCGTCGTGCGTTTGCTCTGCCTCCACTAATTATAGATCCTTCGAACTAATAAACAAGAAGCCATAGCGACATATTCTAAATGACAGTTCATTGTTTTCAATCTGCAAACATTGTTCGAAGTTCTTAAAGCCCCCATTCACTGGTAACAATTATGTAGGTGATGACAAATTACTAAAACATGCCACTTGTGCAACATTAAACATTTGTGTAAAAAGAAGTTATTCTATGTACTGATGGTAGAGCTTATGGAATTGGAATGTATTGTAATTTATCAGTCTAAATTCTAATTAAATATTTCCAGGACGAAACTGAGAGCTAAGTACTCGCAAGTAGGCCTGATGTTTCTTAGGTTCTTGTGGCGACAGCAAATAAACATACATTCCTGCCCTGTAGTTTCCCAAGCATTGTATCAAACACTGTCCAAACACTGTATCGTCACCGTTTTTTGGAATACAGACAAATAACAAATGTGACTGTACCTTTTTTCTGATGAGATCCATTCTAATATTTTTCAACCGAGCAGCAGTTTCTTCCACTTTCTTCTCCACATCGTCAAGGTCTCGTTTCAGTGTGTCATCCATCGTCTGAAAGAGAAAAATGTGCATTTCTCAACTTTAGTATATCCAATAAAATCTGGATTATTCGCAATGACTGTAGATGATGAAATTCGTTTACATCAATTGATTGCTCAAAAACATGTTTCACACCATCTGCGTACTTGTGAAAGTGTTTGGGCTTAGATGCTAGAGGAACAGGGACTGAATGAATAGGTCTTTTCGAAGTATATATATTAAGTAACGGACGTGTATTGGAAAACGCACACCTGTGTATTCAAAATTTTCTACTGGGTAACACTAAAACCTTTGTTGCTCCATCACGCCCCTTGTAACGTACGTGGATCCTCCTTGGCGTGCGGTCGACACTGTACTCGGGATTTTGCATCTCAAGCCTGTCCCGCTCTTCTGTGGCGACCCTTCTGAGATCACCCAGTGTGTGAGTACGATTCTTGCGAAGACGCAGAGAAAGTTTCAGTTGGTCCCAAACACGGTCACTAGCCTTCATTTCAGCAGACACTAGAGACTTCTCATTTAGATTGATACATGCCTCTTGAAGAAACGTGTTAGCGTGGTGAACACAGTGTGCTTGTGCATTATTGTGTTGAACGACGAACCGATCGCTGAAATCTTTCACGGCATGGTTGGAAAATATGTCGAAGGGTCTTGCCACGATACTGCTCAGCCCTCATGTTGACCTCATCAGTTATGGAGGAGATTAGTGATTGGAGCACAAGCTCGGATTAGGGAAGGATGAGGAAGGAAACTGGCCGTGCGCTTCCAAAGGAGCCATCAAGGCATTTGGTGAAGCGATTTAGGGAAATAACGGAATACTTAAATCAGGATAGCCGTACGCGGGTCTCATTAGTAGTTATACAGGCCCTAAACATGACTGACTCATCTTGTCGGTGTACACGTAATACTACAGGCCTGAGTTTTGGGATGATGCCAGGCCGTCTCCACACTCTCACACCTCCATTCCGCGATGCAGACAGCCCGATACTGTCGATCCAGATTCCATTCCTGGTGTTCTCTTCTCCATTTCTACGAGTACCATGGTGCTTGAGGGTTTGTAGCTTCTTCGTAATGGTATTGTGACGATGGTTACGTACAGTGCGGGTCGACACACCCTTCCCAGTTTCCTGTTACATTCTCCTCGTGGTACCTAGGAGCTATGCCGTAATTTGTAGATAGCACTCACAAGACGACGTTACTGGCCACGGACGACCACTGAGAGGACTGTCTTCATTGTTTTGCGTACCGTTATAGCGGCTGAATGGTCAGATTCTGTCGCTGTGATTTATGCTAATTTAGCCGGAAACTTACTGTGCTGGGAAACCTTAATACTGTAAACTGTCACTGCGCTTACCGCCTAAGTGTGATAGCATTTTTGGTGAGACATTTATCTCTCACTAAAATTCATAACAGTAATTGATAGCCATCGATCTAATGCCAATTTGTGTCACTGTTTGTATATGGTGTCGCCTGAAGAGCTGAGCTCCAAGGTAAGGTTGGTTCCTCGGTCCGAAACCACAATAGAGTATAGTCGGTACATACCACACAGATGAATGAGAAACACCGGGTTGGCCACGCCTCGTAGATCTTCTCTCCACAATAGAGTATAGTCGGTACATGCCACACAGATGAATGAGAAACACCGGGGTGGCCGCGCCTCGTAGATCTTCTCTCCACGCCACCGCAACAGCTCGTCTTTTTACGGCTGAGCAGAGGAACACATGGCCCAGTTTGTAGTCAGCGATCAAGACGACGGCATCGTCTTACAAGGGGAAGGTCTCAGATACGGCCAACCGATTTGACTCAGATTTGGCAGGTCGCTTGTGTACAACCTAAAACGAAGGAATCTAAAATATTTTGGGTCAACATCCCCACGTTTTTGAGAAAATCACCCCTAAAGGTTATGACGAGCGATCAACTCAAAATTGGCGGGATCGATAGATAATTGTAAATAGAGCATTTTTCATCATGAGGTATGGGGTCCGAAAATGCATACTTTTCCAGAAATCGAGGTAAGAAACTTTTACAACTGCCGCGTCTGTACCCACATGGTTAACGCCTGTCGTCTACAGCGCTGACAGCGCAACGGCCAAGGTAACTGGCTGGGAATCGGAAAACCCGGGCTCGAATCTCGAAGAAACCTGCCTCGGGCATGGATGTGTGTGATGTCCTTAGGTTAGTTAGGTTTAACTAGTTCTAAGTTCTAGGGGACTAATAACCTCAGCAGTTGAGTCCCATAGTGCTCAGAGCCATTTTTGAACCTCGCGGATGTTATTCTTTTCGTTTGTATTTTTCCCTATCTCAATTGATAGGGATAGGAGGGTTAACAAGGTAAGTAAATTAATGACGAATGATAATAATAAGGTAGGCAAACTAATTTCCCAAACACCGTGAGTTAGTAAAGTATTAAGCTTTTAAGCCTTGTCACATGAAAACAACTCCGAGTAAAAGTGCTGCGACTTCATCACGAGGGATCACAGATAGCCAACCGTGCGACGCTTGTTTACAGCGAGGTACGGGATAGAATGCACGCGGGGAGAGTTATGTTGTCCCGGTTGCCTCTTCGTCATATCATAGGGCAAGAACAGTGTAGCTGTCGAAAGATTGCATTCATTAGATGCTCTTGGTGCCGCGAGTATATTTGTTTCGAATGTTTATATGACAAGTACCATCCATCTAGTCGTTCGAAGAAAAGAGAGGCACGTAACAGTGACTGGAAGAGCCATTGTAAAGTGACCTGGAGTAACAATTTAGTTGTTTACTATCCCAAGAGGCCGCGCGGTTAAAGGCGCTTCAGTCTGGAACCGCACGACCGCTACGGCCGCAGGTTCGAATCCTGCCTCGGGCATGGATGTGTGTGATGTCCTTAGGTTAGTTAGGTTTAAGTAGTTCTAAGTTCTAGGGGACTTATGACCACAGCAGTTGAGTCCCATAGTGCTCAGAGCCATATTTTTACTATCCCAAGAGATTTGAGAAATTTATTTGCCTACCTTATTATCATTCCTTGTTGATTTACTTACCTTATTAACCCTCCTATCCCTATCAATTGAGATATGGAAAAATACAAACTAAAAGAATAACATTCATTACGTTTCTTCGAGATTCGCAGCCAGTTACCTTGGCCGTTACGCCATCGGTGCTGTCGGCGAAAAGCGTTGACCATGTGGGTACAGAAGCGGCAGTTGTAAAAGTTTCTTACCTCGATTTCTAGAAAAGTATGCGTCTTCGGACCCCATACCTGGTGATGGAAAATGCTCAATTTTCTATCGATCCTGCCAACTTTGAGTCGATCGCTCGTCATAACCTTTAGGGGTGATTTTCTCAAAAACGCGGGGGTGTTGACCAAACATTTCTTAGATTCCTTCGTTTTAGGTTGTACACAAGCGACCCGCCAAATCTGAGCCGAATCAGTTGGCCGTGTCTGAGGCTTTCCCCTTGCTAGACAGGCCAGTAGTGGTGTATTAAATGTCTTAGGGGAACTTAATATGAATATTATGTCAGTCTTCAAAGGGAGAGTCTTGTAAAAGTGTCTGTATCAAGTCGTATTTACACGGAACATTCCTGTGGAAATGAACTGTACGAAGTTTTTACTTGGTATCTATATTGTAATAAAGTGAACTAATATTTTATACGTTATAGTCTGCTCACTTTCTTCCCGAAGCGAACCAAAGAACTCACCATTGCGCCGGCGAGTATATTTTCGTAGGGCAGAGAAAAAGACATATATTCTCAGTTAGAGTGAGCGAATCAATAATTTTGTTAATACGCCCATTACCACAACATGTGCTGAAGACAACGTAGAGAAGCCACGGATAAACCATCTTGAAACTGACAGCTGTGCATCCTTTCATTACTTTCACTGATGGTGTCTGTACGATAGTTGCACGAATAGACCCAGAGATAAGATGAAAGTGTCAATATTCAACTTCCTATTGGACTGAATTTTGTATCTCCAACAAATAGTAGCGAAAATACAGACTGCGACCAGATTCTTTCGTTCTTGTGCCTCATTCGGAGCCCTCAGAACGGATTGCGCAAGTGGTTATTGTAGGCTCTAGAACAGGTCAGCCACGCCAGGTCATTTCAGACGCACCTCCACAGAAAGGGAGTCTCCTGTACTTTGTGATGTTGTCAGAGTGCGCCTACGACTATGACGTTAATAAGACCTCGCTATCCTATCTAGACTCAAGCGTCTGTAATTTTGTCCTCTTGTATTCTCCAAGTTTGTCTTATCTAAACAATAATGATTTTTCGCTCATTCATGTGCTGGAATTTGTATTGATCGAATTGCAATAACACTCTTCACCTTTATCAGCCACCGTGACCCCACTCTGTTCCTCAGTGCCGACACAGAAACTGAAGAGATGACTATTAAATGTGAAAGATACAATACTTACAAAAGGAAAGTTAACTGAATAGGTTTCAGAATAAATGATACACACTTCCTGTGCTATTATACGCAGTAGCAGTGATTTTCATCCCACTACAGCGCTAGATTTCATTTTTTTTCATGGCCTTAAACATCACACTGGTCTCAGATTTTTACATTCGGAAAGAATATTCTACATTCTTCATTGCGAAAGTTCTTTCGAGACTACCAGACCACGGTTGGAGTAAGGATACTCTAACCATTTATGTCATCAGAGCTCGATTCTTGGAGCGGCAAGAAGTTTTACTTTGCGCCTTTTTCATTCAACTATGCGTACTGTAGGCGAAATCAACCGACAAACCCTTGACATTTACAAACAGATGTTGGCTTGTTATTTTAACACCAGGAATCAAATGTCTTCCATCGTCCATCATCAAAATCAGCATCAACAATTTGTCATGCAAACTGGATAATGGCTACTTCTAGAGTTTTTGGCTCATTACAGTCTTCAGTGATAGAAATCCATGGTTGTCCGGCATGTTTTCTTATATCATTGACCCAACTTCCATCAGGTCGTCACTTTGGTTCATTTCTTTTTCTCTTGGAATAAAACATGAAACTTCTTTGGTCCTCCAATAATCCATTCATCTGCATACATGTTGCGTCCACCTCTGTTTCATGTTCACTGCTTTCATGATTACGCCGGCCAGAGTGGCCGTGCGGTTCTGGGCGCTACAGTCTGGGGACGGGCGACCGCTACGGTCGCAGGTTCGAATCCTGCCTCGGGCATGAATGTGTGTGATGTCCTTAGGTTAGTTAGGTTTAATTAGTTCTAAGTTCTAGGCGACTTATGACCTCAGAAGTTAAGTCGCATAGTGCTCAGAGCCATTTGAATCATTTTTTTCATAATTACGTCTGTCACTCTAGTTTCTTGATGATCCACTTGTTTCTTTTCTTGTCTTTCCCGGAAATTCTTAAGATGTGCTTCTCAATTTCTCACTGTGAGAGCTTCAGTTTTTGAGTGGAATTTGCATTAAAAATCCACCTCTCACTGGCATCGGTCAAAACTAGGAATACACGCTGATCGTAAGCATTCTGTTCCAAGCACATAGGAACACTACGTTGAAAAACTGTTTAGTTCACCAAAAACACTGCAGCCCACTTTTGCACTCTAGTTTAATACATTTTCTGTTCGTCCACTTATTGATGTCAGCTATCCTAAATACAAAATCTGAGCAACCGGTTTCTTGACATCATTATTAATTTTAATTATTTTATTCCGTACACAGGGTCCAGAGGTGTAACTGGCGATATTTGTATTGGTGACTAAGGGCAGAGTACTGAACAACAATAAGTCAGTATTTACTTAACTTGCAGACTAATAATTACAGCTATTAGGAGTAGTATGTTTTAAGGTTGGTTAGTACTCCAAGTGCATGTGTCAAAGCAAGCCATTGATGTCTATTTTCCCATGGCCAGCTGGTCAGGTGCTGAAGTGTGGACACGTGGCTTCAGCACTTTTACTCTATACTGACAGACGTAGTCCACTTTGTGACACAGTTGCGACCGCGCAGAAAACACCTGGCAGTAAATTATGTGACGTGTTTGCGGGAATGCTGTTAGACCCAGAGTAAAAACAACTTACACGCTGAAGTAGGCTCATATTAAGGTACCAATGATCACAATATCTGCAATTATACCCCTAACACTCTGTATGTAGATTATATATTACTATTGGCTTGCACATATTCTTACAAACTTACTACATTTAGTTCCTCTATTAGTCGTGACATATGTTAGAACTAGCGACACATAGTGCAATGCTACTTCGTTTTCAGTCACATCTTTAACAGCTGTGGCTGGTTTCAGCAGTTACAAGATCTTCGGGAAGCCTGCCCTCCAGAGAAAAAACCGTCACTGCTATACCTTGAAGTGTTGTGGTCATAAAACCCCTAAATTACAATCGCAATAACACAGTTGTGTATCGGTAATAAAAACTACAACAATCACATTATGTTAGTTTCCAATATTTCATAATAACTGGGGTGATTTCACGGGCAGAGTGCTATACTCGGGCACTCTAGGTCCCTGGTTTCATCGCTGGTAGGAGCGAGGGCTTTTCCTCATTGCAACCCCCCCCCCCCCCCCCTCCAAGGATGGCATAGATCCACTCATGTTGCTATCATATTGAGTACCGGGGGTAAAAGGCGGCTGACTTGATCGGTTAACCACCTTCTCCCTCCTTTTTCCGCGGTTAATGAATGCCAACACTCTGGCTGTAGTCAGACCAGCAGCTCGTTCTTGAGTTGACTGCCACAGATATTACATTTTTACCCGTAACTCATGATCCTATTGAAAATGCCGTCTTCTCCAATGTTCCACAAGCTGAAATTGTAGCTTCTGGTAAGCTTCTGTTGAGGTGAAATTTTCAGCGTCCACATCTTGCGCACTAACAGCAGTTAATGCAAAGATATTTTATATTCACTTACAGGAAACACATTCTCAAAAAATGCTCCCTTGTATTCAGTTTTATGTCCCATCCACAAACTCTAACCACCTATTCAAACAAATAAGTACTCGGCGTCCTCGCCCACATGACACCTATCTACATCTACATCTACACACACACACTGCGCAAGCCAGGTACGGTGCGTGTGGAGGATTCCATGTACCACTACTAGTCATTTCCCCTGTTCCAGTCGCAAATAGAGCGAGGGAAAAAGTACTGTCTATATGCCTTCGTACAAGCCTTAATTTCTCGTATCGTATCTTCGTGGTCCTTACGCGCAACGTATGTCGGTGGCAGTAGAATCATTCGGCAGTAAGCTTCAAGTACCGGTTCTCGAAGTATTCTCAATTGTGTTTCTCGAAAAGTAAGTCGCCTTCCCACCAGGGATTCCCGTATCAGCGCCCGAAGCATCTCCGAAACACTTAAGTGTCGTTCAAACCTACCGGTAACAAATCTAGCAGCCCGCCTCTGAATTGCTTCGAATTCCTCCTTCAATCCGACCTGGTACGGATCCCGGACATTCGAGCAGTATTCAAGAACAGGTCGCACCAGCGTCCTATATGCGGTCTCCTTTAAAGGTGAACCACACTACCTTAATAATCTCCCAATAAACCGTAGTCAACCACTCGCCTTCCCTACGATAAGACTCAGATGCTTCTTCCATTTCATATCGATTTGCAACATTATGCCCAGATATTCAAATGATGTGACTGCGTCAAGCAGTACGCTACTAATGCTGTATCCGAACATTACAGGTCCGTTTTTCCTACTCATCCGCATTAACTTACATTTTCCCACATTTATAGCTGGCTGCCATTCACCACACCAACTCCAAATTTTGACTAAGTCAACGTTTATTTTCCTACAGTCACTCAACTTCGACGCCTTAGCATACACCACAGTGTCATCAGTAAACAGCCGCAGATTGTTGCCCACCCTTTTCGTCAAATCAATCATATATATAGAGAACAACATAGTCCTGTCACACTTCCCTGGGGCACTGCTGACAACACCCTCGTCTCTGATGACCACTCGCCGTGGAGAGCAACATACTGGGTTCTGTCACTTAAGAAGCCTTCGAGCCTCTCACATATCCCTGAACTTCTTCCACACTCTCGTAACTTCGTTAACAGCCTGCACTGGGGCGCCGTGTCAAATGCTTTCCGGAAATTTAGACATACGGAATATTCTTGTTGCCCTTCATCCATAGTTCGCAGTGTATCATGTGAGAAAAGGGCAAAATGAATTTCGCACGAGCTATGCCTTGTAAAAAAATGTTGATTCGTGGACATAAGCTTCTCGGTCTCAAAAAATATATTATATTCGATCTGAGAATATGTTCCAGGATTCTGCAGCAAACCGAAGTTAGGGATATTGATCTATAATTTTGCAGGTCCTTTCTTTTACTCTTCTTATACATAGGAGTCACTGACACTTTTTTCCAGTCACTTGGGGCTATGTTCTGGACGAGACATTCGTAATAAATGCATGCTGGCTAAGGGGCAAATGCTGTAGACTACTCTTTGTAAAACAGAACTGGGATTCCATCCGGGTCTAGTGAGTTATTTGTTTTCAAATCTTTAAAAAAAATGGCTCTGAGCACTATGGGACTCAACTGCTGAGGTCATTAGTCCCCTAGAACTTAGAACTAGTTAAACCTAACTAACCTAAGGACATCACAAACATCCATGCCCGAGGCAGGATTCGAACCTGCGACCGTAGCGGTCTTGCGGTTCCAGACTGCAGCGCCTTTAACCGCACGGCCACTTCGGCCGGCTTCAAATCTTTCAGTTGTTCGTCTACGCAAGAGATGCTTATTACTATGTCGTCAATACGGGAGTCTGTCCGATGGTCAAATGACGGTGAGTTTGTAAGATTATCCTGCGTGAACGATTTCTTGGACGCGAAATTTAAAACTTCGGCTTTCATTTTACTGTCACCAGCTGCTACATCAGACTGATTAACAAGGGACTGAATGGAAGCCTTAGACCCGCTTAACGATTTTAGATAAGACCAGAATTTTCGCGAGTTCTCTACCAGATCCTTTGTTAAGATATGACGGTGGTTGTTATTGTATGCTCCGCGCATTGATCTTTTCACAGAAAGACGAATCTCTACTAACCTTTGTTTGCCATTTGCGGGGCCTCTTTTGATCCGAGAGTGCTACAACTTCTGATTCCTCAGCATCTTCCGAATTTCATTATTAAATTATGGTGGGTCTTTTCCATCCTTTATCCACTTACTGGGTACATAACTCTCCAGACCACGATTTACAATATGCTTACACTTTGCCCCTAATGTCTCTACGTCCATCTTACTGGAACTAAGTGACGTCAATTCACTCTCTAAGTGAGGTGCTAACAACTGCTTATCAGCTCTACGTAGCAGAAACATTCTCCTAGCCTTCTTGGCTGATTTATTAAATTTCGTAACTATATTTGTTATACTGACATGATTGTTAATCTCCATTTCTTTACTGACATTGTCTATAGGATCGGAACTATTTGTAGCTACAAGAGCTAAGAATTTCCGTTGCGTGTGGGCTGCCGAGCTACGTCCTCTAGACAGTTATCAGGAAACGTGCCAAAAGTATTTCGCACAACTGTCGGTGTGTACCCCCCGCAATGAATACATAGACATCCTAGTCTATACTTGGTAGGTTAATGTCACCTTCAACTAACATTGCATGATCTGGGTATTTACTGATCATGAACTTTCTTTGAATGACTCTTGAAATATCACAGGGAAATCGGGTGTCCGCTAAAAACATCCATAAATTAACTTGGTTTCTCCTACATTTGTTATATGCGACCAGATAACTTCACTGTCGCTCTCCACGTCGACCTCAATAGAGACATTACTTTTCTCAACTGCAATGAACACTCCCTCTCCTATGGGCTCTAATCTGTCTTTACGATATACAGCCTACGACTCACTAAATATGTCAGAGTTTTCCTCTTCTGGTTTCAGCCAGCCCTCGGTCCCTTGGTTATATTGGTTATTTTGAGCACGAGAGATTTCCTGAGGACAGTAACTACGGGAACTTCGTTACGAATACTTTGACAGTTTACTGATGAAATTTTGACTGTCGATGTGTCTTTACCTTGAACGCGATCTGACTTCCGCTGGCACTTACCGACTGGCTAGTATTCATCAGAGTGCCTCATACTACTGGCTGGCCTAAAAAATCGTCATGTGCACTCCGTAAGTACTCTGCTACCTGAGTAGTTGCTTCCTTCGTGCAGTGCACCCCTGACCTATCAAGAGGAATCCAAACCCAATAACGCATGGGTAACTCAGGTCTAGAAATTTGTAGCAAAGACAGTCACAGAGTCGACAAAGTCTTTAGTTAAGACCCTTCACTCGGCTCCAAGCAAGAGGACAATGCTCAACTAAAGGAACAATGCTCCAAACTGGAAGCCCTGTCTGCACTCTGCGTGCGAGGCCAGCAGTCTTCATCACCTCCACCAGCTGCCCGTATGAACTGAGGATGGCCCCAGAGCTCACGCAACAGGCGTCGTTGTGCCGATGGGAGTCGAAACTTGCAGACAACTGCACCCTGCACGCTCGACACCCGCAAGCAGGGCCGCGTCCAC
The DNA here is from genome assembly GCF_023864345.2 of Schistocerca serialis cubense. Taxonomy (NCBI): domain Eukaryota; kingdom Metazoa; phylum Arthropoda; class Insecta; order Orthoptera; family Acrididae; genus Schistocerca; species Schistocerca serialis. The sequence continues at coordinate 463,725,709 of NC_064640.1, read as the reverse complement.
ATCTGTCTAGGTACATATTTTCGAAGCCAGCTTGTCCCTTTGGTTCACAATAAGCCATTTCTTTATGCGGTTGGTTATAATTTTAGAAAATAATATCTGTGCACTCCTTGTTGAAACAGAGTATCTGCAAATTTGTTTGGAGAATTTTCCTTCTCGCGGACATTTTGTAACTAATATTGCAAGTTCTTTTTGGTTTACTTTCCATTTCTCTTTAATTGTTTGTGTTGAAATGCCATCATCTTCAAAAAAATTTCCTTACTTCCTGTCTGAGAGATTCGACTCGCCTCAGTACTAATTACTCCATGATTGTCATTATTTTCATTACTGTCCATCTGTATTTCAGATTTAAATAAATTTTCTAATTCTTGTACAATTTTCCCCGTGAGGTTAGTTAATGTACAATGTCTCCTGTCAGTAACTGATACATAATTCGAGTTTCTTCCCAGTTTTTGCCTTAATTTTTTAACTTTTTAGCTTTAGCTACCTTTACTTAACTATTTTTAACAAAGATTTTTCAGGCAGTCTTAGAATGCGCACGTAACTGTGTCGTCTCGTTAACAATAATGTGGTCCAGATTATTCGTTACGATACTCATTATGTGTGATGCTACTAAAATAGTTCAACCGATTGCCGAACGCAATATTACTGCATCGCAAAACGGTGCGAAACATCTGACACGAAACTGATTTTTACGACACTATTTACCGACCTTTTGGGCTACATATAAACTAGGTCACAACATACACAATGACAAGCTCCTACCACGCGTTCAGAAAAAGTCTGAATGCAAACAGTTTTTAATCACACTGCTTTGTGAGAGCATTAATTAAATGACGTATGTGTTTAGTTGCTGGTAGTTGATGTTGCAATGTCATTATACGCTCTACTAACATGTCAACAGTTGACACAGTAACAGATTAGTTTTTCTTTGTAATGTACTGGATTCAAGCTTTCACGTTTTGAGAAGTAGATAAAGTATAATGTTCTCATGTTCTTTTGTCTTTTAATAAAGTACCGCAATCACAGTTTGAGAATATTAAACACCTCAGATATTTTATGGAAGTATGAGCTTCCAACATTCATGAAGACTGCATCTTTGTTAGATATCAGTTTACGACATATATAATTCGGAGAGTTGAAATTATTTCCGAATACAGTGCGCAACGAGTGTTTTTATCACTATGTCATCACAGTCTTGCTTGCGTTGACGATGGACTAACACGATAGTTCACCCAGTTTACAATGTCCTTGTGTCTTAGCTTGTGACCTAACCGGACATGTTGCCTTAAAAAAGACATCGCAACGTCCATGGATACCACTGGTAAACTATTCCGACTTCCACTATGATCAACGTACCACTTAGCCGCTTCTACTTAATCCGTTGGATGCCTTGTTACATTTTTTATCTTGCACAATGAGAAGGTCGTCTACATCACTCACCAATTCACGAATGTCAAAATAATACAATAACACTAAAGCTCCTGTTGAATTCGTGGCTGTCTCATGAAAAAAATACCCTGAAAAATATTAGAAATTCCTATTTCGCACTTAACAAATTGATGTCTCTTAATTTCTGTGAATCATGCATGATGAGGATTTGTGCTATAGTAAATTTTTCATCCAATCTTTTACAACTACCTGAGGTCTTATCGCTCTTGGGCTTTAGAAGAAGAAGAAAAAAAAAGGCTCTGATTAAGTGAGCGTGAACTGACGAGTAGAAAGCATTGCCGGCTTCCTTCTTACTGTTACATTTTGCAGTAAGATAGCTAATGATGTGATTCCCAAAGTTTTAAGAAAATAGGGTAATTACTACCAAAATCCTTACATTTTTGATTCTTTCGAATTCTGATGCTGTATTTCATAAAAACGGACTGTCATAAAATAAAGGCGTGTTTCATATGTAGAGAAAACATAGATGAAGATATATCTTAAAAAATTAACTTCCAAGTTAAATACAGAATTCACCGAGACTATGGGCGACACGTCAATGCAAAGTTCTCAGGATGTGGTAAGTACCACGAAGTCTAGTTCTGGCGCTGCCTTGTTACATGTAAAAGAACACAGAACTTTACTTCTGGATCTACAATCGCGAAAGGGCTATCACGTGATGGTTAGCCGACTCCGTTCGCATTCGGGAGAAACGACGTTCAAATTCGCATCTGTAATCCAGAGTTCAGTTGTCCATAATTTCTCTAAAAAGATTAGGTTTATGGTTCCTTGAAAATTACTGAGTCGATTTATTTCTCCCTATCTGAGCCTATGCTCCCTTTCTAATTACTTCGTAGTCGACGTAACGTTAATCCATAATTTTTCTTCCGTCCAGAAGGTTACCAGAATATGTCCAACGTTACACGAACACGTGAGTAAAATTTTTCGCAGCATCTTCAATATGAATAGTGGTTTCCCTGAAAGAGATAAGTGTACTGCACGATGCTTCTTTCTAAAACTTACTGGGGCTGATTTTACCACCACGTATATCCAGCTGGGTTAAGGCTCCCTTGGAGTTCCGATTGGTGTCGACAGGACAATTACATCCAAGAATAGCTGAAATGTTACTCTAGTGGTTAGCGAAATGGAGTGGAAGTGAGTACACAATGGTTTCGTCATATCAGGGAATCGCACAGTTGTGGAAAGCGTATCCCTTAGTTTCCGGTCTCGGTAGCAGCAACTCGAATTCCATGATAAAATGATTGAAATAAATCTCTGTGCAAGATGGTATCTACACTCACCTATCAGTTTAGAACATAATTATTATGCGATACGTATATTTCATGTGAAACTGGGTCAGATAAGTTACCGACATCCACTCTGCACTTCGGAAACCTCTTGAAAAGCAGTAAATACAATCTACTATTAGAAACGTTCAAAATTAAGTTAATTTAAACCTGCTGAGTCCATTTGGCGAACTGCTTCGTGCGGTCGAGGAAGTTATTGAAGACTTCTGAAGCGTAGTCATAGCGTTCAGGTATCTGCATGTCAGTTAACATGTACACCAGCGCCTGCAAAAATTTTCACCAGTTACACATTCGTCATCTTGTCTCTTAATATTTAAGAATTGTGTGATGAGTTAGTTTAGGTAGTAAAAAAGAATAAATAAATAAATAAATAGGTAAATAAATAAATAGAAAGTGTAATAACGTGGATAAATATTGACAAACAGAAAGGGTAAACACATTATTTGGTAATAAAACTATGAGATTTGCAGTAAACCACGAACTGAAGAGGTATGGTTTTAATAAGAATTGCTACGTAAACATCGCCACTTGAAACAGAGTATCAAGACGGAGCGACGAAGCGTGAAGGCAGTGTTGTTGCTCTGACTGTTAGCAGTCATGTCACCACGGCATCATTTTTCTTCTCTACAGCCTTTTCCTACCAATGTGTTATAGAGCACGTATGATGATTTTTCTGACATGATGGAGAATTCCTGAGACCAGACTCGTTGGGAACAAACCATGCTTCTAAGACTTGCTGGAGCCACTATGTGGACGAATAACACCACTTCGGCATGAGATCGAATCAACAATAGGGCTTTAGACCTGTATAGTAGCATTGAGCCCAATGTCTTAGATGACTACCTTCGGTAACAGTTCCGCGAACACAACGCTACAATCCAGTTGATTTATACTTGCAAAGGTAGTGAGGATGGCGTTTTAAAATTCTGTTAGTCAAAGATAGGTTGGGCGCGTTCTTCATCTGTTGTAGTGTGCTGTAATTTCAGTAATAAGCAATAAGCGCAAGGAGAGACATGGGGGAATCTCCATCGAACTCGAAAGTGAAAGCGAAATGTGACAGAAAATTCGAAGAACTTTTGGTCTTACGTCAAATCAGTAAACGGGCCACTGAAACTGAAACGGAGGACGAACAAAGCGACAGCCAAAATACTCCGTTTCGTTTTCCGCAGTTGTTTCACTGAGAAATATCGTAATGTTGTTCCTCCTTTTAATCGCCACACGAACATCAAAAAGGATAGAAAATGAACTGAAATCGCACCACATGGGATTCTATGCAGAGTATGCGAATGAGTTAGCCGATAGGGAACTCTTTTACAGTAGACTTACAAGGGAATGGTCCAATCCGAAATGTCGAAAACCACACTGAAATTTTTTAAGCAGAAAGAATGCAACGGAAGAAATGAAGTGTCAAAATTTTAGCTGCTAAGACTCTAAGAGGAAGGAAGCAAAAAAAAAAAAAAAAAAAAAAAGGTTCAAATGGCTCTGAGCACTATGGGACTTAACATCTATGGTCATCAGTCCCCTAGAACTTAGAACTACTTAAACCTAACTAACCTAAGGACAATACACAACACCCAGTCATCACGAGGCAGAGAAAATCCCTGACCCCGCCGGGAATCAAACCCGGGAACCCGGGCGTGGGAAGCGAGAACGCTACCGCACGACCACGAGATGCGGACAGGAAGGAAGCGTTCCAAGTGATAGAAGAATGTGAGCTCATTAAAGAAACGACGTCTATCGTATGCTAACTACAGACAACTGTTGTTGACATCAGTCTGTTGAATAATTTTGGATCACCCTTTATGTTCGCGTATTATGACCTTTCTGGAGACCGAAAATATCCTGTCTCGGAATCAACATCGATTCTGCAAATAACGACTGTGTGAAGCCCAATTCATCCGGTTCCTCTATGCGATACAAAAAACGACATATGTTGACAGACAGGTTGATATCGTGTTGACCTTGAGAAATAGTTCGATACAACTCTCCATTGCTGCTTAATGAATAAAATTCGAGCTTACGGAATATCATATCAGTTTTGCAATTGGATTGAAGAGTTCTTAGTAAATAGAACACAGCATATCACCCTTAACGGACGGAAATCTTCAGACTTAAAAGTAACTAGCCCTCACGTGAACCGTAAAATATGTGAACTAAGATTCTTCATCTTTCATAATCACCGTAGTTCACGGATTATTAGCAAATGAGATAGCGCAAACTGATGCCGTTAAGTTCTGAGTTTTTCTGCTTCATATAGCATTGAAGAAGTTTCAGATCATATTCCCTGTCTTCAAACCTTGGTTACGACTAATTTAGTGTAGGTTAACTGCAAACTCCATGACCTACTAGAGTTAGCTCTCCAAAGCCGAACAACCATTGCATGATGTACGAAACAGCCGATAGGGAACTCTTTTACAGTAGACTTACAAGGGAATGGTCCAATCCGAAATGTCGAAAACCACACTGAAATTTTTTAAGCAGAAAGAATGCAACGGAAGAAATGAAGTGTCAAAATTTTAGCTGCTAAGACGCACTGCAAGATATTTTTAAAAACTGTTGAAGTTACTCGTTTTTGTCGCACGAAGAACCCCTTTAGACAGCGGTTTGTACACATTTCCTTGTCTCGCTTGAAATCAGCCGTGACAAGAGAGGGTAGCGCCGCACAGTGCAAGTACATGTAGTGCCTCAGGCGAGTTTGAAGCAAACCATTCAAAAAAGTCACGTATCATTAATACTTTGAATAAGAGGCAGTTCATATCGACAGCTAACTTTTGCATATGTAATTATTACAATGGGAACTGGTAGAGGAAAATAAATCAAAGCAGTGTTTGATATTGCATTGCAGACGGCTTCCCATCAATCGCGACTTTGATTTATCAGTATGAAATATTTCTTACACATACATCATTTTCTAACAAATCCTGTAGCACAGTTATTATGATAACTTTTGAATAATACATACTTTAGCGACAATGAGTTTCTAATTTATTTTCGATAGTTGTCACAATAAATCGAAGTGTCATTTGAATGACGAAAAGAAACATTTTCCTTACATTAGGCACATTTAACAAAAGAAATATTAATGCTTTGCAGGCAGTTCACTAGTTTTATTTAGACAGAAATGTGGTGAAGTAAGGAATGTTTTGGGACGTTGCTCTGCTTATTGTGCTGCATACCGGGAATAGTTGAACCAATTCGGGAAACGTGTCGATGCAAACTTCTAGTGCACAAATGAATGAAATTTAAAAAGACTGCTCTTCCGATAAACCTCAAATGGCACGGAGCTATCGGAAATTACGGTTTCCGATAAATTCCTTAAAAGTATTTTCCACAGTCGAGAAACATGGTTTCATAAAAAAAATACTCACAGAACGTCACTCGTACAGATATATCTTTCTACATCTACATGTACATCTACATCCAAACTCCGCAAGCCACCTGACGGTGTTTGGCGGAGGGTACCTTGAGTACCTCTATCGTTTCTCCCTTCTATTTCAGTCTCGTATTGTTCGTGGAAAGAAAGATTGTCGGTATGCCTCTGTGTGGGCTCTAATGTCTCTGATTTTGTCGTCATGGTCTCTTCGCGAGATATACGTAGGAGGGAGCAATATACAGCTTGACTAATCTGTGAACGTATGTTCACGAAACTTCAACAAAAGCCCGTACCGAGCTACTGATCGTCCCTCTTGCAGAGTCTTCCACTGGAGTTTATCATCTTCGTAACGCTTTCGCGATTACTACATGATCCTGTAACGAAGCGCGCTGCTCTCCGTTGGATCTTCTCTATCTCTTCTATCAACCCTATCTGGTACGGATCCCACACCGGTGAGCAATATTCAAGCAGTGGACGAACAAGTGTACTGTAACCTACTTCCTTTGTTTTCGGACTGCATTTCCTTAGGATTCTTCTAATGAATCCCAGTCTGGAATCTGCTTTACCGACGATTAATTTTATATGGTCATTCCATTTTAAACCACTCCTAATGCCTACTCCCAGATAATTTATGGAATTAACTGATTCCATTTCCTGACCTGCTATATTGTAGCTAAACGATAAAGGAACTTTCTTTCTATGTATTCGCAACGCATTACACTTGTCTACATTGGGATTCAATGGCCATTCCCTGTACCATGCTTCAATTCGTTGCAGATCCTCCTGCATTTCAGTACAATGTTCCGTTGTTAGAACCTCTCGATATACTACAGCATCATCCGCTAAAAGCCTCAGCGAACTTCCGATGTTATCCACAAGGTCATTTATATATATTGTGAATAGCAACGGTCGTACGACACTCGCCTGCGACACACCTGAAATCACTCTTACTTCGGAAGACTTCTATCCATTGAGAATGACATGCTGCTTTCTGTTATCTAGGAACTCTTCAATCCAATCACACAACTGGTCTGATAGTCCATATGCTCTTACTGTGTTCATTAAACGATTGTGGGGAACTGTATCAAACGCCTTGCGGAAGTCAGGAAACACGGCATCTAACAAGGAACCCGTGTCAATGGCCCTGAGTCTCGTGGGCGAATAGCGCCAGCTGGGTTTCACACGATCGTCTTTTTCGAAACCCATGCTGATTCCTATAGAGTGGATATCTAGTTCCAGAAAAGACATTATACACGAACATAGTAAGTGTTCCAAAATTCTACAACTGACCGACGTTAGAGATATAGGTCTATAGTTCTGCGCATCTGTTCCACGTCCCTTCTTTACAACGGGGATGACCTGTGCCCTTTTCCAATCTTTTGGAACGCTACGCTCTTCTAGAGACCTACGGTACACCGCTGCATTAACGGGGGCAAGTTTCTTCGCGTACACTGTGTAAACTCGAACTAGTATGCCATCGATATCTACCATTTTGTCGTCTGTGCGACAGTCTAGAGAAGGAACTACAGTGCAGTCTTCCTCTGTGAAACAGCTTTGGAAAAAGGCATTTAGTATTTCGGCCTTTAGTCTGTCATCCTCTATTTCAGCACCATTCTGGTCACAGGGTGTCTGGACATTTTGTTTTCATCCACCTACCGCTTTGACATACGACCAAAATTTCTTAGGATTTTCTGCCAAGTCAGTACATAGAATTTTACTTTCCATATCGTTACCGGCCGTGGTGGCCGAGCGGTTCTAGGCGCTACAGTCTGGAACCGCGCGACCGTTACGGTCGCAGGTTCGAATCCTGCCTCGGGCATGGATGTGTGTGATGTCCTTAGGTTAGTTAGGTTTAAGTAGTTCTAATTTCTAGGGGACTGATGACCTCAGAAGTTAAGTCCCATAGTGCTCTGAGGCCGGCCGGTGTGGCCGTGCGGTTCTAGGCGCCTCAGTCTGGAACCACGTGGCCGCTACGGTCGCAGGTTCGAATCCTGCCTCGGGCATGGATTTGTGTGCTGTCCTTATGTTAGTTAGGTTTAAGTAGTTCTTAGTTCTAGGGGACTGGTGACCACAGACGTTAAGTCCTATAGTGCTCAGATCCATTTGAACCATTTTTTGAAGTGCTCTGAGCCATTTGATTTCGAATTCGTTGAACGCCTCTCGCATAGCCCTCCATCTCTTATGATCTTGCTTGGAACATACTCATATGCATATTGTACGATGGTTTTGAACTTTGTCCACTGATCCTGAACACTATCTGTACTTGACATTTAACTTCTGTGTTGAGCCGTCAAGTACTCTGAAATCTGCTTTTTGTCACTTTTGCTGAACAGAAACATCTTCCTACCTTTTTTAATATTTTTATTTACGGCTGAAATCACCGATGCTGTAACCGCTTTATGATCGCTGATTCCCTTTTCTGCGTAAACTGTTTCAAATTGTTCGGGTCTGTTTGTCACCAGAAGGTCTAATATGTTATCGCCACGAGTCGGTTCTCTGTTTAACTGCTCAAGATAGTTTTCGGATAAAGCACTTTAAAAAATTTCACTGGATTCTTTGTCCCTGCCACCCGTTATAAACATTTGAGTCTCCCAGTCTATATCTGGTAAATTAAAATCTCCACCCAAAACTATAACATGTTCTGGAAATCTACTCGAAATATTTTCCAAATTATCCTTCAGGTGTTTTGCCACAACAGCTGCTGAGCCAGGGAGCCTACAGATTTTTAGTAGATTTCGGTTTGCATCAATGTGAGTTTTGAGCTTGAATCTTCTGTGAATTTCGAAAGTAAAGTATATCTTTGACTCTGGACCATTTCAAGCCAAGGTTACCTCATTTCTTACGGTATATCTTCGAACTTGGCGCCAGATGTTTGCATTTACATTCTGAATGGTTGTCTCGTTTTAATTCTGCAGTATGATTGGCTGGAGAGGGGAAGAGGTCATGAGGAACAAAGAACAACTGGGCTGATACCTTCGTCTTAGATTTTTAAATTTCTTGCCAGTTTTTAAATTTCCCAACAATTTCATCTTGCATTTTTTTTTTAATTTCACACCATCTGCCATCCTGGACTTTTGTATTTCCTGTAATCCTCCAGCTTGGTGGCGTCATGAGTTCGGGGTCGTTGACCCTGCCTCTGCCTGTAGACAACCCACGCTAACACCTGCAGATTCATTGGCTATATAAGGCCATAATGGCCTGGAATGCCTATAGATATACTGCTGGGATGTCACATTGGTCTATATTTCAAGAAGCCTTTTGAGGGTATTCCTCATAATCCACTTCTAACGAAACTGCTTGTGTATGGAGTATCAGCGCAGTTGTGTGACTGGATTCGTGATTTCATGTCAGAAAGGTGTCACTTCGTAGCAATTGACGGGAAGTCATTAAGCGGAACAGAAGTGATATCTACCGTTCCCTAAGCAAATCTTAGGTTATTTGCAGATGATGCATTCGTTTGCCGTCTACTAAAGGCATCAGCAGATCAGACAAATTGTATAATGATTTAGTTAAGATATCTGCATGACTCGAAAAGTGGCAGCTGACCCTAAACAACAAAATGTGCAAGGTACTCCGTATGGGTACTAAGAAAAATATGTCACATATCGGTTACACGATAAATTACACAAATTAAACTAAATACCTAGGGATTACAGAGGCTCACAACTGAAGTTGGAACAATAACATAGGAAACAATGTGGAGAAGGCGAACCAAAGACAGCGTTTTGTTGGCAGGACACTTAGAAGGTGCAACAGATCTACTAAAGAGAACACCTACACTACTTTCATCCGGCCACTTCTGGAGTAATGCTGCACGGTGTGATATCCGTACTAGGGCGTACTGGCGGAAGACATTGAAAAAGTTCAAAGAAGGGCATCTTATGTTGTATAAACGCGCAAGAGGGAAGAGAGTGTCATGGATACGGTATGCGAGTTTGGGGTGGCAATAATTAAAGCCAAGGCGTTTTTCTTGGCGGCGAGACTTTTTCACGACATGCCAATCAGCAACATTCTCCTCTTAAAGCCAATATATTTCGACACCTACCTTCTCCGGGCCCAATGGTTCAAATGGCTCTGAGCACTATGGGACTTAACATCTGTGGTCATCAGTCCCCTAGAACTTAGAACTACTTAAACCTAACGAACCTAAGGACATCACACACATCCATGCCCGAGGCAGGATTCGAACCTGCGACCGTAGCGGTCACGCGGTTCCAGACTGAAGCGCCTAGAACCGCACGGCCACACCGGCCGGCAGGGCGCAATAATCATCATAATAAAAATAAGAGAAATGATAGGTCGCACAGAAAGATTCAGTTGGTCATTTTTCCCGTGTGCTATTAGAATAGCAGTTCCCAAACGTTTTTTGACCAGGGACTGCTTTGATTCCTTTGTTCTCAGCAGAGGTCAGAAGTTCCAAGAAAAATAAACTGTATCAATCTAAAAAAAGTTTAATCAAAACTCTTAACATTTTCATCAAACTCAAAAGTAGCATGCGTTACCAGTACCATTGTAATTGAAAACAAAATATCATTAGTAGATAATTTATTTCGGTTTGCATCAATGTGAGTTTTGAGCTTGAATCTTCTGTACAAGTTCGGTAATCCTGAGGCTAACATTATTCCTCACAGCTACAAGCATTTCATCACTTATTTTCAATCGATTCCTGGAATTGTTTTAAATTACTAACAAAGCAGAAAATCCTTGTTCGCATTAATAAGTTGCGGAGGAGAGCCTAAGATAGCGTAAGGCGATTTCTCGAATTTTACTGTGTGAAATTACTTTTTACACCAAAACAGCTCAAGAAAATCAGATTCAAATTTGTCCTTACAGCGTATATCATTTTGGAAATCAGTGAGCTCTTCCTGGAGTCCTTCTGCAGCTCCTACAGCAGTAATGCGAAAAGGGTTGCGATTCAGTTTTTGGTCAACTTTAGCGTCTGTGTTCTGGGAAGTAATGTCTGAATTCATCAGTCAACTTTTGCAGGATGATCATTGATGTTTCCTTGGATGTCTGCCCTAAGGCTTACTTCACATCTAGCCGGCAGCCGAGAAGCCGGCATTCTTGCCGGGCCGACACAAGAGCCGCGTCTCTTCACACTCACCCGACAGCAGCACGGCATGCCGTGCCGCGCCCTCCTTCCGCCAGCAATTGCTTGCAGACGACAAATGGAGCCCAACCAGTTATTAGCGTGGCTTGTCTTGTACAGACGTTTGAAGAGAAGAAGAAGGTGGCATTGGGTTCATCCCCTCAATGTGAGAAGAGACGAAGTGGGTGCATTCTTTGTTCTTTTTGAGGAATTAAGTGGAGATGAAGATTTGTTTTTTTAATTATTTTCGGATGAGTTTACGAACTTTTGACGATCTACATGATCGAAGAAGACTTCCATTCAGCGCCGCAACACGTCCTTCCGAGAATGTATCCAGCCTAAACAAATGTTGGCAATTACAATCAGGTTACTGGGATAAACAATAGTAAAATTTTTAAAAAGTTTATTATTCTGATGGATGTACATTTTTGTAACCATATTAAAAATTGAAACATATCTTAAAAATTGGACGACCCAGCACACGAATTTTCAGAGATTTGTGATGGCTTAGAGGATATGGAACATGTCCTGAAAATTGCTCCACTGCTTGTTGGTAACACTGCGTGTCGGTTTTGGGTCGTTGCCTATTGACTTCTGCATTTGTAATTGGTTGTATCTCATAAAGCGGTAAACATGTATATTCACGAGATGTACTAGGATGAGCGACAGTATTATTTTTATCCCATGACTTTTTACGCTGTTTAATTTCAGAAACCATCTGCATAACTCTTAATTGAAACTCGACTACTTCATCGTCGTCAAATGTTTCCAGCGTTGTAACTATCCCGCTGAAAAAAGACATGGCGATTGGATTTTCTGTGAAGTGCATTGATCAGCTCTACCTCTACAGGGTCAAGCTCCCTCTTCTTGTTACTGTGTGATTTCGGTATGTCAGAATTACGTACTTCCTCTGTGAGTGTCTCATTACATTTCGGGATCCTGAGTATCGTCAGTGAATGAAAAAGTGTCATCAGAAACTGGTCTTTCCGTGGTAGCATTTTCAGTAAGCGAGAAACTGTCGGCAGTCGGACGTGTTTCTGTTTTTTTCTTCAAAAATTGAAGCTGTTGGCCGTATATGTACGTTCTGGGTGGTTGCCACTCACTCCCAGATTTTAGAGATGACTTACACGTCCTCTCGCTTCTTTGGAAAGAATCGCGAATATTCGCCCACTTCTTCGTAACTACTTTGCCTGAAACAAAAATGCTAGCTGAAGAGGTACATCACACTACTATACTTACAAAAAGAAGTTTAATGGTTTTCAACCTGTCTGATATAAAAGCGTTATGAAAGCCGGAAAAATTAAAGTGTCTAGTGGTCTAGAAATTAACGTTTTTAGAAAACCAGTGTTGCCCACAATATAAAAAGTATTGGAAAGCAGTAGGAGAATGAAATTTTGCATTGTAAAACCGTATGTTGATAAGTTATTACACACGAAGTTAAGGTTTATCGTGCAATTTCTTCTCGACATATGAAAAGCCTGACCTCACACTTCTTTCAAGCGACTATTTTTTCGTCAGTCTTCTTTTCAAATCGCCTTTATGAAAATTGGTCATGCAATTTTGTTTGTTATTTCCAAAACGTTGTACAATGTTGTAGATTTGTTTCTTTCACAAATATATTGCCACAGATATTTCTCAACGTTGTCGAAAACTAGGGCGGACTGTTGAAAGGTGCACGATAGGGTCAAATATTTCCAGAATTATTTAATTGGTTAACGTTAAACATTGCCATTGGTCATTGGGGATATGTGTCAATGTTCATACAAAATTTAATCAAGATCCGTGATGTTCATGCAGGAATACTTTCCGATTTTAGATCACTGTGCATGGATTGGGCCTAATGTAGGATAGTTGATTTTATTGCTTACGTTACAGCATATGCTATATTAAATTTTACTTTTCCAGAAAGCTACACAGACATTCTACAATACTGAAACTTTCTTTTCAGATATCTGGCCAGTGGCTGTACGTTTACAGATCTTCATTACAGTTACAGAGTTGGCATTTCCACTATCAGTAAAATAGTCAGATGTTTGTGTCAAGCTATTTGGTGTCTACGTTGTGAATATATGCCTCTACCCACCAAAGAAGACTTCGAAACAATTGCTGCAAAATTTGAGCAAAGAGCAAATTTTCCTCACTGCATGGGGGCTGTATATCGTCCTTCCATCTAACTCAATGTATTAGAATTACAAAGGATATTAGTCAATAGACTGTGGCAGACTCAGGTTATAATTTTATCAACGCACATATCGGTAGTTAGGGCGAAGAGGGTGATTCTAGTATATTTAAAGAATGTTCTTTGTGGAAATCAGTGATGGAAAAGAAGTTGGTGATTTCTGTTCAAAATGGCTCTGAGCACTATGGGACTTAACTTCTGAGGTCATCAGTCCCCTAGAACTTAGAACAACTTAAACCTAACTAACCTAAAGACATTACACACATCCATGCCCGAGGCAGGATTCGAACCTGCGACTGTAGCAGCAGCGCGGTTCCGCACTTAAGCGCCTAGAACCGCTCGGTCACAACGGCCGGTGGTAATTCCTGAAGACAGATGCCTTCCTAATACAGTAACTCCAAAGGTACCTTAGTTTTGGGTTGGTGCTGAAGCGTTTGGACTGCATCAACATCTTCTACGGCCTTTCTCTGTACACCAATTAACAGTTGCTAAAAGAGCCTTCAATTATCGCCTTTCAAGAGCCTGAAGGTTCGTAGAGTGTTCATTTGGGATACTGACTAATAAATGGAGGATTTTCCACAGAGCTATAAATTAAAAACCCGATTTTACTCTTGACATTGTTAAGGCATGTGTTGCTTTGCACAATGTTGTTCTTAAAAACGAAGGCTACAACCCCGAGGATAGTCTGTCCATAACTGGACTTGAAAGTGTAACAAGAAATGAACGTGCACGTGGGGGAATTTCTGCCAATAATGTACAAAAAATCATGACGGACTATTTTATAACACCTGAAGGATCTGTGACATGGCAATTACCTAAAATTTAATGGGCCACTGATTTTAAAAAATGTTGTGGATGAAGGATCTGTGAAATGGCGATTATCTAAAATTTTATGTACCACTGTTTATAAAAAATGTTGTGGATTTAACATAAAAAATAAAGATATGTACTTACCATAGTTGTCTCTATCCTTGTCACACATCCGTTCAAAACCTTCGTTCAATTCTTTGCAGACTTCGATCCATGCATTCCTGGTTTGTATTTAAAGTCTTGTACCATAAAACTGGTCAATCCTGCACTAATGTTTTCAGAATTTCGGCATCGATTCCCGCCATGGCACACCAAAAATCTTCAGAACAAGTTGAACCACCAGAACAAAGCAAAACGCAACTGATCGGCAGACGACAGTAGATGAGAAGCCCTCTGTTGCCTGCCCCACTACACGCGCTGGGTGTTCCCCACAACAGCCGGCACCGGGCCGACACAGTGGGGGCCGCCGGCATCCCACGGCATTGGCCCGGCTGTCGGCTGTCGTCCAGCCGGCCACGTCGTCTGTCGGTTAGGTGTGAAACGGTCCGTAAGCTCTTCACCTCCACAACCAGGTAGCCGGTGTCGGCTGCCGGCTGCCGGGTAGATGTGAAACAAGCCTAATCGTGTCATACCTTTCATCATCAACGACTACTTTTAATGTCGCGAAAGCAGAATAAATGTTTTCACCAATTTTATCCATTCATTACTGAAGTATGCAAAGAAAGACACGAAGTTTATTGTCAAAGACAAATACGTTTTCAATGCCTTCTAAATGTCTGTTATCGGAACTTTGTAATGGCACGTTCAACTCATACAAGTGTGTTAAAAGATCCACAAGTTATAGCAAACGCATCTGAGATGTCGGGGCCAAATGTGCTCTAGTAAGGCTTTCACTTTTTTTTCACCCAGAGACAACTCACTCACTCCTCTGAGTTCATATAACATTCCTAACAAGTTACCTTTCGACAGCCAGCGAACTTATATGTGAAAGAATGAAAGAGAGTGTTCTCATGGTCGGAACCATTTCAGGGCACTTTTTTTTTTATTTAGTATGTTTAAAGCGATTCTTTTGACAACATATACCACATTTGTGACCACTGCACGGTGTTATTAAGACATTCATGAAGCCACGCAACTGGCAATAAATGTGGTAAATGTTGTCAAATGCATCTCCTTAAATACAAGCGTTTAAAAAAAAGAACTATGTCATCAGAAGAACTTCGACCATAAGAGCATTCTCTGATTATGCTGTCCTGGTCTAAAGAGCGGACGAACACGAATAGCTGACAACAGTTAGAAATGCCAGTAATTCGGGAGGACGACGGTTCAATCCCGTCTCCGGCCATCCTGATTTAGGTTTTCCGTGATTTCCCTAAATCACTTCAGGCAAATGCCGGGATGGTTCCTTTGAAAGGGCACGGCCGATTTCCTTCCCCCGAGCTTGCGCTCCGTCTCTAATGACCTCGTTGTCGACGGGACGTTAACACTAATATCCTCCTCCTCCTAGAAATGCCAGTAGATTCATCACACTGGAAAGCGAAGCATGGCGTAGATGGCTTTGTTGACAAATGAACGGAGAGAATGGTTTTAAGTTGATATATTATACAATTTATTCATTATTTGCATTCAAGAACATAACTGCATAAAATTTTATTGTCGAAGTATTCAAATGTGCTTAGAATAAGGGTAGGGGCACCTGACAAGCAATCTGACATTAAATTAAAATTAATGGTTCCTGATATGCTATCTAACATACAAATGTTAAAGATTATCGAAGTGCAATCAGGCTTCAAAATAAATCGAACACTCATTAACGCTATCTGACTGTAAAGTTAAAGAGCCGCTTATGATTGACTGTGAAAACAGTGGGAAGCAGTTAAGTGAATCTAATGCTTAGCACGGAGATGAAAATGCATCGCACATTAACTGTAGCTGATATGAAGTCATTAACAAATGCAAGCCTGAAGCTGGATTCTAAGCTGGAATAAGTGAAAGCTATTGAGCATTGCTCGAATGGCTCTGAGCACCATGGGAGTTAACATCTACGGTCATCGGTCCCCTAGAACTTAGAACTACTTAAACCTAACTAACCTAAGGACATCACACACATCCATGCCCGAGGCAGGATTCGAACCTGCGTCCGTAGGAGCATTGCTCGTCCAGTAAACTTTCATACGCCTTATTTGCTGCTGGTTCGGTCTCACCATGTTATCGGTTGAGATGCCGAAGCGTGAGATGGCTACAAGTATTACACGCCTAGTGTGAACTTACAAATCTCGCGAGGGCTGCTCCGGATGATGGCGGTAGACAGCTACAGCAGGTGTCGCAGAGCGTCGCTTCTTGGACGAGGTCATCAACAAAAGTCTTACAGGACGGCAGCGACAAGAGTGTCTTCTGAAGTAATGAGATTTACAATTTTGGTACGGTTTATGAGGGCAAGCCGTCTTTCCAGTTACGTAGGATGGACTATAGCGAATCAGAATTTGTGTTACTTTTATAAACTTTTACTTCCTATATTTTTGTGTATTGTGGTTAACTACTAGTTGTTCAGGTGGCGGAAATGTCCTCTCGACTCCCTCTTCACTCCGTCCAGCCAGTGGTGGGGTTCCTTTCAAGTTCTAACATTTACTTTCGTCCCTTCCACCAGTGCTCTCGGTTACAACAGTTATCAGTTTATTATATGGAAATCGAAGGTGGAGAGGGTAAGAAAGGAAAGGAAAGACAGGGGATCACTGCTGTCAGCTGTATCAGGACATTACGCAGAATCAACGGTGACGAGTGAAAATGTGCACTGGACCAGGATTCGAACCCGGGATCTCCTGCTTACTAGGCAGGTGTGTTAACCACTGCACCATCCGGGACACAGCGTTATTGCTGCTGCACAGACTATCTCGGTACGCCTCACGGCCGATTCACATTCCCAACGAGCGCTACCTATCCGCAGTCCCTGTCCATTTCCTCCATATTCGCTCTCTGAGATTCCCACAGTAAGTCGGACATATTTGTGCATCCGGACTGAAGATGTAGGATTCATTGCCCTGTTAGGCCAGTCAAATTATATCAGTGAGTGGTGTCTGTCCTTTCGAACATGTCCGAAAGGACAGACACCACGCATTCATATAATTTTCTGTCTGCCTCTGACTACCTCCATCGCTCTCTACGTTGTTATTAACGGATGGAAAGCTTGCATGTCAAGTGGAAAAACTACACGCATTATGGTTGTCTTTCCACTTGCCTAAAGTGGAAAAATCCCATGTTTTGGGGCTATACTGCACTCTCAAGCGGTGTCAGCTGTATACGACTGACAGTCTTAAGGCCTGGGGATTTCCTTACAGTAAATTTGAGAAGCAAGCTTTGTTTTCGAGCAGAGCGGTTCCGCTAATCTTAACGGGATAGCCCAGCCGGCCTCGCGGTTGGGAGGGAAGTAAGCGTCCACGGCCGCACATCCAAGCTGGGGCTCTCGACATCGATTAACAGGCTGCTACTAATTGGAGCTTCAAGCGAAATAAATGAATTGTAATACTCAGTATTGTAACTCTAGCTGACTTCCTATCAAGAGAGACTGCATATCAGTCATCTCAGTTTTGTATAACTTCATATCACTGGTGGAGAGTAAGACACTCTGACTGACATATTCTGAGGAATTTATTCGTGGAGCTACTATTAGGAATATTCGTCAGTGCACAATGCCGATTTCGTAACTGTTGAAACTAGATACTCCTCTATATCATTTGACATTAGTTCAATTCGAGTTTTTACAGCGTTGTTCGATACGGGTTTACTTCGAAAAATTTTAAGACTTCTTCGACATCTTTGAGCAAAAGATATTTCACAGATGCTTCTCCTACTGCGTGAGGATATTTTGATGCCGCTATCAATGTCTCAAACGACGCTACTG
This sequence comes from Schistocerca serialis cubense, assembly GCF_023864345.2. Lineage (NCBI taxonomy): Eukaryota > Metazoa > Arthropoda > Insecta > Orthoptera > Acrididae > Schistocerca > Schistocerca serialis. The sequence continues at coordinate 463,707,625 of NC_064640.1, read as the reverse complement.
AATTTTCTCCGATGACGCAAATATTGTACCGTTAGGCCTGATTTTAATTTTTTTACCAGATTCTCTACTTTTTCTGCAAAGAATTCTGGCGTTCAGTCAGAGAAATTAGGATGACACGTGGCGCTTTGATTTTGATGGCTTTAAGGAATCGTTCACGAGAACGGTTTCGCATATAACACACCGTGGTTTTATTCATCCCTTACTTTCTACCAAAGTATATTCGAATTTAACGTACCTACTGTCATATTTTCTCTTAGGCGCCATTTTCAGAAAATAAAACAGAAGTGCTATCAAGGAGAAGGATTATGAACATAAGCTTAAAAATAACTTAGTTTTCACAATAAAACAGATAAAAAATATAATGACAAATAAATATACTTTCACTATCTTCATTTTTAATTGCATATCGCTAAGTAACGTGATATTCAACTCTGAAGAGCCAAATAAGTTGGTACACCTGTCTAATATCGTCTAGGGGCCCCACGAGCACGCAGAAGTGCTGCAACACTACGTGCCATGGACTCAACAAGTGTCTGAAGTAGTGCTGGAGGGGGATGACACCATGAATACTACAGGGCTGTCCATAAATCCGCCACCGGCCGCGGTGGCCGTGCGGTTCTGGCGCTGCAGTCCGGAACCGCGGGACTGCTACGGTCGCAGGTTCGAATCCTGCCTCGGGCATGGGTGTGTGTGATGTCCTTAGGTTAGTTAGGTTTAAGTAGTTCTAAGTTCTAGGGGACTTATGACCTAAGATGTTGAGTCCCATAGTGCTCAGAGCCATTTGAACCATTTTGAACCATAAATACGCAAGAGTATGGTGGGGCTGGAGATCTCTTCTGAACAGCATGTTGCAAGGCATCCCAGATGTGCTCAATAATGTTCATGTCTGGGGATTTTGGTGGCCAGCGCAAGTCGTTATACTCTGAAGAGTGTTCCTGGAGCTACTCTGTACCAGTTTTGGACGTGTAGGGTGTCGTATTATCCTGCTGGTATTGCCCAAGTCAGTCGGAATGCACAATGGACATGAATGGATGCAGGTGGTCAGACAGGATGCTTACGTACGTTTCACCTGTCATAGTCATATCTGGAGGTATCACGGGTCCCATATCACTCCAACTGCACAGGCCCCACACCATTACAGAGCCTTCACCAGCTTGAACAGTCCCCTGCTGACATGTAGGGTCCATGAATTCATGAGGCTGTCTACATACCCTTACAAGTCCACCCGCTCGGCACAATTTGAAACGAGATTCGTCCAACCAGTCAACATTTTTTCAGTCATCAATAGTCCAGTGTTGGTGTTTACGGGCGCAGGCGAGGCCTATGGCTTTGTGTTGTGCAGTCATCAAGGGTACACGAGTGAGCCTCCGGCTCCGGAAGCCCATGTCGATGATGTTTCGTTGAATGTTTCATACGCTGACACTTGTTGATGGCTCAGCACTGAAATCTGCAGCAGTTTGCGGAAGGGTGGCACTTCTGTCACGTTTTAAGAATTCTCTTCAGTCGTCGTTGGTCCCTTTCTTGCAGGATGTATAATCTTTTTCCGGCCGCAGCGATATCGGAGATTTGACGTTTTACCTGATTTCTGATATTCACAGATCACTCGTGAAATAGTAGTACGGGAAAATCCCCACTTCATCGCTAACTTGGAGATGCTGTGTCTCATCGCTCGTGCTCCGGCTGTAACACCACGTTCAAACTCACTTAAACCTTGACTACTTGCCACTGCAGCAGCAGTAACCGATCTGACGACTGCACCAGACACTTGTTGCCTTATATAGGAGCTGCCGAACGCAGTGCCGTGTTCTGCCTGTTTACGTATCTCTGTGTTTGAATACGCATGCCTATGCCAGTTTCTTTGGCGCTTCAGTGTAATTGGGTGGCCAACGAAATGTACCTAAGTGTTGTGAACTTTGTGTAATACACTCATACATAGATATGCTCAAGCCTGTATTCCGTTTTGTAATACTAAGTTTTGATTCAAATAGTTTGACAAGAAGAAAATTGTGCAGACTTCTTTTACATAAGTCACAAATGGATAAGAATGTCTGGGAGTAACGGTCAGCTAAACTACTGAGACCACCGAACCACCAAACATCCAAAGAGAATCACTGACACCACCAAGCAAGACAAAAGAAAGGGTGCTACGATTGAGTGACCGGCTCGTGCTATGCTGTGACGTCGATTACTTGCCCTCCTAGCCACCTGCGCGCTCAACTCACGGGATCGTGGCGCTGCACCACCCGCGTAACAAGGGATTACTAATTTAAAAGCAATGAAAGTCTGAAATTTTAAGTTTTACGCGGACAACGTTTTAGGTTTTGTGGACCACAGGTGGTGAGCAGACCACTGGATGGAAACCAACGTATTATAGAATGAAACGGTTGAGAAACGGTCTGAAAGTATGAACACTATGCCGTACTCTAAAGTTTGAATTGATGAGACGACATACAAGAGTAACTTAAGTATGCGATCCAGTTTTCACCATTCATTATCGCGTATTTTGAATTTTTTCCTTGTCTCTACCTTTTGAGCCTCCAGAGACGTTTACTCTGATACCAAGGCAGATACACCACGAAAATCACCAATTAATCTCATATCAATGTACTCATCACGTTCTCTGTACGCTGAAAGTTCGTCGAAAACCTAAATTTTCAGATGCGTGGGAGGAGCCTCTCGATCCCAGGTTTAAGGGAGGTCCAAAATGATTCTTGATATCCTACTTAAATATATCTATCATTATTGTTCACAACACGAGGTTAAAGAGACTCAACAACAGATCATGTGCACTTTTCTATCACTTACATCACTGTTGCTGACTGCACATATATCAATCATTGTTTCTCAGAACACAAAGTTAAATAGTACTGACTGCAGATCACAGGCTCTTTACTTCTTGCTTTTCGTGATTAAGTGCAGTCACGGACAATCTGAATGTGGATAGCAGAAGGTGAATTCAGCTGCCATCCTTCCGAATACGAGTCTAGTGTGTTACAAATGAGATGTCGCTGCTCACTGTGGTTGATCTTAGTATTCTGATCGATCGGAGTATTTTTTATTTAAATGCAGATGGGCTCCTATAATTTTAGGCATGTGAAACACAAAAACAGTCAGTGTAGTAGACTGAATCACTAAAGTGCCGAAAGTGAGAACGGTTGTAATACTACTTAACGTTTCGAGATGTCATATCTGCACTTTGACATCGAGGTCCCAAAAGCGATAAATCGTGGATATGACCTCAAAATAGCAAAATGTCGAATGTTGAAGTAATATTTATTCAATTGACGCAGTAACGCAATCCACTGTACTATCACTTTCAGAAGTTCAGTGAAGGGCTCTTCCCTCACTATCACTCTTTCACAAGCTATATAGAGTTAAGATTGTTAGAAACTTAATCAGTATTAGCTCTGATAAAAATTAGTTTAAAAATCTCGAATAAACACAATGGATTTAGTTTTAGTAACCACATACTGATTACGCCTTCCTTGTCATATGTTTCACTTTGGTACCGGCAAGGAAAACCGCAAATAATGTATTATGCAAAGATGTACTGTTACCACGGAATTTTAACCGGCAAGAACGGTATCTGAACAAGAAGCTAACTGTCTTCACAAGCATTTAGCTCCCCTACGTTCACAATGAAGAGAAAATAAACACAGTTCGTGATCAATTAGTACTGGAAAAGATTTAAACCAGTAATGCTGCTAAATTGTATCAATAATAATCAATAGTTTTGTTAACCGCAGAACTAAACCCACTATCTGGTTGCTTGTCACAGTAGTCATCAGCTGTTACATGATTTTCAATTATGTACGCAAGTTCCAAGAGAAAGTTATATGCTGAAATATAGGAAATGCGCTTTTTGTAAAGGTAATAAGTCAAAATATTGGGAGATACATTATTTTGCTACTTAAATTTAAGTAAGAAAAAACTTTAAACTATGTATCGTAATTTCATTGCGTAATCTTGGAAATAACTGATTAATGGCATATTGACGAATGCTAATAAGCAGCTGAATTCAATCACGAAGTGGATTCCAAGGGAACATTGTTGATAATGGTAACATCGTAGGCACAATAAACGACTCTTGCGTCTTATAAAATAATCTGGAAAAGGAACTGGAGCAGAACAAAAGAATAGGAATGATTAAGAAATACGTATAAATAATTTATTTACTCTAGGACGGGAATAGAACACAGCGTTATGCCTAATTCTTGTGTGTAACTGACATTCGTGCTGGGTAATCTTGTGAAAGGCTAGTGCAAAATTTTGACTGATTCATGCGACGTTGATCTGTCACCAATGAAGACAGCTTAAAAAACTATTGAACTGCATCGAAACTGATTAATATTAACGGCAATGCAGTTAATTCTTTAGATTTATTTGTTTGAGTTAGAATCATATACAAGGTAGGAAATATTCTCAGTGTAACACCAGTATCAAAATTATTTTATCAATAGAACCAATCAAGTATCTACTGTGAAGAAGAGGGTGGAAACTGCAATTAGATATAGTTACTTCATGAAAGCAGCATAGCTAACCAGAATATTACGTTATTAGTCCACAAATATATTAAATGATTTGAATTTTGCTGTGTCTTTTACTGACGGTACTTCATTCTGATCGATGAGTTAGAAGTTTGTAAGAAAGGAAATAGTGAATGATTGTAAGAACCGAAATTAAGCAGGCATTTAGATAGCTGAAGTTTTGATTTCAGTTAACTGCTGCTGTTTCAGTCAAAGTGAACTGTATAACTGTTTCGGGTATCATATTAATTTAGTGCAAAAGCGGGAGTGGGTGGTGGATACCGTTTGTGACGTCAGATATTATGAAGCTTTTGATAGCCACGTTGCCGTGTCATATACAGTGGAAGTAAATTACATTTCACAAAAAGAACGTAGAAGTTCATTTAAATCCGTTTGGACAGTGTGTTTTTAATTTTATAGCTGTGAGGAGAAGAAATTTCCATTTACAGTATTTGATTTGAAGGATATGCCAATTATAGCAGAACAGTAAACTGCTCTGAATGCGCTTTACTCCAAGCTATTGAGCTAACTTCCGACGAATAAAAAGGAAAAAGGAGGGAGAAAGGAACAGACGCTACATTTCACATACGTATGTTATTACCTTCCTACGTAGATAACTTCCTCCATCAAATTTCAGAGTTAATAACGTTTTCCTCTACTGAGTCACATTTTACAGATTTTGTTTAGGATGTGTACTTATGCCGCATATAATTCATATACCATTATTGGACGCTCTGTTATTAATTTTGATCTCACTACGGCTTTATCAGATTCGATCATTCATACTTCGGGACTTCATTTGTGCAGCTGGTATACGAGTCTTTAATATAGTTAGAGGTATTTCAGAGGCCAGGACGAGCATTTCCTTATTGCCCAATAACAATCGTCTCTTGCGGGTACAGGTCGGTCTCTACGAGCATGGTTCAAATCGTTCAAATGGCTCTGAGCACTATGGGACTTAACAGCTGAGATCATCAGTCCCCTAGAACTTAGAACTACTTAAACCTAACTAACCTAAGGACATCACACACATCCATGCCCGAGGCAGGATTCGAACCTGCGACCGTAGCGGTCGCGCGGTTCCAGACTGAAGCGCCTAGAACCGCTTGGCCACAATGGCCGGCTCTACGAGCATGAAGCCTACGTTAATATCCTTTCTTTCTTCATCTACTGGGCACTGAATATCATCCAGAAATATTGACATGTAATTGCAAAATTAATTAAAAGTGTTATCCGAAAGGACAGGTAAACACAGTTCGCGGTGGGGTATTTGTTGCTTCTAGAAATAGTTTAGCTTGTCCTCAAATTTAATTAGATAGTTCCTGTGAGTTAATATGAGCAGATATAATTCTTGGCCACCAGAATAAAATAATGATTGGTTCCTTTTAGGCGACCTTCCAATTCGAGTGATACAATTTCTGAAACGTTCAAAGAAAACTTGAGTCTGATTTCAAACACGAACCCGGCTCATAAAATTATAGTTGGTGGTGACTTTAATTTACCCTCAATATTTTGGCGAAAATACATGTTTAATTCCGGAGGTACGCATAAAACACCATATGAAATTTCCCCAAACACATTATCTGAAAATTATTTCGAGCAATTATTTCACGAGCCTACACGAATAGCAAACAGTTGTGAAAACACACCTGACCTCTTACCAACAAATAATCTTGAGCTAATAACCAGCATCAAAATGGATACTGGGATTAGTGGGCACAGGGTTGTTCGTAGCGAGATTGATTATTGCAACCCCCAAACCCTCCAAAATTAAACGAAAAACAGACCTATTCAAAAACGCAGACAGAAATTCACTTGACGCCTTCTTGTGAGACAACCTCCACTCCTTCCAATTTAACAATATAAGTGTAGACCAGATGTGGAGTGAATTCAGAGAAATAGTATCTGCATGAATTGAGAGATTTATACCAAATAAATTAACAAACGACGGAGCTGATTCTCCTTGGTATAAAAAAAGGTCATAACACTGTTGCAGAAACAACGAAAAAACATGCCAAATTTAAACGGACGCAAAATCTCCAAGATTGGCGATCTTTTACAGAAGCTAGAAATTTACCAGGTTGAGATTCATTGGGAGAGTCCTTAGAAAATGTAGTCCATCCACAAAGGAGGTCGATTACAAAACACTCGTTCAACCTATACTTGAGTATTGCTCATCAGTGTGGGATCCGTACCAGATCGGGTTGACGGAGGAGATAGAGAATATCCAAAGAAGAGCGGCGCGTTTCGTCACAGGGTTATTTGGTAAGCGTGATAGCGTTACGGAGATGTTAAGCAAACTCAAGTGGCAGACTCTGCAAGAGAGGCACTCTGCATCGCGGTGTAGCTTGCTCGACAGGTTTCGAGAGGGTGCGTTTCTGGATGAGGTATCGAATATATTGCTTCCCCCTATTTATACCTCCCGAAGAGATCACGAATGTAAAATTAGAGAGATTCGAGCGCGCACGGGGGCTTTCAGACAGTCGTTCTTCCCGCGAACCATACGCGACTGGAACAGCAAAGGGAGGTAATGACAGTGGCACGTAAAATGCCCTCCGCCACACACCGTTGGGTGGCTTGCGGAGTATAAATGTAGATGTAGATGTAGACTTCAGTGCGAGACGCTTACAGTACGTTCCACAACGAAACTTTGTCTCGAAACATGGCAGAAAATCCAAAGAGATTCTGGTCGTATTTGAAGTACGCTAGCGGCAAGACACAATCAATGCCCTTCTGTGCAGTAGCAATGGAAATACTATCGACGACAGTGCTGCCGAAGCAGTGTTACTATACTATTCGTTCACCAAAGAAGACGAAGAACAATTGCCAACACGAATAACGTAGAAGTAGATATCCTCGAAGTAGTGAAGCAACTTAAATCACTTAACGAAAGCAAGTCTTCGGGTTCAGACTGTATGACAGTTAGATTCCTTTCGTAGTATGCTGATACAGTAGCTCCATACTTAACAATCATATACTACCGTTCGCTTGACGAAAGGTCCGTGCTCAAAGACTGGAAAGTTGCACAGGTCACACCAATATTCAAGAAAGGTAGTAGGAGTAATACATTAAATTCAAGGTCATGCCATTAACGTCGATATGCAGCCGATTTTTGTAACATATATTGTGTTCTAACATTATGAATTACCTCGAAAAAAAAAACGGTATACTGACAAACACACTCAACACGGATTTAGAAAGCATTGTTCTTCTGAAACACAACTAACTGTTTACTCAAACGAGGTGTTGAGTGCTATTGACATTGGATTTCGAATTAATTCCGTATCTCTAGATTTCCAGAAGGCATTTGACACTGTACCACACAAGCGGCTTGTAGTGAAATTGCGAGCTTATGGAATATCCTATCGGTTATGTGACTGTCAGAGAGAGAGAGAGAGAGAGAGAGAGAGAGAGAGATCGCAGTTCGTAGTAACTGACGGAAAGTCATCGAGTAAAACAGAAATGATATTTGGGGTTCCCCAAAGTAGTGTTATAGGCCCTTTGCTGATCCTCTTCTACACTCCTGGAAATTGAAATAAGAACACCGTGAATTCATTGTCCCAGGAAGGGGAAACTTTATTGACACATTCCTGGGGTCAGATACATCACATGATCACACTGACAGAACCACAGGCACATAGACACAGGCAACAGAGCATGCACAATGTCGGCACTAGTACAGTGTATATCCACCTTTCGCAGCAAAGCAGGCTGCTATTCTCCCATGGAGACGATCGTAGAGATGCTGGATGTAGTCCTGTGGAACGGCTTGCCATGCCATTTCCACCTGGCGCCTCAGTTGGACCAGCGTTCGTGCTGGACGTGCAGACCGCGTGAGACGACGCTTCATCCAGTCCCAAACATGCTCAATGGGGGACAGATCCGGAGATCTTGCTGGCCAGGGTAGTTGACTTACACCTTCTAGAGCACGTTGGGTGGCACGGGATACATGCGGACGTGCATTGTCCTGTTGGAACAGCAAGTTCCCTTGCCGGTCTAGGAATGGTAGAACGATGGGTTCGATGACGGTTTGGATGTACCATGCACTATTCAGTGTCCCCTCGACGATCACCAGTGGTGTACGGCCAGTGTAGGAGATCGCTCCCCACACCATGATGCCGGGTGTTGGCCCTGTGTGCCTCGGTCGTATGCAGTCCCGATTGTGGCGCTCACCTGCACAGCGCCAAACACGCATACGACCATTATTGGCACCAAGGCAGAAGCGACTCTCATCGCTGAAGACGACACGTCTCCATTCGTCCCTCCATTCACGCCTGTCGCGGCACCAGTGGAGGCGGGCTGCATGATGTTGGGGCGTGAGCGGAAGACGGCCTAACGGTGTGCGGGATCGTAGCCCAGCTTCATGGAGACGGTTGCGAATGGTCCTTGCCGATACCCCAGCAGCAACAGTGTCCCTAATTTGCTGGGAAGTGGCGGTGCGGTCCCCTACGGCACTGCGTAGGATCCTACGGTCTTGGCGTGCATCCGTGCGTCGCTGCGGTCCGGTCCCAGGTCGACGGGCACGTGCACCTTCCGCCGACCACTGGCGACAACATCGATGTACTGTGGAGACCTCACGCCCCACGTGTTGAGCAATTCGGCGGTACGTCCACCCGGCCTCCCGCATGCCCACTATACGCCCTCGGTCAAAGTCCGTCAACTGCACATACGGTTCAAGACCACGCTGTCGCGGCATGCTACCAGTGTTAAAAACTGCGATGGAGCTCCGTATGCCACGGCAAACTGGCTGACACTGACGGCGGCGGTGCACAAATGCTGCGCAGCTAGCGCCATTCGACGGCCAACACCGCGGTTCCTGGTGTGTCCGCTGTGCCGTGCGTGTGATCATTGCTTGTACAGCCCTCTCGCAGTGTCCGGAGCAAGTATGGTGGGTCTGACACACCGGTGTCAATGTGTTCTTTTTTCCATTTCCAGGAGTGTATATGAAGTGGGACAATCTGAGCAGCTGTCTTAGGTTGTTTGCAGATGACGCTGTCATTTATCGACTAGTAAAGTCATCATAAGATCTAAACACATTGCAAAACAATTTAGAAAAGATATCTGTGTGATGTGAAAATTGGCAATTGGCCCAGAATAACGAAAAGCGTGAGGTTATCCACATGAGTGATAAAAGAAATCCATTAAACTTGGGTTACACGATAAATCAGTCAAATCTAAGGGCCGTAAGTTGAGCTAAATATCTGGGAATACAATTACGAACAACTTAAATCGGAAGGAACACGTAGAAAATGTTGTGGGAAGGCTAACCAAAGACTGCGTTTTATTGGCAAGACACTTAGAAAATATAGCAGATCTACTAAAGAGACAGCCTTCACTACGCTTGTCTGCCCTGTTTTTGAGGCCTGCGCTGTGTGGGATCTTTACCAGATAGAACTGAGGGAGTACATCGAGAAAGTTCAAAGAAGGGCAAGACATTTTGTGTTATTGCGAAATTGGGGAGAGAGTGTCACTGAAATAATACAGTATTTGGGGTGGACATCACTACAACAAAAGCGTTTTTCGTTGCGGTGGAATCTTCTCACGAAATTGCTATCACCAACTTTCTCCTCCGAATGCGGAAATATTTCGTTGACGCCGACCTACATAGGGAGATACGATCACCATGATAAAATAAGGGAAATCAAAGCTCACACTGGAAGATATAGGCGTTCTTTTTTCCCGCGCACTTTACGGGATAGGAATATAGAGAATTATTGTGAAGATGATCTGATGAAACCTCTGCAAGGCACTTAAATGTGACTTGCAGAGTATCCATGTAGATGTAGATGTAGAACACAGACACATTTTGCTTATAGTCATTCGACGGAAACAAGTTTTCCAGGCATTGGCTGTTTTCAATAGCATTACATAAATTATTGAATCTTGCATACAGCTACAAGGGCTCGACATATGCCAGTGATATTAGAAAAAAAAATTAGTTTATAAAGAATGATTGACTTGTAATAGCTTTAAATAGTCATAAATTATAGCCATAGCCACAGTCTTCATTAATATTATCTTACTTTCACATTCATTCATGCAATTTTAATGGTACACTAGCCTTTGCATTAGCTCCGAATAGCCTGCACGCTAGATGCTACTATAGACAACTTATTCCTTCTGTTTACACACACACATACACACACACACACACACACACACACACACATATTGAGAGAGAGTATTTTAATTGTAACTGCTTAGATTTCTCTTTTAATCGAGAATTTATCCCATCCAGGCGTGTGGAGTCCAAAGAGTTTCCATTCAGCTTATACTAAAGGTCAAAATCACTTCTTTCACTTGATACACGTAATATAAACTTACTAAATGAAAGAATAATATTAAAAAAGCAAAATAATTAAGAAAAAGGAAGGTAATAAATCTGCAAAACTCTATTAATACTACGTCTACTCCATGAACCACCGATCTTCTTCTGTTTTGATGTGAAACAGAACGTTTCTTCCTCTATTGTTGAAATACTGTCCCTTTCCAATATGTTATTTATATTCTTGGCACTTTCGGAAAGTGGAGTCCAGGAGACGATCAGCCAGTCGTACATTGACTAATATTCGACATGAATGTGTAACTTGTCTTCATGTTGTTGCTGGGTCCGAGGACCATTGCCATTCCTGCACCAGCTCTGCCTCATTTCAGATGGTTAACTTCTGATTAAATTTTATTTAAACCATAAACAAATAATTATATTGTCAATTTCTTAGTTTCACAGCCAAAACTGATGCTTCAGGACTGCAGATATCTGTATGTGAAAATTTCTGCCAGCCGCTGTGGCGCTTCAGTCCGGAACCACGCAGTTGCTACGGTCGCAGGTTCGAATGCTGCCTCGGGCATGGATGTGTGTAATGCCCTTAGGTTAGTTAGGTTTACGTAGTTCTAAGTCTAGGTGACTGATAACCTCAGATGTTAAGTTCCATAGTGCTTAGAGCCATTTGAACCATGTTTTTGAGAATTTCATGTACTCGTCTCTTGTTTTCTATTATTTATACAAACGTTAAAATAATGTGTACTCGTATAATCTTTGGTTTTAAAAGGTAAATATTCCATTGCCACGGTATCTAAGACTGAGCCGATCGTCAGTGTCGTAATAGGAATGGTCGATATCGGAACCCTTCATCTGGCCATCTCTGCATATAGGCCGTGACAGTTCGTCCTGGGTGTCCTATATTGACTGAAACGTCTGTTGCTATATTTCCCAGCGTTACTTGAAAACAACGATTTGTACGGTCTGATTATAATGAAAGTGCAGCTATTCACGGAGATACAGTGTGGGCTATGATTATCGTATGGCAGCGAAACGTGGTAGGTATGGTGATGAGTTAATGCGGAACCGATTTACGCTGCAAAAAGTTAGTTCCAGTCGTCTCCACGAGGTGCAAACCTGGCGCTGTACACTGTTTGCGTGACGGTGTGACATCCACGCTGGCATTTGACAAGCCATAACGTGAGTGAACAGTATGGTTATAGGGAAGAGATACCGTGTGCTGTTAGTGAAACTGCTTTATATGAACTGTGGAAATTACAGCTCTGTATTGAAAGAGTATCACCGACTGAAAGGTCTGAGGAGAGTCCGATGTCATTAAACGCTCTAAAGAAGATGACACCGTAATCCGAAAACACAGCTGACCTTAGTGCGGCAACTGGAAGAGGAAGGCGTCCTATCACAGTGAAAGTTATTAATGAGGTTGTTACTGGTATAACTGACCATTCAGCACATGCACCGGGTAATGCTAGTGCTCGTACAGTGTCACGAGAAATGTCGATCCCATTGTCAACAGTACGGAAAGTTCAGCGGTCTATTTTTCACTGGTACCCTTAGAAGACGTAAACGGTGCAACAACTGAAACCTAATGATCTGCAGCAACGTTCAGAATTTTCTCTTCGATGTCTGGCACCTAATCCATTACAAGTGGAAACATTTCTATGCGTCTTTTTGCACTCAAAGCACCAGATCTGCACTTGGTGGACAGAATTGGAACTAACTTTTTCCAGCGTAAATCGGTTCCGCCTTAACACATTAGAATAATTATAGCCCACAGTGGACCTCCGTCAGAAGCTGTATTTTAATCATAACCACCCATTAAAAATGTACATAATCAGTTTTTGAGAACAATTGTTCTGATTAAAACGATGTAACGAAGATTGAGGAATACAATCCCACAGTAAGAATGTAAATAAAAATTCTTATGACTGGTTTATCTACATCTACATCTACATCTACATACATTCTCCGCAATCCACCATACGGTGCGTGGCGGAGGGTACCTCGTATCACAACTAGTCCCTGTCACTGTTCCACTCCCAAACAGAACGAGGGAAAAATGACTGCCTATATGCCTCTGTACGAGCCTTAATCTCTCTTATCGCATCTTTGTGGTCTTTCCGCGAAATATAAGTTGGCGGCAGTTAAATTGTACTGCAGTCAGCCTCAAATTCTGGTTCTCTAAATTTCCTCAGTAGCGACTCACGAAAAGAACGCCTCCTTTCCTCCAGAGACTCCCACCCGAGTTCCTGAAGCATTTCCGTAACACTCGCGTGATGTTAAAACCTACCAGTAACAAGTCTAGCAGCCCGCCTCTGAATTGCTTCTATGTCCTCCCTCAATCGGACCTGATAGGGATCCCAAACGCGCGAGCAGTACTCAAGAATAGGTTGTATTAGTATTTTATAAGCGGTCTCCTTTACAGATGAACCACATCTTCCCAAAATTCTACCAATGAACCGAAGACGAATATCCGCCTTCCCCACAACTACCATTACATGCTTGTCCCACTTCATATCGTTCTGCAATGTTACGCCCAAGTATTTAACCGACGTGACTGTGTCAAGCGCTACACTACTAATGGAGTATTCAAACATTACAGGATTATTTTTCCTATTCATCTGAATTAATTTACATTTATCTATTTTTAGAGTTAGCTGCCATTCTTTACACCAATCACAAATCCTGTCCAAGCCATCTTGTATCCTCCTACAGTCACTCAACGACGACTCCTTCCCGTACACCACAGCATCATCACCAAACAGCCGCACATTGCTATCCACCCTATCCAAACGACCGTTTATGTAGATAGAAAACAACAGCGGACCTACCACACTTCCCTGGGGCACTCCAGATGATACCCTCACCTCCGATGAACACTCGTCATCGAGGACAACGTACTGGGTTCTATTACTTAAGAAGTCTTCGAGCCACTCACATATTTGGGAACCATTCCCATATGCTCGTACCTTAGTTAGGAATCTGCGGTGGGGCACCGAGTCAAACGCTTTCCGGAAGTCAAGGAATATGGAATCCGTCTGATATCCTTCACCCATGGTTCGTAAGATATCATGTGAAAAATGGGCGAGTTGCATTTCGCAGGAGCGATGCTTTCTAAAGCCGTGCTGATGCATGGACAGCTACTTCTCTGTCTCAAGGAAATTCATTATATTCTAACTGATAATATGTTCAAGAATCTTGCAACAAACAGATGTTAAGGATATTGGTCTGTAATTTCGAGGATCCGTCCTTCTACCCTTCTTATATACAGGAGTCACCTGCGTTTTTTTACAGTCGCTCGGGACTTTACGTTGGGCAAGAGATTCGCGATAAATGCAAGCTAAGTAAGGAGCCAATGCAGTAGAGTACTCTCTGTAAAACCGAATTGGAATCCCATCAGGACCTGGCGATTTATTTATTTTCAATCCATTCAGCTGCTTCACAACCCCAGGGATGTCTATCACTATGTCCTCCATACGGGAATCTGTGCGAGACTCAAACGGCGGTATGTTTGTGCGATCTTCCTGCGTGAAAGATTTCTCAAATGCTAAATTTAAAATTTCAACTTTCGTTTTGCTGTCTTCCGTTGCCAGGCCAGACTGATTAGTGAGTGACTGGATGGAAGCCTTCGACCCGCTTACCGATTGTACGTAAGACCAGAATTTCCTTGGGTTTTCAGCAAGATCTTTTGCCTAAGGTATGACGGTGGTAGTGGTTGTATGCTTCGCGCATCGCTCTTTTTACAGCAGCACGAATTTCTACTAACTTTTGCCTGTCCCCAATATCCCGATCTTTCTTGAACCGCGAGTGCAACTGCCTTTGCTTCCTGAGCATTCTCCGAATTGCGCTGTTAAACCACGGTGGGTCTTTTCCTTCCGTAAACCACTTTTTCGGCACATACTTGTCCAATGCGTTATTTACAATGTGTTTAAAATTTGCCCATAATTCTCCCACGTCCATCGTACCAGAAGTAAATGAAGTTGATTCATTTACTAAGTGGAATGCTAACAACTAATTATCTGCTCTTTCTAGTAAGAATACTCTCCTAGCCTTCTTGACCGCTTTTTTACCTTTCGTAACCATAGTCGTAATTACAACATCATGATCACTGATACCTGTCTCCCGGAGCGAGGTGGCGCAGTGGTTAGACACTGGACTCGCATTCGGGAGGACGACGGTTCCATCCCGCGTCCAGCCATCCTGATTTAGGTTTTCCGTGATTTCCCTAAATCGCTCCATGCAAATGCCAGGATGGTTCCTTTGAAAGGGCACCGCCGACTTCCTTCCCCATCCTTCCCTAATCCGATGAGACCGATGACCTCGCTGTCTGGTCTCCTTCCCCAAACAACCCAACCCAACTCAATCCCTGTCTCAACACTGACACCGAGGATGAGGTCTGGTCTGTTCGTGGCTACCAGATCTAAAATATTTCCATTACGCGTAGGCTGTCGATTTAGCTGCTAATGACAGTTTTCGGATAATGTGTTCAAAAGTAATTCACATCACTGCTTGTCTGTACCACCTGTAATGAATCCATAGACATCCCAGTCTATACTAGGTAGGTTGAAGTCGCCTCCGACTACTATAGCATGATCCGGGTACTTCTGCGACAAATGAAAATTTTGTCTGTATGCTCACGTTATGTGCACACATGATTTATTTCACTTACCGACAAGTCAGTGACAGCTGCTCTATCTACGACTTAAAACTGTTTCGACCGTATAGTTCCTGTCTAACTATCCGTGCACGTCGTGCTACATAGCTCTCAAGAACCTCCCACCGTAGTACAACTATTCGTTTTGGTGAGAAAATGCATATTATTGTCGTTACGTTGTTTTCCATGTAAAAATTTGTGATGAACCCATGTTCGTACAGTTTCATGAACTGTTGTCCGCAACACTTAATGTGCGATGTGAACACAGACAGAGTATTAGTTAGCGCCTGCAAGCTAACATTGAGTGGTATCACGGTGGACTGGTTATGTGACCAGTTTACCACTCCAGTAGTTAGACTAATGGCAGATTGAAGTCCTTGACTTCATCAAGGCATAGTGAGAGTTCGATCGGCGAAGGTAAATGGTGAGAGTGTCACGGTCATGATTCCATGTTACAGGATTTGGGGTGACATCTTCAAAACAAAGGCGTTTTTTATTGCGGTGGGATCTTCTCACGAAGTTTAAATTACCAACTTTCTCCTCCGAATGAAAAAAGATTTTGTTGACATCGACTTGCATAGGGATAAACGATCGTCATAATAAAACAAAGGAGTTCAGAGGTCGCACGGAAATATTTAAGAGCTCGTTTCTTTTCCGCGCGCTCTTCGAGCGTGGAATAACAGAGAATTATTGTGAATAAGTTTCGATGGACCCTCTGCCAGGAACTTAAGTGTGTGTTGCAGAGTAGGTATGTAGATGTAGACGAAGGTATTTCAGACTGTGCGCAGTTTATGGTATTTGTGCCCTTTGAAGCAGATGAAAGTTTCATGGAAGACATTGTATTTTGCAAAGAAGTTATTGCGATTATTACTCTCTAGCGTCTGTACGACATGGTTTTAGAAAGCACCCGCAACCACGAGAATGACTGGACAAAATAGCCATTTGTAGTGATGTTGATAAAGATACAACTGGCAATGTATGTAGGATCGTTGTGAAATTAAAATAAACAATACCAAACGTTTCTCGGAGTCACTGCTTTCTTCATCGATTGGCAGCCACGGTTTTACCTTCTGATTTAAGTGATAAGACTGGATCAAAATTGTAAACTCTTCTAAAGGTTGCAAACTCGACTGCCTAGAATCATTTGTGAGGCATGGATTCGCTCCATCAAAATCTCCTTAATCACGCAGAGGTCAGGTGACTTTCCAAAGAAAATGTGTTGACACGACTCCTGGAACTAAAAGCTGAACGAATAGTGTTCTTACAAGATTCTAAATATGAATATGCCTATTACTTTTGTGGTCCTGTTTGGCTATTAAAAGTAGAATATCTCGCTGATCTTTTTAGCCACCTAAATATTTTAAACCAGAGCCTCCGTGGGAGAGGAGAAACACTATTACGACCAAGGATAAAATCGAAGGATTCCTTGCAAAACTTCATTTGTGATCAACGTCTTAACAAGAGATGATTCAATATTTCCATATCATTCAGAAGACTGTTGAGAAAATTCAGTAGAACTTTCGGTCGACGCAAGTTCTCATTCCTTGCATGGTACAGAGACTGCACAATTTGGAAGGGGAACTATTAAGCTACTTTCCAGAACTTCACTCTGAAGCTGACAACGGGCGTAAAAGGATATTAAATCCTTTTATAGATATGTCAGAACAGATGGCTGATCTGAGCACAAGGGTAAGAGAAACACTTCAATTTAAATGTTCTGGTTGAAAAGAAAAGAAAATATCCTAAGCTAGTAAGGGAAGCTTTGAAATCAATAGTGTCATTCGCCACTTTCTACCTATGTGAATTAGTGTTCTCTTCAATGGTGACGATAAAAACTAAAAAGAGAAATAGGCTTCAATTAGAAAATAATTTGGTTATTTATGTCTCAAAAATAGAAACATGATTTGAAAAATCGTTAATAAACAAGCATACACAGTCTTCTCACTGAAAATGTTCTAGTTTTACTGTAGTGTACGACCTGCAATAGTTGTTTACTTTTATCTGGCTAAGTGGCACCCATGACAAATATCGCTGGTGTTACCTTATGAATAAAAACTGTTAAAACTATAAAATACAGATGAGTGTCACAAATGATTTTAAATAAAACAATTTGCAGACATTTGTAATTAAACATGGAATTGCAGTTATGCCGATAAAGTACTGTGTATCTGTGCAAAATAGGTGAACCGTACCGTTATTGTTATTGATTTTACTCCTGAAGATATGTCACATGCTCCGCGGAGAAAATGACAATGAGATAGAAAACTCAGGAGAATAAACAGCCTGAAAATTTTGTAGTTCTACTTTAGTGTACGACCTACAATAGTTGTTTGCTTTTATCTGGCTAAGTGGAAACCATGAGAAATATCGCTGGTGACCCCCTATGAATCAAAACTGTTAAAACAATAAAATACAGATAATTGTCATGAATGATTTTAAATGAAACAATTTTCAGTCATTAGTCATTAAACATGTAATTGCAGTTGTGCCGATAAAGCACTGTGTATCTGCGTAAAATGGTGAACCGTACCGTTATTGTTATTGATTTTACTCCTTAAGATATGGCACACGCTCCGCGGAAAAAAATGACAATGAGATAGAAAACGCTGGAGAATAAACAGCCTGATGTGTACATCAGTGTTATTATTACGATGAACAAAGTACAGCCAAACCTCGCATAACGAGTACCTTCTATAAAGGGTGATTTCCATAAACAGCAATACATAATGTAACTGTATAAAAGGTTGAATCGCTTAACGAACAATGTTTCTCATTAAGAGTGTGCATTCAGTATTTTTTTAGTCTCCGATAACCATTTCTAAAACAAACTTCTGACCTAGACAGGCCCCTTCAGGTGCTATAGTTGGACAGTAAGTCACTCGCTGCACTCTGACCTTCCGCCTAGTACAAGGTTCGACAAATGACAGTGCCACCGAGAATGCAGTATTCAGATGAACTGTTAATTCCGTTGCACAGTTACGTGGATGGCCTCGCTGCGCTTTCCGAGCGCGGTTGGTACTCGTGTATTCGAATGTGGCATCACACAGTTGTGCGGGCGGTCCGCACGCGGCGGAGCCGTCCGTGCAGCCCTCCCGCGCCGCGGACCGCCCGCATCAGTTAAATACATAGAAACAAGTTGGTGCGTGGACAGTCCTGCGGATACTGCGCACAGCAGAAGCAGAGTGCCTCATTTCAGCTGAAGCTTTCCACTAACGTGGTAACACTAGTGTAATTTAAGAAGTTTCCACATCGCCTAGTGTTCATCGATACCGACATGTTAATTAATGAACTTGAAAGAAGACCTCACATATGGGATCCATCGCATGGGGACGACAAGAGCCGTGAAATGCGTTTGAAGGCGTGGCAAGAAGTCAGTGCAAATGTAATAATACTCGGCTTTGAACGCTTGAGCGAGGATATCAGAAAATGTGTGGTCAGTAGACTCATATTTTCCTTGTATTTTTATTGTATTTCTATATGAAATACAAAGCAATTCATTAAGAGAGTTACATTCCCAAATTCACAAGTTCAGTTTCTGCACGGCATAATGGGTAATTATGTAGAAAATTTCCACACAGTAGCAAATGTCTATCTCTGAGATAGTGTACAGCGAGTATTTGATTCCTGCCAGGGCACAGCTCCTGCACCAATAAAGTATTCCGCAAACTTATCTCGTACAGTATTACCCGACCTACTGACATGTGCGGTTTCTGCCTCATCTTCGAAACCGATAACATCCAGGGTGTCTTCGAAGTTGTGTGCGTCTCTTACTCGAACAAAATTGTGCAAAATGCAACACGTTTCGACAATAGATACTGCTAGATCAAGACTGACGTTCAAGGGTCGGTGAAAAACCCTCCACTTGTGACTTAACATCTCGAAAGTGCATTCAATAAACATCCGGGCTCGGGCAGTTCCATAATTAAAAACCTTCCTTTTTTACGAGCATACGGCCTTAATCCGTATTGTGTTAATGCGAAGCCTACAGCTACCACCAGAACATACGGCACCGGGGATTCGTGTGAATCTGGCAGTGGCTTTGGGGGAGGGGGAGTAATGCTAATGTAGCTTGTCTCATCTTCCCCCAAAACGCGCTATTTTTAAATATATTTGAATCACAGTCCCTTCCATATCTTCCGCAATCAATTAAAATGAAGCAATAGTTAAATATCGCAGATGGCCACGAGAACAGTGGAGAAATAATTCTTGTAACTGAAGAATAGTGACCAGTTTTGGTAGGTTTTACTAGTTGGATATGTTTTTCATCTGGGCCTCCGATGCAGGGAGGAAAATCGTAGACATTTAGGAAACCTTCGCTAATTTCGTTCCATTTGTTTGTTGAGGGCTCAGGTATGTATTCTTCTGTTGACACAGTTCAAATAGTGGCACATACTAGCATCGTAATGTGTCCAATTGTTGATGCACCGATTAAAATAAGAGTAATGTAGATCCGTACATGTTACCACTTTAACATACCTGCAACGTGTAAAGCACATATTTCATACTTGTGTACGTTCACAGAGAAAAATAGACTTAGACGTGAAGTCGGCTAAGCTGATATAAAACTTGTATGTAATCCTCCTCAAAATAAGAGATGTGTGTGTCCTCAGTGATAAAAGACTTATCGGGTTTGTACTTGTTATTTTACTTTACAAGGTCCATACGATACTGCACGACATGCCTATTTTAAAAGCCGTAGTAAAATGAATGAAAAACGGTCCGGATCAGCAGCAACTAAAATTCAAAAATACATCTACCATCTACCATGATCAACCTCATTTTCTTGGCCGTCTCCGCGATGCACCAACAGAGAGTAACTTTGACTCAAAATCGGTCGTACAAGATAAAGATTATAACAACGATGTGTACTCACAGAAAACAGTCTAGACGAAACCTTTGCAGGACAAATAGATGATGTCCGACCGAATATAAACAACAAAAAATAGTCCTTCAAGAGAAAGGGCGTACCAAGACCACAATATTAGAAGAAAATTCGCTCACATTATTAAAAGATAATAAGGAAAAGGAGGAACACGACGAATGAGCATTCTTTGCGCCGTTGTTGCCCTCTTTGAAGACTTTAAATGTAGATCAGAAGCTATTATTTCGTAGTCAGATACAGCAACTGCTTATGTCGATTAAACAAACTAATCAGGAACGTTAAACATAAACCCCCCAGCTCCATCCAGCTCGTTCCACTCTTCACTAAGATCCTTCACCTACGCTCCACGTCTATTATACCAACAGCATCCTAACCAATCTATGCCGTAATATGAGGATCCGGCTGTACAGACCCCATCGCTTTTCAGACCAATCAACGTCGACATCATCTTGAAAAAAGTTATAATAATTACAGGAACTCAATTGTAATATAAGTATAAAATTATATACCACCAAATTTAATTTATTGACACGTAGTCAGCACTGATTCAGAAAATATCGTTCTTGTGAAACACAACTAGCTCTTTATACTCATGAAGTAATAAGTGCTATCGACAGGGGATGTCAAATTGATTCCATTTTTTTTACATTTCCAGAAGGCTTTCGACACCGTTCCTCACAAGCGTCTTCTAATCAATCTGCGTGCCTACGGAGTATCGCCTTAGCTGTGCGACTGGATTCGTGATTTCCTGTCAGAAAGGTCTCAGTTCGTAGTAATAGACGGAAAATCATCGAGTAAAACAGAAGTAATATCCAGCGTTCCCCAAGGAAGTGTTAGAGGCCCTCTATTGTTGGCTGGCTCTGAGCACTATGGGACTTAACATCAGTGGTCATCAGTCCCCCAGAACTTAGAACTACTTAAACCTAACTAACCTAAGGACATCACACACATCCATGCCCGAGGCAAGAATCGAACCTGCGACCGTAGCAGCCGCGCGGTTCCGGACTGCGCGCCTAGAACCGCTAGACCACCGCGGCCGGCCCCTCTATTGTTCCTGATCTATATTAACGACATAGGAGACAATCGGATTAGCCGTCGTAGACTGTTTGCCGTTGATGTTGTCATTTACCGCCTTGTAAAGTCATCAGATGATCGAAACGACTTGCAAAATGATTTAGATAAGATATCTGTATGGTGCGAAAAGTGGCAATTGACCCTGAATAAAGAAAAGTGTGAAGTTACTCACATGAGTACTAAAAGAAATCCGCTAAATTTCGATTACACGATAGGTCACACAAATCTGAAGGCTGTAAATTCAACTAAATACTTAGTGATTACAATTACAAATAACCTAAATTGGAACGATCACATAGATAATACTGTGGGTAGAGCAAACCAAAGACTGCGATTCACTGGCAGAACACATAGAAGGTGTAACAGGTATACTAAAGAGACTACTTACACGACGCTTGTCCCCCATGTTCTGGAGTATTGCTGTGCGGTGTGGGATCCGCATCAGGTGGGACTGACGGATGACATCGAAAAAGTACAAAGAAGGGCAGCTCGTTTTGCATTATCACGAAATAGGGGAGATAGTGTCACAGACATGATAAGTGAATTGGAGTGGTAATAATTAAAAGAAAGGCGTTTTTCGTTGCGACGAATCTTCTCATGAAATTTCAATCAACAGTTATCTCTTCCCATTGCGAAAACATTCTGTTGGCACCCACCTACATAGAGAGAAATGATCATCACGATAAAATAAGAGAAATCAGGGCTCACACAGAGAAATTTAAGTGCTCGTTCCCCGCGTGCCGTTCGAGAGTGGAAAGGTAGAGAGACAGCTTGAAGGTGGTTCATTGAACACTCTACCAGGCATTTTATTGTGAATAGCAGAGTAATCACGTAGATGTAGATGTAGACATTGTTGTGGTAAAGCTTTGAATCATTAAATACATTCAAAAATGTGTGTGAATTGCTAAGGGACCAAACTGCTGAGGTCATTGGTCCCTAGACTTACACACTACCTAAACTAAGTAGAACAACACACACAACCATGCCAGAGGGAGGACTCAAACCTTCGGCAGGAGGGGCCGCGCAATCTGTGGCATGTCGCCTCAAACCGTGCAGCCACTCGACACGGCATTAAATACATTATTTAAATTAATCGTCTTCCGTACAATTAAAAGGCTTTGAATCATTAAATATATGTAAATTAATTGTCTTCCCTAAACTTATTCATATTCTTGCCTTAAGGTTACTGCCACTCGTTCCGTCGGAATAACAGACTTTGAGACCTACATGTGTCAGGCTGCCTTGTAGTCTATTGACAAGCTCGTCAAAGGAACGCATAAACATACGAAAGTATGTATAAAATTTGTCTTCGCCGTTGTGCAAATTGGAGCACAGTTTGTCGAACACTCCTTTCGTACATCTTTGTCCTACCATGGGACACACCCAAAACCTTCTCTCACGTGTGGAATGTCTCTTTTTGTATATCAGATAGTCTGAAATGACTTAATTGCAGCGAGCTCACCTCTACTCATCCGATCAAACAGAACGACCTGCCACAGCACAGATTACAGAGCACAGTGCACGGACGCCCGCGTTCACTCGACTGTACAGAATCTCGCGTATTATCTGTGTAAACCATCGACGCGGGTGCGCCAACCGCGCGTGGAACGCGGAGCAGGCATCGTTCGCGTAAGTGTGCAACAGCATTAGCGATGCTGTTGTCTCCGGTACGTCCGCTCCGGTCTCCTCGATGATGTTGCATAATCTCTGTGACGATGTTTAAATAACCTAAGGGAATGCAGCCGGGTGACGTCGTCAACAACCACCGAAATTTCGAAAGGTGCACAGCCTATCATTTTCAAGGCAAAACTGCAGCAACTAAGCGGTGTGCGTATGAATTAAAAACCTCAGTTTACAGGGAAAATCTGGAAAAATAACACACACGCATACTGTAAACACAAGCGCCACCACACAATGCAAAATGGTAGATGTCGGAAGTTATCGATAGTGAAAATTACTAAACAACGGGAGAGGTAGCATCAATTGTATCTCTGTTTTTTGACAAGAGAGAGCACGATTCTACGTAGAAGTTGAGAAGAAACATCTTTCTCTATTTACAAAGTTACTTGTCAGTATAATCTCAGATGCTTCCTTAATAACACTGTCCTAATAGCTGGAATCACCATGTCGTTATATTCCATGGAATTACCGCTGCCAAGACTATGTTGTGAAGTAGCCGATCTGTTCGCCTGTTGAGGCTTTTGTAAGCGCGTGTGACGTTTATGCTCTGTACACCGGTCCGCCACGGTCCTGAAACTTCTACCAATATACGAACGACGCAACTGCAAGGAATACGACAGACACCAGTATTACGACAACCAACATAATTCTTAGATGACCCTAAAAGGACCCTGATCTTAGACGGAGGTCCGAAAACACACTTCTCATCATATTTCCCCAAAATACGACCGGCCAGTCTTGCTGCAGATGTTCCCTGTGCAAGGCAGAAATCCCGTAGACATTGGTGCTAAGTCAGTATTATCCTCAATCGCCCGGTGCACGATTAGTCGATATTTGCTAGTTTTAACAACCGACTGGCCATTCGATTGTTTCTTCGTTCAGTGGATTGTATTTTTCAGTCGAATGAAAGAACCGAATTAAATTAGTCTGTACGGGCACGTCCGCTATATGAATGTTTTGCACTCACTCCTTGGGATTGAGTGGTTCCATTCAATGTGAGATAACTGCCTGACGCAAGTAATTGACGTTTACGTCAGTTATACGAATGTTTTCATTCAGTCTCTGGGTTCGAATGACTTTACTTACATACTCCTTCAAACTTTCCGACTGTACCTGAACCACCGGCCGGAGTGGCCGTGCGGTTCTAGGCGCTACAGTCTGGAGCCGAGCGACCGCTACGGCTGCAGGTTCGAATCGTGCCTCGGGCATGGATGTGTGTGATGTCCTTAGGTTAGTTAGGTTTAATTAATTCTAAGTTCTAGGCGACTGATGACCTCAGACGTTAAGTCGCATAGTGCTCAGAGCCATTTGAACCATTTTGTACATGACCACGTCTAGGATTACTAATATCTTTAGAGACAAATTACGTATCTCATTCCGAGAAGAGGAGAATAAAAAGTATTTTTCTAAAATAAACGTCATTTTGCGTGTTTCACATTAAGGAACTTCCAGCAAACCATTGCTGGTTACTGCACAAGTTGTGAACGCCAACAGATGTGCTGATAGCCACTTCATATGAGCGGTAGGTTACTACTTACATTAACTCCTTATCTCCCTTCTTCACTCTTCCACCACATCCTCCTCCCCCTCCACCACCACCACCACCACCACCACCAATTTGCGTGCCGGCCGCGCAGAGCGAAGGGCACGCCTCATTGCTGCGGCAGCAGAACAGCCGATCGAAGGGAGTATACAGCGCATGCCGATGGCAGACAGCTGCAGCCAGCGGACGATACGTGCCACCTCTCCACTACTCCTGCTACCCTGGACGGCAGCGCAGCTGGTGACGTAACACGTCATGTAAAGTATTAATATACGAATGTGGGTAGTACTTCTACATGCCCTTTTATAGCAGCCAAGAAAATCGGCTATTGCAGAACATTCTCTTGGCACCGGTCATCCTATGGAATAAATACAACAAATATTGTGGCATGCACTTCCAGCTGTTGGGACAGAGCTATTATGGAAGCAGTTGTATTAGCAAGTCACCTTGTAAATAGATATTTGTTAAATTCTGCGTGGAATCCTGATGTCTCCCTTGCCGAAAACAGAGGGACAAAGTTAATTCCACCTCATCCGTTGTTCAGTAGTGTGTGTGTGTGTGTTATCGTTCCGGAATCGTTCTGCTAACCGAAGTTTTAAAAAATAAGTACTACAGGACTTAACATCTGAGGTCATCAGTCCCCTAGACTTAGAACTACTTAAACCTAGCTAACCTAAGGACATCACACACATCCGTAACCAAGGCAGGATTCGAACCTGCGACCGCAGTAGGTGCTCGGTTCCGGACTGAAGCGCTAAGAACCGCTCGGCCACAGCGGCCGGCACGAAGTTTTAAAATCACATTCACAGCGCCTACTTGCTGCAGTTTTACCCCGAAAATGATAGGGTGTGCACTTGTCGAAATATCGGCGGTTGTCGACGTCACCCGGCGGCATTCTTGTGAGTTATCAGAATATTGCATAGACCGGAAGAAACGCCGGTCTCGTCCTTCTTTGACGATGTTGAGCACTCTCCTAACTTCGAAGATTCATGTTAATTTATGGCCTTGAAATAACTATTTATGAATTACATCTTAGATATGTCGTCGTTAACCTAGACGAATTCACTAAAGCTGCCCAGTAATTAACACGCATAGACATTTTTCATTCAACTACTAGCCTTCTGTGTTTGACAGTCATTTTGAAGAGTAGGCAAAAAAAACTGTTTTTGACAACTTTGTAATAAAATGTATGGTTGGTTGTTTTAAAAGAGGGGGGGAAGGTACCAAACTAAGAGGTCATCGGTCCCTATATAAATTGCATGTAAAGTATTACACATTATATTACTATTTTATAAACCGTTTTAGTACTATTTTTGGAATGAAACGTGTGTTACTACGAATCATAACGAAGGTTTCACATTTTAGGTAAGACTCAGAAGTAAATAATGCTCGCTAAGCGAGATCCCACGGTATACTCGTAATATATTTCTAAAGAAGTATATCTTTTTACGAATTTCACAGAGTTACTTAATGGATTTTGTTCGTTTAGTTACCGATCGATTCCTGATAACAGTTTCCAGGTTTTGCGTTTATTCACTGTTAGCACAGTGTATTTATTATAAAGCAATGTTACGGAAGCCCTAGTATTAAGACGTGCACTGGGCTGTTTGTTTCATTTGCTTTCATCCACTTTCACAAGAAGAAAACATTTCGTTTTAATTAATTGAGAAGATATTTGGTATATTTTATTACAAATTCTTGCGCTAGTTTCATAGAAGATAACTTTCAACTCTTTTAAAGGCACTATCAAAATAAAAACGATTCACTCCACGGCAATCACAATTAACAACACGAAAGAAGTGAGAAATGAACTATGAGACAACCAACGAAAATTTTGTGGGAACCCGGAACATGCTACAGACCTACGGAAACAGAAACAACATCAACACAGAGTGATTTAGTTACAATCTGAAGTGAGCTCAAGCGTCCTAGATTTGCTCGTACAAATGGCTGTACTTCGTGTCTTCTCTCACGGCTGCCATTCCGAGCCGTCTATTGTTTAGTTCAAAGCACGATTACTGAAATGCGTTTCAGTAATCGCGGTGTGAAGACTTGCACGTGAGCTGTGCGTGTGAGTGTGTGCGTGAGTGTGTTGTCGCGGCCATTTTGTATCACACTGCAACGTGAGGATCTTTTAAATGCGCTTTTACGAATTATTCTGATTACGTGTTATATTTTTAACACAGTAGACGATTGTCACGAAAGCTTAATTGCCGATACTGTGCAAGATATATCCCCACACGGGCGTTGTCACCCGGAAGTTAATGTGGTCCTTCCTCTCTCTCTCCGCAAACCTCTAAGAGGTGAACTCGTGAATACAGTCTGTACAAGACTTAGTGAACCTTGTCGCCCTAGTTCCGTTCCGCTGAAATCGGAAGGTCGTTGGGTATTTGAATCGTTCAACAGGTTTAAATTAAATTCGTGTTCATTACTAAAGACAAGTACCACACCAGAACATTAGCGACCTTACAATGTGCTTTCAAGAAACCTTGCCAATTCCCTGTGGCATTTCTACCATAGCGGATGCTCGTCACGAATCATATGTTATTGGCCAAGCTTCAGTTGTGGTTGCACAGTTTGAAGGAGGGGTGTCCAACCCACCGGCCTGCGGGCCGCGTACCAAAGCTTCATTACACTATAGCAACCAAACGAGTAATAATACAACATGGGAAAAATTTTCCTACTGGTTTGGTTAACTCTCTAACAAGATTATTTTTAAATTACACTGTAGGAAATATTGCAACCTGCCACAAGTTTTTTTGAAATCATTTTATTATACCAGTGCCAGTTTCGGATCCGAGCCCATGGTCATATGGTAACGTTGACTTCTTTTACATTTGCACCATCCTGAAAAGTCCTCCCATAATATGGAAAGAAGAGTTTTTCAGGACGACACAAATGTAAAAGAAGTCAACGTTACCATTTGACAATGGGATGAGGCCCGAAACTGGTACTGGTATAATAAAATGATTTCAAGAAAACTTGTGGCTGGTTGCAGTATTTCCTACGGTGTAATTTACGGAAACAGCTGTGGTGTTCTCCAACCAAAGCGGATAACATAATAAGATTATTTTTCGCCGGTGAATTCGGTGGTGAACTTGTTCAGTTACGTTCTACGATAACTACCCATTGGCAACACACAGACGAATACTGATCATGCATTTTTTCTTCGTGTCTTGTTTATAATGTATCAGCAATCAAAAAGGGTCTAATTGTTGCCAAACAGGAGTTATCGCGGAACGAAATTGACTGATTCTGCCCTCGAATTTAAACGCGAAAAATTTTATTTGAGAGGCAACGAAATATGTAGTTAGTAATTGTAAGACTGCTATGCTGTAATAGAACAGAATTAAAAATTTCATAGGTCTAGAAGTAGCGGTTTTCGAGAAAGGTATCATTTTAGCCAGAAAAACGGAATTTTTTAGTGTTGTATATTTGTATGATTTCTATGCCGTAATAAAACAGCATAAAAATGTCATAGCTGTTGGAGTATCAGATTTTGAGAAAGGAAATATTTCAATCAGAAAAACAGGATTTTTAGCTCTGTTTTCAAAACGGTAAATATTCCATTATTAGAGTTACAGGAATGAAATTTAACTGAAAACCAGTGATTCATGTAGAACAATGAATGAAATGCTGTTACCTTAGAGACATGTGTGAATTCAACGAAATTTAGGATTGTCCTTAAATTTTCTGCAAGCACTTTAACAGCCCGAATTTATTTTTCTTGGAGATAAAGAAGCGGAAGCTACAGGCAGAGGAAAGTAGTGTGATTATAATCAAGAAATTCCAAGAATTCTTTCTCTATTATTTCTACGCCATGAGTCCCTAAAGTTTCTCCATATGTTCTCCGAAATATTACTTAAATGCCATGAAACATAGACTTAAGGAAAAGTAAATGTGCACGAGGTTCAATGTCTTTCAAAAATGGTTCAAATGGCTCTGAGCACTATGGGACTCAACTGCTAAGGTCATTAGTCCCCTAGAACTTAGAACTAGTTAAACCTAACTAACCTAAGGACATTACACACATCCATGCCCGAGGCAGGATTCGAACCTGCGACCGTAGCGGTCTCGCGGTTCCAGACTGCAGCGCCTAGAACCGCACGGCCACTTCGGCCGTCGGTTCATTATCTTTTTCCCGGTTTTCAGTAACAGGACAATCTGTCCCATCTCTAGTATTTTCCTTCCGAATCTCTACAGAATACATCAGCAGCATTGTGAAAGGTCCACATTTGTCTACCAACTATCTCCAATTTTTTTCCATTCCATTGAACAGAAAAACTTCTGGTATAAACAAAGAAATTTTCGACCAAATGGTAGTTTTCCAACTGTGACGGTGTTGGAAAAAACCGCCCTTGTACCTACTCTTTAAATATAAAGACACCGATGCTGACGGACTACACTACAGGCCATTAAATTGCTACATCAAGAACAAATGCAGATGATAAACGGGTAATCATTGGACAAATATATTATACTAGAACTAACATGTGATTACATTTTCACGCAATTTGGGTGCATAGATCCTGAGAGATCAGTACCCAGAACAACCACCTCTGGCCGTCATAATGGCCTTGATACGCCTGGGCATTGCGTCAAACACAGCTTGGATGGCGTGTACAGGTACAGCTGCCCATGCACCTTCAACACGATACCACAGTTCATCAAGAGTAGTGACTGGTTTATTGTGACGAGACAGTTGCTCGGCCACCATTGGCCAGACGTTTTCAATTGGTGAGAGACCTGGAGAATGTGCTAGCCAGGGCAGCAGTCGAACATTTTCTGTATCCAGAAAGGCCCGTACAGGACCTGCAACATGCGGTCGTGCATTATCCTGCTGAAATGTAGGGTTTCGCAGGAATCGAATGAAGGGTAGAGCCAGGGTCGTAACACATCTGAAATGTAACGTCCACTGTTCAAAGTGCCTTCAATGCGAACAAGAGGTGACCGAGACGTGTAACCAATGGCACCCCATACCATCACGCCGGGTGATACGCCAGTATGGCGATGACGAATACACGCTTCCAATGTGCGTTCAACGCGATGTCGCCAAACACCGATGCGACCATCATGATGCTGTAAATAGAACCTGGATTCATCCGAAAACATGACGTTTTGCCATTCGTGCACAAAGGTTCGTCGTTGAGTACACCATCGCAGGCGCTCCTGTCTGATGCAGCATCAAGGGTAACCGCAGCCATGGTCTCCGAGCTGGTAGTCCATGCTGCTGCAAACGTCGTCGATCTGTTCATGCAGATGGTTGTTGTCTTGCAAACGTCCCCATCAGTTGACTCAGGGATAGAGACGTGGCTGCACGATCCGTTACAGCCATGCGCATAAGATGCCTGTCATCTCGACTGCTGTTGATATAAGGCCGTTGGGATCCACCACGGCGTTCCGTATTACCCTCCTGAACCCACCGTTTCGATATTCTGCTAACAGTCACTGGATCTCGACCAACGCGAGCAGCAATGTCGCGATACGATAAACCGCAATCGCGATAGGCTACAGTCCGACCTTTATCAACGTCGGAAACGTGATGGTACGCATTTCTCTTTACACGAGGCATCACAACAACGTTTCATCAGTCAACGCAGTTCAACTGCTGTTTGTGTACGAGAAATCAGTTGGAAACTTTCCTCACGTTAGCCGCGTGGGATTAGCCGAGCGGTCAAGGCGCTGCAGTCTTGGACTGTGCGGCTGATCCCGGCGGAGGTTCGAGTCCTCCCTCGGGCATGGGTGTGTGTGTTTGTCCTTAGTATAATTTACATTAAGTAGTGTGTAAGGTTAGGGACTGATGACCTTAGCAGTTAAGTCCCATAAGATTTCAAACACATTTGAACATTTTTTCCTCTTGTCAGCACGTTGTAGGTATCACCACTGGCGCCAACCTTGTGTGAATGCTCTGAAAAGTTAATCATTTGCATATCACAGCATCTTCTTCCTGACGGTTAAATTTGGCGTCTATAGCACGTCATCTTCGTGGTGTAGTAATTTTTATGGCCAGTAGTGTAACTTGCAGAGTATTACTTTCTGTGAGTGTCTCACTGTAGCTTTCTTTGCGTAGACGTCATGCAACAACATTAGGCAGAATACCTCAGTCGCACGGCTTCTGTCGCAGCACTGGTCACTGGTGCACTTCTGCGACGGCATCCGCACCAGGCGCGCGTCGCAACCCAAACGAGCAGGTGGCCCCTTCCGTCGCGAGGTTTCCTGTCGGTGGTGCAAACCGCTGTCGCACCTTGGACAAACCACCTCCAGTCTGTAAACAGTTCGCGTGCCGCCGTGGTTATGGATTACGTACATGGCGAAATTGTGCTATCTAAAACCGATGCCGTGGAAACTGTGGTGCATTACGTGCCATAGATGACAGGGCCGACCGACAGTTGCAAAGATGTGTACTGACGGATAGACCTGCTGCTCTTGTGAAACTGGTCGCGCAGATGAACCAAGGTGCTACCAGTGTCTTCTCGCCGAACGTTGAACGAACGTTGCTGCGTAAGGGCCTCCGCAGCAGGTGTGTGGTTCATATACCCATGATGACGTCTCTTCATCGACGACGAAGGCTGGAATTCGCAAGTCTGTACCGCAACTGGACGACCACTGAGCGCGACAAATGAATCACGTTTTATGCTCCATCTAACAGATGGTCGTTGGCGACTACGGCGTGAAACGTCTGAAAGTAAACACCCTGCATGCGTTATGGCCTGGGGAATGTTTTCGTGGTGTTCCCTGGACGATATCGTCGTTCAGGAATGCAAAGTGGATCAACACAAGTATGCATCTATTCCTGGGGACCACATTCACTCCCATGTTCAGTTTGTATTTCCTTCGGCACGAATACATCTACCGTGACGAAATGAACGTCACACAGGCCGCATTGTACGTGCGTAGTTCGGTGAGTACCAGGTTGAGTTTGCATTACTCCCCTGGACACCAATCTCCACGTGTTTAAACCAAATCGAGAAGCTGTGGGACCATCTCGATTGAGCTGTTCCGTCCATGGATCGTCAACCGAGAAATGTAGTGCAGCTGGCCACGGCGCTGGTGTCGGTATGGTTCCATATCCTTGTCGGTATGTTCCAGGACCTAAGTGACTCTTTTCCTTCACGTATCGCAGCGGTCCGCGCTGAAAAAGTGTTTATTGAGATTTTTGACAGTTGGCCACATTAATGTGAGTAGGCAGTGTATAAGGAAATTAATTTATTTCAATAGAAACAAATTGTTTGTTATTTCTACACAGTTGTGATAAAGAACCTTTTTAACAGTAGTTCTCGTCATTAAAAGTCGGTGGAAGTTAGAAATCTTCGTCTGGATTGCAATTCTACCAATGATTGCTATCTAACGTTACCGTAATTCGGTTATAAAAGGTTTAATTTGATGTCATATCCATTCCTACAAATACGAACCACATTTGAACATTATCCTCTCTGCAATGGGTTTTAACGAAATCTTTTTGCTTTCATGTGTAATTCATTTTCAATTCAGTTTCTTCATTCGACAGCCCATGTACTAGCATCCTATGGTATTGGATGATCGTCAGTTCCAGGAATTCTTCAGAAGTTTGGCTGCTGAGTAAGGTGATATCGTATATTTTACAGAATTAAGGTGGCTTAATCGAGGCCATATGTTAAAAAGATTATATAGCATAATTAATGAAATCAAATCGTTCACGATATCAAAAGCAAACTCTGTGCCAGAACTTGACTGTGTGGTAGATTTAGCATTGTTAGTCGATATGACTCCTCATTTAGGTGACTCAAACAGGCGTCTTCAAGGTAGAAAGCGACTTACAGGGTGTCCAGAAAAGGGCTACCTGATTTCAAAATTAAATATCTCGAAAACAAAGATCGATAGAAGAATGCAGTAAGCGGTATGTTTATTGTGAAAGCTGTAAGACGTTTATACAGCAGTTTGAAATAATAGTTACAAATGCTGCTAACAGAGGGCGCTGTACGCTGTACAGCTCATATCAGCATACATAAGTGAAATAATCGTATGAAATCAATCTTTGCTAACAATCACATCACAATGTTTTCAAAATGTTCACCATTGGCACTACAGAGGTGGCGCAAACGAAGAATGAAATTCGCCATCACATTTCATAGTGTCTGAACCGAAATGGATTCACATGCCACAGAGATCGCCGATTCAAGCTCGTCCAGCGTAGCGGGATGCTTCGGGTAGACCATGTCTATCTCTGTGCCACACAAAAAAAAGTCACAGGGAGTCAAATCCGGCGAATATGGAGGCCAATCCATGCCTGCACCAGTAAATTTGGGATATTCCAAAGCAAAGACTCGATTGCCGAAGTATTCCTCAAGAAAGCGAAACACTTGTTCGGTCCGATGTGGTCGGGCTTCATCTTGCATAAACCATTCAGTACCTGGTCGATCCTCTAACGCTTGCTGTGTGGCGACAAATTGTTCCAAAATTGCAACGTAACGTGCACCAGTAACCGTTTCTCGAATGAAAAAAGGGCCAATAATGTCTCTGCTGCATACTGCAGCCCACACAGTAACTTTAAGAGAATACAGGGGTTTCTCTTCACACCAATATGGCTTTTCGGAACCCCAAAATCGCCAGTTCTGCTTATTCACGTATCCATTCATGTGGAAGTGTGCTTCATCTGTAAACCAGATGCAGCCAACATCATATCCTTCACTATCAATCATTGAGAGCATCTGATTAGCAAAGGCAACCCTTTGTTGCACAGCTCGTACGGGTATGGCCTGGTGCATTTCAATTTTGAATGGAAACATGTGTAGGGTCTTTCTCAGAATTTTCTGCGTGCTGGATCGCTTCAAACCAGTCTCAGATGCAATTCTACGGACGGATGACATTGGATTTCGCTGATTAATTCCAGAAACTGTGGCGATATTTTCAGGCGTAACTGCGGTTTGCTTGCGGCCAACATGCCCTACTAGATCATCAGTTACGCTGCCTGTTCGTTGAAATTTTGCGAAGAGCGTACGAATGGTTTTCGCATCGGGTCCTTTTGGAACATTAAATCGCGCTAGAAAACTTCGCCTTGTTGCCGTAGGACTCTCTTCTAACGTGTGGTACTCTAGCACCAGAAAAACGCGTTGTTCAATGGAATACATGGTTTTAATCTCTTCCTTCGGTACGCTAACCTCCTTTCACGTTTAAATAGTGGAACTGATCGCTCTGGGCTTCGGATCACTATTTATACTAGGCATTACGTATGGCGATTACAGCGCCATCTGTTAGCAGCTTTTGTAACTATTATTTCAGACTGCTGTATAAATTTCTTACAGCTTTCACAATAAACACACCGTTTACTGCATTCCTCTATCGATCTTTGTTTTCGAGATATTTAATTTTGAATCAGGGAGTCCTTTTCTGGACACCCTGTATCAGTATAATGTTTGAAACAATAAATGCGTTATAAGTGTAACTGAAATTATGGAAAGCACAAGTAAATGCAAACAATATCTTTCATTTCAACATGTTGGTCAAACGTAATCCTAAAGCTCGAATGGAAGACGCAGCCACATTTAGAAATTTAATGCTAGAATTTGAAAATCGGCTTCAGGGTCTTCAAAAAAAAAAAAAAAAAATTTCTGTTTATGCGAGACTAACAATATAGATACGTTGGCTGATTATTTTCAGATGGAATGCATAGCGCTGCAGTCTGACATGCAACTAAAAGAAAAATCTGATCGTGTATCGTTGTTGGAGTTTTACAAATCATACCTCCCCAGTGATAAATACCCCTTGGTGTACAGTCATGATTGTGTTATATGTGGCATCTTTGTTTGGTAGCACGTACGTTTGTGAAAAGTTTTTTCAAAAGTAAAGCACACAAAGATCAAGACTAGAGTCAAAATTTCAGAGGAACACCTTGAGAACACCCTGAGAGTGGCAATCACTAAGATAGAACCTAATATTCCTACATTAATTTTTCCAATTACAAAGTCACCTGTCACATTAACTCTATAATTTGTAATTACTGATACATAAAATTACTAATGAAACGACATATATAAAATGTCAAATTAATTCCATCTTGGTTTTTTAGAATAACTCTAAATTACTTAAATGTGTTAACTATATATTTCCGATCGCTGCCCCCTTCCCTCTTTTTTGTGCTCAGTGTTCACTGTTAACGTTAAGTATATTATGTGCGGCTCAAAAATACTCGTCTTCTTCCAATGTGGCCCATATAAACAAAAAGGTTGGACATCTCTGATCCAATGAGTAGTGCACGCTGGAAGTTGCTACCTCTTCAGACCGACTCACTCGCGCTACTACGATGCCCCGAACTGGGCTTTGGGACCTCCGTGGGGTTCGCGACCCACAGGTTGAGAAACCACTGATGTAAATAGTAACAAGGACGTAATAGTAATGAAAGGAAATTGACACAGTCTAGGAGATGTTTGGAAACTGTCAAAAGCTGCTCATTTAGCAGCAGCAATAGTAGTAGGAAGCCATTATATCTTTTTTTTAATTTAGTCCGTAAATTTTATTCTGATAAGAAGTGGCAGCCCATTCTTCTTCAAGATCAGAGAAGGTAGTGATGTTGGACAGTGGGGTCAGGAGCGAAGCCAGCATTCTAAAGCATCCCAAAAGTCTTTCATTGTCTTCAGATTACTCTGATCGGCCCACGCATGTTATTGTCTACAAACCATTGCCCCCACAGATGCTGCTTTATGACAGGGCTCATTGTCATGCTGAAACAATCATATTCTCTGAACTGTTCCTCTACTGTACGCAGTGCACAGTTCTGTAAAACGTGGTCATATCTTTCCGCATTTCGCACTTCCGTCAGTGTAATAATGGAACTACTCCATAACTACGTAAAAAATTCCCATACCGTAACACCACCTTTTCCATACTTTACTGCTGGCTTTACACATGATGGCAGGTAACGCTCTCCAGGCATTCGCCCGTCCATCAGATTGCCACAGGCTATAGCGCTATTCATCTCTCCAGACCACTCGTTTCCAGTCATCCACTGTCCAGTGACGTTGCTCTTGACACCACCTCAAGCCTTGCTTATCACTGACTGCAGATGTGAGGTTGATGAGGAGCTGCTCCATCATTCAACCCCGTTATTTTTAACGCCCAGTGCACAGTCGTTGTTCTAGCTAGACTGCTGGAAACTAACACTTTGCCACTCGCGGGCGACTCTTTCCGCTGATGAAATACGAATTTTTACAACTTCCTTCTCAATTCTCGACGGTCCCTGTCCATTGCTACATGAGGTTTGGTTTAGGTGTGGTTGTTCCTTCATGTTTCCATTTGACAGACGTATCACCAACAGGCGACTTCGGCAGTTTTAGGACAGAAGTGTTCCTTACGGATCTGTTACTCAGGTGAAATCCTAGTGCTACTGGTTCAATCTGCACAAAATTTCTCTGGAGGCTTAATCACGTGCTCCTCATGCATTTTTCTACACATCCTGCGCTTGTGGATTCATTCGGCTATTCTTTTCAGGCGTACAAGGGCAATTAAAAGCTATTAATTTCATTCTTTTCTATGCAGTCTGCTTCAGTGCTCAGAGCGAAAATAATATTTTTGCAGTTCGATTATCCAAACAAATGTCTCTTCGAACCAAATTGGGCGGAATTTAACTGTTTTATTAACCTTTAGAAAGATATCAGAACGCCAAATTCAATATCTCGAAAATGTTACCCTTATTTAAATTGATGATAAGCTGAAATTATTTTCGTTGATTATATGTTCCCTCTCTCTCTCTCCACATTATCTATGCAAGTATCAGAAATGTCACCAATCGCGTTATAATTTAACGTTTACAAAGTAGATTAGTGTTAAATCTGTGACTACAGAGATAATTATTGCAAGATGGTAACGCCGATTATCTATTTCTTTCTCGTGTATTAGCTGTTTATGTCGGTGGGTGGAAAAATTACTGCTAGCAAGGAAAACAGTCACTCTTGGAGTATTATGAGCCGTAAAAAATTAGATCGAAACATGATAATAGGAGATATTATAAAATAGTAATCAAAAGATTTAGAGGCCTGAGATCAAGTGCAGTGCAGACATTTAATGCCAATGTCGAAGGGCCAACTTGGCAAGACGTCTACATTACAGACCACTTGAAAGACATATATATTATTTAACAAAGAAATTCGCCAAACAGCCGTTCAAATTAAGAAGTTTTTTTTCGCTATTACTTTCGGCAATTCTATATGCCATCTTCAGGCTCCATATGCACCTCTCAAATATCATAGATATTGGCATACTGGGGCCATCTGTCTCCGAATGTAGTGAATTTTCAAGTGCTTCGTTCAAAGACTTGACTGCAACGAAGAGAACAGAAAGGTCTCAGAACAAAATTAAAACCACATACTCAGTTGCAAAAGAGGTGTCAGAGCAGAATTTGGGTGCTTTGTTGGCGAATGAAATTGTCAGGAATCCACCAGAGTTGTGCCAAATATTTAAAACCACTTCTTATCAATAGGGGAAAAGTTATATCAACATTTTATTGGTACAGCTAAATATGTGGAAATCTTAGAAGAGACTACTATACAACACCAGTTACAGGAAACAAGCAAAGATGAAACGGAGTCAAGCACTACATCATTAAAGGGCAATGACTTCCATGGGTATGATGAAATTCCAAGTAGGATTGTAATCAGTACACCATAAATTAGTTCTGTAATCAGTTAACTTTGCACTGTATCTTTCAGGTGTGGTCAATTTCCTGACAGATTAAAATACTCGATACTGAAACCACTTTATGAAAAGAGTGACAGAGTTAACGTAGACCATCATCGGCCATTTTCTTTGCTCCTAGTGTTTTCAAAAGTATTTGATAAAGTTATGTATAGGAGAGCAGTGGCACGTTTCAGTACACATAATTTGCTGTCAGACTCTCAATTTGGCTTCGAAAGGGAGTATCCACAGAAAATTCTACATATTATATTGCTTGTGAGGCACTAGCAGGGCTAAATAATAGATTGCGGACTGCAGGTATTTTATTTAATAAAAACATTTGCTGTTGTGGACAATACAACATTTTTGCATGAGTTGGAACATTATGCGATTAGGCAAAAAGTTCACCATGATTCGCCTCATACCCGAAGGTTAAGAAGATAGAGGTTGTCCTCCAGAGTCAACAAACAGGGAAGAGGTTATAATCTGATTGCTGTTATGTAAGGTGTTCTATCTGGGGTCCATTGCTTTTCTTGATTTGTATCAACGACCTGCCACTTACCGTGAAATATGGCACGAAAACTGTCCGCTTTGCTGATGACAGAATTGATATTGTGCAAGAAGTTGG
Source organism: Schistocerca serialis cubense (assembly GCF_023864345.2). Lineage (NCBI taxonomy): Eukaryota > Metazoa > Arthropoda > Insecta > Orthoptera > Acrididae > Schistocerca > Schistocerca serialis. The sequence goes on along the minus strand of NC_064640.1, from coordinate 463,669,716 downwards.
AAAGTAATATAAATGATGTGTCTAATAGGACAATCAGTAACATTACGGTGGCAGAAGAATAAAAGAGATGGGGAAAGACTGTCAGAGCGACCGAAACTGAACTAACAACTTAATGTGACGAATTCAGTCAGTATCCAGTGCAAGATGCGTCCTCCTCGTTCATTCATTCTCTCCGTCCTCTGCGTTAACCTTGTTCACATTTGTACTATGACTGCAGGACATGTGCAGATCCTATGTGTATTCTACTGCATCAAGGTTGAACAGTGAGATACTGTGTTGATTCACCAAACTGATATTTGTGAAGATGTCGTTGTACCACTGCAGATGTAGCACTCAATTGGTTCAAATGTCTCTGAGCACAATGCGACTTAACTTCGGAGGTCATCAGTCGCCTAGAACTTAGAACTAATTAAACCTAACTAACCTAAGGACATCACACACATCCATGCCCGAGGCAGGATTCGAACCTGCGACCGTAGCGGTCGCTCGGCTCCAGACCGTAGCGCCTAGAACCGCACGGCCACTCCGGCCGGCGCAGATGTAGCAATCAGGTCCACAATCCGTTGTTCTCAAGATTAGGTTGCAATGGATTAGTGAGATGGCCAAGGCTCTGAGTTCTACGAAATAATCTATCAAGTTCCATTTTTGAGATGCCAGACTTTATGTAACTTATATAATCACGATGTAGACAAAGCATCAAATGGCAAGCAATGTATTTTACGAACGGGCTCCTACAAAGTCGCAAGTACCACAGGCCATATTGCGAGGGACATTCAGTAAGTAATGCAACACATTTTTTTTCTGAAAGCGGGTTGGTTTTATTCAGGATTCCAATACACCACATAATTTGCCACTCTTATGGCTAAAAAAAAGCATTTTTTAACATAATCGCCGTTCAATGCGACGGCTTTACGCCACCGTACTGGCAGGGCCCGCACGCCCGCATGGCGCCACTCCACTGGTCGACGTCGGAGCCAGCGTCTTGCTGCATCACCAACCTACCCATCATCCACGTGTTGCTTCCCGCAGAGTACATCCTTCATTGGGGAAAACAGATGGAAGTTGGAAGCTGTGAGATTCGAGCTGTAAGGCGAATGAGAAACAGTAGTCCAATGAAGTTTTGCGAGCTCCTCCACACGGGTGCGCAGACTTGTCTGAGGCCTTGCATTGTAATGAAGAAGTTTGCTTGCATTTTTGTGGCGACGAACACGATGAAGTCGTTTCTTCAGTTGCCTGAGGGTATAACAATACGTGTTGCTCGTTGCACCATGAGAGGGGACATGAAACAGAATAGCCCCTTCAGAGTCTCAGAAGACCGTCGCCATCACTTTACTGGCTAAGCGTGCGGCTTTGATCTTCTTCTTTGTAAGAATGTGGTGTGGCACCACTCCATAGACTGTCATTTTGTTTCCGGTTCGAAGTAATGAACGCATGTTCCATCACCTGTCACAATGTTGGACAAGAAACTGTTAAGATTAGCTTCGTAACACGCGAGCAATTCCGCGCAGATGGTCTTTCGTTGCTCTTTATCTTCTGTTAGGCGGCGAGGAACCCAACTGGCACACAGCTTTGAGTACCCCAAATGGTGGACGAGTGTGTTAACACTACCAACAGGGAAGTCCAGTTGTGCACCGAGGCGTTTGACTGTGATCCGTCGATCACTTCGAATGAGAGTGCCCGCTCTTTCCATCATTGGCGGACTCACAGCTATGCGCGGCCGGCTCTTACGGAGTAGATAGGGAGGTTTTGAGGGACCTTGTTGTGATGATGACAGACGCCTCGTCGAACGACACATCGAGTTTTTTTTTAATTTTTTTTTTATTGTCAGATCTCCATAGACATTCTGCAGGCGCCTATGAATATCTGCGATGTTCTGGTTTTCCAGCAAAGGAGAATCAATGACAGTTCTCGCGTGGAATGCACCTCCGTTACAGATACTGATTTGAAGCCTACGTGTAGCGCCGCCAACCATCGGAATTTCATGAAAGTACAGGGGCTGAAGCGGGAAAGTTCTACGATCCCCCGGGCGCGATGGTCTAGCGGTTCTAGGCGCGCAGTCCGGATCCGCGCGACTGCTACGGTCGCTGGTTCGAATCTTGCCTCGGGCATGGATGTGTGTGATTTCCTTAGGTTAGTTAGGTTTAAGTCGTTCTAAGTTCTAGGGAACTGATGACCTCAGATGTTATATCCCATAGTGCTCAGAGCCATTTCTTTCTACGATGCCCCATAACGGATTCCGAATTTTTTCAACCAAATAAACTGGCCGAGAAAAGTAAAAATATGTGTTGCATTACTTATTGAACGCTCTTCATCGAAACGCCAATAAACCTCGAACATCAAGTGCATTGGAGAGATTACATTCCAAACTAAGTTGCGCTTTTATTCCTCCCTTCTCTGCTTTACACGTAGAGTCGTTCTTTTTTAATATCATTTTATGCGGTGCGCAGCTCGGAATTTAATTGCGGGTTTTGTTACGTGAACTGTGTCTCTTCGTCTGAATATCGTTATTCTGATGTTAGCAAAGATGGTTATAAAATGACGTCTTAAATGAGTGGACGATAGGTTACTATTGAGAGTTTAACTGATATGATTGATAATTAAATTGAAATTATACTTTATAAGATATTGATAAATGAACTTTAGATATATGGTTCGCTTACTCGTGAGATGACAGCCAATCACATTATCCTCCTAAAACTGGCGCAACTTCTCGCGGAACTGGAGTTCACTTCACCCACTGTTGTCCGCCTCTCACTCCACTTCGGACGTCGTACCTCAGATAATGTCATCTCAAGCAATCTATGAAGCGAAGTTTCGGATGTAATCTTATCACTCCAAAGCCGGCACGTGGCTTTCGAGGAATAAATTAACGCTTAACTGTAACAAAACGCATTCTTGGGAGATCAGGTTCGAGATCATTTGTAGAAACTGAATGCTGCTATATTCATTATAGAAACACGAAGACTTGTTTACTCTCCTTCCCTTCGTTGTCTTATATCTTATAGTGTCATATTTTGGGGCAACTCTGTGCAATTCATCAAGAATATTCCTAGCCCAGAATCGTGTGGTCAGGCTGTCATGCGGTATCCGGTCGCGAGATTCGTTTAGGCCATTCTTTAAGGGCCTCGAAATTCTAACTATACCAACCCTGCACATATATTCCATCTTTGGATTTGTAGCTGGCAATATTGACACAGTCAGAAGACACTACAGTTTTAATTTGGTGAATACTAGACGAATAAACGTTGTACACATCGATGACCCTTCCTGAAGCATTGTACATACCCTGGTCAGCGAGAAAATTATAACTACCTACCTAATACCGAGTATATTCTACTTTGGCACGGGTAACAGGGCAATACGTTGTGGCATGGAAACAATTAGGCTTTGGTAGGTGGCTGAAGAGAGGTGGTACCACATCTGCCCACACAAGTCACCTAATTCCGTAAATTCTGGGGAGGGAGGCGATGAACTTATGACCCCACGTTCAATCACATCCCAGATGTGTTCGATCGGGTTCGTATCCAGCGAGCTGGGGGGCCAGCACATCAATTGGTACTCGCTACTGTGTTCCTCAAAAAACTCCGTCACACTCCTGGCCTTATGACGTAGCGCATTGTGTTGCCGAAAAATGCCACTGCCGTCGGGAAACATGCTCATCTTGAAGCGGAGTACGTGGCCTGCAACCAGTGTACAATACTCCTTGCCCGTCATCGTGCCTTGCACGAATTCCACTGGACCCATGGATGCCCATGTGAGTATTTTACAGAGCATAATACAGCCGCTGCCAAACTATCTCCGTCCTGCGGTACAGGTGACAAGGAGCTGTTCCCCTGCAAGACAATGGATTCGCACCCTCCCATCGGCATGATGAAGAAGGTATCGGGATTTATCAGACTATCATGCAGCGCTCTGCCACTGTGCCAACGTCGAGTGCCGATGATCACGTGCCCATTTCAGTCGGAGTTGCCAATGTTGTGGTGTTAGTTTTGGCACATTCATGGGTTGCCATCTCCGGATGCCCATCGCTACTAGCGTTAGGTGCACTGTGTGTTCACACACACTTGTATTCTGCCCAGCATTAAAGTTTGTTGTCAGTTCCACTACAATTTTCCGTCTGTCTTGTTTTACCAGTCTGCCCATCCTACGACATCCGATATCTGTAATGAGGTGTGGCCACCCAACCTCACGACGTCTAGACATGATTTCATCTTGGTTTCGGCAAGTGTTGGAGACACTCACAATAGCATTCCTTGAACACCCGACAAGTCGCGCAGGTTCCGAAATGCTTGTGCCGAGCCTCCGACCGAGCCAGGTGACGCAGTGGTTAGCACACTGGACTCGCATTTGGCAGGGTGACAGTTCAAACCCGTGTCCGGTCATCCTGATTTAGATTTTCCGTGATTTCCCTAAATCGCTTCAGGCAAATGCTGGGATGATTCTTTTGAAAGGGCATGGTCGACTCCTTTCCTCATCCTTCCTTAATCCGATGCGACCGATAACACACTGTTTGGTCCCCTCCTCCGAATCAACAAACCGAGTGTGGGCCATCACAATTTGCTCTCGGTCAAACTTAGATAGATCGTGCTCTTTCCCCATTCTGCACACGGACAGCACGCTCATTGATACTACATGCACCGTGCGTGTGTCTGACTAGCAGTCATTCCTCGCAAGCTGACGCTCCTATCGCCTGGACGCGTACACATCAGTAGTAGGTCGGTGGTCATAACGTTCTGACTAACGGGTGTAAATGTGTGTACTAAACAGCAGGTTTCATTTTCAATAGGCTTCCAGGAGTATCGAAAGAAATACGAAGTATAGAAATCGAAGTTGAAACGTTCCCTTACGGCACACTTCTGTTCTGTACAGGAGTTACTCGCAGCAGCTGAGAAGCTTTCTGTGGAAATTGTTTTTCATTCTTATGCTATCTACATTTTCGTGTTTTATTATTTCTTTAAGTTTTTATTTATATTATTTATAAATTATTATTTATCAGTATTCAAAAATGGTTCAAATGGCTCTGAGCACTATGGGACTCAACTGCTGAGGTCATAAGTCCCCTAGAACTTAGAACTACTTAAACCTAACTAACCTAAGGACAACACACACATCCATGCCCGAGGCACGATTCGAACCTGCGACCGTAGTGGTCGCGCGGTTTCAGACTGTAGCGCCAGAACCGCTCGGCCACCAGCGGCCGGCTATCAGCATTCAATAAACTATGTACAGACTCATTTCATGATCAAGTAGTTTTGACTCACACGTTCCTAGGGATCCTGGTAAATAAATAAGTAAAACAGTACACCGGAAAAGTACATGTTATGAAAACTTATTATTATTAGGAATCTCCTTGTCACTGATGTTAGACAGTTATAATCCATAGGTCAAAATGAAACCAAAAGTTCTCAGAAAAGATAGGGTGCCAGGAAGTTTTGTGATAAGCTTTCAACCGAACTGTAAGAGAGAAGGCAGTAAGTACGCATAAGCAGTTCCATTAAAGATTGGTGTTGTGCTGAAGTGACAGCGTTAATGTCGCCACGACGAATGGAACATTTCGGCTTGCTACGTGGCTAAGCAGATTCAGAAGGATGTGGATTGCAGTAGGTACTGGGAGATGAAGAAGCTTGCACAGGATAGAGTAGCATGGAGAGCTGCATCAAACCAGTCTCAGGACTGAAGACCACAACAACAACAACAACAACGTGGCTAGAATGTCGCTAGACTTTGTATAGGCTGTCGGCATGAAAGGCCAACAGAAGATGAGGAAATACGCTGGATGAACTGCAGTAAATCACTCGCCAATTTGATGGCGGACAGTAACATCTGATAATCAGTTATACGTTTCAGATCCACCAACTCACGGTAGGATACAGATGCTAAGTTCCAATTTGTACCTTTGGTTACCACGTCTACAGGGGCATAGAGATTACAATAGTTTTAGAAACACCGCTATCAGGCGATGAAAGGTCGAAGAGAAACACAGTTGGAGCATTGAGCCGCTACGCACGTTGGTAAAAGCTAATGTCAGGGTCGAGAACATGGGAAACCACATAAGTCGATGTATGCCACTTAACGATGTGGCACCTTTAAGTCAGGCGGTGAATGATTACGTGATATGAAGAGGGGCACCTGACAATTCGTCCATCTCTTACCACCGAAAGATGAAGGAACCTACCGCCTGAGCACGTGCAGACGATTCTTCGCGTTCGGCATCCTGATGTTTATCCGTACTTTGACAAGATGACGCATAACTCCATCTCCTCGATGCGGTACTTGACTGTGTCTCAAGCTGCTACACTTGTTACCCCTAGAAAAATCCGGTTCTCCACATATCTGTTAGTAAACTGGCTGCAACGGAAGCGCTGATTGATGAACAACTATTTATGCTTTCTGTCTTACTTTATTCACAATTTCATTTGCTTCTTTGTACTAGCTGCACTTCCTTTTTTGTTTTACTAGCATTTCGCCCACACACTGAGTTTTTGGTTCATGACTGGCTCTGCCCTCCATCGCTCTGTTTCTCATTGGTGCTTATGCCATTCATATGAACTTGTACGTTGAGGGTGGGTAGGGATGGAATTTGGACTACTTTACACTTGAACTGATAGTAAACAATTCCTGGTATGGGGTGGGGGTAAGGAGTTAAATTCAGCTCCCTGGGACTGGCCGTGTAGAAGAACTCGCCATTTCTACATCACGTGGAAGCATCTAAAACAGAGGTTAGTGACGTAGGCCTGTTTGTTGCTACATGGATGTGTAGAACAACAGAAGCACCTCGCCCGTGCTAGGTGCTGTGTCTGCAGTTCAACGACTGTGAGTCACAGAGACGGCTGTTATTGTCCTGGACTAGAACTTTGGTTGCAGCTCTTGTCGTTACACTGCCGTCATGTTCTTCTGCAGTCCAGCATTGAGCCACTGTCACATTTGAAAGCCCCAAAAATCTGGATACTGTACGATTTCACCAGCAGGTCACTATGACTCACTATGAGGTCCCTTTTAAACTGTGATGTGCTGATAATGTTCTCTCATACGAGTGTAAGGCATCTCCGTGTCCTTCACAGATACCACTCAACACTGACGCTATTCCTGCCCCTTATGTATCCCACATAATCTGCATACCTGCCAATGTTGTGGACGTCTATGAAGTTGCACTGATATTCCACCATGGCTTCTGGGTGCTTCATTTATACATCTGCATCTACATAGCTACTCTGCAAAGTGCCTGGCAGAAATTTCATCGAACCACCTTCACATTCATTCTCTGTTATTCCAATCTCGAACAGTGCGCGGAAACGAAACACATACATGTTTCAGTGCGTACTCTGATTTCCCTTATACTCACCATACTCAACATGATTTCCCGAGGTAGTGTTACAAGGCCTTCTGTTGTTCCTTATCTATACAAACGATTTAGGACTCGTTTTGAGCAGTCGTCTTAGGTTACCTGCAGATGATGCTGTCGTTTATCGTCCAGTACAGTCATCAGAAGATCAAAACCAATTCAAGACGACATATATAAAAATCTGTATAGTGCGAAAATTTCAACTGACCCTAAATAATGAAAAGTGTCAGGTCATCCATATGAGTTCGAAAAGGAATCCGCTTAACTTTGATTACAAGATATGTCAATGAAATCTAAAAGCCGTAAATTCAACTAAATACCTAGGAATTACAATTACGAACAAATTGGAAAGAACACAAAGAAGATGTTGTGAGGAAGGCTATTTTCCAGTCTTTGGGTACGGATGGAGCTATTGCATCAGCATACTTCGAAAGGGACGTAATTGATATTGATTCTGCACCGTAGCACTTGCATTTATCTTATGATTTAAGTTGCTTCACTGCTCCGAAAATATCTGCTACTAAGTTACTCATATTGGCAGCTGTTCTTGGTTCGAATTCTAGAGGATTTACTCTGTCTTCTTTGGTGAAGGAATGTCGGACTTACTTACTTTACTTTTTCGTGTCCGGAGATTTCAGCCCAATGTCGGGCCAAGCCCAATGTTTCTCTCTTCTCAAGCCATAGTTCGTCAAGGGTACACCTTGTGGGGCAGATGGAACACTGTAGAAGGTGTTCCATATCCTGAACTTCACCACAGTCGCATTTTCTGTCTCCTTCGTTGTTGAAGTCCCATTTGACTAGGTTGGCTTTAACTGGTGCTACTTCTGTTCTGATGCGGTTTAGTGTTCCCCAAATCTTCCAGCTTGATGTACTGCCGCTGGGTATTTCTCGTGAGGCAGGGTAGTCCTTCGGAGGCTCGTTCAATTCACTAGTGAGAAATCTCTTGCGGGATTTAAGTCTGCTACGTCCACATGAAGAGCTATGCAGCGGGTGGAGCTCGTCGAAAATCTGTTTAAATTTTTCTTTATGTTCGTGCGCAATTCTTCGGGATTCAGGAGATGAGAATCCAGCTGCTTTGTATATTTTACCAAGTGGAGTGGGTTTAATGCATCCTGTTGTTAGCCTGCATGTTTCATTAAGGACTGTAGTGACTTTTTTGGCATGTGTGGATCGAGACCATACAGGGCATGCATATTCTGCCGTGGAGAAGCAAAGGGCTTGAGCAGTTGTTCGTAATACAGACCGACTAGCTCCCCATTTACTATTCTTCTGTTATCTTAAAATATTGTTCCTGGCAGCAACGTTTTGGCAGGTTTTTTCACAGTGATATCTGTACGTCAGTGATCTATCCAGCACGACAAGAAGGTATGTTGGTTTGTCCGTATGATCCAGTTTGTTGCCATTCCAGGTGACGTTCAGCTTCCTGTTTGCCTGTTTTGTGCGGAGGTGGAAAGCGCTAACGTGTGTCTTACATGGATTTGGTTTGAGGGAGTTCTCTTTTTAGTATTCATACATTACGTGTAGCGAGGTTTCTAATTTCCCTTCTACTTCTTCGAAGCTAATTCCTTGCGCTGTAATGGCCAGATCATCGGCATACAAGAAATGGGTAGTGCGTTCCGGTGTTGGTTGATCATTGGTGTATAGGTTAAATAGTAGGGGGGCCAGCACACTGCCCTGGGCGAGACCGTTCTTTTGTCGACGCCATCGGCTTTTTTTTTCGTCCAGCGTTACATACAACTGTAGCAGAGATTCAATTATTTTTGTGAACTGATGATCCTTAAATGTACAGTACAATTTTTCCATGAGCTTTCTGTAGTTGACGGTGTCGTATGCAGAACTTAAGTCCACCAATGCTAAACCTGTTATTTGTTTGTTTTCAAACCCTTCGTCTATGTGTTCTGTGATTGCTACGATTTGACTGGTGCATGATTTCCCTGGTCTGAATCCAGCCTGTTGGGGAATGAGCTTTTGGTCTGCGATATTTGCTATGCGGTTTAGGATAATTCGTTCGTACAGTTTGTACAGATGGCACAGGAGTGCTATTGGGCGGTAGTTCTTCGGTTGACCTGCGTCTTTCCCAGGTTTCAGTAGCGCCACTACCTTTCATTTCCTCCACATCTTTGGGATCTTACACGTTTTTAAGCAATGATTAAAGAGCTGCAGGATCCATTGCTTGGCACTAGGTCCGAGCTGTTTGATCTGTTCCACGCATATATCGTCGACTCCCGCTGATTTCCCGTCTTTCATTGAGTTCATTCCATGATTAAGATCTTTCATGGTAAATGGTATTTCGAACATGCTTGACTCTTGACTCTGAATTCTGCTGATTTTTATTTTCTGACATTTCTTGTTGGGTTTTCCATTTAGTAGAAGCTGATGGGCAATTTGATTGGGTGTTACTGAAGAGTATTGTTTAGCTGTCCCAAAGTCACAATTAAGTTTTTTTATTAAGTTCCAAGCGACTTTGCTGCTGTGGGTCATATCCATTCTTTCCAGAGTTTCGACCCATTTCCTTTGTCTTGATTCACTAATCATTTCCATTAGTGTTTCTCCACATTGGACTACTTCTTCACTAAAGGGGTCCTGTTCGTAAAGCATTTCGTACCCCCTCAGGATGTTCTTTGATTCGTCAGAGAGACCTGGGATGAAATGCTCTCTGCAGCCTCGGGGTATGTGTCTTCGAGAAATCTTTTGGAGGGTCTCTACGAAAGTTTGATAATTTTCTGGAATTGGTTATAGATTTTTTTATTTCTGCATCCAGTTCCACAGCATATTCTGTCTATTTAGCTTTTTTAAAGTTGAAGCGTCTGCGGAATGGTATTTTCGTTGTTCTCAAAGCAGCGTATATTTGGATTCCGATAGGTCGGTGTTGTGTTTTAGGAAGAGGTGCGCATGCAGTTTTTAAGCATCGGTCTTCCACGTTTGCGCTTACAAAACCAATATCAGGGTTGTATTCGCGCTTCCAGATTTTGCTGCTGAACGAGCATGGTAGCTTGGGATCGTGGATCAGGGATAAGTTATTTACTTCCGCCCATTGCTCTAATTTACGTCCGTTGTCGTCTGTATATTTGTAGCCCTATGATGTGCTGTGGCACTTGAAGTCTCCTAAGATGAACTGTGTTTTCTGGTTGTTGAAGTTTGGCGGCAAAGTCAAGTTCAACTTCTCTCTGGGCGGCTTGTATACTGACGTTACGTTGAAGGTTCTACACTCGACAGTCAGTAATTCTATGTTATTGTATGTAGTTCTGTTAGATGATATTATCGCCATATCACGTTTTGTGAAGACAGCGCTGCCATATTTAGGATGTGGATTTTCTATGGCTAATTTCATTCCTTCTATTTCTGGTCTTATTGCCCCTTCTTTCTTGTGTGTTTCTTGTATACACAGTATGTCCCATTTGTGCGTGCGGCAAAGTTGTGATATGATTTGTTGTTTGTTTTTGGTGATACCCTCTACGTTTAGGCTTGCAATCGTCAGAGTTGGCTCTCAGAAGGGCCCACTCTTTTTGCTTTTCCGGTGTTGGAGGGATTGGCCGTTGTCTTTTATTGCAACGTTGTCCCCCGGAATGTCGGAAGGCTGTGTTTGCTAACTCTATTTTTGCAGCACTTTCATCGATAGTGTTTCCATTGCTATCGTACAGAGAATACATTGACTGTGTCTTGGCGCTAGCATACTTTATATTTGACCACAATCTCTTTGAATTTTCTGCAAGGTTTTCATACGAAGTCTCGTTGTGGAAACTATTATAAGCTTCTCACATTAAAGTCTGCGCTAAATTTCGAGCTTCTGTAAAAGATCGCCAATCTTGGGGTTTTTGCATTCATTTGAACTTGGCGTGCTGTTTTCGTTGTTTCTGTAAGTGTCCAGAATTGTTTCGTGTACCATAGAGAACAGCTCCGTCGTTTGTTAATTTATTTAGTATAAATCTTTCAACTGCTGTTTCGACTATTTCTTCGAATTCAAGACACATCTAGTATACAATTACATTGTTAATTTGGTAGGAGTGTAGATCTCTCTGACTAAAACGTCAAGCTAATATTACTTTCTTTTTTGATTAAATGCATTTTTCGTTTATTCTTTGATAATTTGTGAGTTACGGTATTCAGTCTCGCTACTACAACGCTGTGTTCACTAATCCCTGTATGCGTTTTGATGCTCGTTATTAGCTCAGGATTATTTGTTGCTAAGATGTCAAGTGTGTTTCCACGACCGTTTACTTCGCTAGTGGGCTCAGGAATTAATTGCTCGAAATACGTTTCTGAGAATGCGTTTACTGCAAATTTCGGATGATATTTTATGCGTACTTCCGGACTTAAACACGTACTTTTGTCAACGTGTCAACGGTAAACTGAAGTCACCGTCAACTTTAATTGTATGAGTCCTGTACAAGTTTGAAATTAAACTGAAGTTTCCTTTGCACATTTCTGCAATTGTATCGTCTGAATTGGGAGAATACAAGTATTATTTCATTCCTGTTGCCAGGAATGACGTGCACCAACACTAATTCACAGGAACTATCTACAAAGTACTACAATTTCATTACAACATAAACTACTTCTAACGTCAACAAACACGCCACCGCCAACTGTATGTAGCCTATCCTGTCTGAACACCGTTAGGTTCTTCGCAAAAATTTCGGGTGAACTTATCTCCGGCTTTAGCCAGCTTTTAGTACCTATAACGATTTGAGTATTACCGATTTCTATTAGCACTTTGAGAGCAGGTACTTCCCCAACACAGCAACGACAAATTTTATAAGGTTCGTAGATCTACTATCTACCCGTGTTCGACGTGCTCACTTCGACACCTAACCCTTACTGTGTTTCCCCGAGGCCCTCTAAAAAACCTCCCAGTGCACGCCACAAATCCCGCTACCCGTGTAGCCGCCTTCCATGAGTCACTCGTTGTATTTGATGCCATTGAACAATATGTAGATGACTTGGACTAGGCTCTGTGAGCCGTGGGCCGCGGTTGAACGATCAAGGATCGGAACTTCTACGCATCGTGTTTAGTGTCATATGAAGTATATGCCAAAACACATCGTCACTTTTGTGATGGTGAAAGACATCGCCTCACTAATGATATTGCTCACAACTGTATAGTCAAGAATGACCAGGCTCCCTGTCAGTTTACAAACCAAAGTTCCCAAATCTCCTTCCAAGAATGAGAGTACAGAATGCTGTTGACAGGCAATCTATCAGATAGAGATTTGGAGTTCCGTGGATACATATCCATACTTGTACTTTAAATAGTTGATTACTGCGTTAAGTAAAGCGGGTTTCATTGTTTATTTTATCACCATTTTCTACATTCAATACCTATTATTAAATAGAACTCAGCTTAGATAAAGTACGAAGTGATGACCAATCCAGCATTTAAAAGGAGGGTACAATGAGCCGAACTGTGCTGTTCTGCTAGGCAAAGTACACGGAAGGAAGGTTGTTAGATACCTGACTGACAGTGAGGAGATCCCGAGGCGTACAGTAGGGAAACTGAACACCCGGCAGAAGTGCCTGGGCCAGAGACACGTATACCACAGCCTCTAGCAGCGAGTTGCGCGCTGACACTGCCAATGTGAAACGGTTGTCTTCAGGCCTGCAACGTGAGATAAAATACACCTAAGAGAGATATTAGTACGTGTTCCGATCTGTGAAAGCAATAATGCTTAACCCAAAATTTTGGTGATCACCATTGTTTTCTTTTCTGGAACGGTAATGTGATCCTTTAACAACAGCTGTCATTGAACAATACTTTCTCTCAAATTCAGCTAGGGCCTAGTGCCAAAAACAAACATTTCTCAATGTGTGCAACTGTTGCTTATGATACAATTCAGTAATCCATATTTTTGGAACACAGGAGAGAACTGAATGACATGATAAACAATAAGCCTTCGATTGTGTCTCTACTCACCTTTGTTTCTGTAACATATTACGTTGTCATCTCTTTAAACACTCTGTGTTAACTGTTGCGGAAATATACCACATGTTCCTTTTGCGGTGGTTACTCGTGCGTACCTTGTGATTAGGGTTTTGGTCCCATACTGTGTAGAGGAATAAGCTTTTCCACACGTGAATATGCCAGATGGTTGAGTCACGTAACAAAAAAGTTCAAGAACATAAAATAATTTTACGGTCACCAGTGAGGAAACATATGGCTTGTTTATTTCAAAGTTATTACGAGAGACTATTCCCAGACGAAATGCTAGGTGACTGAAAAGCCAGCAAACGAGATTTCGTTTGTAGTGCAAAGGCCTAAACTAAGAAATGTTTGCTTTCGACCTTTCCAATGGAAGTACTGTCACTCTAGGATCAACTGCGAGATGCATTCACACGAAGCACGTGCAAGTCATACCAAACGGAGCCACTGTGTAAAAGGGAAAAACATCAACAAAATATCACAAAATTTCTTCCATATCTCTATTTCACTAGAAATTGTCAACACATTTTCTTCCCATAAATTTTCTGAATCACTGGCGAATATTACTTTTCTAGTTAATTAAGTATATTCGACGAACTCTTTATCCCAAATATTACAAAATTTAAGAATCTTATCACACTGACTAAGTTCCCGTGGTTTCCCTAAACGACTTCAGTTAAATATTAGGATGACTCCTCCGAAAAAAAAAAGACCTCCTTATTTCTCTTCCATAAACACTAGGTTCAGCTGGGTGCACTTTTTTTTAATTGCTGCATTCTGACGAAACTCTGAAATCTAAAAATATGGCTAATAACACGTAAAATAGAAAAGGAAGGATGATACAAATGAAATAGAAGTCTGTAGTTCGTCAACTTGGACGTTACAGCGATCAACTTTAGAAAATACCCGAACGAACGCTGTTATTACCTCTTTCTCTTTCTGTCGCGTGCACAGACACGTCGTTCCTGTCATTCTGGCACGCCTTGTATGGTAATACTCACAAATTCTCGGCGCATAGCTACCCTCTGATCGACAAACCTTCAAAGGATATATTGAAAAACATGGAAAGAAAATTATGCAGGATAAAGAATAATAATAATAAGAAGAAGAAGAAATCACGATAACACTGAAGCATACTGAGAGAGCTGTTAAATGATTAAGTAGCTCATTGGCAAATAAACTGGTGGCCATTAAAACTGGAACACAAGGAAGAATTGTAAATCAGTATTTTACAAGTTATGTGGATACAGTATAATAGGAAGAATATATTGCCATTTGAGAGTGCAAAGGGTAAGGAATTGAGTACACAGTGTCACATTTAGGAGAAACAAGGGCTCTAACCTGGGTGGACATCTAGTCGATCTGAGCTGGGATGACTGATACAAGTATTTCATTCCACACTACTTCAGCCCTTTATCAGAATCCATCAATCTTAGTGGCTGGAGAATGGTGGCGTGCCGGTCACTCGACAACTCATGATCAGACGTTTTCATTGGGTGAGACGTTTGAAGAACGTGCTGACCAGGACAGCCTCTCTACCGTGATAGGTCAGAACAGACAAGGAAAGTGTGGTTTTGCGTTAACTTGTTGAAAGGTAATGTCTCAGAGACCTCGAAAATAGGACACAGCTACAGCCACCAGAATTTTCGTTCTTCTCTGAGACCCTACGCATGGAGACTTCCATCGTGATGTTGTACGCAAAACACGGATTCGTTTGAAAAGACGACATAGTGCCGCTCCTGTATGTAGTTTTTTTGTTGGACGCACCACTGTCGGTATGCCTCCCTCTGCTGCCGCGTCAAGGGAAGCTGCAGTAACGGTCTCCGTGCAGACAGTCCGTAGGCTCCAGACGTTTTCGCACTGTCAATAGTGAGACTTGTCTTGCTACAAACTAGCCCATCTCCTCTTGCTATAAACACGTCCATGTCCTGACACAAGCTGCATGGCGTGGCTGTACAATTTTGTGAAAAATTGGTGTGTCCTCTTGAGCGCTAGTCGCGTGCAACCATTGAGATCCTGCACGGCGCTGAGTATGGCCCTCGTGGATCCTTCCGTTCCATATTCGCACGACAGCCGTGTGGTCCCAACCAAACGACTGGAATATCGCGGAAAGATGAACTGCACTCTTCGATAGCCTGTGAACCTGCCGCCGTTGAATTCCGACAAGTGCTGATAAAAATTTACCTTCCTATAAAAAAGCATAACATGTTCTTCTTACAACCAACCAAGATTCAAATGCCATTTCTGAATATAAACCCGCTGCTTAAATTTTGTTGTTTCATACTGACGGCATTAGTCTTACCTACTTTGTGTGATTGTGCTGAAAGCTAATCATTTGCATATCGAAGCATGTAGTAGACTTCACACCACTACCAAATGTGTGAGTGGGTTGATGAGGTCTTAAATAGTAGTACTCAGTACGTTGTCCTGGATAGCAAGCGTACATCAGAGACGATGGTGAATGAAATGGATTCACATATGGTGAACACATATCAGCGTCAGCTTCTTGTGATAAATGAAAATTTGTGCCGGACTGGGACTCGGTGATGGATTTCCCGCTTCCCATGATCACGCCACCTGTGCTACTCCAAAGCCCTATATCTCACGCAGTTCCAGTCCAAATGCTCCTACTTTGCTGAAACTAAGCACAGGAAGCCATTCGTTACTATTTGGCATCGTCATATTAGTACCGCCAGGCGTCATTACATTAATAATGGTGTCGGTAACTGTGTTGGTGCCATAACTGTAATCATGCATGCCTGAAGGACACTGTATTCTAATAAATTCAGTTACAGCGTCGACATAGACACTGTCACCATTAATGATATAACTGCGCTTGACGGGGTTAAAATGACGATACAATATAATAACCGAGGTCTCTCTACGCTTAGTTTCACGAAAGTTAAAGCTTTTTGACTGTGAATGCGTGACATATGCAGCTTCGGACGAACCCTGAGGACGTGCTCGCTTAGCAGTGTTAAAGGCCACTGCTCATGTTGGGTGGGAAGTCTGGGTTGGACTTCCAGTGCGGCACAAATTTTCATTTGTCACAAGTAGCTGACGCTAATATGTATTCACAATATATGAATCCATCTCATGACTTTCAGAGCTGCTAATCGTCAAAGACAGTGCATACATTTCAGAAGGGCATTACTGTATTGTAATAAATATAATTACTGCTTCAACACGGGCATTGTCACCTTTCAGGACAGAGGCAAGGACATCGTCAGGAATGCCTCAGGGAAGTGTGATTGGACCACTCTTGTTCTCTATATACTCGAACGTAAACGATCTGCCTGATAGCGCGAGCAACATTTTGCTACTGTTTTCTGATGACGCTGTAGTGAGTGTATGGGAAATTGTCGTCGTTGAGTGACTGTTGGAGGTTACATGATGACTTAGATAGAATTTTTATTTGGTGTGATGAGTGGCAGGTTTCCCTAAATGTAGGAAACTCTAAGTTAATTCGGTGAGTAGGCAAAACAATGCCTAAACGTTCGAATACACTGGTTCACTGCTTGAAACAGTTACGCCATTTACATATCTAGGCATAACTTTGCAAAGCAATATGAAATGGAACGATCACGTAAGGACAGTAGTAAGGAAGGCCTCAGTTTATTTGGAGAATTCTGGGACAGTTTCCATCATCTGTGAAGAGGACCGCGTATAGAACAAGAGTGCGGCCCTTTCTTGAGTATTATTGTTTGGGACCTGCACCACGTCAGATTAATGGAAGACGTCGAAGCAGTTCAGGGGAATCCCGCTGTTAGACCAACATGTGAGTATTTCGGAGATACTTCGTGAACTAAAATCCGAAACCTTGGAGGAAAGACGGCATTCTTTTCACAAAACACTACTGAGAAACTTCAGGGTACTGGCAGTTGCGGCTGAGGTGCAAAATGATTGTACTGCCGCATGCGTACATTTCGCGTAAGCATTGCGAAGGCAAGAGAAATTATGGTTTGTGCGGAGGCAGTCGCTTACCCTCGCTCCATCTGCGAGTACAGTAGCAGTGGTACAATGTCTCCGCCACGCTCCGAATAATGGCTTTCGGAGTATGTATGTAGCTTGAAACACGTATGTAACATAGCAGCGATGGCGAGGCATTGTAGCATCTGTGACCAGAGAGTATGCGCTTGACCGCGCGAGTGTTGCGAGCGGTTCTCAGTCTGTCAGTCAGTCGTTGCGAGTCTGTCAGTTCAGTCGTTGCGACTCTGTAGCTCTGTCTAGTTGAGAGCAGTACTCTGTCAGTAGTCGTCGCGTGCAGTACGCTAGTAGTCGTCATGCAGAGCAGTCGGTCAGTGGTAGCAGCCCAGTGGGGTTGCGTGATGTGGTCTGGCGACAACACTGGTCAAGATGCTGAATGAGGTATACTGTTAATTAAGATAATCATCGGATAATGTAAAGTTTTAATTATTGTAACTAATTTTCAACAAGTGCCCCCAATAATAACTTTGATTTCAAAAGCAATTTTACATAAAATTTTCATTTAATTGAAGTAACTATTTCGTTCCACTTCCCCTAAACAAAAGTTTCAGTTTTCAATTGGATTACAAAAAAAAAAAAAAGGGAATATTATTATTTGCAATGCAGTTCCTCCAAGCGGTGCGCAACAACAAGAGCAGAAATTTGACTAGGTGTAGTAATGAGGTAAGAATTTTAATTTTGATTTTTTGCACAGGGCCAAAGACCGATATTTCGGTTTAATTGAATCATTATTATCACTGAGATTTTCTTATCACTGAATGGACTTTAATTTTTTATGAAGAACTTATATTTGAGTCAGATTGCGATTCTCACTTTTATTGTCATTAAATTTAATTGCAGGGAGGTTACGTTTGGCTCCCATTTCTATTAAGTATTGTCTTTACAATTCTTATAAATTTTTGTGGGGAGGTTACAAGCTGTAGAATGTTGTTGCATGTCACCTTCATGGTGTTGCCATTTTAATGGCCAGCAGTGTAGCTGAAAAGTGAATGAAGTTAAATAGCGTTGGAAGATTGTGAAACTAGTGCTATGACGGTTCGTGAAATGAAAACTGATAAAGGTTAGCAGTCTTCTAGTAGCGGGAAAAGAAAATGTTATTTGCTACGGTGTAACGAAGTTGACGTGGTAAGTATATGTAGGTGCGGCAAGCCGTAGGCGGTGGTACTGACTGGGAGTCGAGCTCGAGCCAGGTGCGCGTAGCGTTCTCGAGGCTGAGGACGGCGTCTGCTGCGAGCGCGGCCGCGTCTCGCCACTCGAGGTGCGCGCCGGCCAGCGTGTCGCGGTAGCTGCGCGCCTGCTCCAGCTGCTCCTCCGCCGCCTCCTCCTCCTCGCTGCCGTGGCTCTCGCCGAACAGCGAACCTGTGTACCACACAGTTTGCTAAGCAACTTTCTATCTATACCAGTAACACACATCGTAACGTAATTTTATCGAGACTACATCTAAGCTACCACGTCACAACCTACTACAAAAAGTTTCAGTTTAAGGGCGTTGCTTCAGCGTCTACCGGGTACTTCTCCTATGGGTCGTCAGCAGCATTTTCTGTGGTGTTTCTGCAGATATTTTAAATTTAGTTTTTGCAGTGTGTAGCTGGAGTCAACCCAAACTAATGCTACTCATCTTTCATAAGACGCCCAACGACGACGAGAAACGTCGGTTTGTTTCCTGCTTCAAACAAAATGATTTTTAAATTGAAATTTAACCAACACATTAGACAGAGCGGTCTCAAATTAGTCTAGTGCGATATTCGTTTTATCGATACATATTAACAGAGATAGTAGAACACGAAGAATAATCAATACTACAGCAGCGACTGAGCAGCGCTTCTGCGTTGCGTTAGCAGTCGTCGCGGGCCAGGGCGGTGCTGGTTATTTTTGTATTTTACTGTTCCTGTTAAAAGATATCGATAAAACGAATATCGCTCTAAACTAACTTTGGAACGCTCTCTCTAATGGATACGTAATACTTCGATTTAAGAGTAATTTTGTTTGTAACGGGAAACAAACTGACACTTCCCGTCGGCGATGTGCGTCGCATCGAAGACTTGAAAAACAGTATTTGCTTGGGCTGACTACAGCTACACGTAGCAAAAACGAAAGGGCAAACAGCTGCGAAACACCGGAGAAAATGCGCCAGACGACTCTTACGAAGGACTTCCTGCATGTAACGTAGCGCGACTCCGATATGAGTATGTAAGTACCTCCATGTAGGCAAGGTATTAGTGTGGCATTCGTGTCTTTTCGACGCGCTTGCGGCAAATGCAGAAAAGTGGACTATAGCGAAGTTATTAACAAATACGTCCAAACAGCACCAACGTGCTTTTCTTGGTTTGTTAATGACAAATACCGACAAGCATCCACCGGAGAATGAAGAAAGCGTGTGGCACAGCAGGTCTATCGTAAACCACCGTTGTGGAATTGTGCGACAAGGGGTGATGAAGCTTCATGATAACGCACATCCCCATATCGCAAATGTGAAGTAGAATTACACCAACTTAAGTAAAGACATTCGAACACCTGCCCTATAGTCCTGATCTCTGCCTGTGCCATTATCACTTCTTCGGTCCTTAAGAAAGCCTTGGAGGGTCGACGATTCCTCCTTGACGAATATGAGCAGCAGGCAATTACGGACGTTTTCACGCGACATGATATGGTGTTTTACCAATCGGGTACATTCAACATGGTGCGTCAGGGGAATGATTGCCTTAGTTCTCAGGGCGATTGTGTCCGATTGGCACAGAAATTCCGGATTGTATGGCCTTTGAACCGAAACTCTTTGATCGCCCCTTACACGTTTGAGGTCGAAGTTCCACACGACGGCATTTTAGTATATAACATTCTCGGTTTGAACGACGCGTCAAATATAGGTACAGCTTTGAGTTTCTTAAGAAATAGTTTATCGTGTTCGTCACAAGCAAATGACGGTCGTGGCTGCTTTTGTGGTAATTACTTATAGCCTATAGACGGCTCGCGATTGGTCGGGGTACGTCATCGTTAAGTCATGCTGCAAGAAAATTTTGATAAACGCCCATTAAATGTGGCTATATTTCATCCACACTCGTTTTATCGGTATTTTGATGATGGTACGTTTGTGCTCCGCTACCGAAGTTACGGAGCAGTTAATCGATCGAGTTCTCCTCTACGTGATGTGGATGTCCTCTTCAAAGTTGAGAGTGCTGCGTCTCCGTGGAGCAACACAGTCAACCTCCTAGTTGTGGACTTACCAGTTTGTCGCAGCCTTTGTTGTGATCGGGCGATAATACATTGCTCTGCAAAACTTAATGACTAGATAGATACAGCAACATATCATATTAACTATTAGGTGGAAATGAATAAAAATGTAGTAGAAGTTGCCAAGGATCTCGCAGTCGTACACAGAAAGGTGTATAACACATGGCGTGAGGTCGGTATGACTGCACTGAGGTGATAAAAGTCATGGGATACCTCGTCCGGATATCCTGTCGGGACCTCCTTCCGCCTGGCGTAGTGCAGCAAGTCGCTGGAAGTTCTCTACAGAAATACTGAGTCATGCTCCCTCTATAGTCGTCGGCAACTGTGCAAGTGTTTGCGGGTGCAGGATGTTATGCAGGAACTTATATCTCGGTTATGTTCCATAAATGTTCGACGGGATGTATGCCGCGCGATCTGTTCGGCCAAATCATTCGCTAGAATTGTCCAGAATATTCTTCAAACCAATCGCGAACAACTGAGGCCTGATGACATGACATTGTTGTTTGAGAACGTGCAGTCCATGAATGGCTGCAAATGGTCTCCATGTAGCCGAACATAAGAAGTTCCAGTCAGCGATCGGACCAGAGGACCCAGTCCATCCCACGTAAACACAGCCAACACCGTTATGGAGCCATCACCGGCTTTCATGGGACCTTGTCGACAACTGGGGTCCATGGCTTTGGGGGGCTGTACCACACTCGAATCCTACCAGCAGCTCTTATTAACTGAAATCGGGATTCATCTGATCGTGCTCCGGTTTTCGATTCGTCTAGATTCCAACCGATGTGGTCACGAGCCCAGAGGAGGTGCTGCAGGAGAAGTCGTACTGTTAGAAAAGGCAGTCACGTCGGTTGTCTGCTGCCATAGCCTATTAACCCAAATTTTGCCGCACTGTCCTAACGGATATTTTCGCCGTGCGCCCCACACTGATTTCTGAGGTTATTTCATGTACTATCGCCTGTCTGTTAGTACTGACAACTCTACGCAAACGCCGGCTGCTCTCGGCCACTTGGCCGCTGCGTTGTCCGTGGTGAGAGGTATTGCCTGAAATTCGGAATTTTCGGCACACTCTTGACACTGTGGATATCAGAATATTGGATTGCCTAACGACTTACGAAAGGGAATGTCTCTTGCGCCTAGCTCCAACTACCATTCTGGGATCAAAGTCTGTTAATTCCCGTCGTGCGACCATAATCACGTCGGAAAGCTTTCATATGAATTACCTGAGTACTAATGACAGCTGCACCAATGCACTACTCTTTGATTCGTCGAGTATGCGATACTACCGCCTTTTGTATATGTGCATATCGCTATCTCATGACTTCATCACCTCAATGTATAGCGCCAAATGGGACTGGCGCAGGCTGGTGTGTCCGAGCGGTTCTAGGCACTTCAGTCTGGAACCGCGCGACCGCTACGATCGCAGGTTCGAATCCTGCCTCGGTCATGGATGTGTGTGATGTCCTTAGGTTAGTTAAGTTTAAGTAGTTCTAAGTTCTATGGGACTGATGACCTCAGATGTTAAGTCCCATAGTGCTCAGAGCCATTTCAAACATTTTTTTGAGGCTGGCCCCACAACAGGAGGTAGTTGAAGAGGCGGGAACAGAGTGTCTGTCAGCCAGTGAGCAGTTAACGATGCTCTGTGGTGATGTTCTTCATTACAACACGACCTTGAGACCACATTTGGTTGGCTTGACACGGAGATTGTCATCGGGAAACTGGGAGAAGTACGAAATTTGACGAGGTTAGCCCAAGAATTTTGTATTGCTCATAGTGTTGTTTCACGTGCGTGGGAAGCGTTCCTAACTGCCCTAAGGAATGGAGGTGGTCGACCACGGTCACCTACAGCAAGAGATGACCGATACACTGTGCAACAGGTAAGAAAGGACGCACGTATAACAGCAGCTGCAATTGCAGCCACATTTAACAAAACTGCGAAGCACGCAGTCTCATGCTCCACAGTGGCAGAATGACTGCATGGAGTCGTTCTCTTCGCCCGACGATCATTGTTCTCTGTTGACATCTGCAATTCGGCGGCTGCGTTTGCAATGGTCCGTACTGACCTGCAAATCTTTGAACACGGTAAACTCACCGGTCAACGTTACTATGACACTGAACTCCTTCCCCATATGCGTATTTTCAGGGTTATGCTCTGTCCTGACTTCATTTTTACGGAGACAATGCTCGACCGCATTGAACAGCGCAAGTGGAAGAGCTCTTTTCCCCCAACTTAAAGCCTATCGAGCACGTGTGGGCTGTGGTGGGGAGACGTATTGCAGCACATCCATATGGGCCAACGACCATCCAGCAGTTGGTAACCCCGCTGGTCTACGTACTGAACGGCCTACCGCAAGAAATCCCTACCAGTCCTGATGGTCACTTGTTAAGCAGAGCATTGAGTGCTTCCCGTGGTGAACACGTATCCTGTCATGAATCATGTCCCACCTTTTGTAATGTTCACGGTATCGCCATAAATTGCGGTGCCATAAGTTAATCATTGGCTTTGAATAGAACTGTCATTTCTGTTCGTTTCATTGGGTATTTCATTCAGTTACCTTCTACGTTATAACGTAGCAGTTCATTCTACGTATGGTCCCAGTTTCATCGAGATCTGTTACTTGGCAGTGACGCATCATGTAGATTTTACTTTCATCCTTAAGTTTTGGAGCTTTGGACATCAATGCAGCATGCGCTGTCGAATTACAATAGGGATGACGACGGCGCCCTTCTGTCAGTTTGTGTGGGTACTGTGATGTGGTAGATCTGAAAGTGATTCGATTCACAAACTTATCTAATATAAATAATTTATTCCACATTTCCTGTTACGGGTTCCTCATAAGGGCTTTTTCTACTGAGTTCTATCTACAACCCATAGAAGCCTGTAGCAGGCATTTTGAAACTCTGTGCATAGAACTACAAGTATCTATGACAAGGCCAGCTGCATTACTAGGTTAAGCGTCTGAAGTACATAATTCGAAATAATGGTTATGGGGCTTGAGATATAAAGAAAGGAAAGAAACTAAAACAAGAAAACGTTGAGAAATCATGTGACGACCTACGTGTTGTACTTCTTCCTTTCTGTGGGGTTTCATCTAGCAAAATAGATAGGTTTCTGTGAATAACAAGAATGAAGCTTATTTTCCATCCATCCAAGAAAATATAGGACACCCGGTTAAGGACAGTCTCGACCTTATGGTCCCTGAAATTTATAAGACGCCTTATGAGTGTGGAAGCGACTAGATCGATCAGTCTATCTGTACCGTTACCGACCGTTTTGCAGAACACCAAAGACACATTAAATACCAGCAACTTGAGAAACCAACAGCTGCTGAACCTAGGCTCACCAGTAAACACAGAATAATGTTACATGAAACTACAATCTAGTATCACGCTTCCGCGTACTAGCATACTGTTATTAAAGAAGCAGTACAAATTAGAATGTGCGAGAACAGCTTCAAGTGGAACAGCGGCTGTGACGATAGCAATGCGTCTATGTCTATAAATTGTTGGCGCAGTAGCAGTCATAATAGTAAATTTTTCCCGACGAAGATGATGCACGATTTAGTCGAAAACTTAAACTTGTACACATATTTGACTTCATAAATAAACCGAGACTGTGATATACTGTGGATCCCCATTGTCCACTACGTAATGCGTTCAATTTGCATACAGTGTGCCACTAAGCCCTAATCTTTCATATTTATATGTGTAGTCTGTTCTTTGGGACATGTCGAAAAGAGCAGACACAATCGATAATTAATGACTTTATCTGTCCGTGGACACTGACTTTAATCAATGACGAAAGTTGAGAATTTGTGCCGGACAGGGATTCGCACCTGGGTCTCGTGCTTACTAGGCAGATACGCTGACCACTGTGCCGTCCGGACACACCGGTCATCGCCACTGCACGGACTTTCGTAGCACGCCTCCCGTCAGACAAAATCCTCATCTTAACCACACACTTCTGATGTAGTCCCCCTTGTGCATTATTATCATTAATCGCGACAATTCGCAGATTCCCGTAAGAGTTCGAGCGTGGTGTGCATTCACACTGAAGTGATAATTCGTAGTCCTCTCCTGAATTATATACACTGATCATCCAGAACATTATGACCATATATACGATATAATCTAGTCCAGGCGATAGCAGGTGAGGAATGACTGCTAGTCAGACACACGCCCGGTGAATGCAGTAAAAGCGAGAGTGCTGTTACTCGCTCCTGTGAACGGGAACGCGTTATGCAGGTCTTGAAGTAACTCGCGTCCATCTAGAAAAGTTTTTACTGAGTTTAACGAAGACGATGTTTGGCCTGATGTAATCAATGCCCTTTGGCTACATTGTCTAAAGGATCGGTCTAAGAAATACCAAATTAAGATCAACCTGATGATGCCTAAATAAGGTGAAACGCGTAGTTGAAAAATAAAAAACTAAAATTGCAACCAAGACTGTTTTTAACCAATAGTGCTGTCCGTGTGTAGAATGGAGAAGGTGCGCGATGCAACTGAGTTTGAACGAGGGCAGATTGTGATAGCCCGGAGGCTTAGCAGGAGCATTGTGGAAACTGCGTGTCTTGTCGGGTGTTCGAGGAGTGCTATGGTGAATGCCTTCAATTGTATTTGTTGTCTCTTTGAAATCTTTCTGTAATAATAGTGCAATCTGGTACGTAAATTCTGTTTAACCTCTCGTTTTCTCTATCGCGTCAATGATCGTGTGTTGTGGAACTCGAGCTTGTAACGCTTCCTGAAGTATCTCTGTCATACAAAGACCTCGGGTTGATGTTAAATGTTAAGACAGTTTAGCGCAAACACCTGTTTCATCTGAAGGTACCATATTGGTAAGATTTGTCTCTTGATAGACAGTGTGTGTTGTGGAAGGGAAGAATTTGCTATTAACAAATGTCTGTTTCATGGAATTTTATTCGTATGTTGTAAGATGAGAATCTGGGTCCGATGGGAGGAATGCTAGGGTAGTTTGTGCAGCTGCGATGATCACTGTGTCCAGATGGCGCAGTTGTCAGTGTCTCTGCCTTTGTAATCAGGAAACCTATGTTCGAATCCTGTTACTGCGCAGATTTTCAACTTTCCCCATTGATTTAAATCAACGCCCGCTGGCAGCTGACTTCATTAACTCCTTTGTGTCTTGTTTCTTTCGTATTTTACTGTCCTGGCCATATGCGACATACATTTTGTCGAAAGGAGAATTGTTGTACAGTCTACGTCGAAAATCGGCAGCATTTATTCTAAATATTCAAGCCGTCTGGGACCTGATGTTAACGTTTCGTGTATGAAATGTCGACTCATTATTACATTAGAACGCCCTCTGTCAATTAATTGCATATCTGTTATCAAATGTACTTTATGAGAGCTTGTAAAACAGGGCTCAGTATTGTCTTAAAGTCTCCTCGCCACCATATCCTCGCTGCCGTGACGCTCGCCGAACCGCGGACCTGTGCAACAGACTCTATGATAAACAGCCTAACATCTAAAACACCAAGACACGTCATCTCGTAAATTATTTGTGGTATTTTTTTACCAACCGCGACAACGTCTATGTTATTACCTCAAATAACGACAGTATCATGTATGACGTAAACTCTCTATATTATATTATTAATTTATTTTAGACTATATAATGGTAAGACAGAGATTCAGGAACCAGGTTTTAAATTGTAAGACATTTCCAGGGGCAGATTTGGACTCTGATCACAATCTATTGGTTATGAACTGTAGATTAAAACTGAAGAAACTGCAAAAAGGTGGTAAACTGAGGAGATGGGTCCTGGATAAACTGAAAGAACCAGAGGTTGTAGAGAGCTTCAGGGTGAGCATTAGGGAACGACTGGAAAGAATGGGGGAAAGAAATACAGTAGAAGAAGAATGGGTAAGACGAAATAGTGAAGGTAGCAGAGGATCAAGTAGGTAAAAAGACGAGGGCTACTAGAAATCCTTGGGTAACAGAACAGATATTGAATTTAGTTTATGAAAGGAGAAAACACAAAAATGTAGTAAATGAAGCAGGCAAAAAAGAATACAAATGTCTCAAAAATGAGATCGACAGGAAGTGCAAAATGGCTAAGCAGGGATGGCTAGAGGACAAATGTAAGGATGTAGAGGCGCATATCACTAGGGGTAAGATAGATATTGCCTACAGGAAAATTAGAGAGATAGTTGGAGAAAAGACAACGACTTGCATGAATATCAAGAGCTCAGATGGAAATCCAGTAATAAGCAAAGAAGGGAAAGCAGAAAGGTGGAAGGAGTATATATAGGGTCTATACATGGGCGATGTTCTTGAGGACAATATTATAGAAATGAACGAGAATGTAGATGAAGATAAAATAGGAGATATGATACTGCGTGAAGAGTTTGACAGAGCACTGAAAGACCTAAGTCGAAACAAGGCCCCGGGAGCAGACAACATCCCATTAGAACTAATGACAGCCTTGGGAGAGCCAGTCCTAACAAAACTCTACCATGTAGTCAGCAAGATATATGAGACAGGCGAAATACCCTCAGACTTCAAGAAGAAAATAATAATTCCAATCCCAAGGAAAGCTGGTGTTGACAGATGTGAAAATTACCGAACTATTAGTTTAATAAGCCACGGCTGCAAAATATTAACACAAATTCTTTACAGACGAATGGAAAAACTGGTAGAAGCCGACATCGGGGAAGATCAGTTTGGATTCCGTAAAAATGTTGTAACACTTGAGGCACTACTGACCCTACGACTTATCTCAGAAAATAGATTAAGGAAAGACAAACCTATGCTTCTAGCATTTGTAGACATAGAGAAAGCTTTTGACGATGTTCACTGGAATATTATCTTTCAAATTCTGAAGGTGGCAGGGGTAAAATACAGGGAGTGAAAGGCTATTTACAATTTGTACAGACACCAGATGGCAGTTATAAGAGTAGGGGGACATGAAAGGGAAGCAGTGGTTCAGAATGGAGTGCGACAGGGTTGTAGCCTATCCCCGATGTTATTCAATTTGTATATTGAGCAAGCAGTGAAGGAAACAAAAGAAAAATTCGGAGTAGGTATTAAAATCCATGGAGAAGAAATAAAAACTTTGAGGTTCGCCGATGACTTTCTAATTCTGTCAGAGACAGCAAAGGACCTGGAAGAGCAGCTGAACGGAATGGACAGTGTCTTCAAAGGAGGATATAAGATGAACATCAACAGAAGCAAAAAGAGGATAATGGAATGTAATCGAATGAAATCGGGTGATGCTGCGGGAATCAGATTAGGAAATGAGAGGCTTAAAGTAGTGAATGAGTTTTGATATTTGGGGAGCAAAATAACTGATGATGGTCGAAGTAGAGAGGATATAAAATTTAGACTGGCAATGGCAAGGAAAGCATTTCTGAAAAAGAGAAATTTGTTAACATCGAGTATAGATTTAAGTGTCAGTAAGTAGTTTCTGAAAGTATTTGTATGGAGTGTAGCCATGTATGGAAGTGAAACGTGGACGATAAATAGTTCGGACAAGAAGAGAATAGAAGCTTTCGAAATGTGGTGCTACAGAAGAATGCTGAAGATTGGATGGGTAGATCACAAAACTAATGAAGAAGTATTGAATAGAATTGGAGAGAAAAGAAATTTGTGGCACAGCTTGACTAGAAGAAGGGGTCGGTTGGTAGGACATATTCTGAGGCATCAATGTATCACCAATTTAGTATTGGGGGGCACCGTGGAGGGTAAAAATCGTAGAAGAAGACCAAGAGATGAATACACTAAACAGATTCACAAGCATGTAGGTTGCAGTAGGTACTGGGAGATGAAGAAGATTGCGTAGGATAGAGTAGCACGGAGAGCTGCATCAAACCAGTCTCTGGACTGATAACCACAACAACATTTTAGTTTTAATTTATTTATTTACCTGGTTTCACGGGACCATGCGAGCCAAAGAGTTATGGAACGAGTCAGTAGGTAGTTTATAAAATGATACTAGAAAATATATAAACAAAAGAAGTCAAACAATTAGTATATCAGCCGGCCGAAGTGGCCGTGCGGTTAAAGGCGCTGCAGTCTGGAACCGCAAGACCGCTACGGTCGCAGGTTCGAATCCTGCCTCGGGCATGGATGTTTGTGATGTCCTTAGGTTAGTTAGGTTTAACTAGTTCTAAGTTCTAGGGGACTAATGACCTCAGCAGTTGAGTCCCATAGTGCTCAGAGCCATTTGAACCAATTAGTATATCAGGAAAGAAATTGGAAAAGCGTGGTATCGTCATCCGACAACTACGAAGACGCAGGTATGTTTGACTTGGCGCTGCATGAAGATATCGATATGACCAGCGCAGGGCATATCGCTGGGAGGAAGAGCCCGACAGAAGCTGCTTACAGCGCAAGAGGCAGCTGCAGTCGATGACTGCACTAAGCAAACCCTCTGGCGTCAAGCGGCCTATGAAGTCCACCGCAGCCTAATCTAGACTAGGCACACTCAAGGGTAAGTCCCACTCCAGCTGCCATGCACGTTGCGAGGTGGACAGTTGACCCGGTGCCGATGCGCTCAATTTAATTGACTTTGTGCAGAAGCTGCTCGATTTTGCCGTTGGGAACGTAAGTCGTGCACTGCTGGAGCAAGACTTCGTCTTTCCTTTGACTTTGCCTCGCATTCTGCTGCTCCACCTGCTGCCGCTCTCACACGCTCCAGTACGTTCACTGCGCCTGGAAGCGGAAAGGGCATTAGAGTTCTGTTGTCTTGCTCCTGAATGGCTGGGAGACGTTTCTCAGTCGGATATTATTCTTATAGTGAAGACAGCAGCACCCAATTTCTGCCCGAGATCTTCAGCGTGATACTTCCAAGAAAAATTTTCATCTATCCTTAGTCCTAGGAATTAAAAACAGTCGAAGTAGCATTCGGACTGAGAATACACCGACTATACATATTCCCCTACTGGTGGTCTAATATTTCGTATTTTACTGTCATTGTCCCAATATGAATACCCTTTAAAGGAAACATAATCGTTATAAAGGGTCATTCCATGATGATGTTACAGACTCTCAGGGACGATGGAGAAAGATACATGTATCAGTTTGCGGTAAGGAACCCTGGTTCGGAAACAACAGAGTCGATAGTTATGAACGAAAATCGTTCTGGTACTTCTGGCAGTAGACCTCTTCTACTTCAAGCCATTTCCTTTCTATATTTTTGGGAGAGGCAGTATGGACCAAAACAAGATAAAACTGTCTTGTAAACAGCTGCATTAAAATCCATACCTTAAGGGCTGTGCACAATTGTCCAGTCAAACAGATGTGTTTCACAGTAGCAAAGATGAACAAGTGCTCTCAGCTCTAAAGGTGTGCGCTTTAGAGCCCGTGTTGCATATAGTTTGTTTTCTTGTTTTAGTCCATATTACCTTCTCACAAAACATGGAAAACAAAGAGCTTGCAGTAGAAGATGTACAATGCTACAGGCATCAGAATGATTTTCGGTTATATCTATTGACTCGGTCGTTTTCGTACCAGGGCCCCTTACCTCAAATTAATACATTTACCCTTCTTCATGATCACTGAAACTTTGTAGGATCATGACAGATTCACCCCGTATAATGTACCTCGAGAACTGGCCATTTTTTCAAATGCTTCCAGTGTAAATTCCCTTATTACAGTAACAACGTATCTCCGAAATCCTTTGGCATTTGTTGTTAAACAGACTTGAAATATACTACAAATACGTGCACAAATAGCTAAAATATATTGCAGTAACCACTTATATTCACTTTTTCTTAAAAGGAAGATGGGCTACATTTCCTCGGAATCCTGCTGAGAAATGTACGTCTTCTGCTTGTCATCTGTATTACAAAGGTCAAATGTCCGTTTTATTTATTATCGATTTTTAGTGCTACCATAAGATATTTAAACGTCGTAGGACAACTTTATTTAGTTTCTCGATAATACTAAAATACACGGTCGGCCACAGCTTCACGTGTGCGCCACGTACTACACTACTGGCCATTAAAATTGCTACGCCACGAAGATGACGTGCTACAGACGCGAAACTTAACCGACAGGAAGAGGATGCTGTGATATGCAAATGATTAGATTTTCAGAGCATTCACACACGGTTGGCGCCGGTGGCGACACGTACAACGTACTGACATGAGGAAAGTTTCCAACCGATTTCTCATACCGGCGTTACCTGGTGAAACGTCGTTGTGATGCCTCGTGTAAGGAACAGAAATGCGTACCATCACGTCTCCGCCTTTGATAAAGGTCGGATTGTACCCTATCGCGATTGTGGTTTATCGTATCGCGACATTGCTGCTCGCGTTGGTCGAGATCCAATGACTATTAGCAGAATATGGAATCGGTAGGTTCAGGAGGGTAATACGAAACGCCGTGCTGGATCCCAGCGGCCTCGTATCACTAGCAGTCGAGATGACAGGCAGCTTATCCGCATGGCTGTAACGGATCGTGCAGCCACGTCTCGATCCCTGGGTCAAGAGATGGGGACGTTTGCTAGACAACAACCATCTGCACGAACAGTTCGACGACGTTTGCAGCAGCATGGACTATCAGCTCGGAGACCATGGCTGCGGTTACCCTTGACGCTGCATCACAGACAGGAGCGCCTGCGATGGTGTACTCAACGACGAACCTGAGTGCACGAATGGCAAAACGTCATTTTTTCGGATGAATCTAGGTTCTGTTTACAGCATCATGATGGTCGCATCCGTGTTTGGCGACATCGCGGTGAACGCACATTGGAAGCGTGTATTCGTCATCGCCATACTGGCGTATCACCCGGCGTGATGGTATGGGGTGCCATTGGTTACACGTCTCGGTCACCTCTTGTTCGTATTGACGGCACTTTGAACAGTGGACGTTACACTTCAGATGTGTTACGACCCGTGGCTCTACCCTTCATTCGATCCTTGCGAAACCCTACATTTCAGCAAGATAATGCACGACCGCATGTTGCAGGTCCTGTACGGGCCTTTCTGGATACAGAAAATGTTCGACTGCTGCCTTGGCCACCACATTCTCCAGATCTCTCATCAATTGAAAACGTCTGGTCAATGGTGGACGAGCAACTGGCTCGTCACAATGCGCCAGTCACTGCTCTTGATGAACTGTGGTATCGTGTTGAAGCTGCATGGGCAGCTGTACCTGTACACGCAATCCAAGCTCTGTTTTAACTGAAATGCTCAGGCGTATCAAGGCCGTTATTACGGCCAGAGGTGATTGTTCTGGGTACTGATATCTCAGGATCTATGCACCCAAATTGCATGAAAATGTAATCAAATGTCAGTTCTAGTATAATATATTTGTCCAATGAATACCCGTTTATCATCTGCATTTCTTCTTGGTGTAGCAATTTTAATGGCCAGTAGTGTACATTCGGGCGGTCCGGGCTTGGCCTGTTTTGGCACGTCTCGGATTTACTTGAGCCTTCTCGGAACTGCTAAGTACAGCGTGGCATTTCATTTAGCAGTGCGAAGCGATATTGTTACTTCCGACATTTGGTAGGGAATTTTGCTGTCGGCACGACTTTCTTTGGTTCCGCAGAATAGTAGTGACAGCACTATTTATATCCTTAGTTATTTATTCATCGTATAAAGGAAATTCGTAGGTCCAATGGTTGTTAGCAATAAAAGTAGCAGTCTAGCGATCTATTGTGCCAACCTTTAAAAATAAATGGGATTACAGAACGGAAGGATGAGGGTTCTTCAATATCTATTATGCACTTGCATAATCAACGGGTACCGCAAATTTGCTACGGAACGGCTTTAAAACACTGTAAAGAAATAATTTAAATATTTATTTGACGATTAAAGAGCAAAAATGACAAATATCGACAGACAATTTGACGGGATTCGTTGTTCTGTATAGCAGGCTTGGGACACATGATGAAATTTATGGTATGAATGGTAAATTTCTGAATGTCACACACATTATTACATCGTCAGTTGCATCAGTTTTTGATGGACTTGAGCGAATAGTATGGAGACGTTATTTACTACTTCAAAGAATGTTGGTTAAGTAAACGCCTACGCCTGGAACGAATATACCATTTAAGGCTCACTGTTGCTGATTTTCTGTTGGAAAAAGGAAAGCAGTAATGAAAATTACAACACCCAGAACGAGTTGCAGATCTCCCTTTTTAAGTGAACGTGATTGTACACTACCCATAGTGAGACGTTGCATGGTCGCAAACAAATTATTAGTGATATGGTGGGAATGCATTTATACAAAAATAACATAGCAGAAGGCGTAACTTCTGATCAAAAAACCGAACATGTCCAATTCTGAGGAATTAATTGTGGCGTTGAAATAATTACGGCAATGATTTTCTAGACTTTTAGAGGATGCTGCTCACCTTACATCTGTTTTTGAGCAGATTTCGAAACCGTTTGTCGTTTGACTTGAAAGTGCCCTTATACATGTACAGATGGAACCGATCGATCAGAAATGCAGTTCCCGTTCGAAAGACAATTTTTTTAGGTTTAAAACTGTCCACATGCGGGTTGTCTTCTTCGGGAAGAGTTTCCACGTCTCCATAATGAGGTTGCGTACGTGACAGAACGTTTCGATCACCATACATGCGAGAAAGGCTTTTCTCGAATATGAAACTAATTGAGTCACTATTGTGTAGCAACCGGAGTGATAAAAGTCTCTGAAGCTGTCTGTGTCTGTCCATATGATGACCGTTTGTACAAGATGTAAGTTTCATTATGTCTTCAGCTCGCCAAAATAATTAATTAAACCTGAAAATGGTTTTGTTTGTGATCTGTCTTGTTATGTAATATGGAAACAAGCGGCATTCATGTCGTTCAATGTTCCTTGCGTGATTTCATTTCCTTCTAAATGCATCACATTCGTAGTTTTCCGCTCTTCACATTCATACAGTGTGGCGTGATAGTGGACGACGTGTGCAGCCAGGCAACAGGTCGCGGCACGCAAGCGACGGCACTGCACGTGTACTGAATTCTTTGCCGTCTCTATTGTAATCGGATACTATAGCGCTCTTTCTCTTTGTTATGGCCACAATCATGCATTTATAGATATTTAAAGATTACTACATTTTAGTAAGTTAAGTATAAATGCTGTCTAAGTCATTCTGTATTTTCTTAAAATCGTCGAGCGAAGATATTTTTCTGTAGACATCAGTGATCAAGTGGAGATAGCTGTTGACACCGAAAAGGATCAGATACATTTCATGTAATAGAACTTTCGATGTAGAGTACTTTCTGATATCCTTACCGTATGAGATGGTAGCAACCCTGTGGAAAGGGAATGAGATGTACACATTTATTGCACTAATATTTTGTATTCCTTTACCTCTTCCTATGAGCTTCTCTTCTGAATGGAAGCCAGGATGGCCGGCCGGTGTGACCGAGGGGTTCTAGGCGCTACAGTCTGGAACCGCGCGACCGCTACGGTCGCAGGTTCAAATCCTGCCTCGGGCATGGATGTTTGTGATGTCCTTAGGTTAGTTAGGTTTAAGTAGTTCTAAGTTCTAGCGGATTGATGACCTCAGAAGTTAAGTCCGATAGTGTTCAGAGCCATTTTTGAAGCCCGGATGCACGTTTGTGAGGTTAATCTGAACCTGAAATTTTCGCGGGTGACATGAATCAGTGATGTATAGCGGTTTTCCCAGTTTGAGCTGGTGTAGGCAGAAAAGCAACCTGTCTGGAATAGGTCCTTTCTGCAGCACGGTCTCAGGGAAGTACCTGTACACGTAAATAGTTTCCTGTGTTTTCTTGCAACCGGGCATTTTCGTCACATTCTCTGATCAAGGTAAAGAAAAAAAAATATACAGTTTACTACTACAATGTTATCGATTCTGTGAGGATTCTTTGTTTCTGCAAATATTTCGTCTGCTGATGGCTGACGAAGTACTAGAAGGGTAATGGAAGTAACTGTGATGAATGTTTATTGCGGTACACACAGCCAGCTACCATCAACCCGTGACTCATTGAAAAATTACGAAGTATGTTC
Organism: Schistocerca serialis cubense; assembly: GCF_023864345.2. NCBI lineage: Eukaryota > Metazoa > Arthropoda > Insecta > Orthoptera > Acrididae > Schistocerca > Schistocerca serialis. The sequence goes on along the minus strand of NC_064640.1, from coordinate 463,635,294 downwards.
TTCGTTAAGGATGATGACAAGGGATACTTAAGAAATTTTTATAGAAATTAATGAACTCGGGAAATATCTCAGAACTGTAAGTACAAACAAAAATACTTTCAAAAAATATTTACAGAAAGGAAAACAGTAGGAGAACTGAGGCAATTATTGAATCGCTGCTTGTGATATGACCCTTCCCGTCAGCATTTCCGCAATATCGTAGTATTTGGTGTTTTCACTGTTACGACTCATGTAATCCCACGGTATATGATAGGCCATCCGTTTAATGTGCGTGCATTTTTAAATCGCTCAGGAGTCCCCCGATATATGCTACCCATGGTAAAAAAAATGCAACAGCGCAAGCAAATCAGTTCCCGGCAATTCTCGACCAGAAAACATACCTGAATAAGTCGAGCGTGGAGAGAGGTTCGTGCCAATGGAAGAAAAAGTAATATGTTGCTCTACTCACAAGATGGTCAATGACTACCAGCAGCGAAAAATCTGTAAGAACAATGTAGATGTTTCTTACGATACAACAATACCCATTCGTGTAGCGGCCGCTTCCTCACTTTGCCCTAGCAGCGCCTACGTAACAGAATACACAGAAAATACGAAAAGTAAGGAAATACTAGATCAGACTGTTCATATTCGTAACAAAATTATCTGATTTCGGTAACTTAGTGGTAACTAGATAAGTACTATATTACTATCTTCTGGCTTCCGCCTATCATCAAGAGCCGCCACTTCTATAATTAAGATTTCATTCTAGCAAAAAATATCGACATTACAAACGTTTTTAGCAAATCATTATGCTTTGTAATGATGCTGTACTGGCACGTTTCTGTGTATATGTTAACACGCCTGGCCATGCAATGAACAGCAAATCATTTCTGCGAATGTAAAATTTTCGCATACGATATGAGTTAGATGTCGATTCGCAGACTACATGTGATTGATGTTGGATACAATCGCAAAAACTAGTATTGTGGCACCAAACGAATTATCGCTGATTGAATGGTTGCATAAAATTTTATATAAAATTGAGAACTCAGTATAGCTAGAAAAATTGGTTTCAGACGCCAGGCCTTAGCGGCGAAACGTTTTGGTAATTGTTATAGACATTTAAAGTCGTTTATTCCAGTGGCTGACAGTTTTGTGATTTTCTATCACAGAGCCATGGATCTGTAGCGTAACCTTTCTCTTGGAGGTTACTGGTGTCCGTGAGTGCAATCGGTCATTTATAGACATTAAACAATTTGCTCCGAGATAGAGAAATGATACTAATGACGGATGGATGGCTCTGTAATTCTGATGTGTCAGCCACCTGTGTTGGATAGAACAGTACGGTCACTGATGAGAGGACACAATTAGGGGAAAGGCTGAAGTTTCTGTGAGAGGCTTTTAAAACCGAACTAATGGCTTCTCAACTAGGGTTCACATGCGCCGCAAATATGGAATAGGACAAGGTTTTAATTATGCTAAACATCAATGTTAATCAGAAATTAACTAGGAAAAAAGTAAAAATAAATACTTGGTTCTACATTAAGAGGAAAATGAGCGTAAAGACACCACGGCGAGTCCAAAGGACACGAACAATGAGACCACTTCACAGTGGTTTGAAGAGTAAAGATGTAGGTGTTGGTGTAGACTTTTGACTTTACTCTGAAGCTAAGTACAGTAGCTACATGCTGCAGGCCGACCATTTTGTGTACTCGCACTGTCGACCGCTATTCCTGGTGTGAAAAATTTTAAAATTTCTTTCTTAAATCTTCATTTTTGGAATGAAAATAAATTTGGACTTAGATAACACCAACCTTCCACAATTATCAGGAGGTGATCTTACACATTTCGTTCAGGGGGAGGTTCATGTATCTGTGACGGTATGCTTAGATAGGTAACAGCATAGCACTGCGATAACTACAGTATACTATTACCGACAAGCACTGTGACATCAACCCGAAGGATGTGAAGTAGAAAACTGTCTTTTCAGTCAGAACTGTCAGCCTATTTATCGAAATAATTGGCAAACAGTTGTACAAAAGAAATTTTATTTCCGTAACAGGTTCAAAATGGCTCTGAGCACTATGAGACTTAATTTCTGAGGTCATCAGTTCCCTATAACTTAGAACTACTTAAACCTAACTAACCTAAGGACATTACACACAACCATGCCCGAGGCAGGATTCGAACCTGCAACCGTAGCGGACGCGCGGTTCCAGACTGTAGCGCCTAGAACCGCGCGGCCACTCCGGCCGGCTACGTAATAGGTTTGAGGCACTTAGCGCCCTTCTGAAAGATAGCTGCACAGGTAAATATACCACAAATAAGTAGTAGTTGAATAAGAATACTAAAATTACGAACGACAGTTTTAAAAATTTTAAAGGTAAAAAAGGTACGTACTTACAACTAACACATTATTTGCGAGTGTTGCATGCAGGATGCTGCGGTGCTAAAAAATTCAAGAGCAATACGTAATAAAATAATGAATCCATTAATACGAAAAGGGCTCGTACATACTTACATGTGGTTCGTAGTGCCAGTATAATGGTAAGTATTTTTGTACAGGTACTGTGAACTACATGTAAGTATTTACTATCACTTTTTGTATTAATGGATTCATTATTGTATTACATATTGCTCTTGAATTTTCTTAGGACAACAGCAATATCCTGCATGCATCTTATTGTTGACACTCGCAAATAATCCGGTAGTTATAACAATGTACCATTTCCAGTTTTTATATTTTTAAAATTTTTATATTTTTCTTTTCTAAATTTTAATATTCTTATCTAACTTCTACTTACTTGTAGTATATTTTTCTGTAAGATCTTCTGAAGAGGGACACCAAGTGGCTGAAACCGGTTAAGGAAATAAAACCGCTTTTGTGCAGCTGGTTGCAGATTACTTCGATAAATACGACCACAGTTGCTGAAGACGGATAAAATACTATACTATCAGACTAGCTGACCTGTGGAGAAAGGTGTACACCACGACCATTCACATTTCCTTTTAGTTTTTATTTTTCTCTAGAAATTCGAGTAACAGATATTTTATTAGCAAAATTTTTGTTCAAAAAGGTGTAGAGAAAAACTTTCCTTAGCTTCGTACTGTCTGCCGAAGTAATAGTTTATCTTGAGGCTAAGTCGGAATCGCTAGGTGAAAATGGGCTCTTGAAAAGATAAAAAGGTCGCTAACGCTCGCTTCTGCCGTGGTACTCGACACGAAAGTAGCCGGTAGTAATCATGTACTCAGACACCGACATTCAACAGATGCATTCAAGAGACAATTCTTACATGAGACGCAAATCCTTCAGGGCCTCTCAGAGAACAGTGTCATATGACAAGTTTTATTTGAGTGGTTAAATACTTACCTACGATACAGTGTTCTCAGTCTATAAACTGAGGTGTCGAAAGTCATGGGATACCTCCTAACACCGTGTCGGACCTCCTTCTGCCCGGCTTAGTGCAAGAATTCTACGTGGCATGGACTCAACAAGTCGCTGGAAGTCCCCTGCAGAAATATTGAGCCATGCAGCCTCTATAGCCAACATAATTACGAAAGTGTCACCGGTGCACGATTTTGTGCACGAATTAACGTCTCGATTATGTCCCATAAACGTTCGATGGGATTCATGTCGGGCGATATGGTTGGTCAAACCATTTGCTCAAACTGTCTAGAATGTTCTTCAGATCAATCGCGAACACTTGTGGTCAGGTGACACGGATTGTCATAAAAATTCCATTGTTGTTTGGGAACATGACGTCCAGAAATGGTTGCAAACAGTCTCCAAGTAGCCTAATATTCAGAGGACCCAGTCCATTCCATGTAAACACAGTACACGGCAGTTTAGAGCCACCACGAGGTTGCACAGTGCCTGGTTGACAACTTGGGTCCGTGGCTTTATGAGGCCTGTGCCACATTCGATCCCTACCATCAGCTCTTACCAAATGAAATCAGGACTCATCTGACCAGGCCACCTTTTCCAGTAGTCTAGGGTCCAACTGATATGGTTACGAGCACACGAGAAGCGCTACGAGCAATGTCGTGCTGTTAGCAAAGGCACTCGGGCCGGTCGTCTGCTACCATAGCCCATTAAAGCCAAATTTAGACACGTTATCCTAAAGGATACGATTGTCGAACGCCCCACATTGATTTCCGCGGTAACTCTACGCAAACGCAGCTGCTCTCTCGTTACGTTAAGTCCGTCGGTAACTGAATTGTCCATGCTGAGAGGTAATGCCTGAAATGTGGTATTCTCAGTACACTCTTGACGCTGTGGATCGCAGAATATTAAATTCTGTAATGGAATATCCCATGTGTCTAGCTCCAGTTACCATTCTGAGTTCAAAGCCTGTTGATTACCGTCTTGAAGCCACATGAATTACCTGAACAGAAATGACATCTTCGCCAATGACTCCTATCACCTCACTGTATTATTCTTTCCAAAATGTAGTTACAAGCACTATAATTTTGGTGAGACCACTAATAAAGTACCTCCGGGAAGGTACAAGACTAGTACCATATTCCTGAAATTATAACATTTTTTTCCAACAACTATAATTACTATTTCTGCTAATGGCCCATTTCCGCTACGAATGCCAGTACCAACTGGATGATGACTGCTGGGGTTTTGATAATTTATTTAGCTGACACGCATTATTATGAAAGAGTCAATGATTTTCCTAAGAAAATAGCGGTTACAATGGCACGCTGAAGCGCGATCAGATTATGTACGAGGACCTTCTTCCCTGGCGGTGACTACCAATTCTGGATTATCTGAAAAGCAAATTATAGTTTTCTCATCAGTAAAAAATGCGACACTATGGGAAAGTAATCTGTAAACTCCCGATACGACCACTTTAAGACACCGACAAGAATTTTCTACTTTCCTCCGGGAAGGTACAAGACTAGTACCATATTCCTGAAATTATAACATTTTTTTTCCAACGACTATAATTACTATTTCTGCTAATGGCCCATTTCCGCTAAGAATGCCAGTACCAACTGGATGATGACTGCTGGGGTTTTGATAATTTATTTAGCTGACACGCATTAAGCAATGTTCCAATTGTTATTACTGCTTTTAAATTGTATTTGTACCAGTTTTACTCAATAATGCTTGCCATAAGTTTCATCTTCGTTCGTGACAATGCTGGTGGCTGGATAGCGTGAGGAGCTGTCCTCATGCACAGCAACTGCTACTTGACTGTGGTGTCATGGCCAAAATTGGTCAACAGTGCAAATAAACATTAATTACCTAGGATGGTGAAAATGCTCTCACTTCACAGGAATATTCTGTTTGAAGGTTCTAGACTTCGCACTGACCACAATTGTCCGCGACTACGTTTCCGTCTATTACAACTGATACGAAGCAAATTATCAACATCCCATTCAATGTTGTTCTCTTCTATTCCAAGAAACTTCGCTCTTATCACAGGGATTAGTAAAATCTGGACAAAACTTTTTCACATGTGTGTAGACTGTTTGGGCAAGGTATGACATTGGGATTTTCAAACTCATATGTGGTTACTTACTTAAATTTTGTTGTGCTGTCGTCTTCAATTTTGAATCAGAAGCCACACATCCGCCGAAGATCCACATTCAAGGCGATGTTCATCTGTGTCTGTCACACGACACCGCATGCACATCAGGGAGTCAGCTAGACTAATGTTGGGCAGTCTAAGTCCTGTCCGAAACTTTTCGTTGACCACGAGGTGCAAGGTGGCGCGGATTTCCGTCGTGAAATATGTCTAAAGAGTCCCCCGCCACCCCGCAAGCCATGCCACTCGTGGATGGAGTCTTTCAACGACATTCTGGGTGTGATTCGTCATCAGCTGGTCGTGCATATCACACACTGTAGATAATCTGGTATAGCGAGATTCGTGAGCACATAGCTGCAATCGAGGGACAATATTTTGATATAGGAGAGCGCAGGCGCGCTGTGAGCCATTACAATAAGGGCAGGCAGGATAGAGACGCCAGTTCATCACTGAGGAGACCCGTGAAACAGTGTCGACGATGATGTTAATGTAAATGGCGACTGCACGCGCTAGAACGTAGGCAGGTTCCAGTCCTCCACTGTGAGGGGGAAGGGTGAGGGCATCGTATCTTGAAGAGAAGTCCATAACTAGCTACGTAATCAAAAGCCGTCTGCATCCGCGGTCCTATCACAGGAGTCATCGGTAGGATCAGCGGCCAATGAGGCATCCGGGACGGGCTGTTAATGAAGGCAACCCTTTGGACCATATCCAAAGCTCGGAAGAGGTAGCCTTAGACGCCTGCGCAGGGAGTTTATGAGAGGCCTTTATAGATCAACGCTGTCCTGTGGCGGAAAGCGCTGCAGTACACGCCCCCCCCCCCCCCCTCACCCGCCCCCCCCCCCCCTCCCACGACGCTGAGACCATTGCTATGATGGTGAGAGACTGTGTCGTGGTCGTATTGGCTGATGTCATTTACGCTTCTTATGACTCTTTGGGGACCGCCGCTGTTTCTGAGAGTACGTCTCTGTGTCAGACGACGGGAATGAGTCGCGACGTCAAGGCACATAGGCGACCGGGGGCAAAACCATCGTCTCAACTTTCATACAGCCATGGGGCATCTCTTCACCTCCTTACAGAGCCGACGGGGCGTGCTGGATGACTGTGTTAAGGCCGGTTCCCACTAGGGCTGCCGCGCGTCAAAACCGCGCGTCAGCGGCGTGGTTGCCATGGAAACGGCGTTAGCGGCACGGCGCGGCGGGCTCTGCGTCGTGGTTTGACCATGTCGAACCGCTTCCGCTGCCGCGTGCCGCGCTCCAGGTGCGCGCCGCCAATCACAGAACGCGCTGAGCGTGACGTCAGGTACCGAACCCCGGGCCACGCGAACTTTCGCCGAACCGCTGGCGCGGACGCGGCGGCAGCTATGAAATACTTAACATCCGATTCCAAGGAAACTATTGGCTAGAAAAATTTGATTCTTGGACATGTTACAGCCTGATATCTTCTCTCGATAAGGAACCGAATTTCTTTTCGTTATTCGTGGTGGTTACTTGCTGTATCGCATTTACGTAAACCTTTACACGAAATTTTAATGAGTGTGCAGAGGTAAAAACGCATTGCGTGGACTTTGCGTACAGTTCATTTTAGGTAATACATTATTGCGTATGAAATTTAGTCAACATATCGAAATTGTTTTTAAAGCTGAGAGCAGATCGATAGCTATCACCGTTCTCGAGATATTGACTGATATGTCGGCGGACGGGCTATGCCGTGACCGCGCGCGGGTTGCTCGGCGATGCGACCGGTACTTCGTCCTGCTCGTCGTAAACCATGTGGTTGTATCAACCGCAAATTTCGTAAACGGTTCAAGAAATCGAAATGTGTGTTTTTTTTTTTTTTGTGCAAACGATAACTTATGAAAAGTCATGTATTTCGTCGCATGATAAATATCCTAAATCTGTTTATCTACCGAGATATGAAAGTAACCACAGTTTTTCAGAAGGGATAGATGAATTCTTTTAAATGGCATTAATAGCATGTCGAATGAGAAGTTAAACCGAAACTAATTTGCTGGTATGTCATAAGATGTAATTTACTAAATATGTAGAGCTATTGATTATTTCCTTTCTTTTTTCTTTATCCAGTGTACTTTACTGATTCAAGACGCGTTTCGCCTTTTACTTTAAGGCATCTTCGGTGGAATCTAGAATGAGTCAGTTTTGTTTTGATCTGTGATACTTGCAGATTATAAAACAGTTCACATCTTTTTTTACGTGAATGACTGATTACTTACAGTGAACTGAGTTTTTGGCGGACATACACGTTTCCCCTCACCTGGTCACATGCTGGAGGTTGAACTAAAACTTGGATTATGGAACATAAGCACATTTTCATGTTCGCTCTTTTTTCTTCTGTCACTAGCAGTAGAAGTTTTACGGAAAACTCTGATTTAAAGTCGTAACTACAGTGTGTTCACCTCATGTCCCTTCCTGTCTGGTTAGTTTATGTACATGTTGCCAACCTGCAGAATTATATGCTGAAAACTAATGTTTGTTTATTTTTGTTCTCCTTATATCTGTATGTGTGTGTGGCTAGCCAGTGATAGTTACAGAAAGTTGAAAGTGAATCCAGTAGTTGTCAGACAGTGGTTGAAAGATTTGGTGTTCAGCTGATTTCAGTTTTGGTTTAAATGTTTTAAGGAGTGCATGGAAGAGTAAATTCACTGCTTACATTAATAGATAAAATAGTAGAATAGTATTTCAACAGATGATTATTATGAGAATACTATCACCCAACCCCTTTGTCCTCACTCTTTGACGCCCCACAATACGTCCTTTCAACTAACCCCTATTGTTGTCAAAGTTGTGCCGTAATTTCCTCTTCCTCCTCTATTTAATTCCGTACCTCTTCTTTAGTCACACGATCCTCGTATCTAATGTTCAGCATTCTTATGAATCACCACGTTCTGAAAGCGTCCATTGTCTTCTTGACAGAACTGTTCATCGTCCACGTTTCACTTACATACAAGGCTGCACTCCACACAAATACCTTTGTAAAATAGTATCCAACCATTAGCATTTATATTCGGTGTGAACAAATTTTCTTTTTCAGAACGCTTTTCTTGCTATTGACAGTCTTCAGTCAGGTTTGCGTCTGCACCAGGAAATGACTTACAATTTAAAATCTGGTTTCGAAAACTGTTCCAAATATATATTATTCTTTCGTGATTCTTAAGCAAGGTGCTGGCGATGATTACATTAAGCTCTGTGGGAAATTCTATCAGGTGGCTTCCACTTTCATCCCTTCCACCTAGCCTTTGTGTTCTTACTGTTTTCGTGTACCTGCTACCGTACCACATTTTAAATTTTTGTCTCGCTTAACTATCTGAATAATCTCTCTTGTTGTACATTGTTTCACTGTGTTAGGAGATAGTGAACAATCGTGAACGGTAGTCATGAAATCTGTTTATGGTGAAATGAGAAAACATGAATAACGAAATATGTGAAAGAGCACATTGTACAGAAAATGAAAAATTGGTATGTGTTCACCCAACTTCGTCTTTCCTTCGTGTAGGTGTAAGATATAGTTAATCAAACGCACCGCGCGTTTCAGTGGGTCCTGCCCCGTACCTCAGTGGCTGTCCGTCATTGGCTACCGCTAACGTCTGCCGCTTCCAGATGGGAACGCCAATTCCGCGAGCCGCCGCGTCAACGCGGAAAACGCTTGCCGCTGCCGTTTCCGCACGCCGCGCTGCCGCGCTCTAGTGGGAACCGGCCTTTAGTCGTCGGCTGCGCCCCTTTGTCCCGTCTTGACATTACCTGTTGCAAAACATCCCGTGCGTGGTCATTCGCGTACATCTGACTGGGATCCGTCCGGAGTGCCGCTATGTATGTGAGGATTAAAGATAGAGGAGTGGTGGAGGGGATCAGATCCATAGATCGGAGCTCGGCATTCCGTCGCTGCAGACATTCTGAGAGAACGTGACCCTCTTTTCCGCAAACCGAGCAGGTCTTTGTGTAGCCATCATATATGACGATTGCTCTGCATCCCCTGATACACAGGTAGAACGGAACATGCTTACTGAGTTCAATGCCTACCTGTTGCACTACGTTCAGTACAGTGTAAGTGGTGAATTGTGCTCACTTCTCCGCGACGTAGCTGTGAATAACACCGTAGTGCCTCAGTGCAGCTACCACATCACCCGCCGACACTTCGAAACGAAAGATGAATAGGCGGATCGTCCTGAGTGCGATAATACCCGTGCGATCATCCACAGTCTCTGGACTAATTTTGGCGCCACATTGTCAGAACTTCAGCTCGTCCCTCGTCTTCTGTAAAATCACGTCGCATGCAGCAATTAATTTAACGTAAGTCACGCTGATCACAACTAAGAGGTGTATTGGTTGGTTGATGTGGGGAAGGAGACCAAACAGTGAGGTCATCGGTCCCATCTGATTAGGGAAGGATAGGGAAGGAAGTCGGCCGTGCCCTTTCAAAAGAACCATCACGGCGTTTACCTGAAACGATTTAGAGAAATCACGGAAAACCTAAATTTGGATGGCCGGAAGCGGGTTTGAACCGTAGTCCTCCTGAGTGCGAGTCCAGTGTACTAATCACTGCGCCACCTCTTTCGGTAGAGGGGTATTCCAGTATTCCATCAAGATCAGTACAGGCGATCTTCCCATCGTCTCGAGGAAGTTGCTCTATTCCCAGCACTTTGGGTCGTTAATATTCATTCGAGAAGCTGAATTTCAACGTAGATTTCTGATATGAATTGGCCATTTACTTCGAAAGGACGTAAACAGCTCTGCCAGGAACTCTCCGCTGACGAAGTCATACCAGCAGGCTATCCGAACACGACGCACGGCCGGATCCAGACTTCCATTTATGACATGTATTCGCAGTTGCGAATATGGACAACCACAAGGTACTACTCAACAACACAGGCACTGCAGTATCGTATTTATCCGCCGACACCTGCAAGTGACTTTCTATTAAAATGTCTCCCCAGTATGGAAAATTACATATGGATGTAAGAGTACAGCGTGCAGAGACATGACTTACGACATGTAGAGGTTTGGGTCGAGAAGTGAGTCGTGCTCCGAAAGCCTGACAGCAAGGCGACCGCTCGCGATAAGCGAGAAATCTGGGTTCGACTTCCGGTCCGGAACAAATTTTCATTCTCATCATTGCATTATACAGCTGATGGTTGTCCATATTCACAACTGCGAAAATATTTCATGATAAATGTAAATGTCGTGTGACTGGGGCCTCCCGTCGGGTAGACCGTTCGCCGGGTGCAAGTCTTTCGATTTGACGCCTCTGCGGCGGCTTGCGGGTCGATGGGAATGAAATGATGATGATTAGGACAACACAACATCCAGTCCCTGAGCGGAAAAAATCTCCACCCCCGCCGGGAATCGAACCCGGGCCATTAGGATTGACGTTCTGTCATGCTGACCACTTAGCTACCGGGGGCGGACATTTCATACCGAAAAGTGTATTTTACGTATTCTTACAATGACGTTATAAACAGTTCTGGCTGTTTATAAATTTTCTATGCAATCATAAAAGTTAAATTCCCTAGGTACAAATTCCGAAGATTCTGCTCTATATGTATTCTTGTTCCGATTTTAGAGCTGCTATGCTTACTACAATTCGAAATTTCATTTGCACAGCATTAGGAAATGAAAAGTCATTTATTTCTTGATTTGTGAGCGATGCTGTTCGCAACTGTTGTATGCCGTTACCAACTGTCTACATGTACATCTACACACATACTCCGCAAGCCATACTACGTTGCGTGGTCGAGGGTACCTGTACCACATGTAGTCGTTTCCTTTCCTGTTCCACTCGCAGATACAGCGAAAACCCACTGTAGATACGCCGCCGCATGAGCCACAGTTTCTTGTATCTTATTTTTGTGGTGCCTGATACGGAGTTAAATCAAGCGCCGGCACGACAGTCGGAAATGATGGCTGTGAGGAGTTGCTTGGCAACACGGTTCTCCCCCGCCCTAACCGTCACTGTGTTTCTGCAGATGTATTATGAAACTGCCAATACTTTCTCTATATCCAGGTGCAAGTCTCTGTTTTCAATATTTGTGTGAAATTCATCTAAGCTGTGTGTTTTCATGTTAAGGATGATCAGGCCAGACTAATCCGTCGCTTCTTGCTAACGGCATGTAACTGACAGGTCTTCCGTTGCAAAAGTTCGCAACATAATAAAAAGAACGTGTGGAGTAAAAAATGTGTTACATCGTCACTAGAAGACATTACAAGTTAGTGCCCTCTGCCCTAAATGTATTAAACCGTTAGAACAGATGAATCGTTTTTGTAAAACCCCACACACCCTTTCATCCAGCCTCGCCCTTTCTGATTTCAGAGATGGACATTTTGGGAACAACGAATCACCAGCATGCGGAACCGTAATGAAAAAGCCAGCTCTCGTAAATTTTGCCGCAGTAGCAAGTGCCCTACGAGGAATTTCAAGCAACAGTCGCCTCTATATTTCATCACAGACATTAGAACACAAGATTCTGTACCTATGTAACACAAAAGCGAGCGATTAATCATTCTATGTATATCTCACCTAGAAAGAAAGGTCAGTCACAATCTAGTTTCGACATGAGTTGAGTGAAATTCGTGACCAGTCTATGAGTGGGTATGACGCTCAGCATTGAAACTGAGAGACAGTGGGAAGATTCTAAGCGATACTAGTCAGCGAGAGCTATTGCGAGGCACCAGCGTGTCCGTTGCGGATTCAATAAATCGACTATTCTTCCACTACTCTCTCCGAGCCAGCTCTTTGTTCGTCAGTGAAGTGTGTATCATAGAACACCTGGTGTTTTCATCCTTATTTGCCACGGCTTTTCAACCGAATGCATCCGCTGCTGTTTTCTCCAGAGGAGTGTGTGTTCACGTCAATAATTGCGGCGGAACTACACTCCTGGAAATGGAAAAAAGAACACATTGACACCGGTGTGTCAGACCCACCATACTTGCTCCGGACACTGCGAGAGGGCTGTATAAGCAATGATCACACACACGGCACAGCGGACACACGAGGAACCGCGGTGTTGGCCGTCGAATGGCGCTAGCTGCGCAGCATTTGTGCACCGCCGCCGTCAGTGTCAGCCAGTTTGCCGTGGCATACGGAGCTCCATCGCAGTCTTTAACACTGGTAGCATGCCGCGACAGCGTGGACGTGAACCGTATGTGCAGTTGACGGACTTTGAGCGAGGGCGTATAGTGGGCATGCGGGAGGCCGGGTGGACGTACCGCCGAATTGGTCAACACGTGGGGCGTGAGGTCTCCACAGTACATCGATGTTGTCGCCAGTGGTCGGCGGAAGGTGCACGTGCCCGTCGACCTGGGACCGGACCGCAGCGACGCACGGATGCACGCCAAGACCGTAGGACCCTACGCAGTGCCGTAGGGGACCGCACCGCCACTTCCCAGCAAATTAGGGACACTGTTGCTCCTGGGGTATCGGCGAGGACCATTCGCAACCGTCTCCATGAAGCTGGGCTACGGTCCCGCACACCGTTAGGCCGTCTTCCGCTCACGCCCCAACATCGTGCAGCCCGCCTCCAGTGGTGTCGCGACAGGCGTGAATGGAGGGACGAATGGAGACGTGTCGTCTTCAGCGATGAGAGTCGCTTCTGCCTTGGTGCCAATGATGGTCGTATGCGTGTTTGGCGCCGTGCAGGTGAGCGCCACAATCAGGACTGCATACGACCGAGGCACACAGGGCCAACACCCGGCATCATGGTGTGGGGAGCGATCTCCTACACTGGCCGTACACCACTGGTGATCGTCGAGGGGACACTGAATAGTGCACGGTACATCCAAACCGTCATCGAACCCATCGTTCTACCATTCCTAGACCGGAAAGGGAACTTGCTGTTCCAACAGGACAATGCACGTCCGCATGTATCCCGTGCCACCCAACGTGCTCTAGAAGGTGTAAGTCAACTACCCTGGCCAGCAAGATCTCCGGATCTGTCCCCCATTGAGCATGTTTGGGACTGGATGAAGCGTCGTCTCACGCGGTCTGCACGTCCAGCACGAACGCTGGTCCAACTGAGGCGCCAGGTGGAAATGGCATGGCAAGCCGTTCCACAGGACTACATCCAGCATCTCTACGATCGTCTCCATGGGAGAATAGCAGCCTGCATTGCTGCGAAAGGTGGATATACACTGTACTAGTGCCGACATTGTGCATGCTCTGTTGCCTGTGTCTATGTGCCTGTGGTTCTGTCAGTGTGATCATGTGATGTATCTGACCCCAGGAATGTGTCAATAAAGTTTCCCCTTCCTGGGACAATGAATTCACGGTGTTCTTATTTCAGTTTCCAGGAGTGTATGTTTCGACTACAGTGCGTCGTCGGCTGCTAAAGTCACAGCCCCCCCCCTCTACCGTTGCTGTGATGTATACTACACAATGTCCAAATGATAGCTATTCAGGATGAGTGTAGTTAAGGAGGCTATAATTCACACATTATTCTATTAATTTGCCCATGAAATCTGTTAAGAATGTTGCAGGAACATTGAAAGGAAAGTAGCACATTCCCCATTCGCGAAGGATATATAACCGACTATAAAGGGCTTAACGGGTATGAGAGCAGATACATTTCTATTGGTAACTCAAGACAGTGTATTGTGCAACATTATATCAGTGTTTACGACATTAGTAGGCTAATAATTATATCTATTCGGAGTAATATGTTTCTAGATTGGTTAATATGTCCAAGTACATGTAGAAAAAGTAAGCTATTAATGCTTACTTTCCTCTGGGAAGCACGTGAAGTATCGACGCGCGGACACAAAACAGGTAGTCTATACTGACAGATGTAGTCCACTGAGTGGTACTACTACGACGGAACAGAAGACATCAGGTCGTGAAGTTAGTGACGTGTTTGTGGAAGACGGTTTGATGAAGAGAAAAAGCAACCAACACAATTATATGTGTATTTGTTAAGGTACTATCAATAAAAATATCTGCACGTACACCCATTGCAGACTGTATTTATCATTTTGTTTTGTGACTCTGTTTACCAAAAATAAAAGCTTCCTCAAATACACTATTAAATAGTATTAAATTCTTCTTGGTGTGGGAGTTAAATGGGTTTCAATAATATGGCAGTTGTGCACCACAGAAATCACTAGTGATCCTCCTTCTCCTCCTCCTCATACTACTACTATTAATAATAATAATAAAAGCAGTGATAATAATAATTGTAATAGAGTTCGGTGTTGAATTTTGTTGTGGATATTTATTTCTTAGGTACAGTCTGTGCTTCACGAGAAATGCACTTGGGGGCTGTATTTTATCAAAGAATCGGCATTCACAGCGTGGTAATGATTATTGCTGCTGTTGACTTATAAGATTCTGTGTGATTTTCGTAGACTGAATGGATTGCACTACAAATCTGGCTTGTATGTTAAAATGAGATGAGTTACAAGATTGGAACTCGGTCCGAGGTGCCTTAAGAGCAAACCGTCTGACAAAATTTTCATTTCAGGATGAAATTTATCCTGGCCAGTGGCTCATCGGCTTCGCTGAATACCGCTGACATCGTAATCTTTTATCCCTCAGTCTCCGTCGTCGCGCTTTTTTTGTTAGGGCTTCGCGGCCCAATGATTGGAAGGTATTTGTGAACGAAGCTCTTGTTTGCTTATAAAGAGACTTAAAGAAGGAAGCAGCCGTGCCATTGTACACGAGAACTACCCGAAGCGCTCGTGAAAAAAGGTGCGATAAACTTAAATCAGATCCATGCTACGCAATACACAATTCAGATAATTTTCTGTAGCTCCGCCTCGCTCGGTATAGGGACCCTAATTCCCTTTAGTCCTGAAGATCATATTCTTTTCCTTTTTTCTTTGCCACACTCTCATTCTAACCTCAGTTTTACCATCCATCTTCGCCTTCTCGTCGCCTGCCCTATATGTATGCATACGTAACTATCAGTAACTGTTCAAACTGAATTTCTCAGATATTTATGACGTAACACAGTATCCTTTCAATAGTGAATAATCTAGAATAGTACCGACTAATACACTTTCTCTCACAGAATCAGGAGAAATAGTTTTGATCACGACCACTACTACATATAAATTAAACAATGTAGCGCGTTCCAAGAATGCTGGTTGACACACCACAATCATCATCGGGGAAGTGTAAACCAACTGATGAGCCAGAGTTAACACTAATCTCAATCAATTCAAGGGACTGTCGATAAGGTCTCTTCAGCATGGATAGCCTATTATACTCGTGTGTTCTTTTCATCGCCTTGTGTCTGTGCTCCGTTTTAAGTGACGCCGATCCTGACAGCATATTAAATTTTAGCCTTGTTCTTCACTATTATTGTATTAACGCCAAATAAGATCATGTAACTCGTACGCCTCACTGTTTTATGCATGACACACCCTTTAAAAATACGGCAATACGTAGTGAGGCCAGTACAGATTCCGAATGTGAAATAATTTTGGTGAAAATAAGCGCTAAATGTTGATAAAACATAGTCATTGGTACCTTTATAGAGGAGCAATACTTGTGAAACATTTGAAGGGAACTTCGAGAATATTTCACGTAATTCCCTTATCATATCAGAGTATTAGATGACGATTTCAACTTACCACATATAGATTGGGAGACTCGAGTGTTTAAGAGTGTAGTAGGAACAAGGAATCATATGAAATTGTTATAAACAGCCTGATGAGTTAACCAGGGAACCAACTCCTGAAAATGCCATATTAGATCTCTTTGTCACCAACAGGCCCAAGCTTTACGACTCACGTGGAACAGTGAATCAGTGATCATAAGGCCGTCGCGGCATTACCGAGTGCGGCTGTAAATAGACAAGTATTGAAAGGTAGGAAGATATTTCTGCTTAGGCAGAGCAACAAGAAGTGGAATTCAGATTACCTTCGCGGTCAACATGAAAATATTATCTCCCGCACTGACAATGTTACATAGGAAAAACCTCCCATGTCTACCACTGTAATTCAGTGGTCAGTTTATCTCGCTGCTATGCAAAGGGTTCGGATTCGATTCCCATTACTGCCTAGTAGATAGTGTCGGAAGTTCCATGCGGCTTTTCGCCGATGATGCTGTAGTATACAGAGAAGTTGCAGCATTAGAAAGTTGCAGCGAAATGCAGGAAGATCTGCAGCGGATAGGCACTTGGTGCAGGGAGTGTCTACTGATCCTTAACATTGACAAATGTAATGTATTGCGAATACATAGAAAGAAGGGTCCTTTATTGTATGATTATATGATAGCGGAACAAACAATGGTAGCAGTTACTTCTGTAAAATATCTGGGCATATGCCTACGGAACGATTTGAGGAGGAATGATCATATAAAATTAATTGTTGGTAAGGTGGGTGCCAGGTTGAGATTCACTGGGAGAGTCCTTAGAAAATGTAGTCCATCAACAAAGGAGGTGGCTTACAAAACACTCGTTCGACCTCTACTCGAGTATTGCTCATCAGTGTGGGATCCGTACCAGGTCGGATTGACAGAGGAGATAGAGAAGATTCAAAGAAGATCGGTGCGTTTCGTCACAGGGTTATTTGGTAAGCGTGATAGCGTTACGGAGATGTTTAGCAAACTCAAGGGGCAGACTCTGCAAGAGAGGCGCTCTGCATCGCGGTGTAGCTTGCTGTCCAGGTTTCTAGAGAGTACGTTTCTGGATGAGGTATCGAATATATTGCTTCCCCCTACTTATACCTCCCGAGGAGATCAAGAATGTAAAGTTAGAGAGATTCGAGGGCGCACGGAGGTTTGCCGACAGTCGTTCTTCCCGCAAACCATACGCAAGTGAAACAAGAAAGGGACGTAATGACAGTGGCAAGTAAAGTGCCCTCCGCCACACACCGTTGGGTTGCTTGCGGAGTATAAATGTAAATTCAGATGTAAATGAAGGGTTCCTCCTTGGTGGGAGGAGTAGACCGGGACCCTCTCAACCTCGTGAGGCCGGCTGAGGAGTTGCGGCTCCAAGGCAAAGAAAGCTGACAAAAACCGGTGAGTGCGGAGCGCTGATTCCATGCCACTCCATATCGGTTGTTTGATCCCGATTGGCCCATCAGCATGTTATTCTCAACGCAGAGAAATCTTCTGACGTAAATGTAACTTGGGATGTACCCCAAAAGAGCGCTATAGGACCATTACTTTTTACAATATATACAAATGACCGAATGGATAACGTCGGAAGTTCCATAAGGAGTTTTTCGGATGATGTTGGTGTAGGCAGAGAAGTCGCAACGATAGAAAATTGTAGCAAAATGCAGGAAGACCTGCAGAGGAGTGACACATGATACAGGGATTGGCAATTGAGCCTTAAAATAAACAAATGTAACGTACTGCGCACAAATAGCAAGAAAGGCCAATTGTTACATGACAATACCACTTCAGAATAATCACTAAGATTTATAACATCCATCAAATGTGTAGGAGTACGCATATGGAGAGATTCAAAGTCGAACGATCATGTAAAAATAATCTCAGGTGAGGCAGATGGCAGACTGAGATTCACTGGAAGAATAATCAGGGAATGTAATTCACCCACTGAGGAGGTAACTTGCAACCCATTGCTTCTACCAATACTTGAATATTGAATATTGCTCATCCGCCTGGGATCAGTACCAGATAGGACTGATAGAGGAAACAGAGAAGATCCAAAGAAGTGTAGCGCGTTTTGTTAAATGTTAAAGCTTCACGTAGAAGATCATCCAAATCCACTGACAGACGATGCGATGGAGGCGTTCAGCATCATGGTGTCCTTGTTATAACGTTTCCGCTGGCGTACGTTCCTAGCAGAGACAAAGAAATGTACTGTGTTTCATGGATCTGACAGCTTCCAGCGACTATGCTACAACTGTGTAATCAAGCAATAATGGATCTTTCTCCCTACGTACATCTTGCGGAAAAACCATGAATTTAAAATTGGATAGATTCGAGGTTATAAGGAGGTTTCTCAGCGGTTGTTCTTCCCGCGAACCATTCACGACTGGAAAAGGTAAATGAAGAAGTGACAGTATTACACAAGGCACCCTCAGCCATACAGCGTAAGGTGACTTGCGAAGTACAAATGTAGGTGTATATATCTTCAGCAAAAATCATTGTTCGTACTTCCACAGCAAATTCAGATGTCTACCTCTTTGTCATCCACAAATGCACAGTATTTTGTAATTAGGTCTGAACACATAGAAGATAGAACCTGTCTTGAACGTATAGCATTCACAACTACAAAAATTCGTTAGCATTCCTTCACGAAAACAGTACAAGACTGAGAATTTTCCATCTTTGTAATTGTATGATTAATAACTAGTAAACGTTACAAAGTATTGCCTCACAGGTTTTCGGGATAGATTGAATTTCCTGCCAAATTCCACCCAAGCTGCAAACTGCAAATAAATTCTGTACATTCAGATGTTACTGGCTGTAAATTCATTCCAACCCAGAGCGGATGCGATGAGACCCGTTCCCACATATTTTAAATAAACTCTTAATTTACTGTTTCGTCGATGCTATACCAGTTAGCGTTTACCTCATCATAATGTCGTAATTAAATATGTATGCTAATAAACAACATCCGTTATTAATTTCATCATCTTTACCTAAACGGATAAAGTGTTTATAGAGCAAATGGAATCGCATTGCCCTACAGGAACAGTTAAAGCAAAATGTATAAAACCTCCGAGCCTTTAACCTTTGAATGAAATTTTGTGGCTGAATGTGCCAGTTAGATTAGATGGCAATATGATGGTATAATATAAAAAAGTTTATATTTGATATTGTATATCTGTCACTCGGTACATATATTTTATGTGCGTTTTGCGCGTTGTTTGTGTTAGGAAAGACCATTGACTTTATGTGGTGTGAGTATATGAATAATTTTGAAGAAAGATTTTCCTAGTTAATGTTACTCAGATAGTTGATTTCTTCCCTGGATTTAGTATGAAAGTAGGTTTATTGTTGATTTTTCTTTCCTTAATCAGTCTGTGAAAAGGGTGCCAGCATAACCATTGACTGCAGCTATTCGCTTGTGTGTGTTCAGTTTCTGCTGCAAATAAATTACATTGAATGGCATGCTACTGGCCCCATCAATACTCTTATCACGGAGAACGATTGTGTGTTCGAGGGTAACGAGAAGAACATTTAAGTCGTGTTGTTCTTTTCCTGTGAACATTGAAGGTGTGTTTGTTGTGAGGTAATCTATGCAATTGTTCTTTTCATATTCTACTATCATTTTTAAGATTTATTTTGTTTGTGAAGTACTTCAAGTATATTCTCGATTTTTGCATTACCGTCTGGCAGAAGCAATGTATAATCAACATAACCCAACGTATTTGCTCAAACTATAAGAAACACTGCAGTGAAATTGTTCGATATGTTTAAATTTACTTCAGTAAGGAAGGTAAATGTAAACTTATACCATATTAAAAGGGAAATTGTTGAAAATAACGATGATTAGAAGAGGAATATATTGAATGGAATTAAACGTGCCTAATTATAGAGAGTTTAAGAAAAGACGGAATGTTGCAGATTGAGAATTTATGTAAAGTTTTACACTGCGGTAGCTATACAAAGTGCTGATGTGTCATTCTGGTACAGAACAAGTAAGGCCAGTACGGAGTGTGATTACAATTTCAGCAGTACAACACATTCAGAAAGGCGTATTTTTATTAATGTTGACGTTTCTGAGATCAGTAAGAAGTGACGGCACTTATGGAACAAAAGTGGTGTTAACGAAAGGAGAGCGGATGTAAGCAACATGAAATTTACGGCGGAAGATCGAAATGGCCACAGCATACATTTATTAGTTTCCAGTTGAAGATACTCGTCTACGAGATGAGTCTTATGTGGTCCTGTGTTGTCATCTCGGTTCTAGGCGCTTCAGTCTGTAACCGCGCGACCATTACGGTCGCAGATTCGTATCCTGCCTCGGGCATGGATGTGTGTGATGTCCTTAGGTTAGTTAGGTTTAAGTAGTTCTGAGTTTAGGGGACTGATGACCTCAGAAGTTAAGTCTCATAGTGCTCAGAGTCATTTGAAACATTTGTTGTCATCTTATAAATGTAATCATCATCTGTTCTGTTGGTATCAGGACATACACACGTGAAAGGGGGTCCACTCTACTTCCTCCGCAGTCCTCCTAAAGATATACCACGCCAAACCCGGACACTGTCTTGACCCTAGGAATATCTTATACAGATATATCTTAGACGATAACGTGTCCTTGTCGCTCACCAAATCAAACCTCTCCCATCTTACGAGTAAAACCATTACTCGTCTGTGAGCAGGGCAATCATCTAACTATCTGTACTTCAGAGTAAATGTTGACGATCCAGTGCAAACTTCATGTGACGAACTATTAGATGAGCACATGTGGATGGTAACTTCATAAATGTATTATTTTCATAAGGTCTGCTGAAAATACTCGGTGATACAGCTGCAGTGGACAGTAGTTAATGGTGTGGACTATTCGCGGTCGCTGTCAGAACGGGTCGGGGCAGTGTTGTCGCCGCTGGAGTACTCGTTTTCCTCGGGTTTTACTGTCCCTGTTAATACACAGCAATAAAACAACTGTCGCACTTCACCAATCTGGGACCGCCCCAGTGAAGTGGCACGTAAAATTCCACTTTAAAATTATTTTGTTTGTAATGGGAAGCAAACCGACGCTTCCCATTCCCAATGGGTATCACATGAAAGACGTGACAAGCAGCATTTGTTTGGGTTGACTCCTGCTGCATAATGCGAAAACAAAGTCGCAAATATCTGTCGAAACACCAGAGAAAATGTGGTGACCACTCTTGGGAGAGACAACCTGTATAATTCCTGGTACGTAACAGCAAGTATCGGTCATCTATACCTATTGCTAAATTAAAGTTCCCCGCCGTGTTTTTCTGCCTGTATGTGAAGCCTAATCTCAAGAACTACTGTAGGGTTTTTGATACGATTCCGGCTTGTTTGTATAATACAGAGTGTCCCATTTATCTGGACCATCCTAAATGACCAGATGCAAATTACAAAATGTTTCAAGGAAATGTTCTTTAGCCATCAGGGGGACATCAATCAGCATAATTGCCTTCATTGTAGCTTTGTTTTTTACAAACATATGAACAGAGGTATGACTTTTTTTAATGGCACCCGGTATTTTTTTCAGTAATTCGTTTCTCTCCTAAAGACCTATTCAAAAATGTATCACAGTATACAATTCACTGAAACACAACGTTATTAATTACATGACACAGCACTGACTTTGAGCCCGGGGCCACAAACTCGTCCATTTGCTGGAGTTGTCAGAAAACAAATGAAAACCAAGTAAAAACGTAACACAAAACTGACTTTGACTCTACTGTATCATTTCACATAAGTAGAACATTCAAAGGTGCTCAAAGTGGTGACCCTGGACACTGATACATTGGTGCACTCGTTGAATGAAATAATCATTCACTGCTTCCAGTGTTGCATGCTAGAGAGAATTACAAGCAAGCACGAAACGTTCTTGCATGTCCTCTGGAGTTGTTGGAACATCGCGATAGACAACGTCTTTAATGCATCCCAAAAGAAAAATGTCCAGAGGATTTAAATCAGGAGACCTAGCAGGCCAAGTAACTGTTCCTCCTCGACCAATCCATCTGGCACGATACCTTCAGTTCAGAACACGACGTTCACGCAAGGCTTTATGTGCTGGACATCCATCGTGTTGATACCACATAAGCATTCTGCTTCTTAGCGGCACTTCATCCAGAAGAGGAGGAAGAATTCGTCTGAGGAAGTTGTCATACGCTGTGCCGTTTAGACTACCTTTGATGAAATAAGGGCAAATAATTGTAGTATCAAGCATCCAACTCCAGACGTTAAGTCTCCACTGACGCTGATGTTCCAACTGTCTAAGCCATCGTGGGTTGTCGCTGGACCAATAATGCATGTTCCTTGTATTTACCTGTCCTTTGTTTGAGAAGGAACATTCATCGGTAAATAGAACATTGGAGAAGAAGTTCGTGTTGGCTAAGGTTTTCTGCAGTGCCCACTGAGAGAACTGTACACGATTCTGGAAATCATTCCCATGCAATCGTTGATGTTGGTGTTCAAATGGTTCAAATGGTTCTAAGCACTATAGGACTTAACATCTGAGGTCATCAATCCCCTAGACTTAGAACTACTTAAGCCTAACTAACATAAGGACTTCACACATCCATGCCCGAGGCGGGATTCGAACCTGTGACCGTAGCAGCAGCACGGTTCCGGACTGAAGCGCCTAGAACCGCTCGGCCACAATTGATGTAAGTGTACATGGTAAGGATGAAACCAGTCACGTGTAAGAATATGATGTACACTGGTTTTAGGAATACCAATCGCGTGTTCAAGCTGTCGTGTGCTCACATATGGAGTCACAGCAACCGAAGCGAGAACAGTAATTCGGCAGCTTCGTCTGTGCGAGTGCTACGAAGATTGCGTTGCCGTTGGTTAAAACTTCCCGTTTTCTGAAGCGTCGCAACAAGACGAGAAAACATCCTCTTCTTGTCAGGATATCGCTCTCCGTACAGTTCCGCTGCCTGAGTTGCATTTCGCCTACCTTCAACAACAATAAATGAAACTTTATATCGATGCCTTTTGTAGGAAGGACAGCCTTTACTGTATGGCTGCTCTCCACAACAGTATTTAAAAGGACTAAACTACTGTACTAACTGTACCTGTACATAAGAAAACAGTATTGTAATTACTGTTCTGCTAACTTACATTCCTCATAGATGAGTAGCATTTCTACCTTCTCTTCGTTGATATACATTCTACTCACACAAATCTTCAACTGACGATGGTTGGCGAAATGACGGATGTGCATTCTACTTATGTTAACATTTGTCCTCTGTGAACGTCAGCAAGAGGATGTGTTCCATTACCCGAGTACCTGTACTGAGCGCTGGGAGCGTCAACTTCAGTGTTGTATTACGTAATTAATAATTTCTGTGAATAATTTCAGTGAATGGTACAATGTGATACATTTTTGAATAGGTCTTTATGAGAGAAAATGAATTACCGAATAAAAAATACAGGGTGTCACTAAAAAAAGTCATACCGCTGTTCATATCTTTGTAAAAAAAAAAAAGTTACAACGAAGGGAATCATGCTGATTGATGTCCCGCTGATGGCTAAAGATCATTTGCTTGAAACATTTTGTAATTTTCATCTGGACAAACAGTCATTTAGGGTGGTCAAGATAATTGAGACACCCTGTATACTGGTGATCACGGCATTTTTCGCAATTGCTGAATATATATGGCAACTGTACATACATACTAAACTCTTTCTTCTCCTTCTCTCTTTCATCTCCTTTTCACCCTTCTCTTGGTCCATTTCCTCCTCCATTCTTTCACTCTCTCTCTGTGCATCACCTCCGTCCACCCTCTCTCTGCCCATTTCCTCCGCCCCACACTCTACGTCCACTTCTTATCTGTCCTCATTCTTCTCTCTCTGATCATCAACTTTGTTTATTGTTTTTGCAAATGAAACCACGATTGGGAACTGAAGTCGCTTAAAATAAATCGATCAGTTGATTGGGATAATCGGTATACGGGGTATGAGAGACACTTCTCCAACTGCTCGATCTGTTAGGATATTAGCGTCTATGACAACGTTTCGCATAGTTTTAATCTGCGAATGGATAGAATAATGAAGTTTCTGACGATTGGCATTCCACAGTACTATTCTAAACATAAGCTGATTAGCCATAAACACAAATTTCTGTAAAATCGACAGTGTAGAAGAATAGAAGACCGCTCATGATCGGAATACAATTTTTGTTTGAATATATATTTAAGTAGAAAGTTAATACAAGAAAAAAATATTGTGCAGTAGTTTACATGGGCTATTGTCATAGAGGAAAACGGCTGCGAGAAAGAATTCGAACCCACACAGTTTAACAGCACAGCACACTGCTCGACAATCTGGAGTAATGGTCTGGGTGCCATTTGTTCTCTTTGGTTGTCACCCACAGCACCTTGCAGCACAACGGTACGTCGACGGTATTCTACACCCCGTTTTGTTGCCCTTTATGGGAAGCCATTCTGTGCTTACGTTTTACTAATGTAATGGCCGCCTGATACGGCTAGTGTTTCTACTGCTTGTCTTCATGCTTGCCAAACCATGCCTTAGCCGCAAGGTCGACGGATCTCTTCCCATTTGAGAATGTTTGGAGCTTTAAGGACAGGTTCCTCCAACTAGTTCAGGATTTTGACGATCTAGCGTGCCAATTGGACAGAATTTGATACGATAGTCCTCAGGAGGGCATCCAGCAACACTACCAGTCAATAACAAAGCGAATAGTTGCTTACCTAAGGGTCAGAGGTGGACCAACGCTTTATTGACATGCCCCGTTTGTGAAGCTTTTTCTCTTGAATAAATCATCCAATGTTTCTGAAATTTTATTCATTTGTTTGTCTGTAAATGTACATGACATCCACCGATTTCGGCGAAATTCGAATAATTCCTGAGTGGTGCGTCTTATTTTTTGTTTATTTTTTTTGTCCTAGAGTGTACTTAACGTTCGTGTCCACTCCTTTTCGGTTTCCCAGTTAGTGATGTTTTTCATAATTAGTACCTAATGCAGGTAAGTAATTAATATTTGGATAGGCTCCAGCGTATACTGGTCGCACAAAATGTTTAATAGTTACACCGTCATCCTTCCTTGATACTTTAACTGAAAATATCCTTGGGCTTCATATTATATTGCGAGAAAAGGTTTGTAAGTCTGTTGTTGTCTAGGTTATATCATACACACGCATTTGATATTCTGCATGTATTTTTATACTAGATGTTAAATTATTTTATGATTTGTGTTTAAGTAATGTTAAAGAAAACATCAAAATATTCTACCTATCTTAAGGCATCGTCATTCTGATCTTGTTGTTTCCTAATCAAGGTACAGTGTAGTTATATTTGGTTTAATAATGATATTTATTTTTTTATGACATTCGTTGGTATGCATTTGAATAAGGAATATTTTCTTGAGATGTCCCAATTTTAAAGTAATGTACAATTACCAGTCGCAATGCATTATCATCACAATATAAAAATAATTGTGGTTCGTATACCGACTAATACTGGCTAACTGTTTCTTCTTCTTAGGCAGCCCACTGGTTTTCATTGAATACTCTGAAACTTGCCATCCGAAATATAAGAGCAAACCAAGGTTTCTCCTTCCATATTAAAATTTACTAAGAAATCTAATGAATGACTGTCACACTACTACAAATGTCGTTACAGCCTGTTGAAAAAATCTACTATAGGAATGAAATCCAACTTTTCAGGTTCTTTGGATTTCCCACAGTTAAAGTTACGAGTTCCCTCAAATTATTGGGCACACTCCCTTATTATTATTTTCGGTTCTCGTTGCTGTAGTGTGTCGGAGTGTTTGCTCAATATACAGGGTGTTACAAAAAGATACGGCCAAACTTTCAGGAAACATTCCTCACACACAAATAAAGAAAAGATGTTATGTGGACATGTGTCCGGAAACGCTTAATTTCTATGTTAGAGCTAATTTTAGTTTCTTCCACCAACGCTCAATGGAGCACGTTATCATGATTTCATACGCGATACTCTACCTGTGCTGCTAGAACATGTGCCTTTACAAGTACGACACAACATGTGGTTCATGCACGATGGGGCTCCTGCACATTTCAGTCGAAGTGTTCATATGCTTCTCAACAACAGATTCGGTGACCGATGAATTGGTAGAGGCGGACCAATTCCATGGCCTCCACGCTCTCCTGACCTCAACCCTCTTGACTTTCATTTATGGGGACATTTGGAAGCTTTTGTCTACACAACCCCGGTACCAAATGTAGAGACTCTTCGGGCTCGTATTGTGGACGGCTGTGATACAATACGCCATTCTCCAGGTCTGCATCAGCGCATCAAGGATTCCATGCGACGGAGGGTGGATGCATGTATCCTCGCTAACTGAGGACATTTTGAACATTTCCTGTAACAAAGTGTTTGAAGTCACGCTGGTACGTTCTGTTGCTGTGTGTTTCCATGCCATGATTAATGTGATTTGAAGAGAAGTAATAAAATGAGCTCTAACATGGAAAGTAAGCGTTTCCGGACACATGTCCTCATAACATATTTTCTTTCTTTGTGTGTGAGGAATGTTTCCTGAAAGTTTGGCCGTACCTTTTTGTAACACCCTGTATATTTAGATACTTCGAATCATTGTCAGACTCACCATATCTTCAATTATGTAACGAAATTCTTTAATTTTAGAGTCTTATTTGTTCTTGAGGAGTTATATGGGGTTTGAAACAGAATTTCATAGTATCACATTGATGGTAATTCATGGTTTACGAAAAGGTTTAAAGCGTCTTATATACAAAGATTTCTCTGAACTAAGTGGCCCAGTGACCAAGTCAGTGGAGCTATCATCGGAAAGTGCAGTTACAAATTCTGTGCACAAAACAATCATTTACCATTTGTGTAGTTTCTCGAAGAAAACAAACTTTTTGATATTTCAGTTCACAGTTATTGTCGCTCAGAGCTACTGTTCGTCTCTGTCTTCATTGTCGATGAGATGTTAATGTAAAGTCATCCAACCATCCAAGTTTTCAAAATATGTTAAATACTATTTTAAAAAGTAATAAGAGTCGTAGAGGGCCCCTACAGAAGTTCACAGCTTCACCGATGCCCATACGGATACGCCAATTTACGAACATAATCACCGGAGCATTTCTGCGCATTAGTTCTCGCCGGAAATTTACATTCTAAGGCATAGTTCCGCTCAACATAACTCGGTTGTAATGTACTTTTTAACCATACGGGATAATCGCAATTCGCTGTGTGTCAATGACAAGCCACGCCTTGTTGACCAACCTGTCTCCAAATATCAGGTCGATCATATGGCGGAAATATGAAGTTACATTCACTCTTCGTCTGAAACGTTAGTACGAAAAATACATCTGACACCTTCTCAATATCATAGTGAGAATACAAGACGTTTGAAAATGTCTCATTTTTCTTGTAGAATGAAGCAGAAGCTGACAAATATATCGCATTGTTATACCTTTCTCTCCAGAAAGACGAACATCTGATTTATCAGCACAGGGCAAAGCCTTGAAATAGTCTCGTATTATAAGAAACCAATATCGCTTCCCTAATAATGATTTAGTTTCTTAACGGCATAACACAGTTAACGTTTAACGTCCCACCGACAACGAGGTCATCGGGGAGCAAAATATAGGAGCACGTCTTCATCAAAAAGATGGTGAAATAACTCGTTTGTAAGCCAGTAATCTGCTTGCTATTTTACGTTAACGCAGTTGCTCCAGTATGTAACACAGCGATAATAATGACAGAATATATACAAAATACCCAGAGAACGATAAATACAGGACATATATCGTCTGATATGACACGAATATTCACATATGTAATTAGTAGTAACGTAATCCATGTCAGTTCTTTCTCATCCCTCCAATTTAGAAGACTGTCTTGGGAAATGTGATATGTGATAAAGCAATACAAGCCATAAATAGAAACCTGGTTAAATCAGCAAAACACACATACGAACACACGCGCGTGCACGTAAGCCAATATTGCAATAATTTCTGTATGAATGCCCGGTTATCATATTTTTTCCCGTGGCCATGAGTGAAGTATGAGCAATTGGAGGCTTTTTCAGTGGAGTTCCGCCATCAAATTCTGTTGATTTGTAGTCTCATCTTGCATGGGTTTTTAGCATGTAGTGTTCCTACATAAGCAGATTTGCGAAACACGTGAAAACAAAATATGTCCTGGCGCAAACACAACGACAGCTTTGAGTATAATATGGTGAATGGATAGTGTACGGAAAATAACTTGCATTTGTGTCATCGGTTAATTATTATTGGAAGCAAGATTAGAATCTAGACAGCACTGTCATGTCGGTCGACTTTTAAACAAATAACGAACATCAATGACAGTAGGTTACATTGTTTGTGTTTATGCAGTGCTACTGGGTTACCCTTTAGCTTTTTTTGTTTTTTTTTTTGTTGAACGTTAAGTAACTGTTAGATGAGAATACATATAGTTTTTAAGTTATCTTCATTATATTCAAAAAATTTTAACACACACACACACACACACACACACATATATATATATCCAAATAGCATACGCTGCCCTTGTCTGTCTTTTGCAGTACAGCAGATATTTCGCTGTAGTTTGTCATCGATAACTAATATGCATTTTTCTGACGTGAACCGGGGTTACGTTAATTATGTTTATCGTTTCTTAACTAGATTATTCTAAGTTTTTGCGAAAAAGTGTACCTGCCTGTTAGTCGAGAGGCCATGACGCCAAGTTACTCATGATGGGCGTCGCAAAACTTGTGAGAATCGGAGGTGAATGTAGCTTGTTTTGACTTGCTTTGTGAATATTCAGACAGTTCTTTCAGAGCAGAGAACGTAATTCCTTTAAATTGAGCTGTGTATTGAGTTAATATTTTCCTTCATTTCACTTCGACTTTGGGTGTGGTGGTAACAGTATGAAAGCTCACGTCTTTATGAAAGTTAACTTTTTGTGACCGTGTTTGTTTTAACAATAAATATGTTTTTAAGGATTCTGCCTTTAACAGAACACAATTTACCGTTCTTTCTTCGCCCATACATATTGAATGTATCATAAACAATGGTAAATTTCATAGTGATTTGACACCATGGAACCTACAAAAAGTAAATTTAGGCAAATTACATCTGTACTCCAAATTCAAGAATTCCATGAAGTCCATCACATCTAACATGCCCTCTAAAATATGAAGGAGGCACATTTCTTACCAAACTACGCTACTAACCTAATAAACGGATGATAAACATAATTAAGGGGCTCCGGAAAGGCTCAAAATCACGAAAAGTTCAATTTTTACTTTTTTGCGTTTTCTGAATCTGCAGACTATAACCTTTTAATAGATATATAATTTATTCAATTCCGGAGACTACAACTATTTTTAAATTTTTTTTGAAATGTGTTCTACATGGGCGTGACCCACTGTGGCGCTGTTAAACTGCTGTCAAATGGTGTTATTATTAACGTCCGTGTTCATCAGGTACATTTTAGTGATGTGAGATAAAGTATGTGTTGTGGCTAACCTGTGATGGTTCAATATATATCGCTGGTGTGATTGTCGATTGTTTCATGTTTATTTACTCTGTCGTTATCTCGAAAATATTCGTAATTAATTCTGTTTCTTGAGTCTCTGTTTTGTTGAAGTATAATAATGAGTAAAAGTAAAGTTATTAGAAATCCTCTGAAGGCTTTTAAGAAAAGGAGAAATGTTGGAAAGCCAAAGGTATGTGTTATTACTGTAAACAATAAAGACGATAACCAAGTGAGTGAACCTAACCTCTCAAGTACACCTGGCCATAGCAGTGAAAGTGGGAAAGAAAATACTTCACAGAAGAAGCTTGGTTCAATGAGTGAAAACTATGAATGTTTTATGGGCGAATCGGATGTGAATGAAATATTTGGTATGTCGGTTCTCAAAGGAATTTTTTCAAACTGTGTAAGATGTATTCATTGTAGTGAAGTTGGTTTGGAACTCTCCATAATAAAGCACGTAGGACTTGCTAGTGAAATACAACTGAAATGTGATCAGTGTTCATACATGACCACCTTTTGGAACAGTGTTGCAGTAACTGCAACTGAAGAAAATGGTAGCAAAATCTACGAACACAACAACGAGCGATGCTTGCTTTAGACAAGGAACGCCTTTGGGCTCCAGACAGGGCTGTAAAGAGTCTAGAAATACAAGCAAGAGTAAACAGGAGGAGGAACAAGAGGAAGCTGGAGGAGGAGTTTGCAGAGGATGAAGATAATCCATCCTATGGACCTGGAATGCACTAAAAAGTTAATCCAATCTTTGTCGCTCGATTCCCAAAACTTTGATTTTCTCATACTGATTACATGTTTTCTAAGGATCTTCCAAACATAATCGTTTCATACTTTCAGTAAATGTTACACAGTACCTTCTGCATAATTTAACACAGCCTTTTTCCAAAAAACTGTATATTTTTGAATATATAAATAAAAAATTGCAAAAAAATGTTGTGAATTTTCATTACAATTGAAAAAAAATCATCTTTAATAACTGAACTAAAATTTTGTAAAATCCCTGTGTTAAGTTGTAGCCCATATTCCAATAAATAATCTATAAAAAGTTCAACTTCCTACCTCAAATACTTTGTGAGGAAAGATGTAATTTATAAGCGTTATTTTAACATTGCAAGTATAGGGCGTTCCGGAGCCCCTTAACATAGCGCTGCTGAAAGTAAAAAATTAACAAATGAACTGTAACAGTAAAATAAATAGCATTAACATAGAGCAAAATGACTCAAACCCTAATATATTTATTTATGGCTTTAAAATTTGTTTTCCTTCTATATAAAGCTCAGTATTTAAGAGAAACACTTAATGGCTGAAGGTAACAAACTATTGAAATATCACCTATACTGCAGAAGATGGACAGTTAACATATATAATTTTGTTAAGACTTTTGAAATGTATGGACGGCTATTCTAGAACTACATGAATTCTCGCGTAACATTTACTTGGCTTTCGACGAAAGCAATGGTGAAAAACCGCCGAAACTTGTGTGGGTATAATACAAACAAATATGTTTTGCTCGTCGTAGAATTTTTCAAAACGTATTTGCATCAGTGTCTCTTATTCATCAATATGGCTAGTTTCCTTGTAGGCCTACGAAATAGTATTTCGACTTAGCGTTCTACAGGAATTGTACACCATGTCATATTTAACAAGTAATTTTTCAAATGATAAATCTTAAAGCATCTTTTGTTGTTGTTAAGTAAAATTGATGTTGCTGAGCACACATATCCGATCCCTGTCCACTGCGAAACCGTGTTTTGCTGTAAGAAATCCTACTCTGACGACATGTCACAGTCCTTGCGTGGTCTGTAGAGCACTTGTACTTGCTGTCTCCCTCACAAAGTGGAAAGCTCGTCACGGCTAACGCAAGACCAGCGAATGGAACCAGGAAGCACATATCTGGCGTAGTTCTCTTGCACACAGCTTGCATTATAGAAAGCTGTTCTCTGCTTTGTCAACAGCCCATGACTCT
This sequence comes from Schistocerca serialis cubense, assembly GCF_023864345.2. Taxonomy (NCBI): domain Eukaryota; kingdom Metazoa; phylum Arthropoda; class Insecta; order Orthoptera; family Acrididae; genus Schistocerca; species Schistocerca serialis. The sequence goes on along the minus strand of NC_064640.1, from coordinate 463,603,716 downwards.
CTTTTTATCTCTTCGGTGGGATTTGTGGAACAATGAGAACTCAAAAAAGACTCTTCTCCAACAGGAAGACACATTTTTACTAGTTATCAGAGACCACCCGACGATACTGTAACACGGCGCAGTATCAGACCATTAACCAAATTTACTAAATCACTTTCTCTGTTAGGTTTGCTAAAAAGTTAAAATCCTGCACCTCGAAGGTGTTTTTCTTCCTCGATATTTGCTCGATAATGTAGAAGAGATGAGACAGTGATCGTTGATCATGAGGTTATCGGTGGACATCTTCAAGGAACATAAAATCTCTCACTTCTTCACAAGGTCTAGTTGGTGACATCGTGACATGATAGTATTTTTAATATTCCTAATGAAACTCTCGGCTGTAAATCAACTGATATATTCTCTTAAAATCCCTTTATACAATTGTTGACACAGCTATTGTGGATTGTAATTAATTAAGCAGAATCGAGATCTAACTTTTGGCTCTGATTTCACATACGTAGCCTCTCAACCACTCCATCCACCTACAGCTCCCCCTGTTGCTTTAATATCATGATATTATATATTATTTATATTCTGCATCTACACCTAGATGACTACTCTGCAATTCACACTTAAGTGCTTGGCAGAGGGTTAATATAACAACATCCAGACTATTTACCTACAGCTCCTGTATCGAAAAACACTTGGGAAGGACGAACACTTAGATCTTTCCGTATGTGCTCTGATTTCTCTTATTTAAAAGCGGTGGTCATTTCTCTCTCTGTCGGTGGGAGGCAACAAAATATTTTTGCATTCAGAGGAGAAAGTTGGTGACTGAGATTTCGTGATAAGATCTCGCCACAACGAGAATCGTCTTTGTTTTAATGACTGCCACCCCAACTTGTGTATATACCCATGACACTATCTCACCTTTTTTGCCTTATCTGATCTTTTTCGATGTACTCCGTCAATCCCATACGGTAAAGAACCAAAACCGTGCAGCAATACTTCAGAACGGGAGGGACATGCGTAATGAAGGGTGTGTAATAGATTTGTTGCATCTTCTAAGTGTTCTGCCAATAAAACGCACTCTCTGGTTCATCTTCCCCACACCACCATCTGTGTGATTTTTGCAACTTAGGTTGTTCGTAATTGTAATTCCCAGATATTTAATTGCACTGACAGCCTCTAAATTTGTGCGAGTTGTCGTATAACCGAAATTTAACCGATTCCTTTCAGTAAGGCACTCATGTGGATGACCTCGCACATGCATGCATGTTCCGAAGGAACATTGAATCGTAATTCGGAATGAAACAGGTACTGCAATACCGTATATCAAGGAAATTTCTGCCCTGTACGAGAATATACGAGTACATAATGAATGCACGAGTACATGTCATCGACACAAGGCTGACGACATATGGAAGGTTGGGTCTGGGTGTGAGTCGTGCCAAGACAGCCTAATAGTCAGGTAACCGCTCGCGATAAGCGAGAAATCCGACTTCGAGTCCAAGTCGGGTACAAATTTTCGTTTTCGTCATTCCGTTATGCAGCTGACGGTTATCCACATTCGCAACTGATAATACATTTCGGATATTCCATAATGGCTGTAGTCACCGCAGTGCCTGTTGTTTCGGACTTGCTTGCATTTTCTGAAGGAACACAGCATAGCAACTCAGAATAACATAAGCACTGAAATACCGTAATGATGTCTGACTTTGCTGATGGAGTCCTAACCTCATCTCTGCGTGCACCGTTTCATCACAATCAAAGTGAAGCCCTCGAAGGTGTCCCTTAACTTTTGGTTACAGATGAAATCTTGTGGGATCAAACCGGGATATGGAGAACTATCGATGACAGTGAACCTAAGGTGTCGGATTGTTGCAGATGTCGCTGTGCTGGTGTGATCTGGCATTGTTATACTGAAGAAGACGATACTCTGTCTGGGAATAACACTTCGAATTTGAAACTCGATTACAACACACTGTTTCCCATTTGCCGATATTGTTACGTTACACACCGTCATGTTACACGCTACAGTTCGGAGCCCTCTAGCGGCAGAGGGCTGCAAATATGTAGACGTGAAGAATGAATATAACGTTTTATTTAAATAGATTTAAGAGTTTTCACTCAAAAAAATCAGAAGGGTTACTTTTCAGTACACCCTCGTACATGGTTACTAAGCATGGAGCTATTACATTAGCACACTCGGAAAGCAATCTAATTGGTACATAACATTGACTAGAAAACTTGCCTTTACTGAGCGAATGACACGCTTTTTTTGTTGCTTCTGCAACAGTATCCTGAACTGTTTTGTGTACCATGTGCGATCTACTCGTCTCTTACCAGTTTGCTCGGTATGAGTTTCTCAGTTGCCATCAACACTAACATCTTGCCTTTACTTACACAGCTACTTTGAAAGGAATAGAGACTGTTTCTTAGGAACTCTTCAAGCAAAGTTTCATCCGATCGTGAAATAGGTATATCTTGCATTTATCGTTGGTGAATTTAGATGATACGGATTCAATCTTGATATAACATGCATTGTGGTTACTAATCCATTTGTTCGTCATGATTCTCGCTATTCGCTCAGGATTATTTGTTGCTAAGAGTTCAAGTATGTTATCACACCTTTAAACTTCGAATGGGCTCGTGAACAAATTGCTCAAAATAATTTTCGGAGAAAGCATTAGTATAATTTCGGACTATGTTTTATGCGTACCTCCGACATTAAATACGTATTTTCGCCAACATGTAGAAAGTGGATTGAAGTCACCACAACTATAACTGTATGAATAGGGTAAGACTTTTCACTATACATTGTCAAATAGCTGTAGCTACTCCTGATCTATTTTTATACAAGAGATGTTGGTCTCCGGGACATCACTTTCGCCATTCATGACGAATTTCTGAAGAGCTCTATCCCCCTTGTAAATGGGAGAGACAGCATTTTCATATCCCACTTTCAATGATTGCAATGCCATGCGAAGTCGCTATCAAAATATATCCTACTGAACCTGTAAGTTAATTTAATGCGCAGTGGTAACTAATATGGAGCCTTTGACTCGATGATATAGGGAAAATGATTCATCACACCTTTGTCACACATTTGCGAAGCAAAATACTCCTACTTTCGGTGACTTCAGAGGGGAGATGAGAATTCGGAGGAATATGTTGGGAGGGGTCCGTAGCTGTGGTCTTTCGGTAGCATTCTCGCTTCCCGAACACGGGGTCCCGGGTTCGATTCCCGTCGAGGTCAGGGATTTTCACCTGCCTCGAGATGACTGGGTGCTGTATCGTCTTCAATATCGTTATTCATCCCCATCACGGTCGCAGGATGGCAATTGCAAACCACCTCCAGTAGCACCTTGCCTAGTATGGCGGTGCGGGTCTTCCGCATCGTTCCACTACGCTCTGTCAAAGAGTATAGGACTTCATCATCAACATGTTCGGAGAAGGGGCGGAAGGGAGAGGAAAATTTAGCCATATTCGGTAAAACAGACATTTGTTAACATCAGAGTTCTTCCCTCAAGAAGAAACAGATCTAGAAGTATGGTACCTTAGGTGGAAATGGGATTTGCACTAAACAGTCTTTACATTTAACATCAATATGAATTCTCTTAATGACAACGATACTTCAGGAGGTGTAATAAGCTATGAGTCTCACAACTCATTATCAGTCAAGTGACAGAAAACTATCCGAGGAAATCACACATTATTTATGTACCAGAATGCACTACTATTAAAGGAGATTTGAAAGGGACAAAAATCTAAGTACACCATAGTTACCAAATTCTTAATACCTTTAATAAATCCCGAACTATGGAAACCTTTTCCGACTTGTGGGCGTTCATTCTGCTCAGAAAACTGGGAAAGATACAAATACATGGATCTATCGTAGTTGGTCACCAATTACTGAAACAACCATCAAAAGGCGTGATAAAACTGGCAGTGTGTGACACTCGCAAATTCAGATACACGTACAGCTCCCTGAGGTGAGGCTTTATTGATTGGCGAGCCTGTTAGCGGAAAACAGAATGTGCTCAAGTCTAAAGTGGTGATTGCTACTACATAGTTCGGCAAGGCCAGCCTGCTTTATCATACGCGAAACAGGTTAAAATGACCAAAATGGAGACAGAATTTAATGAAAATTTGGTGGAAGCGATCAGTAAATAGAATAACCTGAGGAAATGAAATTATATAAGGGTTCAAGGGTCGCACTGGTTGTTCAAAAAATCGTTCACTTCAGACGATACAAGAGAGAGATACCCAATTCGTAAAGGCAGAAACGAGTCCTCAACACAACTAACGAACGTTCTGTAAACAGTGGTTAAGCATCAGACCTAGCTCGAAGTATGAAATCACCAAAATTCCATAAAACAAAGGAAGCATAAATGCAGCTTTTTCGGAATAAGTCTTGACTGTTAATTTAAGTAAACGCGACGATTGCCTACACTGCAATATGAAAAGCTTAAAGAGTCCCGAGCAAAACTGAAACTTCTACTAAGCGTACTCCGAGTAGCACGATACACAACGGCGTCCTCAAAAAGAGCGTCCTCAAAAACTTCTCTAGTCGCCCCTGTCAGCCACCGTTTTCCACCAGTTCTTTAGAGGGTGCGGAAATAGCAGACCATTCGGAATGACGCTAAATAAGCCGTCTGCTGTTTCCTCTGTCGAAGGGATGTTAAAGAAGGTGAGCTTCCGTTGTCCTGGGCCAGGCCTGTACACTAGATAAATTTGTGAATAGAAATTCAATTGGAAATTTCCACTGCTTTACACGGTGGGTGCGTGGGTAATCAAAAGACTCTAAAGGGCTGGATGTCCTTTGCTCTTGACAACGCAAGGTTACAGGCGTATTTGAATAGGACATATTGGACATTTCCAAAGACTCAACACAGAAAGTAAATAAAACTACACTGACAGCTACTGGCGCAAATTCTCTTTCCATTACCCACACGTCTAGGTGTAACAGAGATTGTTTATGATGAAGATTACTTGCAAGGGAAAGGGTTGCTGATGTGAAACACAAAATAAAACAATTTGGTTCCTATGAATTGTTTCTCCAAGCACAGGATAGAAACATTATTAAAAAATAGCAGAAACCTAGGCTGTTAGACTAATTCCAAAGCACACAAGCTATTATAAATAACTTTTACATTAATGGGAGATGGAACAGGCCCCTTTCAAGGGTATCAATTCAAAACGAGGCTCAAGTGTTATTTGAACCTTAAATCTGTGCATACATCATATATCATCGACCTGATCATAACATTCCAATTAAAATGCTGTAGTTGAAGCCAATCAAATTTATAAGATGCTATCAACGTTTATGGATATCACCTTTCATTTTGTGAGGATTATGCCTTACCATATGTTATACACTAAAGTATTTCCAAAACATTTTATAATCTTTGATACTGTCAAAGTCTACATCTGTACACAAGAACATCGAATAGCTTATACGATGTGTCCTCGTTGCGAACACTGTACAGACTTTCTGCTTGTATCTCAAAGAAAGAAAATTCCATCTATTGTAGCAGAAAAGTAATATTGTCCTTCATTAGAGTCGTCAGGCGCTATTTCACTGGCGTTTCGGCACACATTTGTAGTTTGGTTTTGGATAAGTGCAGCTGGAGTCGACCCAAACAAATATTGCTCATCACGTTTTAGAGGCCACACCCATTCTCGACGGAAAGCGTCGGTTTGTTTCTCGTTACAAACTAAATGGTTTTTAATGTGGAATTTTTCGTACCTCTTCTATAGAGCAGTCCCAAATTAGTCTAGTGCGATATTCATTTCATCGATATGTATTAAGAGGGACGTTGGAACAGGAAGAATACCCAGTACTCCAGCAGCGACAGCACTGCCCTGGCCCACAGCAACTGTTACCGCCATATGGCAGCGCTACTGATCCGCTGCTGGAGTATTGTTTATTCTCCCTGTTTTACTGTCCCTGTCAATACACGTCGATAAAACGAACGTCACATTAGACTAATTTCGGGTCACTGTAAAATTGCGCTTTAAAAATCTTTTGTTCGCAACGAGAAACAAACCGACGCTTTCCATCGACACCAGGCGTCACGTAAAAGACGTGATCAGCAGTATTTTATTGGGTCGACGGCAGCTACACATTTCAAAACCGAAACAACCAACACATCCCGAAACACCAGAGAAAATGCGTCTGACGTCTATTAGGAGAGACACAAATAGTTAGTTTCCTAAAATTTTGTGTTTTGTAAGAACGTGTCTCACTATCTGATATCAGGCGGACGAGGCACATAAAAAGGTTTCACAGGTGAAGGAAGACGTTATTCCACGGGTTGCATTTTAAAATACTATATTCCGCACTATCACTTTCGGGCATGGCACATTTTCAAGTGTACCTATAGCAACAGACGTAGATACGTCGTTCTCGCCTGTTACTATAGATGCACTTGGAAATGGGCTATGCCCGAAGCAAGTAGTATTTTAAAATACAGACCGGTGGAATAATGTCTTCCTCCAAACAGCCCACCTAGAAGGAAATGAGCTTCGCATGTACTTTAATAGCTACAATGCTTTTTTAACCGTCATTAGCCCAAAATCTTGGTTTAATTGCCAATAATGTGTTTGACATCTGACACAAATAAACAGGTCATACCTGAAGTTCAAGTTCCCGGAATTGTTTAAATGATCATAATGTATGTTTTGTGCCTATAGTTCATAACGAAAGTATAAAATGGGTGTGATCTCACCTAATAGCTCATCCTGGGCCTTATATAACTCTTGCAGCTCGTTGACTTTTTCGGCTAAGTTTTTAATTTCTTCTTCAGCTTCTGCTTCTTTCTTCATCAGAATTTCCATTTCGTATCTGATGAGCGCCTGAAAACAACCACACTATGTTTAATATTGCAAATATAACAATGGATAAAATATCCCTAACACTATGGAACAAACTGCACACGTAATGAATTCTTGACACTGGTGGCAAACTGTGAATTTCTTGAAGAAGGATGACCACCGTAATTGTAACGTAATAGCCACTACGAACTTTTCTGATTTACAGTAAACACACCATGTACAAACGGTAACACCTCCTTCCGATTTTTGCGCGTATGCCATATCCTTTGTCACTAATCAAAGCAAGTCCTGTGTAAATGTTAACTTCATATAGCGACAATTTATTTGAGTCTACAATATGGCCATTCTGGGTTATTTATATCGTGTATTCGTGTCGGTATAAGTTCCAAGAAGAATACGGGTAGACATCAGAGTGTTCGTTAAACAGAAGGTTCAAATGGTTCAAATGGCTCGGAGCACTATGGGACTTAACATCTATGTCATCAGTCCCCTAGAACTTAGAACTACTTAAACCTAACTAACCTAGGGACAGCACATAACACCTAGTCATCACGAGGCAGAGAAAATCCCTGACCCCGCCGGGAATCGAACCCGGGAACCCGGGCGCGGGAAGCGAGAACGCTACCGCACGACCACGAGCTGCGGACTAAACAGAAGGAATAACGTTGACGGAATAGGCAAAGCTCTTCCCAAAATCATTTTTGCTTTAGAAAGAATTCACATATTTTTCACAAAATTTGTAACGATCGACGATAGCTGGGGTGACAATATAATTACGCCTATAAATTAATGAAACCAAAATGATGCAGTTACTTCATTTCTTCCACACCGCTATTTTTACGCACAGTTATACACACTAGAAGGAGAGCTTCATTTTATTCACTTTTGGACTGGGTGTTGTGTTGTCGTAGTCATTTCCTCTCATCAACATCGACGTGCATGTCGGCGAAGTGACATCAAATATGAAGATTTGCACCTGGCGTCAATAACACCAGCAGAGGCCTCCCTCCCAGTAATGCCACAATTATTGTCATTGTCTTGCAAATACATTTAAGTAGTTTTAGTTCAACAGTAATAATTTTCGGGCACTAGGAAAATGCTGAGAACCATCTACACAACTGGACTCACGCTAGATGGAATTATGTGTAGATTCCACTTTAAAAATGTCTTAATTTCTACAGTTGGCATGCAGACACCTACAAAGTATTTTTAAACTGAATCTATAGATCTTACTTAACACCATCCTTTAGCACGATGAAGCTTGTAATTTAAACGTCATTCACTGCATACTCACTGTAAAAATGTTTATGTCACGACGATTCATGACGTCGAAACTGTTCACTGCATATTTTATGTAGTTTTCACGCCCAAGTCAAAGGATTGAAAGACCGCATCAAAACATCTACAAACAGAGGGGAGAGGAAGATCGCAGTCAAACGACCTACCGACGAAGAGGTCATTTTAAGCGTACTAAATTCTCTTATTATAAAAGATTCGGAAAGAAATCTACGGTTTCGTGTTGAAAGGCTGCGTGAACCAGCTCAGTAAATCCTAAATCTGAGTGAAGAGAGATGGTGTTCAACACTGACACCTCTCGAATTCGATTTCGTCACCTAAACCACTGCGCCACCAGGCTCGGCCTTCATTAACAGTAATTGCTCGTGACTTTGAACATTTTTTAATATTCAAGTTGTGCAAAAATGTGAAGTCCATTCATTTACACGACGAAAGATTCTGAGCTGTCAAGTCCTCTTCACGTGTTCATTGTAGAAATTGCTTCCATAGCCGCATAAATTATGTCGCGAAGACAGTGCTGGGTACCGTCCTTTGGCGAGATGGAGATACGTGACAATATTGTCTACAATTCTTTGTCTAGCGATTAGCGTCGCTCTCTGTAGCTCGCGGGTTCCGGCTTCGATTTCCGGCCAGATTGGAAATTTTCTTCTCTTCAGAATTGGGTAATGTGTTTACTTAATAATTTAATCTCATCTTCATCGACGCACAAGTCACCCAAGTGGCGTCAACCAGAACAAATTCCAGTTGCCAAGCACCTTAGACGGTGTCTCCCGGACAGGAACGCCATACGAATATTCCATGACAATATTGGCTCACAGGTTAAATCGCAACCCCTGCACGATGAAACATCTCACGCCATTTCTTGTCAATTCGTCGACTTCTTACTTCAGCCGATTCACATGACAGTCGAATCGATATTGACGTTACTCACTTAATGGTCATCACTGAAAGGCGGCTGAACGCAATCAACTGACTTGATTTTATTCTAAATACTGAAAGTAACTCAGCAATCAGGCCCAGAGAAGCACACGTGGCCGACCATTAATCGTATCATTGTATGCCCTATGGTGTCATTCGGATGCAGTATGGAGAGTCATGGGGTCAGCAAGACAGCCTCCCGACCATTGTCGGCTTCCCATACGTTGGATGCGCTACTTCCCATTCAAGCAGATCCGCAGTCGGCATCACGAGTCTGACTGGACCGTATTTAAGATCTCCCATGAAAGAAAAATTCCCTAGCAATGCCGATAATTCAATCCAGATCCTCTGTATTGCAGTCAGACGCGCTGGCCAGTCAGCTATGGAGACGGAGTGCTCATTATTTATGTATTCGAGCCAGAAACAAATACGATATGATGTAATTACCATTGAAAGCAAATTAAAGAAAGAATTACCAAGCTACAACTACTGTTGATCAAAATCTTGCATCTCCATCTGCCTTCGGGTTAGTAAGCAGAACATCTTCTTGTGTGGGAGATACAGGGCACAGCTGACACTCCAGTAAGTGTTTTATTGTTTGTACTTTTCTGCAGTCACAGTTGGTGGCATCCACATGGAAGTGCCATTTCTGGAGATTACTCTAGGATCTTCAGACTTCAGAACGATGACGCTTGTGTGAGGTCCACATGATCCAAATCTGTGCGTGCCCAGATAGGAGGTTATCCGAAGGGAAGAGGCAAACAGAGTTATTCGAAAGTCGTGATGACCCTGCATAGACGACTGGTTTAAAGAGTCTGGTACCGAACATAAGTACCTCAGAAGTAATTCAATAATCAAAATGGTTAAAAAGCGGACTGATTAATGTTACTTACTCCTATTAACTTGTACAGGCTGATTCCGTGATGATGTTACAAACTTGCAGGGGTGATAGTTAAAGGTAGTTTATCAATTTGAGGTTAGGGATCCTATTCCAGAAACGACCGAGTCGAAAGTTATAAGCAGAAACCGTTCTGATACTTCTGACAGCGAACCTCTTCTACTGAAAGTTCTTTGCTTCCTGTTCCGGCGTAACGTTAAGCACCGGCACGTCGGCCAGGAACGTTACAGCAGAGACGACGTCAGCCAATAGTACGCTGACGAACCCCTCTCTACAACGACATGGAGACAGGAGCGGCCTCTACACGAAGATAATATAAGCGCCGCGCCGCCTAGCCGCGGCCGGAGATGAAGATGAGCCGTCCTCCGAACGCTACAGCAGTGACTTTGAAATGCATTGTTTTGCTTGCAGTGGAATTGTATATACCGAAGGACACTGATTATTTGCATGTCGCCATTTGTTTGTGACACTTCTTTGTGAACATGCACAGTCAAGTATTGTTATTTATTTTACTGTAATAAACTTCAGCAATACGATTTGCTTGAATTGTTGTCTAGCGATCCGCGAAGGCAGGATTTCCTAGAACCCGTATATTAGACGGGTAGGCAGAGCACAACACTTCCCATATTTTGAAGGAAGTAATACGGACCAAAGAAAGGCTAAGGTGCAGTAAACACGGGTTCTAAAGTGCGTAGATTAAGAGCTATGAGAGCTTTTCCATCTAGTGCGAAACAAATTTCTTCTACCGATCACGTGACTATGTTTATTAGACAATTTTTTGTTGTTTTGGTCCATACTATCCGCTCCCGCCGGCCGGTGTGGCCGAGCGGTTCTAGGCGCTACAGTCTGGAACCGCGCGACCGCTACGGTCGCAGTTTCGAATCCTGCCTCCGGCATGGATGTGTGTGATGTCCTTAGGTTAGTTAGATTTAAGTAGTTTTAAGTTCTATGGGACTGATGACCTCAGATGTTAAGTCCCATAGTGCTCACAAGGGAAACTCCCCATCGCACCCCCCTCAGATTTAGTTGTAAGTTGGCACAGGGATAGGCCTTGAAAAACTGAACACAGATCACTCGAGAAAACAGGAAGAAGTTATGTGGAACTATGAAAAAATAACCAAAATATACAAACTGAGTAGTCCATGCGCAACATAGGCAACATCAAGGACAATGTGAGCAGAGGATCGCCGTGGTCACGTGGTTAGAGTGAGCAGCTGTGGAACGAGAGGCCCTTGGTTCGAGTCTTCCCTCGAGTGAAAATTTTACTTTCTTTATTTTCGCAAAGTTACTATCTGTACGTTCATTCATTGACGTCTCTGTTCACTGTAATAAGTTTAGTGTCTGTGTTTTGCGACCGCACCGTAAAACCGTGCGATTAGTAGACGAAAGGACGTGCCTCTCCAATAGGAACCGAAAACATTTGATCGCAAGGTCATAGGTCAAACGATTCCTCCACAGGAAAACACGTCTGATATATTGTATACGACACTGGTGACGGCATGTGCGTCACATGACAGGAATATGTTGTCAACCCATCTAACTTGCACACTTGGCGAATGGGTAAAAAGATTCTTCTACCTTGCCCGATTGTTTTCTTGTGGATGTGATAATCACTCCCAAAAAAGTGATGAAAACATAATAGTTTGTCACATAAACTGCAACAAATGAATGAAACAGTTTCACAGTCGCACAGTTCTCCCTGTGCTCTGTCAAAACATATGTTTTTTACGTTTTCAAATGTTTCCGTGTGTAGACGGTCAAATCCTGTATATGTCCAAGCAAATCTGAACATGTCCTGGAATTTTGGACAGCGAAGTTGATTATGTGTGAGTGCCTGAACTTTGATAATTGTCTGAAAACAAAAAGTTAAACTTTTCACTCGAGAGAAGATTTGAACCTAGGACCTCTCATTCCGCAGCTGCTCACGCTAACCACGGGACCACGGCGCTCGTAAGCTAAGACGTTCCTTGATGTTGCCTACCTTGCACATGGACTACTCAGTTTGTATATTTTGTTTATTTTTTTCATAGTTCCACAAAACTTCTTCCCGTTTTCTCGATTGATCTGTGTTCAGTTTTTCAAGGCCTATCCCTGTGCCAACTTATAACTAAATCTGAGGGGGGTGCGATGGGGAGGTTCCCTTGTCAGAGCCGTTTGAACCATGTTTTATCCGCTCCCAAAATCGTCACGGCTTGCAGTCGAAGAGGTCCGCTGTCAGAGATATCACAACGATTTTCGCTTATAACTTTCAATTTGTTTGTTTACGGATTAGGGTCCCATACCTCAGATTAGTACATTTACCCTTCTTCGTCATCAATGAAAGTTTGTAACATCAGCACAGACTCGAGCTATACGCAGATTAGAATGAACGCCAAGATCCGCCCGTCTGTTTTGAGTTCCTGCTCCACTGTTGTACATTGCTGGTTGCATCACAACCCCTCGAACACAACCGGTAGTGCAAGAAGATACAGCTCCACCACAGCTGATAAACATGCTTTGGAGCTTGTGCTGAAACGAATCGTAAGTCACGTAACATAAGACACTGTGCTCTTCATTTTTATTGCAAATACAAATGTTGAAAACGCAACACACATTGTGTTAAACGAAGTATCCACAAATAATAAATAAAAATCCACCAGTCGTGGAGCTCATTGGTATTTCGGATGCATGCAAGGTCTGGGGCGCTTGATTTCCGTTAACGATGATCGAGGAGAAATTATTAACCTAATGTCACCAGAATTTGCTCCGTATTATGGAAGTAGTCTTTCAAAACGCGGAATTATTTTGTTTCGATGGTGTAGAGACGAAATGCAGCATTAACATAAATGTGTGATAATAGCTGAAGATTTAAAAGTAATTAGTTTTGTACTTATAAAGGTAAACAGAAAAATAAAATAATTTCCAATATTTATATGATACCAAATGCGCAATGTGAATCCGATCCATTTGGTAAGGTGTCTGCAACAGTTAAAATTGATAATTTTTCCTGGTAAAATTTTAAGTTTTCTAGTCCGATTTTTGTACTTTCGATGTCTTACCTCTTTGAGTACATCAGTTATTAGTTTTGTCAGAGTATATACGTTTGTAACACTAAGCTTTCGTCACCAGCCTGAAGCTGTGCCAACCATCGAGATTTTAACGGTACGTCATGGATTACTGACCTATGTTGTGTCTTGTGTCATGCTCATGAATCTGCTTACGCTTATGAACTATAACAACCTCTTCTGAAAACAGTATTACTGCCAACTGCAGCCAAAATTTTGAATAATATCGACATATACGAGGGTTGGAACTTTAATAGTACAACTATTTATTTACAGCTCGTACAAAATAGATACGTTTTTCAAAGTTTTACTGAACTTCAAAGAAGTCACCAGAATTATGTATATCCTGTTGGCAGATATGTGGAAGTCGGAAGATACTGTTAGCACTGCCGGTTGTGTTGACAGTTCGAGCGGCGTGGTCTATTGCGGGACGAATTTGTAGCAGTTCTGAAGCGAATGCCGTGAAGTGTTTCCTGCAGTTTAGAAATCGAGTTGAACTCACGAGGGCTTAAGTCAGGGAAGTGCAGTAGGTGATATAGCACTTAGCAGCCCCATCAGTCAAACAAATCAGTAGCAACTTGCATTGTACATGCTTGAGCATTGCCCTGCAAAACGATGGACAGGTCCTGCAGAAAGTGTCATCACTTCTGTCTCTATGTTGATCGTAGGTTGTGTTTCAAAAACGAACAGCATGAAATTGTAATCTTGTTACACACTGGATTCATCTAGCATGAAATTATTGTACTGTTTACAAGGAATTAATTTGAAGCCATAGTGCAGAAAGACCACTGACTCTGATTATAGATTCAGATGATTGTCACATGATTCCGGTGGTATTGGAAACTCCGTATGAAAGCAACTTAGTCATTTTGACCATGCAACCACATACGGGCCCCATTCTTCAGTCATGACTTGTTTCTGTGCAGAGACGACTTAAAAGGCCATGTCACGTAGTCATGATTTCCACTCATGTTTTTACATTTGTATCCTCATTTTACTTTCGAAAGTATATATTTATATACATATAAATCAATAATCCATAACATATGCCTATGCTTTTCAGTACTTGTAATCTGTTAATTCCACTAAGACACCGAGTGACATATTCTTATAATGATAAGTTCATTGTAATACGATAACCGCAGGTGCTGTATGTACATCATTTACACCCTTCTTTGTACATGACGCTTCATTTGTGTATAAGATGTAACCGAAGATAGCAATAGTGTGTTTTTCCTGATTTAAATCATGCCATTGAACGACAAGGAACGCTTATAATCACTGAATAGATTTCGAAAACATAATGTAGTAGTTCTGGAATATTTTTTTTAGGTTCGGAAAGAATGAGGTAAGAGATTTTGGTGCATTTATAGATGTGAAAAGATAAGGTACATGTAATGACCTATTGCGGAGTAGAAGATGAGGTATGTATTATGAAATATAGAGTGGTCACAGTTCGTTGTAATTGACGGAAAGTCATCGAGTAAAACAGAAGTGATTTCTGGCCTTCCCCAAGGTAGTGGCATAGGCCATTTGCTGTTTCGTTACATAAACGATTTGGGAGAGAATCTGGCAGCCGTCTTCGGTTGTTTGCAGATGACGCTGTCGTTTATCGACTAATAAAGTCATCAGAAGATCAAAACAAACTGCGAAACGATTTAGAAGAAATATCGAAATGGTGTGAAATGTGGCAGTTGACCTTAAATAATGAAAAGTGTGAGGTCAACCACACGAGTGCTAAAAAGAACGCGTTAAACTTCGGTTACACGACAAATCAGTCTAATCTAAAAGCCGTAAATTCAACTAAATGCCCAGGAATTACAATTACGAACAATTAAAACTGAAAGGAACACACAGAAAATGTTGTGCGGAGGGCTAACCAAAGACTGCGTTTCATTGGCAGAACACTTAGAAATTGTAACAGACCTACTAAGGAGACTGCCTGCACAACGCTTGTCCGTCCTCTTTTAGAACACTGTTGCGCGGTGTGGGATCCTTACCAGAAAGGACTGGCTGAATACATCGAAAAAGTTCAAAGAAAGGCAGTACGTTTTGTATTATCGCGAAGTATGGGAGAGAGTGTCACAGAAATGATACAGGATTTGGGATGGATATCATTAAAAGAAAGGCGTTTTTCGTTGCGACGGTATCTTCTCACGAAATTCCTATCACCAGCTTTCTCCTCCGAATGCGAAAATATTTTGTTGACACCGACTGACATAGGGAGGAACGATCAAAAAGATAAAATAAGGGAAATCATAGCTCGTACGGAGAGATGTAGGTGTTCATTCTTCCCGCGCGCTATACGAGATTGGAATAACAGAGAATGAACGCTCTGCCAGGCACTTAAATGTGATTTGCAGAGTATCCATGTAGAAGTAGATGGAGATGTAGAAATGGAGTAAGTATTATGAAGTGGAGAAGCATAATGAGAACATACGTTGTGAGGTATAAGCTGGTATTGTTGTTAATTTTTGTGTGAGTGGATATTGAAAAAAATAAAGAGCGTAAGGTATTTGGAAATGTGGAAATTTGTGGTAAGATCTTATGGGACCAAATTGCTGAGGTCATCAGTCCCTAAGCTTCCACACTGCTTAATCTAATTGAAACTAACTTACGCTAGGGTCAACACACATAGCCATGCCCGAGGGAGGACTCGAACCTCCGACGGGAGGAGCCGCGCGAACCGTGACAGGACGCCTCTGACCGAGCGGCTACCCCGCGCGGCCCGAAGGTATGTTGAATTTGGAGAGAGTTTTTCTTTGTGAGTAAGCAAAGAAAATATTTTAAAAAATGGTCGTTTCATGTGCAAAGAGTGGAATGAATGATTGTTGTGGTAGATGCATTGAAGGCAATGGTAAAATGGTGATGTGTGAGATTATAGTCTTATTATTTTTGGTAACATTTAGCTTAAAAAGAGAGGTAAGATTCGAACTACCATTAAGCTCATGGCCTCACTACTATCACACAATCAGGGTGTTAACAATTTAAAGTTTTCCTTACCATAGGAACAGATTGTATTACTTCTGAAGAGTATGGCAATATGAACTTAAAATTAGGTACATCTTACTGACTGATGATTGACTGATATTTTCCGCAAATCTGATATTTTTTCTGGTAATGTACACACAGTAGTTACCAAAGCCATGGTGATTACTTTTTCCTTTGCCATTACCTTGCGACGTATGTGCTGTAGTTTCATGCTGTAGTTTAGAATCTCGTTGTTAGTAGATGCATCGAACAAAAAAAATTCGCGTAGATCGTTTTCCTTCCTTCTTTTGTGAATACATGCCGATTGAGATCTCAACATAATATAAATAGTACTCAGATTTTCTATTATTCGATACATCTGCTGTACAATTTTGATGAAAACTTCAGGTGTCACGGTATAAAATAGATTTCATTAAACATGCGTGCTATGTTCACACTTAAATAATATAAACAGAACTCCAAAATGTTATAAGCAAATTTTGCTGCATGAGGTACATTATTCATCGTACATTTAACTATATACGCATATCTATCCAATTAATTTTTTATTCCAGGTTGGAATATAAATGTACTTAGCATAATGTGTAATTATTTTTCACTTATGTCACATGGATTATGGATAAGCATGGTAGACACTCATCGCTATAAAAAAGATGCACGCAAACATTACTTTGAGAGGAACTCCCATATTGATGGTACACAGCTTGACAGTTGCTGAGGTACAACTGACACTTGGTAAGTTCAAATTGCTTTGAGCACTATAGGACTTAACTTCTGAGGTCATCAGCCCCTAGGACTTAGAACTACTTAAACCTAACTAACCTAGGGACATCACACACATCAATGCCCGAGGCAGGATTCGAACCTGCGACCGCAGAGGTCGCGCGGTTCCAGACTGTAGGGCCTAGAACCGCTCGGCCACTCCGGCCGGCACACACATTTGGTAAGGAACAACTAGCAATTGCTGGGAAGCAACTGACAATTGCTACAGAACACCCGACCAATGATAGTAAAAGGATATATAGAGGGCGAGATGTGTTAACTGCAGCAAAGCCTGTGCGCGAACACGCTGTATGCATTGGACAGTTCATGCAGTGCGGTGTACGACGAAGGTTGTAGTGGACCCGATTAGTTCCATGTGGTATGGTAACATATCTACAAAACATCATTTGAGAGCTTACGATCGTGGAAGAGTAGCTGGACGGCTCAAAGCCGGTCAAAGTGTGACTGCTGTGGCCACCGTAACGGGTGTGTCCAAAAGTGTCATCTCGCGATTAAAAGAGGCCGCTGAATGTGCAAATGCTGTGCAAAAGCATGCTGGTGGCTGTGGACGGATCACCACACAGCAAGAGGATCGATACGTAGTCCTAGTGGCGAAAAGGAGCGGACATTGCACTGCTAGGCAGATAAAAAAATGGCTCTGAGCTCTATGGGACTTAACTTCTAAGGTCATCAGTCCCCTAGAACTTAGAACTACTTAAACCTAACTAACCTAAGGACATCACACACATCCATGCCCGAGGCAGGATTCGAACCTGCGACCGTAGCGGTCGCGCGGTTGCTACGCAGATCGCTGCAGACCTTGCAACAGCTTCTGGTACACGCGTTTCTGCCTGAACCACTTCGTGGTGATTAAATTAGAGTGGATTGTATGCTCGTAAGACTGTTACATGCGTCATACTATAACCAAGCCATCGTCGAGAATGAGTTCATTGGTGTAGGGAGAATGTTGTTTGGGGTCAGCAGCAGTTGCCCAGAGTGATGTTCTCCGACGAATCCCGCTGCACTGTGGCAAGTGATTCTGGCTACCAGTTAGTGTGGAGAGGGAGAGAGAGAAAGTGAGAGAGAGAGAGAGAGAGAGAGAGAGGAACGCGTTACATACCACAGAATGATTGTGAACGTCATCAGTATGGCCTAGCGCTGTGGGGGGGGGGGATAGGCAATATGCACAATGGTTTTCAGATTAATTAAAATCAGTTACCTACGAACAGAAATTAGCATGCTTATGTTCGTGTTTAAAAGTAGGATAGCAAAGGCGATTCTAGGACAGACGTTAGAATCGGAATTTAAAAATTTGATTTCACATTGCTAGCCAGAGGTTTTGGATCACACACAGTTTCCAGTTAATAACTAAAAGCCGATTTGAAACTTTCAAGCCGGCCGCGGTGGTCTCGCGGTTCTAGGCGCGCAGTCCGGAACCGTGCGACTGCTATGGTCGCAGGTTCGAATCCTGCCTCGGACTTGGATGTGTGTGATGTCCTTAGGTTAGTTAGGTTTAAGTAGTTCTAAGTTCTAGGTGACTGATGACCACAGCAGTTGAGTCCCATAGTGCTCAGAGCCATTTGAACCATTTTTGAAACTTTCAAAACACACACACACACACACACACACACACACACACACACACACACACACACACACACACACAGAGAGAGAGAGAGAGAGAGAGAGACAGAGAGAGAGAGAGAGAGAGAGAGAGAGAGAATATATACTCATATATACAGGGAGAAGATTAATAAAACAGACAAACTGCTGGGACCGATTCCTGGCTGGAAATGGAGGAGAATAGGTCCTGCGAATATGTGACAGAAAATGGACGACGTCTTTTCAACTACAACAAATCGTCCCGAAACACAGTACAGATCTCCATCGCATCCACGTCACAACAAATGTTCAAAGTGTCACGTACGCGGTGCAGTGGCCGCGTTCATATGCAGCTTCCTGAATTGCCGCACTCTTTCGCACGTTCTGACCTTTCTCTGAATAGTGTCACAGGCGTCGTGAACACGCTGTTGAAGGGTCTGCACATCAGGAACTGGGTCAGCATACACAACGCTTTCAGAATCTCCCAGAGGAAAAATCCACGAGATTTAAGTCTGGTGACGTAGCAGGCCATGCTACAGGACCTCCGCGTCCAATTCAACAGCCGGGATAGATGTTGTTGAGGTGTCGGCGAACTGTATTGCTTAAGCGAGGTGGTGCTCCGTCATGCAGGAACCACATAAATTGTCGTATAGCCAGAGGCACATTCTCAAGCAGCCCACGCAGAGTATTCAGCAGGAAGTTCAGGTACGTTCCACCGTCGAGGCGTTGTGGAATAATAACCGGCGCAAGTATGTGGTCGCCAAGAATTCCTGCTCAGACAGTTATTTTGAACCGATGATAATAAGACGCCTTAACCATTCTCCGAGGATTGTCTGTAGTCTATCGATGACGATTTTGCAGATAGATGATGCCAGTTCTGGTAAGGGTTGCTTCGTGGGTAAAGAGGACTGATGACAAAAATCCCATAATTGTGACGGTCTGGTGCAAAACCCATCGACAAAATGCCTCTTGTAGAGGGAAATCCGCTGCTGATAATCCTTGCAGTCGTTTCTGGTGATAGGGATGGTAGCGGTTGTCATCCAGGCAAACACATAATCGTACTTTGGCTTACACGATTTGGTGTTACCCTGAGCTTGTATTAGGGTTCGTCTCAACATCCTGTAGAACTCGGACCACCACATGTGGTGTACGCACAGTCCACCGCCTCCCTGTACCCACGACCACACAAACTCCCAGAAAGGGCTTGAAACGTTGTGTAATGTGGTTGGTGTCAGTAAGGGTCGTTGCAAAAACTTAAATACAAATAAATAGCCGGCCGTGGTGTCCGAGCGGTTCTATGCGCTACAGTCTGGTACCGCGCGACCACTACTGTCGCAGGTTGGAATCCTGCCTCGGGCATGGATGTGTGTGCTGTCCTTCGGTTAGTTAGGTATAAGTAGTTCTAAGTTCTAGGGGCTGATGACCTCAGAAGTTAAGTCGCATAGTCCTCAGAGCCATTTGAACCATTTTTTGAACAAATAAATTACATAGAAGCAATAGTGTGGCTGCGGAACTTATATTTCTATACCAAAATAGTTTATAAAATGTTAGTTTGAAATTATGTTCGAGACATTTTATTGATGAACTACCCATTGTTATTTTATAACTAGGGAACGGCTGCATTATTTTACTGCTTACACTTTCAGCAGGGCCATCAGGAGAAAAGCATTGTTACAGTTGAGGTCATAGGGTGAACTGAGCTCTGATCAACGTTAGTGTATGACGTTGAAATACTCATCCTAGGAGCACATCCTATGTCTAAAACCAGACCGCTGACTCTCTGAACACAAGACGAAGCAGCGAGGGGAATAAGCTGAACCTCGCTGAGTGACTGACTGACCTCTCATCCCAACAGAATATCTTCCCACACTCTCTCGGCACAACATGACGCACCTCGAGCAAGGCAGAATACGGATGTGGGTGCGACAACAGATCATGTAATTCCTATACATAATGAAATGATAGTTTGTGAGCTCTGTGTTTGCCGCGCAGGGAGAGACGTATTCACTCATATTACTGTAGTGGCCTGTCTAGACAGGCCGCAACACTAATAAATAAGTCTTTCCCTACACGGGAATCACAGCAAATGTGCGCGTGAAGGACATGGACACATGGTAACATGTGGGGGAATGGGTCGGTCTGGAAAGTGTGCTCAGATAGCCAAAATTGTTAAGGTGACCGCTCGCGTAAGGTGGGAAATCCCAGTGCGAGTCTCCGCCAGGCAAAAATTTTCATATATCACTAATAAATTATGGAGCTGAAATCTAATCGTACGATCAATTGCAAATACATTTCTTCTAATTCATACAGTTGTAGATGGTAGCAGTGTCTATTCCTTCACACGCGCATGTACACATTGCATAGTACACCATCAAAACACAGACACTGCGAAACAGGAGTAAAAGTAGTTTTCAAAAACAGTGTAATTCGGTCATTCATAAATTCTATCACATTATTTACGTGACGT
Organism: Schistocerca serialis cubense; assembly: GCF_023864345.2. Taxonomy (NCBI): domain Eukaryota; kingdom Metazoa; phylum Arthropoda; class Insecta; order Orthoptera; family Acrididae; genus Schistocerca; species Schistocerca serialis. Next base: position 463,582,919 of record NC_064640.1, on the reverse strand, counting down.
TTATTATGCCCATTGGTTGCTAAATACATGTGTACCCATGTATCTTACTCCTTTCTGTGCTACTGTTAACCTCTTGAAGACATTATAGAGGTACTTCTTAGCAGATATGAAACTTGTAACACGCTGCTGTATTCTGAAAATATTACCACTATAAGTTGATCTACCGAAGTTAAGCGCTGTCGGGCTGGATGTGTGACCATACGATCTGCCGAGCGCTGTTGGCAAGAGGGGTGCACTCGGCACTTGTGAGGCAAACTGAGGAGCTACTTAATTGAGAAGTAGCGGCTTCGGTCTCCGAAACTGATGTACGGCCGGGAGAGCGGTGTGCTGACCAAATGCCCCTTCATATCCGCGTCCAGTGACGCCTATAGGATGAGGATGAGACAGCGGTCGGTCGGTACCGATGGGCCTTCATGGCCTGTTCGGGAGGAGTTTAGTTAATAAGTTGATCTTCCACAAAAGTGATTACTGCATGAAAATATATAGGAAAAACTAAATTCTAAATTACCTATAGCATTTGCAGCCGATTAAAGCACTTCAGTAAGTTTTTGCAGTGAGTTCTACAATTAAATTTGTGGTCTATCAGTTGTCGCAAAAACTTCGCTTTATACATACCGTATTTCATTGCTTGAGACGACTAGTTTTGTAGCTAGTGGCGTACTGTGAGAAGTATTGGATTTTTTCAATATTTAATGAGAATGCATTTCCGTTTCTGTAAGGGAATGGTATTAGTTTCTTACTCCTGTACTTGTATCATCTGCAGAAGAGGATGAAAATGGCATCTTATGAAACTGAAAGTGGAAAAGCATTTATATATATTAGAAACATCAAAGGAACCAAAAGACAAACCTCTATTATGCCACGTCTGACTGCAGCAAATTTTCAGTGCTATTGTTACGGGAATGATATGGAACAGATACGCTCTGCTCTCTGTCATTGCAATCAGGGAAAAACAAAAAGTTCCAAGCAGTATCAGTCAACATATTACTTTCTATAACACATAGACGTGTGCGTAAATGTATCCAAGAGGGAGCAAGATTCCGAAATTTCTGTTTCTGATACAACTGTTTGGTTTCGTTTGAGAATGTGTCGTGCCACAAGAAATAAATATGCGAAGAATTACATAAAACTATTTAATCTTAAATCCTTGATAGTTATCCAGTTAATATTCTTTTGACTGTAGATTACTGTTATAGCCTAAAGGTAAGCTTACTTCAATAATATATCCAAGGTATATTTTTATATTAACAGCTAGCTGTGTACGCGGCATTGCTGGTGTATGTATTTATTCCTATCTTGCGTTAGTCTGTCGCTTCCTTCCCCTCTCTCTGTCCACCTCCTCCTACCCTCCTGCCCCTCTCTCTCACCATGCGCTCCTCCCCCCCTCTCTGCCCATGTGCTCCTCCCTCTCTCTCTGTCCATGTGCTCCTCCCTCTCTGTCTGTCCATGTGCTTCTCCCTCCCTCTCTGTCCATGTGCTCCTCCCCCTCTCTCTATCCATGTGCTCCTCCCCCTCTCTCTGTCCATGTGCTCCTCCCTCTCTCTCTGTCCATGTGCTCCTCCCCCTCTCTCTGTCCATGTGCTACTCCCCCTCTCTCTGTCCATGTGCTCCTCCTTCTCTCTCTTTCCATCTGCTCCTCCCCCCCTCAGCCCAACTGCTTCCTTTCCTTTGCCATCTCCTCCTCCCCTCCAGTAACTCTGTCTCCTCCTCCCCCTCTATCTCTTTCTCCCCCCCCTCTAAGTCAGTCTCTTCCTCGCCTGCCTCTTTGCCCATCTCCTCTTCTGCCCTGTCTCTGTACATTTTCTGCCCTCTTCACCCTGTCCATCTGCTCCTACCCCTCTCTCTGCCCATCTCTTCCTACTTCCTGTCTCTATTCATATCCTCTTCTTTCCTTTCTCTGTCACTCTTCTCCTCTTCCCTTTCTCTGTCCATTTCCCCTTCCTCCTCTCTCTGTCTATTCCCTCCTTCCCCCCTCTGTCTATTTCTCTCTTCCTTCTCCCTTCTATTTCACCCCAACCCCAAGAGGAGGTTGCTCGTTCTTACTCCCATAGCATTTCTTTTCCGATAGTAAGTAATATGTGGACCAAATTTGGTTGAAATCGAATCCAGGGTTTAGAAGCAACTTTATACCCATGGATTTTCCCATGTACACACGTTACATGTATTTCACACACATTTAACATATGTTACACATTTTAGTACACATATTCCAATTGTATCTATAGCGGATTTTGCCGAGAAGTTTCATTTTCACGCATCTCAATACTTATGACGTCATATCTCTTGCACAATGTGTCGTAGAGCGATATAATTTTTCTGGTACATCCAGTGGTACACGTGAGTACTGTCTGCGAAACTTGTTGCGAAGAGAATCAGCAATAAAGAAGTAATAAATAAAAATGACCTACCGGATGCGGCAGTTTCTCACGATCTCAGTGTTTATTACGCCATATCTCCTGAACTATGTGTTGTACCAAGATATAATTTTGTTGGTACATTTAGTAGTATATGTGAATATTTTCTGCAAACTGTATGGAGAATCAAGTTAGTAATGAAGAAGGAATAAATTAAACGTCATTCCTCACGCCGCAGTTTTACTGTGTGAACAGTGAAAATGTAGTATGCAATAAGCTGCTTTCCTTTCATCATTTTGTGGGGGTTGTCAACGTGGAAAAGTTTCATAAAGGTTTGAAATGATGTGTAACGTTTGTTGCAAGTTACTAAGTGCTATTATTCTCAAATATTGTATGAATAAATTATGGTTATTCACGGGTCGTGTGCTACACAACATTTTCATTCCCACTCCTTCGATAGGAAGGGTGCTGTAACCCCAAGAGTTCTTCTTTCCTGACACTAGCTGATATTCGTACCAGGTTTGGTTGCAGTTGGTGTAGTGGTTTGAGAAGAGATGTAGAACATACATACATACATGCATCTAGGGCGCCGTGTCACGGTCCGCGCGGTTCCTCCTGTCGGAGGTTTGAGTCCTCCCTCGGGCACGGGTGTGTGTGTTGTCCTTAGCGTAAGTCAGTTTAAGTTAGATTAAGTAGCGCGTAAGTTTAGGGACCGATGACCTCAGCAATTTGGTTCCATAAGAAGAAAATGTTCAAATGTGTGTGAAATCTCATGGGACTTAACTGCTAAGGTCATGAGTCCCTAAGCTTACACACTACTTAACCTAAATAATCCTAAGGACAAATACACACACCCGTGCCCGAGGAAGGACTCGAACCTCCGCCGGGACCAGCCTCACAGTCCATGACTGCAGCGCCTGAGACCGCTCGGCTAATCCCGCGCGGCTGGAGGCCCCATAAGAACTTACCACAAATTTCCAATATACAAACATACTTAAATACATTTTACGATATGTAGAGATATGAATATATATGTAGAGAACCCTGGAAAACAGTCATCAAATGGATCGGCCGAACAAGCTCTTAAAAGCCTAGGATTTAACCAATATGGTCTTAGTCTCCTTGGTTTGGCAAGTTATTGTATAGACATGGCAAGTAGACCACAGAACTTATAATCTACGGCTGGATGTCACGCAGTATTGCACCCCATATAGTTAAGGAAAAAACCCCATAGAGCTTAATAAGGTCTGAAAATCTATTCACACCAAATATTTCACCAACCTTTCATCATTCCGAGAGCAGCTATTTGATTTTTTGTGTGTGTGTTTGGGTCCGCAGATGAAGTATAGGCGAATACAGCTACAGTATAGTATGATCGTGTTCTTCAGACTCTTCTAAAATGGTTCCGACATGTAAAGTTGAGTGAAGCATCAGCAAGGCTTTACGGATCAAATGAAAACTTACTGTTGGGATTAAAATCTGCTAGTTGTTGGATCTGTCCCTTTCTTTAGGTCAGTAAAGGCTGTACAAAGCAGCAATGGAGAAAAGATCGGGCACTCTATTTAGTTTGTAAAGGTCACCTGCCCACCACCCACCCAAATCGTAAAACAACGCCGAAACCTTCAACACGACAGGTAAATGGTATAATTTCCCGCGAACAACCTGGCAACGAAGCAATGTAATGGACACGACATTTTTCAGGGCGGAGTATTTGCTAAAGACACTGTGCTACCTCTCGCATGCGGTAAAGTAGAACGAGAAACAATCATTTCTAGAAATATAAGTGAAATTTGAAATTAGTAAAAGTTCTATAACCTAGTCCATGAGGGATGAAGTTTCCCTCCTGCCTCTCCTTGCAGATGCCTTTGCTCTCACGTACAGTAGTATACGGAACTTAATGACGAAATTAACTTTCACATTATGAGTCACTGTTGTGTAACATAGCTCGATGAACCTTGGACCATACGTGATAATGAACTGCTACACTGTAGTGTAGAAGGTAACTGAAAGAAATATGCAAAGAGAGGAACAAAAATGAAACTGTTACTCAAAGACAATTGTTACACTGAAGACACCAAGATTCGTGATGGTCCGCTAGACATTAAAAAAATGGACTTGGTTCTCAACAGGATGTGTGATTACCACTAAGAGCAAGGCATGCTCTACAACGTGTTCCCATGCGAACATCAAGGTTGGTAAGCCGTTCCACTCCTCCAGCAGTACGGTTGACAACTATTAGATTTTCGTTGACGCACGTGGAAATGCTGCAGTATGTATCCCCACCGCATCCCGCACGTACTCGATGAGACTTACGTCGGCTGAATGGGCAGGCCAGTCCATTCGCTGAATATCCTCTCCTCCCAAGGGCTCCTCGAACTGCACCGTTGGATGTGGTAGTACATCCTAGTTTATAAAATAGAAGTCAGGGTCGAACGCACTCCTAAAAATACGCTCAAGGGGAAGAGTACATTGCCACCATAACACCGTCCGCAACCGGTAGCTGAGTGGTCAGCGAAACAGAATGTCAATACTAAGGGCCGGGGTTCGATTCCCGGCTGGGTCGAAGATTTTCTCCGCTTATGGACTGGGTGACGTGTTGTCCTAGTCATCATCATTCCACCTCTGTCGACGCCCAAGTCGCCGAAGTGGCGTCAGATCGAAAGACTTGCACCTGGCGAATGGTCCACCCGACTCGAGGCCCGTCACACGACATTTACATTTATTTACCATAACACTGACCGTTGAGTGTTTTGTTCAAAGATTTGGAGGTCAGTACATTATGGCTCCTCACACCATAGCACTTGGGCCACCAAAAAGATAGCTTAGTCCTTTTACTCTCCAAGCTAACCAACCAACCAGCTAACCAAAATAATAGTGTTCGACAGTGCCGGACGTCTCCCCCCCCCGCCCCCCCCCCCCCCACATGAGGAGAAGGTGGAAGGTTGTGGAACATTTTTGAACCTGATCCTTCTGACGAACCAGATATTACGGTATGGGAAAGCAGAATGTTGCATGGGCGTACAGACATCCAAATCTTTGAACACGGTGCTCTCACAGGTCAACGTTGTTGTGACACTGTACTCCTTCCCCTTGGGCGTCTTTTCAGGAGTGCACTCGGCCCTGAGTTCATTTTTATGGATGACAATGCGCGATCGCATCAAAAAACAAAGGTGCAGGAGCTCTTGGAACAAGAGGTTATTCGGAGAATGGACTTTCCTGCACGTTCCCCCTACTAGAGTCCCGTCGAATACGTGTGGGATGCATTACGGAGATTTATTACAGCACTTTGACATGCATCAACTGAATCAACGACCATCCAGCAGTTGTCAACTGTGCTAGTGGAGCAATGGAACGCCCTACCACAAAAACGTCTTACTAAACTTGTGGCTCGTACGTTGCAAAACACACACTGTCGTTTGTGGTGATCAGATCCATTACTAAGAACCATGCCTCGCCGTTTTTACTGTCCAGCGAATCATCATTAGTATTAGTGTTTTCAGTATGATTTTTGTCTTTGAGTCAAAGTGCTATTTCTGTTCGTCTCACTGCAAATATCTTTCATTTATCCCCTGTAATGTAATGTAATGTATCAGTGTGGTACAAGTTTGATCGAACTGTGTCACAAATAATCCACACGCTACTTTCGCCCTTACGTTTTGCTCACCAATGTATATGAAATGACCACGATGGGAAACTCAGAGAACTTAGGTGTCGTATGGAGCTTTTGGTTGTCGTTTATTCCACATACCTTCGCAAATAGAATACGTACGAAAGAACTACGTGTTGTACTACCACAAGTACTACGGTGATTTGCAGATTGGAGATAATTTGAAAGAAAAGAAGTGCACGGTATAGAAGAATGCTATGTCATCTTACCCCCTCCCACTTCCACCCACACCCCCATACCCCTCGCCTCTACTTTTTAGCATCGAAGTCAGGTTCTTATTCACTAGAGAGCCAAAGAAACTGGTACACGTTCGTAATATCGTGTAGAGCTCCCGCGAGTACGCAGAAGTGCCGCAACACAACGTGGTACGGACTCGACTAATGTCTGAAATAGTACTAGAAGGAATTGACACCATGAATCGTGCAGGGCTGTCCATAAATCCGTATGAGCACGTGGAGGTGAAGATCTCTTCTTAACAGCACATTGCAAGGCACCGAGCGAGGTGCCGCAGTGGTTAGCACACTGGACTCGCATTCGGGAGGACGACGGTTCAATCCCGTCTCCAGCCATCCTGATTTAGGTTTTCCGTGATTTCCCTAAATCGTTTCAGGCAAATGCCGGGATGGTTCCTTTGAAAGGGCACGGCCGATTTCCTTCCCAATCCTTCCCTAACTCGAGCTTGCGCTCCAACCACCACCATTGCAAGGCGTCCTAAATATGCTCAATAATGTTCATGTCTGGGGAGATGGACAGTGAAAGTGTTGAAACTCAGAAGAGTGTTCCTGGAGCCACTCTGTAGCAATTATGGACGTGTGGGGTGTCGCATTTTCCTGCTGGAATTACCCAAGTCCGTCGGAACGCAAGACGGAGATGAATGGATGCAGGTGATCAGACAGGATGCTCACGTACGTTTCATCTGTCAGAATTGCATATGAACGTATCAGGAGTCCCATATCACTCCAAATACACACCCTCCACACCATTGCCTTGAGCAGCCTCTGGTGAAGTATCAGTGCATCAGCAATGCAGTAGCGAGTCGCATATTCGGCTTTCATATTTGTTTTGTAGTTTGATTCTTAATTTTTTCCGAGTGTTTGTGCGCTTGCATATTTAATTACATAAAATCCTTGCGTATTCTCGTATTTGAGACGAGTAATATTGCTTATTGATAGCTGTAGAGTATAAATTCGCGGAGTCGTTAGATATTAGCAGTAGGATGGATAGGGTGTGTGCGTGCTGTGTTCGGGTGCAGGAGGAGCTGGCCGCGGTTCGCGAGCAGCTGAGCGTGCTGTTGGCCACGGTCAGCCACCTTCAGGCTGCTGCCTCGAGGTGCAGTGACGACGGAGGGTCTGGCGCGTCGCTTGAGACACCCCAGGTGTTGCATGCTGCGCTGACTCAGCCGCCGAGGCACCTTCTAATGTACCCGGCGCGTTGGGGCCGCCCTCACCTCAGGGTGAGTGGCGGACTGCAACGGGCTCGCGTCGCTCGAGGCGGAGGGCCAATGTGAAGGCTGTCTGGCTTACCTCGCCCGTTTGTCCTGTCAGTGGGCAGGTGGCCGCTCCTTCAGCAGGGCCCGAGCAGGCACTCGAGAGCAAAGGCTTGCTGGTTATTGGGAGCTCCAACGTTAGGCTGATGATGGAGCCCCTTAGGGAAATAGCGTACAGGGCTGGAAAGAAATCAAAGTTTCACTCGGTTTGTCTGCCGGGGGGCCTCATCCAAATTTGGAGGTGGCCTTGCCTGCGGATATCGAGCGTACGGGGTGCAGTAGTCTGCAAGTAGTTGCTCACGTTGGCACCGATGATGCCTGTCGCTTGGGTTCTGAGGCGATCCTCAGTTCGTACAGGAGGCTGGCGGATTTGGTGAAGAACGCTGTCCTCGCACGCGGGGTGCAAGCAGAGCTCTCTATTTGCAACATCGTTCAAAGAGTGGATCGGGGTCCTTTGGTTTGGAACCGATTGGAGGGTCTCAACCAGAGGCTTCGTCTACTCTGTGACGGTCTTGACTGCAGATTTCTAGACTTGCGCTATTAAGTGGGGAATTGTAGGACGCCCTAGGTAGGTCAGGGGTGCACTACACAAAGGAAGCGGCTACTCGGGTAGCAGATTACTTGTGGGGTGCACATGGTTTTTTTTTAGGCTAGGCAGAAGTGCGAGGTGTCCTGATGAACACTCACCAGTCGATGTGCAGGCAGGAGAATCTGGTCGCGCTCAGTGTAAAGACATATCAGCTATCAAGATATTAGCAGTAAATTTTCGGAGTGTTGGGAATAAAGTTCCTGAATTTACTGCCCTCCAGGAAGCGTGTGGCGCGCAAATAATTCTCGGGACTGAGACCTGGCTGAACCCCGAGATAGGAAGTTCTGAAATATTTAGTGAGGGTTGGAACGTGTAACAGAAAGAAAGATTAGACGCCGTAGGAGGTGGTGTCTTTATTGCAGTTGACAAAAATATTGTGTCTACTGAGGTCGAAGTAGAGTGTGATTGTGAAGTTATCTGAACACGTTTAACAGGGCTAGGGGAAATAAAGTTAATTGTGGGGTGTTATTACCGGCCACCAGGTTCCACCGTGACAGTTCTAGAATCATTCAAAGGGAGTCTACATTCGGGATGAAAGCAGAGCTCACCATCTGCAGCATCGTCGACAGGACTGACTGCGGACCTTTGGTACAGAGCCGAGTGGAGGGTCTGAATCAGAGGCTGAGACGGTTCTGCGACCGTGTGGGCTGCAGATTCCTCGACTTGCGCCATAGGGTGGTGGGGTTTCGGGTTCCGCTGGATAAGTCAGGAGTCCACTACACGCAACAAGCGGCTACACGGGTAGCAGGGGTTGTGTGGCGTGGGCTGGGCGGTTTTTTAGGTTAGATGGCCTTGGGCAAGTACAGAAAGGGCAACAGCCTCAACGGGTGCGGGGCAAAGTCAGACATGCGGGGACCAAGCAGAAATCGGTATTGTAATTGTCAACTGACGAAGCTGCGTTGGTAAAGTACCAGAACTTCAAGCGCTGATAGTAAGCACCGAAGCTGAAATCGTTATAGGTACAGAAAGCTGGCTTAAGCTAGAGATAAATCCTGCCGAAATTTTTACAAAGACACAGACGGTGTTTAGAAAGGATAGATTGCATGCAACCGGTGGTGGAGTGTTCGTCGCTGTTAGTAGTAGTTTATCCTGTAGTGAAGTAGAAGTGGATAGCTCCTGTGAATTATTATGGGTGGAGGCTACACTCAACAACCGAGCTAGGTTAATAATTGGCTCCTTTTACCGACCTCCCGACTCAGCAGCATTAGTGCAGAACAACTGAGAGAAAATTTGGAATACTTTTCACATAAATTTTCTCAGCATGTTATAGTCTTAGGTGGAGATTTCAATTTACCAGATATAGACTGGGACACTCAGATGTTTAGGACGGGTGGTAGGGACAGAGCATCGAGTGACATTATACTGAGTGCACTATCCGAAAACTACCTCGAGCAATTAAACAGAGAACCGACTCGTGGAGATAACATCTTGGACCTACTGATAACAAACAGACCCGAACTTTTCGACTCTTTAAGTGCAGAACAGGGAATCAGTGATCATAAGGCCGTTGCAGCAGCCCTGAATATGGAAGTTAATAGGAATATAAAAAAAGGGAGGAAGGTTTATCCGTTTAGCAAGGGTAATAGAAGGCAGATTTCAGACTACCTAACAGATCAAAACGAAAATTTCTGTTCCGACACTGACAATGTTGAGTGTTTATGGAAAAAGTTCAAGGCAATCGTAAAATGCGTTTTAGACCGGTACGTGCCGAGTAAAACTGTGAGGGACGGGAAAAACCCACCGTGGTACAACAACAAAGTTAGGAAACTACTGCAAAAGCAAAGAGAGCTTCACTCCAAGTTTAAAAGCAGCCAGAATCTCTCAGACAAACAGAAGCTAAACGATGTCAAAGTTAGCATAAGGAGGGCTATGCGTGAAGCGTTCAGTGAATTCTAAAATAAAATTCTATGTACCGACTTGACAGAAAATCCTAGGAAGTTCTGGTCTTACGTTAAATCAGTAAGTGGCTCGAAACAGCATATCCAGACACTACGGGATGATGATGGCATTGAAACAGAGGATGACACGCGTAAAGCTGAAATACTAAACACCTTTTTCCAAAGCTGTTTCACAAACGAAAAAATGGCTGACATCGAAATAAGTGTCCAAGGAATAGAAAAGCAACTGGAATCACTCAATAGAGGAAAGTCCACTGGACCTGACGGGATACCAGTTCGATTCTACACAGAGTACGCGAAAGAACTTGCCCCCCTTCTAACAGCCGTGTACCGCAAGTCTCCAGAGGAACGGAGGGTTCCAAATGATTGGAAAAGAGCACAGGTAGTCCTAGTCTTCAAGAAGGGTCGTCGAGCAGATGCGCAAAACTATAGACCTATATCTCTGACGTCGATCTGTTGTAGAATTTTAGAACATGTTTTTTGCTCGAGTATCATGTTGTTTTTGGAAACCCAGAATCTACTATGTAGGAATCAACATGGATTCCGGAAACAGCGATCGTGTGAGACCCAACTCGCTTTATTTGTTCATGAGACCCAGAAAATATTAGATACAGGTTCCTAGGTAGATGCTATTTTTCTTGACTTCCGGAAGGCGTTCGATACAGTTCCGCACTGTCGCCTGATAAACAAAGTAAGAGCCTACGGAATATCAAACCAGCTGTGTGGCAGGATTGAAGAGTTTTTAGCAAACAGAACACAGAATGTTGTTATCAATGCAGAGACGTCTACAGACGTTAAAGTAACCTCTGGCGTGCCACAGGGGAGTGTTATGGGACCATTGCTTTTCACAATATATATAAATGACCTAGTAGATAGTGTCGGAAGTTCCATGCGGCTTTTCGCGGATGATGCTGTAGTATACAGAGAAGTTGCAGCATTAGAAAATTGTAGCGAAATGCAGGAAGATCTGCAGCGGATAGGCACTTCGTGGAGGGAGTGGCAACTGTCCCTTAACATAGACATATGTAATGTATTGCGAATACATAGAAAGAAGGATCCTTTATTGTATGATTATATGATAGCGGAACAAACACTGGTAGCAGTTACTTCTGTAAAATATCTGGGAGTATGCGTGCGGAAAGTGTTGGTAAGGCGGGTACCAGGTTGAGATTCATTGGGAGAGTGCTTAGAAAATGTAGTCCATCAACAAAGGAGGTGGCTTACAAAACACTCGTTCGACCTATACTTGAGTATTGATCATCAGTGTGGGATCCGTACCAGATCGGTTTGACGGAGGAGATAGAGAAGATCCAAAGAAGAGCGGCGCGTTTCGTCACAGGGTTATTTGGTAACCGTGATAGCGTTACGGAGATGTTTAATAAACTCAAGTGGCAGACTGTGCAAGAGAGGCGCTTTGCATCGCGGTGTAGCTTGCTCGAGAGGGTGCGTTTCTGGATGAGGTATCGAATATATTGCTTCCCCCTACTTATACCTCCCGGGGAGATCACGGATGTAAAATTAGAGAGATTAGAGCGCGCACGGAGGCTTTCAGACAGTCGTTCTTCCCGCGAACCATACGCGACTGGAACAGGAAAGGGAGGTAATGACAGTGGCACGTAAAGTGCCCTCCGCCACACACCGTTGGGTGGCTTGCGGAGTATAAATGTAGATGTAGATGTAGATGTATCGCAGAAGTACCCGGATCGTGCTGTATTAGTCGGAGGCGACTTCAACCTACCTAGTATAGACTGGGATGTCTATGGATTCATTACAGGTGGTACAGACAAGCCGTCGTGTAAATTACTTTTGAACACATTATCCGAAAACTGTCTTGAGCAGCTAAATTGACAGCCAACGTGTAATGGAAATATCTGGAAATCTGGTAGCTACGAACAGACCAGACCTCATTGATGGTGTCAGTGTTGAGACAGGGATTAGTGGTCATGATGTTGTCATTACGAAAGTTAAAAAGTCGGTCAAGAAGGCTAGGAGAGTATTCTTACTAGAAAGAGCAGATAAGCATTTGTTAGCATCCCACTTGGTAAATGAATCGACTTCATTTACTTCCGGTACGATGGACGTGGAAGAATTATGGGCAAATTTTAAACACATTTTAAACCACGCATTGGACAAGTATGTGTCGAAAAAGTGGGTTACAGACGGAAAGGACCCACCGTGGCTCAACAGCGCAATTCGGAGAATGCTCAGGAAGCAAAGGCAGTTGCACTCGCGGTACAAGAAAGATCGGGAGAATGAGGACAGGCAAAAGTTAGTAGAGATTCGTGCTGCTGTAAAAAGAGCGATGTGCCAAGCATTCAACCACTACCACCATCATACCTTAGCAAAAAATCTTGCTGAAAACCCAAGGAAATTCTGGTCTTACGTAAAATCGGTAAGCTGGTCGAAGGCTTCCATCCAGTCACTCACAGATCAGTCTGGCCTGGCAACGGAAGACAGCAAACCGAAAGCTGAAATTTTAAATTTAGCATTTGAGAAATCTTTCACGCAGGAGGATCGTACAAACATACCGTCGTTTGAGTCTCCTAAAGATTCCCGTATGGAGGACATAGTGATAGACATCCCTGGGGTTATGAAGCAGCTGAATGGGTTGAAAATAAATAAATAAAAATAACAGAGAAGTTGCTGCCCATGCATCAGCACGGGTTTAGAAAGCATCGCTCCTGCGAAACGCAACTCGCCCTTTTTCACATGATACCCAGCGAACCATGGATGAAGGATATCAGACGGATGGCATATTCCTTGACTTCTGGAAAGCGTTTGACTCGGTGCCCCACTGCAGACTCCTGAGGTACGAGCATATGGGATTGGTTCCCAAGTATGTGAGTGGCTCGAAGACTTCCTAAGCAATAGAATGCAGTACGTTGTCCTCGATGGTGAGTGTTCATCGGAGGTGACGGTATCATCTGGAGTGCCCCAGGGAAGTGTGGTAGGTCCGCTGTTGTTTTTAATCTACATAAATGATCTTTTGGATAGGGTGGATAGCAATGTGCGGCTGTTTGCTGATGATCGTGTGGTGTACGGGAAGGTGTCGTCGTTGAGTGACTGTAGGAGGATACAAGATGACTTGGACAGGATTTGTGGTTGATGTAAAGAATGGCAGCTAACTCTAAATATAGGTAAATGTAAATTAATGCAGATGAATAGGAAAAAGAATCCTGTAATGTTTGAATACTCCATTAGCAGTGTTGCGCTCGACACAGTCACGTCGATTAAATATTTGGGCGTAACATTGCAGAGCGATATGAAGTGGGACAAGCATGTAATGGTAGTTGTGGGGAAGGCGGACAGTCGTCTTCGGTTCATTGGTAGAATTTTGGGAAGATATGGTTCATCTGCAAAGGAGACCGCTTATAAAACAGTAAAACGACCTATTCATGAGTACTGCTCGAGCGTTTTGGATCCCTATCAGGTCGGATTGAGGGAGGATATAGAAGCAATTCAGAGGCGGGCTGCTCGATTTGTTACTGGTTGGTTTGATCATCACGCGAGAGTTACGGTAATGCTTCAGGAACTCGGGTGGGAGTCTCTAGAGGAAAGGAGGCGTTCTTTTCGTGAGACGCTACTGAGGAAATTTAGAGAACCAGCATTTGAGGCTGATTGTAGTACAATTTTACTGCCGCCAACTTACATTTCGCGGAAAGACCACAAAGATGCGATAAGAGAGGCATATAGGCAGTCATTTTTCCCTCTTTCTGTTTGGGAGTGGAACAGGGAGAGAAGATGCTAGTTGTGGTACGAGGTACCCTCCGCCACGCACCGTATGGTGGATTGCGGAGTATGTATGTAGATGTAGATGTAGATTACAGAGCCTCTACCGGCTTGAACAGTCCCCTGCTGACATGCAGGGTCCATGGATTCATGAGATTGCTTCCATATCCGTACACGTCCACCCGCTGGATACAATTTGAAACGAGACTCGTCTGACCAGAGAACATGTTTCCAGTCATCAACAGTCTAATGTCGGTGTTGACTGACCGAGGCGAGGCGTAAAGCCTTGCATCGTGCAGTAATCAAGGGTACAAGAGTGGGCCTTCGGCTCCAAAAGCCCATATCGATTATGTTTCGTTGAATGAATCGCACGCTGACACTTGTTGATGGCCCAGCACTGAAATCTGCAGCAGTTTGCGGAAAGGTTGCCCTTCTGTCACGTTGAACGATTTTCTTCAGTCGTCGTTGGCCAGTTCTTACAGGATCTTTTACGGGCCGCAGCGATGTCGGAGATTTGATGCTTTACCGGATTCCTGATATTCACGGTACACTCGTGAAATGATCGTACGGGAAAACCCCCACTTCAGCGCTACCTCGGAGATGCTGTGTCCCATCGCTCGTGCGCCAACTTAACACCACGTCAAACTCACTTAAATCTCAATAATCTGCCAGTGGAGCTGCAGTACCCGATCTATCAACTGCGCCAGGCGCTTGTCTTTCATAGTCGTCGCCGACCGCAACGCGGTTTTCCGTCTGTGTGCATATCTCTGTATTTGAGTACGCATGTCTATACCACTTCTTTGGTGCTTCAGTGTACATAGGGTGTCCCAGGAGGAATGGTCAATATTCAGAGATATAAAAGGAACGTTCATTCGAAGGCAAAATGTCTGGTAAATATGATTCTTTGTTTATAAGGAACGAACTTAGCATAACGTCAGACTGGAGAGGCGTGTGCCTACGTAGTGTAAACTGTGTGATCTATAACGAACTGTAATTAAATAAATTATGCACGAAATATTCAAAAACGCCTGCAAAACTTATAGAATATAAATTCGTTTGAATGGAAAATTACAAATTTCTCCCGCCCATAAACAATTGATCGCTTAGAACGTAAGACCACTTGCTCCTCCAAAGTTTTATTACAGGGGGAAAATGAAACTAGATCGGAAGACATTTGTAAAACTTACGTGGAAGTGACCCTTGTTAATGAACAGGAGAACTGCCCATTGGAGAAAATTCTTGAAAGCGTTATTTTGATCAACCAGTCGGTTGTCTCAAGTCTGTATGTGCACATCTCCCAAATGCTCTGTCTCAAGTAATTCGCTGTGTAATTACTTCTTAGAGAGTGAGAGGAGCAGACGTGTTTAGTGACCAGCAGAGTGAAACGCAAAACGGTGCTCACGATAACACAGAGTGTGTTCACTGTTAAGTGTTATGCGAAGCACAGTTCATGAAAACCGTGTACAGAACTGAATGCCCAAGTGTTTGATAGTGAAAGTGTTTTGTCAAAATCTATACTCAAGTCTGCAGTGCAAAACCTAGTTGCAAAATGGCGCCAAATGGGCTCTATGTCGAATAAACCCGTAACTATCCGAAAAGAGGTCGTGCACCAGAAAAAAAATTGCTCGAGTGTAGGAAAGCATAGAACGAAGTCCGGCGATATCTCAACGTCGTTTATCTGCGCCAGTGGGAATTAACAGATCGGCGTATCGAAGCATTTGCATCTTTGTAAATTTTCTGTTGTGGAATCAGAACTTTTTGATCCTAGATATTTCATTTCATCAGATGAGGTCTGGTTCAGCGTCTCAGGGCCAGTGAACTCCAGGAACATGCGTCATTATCTATCAGAGTATCCCCATCACTACTGTGAAGAGTGGTTACATAATCTAGGAAATGCTGTTTGGTGCGCAAATCTTTTTTTCATCTACCTGTTAATGCTAACCAGTATGGCTAGAAACTGTTAAACCCATATGTGGATCAGGTGACAGAACATTGAAGACTGTATGAATATTTTCAGTAACACATAGAAACGCTTTGAACACATTGTCACGAGTGCATGAGGTGTTCGGTGAGGAGAGGCCAATCAACAGAGACAATGCGATTTCCTGGCCATCTCGATAGCCTCTCTACCTGCCATTTTTTAACTGTGGTGCATATTGATGATTCAGGTGTACTCAAATAGTCCTCCCGCATTGGAAGAGCGTCAGCACAACACTGAAAACGCTGCTGCTACTGTCATCAGGCAGAGCCTCTACGTCTGTCTCACTGTCTGTTCAGTCGAGCACAGCACTGCATCGGCGTCAAAGATTGCCATTTGCAGCATTTTCTCCGCTAATAATTCTGTAAAAAATGTGCGCTTCAACAGTCCATTCATTGTTTACATTACATAAGCCGTAACATAGAATCCATTCTAAAAGAACATAAATCACAAAAAAAGGGTCAATGCTGCGTCAGTCTTATTGTAAATATTTTCCGGGGCAGTTTCATATTGCCCACCCTGAAGTCATTCTCTACATCAGTGATGCTCTGAGGCACAAGGAAAGTAAAATTCAAGTTCTATCAGCAGTTCAACTGTTTTACACCTAATTCCTGCTTACTTTTTGTTTGAAACAGCTGAAACCTTCTAACCTTCCCCATTTAGCTAACTAAATTCCAACATTCGGAGAACTTCTCTCAAGAGGGTGTATCTGTCCACTGATTTCATCCAAAAATGGTCTAGCGATATTGAAACATCTTTCATACATAATTATGGAACATAATGTGACGTAAGTTATGAGTGTCTTCAATTTATGAACTATTATGGAGTGCTAAATGAACTGTCATGTCTTTTTAATCTGTCCCCTTTCTCTTTCTTTCATCTCTCTGATTGTAAAATCATATAGAGTTGGATATGTAGGCTCCCACGAAATTAGGGCGTTGGTTTTTAATTGGGCACACTTCCTCCATTTAAAGAACTTCTTGGTAGCACCGGTAGTGAGTAGTTGAGCAAACATGTTTGGATGCACACGACGCCTAAAAGTGTTGCGTGTCGCTCCCAGATCGAAGTCATGGTCCCAATAGAATAACAGAAGTAGTGACGCTATGAATTTATTAGCACTGTTCTCAGCGGTGTACGTCCGTTAAGCGCTGTCACGGCTACCAAATTATGACTTCCAGAGAGTATAGAATTTTAAGCATTTTCTCCGCTAATAATTCTGTAAAAAATGTGCGCTTCAACAGTCCATTCATTGTTTACATTACGTAAGTCGTAACATAGAATCCATTCGAAAAGAACATAAATCACAAACTTTTTTACAAAAAAGGAGAACAACATCTGATGTGTTACAAGGAAACATTATTGATGTTCATTCTTTGTAAGTTCTGACAGGTATCTGCCTGATGAAAAGAATAGTTTTATTCGTGGAGACATGAACGTACGAATATTATATCGCCGGATCTTGAGAAGATGTGCAGGAGGCACTGAGCCAATAATGGTTTAGCGGCAGTCTTGTGACTGGGCTGCACTTCCACCATTCGTATTCACTAATTCGTCTGAAACAAAGGTGATGTGTCTTAGTTCTCTTGTACCCTAGCGTCATTTTTCGGATTTGTACCCGCCTATTCTTAGTTTTGGATCCCATATTTCAGATGACAACCTTTCAGCCATTCTCAAGGTGAGTCGCTTGCAATACTGCAAAATCACTTTACGCTGTTGAGTAAACGCGCATGCATCAGACATAACACCACTGGTAACTAAAGTGACAGTCATAGACGAAACTGCCGGCCGGGGTGGCCGAGCGGTTCTGGGCACTGCAGTATGAAACCGCGCGACCGCTACTGTCGCACGCTCGAGTCCTGTCTCGGGCATGGATGTGTGTGATGTCCTTAGTTTAGTTAGGTTTAACTAGTTCTTAGTTGTAGGGGACTGATGACCTCAGAAGTTGAGTCCCATAGTGGTAAGAGCCATTTGAACCATAGACGAAACTTTATACGTCCAAGAGGAAACAAAACAAGCACAGAATCAGAGAATCCACAGTGCTTACGAAGTATGTGGTTGATTATTATGGATGGCGTATGTTGGAATGCCAGGCAGTGAAGTCATAAAAAGTTTCTCCCTTGAAAGCTCAGAGGTGAAATGATTAGTTTCCATGAGTTGTCGAGTTGGAAATACTTGCTTCGTTTGAGCTGGTTGTCTGCTAACTGTATTCCCACAACTCCTTTGACCACAGGATCCCAGTAGGATGACACTGTGGCCAGTATCTTAATTTGCCTGTAATTCATGGAATGGCCAGTGGAAATACGATGTTAAGCCACTGCAGAGCTGTAGAGTGTTGCACTGCGCACAAGCAATACATCCGCTTTCTACAGCGCAATACATTTGCAGTGACTGAACATCGTATTTCCACTGGCCGCCCCATGAATTACAGGCAAATTAAGACAATGGCCCCAGCGTCACTACACTGGTATTCAGTAGTCAGGAAAGTTGGGAAATACAACAAGCAGACAACCTCCTCAATCGTGACGATCGTTTCCAGCTCGACAAACCATGGAAACCCCTCACTTCACGTCTGTGCTCTCAAATGAAATATTGTTATATGTCTTCACTGCCTGCTAATCCAACATATTCCACTCACAACAAACAACATACTTCGTGGGGACCGTGGATCCGCTAATTCTGCGCATGCCTTATTTACTTTTGGACGCATAAAGTTTTATTTATGACTGACGCTCTTGTTTCCAGTAGTTTATCTTTGATGCTTGTGTGTTGACTCGACAGTGTAAACGGTGATTCACCTTGAGAATGGCTGAAATGCTGTCAGCCGAAATATCGGAAAAAAATTATGAATATCTCTGATGTACGTCCGAAAAATGATGGAATGTTGAAGAAACACACCAGAAAACATGTTCGAGTCGGACCACGGAGTGCCTTACTTAAAATTCATCAACACCTGCGTGAGGCAGAAACGGTCACATTACCCGCGTGGTAAAGAAATGTCAGCAGGACACAGCATTGGATTCGTATTAAGTGGGGCCCACGTTCAAATGGTTCAAATGGCTCTGAGCACTATGGGGCTTAACTTCTAAAGTCATCAGTCCCCTAGAACTTAGAAATACTTAAACCTAACTAACCTAAGGACATCACACACATCCATGCCCGAGGCAGGATTCGAACCTGTGACTGTAGCGGTCGTGCGGTTCCAGACTGTAGCGCCTAGAACCACTAGGCCACCCTGGTCGGCGGTCCACATTCAGCTACCAACACAGCTCTTCTTATTTTTTATTTTATTTAAATAAGGGATTGTACTGTCTTTAGAGAGAGTATTAATATGTTTGCTTGAACCATAATGTATATGTGGTTTGTCATGTTAACAAAGGCTAATCAATACATACGAACTTATAGACACAAAACTAAACCACCCGTGATACTTTTGTGCACCTCATACACACATTCTAATTAATTGGCTATCGAAGAATATTTTAGGACTGGCTAAAACGCATATTAAGACGGTAAGATCAAATTAGATATGAGTGAATGTGAAAGCGTTGTACAAATTGTTGGATGTGGGTCAGTCATGAGCTTCGACTAGATGGAAATGGTATTCTGTACCTAAATCGACAGGCATAGGGGTTCTGCATTATTTCAACAAAGCTCAGAACGTTTCTAAAATAATGCACAAAAATTCAGCACAAATGAGTAATAATCAGGACATTATGAATTTACCATCAATATAGGCTTAATAATAATTTATTTTCACATAATCTACCATGCCACTGACGAGAGGTTAACAATAGTATTGCATTTACAATTTGGGTGTAAATATAAACACAAACACCGAATAAGGAGGAGCAGTGCTTAGCACACTTGATACGCATTCGGGAGGACGACGATTCAAACTCGCGTCCGACCATCCTGTTTTAGGTTTTCCGTGATTTCCCTAAATCGGTTCAGACAAATGCCGGGACAGTTCCTTTGAAAGTATGCTGCCGATTTCCTTCCCCACCATTCCCTAATCCGATGGGACCAATGACCGCGCTGTTTAGTCCCCTCCCCCAAACCAACCAACCAACCAATCATAAACACAAATTCTATCTAGTAATGTTTTTTCCTGTAGAAGTTTAGATTCATTAAGAAGCCCATATAAGGAATATGCTTCGGACACACTCCATCATTGTGAAAATAAGTGAAAATTTCCGTTTTTCACTGACACCAACATTCGACTTCATATTCTGGTCCAAAGACTTACCTTCACAGTATTTATTTACGAACAGTGCTCATCAAACAGCTCTTCCTCATCCACTGTTAAACTCATTAGAATAGATTTTACGTACCTATAAAATTCTTGAACAGTAATCTGTTTGGTGGCTTTAAATAGGGATTTGCGACCACAAGGTTGTCGTAACAAGACTGTATACCGTAACACAAAAACCCACCAAAAGTAAGCGCAGAATATATTAAAAAAAAAAAACCAGACAAAATTTTGCTTGACGCCTTGCAAAGAAATAATCTCCACATCTTCCCAATCTAACTATGTAATCATAAACCAGTTGTGGCTTAAAATCAAGGGAATAGTATCGAATACAATTGAAAGGTCTATACTAAATAAAATAGTAAGGGATCGTACGGAACCCCATGGTACTCAAAGTCAACCAAAACACGCTTGCAGATGTAGCGAAAAAAAGCACTCCAGATTTAAAAGAACCCAATATCTCCAAGACTGGCAATATTTTATTGAAAATCGAAATTTAGTGCGAACATCAGTGCCAGATTCTTTTAATCGTTTCCACAACGAAACTCTGTCTCGAAATCTAGTAGAAAATCCAGAGAGATTCTTGTCGTATGTAAAGTACACCAGCGGCAAAGTACAATCAATATCTTGACTACACGACAGTAATGGCAATGTTACTGATAATAGCGCCATTAAAATATAGTTACTAACACGGTTGTTCAAAATTCCCTCACCAAAGAAGACGAAGTAAATGTTCCAGAATTCGAATCAGCTTCTAACATGAGTAACTTAGAAGTAGATATTCTCGGTGCACCGATGCAGCTTAAGTCACTTAATAAAAGGAAGTCTTGTGGTGCAGATAGTATACCACCTAGGTTGCTTTCAGAGTATTCTTACATAATAGCCCCGTACTTGGTAATCATATACAAATCGGTCGCCGAAATATCCGTACCAAAAGTCAGGAAAGTTGCACACGTCACACCGATACCCAGGAAAGGAAATAGGGGTAATCCCCTGAATTACATACCAATATCACTGCCGTTTTGAAAATTATACTGTGTTTGAAAATTATAAATTACCTCGAAGAAAATGATCAATTGACAAATAGCACGGATTCAGAAAATATCGTTCTTGTGAAACACAGTTAGTTCTTTATTCACACGAATTAATGAGAGCTATCGACAGCGGATCTTAAAAAGATTCCATACTTCTAGTTTTCCAGAACTCTTTTGACACCTTTCCTCACAAGAACCTTTCAGTGGAATTGCGTATCTATGAAGTATCGTCCCAGTTATGCGTGCGAATCCATGGCATTTCTTTTTGTCACAGAGGTCACAATTCATAGTAACTAATGAAAACTCATCGACTAAAACAGAAAAGTAACCTGGCGTGCCCTAAGGACGTGTTACACGTTTTCTGTTGAAACTTCCTGGCAGATTAAAACTATGTGCCGGACCGAGACTCGAACTCGGGAGCTTCGCCTTTCGCGGGTAAGATCTCTACCAACTCAGCTACCCAAGCACTAGTCACGACCCGCCCTCGCAGCTTTAATTCCACCAGTACCTCGTCTCCTACCTTCCAAACTTCGCAGAAGCTCTCCTGCTCCTTGCCCGCGAAGGGCAAAGGTCCTGAGTTCGAGTCTCGGTCCGGCGTCTATAACATTAAAACTGTTCAAAATTAGATGACTTCCCATAAATGTAAGTCTTCCGCTACACGACCACTCATACAAGTGTAAAATTGGTCATGAAATCAATAAGTATGGTAGTACATAATGTGGCCTCCACATGTGCTCATCGCTAACCATCAGAGCGAAAACTGCCTCTAAGAGGTGTCTGCTGAGTCCATTTGGCTTAGAGGGTCTCCAGTAGTGGCGTACATCCAAGGCTTGAGATATTTTATTATAGCCCAAACAAGGTTTAGAAAATGGTACATGAAATACAGTCTTCACAAGCTGTCCATTAAATACATGCGGTAGCGTTCTCGCTTCCCACGCCCGGGTTCCCGGGTTCGATTCCCGGCGGGGTCAGGGATTTTCTCTGCCTCGTGATGACTGGGTGTTGTGTGCTGTCCTTAGGTTAGTTAGGTTTAAGTAGTTCTAAGTTCTAGGGGACTGATGACCATAGCTGTTAAGTCCCATAGTGCTCAGAGCCATTTGAACCATTAAATACATGAATAAACATATAATACAGTAAGTGGAATATACAAACATCAGCTAAAATGACGCCACAACTCACGTATTAAATAACATCAATTATATTGTTAAAATCAGTAAAATGCATCCATAAAACCAGGTGGAATATGCAAACATCAGGTACAATGACGCCACACACACAACGTATTTTAGAACGTTACGTCAGCAACACTGCGTAACAGGAATTGTAAATAGTAGAGAATACAATTTGAAACGAAGAAAATTCTTTCTTGTCAGGTTGCAACACGTACGGGAGTAAGCTTCATAAAATATAAACAAAATGGAAGTACATCAAGTACCAGTGACACCATATACAACCTGTTCTAATATCGTCGGGTAGTAGAATAAAATATAAACAAAATGTAAGCACATCAAGGACCAATGATGCTACATACAGCATCTTCCAGAATCGTAGAGTAGCAACACTACGTCCAAAGCTTTGGGTAATTTACTTCACGTAATTTACAAACAATTACTAAGATGTCATTATGACAAAAATTAACAGTTTGAATAAAATATTACGGAATATAACAAGACCTAAGTATAAAATATAAAATGTTGCCCCAACCGTCATATATTAAGACCATTTAAACAGAACCTATTATTGATTATAGGTACTTAAAGTGAAATAAGTTAAGCCATTGATTTAATGAGATATTTCACTTTACGTGGCAAAATCCTTCATAGGTCCTGTTACTATGGTTTTAGAATTTACCGGGTGTGACGTCAATTGATTTGTTACACGTAGCGCTATATATGTATGTTTCCTTGACATTCCCTCTAAAGGGAGCGAAAGGCTATTTACAATTTGTACAGAAACCAGAGTCGAGGGCATGAAAGGGAAGCAGTGGTTGGGAAGGGAGTGAGACAGGGTTGTAGCCTCTCCCCGATATTATTCAATCTGTATATTGAGCAAGCAGTAAAGGAAACAAAAGAAAAATTTGGAGTAGGTCTTAAAATCCAGGGAGAAGAAATAAAAACTTTGAGGTTCGCCGATGACATTGTAATTCTGTCAGAGACAGCAAAGGACTTGGAAGAGCAGTTGAACGGAATGGACAGTGTCTTGAAAGGAGGATATAAGATGAACATCAACAAAAGCAAAACAAGGATAATGGAATGTAGTCGAATTAAGTCGGGTGATGCTGAGGGAATTAGATTAGCAAATGAGACACTTAAAGTAGTAAAGGAGGTTTGCTATTTGGGGAGCGAAATAACTGATGATGGTCGAAATAGAGAGGATATAAAATGTAGACT
Organism: Schistocerca serialis cubense; assembly: GCF_023864345.2. Classification (NCBI taxonomy): domain Eukaryota; kingdom Metazoa; phylum Arthropoda; class Insecta; order Orthoptera; family Acrididae; genus Schistocerca; species Schistocerca serialis. The sequence goes on along the minus strand of NC_064640.1, from coordinate 463,559,545 downwards.
GGCAATGGCAAGGAAAGCGTTTCTGAAGAAGAGAAATTTTTTAACATAGAGTATTGATTTAAGTGTCAGGAAGTCGTTTCTGAAAGTATTTGTATGGAATGTAGCCATGTATGGAAGTGAAACATAGACAATAAATAGTTTGGACAAGAAGAGAATAGAAGCTTTCTAAATGTAGTGCTACAGCAGAATGTTGAAGATTAGGTGGGTAGATCACGTAACTAATGAGGAGGTATTGAATAAGATTGGGGAAAAGAGGAGTTTGTGGCACAACTTGACTAGAAGAAGGGATCGGTTGGTAGGACATGTCCTGAGGCATCAAGAGATCACAAATGTAGCATTGGAGGGCAGCGTGGAGGGTAAAAATCGTAGAGGGAGACCAAGAGATGAATACACTAAGCAGATTGAGGAGGATGTAGGGTGCAGTAGGTACTGGGAGATGAAGGAGCTTGCACAGGATGGATTAGCATGGAGAGCTCCATCAAACCAGTCTCAGGACTGAAAACCACAACAACAACAACAACAATACCTCTAAAAAATGAAAAATATGAAGGCTCCTGTGAGTCAACACATGACACTTTCAGGCTGCTATTGACGCCTTTGCTTCTCGACATGATCCAATAGATCACACATACACTAAAAATGCCATCTACTAAGAAGACATCCACTTACCACACCACATAGTGCCAGTAGTGCCAGACGATGGTCGGTGGTACAGGCGTGGCTCCACTATCACCAAATTTCTGAGATGACAGCCAATTCTAACCCCAGTGTTGCGACCAGGGCAGATGGAGTAGCTTTGAGTCCAGGAGGCCGAGCACGGAGTGTGTGAGAGTGCTTCAAATTACGCCCAGAGACGCTAGTAACACAACCATATCTGTAATAACAGGTTCGAAACCTGCGTCGGGCATGGATGTGTGTGATGTCCTTAGGTTAGTTAGGTTTAAGTAGTTCTGGGGGCCTGATGACCTCAGATGTTAAGTCCCATAGTGCTCAGAGCCATTTGAACCATTTTGTAAATAACATTTACCATTCAGAATGAGTCTGCAGAATAAGTGACAGTCATGTGTCTCCCGCCCCAAAAGTTTCTGTAGTACTGTGTGGCCCTCACACCTCAGCGCTCTCTTTGACAGCCCCTTCACACCCTTAAGTGAGGATACCCGACTACTTGGTCCTGGGTGCTGGTTGTCGTGGAGACTAGGTCCTGGTTATCCACCGTGGATCGACCAAGGCTGCAGCAGATATTCACGAGACGGCCCCTGATCTCGTTCATTGGTCTCGTTACTGCTCCTTGCTTCGCTGTAGTGGTTCAGTAATTATTCTGGGTCGTCGTGCTGTGGTCTTTCTGCACCGTTTAACTATTGCAGTGGAGCTCTATAGCTTGAAATTACTGAGTGTTACATCATACTATGTTTTTATGTAGCATGTGGTGTTTGAGCTTTTACTTTCCTCGCTTGAAGGCTGTGCGGCAATGCTTGCCTGATGACCAATCTTCCATTACAGCGGCGGTGTATCGTGTTGAAATTCCGAGTGACATACCGGCCTCAGCTGGCCTCCTCGGCTTGGAGCTGGCTGGGTAGAATTTTAAAAAATTTAGGCATGTACAACGAAATTATTCTGCGACGTAACAGTAGCCGCTAAATAATATGATTTTTTATTGTGTTCTTAATAAAGCAGACAAGGATCTCCAGCACTCTCTCGAAAACTCGCTTTCTTCAAGATGCCACAAAACATTTGTTTCAGCTGCACGGTTCTTTGCTTCGAGTCCATAAAGCCTCCCTCTGCACGGTTCTTTGCTTCGAGTCCATAAAGCCTCCGTTTCACGAAACATATTACTGCTGTATGGCTTCAAAATGTTATGGTTGTTCCAAATACAGGGTGAGTCACTTGAGACCCAAAACCCCTTTTACACTGAACAGCCAAAAACCTGGCACACTTGGCTAATATCGTGTAGGGCCCCCGCGAGCACGCACAAGTGCCTCGCCACGACGTGGCGTGGACTCGACTAATGTCTGAAGTAGTCATGGAGGGAACTGACACCATGAATCATGCAGGGCTGTCAATACATCCGCAAGACGACAAGAGGGTGGAGGTCTCTTCTAAACAGCACGTTGTAAGGCATCCCAGATATTCTAAATAATGTTCATGTCTTGGGAGTTTGGTGGGCAGCGGAAGTGTTTAAAGTCAGAAGAGTGTTCCTGGAGCCATTCTGTAGCAATTCTGGTCGTGTGGGGTGGCGTATTGTCCTGCTGGGATTGCCCAAGTCCGTCGAAATACACAATGGACATGAATGAATGCAGGTGATCAGACAGGATGATTACATACGTGTCAACTGTCAGAGTCGTATATAGCCGTATATAGGGTGATACAAAAATGTACGACCAAACTTTCAGGAAACATTCCTCACACACAAAGAAAGAAAATATGTTATGTGGACATGTGTCCGCAAACGCTTAATTTCCATGTTAAAGCTCAATTTATTACTTCTCTTCAAATCACATTAATCATGGAATGGAAACACACAGCAACAGAACGTACCAGCGTGACTTCAAACACTTTGGTACAGGAAATGCTCAAAATGTCCTCCGTTAGCGAGGATACACGCATCCACCCTCCGTCGCATGGAATCCCTGATGCGCTTATGCAGCCGTCCACAATACGAGCCCAAAGAGTCTCTACATTTGGTATCGGGGTTGCGTAGACAAGAGCTTTCAAATGCTCCCATAAATGAAAGTCAAGAGGGTTGAGGTCAGGAGAGCGTTGAGACCATGGAATTGGTCCGCCTCTACCAATCCATCGGTCACCGAATCTGTTGTTGAGAAGCGTACAAACACTTCCACTGAAATGTGCAGGAGATCCATCGTGCATGAACCACATGTTGTGTCGTACTTGTAAAGGCACATGTTCTAGCAGCACAGGTAGAGTATCCCGTATGAAATCATGATAACGTGCTCCATTGACGTAGGTGGAAGAACATGGGGCCCAATCAAGACATCACTAACAATGCCTGGCCAAACGTTCACAGAAAATCTGTGTTGAAGAGGTGATTGCACAATTGCGTGCGGATTCTCGTCAGCCCACAAATGTTGACTGTGAAAATTTACAATTTGATAACGTTGGAATGAAGCCTCATCCGTAAAGAGAACATTTGCACTGAAATGAGGATTGACACATTGTTGGATGAACCATTCGCAGAAGTGTACCCGTGGAGGCCAATCAGCTGCTGATAGTGCCTGCACACGCTGTACATGGTATGGGAACAACTGGTTCTCCCGTAGCATTCTCCATACAGTGACGTGGTCAACGTTACCTTGCACAGCAGCAACTTCTCTGACGCTGACATTAGGGTTATCGTCAACTGGACGAGGAATTGCCTAGTCCATTGCAGGTGTCCTCGTCGTTCTAGGTCTTCCCCAGTCACGAGTCATAGGCTGGAATGTTCCGTGCTCCCTAAGACGCCGATCAATTGCTTCGAACGTCTTCCTGTCGGGACACCTTAGTCTGGAAATCTGTCTCGATACAAACGTACCGCGCCACGGCTATTGCCCCGTGCTAATCCATACATCAAATGGGCGTCTGCCAACTCCGCATTTGTAAACATTGCACTGACTGCAAAACCACGTTTGATGAACACTAACCTGTTGATGCTACGTACTCATGTGCTTGATGCTAGTACTGTTGAGCAGTGAGTCGCATGACAACACAAGCACCGAAGTCAACATTACCTTCCTTCAATTGGGCCAACTGGCGGTGAATCGAGGAAGTACAGTACATACTGACGAAACTAAAATGAGCTCTAACATGGAAATTAAGCGCTTCCGGACACAAATCCACATAACATGTTTTCTTTATTTGTGTGTGAGGAATGTTTCCTGAAAGTTTGGCCGCCCCTTTTTGTAACACCCTGTGTAGACGTATCAGGAGTCCCACATCACTCTGACTGCACACGCCCCACACCATTTCAAAGCCTCGACCAGCTTGAACAGTTCCCTACTGACATGCAGTGTCCATGGATTCATGAGGTCGTATCCATACTCGTACACGTCCATCCGCTCGATAAACTTCGAAACGAGACTCGTACGACCAGGCGACATGTTTCCAGTCATCAACAATCTAATGTCGGTGTTGACGGGCCCAGGCGAGGAGTCAAGCTTTGTGTCGTGCAGTCATCAAGGGTACACGAGTGGGCCTTCGACGACACTTGTTAATAGCCCAGCATTGAAATCTGCAGAAATTTGAGAGACGGCTGTATTTCTGTCATGCTGAACGATTCTCTTCAGTCGTCCCGTTCTTGCAGGATCCTTTTACGGCCACAGTGATGAAGGAGATTTGATGTTTTACCGGATTCCTGATATTCATGGTACATTCGTGAAATGGTAGTACGGGAAAATCACCACTTCATCGCTACCTCGGAGATTCTGTGTCCCATCGCTCGTGCGACTGTAACACCACGTTCATACTCACTTAAATCTTGATAACCTGCCATTGTAGCAGCAGTAACCGATCTAACAACTGCGCCAGATACTTGTTCTTTTATATAGTTGTTGCCGACCGCAGCACCGTATTCTGCCTCTTTACATATCTCTATACTTGAATACACATGCCTATACCAGTTTCTTTGGCGTTTCAGTGTATTTCGTGATCAGTTACACATACCGGAACGCTGTTTTCGACAAACGCTAGAGCGTCGAGGGGCACGTATGTTTTGGCACCGTTAAGGGAACCCGGAACCTAAAAATGATGAAATTTTGGGTTTGCAGTTTATTGTGAAATAAAATACTAAAGATCTTCCTCTTTAAAATGACATATTAATCTTACCTGTAGCTCAACTCCAAGCATTGCAAGTATTATTTTTAATCATGGGCTGTAGAGGGCATGTCACGACATTGAATTTCCATGGATACATGTTCATTGAAAACATCGTTTTTCAAAACTTCCGGTCTTTCAAAAGACTTTATATTATGTTGACAACACGATTTGATAGGCAATTGTTTTGTCTGCTTATTGTAGTCTTTGGGTACTGTTGTTTACATTGAGCATTTGGTGGTTATTGCACGATTTGTGTTGCATTTCTATTGCGTAACTGGAACTTATCAAATATGCCTCGATTTAGTAACAGAGTTTACAAGAGGAAGAAGCCTCCTCCGAGGTACACTAGTGGAACTGTGATAATTTCTCCGACCTTGGGAAATGATTCTGGAAATAGTGAGGTTATTCATGAAGTGAAATCTACTTCTGTCTATAGCACAAGCAAGAAGTTGCATGGATCAACTGAAAAATACTGCAGTTTATTGGAGAAGTGTAGTGAGGATAATGTGAACGAAATAATTAACATTTCATTGCTCTCAAAGGTGATTGAGAGTTCGTTACTGTGTAAGGAATGTTGCAAACTGAGTATGTCACTAAATGTCAAGCGACACGTAGGACTTGCAGCAGAAATCTGTCTCCATTGTACTCGTTGTCATTACAGTGTTTCATTTTCGACCTCAGAATATGTCGAAATAGGCCAAGGTGAAACTGATAGTGAGAAAAGCAAGTACTATGATGCAAATATTAGATGTGTTTATGCTCTAAGGTCAGTCGGTAAGGGATACAGATCTTATTTCAAAGATACTATACCAAAAAAGTGTCAATTATTTTCAGTAACAAAATAATTGATATCTTCCCAAAAATACCAATAAATTAAAATCCATATGGTACGTGGTATTAAATATATGTAATATTATACTGTAAAAGTTTCATCATTCTGGTGTTAATAGTTCATAAGGAAATGTTCCTTACATTTAACATTGGAGGTATAGGACGTTCCGGGTCCCCTTAATGTTTTTAGCGCTGGTATCAACGGCGATACTGAAGTAAGTACGTTTTTTTAAGTGGTACGGTGTACTTTTTATATCCGTGAGAGGTTGCTTGTCCCTCATCTGGCGCCTCCCCAGGTGGCAGATTGGGGGATGCTCGGCCAGTCAGATGTCTGCTGGGTACCGGGGAAATTAAATACCTGGGGTGGACCAAAATCAGTGACGAGGATGTCAACAGCTCGGATGACAGAAGAGAATTTTTATTACATTCCAACAGTATAAGAGGCGGAGAAATCTCTACAGGGCAGGCAGAGCTCGGAGCCTAGGAAAGGCAGTCTGCCTAGGAAATGGTAATCGAAAATATCAATGAGCAAGCTTGGAAGCTGTGAGATGGCAGCCCCATCACCAATCCTAACCTCTGCTTCGCTCGTAACGTCCAGAAAGTAAGTTACGACTGATCGCGAAATGAAAATCACAGTGAAAATCAGAAATGTTTCATTTGTAACAGTTAGCTACATCTTTCAGCTACTTCTCTACGTAGTCGCCGTTCTGACTCAGACATTCGTCGTAGCGTTGTACCAACTTTCCAATACCCTCATCATAGAAGCCAGCCGCCAGTGCTTTCCGCCAATTCTCTACGCTGGCATAAAGCTCGTTGCCTGTGCCAAAATGTTGTCTTCATAGCCAGCGGTTCGTTTGAGCAGAGATGAAACTCAGTGGTAGACAATTACGGGCTGTATTGTGGGTAACCAAACATTTCCAATTGAAACGATGCGGGAACATCTTCATTGCCCCTGCTGAATGAGGCTGAAAATTGTCTTGAAGAAGAAACCGCACGACAGTTATGTAATGTTGGTTGCATAGCTTCAGGGGAAAATTCTCACCAGGCCCTCGTACTTGGCGGGAGACACTATTTTCTATAACATCTTTACGCGCTCACTAATAGCTCAGGAATGAAAAGAGCAACATAATTCTACCTAGAGTCATACTAGAGACACTGCCCAACACATCTTTGCAAAGCTTTATCGGATTTTCATAGTCGTTTCCATTTCGCGACCGATCGTATCGTACTTTCTGGACAGTCCTCGTACATAGTGGCTCACATCAACGATATGCCTCAGATAATGGATTTAAAGGAGACAGACCTAGTCTACGGAACAAGGAAACAAGAAACAGGATTTCAGATTCTGGACGTGAATAATTCGGAATCTTAATAAACGGGCTGCGACAGCTGCTTTGGAAACTAAAATGAAAATATAAAAGCAGACATTGTAGCTATACAGGAAATTAGATGGATTGGAGGATAATTGTGTCACTCTCTATGGGGGGAGGGGGGGGGATGAAAAACAGCATGAATTCGGTATTGGCTTTGCTGTCAAGAAGAAGATTGTTTATATGGTTAAAGAATTCCTTCCCATTAACAAAAGAATGTCTTATATCGTAATCAAACACCCGCATCGACTGAAGGTTCAGCTGCGTATGAGAAAGATGAATACTATGAAGAATTATATGAGGTAGTCGAAAGTATTCCAACAAGAAGTATGAGAATTATCCTAGGAGAGTTTAATGGAAAAATAGGTAAAGAGGAAACGTTAACCCCCCACAATAGGAAAATGTAGGAAGCACTCCACCACAAACGAAAATGGATTAAAAATGTTAAACTTCATATTGTCAAAGAATATGAGAATTTGCTTCACGATGTTCCCTCACAAAGAAATTCACAAAGTCACGTGCTACTCTCCAGATGTCAAAACTATAAAATAGATGACTGTGTTATGGCAGACCAAAGATGCAGTTCACTCATAATAGATGTCAGAAAGTACAGAGGAGCAGATGGTAGCTCAGATCATTTCCTAGTGGTAGGAAAGGTGAAAATCAAGATGATTTGGAATCAACAACCAAAATCCATACCAAAACCTAAGTTCGATGTAGAACGACTGAAGGAATTGCCTGTTAAAGAAACCCAAATGATTGAAATTAATAACAGGTTTACAGCACTACAAGAAAATGGGGGAGGACATTAATGTTGGGAAGGCGTGGGAAGGAATAAATGTAGTAGTAACAGATAAAACAGAGGAAAAATTGGGCAAGAAAAAGAAACAGAAGAAACTAAAATGGTTCAACGAAAAGTGTCAGGAAGCAGTAGAAAGAAAGAGGCAGGATGCTGCGGCCGCATAATATAGAGATAGAGGACAGTAGAGAGACCTTCAACACAGTGAGAAGAGAGACAACAACAGTTCTACGAACAGACAAAAGGAAATATCTAACTGAAGTCTTGGAATGCATAGAAGCGGAAAGCATGAATAGAGACTCACCGAAGCTGTTCCAGCAAGAGAGGTCATCAAAGTGAAAAGCTTTTCATAAAAGATAAAAATCAAAACCTGCTCTAACACAGCTAGAAAATATTCTAGCACGATGGAAAGAGTATTTCTCAGAAATATTAAATTGCACGTACCCTCACATAACTCTCAAGTACGTAATTACCGAAAGTAACAGCAGTAATGCTGACGAATACAGCATCACAGAAAAGGAAGTGGTACACGTCATTCAAAAGCTGAAACACAAAAAGGTTGCAAGCGAGGAGCAGGTATCAGCAGAGATGTTAAAATAGGGTGGAAACAAATTACACAAAGGAATTTATAGCCTTATGACAATGGTCTGGAAAATTGAGGCATTACCGTAAAACTGGAAAACTGTAATAATTTTCTCCATACGCAATAAAGGAAACAAAATGGAATGTGGAAATTACAGAGGAATCAGTTTGCTGAACATTAAATTCAAAGTTCTGTCAATGATCATTCTCGACAAAATTAAGACTTACACAGAAAACAATATTCAAGAGTATCAGGCTGCATTTCGACCAAACCGTTCCACAAATGATAATCTGTTTACTCTACGGCAGATCTTTGAGAAATACTGTAGATTTAACAAAAACATCCGCTGTCTGTTCATTGATTTCCTGCGAGTCTATAACAGCAATCACAAAAGTAGCCTCTACAAAACACTAAGAGAATTTAGGATGCCCAGTGAAATGATTATGATGATACAACTGTGCATGGATGGTTCACAGACTTTAGTGAAGGTCAGAGGATCCACTCACTCAACTTGCTAATCAAATTAGGCTTACGACAAGGAGATGTTCTTTCACGTATTATCTTCAACCTTAGAGAAAGTGGTCCGAGAGAGTAATTTACAGCTATAAAACGATCTCCGATTCGAACACAAAGTAAAACGCCTGGCATACGCAGCCGATATAGTCTTACTCCGTAAAACAGAAGAAGAGCTGAAGGACATGTACCAATCTGTTAGGCACTGTGCCAGCAAAATTGACTTCGATAAACCAAGAGAAAACACAATATATGGAAACAGGTTGAGTCATAAACCCAAATCCGCACTTTGAAATTGACCACCATTCTAGATTCAGAAAAGTTCATCAGTTTATACACTTTAGATCGTGCTTCAGAAGTAAAAATTTCATAATACTGGACATAAGAGAGAGAATAGCCTCAGGATCAAGACGTCTGTACATTCTAAGAACCCCTCTTAAAAGTAAAGCTTTGTCAATCACCACTAAGATGAAGATATATAACGCCATCATCTGCCGAAGTAGTACTGTATGGTTCGGAAAGCTGGACGGTTACTGAGACAGAAAGAGAAAAACTGAATGTTTTCGAAAGAAAAGTGATGAGAAAAATCTGGGCACCTGTGTTGGTGAATGACATGTGGAGATTTCAAAAGGACACTGCAATTTATTAGTTAATCAAGGAACCCACTATCGTCCACAAATTAAAAAGTAGGAGACTGAAACGGACTGGGCATGTGGCTAGATTGATGACCAACAGAGTTCCTAAGAAGACATTTGTGGGCGCTCTCCAAGGATCAAGAGCATTGGTTCGACCTCTCACACTGTGGAAAGATGACGTAGTGAAGGACATCGCAGCATTAGGAATTCCGGCAGGGTGGAGGGAGACGGCGAGAGATAGAAGATGATGTAAACAGATCGTTGAGCCACCGCGTGGTGTGCAGGGCCCGTGACCGATGAAAAGGAGGATAAGATACTTTTTATAACTGCATTCGATAGCTCTTGAGAAGAAAATTACGGTGATATAGCGTTTCTTAATGTTGACTTTGAAACCCGTCGTAAAGAATTCAAGAAATGTTCTATAATTTAGCCGGCCACTGTAGCCGAGCGGTTCTAGGCGCTTCAGTTCGGAACCTCGCAGCTGCTACGGCCGCAGGTTCGAATCCTGCCTCGGGCATGGATGTGTGTGATTTCCTTAGGTTAGTTGGGTTTAAGTAGTTCTAAGTCTAGGGGGCTGATAACCTCAGATGTTAAGTCCCATAGTGCTTAGAGCCATTTGAACAATTATTTTTCTAGAATTTGAGAGCATGGTGGCCGGAATCGGCATTAGCGGTACAAACACTGCCAAGCAGACCTCTCGTGCTATTCTGTGTCAGAATGTCAACACATTTTCCTGTTTACGTGTCTGTACTGCAGGCTGCTCGTTTCTGCTTCAACATTCGTAGCGTGCAGAGATGTACACCAGTGAGGAGAAGTTGGATATATTACTTTTATATGGCGAATGTAAAATAAATACATAAAAAACAGTACAGAGGTATAGAGCTATCAATCCCGATCGCAACCTGCGTCAAAAATTCCGAGGTGGTGAAGTTTTCGTGATGATCGATTGTACCACAGCTCATACGGATCCTTATCTGGAGCCAGAGACCAAATCAAATGGTTCAAATGGCTCTGAGCACTATGGGACTTAACATCTGTGGTCATCAGTCCCCTAGAACTTAGAACTACTTAAACCTAACTAACATAAGGACAGCACACACATCCATGCCCGAGGCAGGATTCGAACCTGCGACCGTAGCAGTCGCGCGGTTCCAGACTGAGCGCCTAGAACCGCTAGACCACCGCGGCCGGCGGAGCCAGAGACCTTCTAGTATGATTTAAGATAGAGACTGCTGTATTGCAAGCTTCTGCAGCATATGTCTAGGTAGTTAACTTGCATTCAGTATCGAACGTGCAGCTTCAACAGCTGTTCTGCTTTGATGCTCGACTACACAATTTTATTCAAGAGCACGTGGAGAAAACAGTAATTCTGTTCCCTTATATATAAGCAATTTCTTAACTGTATTATTACTAATTTTTCTGCCTCCATCACACCTAAATTACCCATTCATTTGAGCTTCATTTAAAAATTGCTTAAGCGTATTATAAACTTCATTGTTATATTTCATAAAGATAATTCATGAAATTTACTGAAGTCGTTTATAAAACATACATGATATCCACCACATCCGAACGACTGTGTATTCACTGGTTCATTGACATCTGTGTTGATTACTTCGCAGGTAACGTGGAACGGTTTACTCGTTGTTTGAATGGTATTCTCTGCAAATTTCCTAATGCTCAACCATCGCAGTATTCATCCTTTCAACCTTCTGTACTGATGACAAGTTTCTTCATGAAGTTCTTGACGTGTTGTTTATTTTGATGCCCGAAACTCCTATGGTACACTTCTGGTGTTTGAAAGGGTGCCACTAAGTTCACCTGATTGCACTTTTCTTGTCTGGCAAATCGCGTATTTAACATATACTCCAATTTTTTCACATAGCATATCATGACTCTGTCGCCGCTGGCTTTTTCCCAAATCCCAACACTTTCACAGTTAAACGTTATATTGTAGCTGTTACATGCAACTGCTCTGGTTGAGAACACTTGTACCAGATGCATGTAAAACATTGTCCGTTCTACCATTGTACGATGTAATTCTTCGTCTAATTTCGATATCAATTTTTCGTTAACCAAACGCACGTATATTACTATCTTTGTTGAGCACTGAAATCACTTCAGGAAAATCAAATAGCCTATACGAAACAAAGTGTTGTTTGTTCAGAGCGATATGGTTCGTAACAACACTGTCACAGTACCATTTATTTGTATCAATGTAGTTTCCAGTTGATGCACCCATGGCGCATGAAGTACATACACTCCTGGAAATGGAAAAAAGAACACATTGACACCGGTGTGTCAGACCCACCATACTTGCTCCGGACACTGCGAGAGGGCTGTACAAGCAATGATCACACGCACGGCACAGCGGACACACCAGGAACCGCGGTGTTGGCCGTCGAATGGCGCTAGCTGCGCAGCATTTGTGCACCGCCGCCGTCAGTGTCAGCCAGTTTGCCGTGGCATACGGAGCTCCATCGCATTCTTTAACACTGGTAGCATGCCGCGACAGCGTGGACGTGAACCGTATGTGCAGGTGACGGACTTTGAGCGAGGGCGTATAGTGGGCATGCGGGAGGCCGGGTGGACGTACCGCCGAATTGCTCAACACGTGGGGCGTGAGGTCTCCACAGTACATCGATGTTGTCGCCAGTGGTCGGCGGAAGGTGCACGTGCCCATCGACCTGGGACCGGACCGCAGCGACGCACAGATGCACGCCAAGACCGTGGGATCCTACGCAGTGCCGTAGGGGACCGCACCGCCACTTCCCAGCAAATTAGGGACACTGTTGCTCCTGGGGTATCGGCGAGGACCATTCGCAACCGTCTCCATGAAGCTGGGCTATGGTCCCGCACACCGTTAGGCCGTCTTCCGCTCACGCCCCAACATCGTGCAGCCCGCCTCCAGTGGTGTCGCGACAGGCGTGAATGGAGGGACGAATGGAGACGTGTCGTCTTCAGCGATGAGAGTCGCTTCTGCCTTGGTGCCAATGATGGTCGTATGCGTGTTTGGCGCCGTGCAGGTGAGCGCCACAATCAGGACTGCATACGACCGAGGCACACAGGGCCAACACCCGGCATCATAGTGTGGGGAGCGATCTCCTACACTGGCCGTACACCACTGGTGATCGTCGAGGGGACACTGAATAGTGCACGGAACATCCAAACCGTCATCGAACCCATCGTTCTACCATTCCAAGACCGGCAAGGGAACTTGCTGTTCCAACAGGACAATGCACGTCCGCATGTATCCCGTGCCACCCAACGTGCTCTAGAAGGTGTACGTCAACTACCCTGGCCAGCAAGATCTCCGGATCTGTCCCCCATTGAGGATGTTTGGGACTGGATGAAGCGCCGTCTCACGCGGTCTGCACGTCCAGCACGAACGCTGGTCCAACTGAGGCGCCAGGTGGAAATGGCATGGCAAGCCGTTCCACAGGACTACATCCAGCATCTCTACGATCGTCTCCATGGGAGAATAGCAGCCTGCATTGCTGCGAAAGGTGGATATACACTGTACTAGTGCCGACATTGTGCATACTCTGTTGCCTGTGTCTATGTGCCTGTGGTTCTGTCAGTGTGATCATGTGATGTATCTGACCCCAGGAATGTGTCAATAAAGTTTCCCCTTCCTGGGACAATGAATTCACGGTGTTCTTATTTCAATTTCCAGGAGTGTACATACAGGGTGTTACAAAAAGGTACGTCCAACCTTTCAGGAAACATTCCTCACACACAAAGAAAGAAAATATGTTATGTGGACATGTGTCCGCAAACGCTTACTTTCCATGTTAGAGCTCATTTTATTACTTCTCTACCAATCACATTAATCATGGAATGGAAAAACACAGCAACAGAACGTACCAGGGTGACTTCAAACACTTTGGTACAGGACATGTTCAAAATGTCCTCCGTTAGCGAGGATACATGCATCCACCCTCCGTCGCATGGAATCCCTGATGCGCTGATGCCGCCCTGGAGAATGGCGTATTGTATCACAGCCGTCCACAATACGAGCACCAAGAGTCTCTACATTTGGTACCGCGGTTGCGTAGACAAGAGCTTTCAAATGCCCCGATAAATGAAAGTCAAGAGGATTGAGGTCAGGAGAGCGTGGACGCCATGGAATTTGTCCGCCTCTAACAATCCATCGGTCACCGAATCTGTTGTTGAGAAGCGTACGAACACTTCGACTGAAATGTGCAGAAGCTTCATCGTGCATGAACCATATGATGTGTCGTACTTGTAAAGGCACATGTTCTAGCAGCACAGGTAGAGTATCCCGTATGAAATCATGATAACGTGCTCCATTGAGCGTAGGTGGAAGAACATGGGGCCCAATCAAAACATCACCAACAATGCCTGCCCAAAAGTTCACAGAAAATCTGTGTTGATGACGTGATTGCACAATTGCGTGCGGATTCTCGTCAGCCCACACATGTTGATTGTGAAAATTTTCAATTTGATCACGTTGGAATGAAGCCTCATCCATAACTAAAATGAGCTCTAACATGGAAATTAAGCTTTTCCGGACACATGTCCACATAACATCTTTTCTTTATTTGTGTGTGAGGAATGTTTTATTTGTGTGTGAGGAATGTTTCCTGAAAGTTTGGCCGTACCTTTTTGTAACACCCTGTATATGGTTTCCACTCACCTTCTTCTGCTACGCGTTATTGCTGTCGCGAGTGAACTGTGTACATTACACTACCGAGTGCCCTAGTTGTTTACATTTATTAGGCCACACAGAAATTTTTGCTTTGCTCGCTGTTTCTACATATTCATGTGACTGTTGGATTTGCTTTCACTGTATTTTGTTCACGCAATTCAATAGCACAAAGTTTTCAATAAGAAAATCCAGACTCTGGTTCTCCGATGGTATTGTGTCCCACATATCTTCGAAATCATCGTAGCCCTATCCCAGGGTAGATATAATTCGACTGCTTCATTTCGTTTCAGTCAGCGTATTCGTGTTTCCTGAAGTCATCAATCAGATCTACAAATTATTTTGCAGCTTAGCTATCTGTGTGCTAAAATCTTCTGTTTCGCCACGCTTGTTCCAAAAAGTTTCCGTTAACATGTGTAAACTTTGTATGTTGCTACGTTCAAATAATGCACGTAGTTTGTCCAACACTTATTTGTGCTTGTCAACACAAGTTGAGCAGTTGGTTTACGTAGCACACTTGCACTAAGACCTGCTACTTTCACGTCATCATTTTGCTGTTGTGCGTAAGCTGCCCCTTTGTTCACTTGTCGGTTCCCATGGCAACACCGCATGTTAGCGCGTACCGTTAATACTGTTTCCGAGTTCGTGTAACCGAAGCACCATAGCGATGTTCCGTTCTCATTTTGATCTGTCGTTAAGACCTTCAAGTTTATCAATATTTACTTCATAATTGGCACAAGTAGCAATGTTATTATGGAGGTTCCCGTTACCGTATGACGTGTTTCAATAGACGTGTCTTCTATGAGCACACCTCCAATTTACTAGTCTTCTTTCAAAGTTGTATATTCTTCATTTTTACGTGGGATGTGCCAATAATCTGTTGCAAAAGTATTACAGTCGACTAACAAAAATAAATTACGGAGAGTTGTTATAAAAATCTAAGATATTTCAAAAATACTATGGAACAGCAGTTTACGGTGAACCCTGAAAAATTTTTCAGTTCCTTGATTATTTGTTCCGTAGCAAACGGTGCAATCACGTTCATGGTAAGTGATATAGCTTTCGTCTGCGTGCACGATAACGTCTTGTTGGATAGTGATTTAATTACATCAGTGCGTATCTATGTCTGAAACTACATTCACCGATAAGCAGTTATCAGCTATTGATACTGAACGGTTAACCTGGAGATCAACTTTAAATCTGTTGGACTTCAAGTGGGTCACTATGTCTGTGCGTCCTCCATAATTGGTGAAAATATTGCACTACAAACTCGACACTCAGTATTCTTATCTTGTCCTTTAATAAACCGAAATTCTTGCAGTGTTTTACTGTTTAGTTTGTTGTTGCATTTTCCCACGACTGAAATAGGTAATATTAAGATAAAATTTATCTTAGTCACTACCGGACAACAAACCGAAGAACACTTGCAGTTCTTTACATGATCTCGGTATCATCTAGTTTCTGAACGAATCAATGTATTATATTGAACTTGGCAACGAATACAGTTCACTGTTTTCGTGTGAATGAAGCACGATGCCAACGTTCATAGTGTTTAGGTGAACAAAACATTGTGTCAGGACAGGTGATTCGTTTAGATAAAAAAAAAAGACGCGCTATGTAAGACGAAAATCCGGGACACAGGGACAGTTAACTAAAAATCGGCGCTGTGTCGGAAAAATCGGGACGAATGGGAACTTTAAACATGCAGCATACCGTCAGAGAGGCAGTAATATCAAGCAACTGGTTGAATAGCTGTCTATAAACTATTCACTGCAAAACTTTTGTGTACCAACGAATCAACATGTGCTGCCGATGCAGGCAGTGACATGCACAGCTGACACGTACGGGAGGATTAAAATATTCGCGTTGATGCGGAAAACGATTTTCAATGGCATTTTTTCTTTTCTTTTCTTGGGCTCTCAGTGACAATCTCACCCACTTAGCCATTTTACGTACTTGTCTAACAGAAATTCTGTCTTCAATTTATAAGAAATGTGTTACAGGAATAAAATTTGGATATTGCTCTGGGAAGAACTAATTGTTTTAAGTTTAATGGGTGCGGTAATAGGATTTCTAGACTATAAGACTAATCGACACTCCTTAATTAAAGAACTGTTTGTGACGCTGGATGACAAACGATTAGACCAGAACTTCACAACATACGTGCTCGCGGAGCAAGCTGTGAACAGCAAGGCACGAGCATGGAGCAGTGTGGACAAGCTACCCCCACTACCGGACCAGAGCGGAGAGTGGGGAAGTCACGTGGGGCACACAACAGCTGCCGCCAGTCAATGTAAATCCGTGGCCACCTGCAGGGATATCACTCACGAATTATTACTGCGACAAATGAAACAAATAAAGGAGAATGTACACATGCCACATAATTTTATTAGCTTAGTGTATGCCTCTATATTCGCATTAATTTGTGAACTGTTACACAATAAAAGGTGTCACTGAAGTGTGGGATTCTCGGTTATGTTGTACTTTTTGCCCTTTACAATTGCGTCTATGTTCAGAGTAATTGTTCTTGTGCATTTTAGGCGCAGCGTGCAGTTTAAATTTCGATCAGACAATGCGTTTCTCAGGCGCGTCTTGTTACATTTCATTGCAGAGAACAGTTGTTCACAAACATATGTGGAACCAAACATTGATATTAATGTAGCCGCCAGTTCGTGCAAACGAGGAAATCTATCCTGAGGGAAGTGTCTGTAGAATTCCAAAATGTTTTCTTGTTCTGAAATTTGTCTCTGTATTCTCTGTCACACTGCAGGTCAATAATTTCTTGCTGCAGCTCAGGACGAATCTTTTAAATATTCGCTGAATATGGAGAGAACAGATCAAAATCATTGTCTAGTGCTGTCAGATCTTGAAAGCGCTGATCAACTAAACTATGTGAATAACGTTCACAGTCTTTGTGAACATCTTGCATGGATGATGATTTAGGAAAATGAGCTAGGTTTCCTGTTTCCAGCTGATTCACCCAAAGTGTCAATTTCATTTTAAAAGCTCGTATTCGATCTATGAAATGAGTAATTAGCGGATCTTTACCTTGTAGTAACATGTTCAAAGCATTCAGATGGCTAGTTAAATCTGCTAAGAACGCGAGATCACATTCAAACGTGCCGCGCATTACCCCTCCCTCCCCTCCCTCCCTATTCCGCGACCTTGCACCTCCTCGCGAACATGTGCCTGAGCAGACGAGAGTACTCGCGCTCAAAACCGGCCAGTTGTTAAGCCCTGCTGTAGGGAATCTGCCACTCTTTGGCGGATATACAGTTTGGCGTACCGTGCAGTCCCAGCTGGATGAAACTTTTTTCCTTTTCAAGTTTCATTCCCTTCTTCTGCACTATCATAGGAAGTAAGAACCACATATATCTTCATGTTGTATATATTCTATTAGGTTATAAAGTCTTCTTAGTAAGTAATCTTCCTAGTGAATGGCAAAAGTAAATTTGAGTACCAATAAGAGACAAAACATGGCTTAAATAAACAGATAAAATTAAGATCTGTAAAAAGGGTTTGCAACTACAAAATAAGAGAGACACTTTTCACTATAAGATGTTAATGATGCTAGGGATGCATAAAAATAGTCCACTAGAATCTGCATAAAATAATAATTTTGGTGGAAATAATGTTGTCTGAGGAGCAATAAGGATAAGAATGTGATGCCCCTAGAGGCAAACAAAAGCGTTTTAACATTAAGCAAAGGGAGATGTGTGCAATTGGTGTGAGGATCACACCAAGTATATAGAGAAATAAGGAGGTCAGTAGGCAGGCGAAGGGACAAAGGGAGAAAGAAGTGGCAAAATTGGATTATTTTAGAAATGGAGAAAATGGAGAAATGAAGTAAATAAGCTGAGGTATGATTAAATGGAGAAATGAAGAAAGTAGGTGGAAATAGATGCTTGGATGGAGAATTGATGAATTATTTCCCTCACATCTCCTAAAATGGTGAAAAACGCTTCATCTTGCTTAAGGCAGATAATAAGTTTAGTTGGTATAAAACAGACAACAGAATCCTACAAATTTTGACAAATGCAGATCATAAAAACCGATATTGTAGGGAAGCAGCATACTCACGCCTAATAAAATTCACATCAGTTTTCCCATTGTGTGCCAGCCTAGTCCGCTGTAACTAGCTCTGACGTCATAAATATTGTGCAATACTTTAAAATTAAGTAAATAACCTGAAACGTTTCTAGCATGTCAGGAGTAATACACAATCAATATGTGTTGGATATCACTTCAATAACTTTAAACATTTTCGAAATTTGGATGTTTTTCTGTAAAAAACATTGGCGCAACAGAAAAGAGCTAGAAACTTAAAAATTTATATTTAGATTCCTTTTGCATAATAATTTAGTAGAAACAGTATTCTGGATCTCACAAATTAAAATTTTAGTTGAAATTCATGATTTTCTGGTTTTTGTCTTAGAAATTGCGGAAGCAAGATAGATTAAGTAGTCGAATAAATAAAGCCAGGATGTTTAAATCTAAGTAGAATGGAGATCCGCTATAATCATAAAAATGTGAGAAGTTTCAACAGAATAACTATAAAACTATAGCTATAGCGTATCTCCAAAGAGCAAGTTCAGAGCTCGTCTACTGCGTGTAATGTAATTAAATTAATTCTCTCGCCCAAAATATTTGACTTAGCCACGTCAGACTTTTATTATGATTACTTACTTATGTGCTGAAAATGGTTCAAATGGCTCTCAGCACTATGGGACTCAACTTCTGAGGTCATTAGTCCCCTAGAACTTAGAGCTAGTTAAACCTAACTAACCTAAGGACATCACACACATTCATGCCTGGGGCAGGACTTGAACCTGCGACCGTAGCAGTCTCACGGTTCCAGACTGTAGCGCCTAGAACCGCATGGCCACTTCGGCCGGCACTTATGTGCTGATTGCACAATTAAATTGAAAACTTTATCGGCCATCAGCAAAGGAAGCAATGATTTATACGATAACTTAAAGTGGTGCATTACTAGCCCAGCCGCTAGTCGGGAGAGCTGATTTGATCAGGCGTTCCCTTAGCCATCTGCACCGCGGCTTTATATGTAAGAAAAAAAGGCCCCAGTTCTCTCCAGACGCTGATTAGCGCACCATCTGTGCCGGGAGTCGTGTCGCGTCGGTATCGTTGATATAAGCAGCCTCGGATGCTGTAATAAGTTACTCGGGATACGCGTAACCATGAAATCGTTTTCGAGTGAAATGTTAATTTTGGGATGACGTTAATGATCTATCTTTAGTTTGCGTATGTCGTATTTTCACGTGCCGCCGCAGGACAGACATTCTACGATTATTAGCGTGGCGTTTGATGAACATTATCATCAAATTATGGCGAGTATTCACTTAAACATTTAATTAGAACAGTTATAGTTGCATCAGCGCATTAGACACTGAACTGCTCTGGTTGTTGGATTGTGTGGATTCTTTTTGGTCTGTGACTTTCGGAATATAGTGAACATTTTAGAGAGAATGGTTCTTGATTATGAATCCCAGACAATCTCCTAATTCCTGATAGCTATAAGCTGTAGCTATAAATGTATTTCTCAGATGAAGTGGGCACTAGGAATTCTAATTACAGGCTTCACGTTTTGCTAATCACTTTCTGGTTGCGAATATTGTAGTTAGAGAGCCAGTGTTGAGAATGGCAAACAACAGCATAAATAAATAATAGGAACATTAACAAAAATATCCACCTGCCGCTCCACAATATGTAGAAAATAAAAACAGTTTCGTTAATAATGCATAAAACAAAGCAACGTAAGTGCTATTTAGCCAATGACTTCTTTGGTAAACTAGTCTATACGATAATTGAAGTGAAACTTGCAAAGCTTACTCAATCTTCTAAGCTAAAGCAACATCTCAAGTAATAAAGTAAATTGCAAATTTGGTAAATATTCACTATTTAGGAACGTAAAAGATGTCATTTAGGAAAGAAAGGAAGCATGAATGCAAAGTTTATAGTCAAGGCTAAATTTATAAAGTAAATGAATTGCTTTCTCAGTTATGACTTAGTACTAATTGTCTTTCTGGCAACTTCTCAGTTATTAGAACCACTGCAAAATATAAATTGTATAATGTACTTTTGTCCTCCCTTACCTGTATGGAGAGAACAGAAGCTTATGCTGCGTTGTCTGTTTCTCATGGAGATGGAGGCTACATCAAAGACTGACTTCAAGCTGTAGTGAAAATGGACGAAAGGACGACCAAACTACAGTAAAACATATCCTTTTCTTTTTTTATGATAAAAGTAAATTCTCCTCCCACATTTATAATCAGTTAGTGAAAAAGTGTAATACGGACACTCACCTTAGTGCCTACGATTACGATGAAAAATGTGGGTACTGTAAAGTGTTTTAAATGAAAAAAAATAATAATTTTGTAACCATTGAAAAATGCATGCAATGTTTCTGTGTAAATTTATGTAAATGATTTTGTGAGAGACTTGTGTACTATATTTTCTATGTGTATATAAGTGTGGTTATTTTGAATATGTATTAATAAGAAATCTCTAACAATCAGTTTTAGTTAAAATAGGTAAACTAATTTATTACATTGCTTGTTTATTTCTTTTTTGATATTTAATTTTGTTCAAAAATAGATTTTTTCACAAAAATTAAGAAGTGGGTGGTGAACCAAAGCAAGCGCTGTATGATGTGTGAGATACAGAGGCGAGCGAGTGTGCCAGGACTTACCCCAGTTCACTGCTAGTAGCGCCACGTCACCTTAACGCATCTGCACATAGCGCGCAAGTATTGCACGACAATTAAGTATGAAATTAAAAATCAAAATTTATGTTTAAAACTTTGTTAAAATATAGTTTAGTGTTATAATGTTCCAAATACCAAGTCTTTATGTTATAGATTTAATAGTTTTCATAAAAATGGCGTTTCAAGAGAAAAATAAGTGGCGCTAAATAATAAAGCTAGAAAGCCAGAATTTGGTTTGGTACCGTTAGTTCCACTATAAAAATTCTAGAAGGCAACGTTTCCATTCCATTAAGCTGAAATTTGGTCTATGTTTTCAAACAACTTAACTGAATACAAATAAAACATTAAGAGGTTTCTGAAGTAATTTGTAACTACATTATTAAAGTTTATGTGCCCGATAAAGCGGTCATTCGGAGGCTGCTGCAGTATGCAGATAGCTGTAGACAACAGGTGCTCCCTCGGCCGTCCGCTCCGGCACGTATATAAATGCAGCCCGAGTAGTAAGGCTCACTTCGTACTCAGGTACGGTAAGATCCACGTCTTTCAAACGTCGGATCTCGCTCTGCCTCGGATGACGTCAGAGCCGAACTGTGTCAAAGCGCGTATTTTGCGGTAAAAACGGATAGTGAACTCGCGAGCACTATACGCCGCCCTGGATCGCTTAGAATTCGCTGAAGTAACTGTTAGTATGCCGTCCTTGGGAATTACAATTCCGCCTGGCAAGTGGTGACTTTGTTTCCACTTTTATGGTGAGCATTAATTCTGAACATTTTTACAAACTTTCATTGAGTAATTTTTGTCCGGGCGAAAGACAAGCTGGTAGGAACGTACAGTAGAGGTCGCCTCTGAACTGATAAATGTGCTGTTAGAACAGAAAGACTTACTTCCAGTTGAAAATAGTGAATTTTCAAGTGTTGTATGAGGGAAACCTTATGCAATATAATTTTGATTGGAACTTTATACTTTTATTTTAAATCATAGTCCGGATCCCGCAAAGAAATAGGAGGACAGAAACTTTTCTTTGAGTGGGCTGGACCAGGATGTTGCCGTGCAGATTGGAAACTAAGGTCAATATGTTTCCCTTCGCTTTCTGGCTGACGACAAAATTAGTTGCCGGGCTCGCGTGAGAAAAATGGCGAACAAATGGATACCTTTAACCCGCCGCCCCACAACCTCCTTCACAACTGACCATATTTGTGTGGATACTACAGGGTCACGTTTTCAGTATGTGCCAGCAGGTATTAAAATATCAGGATACCCTTCAAAGGGTGCATCATTCCTTTCGCTGGAGTTCAGAGTGGCGCATTGTTATGAATGGACGCTACGCTGAACACCTCCTGTAAACACGCTTTTATCGCAGAAAGTATACATTTCTGGACCCATGTTTGTTGTACTTAATTTTCTAATTTCGATGAGTACTACCACCTCGCAAAGTATTCGTCACTTTTTTTCAACACCCTGTATAGTTCATTGTAGATCTTCCTGTAAGAAATCCTACTTGATTCCCTGATTGCCCATCTGCATGTCTACATTGATGGCTTCAGCTAGTCTGATAATACTCAAAATGGGTTTATACTTACACAGTGAGAAAGAAAGTCCTTCAGTAACTATTAGAATCTCTCTTCGTGAGTAAAGAGGACTGATTCTTTAATGCTCTAATACTTAATCATGTCGCTAAATTTAACAACTAAGCTGGAAGATTTGCTATGCGAGTTCGGTTTCTTTGCCTTACTATCTTTGCAGTTATAATTTCTGTCCTTGAAGTTAACCATGTTCTTTACTTTGTTAATCGTCATTTCCACATACCCGTCAGTGTCTCCAGCTTTTTCTCCTAACACCTTTCTCTCTCTGTACCTGAAAATACGGCGTTTTGGAACGAAACATTTAGCTGTCGTCTAGATTAGTGTTTCAGATTTATGGTTCATGTCCGTTACAATTGTCCCAAGAGAATAAAGACAGTCAAAAATCTACTACTGAGCGTGTCTCAGATATTCATCTCACTCACAGGATAATGTTAATTTATAATGCCAGCAGAGAAAATGTATTTTCCACTATTAACTTCCCCGAAAGTTCAGTTTATGAAAGCGAGCGCCTCTGTCTGCATTCCTACTGGTACATTTCTTTTTCGATTTTAGCGCAGTCTGTTTTTTTGTTCTTTATAGTCATATTTTGATGCTATTTAGACATACGTATTTGAGGTAATTACGTCAAATGAAATACTTAGAACAGGGTACAGGAAATTCCTGAAGATTACATGATTCACGTTTACAAGCAAAGCTTAACATTTTTATGGCACTCTACGCAGGCAGTATGTCCTCTGGCACTAGATTATAGTATATTTCGTTTTAGTAGAACCACTACCTCACTTTGTTTTATTTTCTTCTTGTATCCGTTAAGGCCGACCGCGGTGGTCTCGCGGTTCTAGGCGCGCAGTCCGGGACCGCACGACTGCTGCGGTCGCAGGTTCGAATTCTGCCTCGGGCATGGATGTGTGTGATGTCCTTAGGTTAGTTAGGTTTAAGTAGTTCTAAGTTCTAGGGGACTGATGACCACAGCTGTTAAGTCCCATAGTGCTCAGAGCCCTTTGTTTCCGTTTGGTTTATTCACAACAACTAACTAAAGTAACTTTAAATTATACATATATATATACAATTCAGAGCTTTAAATTTATCTTTGGTAATCTGATACCTCCGTTGTAGATACCGATGAAACTGTTCTTACAATCCTCACATGTAATGGTCACAAAACTGTTTGATTCTTTACCGTTTATAGTGAAAATAATGCGGACGTCATCCGATATTAACTTTTCAGTGCCATGTCATCTATTCAGTGATACTGCAAGAATTTAAAAAAAATGGCTCTGAGCACTATGGGACTCAACTGCTGAGGTCATTAGTCCCCTGGAACTTAGAACTAGTTAAACCTAACTAACCTAAGGACATCACAAATATCCATGCCCGAGGCAGGATTCGAACCTGCGACCGTAGCGGTCTTGCGGGTCCAGACTGCAGCGCCGTTGACCGCACGGCCACTTCGGCCGGATGCAAGAACTTAAATTCACATGGGTTGGTTACATATTACAGTTCTGATAGATTTCGAGCATTAATGTTAAGTTACACCACTTTTAGTTTTGAAATTAGTTGTGGTTTCATTTTAGCGAGGATGACACTGAGTTGAATTCTGATATTGATTCGTGTAGTTAACTGTACTGCGTAATATACTGTATAGCATCTAACTTGTGTAGTCAGTGTTGCCCCTCATCTCCTTCATTGTGTCCATTCCTTCACTGCAGCAATGCTTGGGAATCGCATAAGGATGTTTAATGTGATGCTTTTTTCCTTGCCGCCCGCATTCTAATACATTGACGCTCAGTAAGGTTTATCTTCCCCCATGACACCCTTCGAAACTCCAAAAGAAAGTAGAGCGGTATATCCTGATGGTGTCGATAGGTGAAACTATTTGTTAATGCAGTGATTATTTCGTACAAATCTGAGTTGACCGCATATGACTGTCACTAAGTTAACGAGGTGAGTAATCCCGAAACTCACATACTCGGAAATTTAACCCATCAGCGTTTTCTGCTTTAACTGATTAGTGATAGAGGAAGCAGAGGTGAGCATTTACTTAAGCAAAAAATTTATTAACTAAACTGCCATTATTTACGCAGTGATATTCCAGGCTATTCTACAGTAAAACCTTCTAAATATACGAGGTGAATCGTCTAAAGCTTCCACCGTAAATATTGTGGAAATGGGAAGTGCTGTTGATGTGCTGTTTTCACAGAGTTGAGTGGCAGTCAGGGTTTAGTCTTGTTAGCCAATAAACAGATTGTAATAATAATTAGAAACTGTATTTTTCCTGCAAACATACACTTTTTTAAAATGGAATAATGCCTGTTGACATTAACAAACTAAATGTAGAGTAATTTAGAATGGCGGTGGTGATTGTTGCAGGATTATAGTGCGAGTAGTTTACGAGAGATCGTATGGTATATTGAAAAGTTTCCACACCGAGGCTTGTACCATACACGTTGCAGCATACATTAAAGAACAACACAAGTGCATACATTAGTTTCGTGGATTTGACCAGTAACGAGACAACTGATCATCATAAGTTGTGTTCAAAATGACCACCGGCAGCAGCAGTATATGCTTCAAGTATGGTATGGAACGACTGCTGTACATGTGCTAGCATTTCAGCGGAGATGTCAGAACAGGCTGCACTAGTAGGTCGTTGTATATCATCAGGTGTCATTGGTATCTCCTAATAGACAGTGTCTTTCATCTTTCCCCACAGAAAAATGTATACAGGCGTCATGTCTGGGGAACGGGCCGGCCAGGTTGCAGGTCCTATGCGTCCAGTCAGACGATTTCGACGGAAAAACACGACTTAAAACCCATATTACACAGAAGGGAACATTTATGAACATCCTTGAGGATGTTTAAATATATTCGCATGCCAACAGCAACTTTACAAATTTACTGAACGAAAAAACCAACCTAAAGCACAAAAAGTGCGTAGAAAGCTTTATTTACATTAAAAATCAAGAAAAATGGTAAAGTGATAAATCAGAGACGATAAATAACACATACCCATAGTAACAACGATAAATACATGAAGAGTACAAAACAGAGACATAACACCAACATAAATCATAGACAATAACAAAATTATTACGAAAAAATTGAAAAAGTAAAATAAAAATCTCAAATAAAATTAAAACAAACTCCAGACAAAAACATAATTAGAACCAAACTTATAAAAATAGTAAAAAACAACTGAATTTCGGGCATCACTTATGTATAATGGTAACTATGTAATCATGTAAACTTGCTGATACACTGTCATCCAAGCTATCAGAAAAGTGGCATACATGGAAACCAACTGAAATCAGATCTGCATCTCCAGTGTACACCTAGGAGAAAGTAATACATCTAAAAAAGACAGGATATGACTGCAACCTGATGATGGCAATATGCCGAAATGGGATCATCGTGAATTCTATAAAATAAAAAAAATTTACAGAGCACTGTAGCTGGATGTTATTCATAAAAATCATGGCATTAAAAGACATATGTGGCACTGCGGGCCCCAAAGAACAAAAGTTAATGATTTAAAAACACTTTGTGAAGACATGCTTCAGTATTTTGCGCACTGTGGGTTGGACAGCCACGATGTTATTACCACGGGTTCCTCCTAGTCTGTAGAGGAGCATCATCTATCATCCGTGAAAGGTAGTCTGCTAGGAGGCTAAGGTACTTTGTACGCGTTCATTGTTTCGTCTATGAAAATCGTATCTCTGAGCTGATGGTTCACTATCCTACAGCACATGTTTACACTCCATGGACGCGCGTTCCATCTGACGAAGCCAAGGAGATTTTCAACAGACCGATAGCGAATGTTTCGGCGATTTACCTGCCCTGACTGGTAAATGTGACCATCAATAAACAAAATACATGATACATCTGGAATATCCCGTTTTAATGCCTGTTTACGGAAGTTCTCATAACAATTTTAATGCAGCTCTTCATGGAGAGAGATGAGATGGAGATGGAATCGATGTCGATGGAGAATGCATAGGACACTTGCCTGACTCATTCCATTTCCTCGTGCGATTGCATGGGAGCTAACGTGCAGATAAACTGCAACAGCAGCAAGAACACTAATTTCACCATCTTCTGTCGTGTCTTGTTTCTTTCTATTACGTTGTATAGGTGTTACACTACCACTTTCACGTAATTCAGGGCTTAACAACTGGCCGGTTTTGAGCGCGAGTACTCTCGTCTGCTCAGGCACGTGCTCGCGAGCAGGTGCAAGGTCGCGGTGTAGGGAGGGAGGGGAAATGCGCGCGCACGTTTGAATGAGATCTCGCGTTCTTAGCAGATTTAACTAGCCATCTGAATGCTTTGAACATTTTACTACAAGGTAAAGATCTGCTAATTACTCATTTTATAGATCGAATACGAGCTTTTAAATGAAATTGACACTCTGGGTGAGTCAGCTGGAAACAGGAAACCTAGCTCATTTTCCTAAATTATCATCCATGCAAGATGTTCACAAAGACTGTGAACGTTATTCACATAGTTTAGTTGATCAGCGCTTTCAAGATCTGACAGCACTAGACAGTGATTTTGATCTGTTCTCTCCATATTCAGCGATTATTTACGAGATTCGTCCTGAGCTGCAGCAAGAAATTATTGACCTGCAGTGTGACAGAGAATACAGAGACAAATTTCAGAACAAGAAAAAAACATTTTGGAATTCTACAGATGCTTCCCTCAGGATATATTTCCTCGTTTGCACAAACTGGCGGCTACAATAATATCAATGTTCGGTTCCACATATGTTTGTGAACAACTGTTCTCTGCAATGAAATGTAACAAGACGCGCCTGAGAAACACATTGTCTGATCGAAATTTAAACTGCACGCTGCGCCTAAAATGCACAAGAACAATTACTCCGAACATAGACGCAATTGTAAAGGGCAAAAAGTACAACATAACCGAGAATCCCACACTTCAGTGACACCTTTCATTGTGTAACAGTTCACAAATTAATGCGAATGTAGAGGCATACACTAAGCTAGTAACATTATGTGGCATGTGTACATTCTCCTTTATTTGTTTCATTTGTCGCAGTAATAATTCGTGAGTGATATTCCTGCAGGTGGCCGCGGATTTACATTGATTGGCGGCAGCTGTTGTGTGCCCCACGTAACTTTCCCCACTCTCCGCTCTGGTCCGGTAGTGGGGGTAGCGTGCTCGCGCTGCTCCGTGCTCGCGCCTTGCTGCTCACAGCTTGCTCCGCGAGCACGTATGTTGTGAAGCCCTCCCCTACAGTAACTACACTACTGCACATTAAAATTGCTACACCAAGAAGAAATGCAGATGATAAACGGGTATTCATTGGACAAATATATTATATTAGAGTTGACATGTGATTACCTTTTAAAGCAATTTGGGTGCATAGATCCTGAGAAATCAGTACCTCTGGCCGTAATAACAGCCTTGATACGGATGGGCATTGAGTCAAACAGAGCTTGGATGCATGTACATCTACACCTTGTACAGCTGCCCATGCAGCTTCGACACGACACCACAGTTCGTCAAGAGTAGTGACCGGAGTATTTTGACGAGCCAGTTGCTCGGCCACCATTGACCAAACGTTTTCAGTTGGTGAGAGATCTGGTGAATGTGCTGGCCAGGGCAGAAGTAGAACATTTTCTGTATCCAAAAAGGCCCGTACAGGACCTGCAACATGCGGTCGTGCATTATCCTCCTGAAATTCGCTGGGATCGACTGAAGGGTAGAGCCACGGGTCGTAACACATCTGAAATGTAACATCCACTGTTCAAACTGCAGTCATTGCGAACAAGACGTGACTGAGACGTGTAACCAATGACACCTCATACCATCACGCCAGGTGATACGCCAGTATGGCGATGACGAATACACGCTTGCAATGTGCGTTCGCCGCGATGTCGCCAAACACTGATGAGACCATCATGATGCTGTAAACAGAACGTGAATTAATCCGCAAAAATGACGTTTTGCCATTCGTGCCCCCAGATTCGTCGTTGAGTACACCATCACAGGCGCTCCTGTCTGTGATGCAACGTCAAGAGTAACCGCAGCCATGGTCTCCGAGCTGATAGTCCATGCTCCTGCAAACGTCATCGAACTGTTAGTGCAGATGGTTGTTGCCTTGCAAACGTCCCCATCTGTTGACTCATGGATCGAGACGTGGCTGCACGATCCGTTACGGCCATGCGGATAACATGCTGTAATCTCGACTGCAAGTGATATGAGGCCTTTGGGATCCAACACGGCGTTCCGTATTACCCTCCTGAACCCACCAATTCCATATTCTGCTAACAGTCATTGGATCTCGACCAACGCGAGCAGCAATGTCGCGATGCGATAAACCGCAATCGCGACAGGCTTCAATCCGACCTTTATCAAAGTCGGAAACGTGATGGTACGCATTTCTCCTCCTTACACGAGGCATCACAACAACGTTTCACCAGGCAACGCCGGTCAACTGCTGTTTGTGTATGAGAAATCGGTTGGAAACTTTCCTCATGTCAGCACGTTGTAGGTGTCGCCACCGGCGCCAAACTTTCGTGAATGCTCTGAAATGCTAATCATTTGCATATGATAGCATCTTCTTCCTGTCGGTTAAATTCCGCGTCTGCAGCACGTCATCTTCTTGGTGTAGCAATTTTAATGGGCAGTAGTATAGTTACTGTTATTTTTAAATCGCTTTGCTATCTTCCTGAATTGTCCCTTACGCCCTTGAATAAACTTCTTATTTTTAGATCTTTCATTGGCTCTTACTGCTACTAGCTTATTAATGCTAGAAGTAGAGGGAAAAGCTTTTGCGTAGTGCCCTCTTTTCCTTTTTTCCCTTTTTGCCTTAGCATGTGGCAAATCCAATATCCCATTACCAAATCCAATATCCTCCTGCAGATTTCCATCATTCCTTATTACTGTAATAGGCAGTACCCATGCTTTATTATTACTGCCTCTTTGCTTATATGGAATTTATTCTGTTGTTACTTTATTTATATCAACTGATGTTAACGTCTCGTGCTGTACTGGGCTAGAAAATTATCCAGTAACATCTATTATTTTTATACTACTTTCTTTCATGTCAGCTATTTTTTTCTCATTCGAAACAGGAACAGAGATTACTTGGGACACAGTACTTACTTCATTACCACTTCCAAGATTACAATGCTGAGTTACTTCAGATATGTCAGTTCCTATAATAGGGTAGGTTGATTTAGTCTGAAAAGGTTTCTCACAGACATCCTCTAAAAATCACTTTCAACCTGTTTTCTGATAAAAGTGTATCGATCAGTTGCAAGTACATTTACACTAAAATTTTGGGGTTCATCAATCTCTAGTCCGCCCCCTGTAGCTGAGTGGGGAGTCGTGAGTTCAAAACTCACCCGAACTGTAAAATTTTTGCGGACACAGTAGCTCAGCGTGTTCGGTCAGGGGGTTTACCTACCCTGTGTAATAAAAAACTGAGTGAACGGATCAACGAGCAACCTGAACGAGTGTCATCGGACAAAATGAGATTTTTAAAAAACGAAAGTGGTCAATGCGACAGAATGTCACTTCTCAGGGCCCGGGTTCGATTCCTGGCTGGGTCAGAGATTTTCTCCGCTCAGGGATTGGTTGTTGTGTCGTCCTAATCATCATCATTTCATCCCCATCGACGCGCAAGTCGCCGATGTGACGTCAAATTGAAAGACTTACACCTGGCGAACGGTCTACCCGACGGGAGGCCCTAGTCACACGACATTTACGTTTTAGTCACAATCTCTTCATATTTAGCTGCCTTTTCCAACCTATCCACTAATTTTAAATCAAAGCACTTGACGATTCCTTCCACTTCTGTTTGCTGCCTATAGACCAAAGTATCCTCTAACTCAGTGCAACTGCATCCCTGCACAACATTGCTACTTATAATAATGTCGTCAGATTCTACAATCTGTGGCAAGTTAATACAGGCTACTCGGTTCCTTCACCTCATTACTATTGCTACCCCCTTCATTCATGAACTTCTCCTGATTCTACATACGCTATCACAACTTTACCTTTCCAATTGCCATCATTATCGAAGATGTAACTTTTACCTCATCTTTGTCCATATCAGACTCAAATCCGTTAATTATTTCTTCCCTATGATCTACAGTGTATTCTTGTTCTTTGATTTTCTCCAGCGTATCCAAAATACTGTCCACTATGTTATGAGAGTGGTTGAACACATCACTGCTACTTCCTGCTCCTATTTCATCATCCCTGTGTTCTGTCTGTGTATGTTTGCTGACTTTTGTGCATTTATTACTGGCTGTGTTACTATTACCGCCTGTTGAGTGCCAGTTTTCTCACAGACGGGATTTAGTTTCCCACACGCGGCCTCTTGTGTTCATTTGCTACAGCAATAAATATGGTAGCATTTTGTCCTCCTGGTCTTAATGGCACTGTGTTTACATTTCTGCTTTCGTCATAATAATTGTTACGAAATCGTGGTGAATGTCTACCCCCCCTTCCTCTACCATGGCCTTGATTTCGATAATTTGCCCTTGTATTTCTAACTTCCATACT
Organism: Schistocerca serialis cubense; assembly: GCF_023864345.2. Taxonomy (NCBI): domain Eukaryota; kingdom Metazoa; phylum Arthropoda; class Insecta; order Orthoptera; family Acrididae; genus Schistocerca; species Schistocerca serialis. The sequence continues at coordinate 463,528,500 of NC_064640.1, read as the reverse complement.
TCAAACATTCACGTTCCCATTGTCCTGATATCTGTTTTGTACGTGATTGTTAGACATTCTGTTATCACGCTGCTTCTGCTCCTCTGCAGGAGCTATTCTTTCCACCCGCTCTAGGTATTCAGTGAATTTATCTACATTATCTCTAGGGGCAGAAATGATTCTTTTGTGCCAGTACCAAGGCAGCTTACCTTCTAAACCCAGAATAGCCATATCCGGTTTCATCTTTTCTGTTCAATGTGTCAATCACATTTTATCATTACATCAGCTGACTATCGCAAAGGATCTCCTGACAATGACTTCTTATAAAGGAAAATTTCTCCCTTTCTGACCAGGTATTAGGCAAAACATCTTCAAAGTCATTCCAAAAATCAAGTGGATGGATCTGTTTATCTGGATCAAAATGTAAGATTTGTCGACACCCAATAAATGCTGCGTCAACTGAAACCATCTGCTGTACAGTAGTACTACAAAAACTAACAGAGGTTACTCTATTTTCTAGGTTAGCATAGTTAGTATTCAGTTGTTCTACTTGTAACTCTACTTCTTCTACCCTGTCAGAACATCTTTTGTCCACCTCTTCACAAAATTCCGTACAAGTTTCTTTTACTTCCTCAATATTTTTCTAACATGTATCTGCCTTAATCTGTACCTCATTTATTCTGTTAGAACAAAGTCTGGATTCGGTGCCTATTCTTTCTGGCAACCTCCCTTCCAAAAGTTCATCTGTATCTTGGAAATCTTTGCGAACCTGGTCAATTTCGCATTTAAAAGTACTATGCATTTTAGTTAACTTTTGTCCTACTTTGACTTGAATATCATGATGTACAGCATCCATCTTGTAATTTTAATTGTTCATTTTTAATTTCATTTCATCTTTCAGTTCTTTAGTGGTATCCCTCAATCCCTCATTTCTTTATGATGCGATTCAAATTGAGCAAACAATAATTGCATCCAATTTGGAGCCTCTACTTTGCCACTTGGCATTTCCTGACCTGCCTGGACCTGAAACATATTGAGCTCAGTTTCATTGTTTGATAAAGTTATTAACTCTATCGGCTCTTTTTTGATTTCTCTCTCAATGACTTCTTCAGCAGAGACTGGTTCTAACCTGGCAGTCTCATTGAAATTGAAATCGGATTCTACTTTTGACAAATCAACCTCTAATTTTATATTTATTGGCTCAATGGAACCCTCCTCCTTAAATTTAGCTTCTGATTCTGAGGATTCATGGTAAGAAACCGGTTCCTTTTTCAAACTTACATAAGCTCCCATTTCTAGTAACTTGTTAGTAGCAATTAACAAATACTATAAATATTCTTGACTTAACTTAATTGCTTGACTTCGACGTATGTTGTCGGCGCGGTGTACTACCAGCAACCGTGATGCGACGCGTCGCGACGTATTGCAGGCTGCAGCAGCAGCTGTGGTGGTGAAGATGACTGCGGGCGCACCGTCATCCGTCATCTTCTACCTTCAGTGCCGGTGGCAGCCGCGATCCATTGTCGGCTTCCTTCCTCCTTCCGTCGTGATCCAAGTTCCTATGGTCGGCCTCCAGTGTTTATTCACCACACTCACGAGTAAATTATAACACTGTTCCCGCACTAGTTTCTGCCGTGTCACTTCGTTATCCTGTTAGTGCCTACCGGGTTCGCTGATTTCCAGAAATCACTTTCACTGTTCAATCACATTCATTTGCTTTCAGTTTCCCAGCAGATAAGCACCATATGTGGAGTGGAGGGTAAAAGTTAATCATTTGTTCGCCGTTGTTCTCACGCGAGCCAGGCAAATAATTCTGTGCTCAGCCAGAAAGTGAAGGGAAACATATTGACCTTAGTTTCCAGTCAGCACGGCCACATTCTGGTCCAGCCCACTCAAAGAAATCACTTTCACTGTTCAATCACATTGATTTGCTTTCAGTTTCCCAGCAGATAAGCACCATATGTGGAGTGGAGGGTAAAAGTTAATCATTTGTTCGCCGTTGTTCTCACGCGAGCCTGGCAAATAATTCTGTGCTCAGCCAGAAAGTGAAGGGAAACATATTGACCTTAGTTTCCAGTCAGCACGGCCACATTCTGGTCCAGCCCACTCAAAGAAAAGTTTCTGACCTCTTATTTCTTTGCGGGATCCGGACTATGATTTAAAATAAAAATATAAAGTTCCAATCAAAATTATATTGCATAAAGTTTCTCCCATACTACATTTGGAAATTCACTATTTTCAATTGAAAGTAAGTCTTTCTATTGTAACAGCACATTTAGCAGTTTAGAGGTCACCTCTAAGGTACGTTCTTACCAGATTGACTTCCGCCCTGACAAAAATTACTCAATGAAAGATTATAATATATGTTAAAAATTAATGTTCACCATAAAAGTGGAAATAAAGTCACCACTTGCCAAGGGGAATAGCAGTTCTCACGGACGGCACACTAACAGTTACTTCAGTGAATTCTAAGCGTTCCAGCACGGTGTACAGTCCTCGCGAGTTCACTATCCGTTTTTAACGCAAAATACGCGCTTTGACACAGATCGGCTCCGACGTCATCCGAGGCAGAGCGAGATCCGAAGTTTGACAGAGGTGAATCTTACCGTAGCTGAGTACGAAGTGAGCCTTACTACTGCCTCTCGGGCTGCAGTTACAGGGTGTTTCAAAAATGACCGGTATATTTGAAACGGTAATAAAAACTAAACGAGCAGCGATAGAAATACACCGTTTGTTGCAATATGCTTGGGACAACAGTACATTTTCAGGCAGGCAAACTTTCGAAATTACAGTAGTTACAATTGTCAACAACAGATGGCGCTGCGGTCTGGGAAACTCTATAGTACGATATTTTCCACATATCCACCATGCGTAGCAATAATATGGCGTAGTCTCTGAATGAAATTACCCGAAACCTTTGACAACGTGTCTGGCGGAATGGCTTCACATGCAGATGAGATGTACTGCTTCAGCTGTTCAATTGTTTCTGGATTCTGGCGGTACACCTGGTCTTTCAAGTGTCCCCACAGAAAGAAGTCACAGGGGTTCATGTCTGGCGAATAGGGAGGCCAATCCACGCCGCCTCCTGTATGTTTCGGATAGCCCAAAGCAATCACACGATCATCGAAATATTCATTCAGGAAATTAAAGACGTCGGCCGTGCGATGTGGCCGGGCACCATCTTGCATAAACCACAAGGTGTTCGCAGTGTCGTCTAAGGCAGTTTGTACCGCCACAAATTCACGAAGAATGTCCAGATAGCGTGATGCAGTAATCGTTTCGGATCTGAAAAATAGGCCAATGATTCCTTTGGAAGAAATGGCGGCCCAGACCAGTACTTTTTGAGGATGCAGGGACGATGGGACTGCAACATGGGGCTTTTCGGTTCCCCATATGCGCCAGTTCTGTTTATTGACGAAGCCGTCCAGGTAAAAATAAGGTTCGTCAGTAAACCAAATGCTGCCCACATGCATATCGCCGTCATTAATCCTGTGCACTATATCGTTAGCGAATGTCTCTCGTGCAGCAATGATAGCGGCGCTGAGGGGTTGTCGTCTTTGAATTTTGTATGGATAGAGGTGTAAACTCTGGCGCATGAGACGATACGTGGACGTTGGCGTCATTTGGACCGCAGCTGCAACACGGCGAACGGAAACCCGAGGCCGCTGTTGGATCACCTGCTGCACCAGCTGCGCGTTGCCCTCTGTGGTTACCGTACGCGGTCGCCCTACCTTTCCAGCACGTTCATCCGTCACGTTCCCAGTCCGTTGAAATTTTTCAAACAGATCCTTTATTGTATCGCTTTTCGGTCCTTTGGTTACATTAAACCTCCGTTGAAAACTTCGTCTTGTTACAACAACACTGTGTTCTAGGCGGTGGAATTCCAACACCAGAAAAATTCTCTGTTCTAAGGAATAAACCATGTTGTCCACAGCACACTTGCATGTTGTGAACAGCACACGCTTACAGCAGAAAGACGACGTACAGAATGGTGCACCCACAGACTGCGTTGTCTTCTATATCTTTCACATCACTTGCAGCGCCATCTGTTGTTGAAAATTGTAACTACTGTAATTTCGAAAGTTTGTCCTCCTGAAAATGTACTGTTGTCCCAAGCATATTGCAACAAACGGTGTATTTCTATCGCTGCTCGTTTAGTTTTTATTGCCGTTTCAAATATACCGGTCATTTTTGAAACACCCTGTACATAGGTGCCGGAGCGGACGGCCGAGGGAACATCCGTTGTCTACTACAGCAACCTCCGAACGACTGCTTTATCGGGCACATAAACTTTAATAATGTAGTCAGAAATTACTTCAGAAACCTCTTAATTTTTATTTCTATTCAGTTAAGTTGCTTGAAAGCATAGACCAAGTTTCAGTTTGCTAGAATGAAAACGTTGCCTTCTAGAATTTTTATAGTGGAACTAACAGTAAATTCTTATCTCTGAACCATATGTTTACTTTAACTTATGTCCGCAGTTATCAATGCTACAACTCTCAAATTTGGTATAACTATACCACTTGGTATGTTTTATCACTCATTTTAACCAAAATTGTCTACCATTAAAATCGCAGGTACTTAATCTACAGCCGCGCGGTATCAGCCGAGCGGTCTAGTGCGCTGCAGTCATAGACTGTGCGGCTGGTCCCGGCGGAGGTTCGAGTCCTCCCTCGGACATGGGTGCGTGTGTTTGTCCTTAGGATAATTTAGGTTAAGTAGTGTGCAAGCTTAGGGACTGATGACCTTAGCAGTTAAGTCCCATAAGATTTCACACACATTTGAACATCAGTAATCTTCCGTGCAGCGGCAGTCTTAATAAATTGCCACTATGTTTCGACTGGGCTTCCGGCCAGTCGTATTGAGGTGAGCCATCGAAGACTGACTAAGACATCCTCCATTCATAAATATATAGTGCGAGTATTTCGCGTATGCGCCAGAATGAATCTGAAAGACAGTCCACAGTCAATGGAAGCAGCGCCATCGCTGGTGGAACCAGCTGTCCTCTGCATTACCGCTCGTCGCGACATTGGCATACTCTGTCGTCTCTGAGTAGAACAAATCGTGGAGATGATGAGGTTACATGCACTGCCTTTCTGATAGACACTATCACACTTTATCTGCTTTTTCTACCACAGAGCTCGCCCATCTAAAGACAGTGCTGAGAAAAAATGGATATTCCACCCAGCAGACACCCAGGAGATTAACAGCGCAGTCAGTTGAAACATGGAAATAAGAGGTGGATAAACAGGAGAACAATCCGGCAAAATATTTAGCTTTTTTTCCTTTTATGGGCAATATTTAGTTTAAAATAGCAAGAATCATCTGTAAATTTCAGTTGAAAGCTATTTTCTGTCTACCATCTAACACTGAAGACCTTTTGGGATCAGTGAAGGACGACTTGTTGTCGCAGAATGCCGGAATTTAAAAAATACCTTGTCAGTGCGGTACTGCTTATGTAGGACAGCCAACACGTACTTTGAAAGAATACTGCACTGAACATCGACGTTGCCGCTGCCTTTTGCAACCAAGCAAACCTGCTATTGCCGAACACTGTATTTCCACTGGACATTCAATGGAGTATGACAGACCTATGATTCTGACCACAGGAACACCTTTTTGGGACTCCATTATTACAGAATCCGTGAAAATACACTTGGTGGAAAAGTTGGTAAACCGTGATAATGGCCACCAGTTGGACAGCGCTTGGACCCCATCATCTCCACAATTTGTTCTAATCGAAGACGACAGAGTGCGCCAATGGTCGCAGCGAGCGGTGATGCAGAGAACAGCTGAGTTTCATGGTTCCACCAGCGATGGCGTTGCCTCGGTGAGGTGTGGTCCGTCTGTCAACTTGAGTTTGGCGCACGCACGAAATAGTCACTGTTGCATCCTGCCTACTCGTCAAATATGGGGTGCTTAGGAAACCTGCTTTCTCTGATTTCTAGACAACAATTCAAGCAAATCGTATTAGTAAATTTTAATACAAAAGGAAATGATTACAGTATTTAACTGTGTAAGATGCAGATGTATAACGTGCAAAGGACGACAGACAAACAAGAAATTCCTTCAGGATATACAATTCGCAATACAAGAGTATTAATAATAATAATAAGCGTATGGCATTGGTGGCCGGGAGACCCCTCGCGGGGCGGTTCGGCCGCCGCTCCCAAGTTCTTTGACGCCACTACTGCGGCTTGCGAGTAAATGAGGATGAAATTATGATGAGAGACACACAACACCCAGTCATCTCGAGGCAGAGAAAATCCCTGGCCCCGCCGGGAATCGAACCCGGGACCCCGTGTCCGGGAAGAGAGAACGCTATAGCAAGACCACTAGCCGCGGACACAAGAGAAGTAATACAGTTCCTAAGTCGCTGTTATAAAAGTGCCTATTACTGACGCCGCTGTGGAAGTCGTAGAACAGCTAGTCTTCAACTGGGCCGCGACCAGGAGGCGCGGCGCTTAGGTCCTCTTCGTCTCGAGGGCGCTGACGTCGGGTTGCCGTCTTAGATGGTGGTGGTGGTGGTTAGTGTTTAACGTCCCGTCGACAACGAGGTCATTAGAGACGGAGCGCAAGCTCGGGTTAGGGAAGGATTGGGAAGGAAATCAGCCGTGCCCTTTCAAAGGAACCATCCCGGCATTTGCCTGAAACGATTTAGGGAAATCACGGAAAACCTAAATCAGGATGGCCGGAGACGGGATTGAACCGTCGTCCTCCCGAATGCGAGTCCAGTGTGTTGTCGTCTTAGAGACAGGTCGGTCCGCGTGCAATTGGCTGACGTCTTCTTCACAGCCCTCTCTGCTCTAACGTTCCGGACCGGCGTGTTCGCGCTTGGCTTTACGCCGGAACACTCGCAGTGCGCTGTATACTGCCGTACGGAGTAAGTCTTCGTCATTCCCACCACTCATCAGTTAGCTATAGCGGACACAATTCTTCCCCAACAATAGCAGAAATATAAAGTGCCACGATCCATCCTGTCAGACGATGGAGCGTGTCCTGCAGGTCTCTAAATGACTTCAACTCATGTACGACTCACAGTGAAATAAAAGTACTTCCACCATCCCTACAGTCGAATGGACCCTTTGGGTGCTCAACACCTGTAAATAAAGAGCAATAAATATAGTTTGAAACCTCTCCCTTAGCTAACACGCAGGCAGTAAAATCGCCAAACGCTATAAGACTCCGTCGCCACCACACACAACAACAAAAAAATAAAAATAAAAAAGTCTTCGCAGTCTTCGGTGACTCAACCGAAGATGACTGGCAGGTGCCCAGTCGAAATATCGTGGGATGAATTAAACGACGACCGCCTGCAAGCACGAGATTCGCTTGAACATTTTCGCCGGGAAAATTTGGAATTTCACATCAGACGTATATACGGGGAGGAGATGGCCTCACATGTTCCAATTTTCGACAAGCTATGCGGCAAGAGAGAAAAACTGTCAAGTTCTTTAACATTTTTATTGAGATATTAGGACCATGGTATAACACCAAAATTTTCTAGAGTGATGCAATTTATTAAGATTGCCGCGGCACTGAAGGTTACTGAGAAGCCTGGTCATGCTATTGTCAAAGAAAGCATTTGCTGTACAAGACGGAGACTGGATGCCATTTCCGAAAACTTGTTCCAGTTACATCCGAAAGTGGCAACACATCTTTCTACTGTATCATGGGACTGGGCAGATGCACTGGCTTCGGCCAAGTGCGTTGGATCCATAAGGATGCCAGTTTTCAGCAGATGTCAAAATTTGATCGTCTGTTGCCACAGCAGTCGTCGTCACAAGAAGTAAATTCACGACTTTACGTTGTCAATTTCATGGAGAAAAATGTGGACAACGCAACCCTGTCTGTATTACGCAAGTGTCTCAGTTCTGCACTGCACATAGAGCACCAGCTTCGACAAGTTTTGTGAGAAGTACTGAAGAAATCGTTAGACACCTTGCTTCGGATGCTGCAGACGAAATAAGAAGGGCTACTCGCCGTGTTCTTTCGAAAGCTTCTCCTCGACTTAGTAACTTAAACTCTGCAGAAAGTGTTGCGTTACAAAAACTACGAATGGACCCTGATGTAGTTGAACTGAAGGCTGACTAAGGTAATGCTACCGTTTTGTTGTCTTCGTCATGTGTATGATGATTAGATATATGGCCTGCTAAGTGATTCTACTTGTAAGAGGACTGATTACGACCCTACAGGGCGTGTGCAGTGGAGAACTTCTGCACTGCTTAATTCCTCCTCCTTGCCTCAAGAGGTCATCAGAAGTCAAGACCTCATGGTTGTGTACCACCAAGACTATATGGCCTTCCAAAAATTCATAAGAAATGTGTTCCATTACGTCCAACAGCAACATTAGAACTCCTACTATGATTTAGCCAACATTTCCCTTCTTTGCTGAGACCGTTGGTGGATAAATATTCTCATCAAATCCATAACTCAGCTGACTTAATCAACAGACTGGGGGCTCTCAAGCTAAGCAGTTCTGATCGTTTGATGATTTGGCACTAACTGGCAAAAGGTTTCAGATAGACATCACTACTTTGTTTCGGTAAGTCCTACCCTCCACCTTTTTTATGTTCAACCAAGAACGTTTTGAGTCTCTGGTGAAGTCGCCAATGGCAGCCTCTGTCTCTGTTGGTGACCACCCTTTTATGGAATATTTCGAGGATAGAACGCTTGAATTAACTCTCTTAAACCAACTGAATTTTGGAGGTATATAGACGATACTTTCATAATGTGGCCTAATGGAGAAAAAAAGTTGATAGAGCTCCTTGACCTCCTCATCTCCAGTAATACCAACATTCGACTTACTATGGAAACAGAGAAAGATGCTTGTCTGCCTTTCTTGGATATCTTGGTTAGATCAATGAATGATGGCTCTTTGGAGCATTCAGTTTATCATAAACCTACTTATACTAATTTGTATTTGCAAGCGTCAATTTGTCATCACCCGTCGCAAAATATTAGCGTGCTTAAAACACTAATACGCAGACCTCACATCGTTGCAGATTTAGGTAGTTTGCCTAAAGAGCTCGCTCATCTAAAGACATTGTTCACAAAAAATGAATATTCCACCCAGAAGATTAAAAGGGCACCGTCAGTTAAAACCAAGAATCAAGAAAAGAATAAAAAGGAAAACACCCTGGCAAAATCTTTAGCTTTTCTTCCTTTTGTGGGAAACATTTCACTTGAATTAGCATGAATCATCCGTAAATGGTTCAAATGGCTCTAAGCACTATGGGACTTAACATCTGAGGTTACCAGTCCCCTAGACTTAGAACTACTTAAACCTCTCTAACCTAAGGACATTACACACATCCATGCCCGAGCAGTAGCGCGGTTCCGGACTGAAGCGCCTAGAACCGCTCGGCCACAGCGGCCGGCTAGTCCCTACCAGTCGGACAGTGATGGAACACCATCATCTCCACGATTTGTTCTAATCGAAGACGACAGAGTGCACCAACGGCCGTGGCAAGCGGTAATGCAGAGTACAGCTGAGTTCCCGGCAGTTCCACCAGCGATAGCGCTGCTTCCGGGAAGTGTGGTCCGTCTGTGAACCTCATTTGACACATAAGCGGAATACTCGTAACGTACCATACAATTCGCAAAGGAGCAGGTGTTTGTCAATCTTCGATGGCTCACCCGAAAATGTCTGGAAGAGTCCAGTCGAAATACCGTGGGATGAATTAAGGGGGGTAGGAATTCAAACGGGCCGACTTGAGGCAAGAGGCACCAAAGGACATTTTATTTTCAATTGTACATACTTTTACAAATAAATTCACAAAACGTTGTCAGCATGACCAACAAAGGTTCACACTCTTACCAACGGAAGTTCAAAAAATAACAAAATATTTTTTTACATGTGAAATTTCATTATCTTTTTCACTTACTATTGGCTGCATTTGTTGCTATAGGTACACTTTGCTTCATAAGTAAGAGGGATTCTTCGATGAGTTTTACACAGCATACAAACCATTGTATTATATTGTATGGAACTGGGGACCTAGAAACGACGCAGAGGCGTTGTCCCCGCCGTAGCCCTCAGCAGTTCACAGCCCCACAGCAGGCTACAGCAGTACACTCATCCCACCGCCGTCCCACACCGAACCCAGTGTCATTGTGCAGTTCGGCCCCCAGTGGACTCCGCCGGGAACGTCTCACACCAGACGAGTGTAGCCTCAATGTTTGCGTGGTAGAGTAATTATGGTGTATGCGTACGTGGAGAAAGTTTTTGCCTAGCAATCGCCGTCATAGTGTAACTGAGGCGGAATAAGGGGAACCAGCCCGCATTCGCCGAGGCAGATGGAAAACCGCCTTAAAAACCATCCACAGACTGGCCGACACACCGGACCTCGACACTAATCCGCCGGGTGGATTCGTGACGGGGACCGGCACGCCTTCCTGCCCGGAAAGCAGTGCGTTATATCGCACGGCTAACCGGGAGGGCGCATACAAACCATACTTACAGGTACATGAAACTCTAACATTTTCCACATCCATTAAAAGCTGTGGTAAAAATTGATATAATTAACTATAAAATTTGAGTTTTCCTAAATACGAAATTTTAAATGTAACAGTTCACTCATTTTTTTATAAATTGAATAAATTCTAGTGTTCATGCCCCTGTAAGTATTGTTTGTATGCTATGCAAAATTCATCGAAGAATCTCTCTTACTTATGAAGAAAAACGTACCCATAGCAACAAATACAACTAATAGTAAGTGAAAAAATGATGAAATTTCACATGTAAAAAAAATTATTTTGTTTTGTTTTTGAATTTCCATTGCTATGAGTGTGAATCCTCAATCCTTCCTGGTCATGCTGACAAAGTTTTATGAATTTATTTGTAAAAGTATAGACAGTGGTAAATAAAATATCCTGTGGTGCCTCTCCTGCTCCAAGTCGGGTCGTTTGACGTCCTACCACCTTAAATGACGAGCGGCTGCAAGTCCGAAATTTGTTTGAAGAGTGCCCATAGTCTCAATGTTCACAACATACTTTTTTCCAAAGATGCTGATTGACATAATGAGAGTATGTACAGTAGATATGAGAGCAAACGTAAAACACCAGCCAAACTGTCCAAGGAATTCAACATGCACAGATACCTGAGGGAAGATAATGTCATCACATCAATACACCTCAACTTTGTACGGGAGCGAGGAGTCCAGGAATTAAGACAAAAATTTTATGTATCTCAATGAAATAACTTAACTTTTGGCATACATGAATGACATTTCAACACTGGCAGAAGTCGCAGAGACACTTACGTAACCTGTGACACGGTTGAGTGTAAATAGCATCGAAGTGAGAATGAGGTCAGTTAAGACACAAGTAACGTAATCACCTATCCATAGGAGCACTAAAAACTGCGCCATGTAAGGGAATCTGGCCGGCCGCGGTGGTCTAGAGGTTCTAGGCGCTCAGTCCGGAACCGCGCGACTGCTACGGTCGCAGGCTCGAATCCTGCCTCGGGCATGGATGTGTGTGATGTCCTTAGGTTAGTTAGGTTTAAGTAGTTCTGAGTTCTAGGGGACTGATGACCACAGATGTTAAGTCCCATAGTGCTCAGAGCCATTTGAACCATTTGTAAGGGAATCTGTATCGCTAAGCAGAGGATTCGATTTAATCTTGTAAACAAAAATCACAATATTTGAAACGAGTGATTACACAACGGAATAGTAACGGTACGGACAACGAGATTAAGCGCACTACTACGGACGCAAACATTTAAGTCTACGTATTTGCAATAATTCCGGTATTGCAATAAGGAACAGAGTCCGACCTTCACGAACACCGACGACAAGGAATTCTTAACGTTCAAGTTTAAAATCTTAAAATACGTTTTTTGATCAGGTAAAATGTTGATTACCGGAAGAGAAGAAATACTCTAGAGCTATGTGACTTCCAGAAACGTAGAAACATTATGAACATATTGTAAGTAATAAGACTACAGCTGACAATCTTATGACGAAATATATATTGGCTTGAAAGGTAGCCAGGACACGTCCTCGAGATCAACCCGAGAAAAGTGTTGAAAGGTGGCATTGTGGAACATCTGCCACAAGTAGATGTCAACAAAAAATGTGTGGAAATAGCTCTATATCGTCATTACTGAAAGGAAAATGTAAGTAAGGCCTGCGTATTATTACCATCTGCTGAACAGCGTTTTTGTAGATCCATAATACAGATGTGGATGTGGAACTGCAGTTGACCAGTAACTCCTAGAAAAAGGATACCAACACCCGTAATTCCTTCTAATTATTTTTATTATTTAACAAAACAGTTTCGAAGGCTCATTAACATCGTCTTCAGTCACAAATGTGAAAAGCGAATGGCAATATCCAGATATTGGTGCACGTAGAATAGGTGCCACGTATGCTGAAATGGATGCCGTCACTTCTACTTATTCGACGTGTAGACTCCAAATGCACTTCAAGAACTGTGGAATGACACTATCCTCTCTAGACAACACTAAATTTATCAATCGCTTTCGTGACCGTGGTCGTCTTATTTGTCTTTAGTGGTCATCTGTCTGGTGTTCTTCAATTGGTATTTCGTTATGACACTAGATACGTTACATCTAGGCACCTTGCATAGATATGCAACTGTTTGGAGCATATGGATCAACTAATGAATAGTTTACCAATTGTAGCTGTTCTGGCGTATCAACAAGCGCCGGCATGGAGACGGAGAACGCAAGACCAGATGAGGCGGTGAGACGACGTCAGCCAATAGCGCGCTGACCAGGACGTCACCACGATAGGAGCGGAATCTAGACGAAGTGAATATAATCGCCGCTCCTACCAGCCTCGGCCGGACAGTATTCGCATAGTACAAGCGGAGAGCACTACGACAGAAGTGACGTGTGGTCCATATCAATTGTTTACATGGATATTGTATACAGCAAAGGACTTTGATTGTTTTCATGTCGCTCATTGCTTGCGACACCGTTGCATATTCAAAGTTAAGTATTGTCAATCTACTTTATTTAAATAAAAACAATTAATGTGACTTGCTTGAATTGTTGTATAGCATTCCGAGAACGCAGCATCCTGTAGGCACCCTATATGAGACGAGTGGGCAGGATCCCATAGTAGCTTCTTAATTATTTGCCTGTATTTGCTCACACATCTCAGATTACTTTTATGGCCTCTATACCTACTTTGATAATGCGGCATTTGGAACGCAACAAACAAATAATAAATATATTGTTCAAAATTCTTAAGCATATAGTAGCAAAATCTGTGTACCTTTCAGTAATAGCGTCAAAACTAGTTAATTATGAGGTGAACGTTCATGAGACGGACGTCAATAGCGTCAGTTTTGAGAGCTCTAACACCAAATTAATTGTTCCATTCACATTAGCGGCGCCGCAGTCCTGCTACTGCGGCAGACGTTTAACGTGCGGGCGGCAGGAACCTTACGGTGAAACTGTGTGACTGCTTCTTAATAATTTCTGAACATGTTGATCTACAAAGTTACTTTGACGGTGTATTAACTTCAAAGTTATTTGTTTTAATTAGTACACCATTAATTCCTAGAATTTCTTCTGGTATGTTTTCACTACAGTTGGGCAAGCGAAGAGCGTAATTTTAGTTTTTAAACAGATACTTGTCATTGTGACTACTTAAATTACGCAGTTGTCAGTTACAAATGAAGGAAAAGAAGATTAGGATTTTTTAATTACGTTAAGTGCAGATCGGTAGTTCTCAAGCTGATATCAAATATGTCAGAAGAATCTTTAATTAACGGAAAACACTGACCAATTTTCACTGCTGGCCACTATGTGACAGCTGACGGAAGGATAATGAAAATGATTTCGATTCATAAGCAGCTGCTCTTCTACGAAGTATGTCGATACCTTCCGACGAGGGTTGTACGTCTTAATTGTTAACAAATAGAGAATTCGGAGTCAGATGAAATTAAAATATTAAAGTTTGGTTTTATTTTAGAAGTAGATTAATTACTTTACTAACCACTATTCTAATTTATAACTAAAAATGCTTTACCGAGAAATGTGTTCCTATGCTCTATCACTAAACGCGCCTATTCCTTTGAGACGACGCTGCGAAGAACCACACCCTACCAAGTCTTGGGACATGTGTAATCGTCTGTCTGCCTCAGGAGCGGCTACCCATGGCACAGAAGTACCATACTGACGCTTTTAAAAAAATTTCCACACCAAGAAAGACACAGCTGGTTGAAAATAAACTTACAGCAAAAGGATGTTCATGACAGTACACAAATAATTATGAATACAGTGCTGTACATTATCTCTGGCCTTGAGAAACAATTAGAGCGATCATATCTTCCGGATTCGTATCGAAATGGGCATGGATATGTTGCGGGGGAAACTCCTTAGTTTTACGCCAGTCAACAAAGTATCAACAGTGGTTACTGGAAGGTTGCGATGATCAGGAACCATATCAACTGTTTCCCAGGTTTACTGAATGGGTGATTAAACGAACATGCAGACCAGAGAAACAATGTCTCAGAAATTCTTCGAAGAACGCTTGCATTGGCTCACAAGACGTTTCCTGGCATTTTCCTGCTCACATTTTGTCTGTATGTTGCTGTCAGCGGATACTGTGAAAATTTTATAAGCCTAACGATGGGAAACATTAAAAGAACGAAGAAAACAAATCATCGACTTACGCTGAGTAGATATTACGTTATACCAAATGGGATGGTAGGTGGCACAGTAACTAACTGCAGAGTAAAAATTCTACAAGCATTCGAAGAACTCTTTAAGTGTTTGTTAAAGACGAATATTTAAGCAAGTTAATTAATAATAAATTAGGAAACCAGTGGATGAGGACACGTGTGAAGGGAACCACGATATGAAGAAAGAAATTTGCCTGAATATCATAGTACATCATAAACAGTTATTAAAGATGGGTGGAAATTAATGCAAATGAAAATCCCAAAATTATTTACAGAATGTCTTTGCAGTCACAAATCCCTCAAACCTGTACCAGTGCTATGGTATTACATAATGTTTGGTCATCACATCAACGCAGGATGAAGTCGGCCTTATCCGTAAACAATACGATTTGCCACTCGACACACCAGCGACGATGCTTGCCTGTCCATTGTAATGTTAGGTGTGTTTAAGCTTCGGAGAGTTGAAGGTGACGCAATAACATTCATGCTAAGCAGTGAAAATAGTGATATTTGCAGAGCGATTTTCAGTTGCTATTTATACCAACAGAATGTATCATATTCTGCGTACACTCATCTAATAATGTATTGTTTATCGGAAAAGGAATCTGTGGTAACTACAATTGACCGCGCTTCATTATATGCCCTCTATAATATCCATGTACATGATATTTTCTTCCACTTTTACAGTTATGAGGCACTTCTCAGGCCATTCTGCGTATTCCTTCACATCACTCAATGGTGCCTGTTGATAACTTGATGGCTGAAAATGGTGGGCAGGTATATTTGTCCCGTCGGTGAGAACCCTAAATTCCTCTGACCATTTCACCTTTCTGGTCCCGAGGCATCCTATTATTTTTCCGCGGGACGCCTGGACTCATATCGATACACAGCGGAATGGTGGTGCCTGATTTTGGCGTTGTGCGCATTTTGCTTCCCCGTTATTCATTTTTCCTGCATTATTCGCAGCGATCGGATTTCGGCTTTTGTTTGAGTTTTCTGTGTGCAGCGCCTCTCTTACCCATCATTCGACACAATTCAGCTGTCAGCCGCGGAGACGGAGCTCATTCGATTCTGCATGAACGCGCAGCAGCGTGTTTGTCGCACAGAGTTTGCAGCTCTCCCGCTTCCCTATCTGATTTTTCTGGTTGTCAGATTTTATCGTTGTAGCAGTTGAAGTAGTGTCCATACTACCGAAATTGTCTATAGCAACGAATTTTTGTTTAAATATATTTTTCGGATCACCCATGATGTCCCGCCTTTTTGGTGCTCTGTCCTTGAAACTGTCCTGGTGTTTCCGCTGGTCAAAACTGTATCTAAAAGCAAGCCAGTTTATCGTGTATTGGATTTTTATTGCACATCGTGTAGGCTAAACCCTGCTGTTATTTTTCGTGGGACTAAACGATGCCATAGAATACGTTTTCATTGGCTGGCGGCGGCTCCCTACAAGGGAACTGATACCTTTTGTGAATAACATAAACAAAATTTTTCTCAGGCGTATAAAAAGGAAGCAGACAATAAATCAGAGCCAGTAATCTCGAGATTATTCAAGTAACACATCATGTTGATGAAATCTAGAAACATCAGAGTTTAACGCCTTGTCGGTGAAAGGAAACAGACATGGCTTGTTGGAAGAACTATCTCGACACTGATTTGAAGTGACTTAGGAAATGTATGAGCAACCCATACCAGGATAGTTGTAAGAAAATTTGCATCCCGCTTCTCCAAAACCATAGTCAAGAAACTTGGCCACAGTAACATCTCACTCGTATAGAGAAACGACTGTATATGAGCCTTAATAATGTATTCAGGGCGTTTCTAAACCACCACTGCACACTATAAGGACATCTAACAGCATCCTCAAACGGCATTTTAAATAAGAACGTACTTTTTTATGCTAGAGGAACCAGTATTTAAATTAATGGAGCCCATAAACTTTTACATTTACTATGTAACAACGCAACAGTGTTGAAGGTTTGCAAGCACAGGTGTTACATTTGTAACTGGTTAATAAATGTGATAATAATCACCAGTGATAACTACTAATTAAAATGTGGAATTGAATACGAATAGCCAGGAAAAGAAGAAAAGCCGTGTGTACAACCTGACACATGAACGTATCAGCGTATGGACAAAAATAAGAGAACACCAAAAATACAACACATTACCATCACTAGTACGGTGAAGGAAACTGTTGGCATTCTAAGCAACTTCTAGTCGTCGCAGAATGGTTAACTGTAGGTCCTGTATGGTTTTTAAGGGAATCTTATAACATACTTCCTGCAAAATAGTGGTAAGTTCAGGTAACGATGACGGAGGTGACTAGCGATCATGCACCGTTCCCTCCAAAGCAGACCACAAAGGCTCAATAATATTGCCATCTGCTAACTGTGGTGGACATGAGAGATGCGAAAATTCATCCGCTTGCGCACAAAACCAGTCCCAGGGACAAAAATATTGTAAAATGAGATAGATCCAACAGGCAAAATGGTCACGTTATCCTTGACAGTAATTTGACCCGGCACAATATCCATGGGGTCCATGGAATACCCGGATGTGGATGCCCAAATCATCACCGTACAACTTGGTATGTAAATTCAGCCAGAAGTTGGAAACAGTGTGAAACATGACTCATCCCACCAAATGACTTTCTTCCATCGCTATATAGTCGATGTTTTATGTCTTCGGCACCAAGTTTTCCTGCGACTAACGTTTGCATTGCTGATAAGTGGTTTTGGAATTTCAGCTCGCGCTGTATTCCCTGCTTATGGAGCACTCTTCTTGTTGTTCTGGTGCTGAGAGGGTTCGCGAATGCGACATTCGATTCCGCAGTGACGTCTGTAGTTATCCCCCCTTATTTTTGTCACAATACTCTCCCAATTACTGTCCGTCACGATCAATGAATATATATTTTCGTCCACGTTGTGACTTAGCGGATGGTATGTTTCGCTTTTCCTGAAAGCGGTATATATCCCCGATACGATGACTCGTGGAACACCAAACACTTTGACTACCTTGCTTACGGAGGCACTCATCACACTAGCACCAACCACTGGCTCACGTCTACACAGAACATTGTTCTGGCCACGACTGGCACTTGCAACGTACTGAGGACAAAGCACATGTTCCGCTCGTAACCAAGTACAGCAGCGCAACGTTCAGGCTTGACTAGCATCTGCCTTTACGGTCAGGTAGGTATTTACCGCGGTTTTTCCATATTTTTGTCAAACCCCTGCATGTTTCATCCATTCCTTAGCAATGAGCCCTTTTACTACATGAGGTAGATTATCGAAAACGTTGCATTTCGTGTCTGAATATTATTTTTTGTTAAAACAATACATATTCCACGTCCATTACAAGTCTTTAAAGTGTGAAGTGAGAAATCATACTCCGTTTACATCTAGCAACATAAATTGAAGACCTATATACTCAAATCCTAACGTACAGACTACCTGCGGTTATTCAAACTCAATACCAAAACAACAGCACGGGGGAAAAGACAGTCTCAACATTTAAAATGCTGCATAAATTTCTAATTAAATTGCTTCATGTCGTTGTCCGTGTAACGTTAAGTAATGGTGATGAGAAAGTGGTAAATTAATAAATAGAGTAATTATTTTTCGGTTTCTATTCCTCATTCACGATGCCTTTTGAAACAGTGTCTTTTACATGTGGTCTAAGATGTCCCTACCCTTGGTATTACTCGTTTCAGAGCCTTTAAATGAGCCTCAAAGTAAGAACCATGTAACTCTTCACGTTCCTCAATATTGGAATGCTTTCTAGCATGGTGTAAATTGAACTGAAGTTAGGAAATACGATGCATAAATCAAGAACTGAGTCGTACAACATCGTTCACAGAAGTATGTAAACGTGTCACAGTCCATAGCACCTATTTCGATACGTTGAATAAAAACCGGATCATTTTATTCATTACTTATTGTGTAATGTCTAGCATTCCTCGGTAACCCGCCATTAGCAGTGTCCTTGGGAGAAATAAATAGGCAAATAATAAAGGTTTTATTTTAAAGAGTTAGGTGTCCAGAACTTCGATGACTTCAGTTTGTTATTCAGAGACAAATTGGAAACGCTACCTATGAAGAAAGTAAAGTTTGCGTAGAAACAGCCTTCCACAATTCATGCACATCGCCGCAAAACGCAGCAGTGAAGAGACTACCGCATTTTCTGTATTAAAAAGATATTTTCACATTAAAATTACTTACAACTTTACAACCCTGCGCTTAAAGCGAATTTACGCGGCCGCTAGGAATCAGTATGCAGAAAATTATGAAAAAGACTATATTTGTAGTTTGGGCGCACAACAGTATCCGCACCAAACTTTTATTAGACGAGGGTGAATAAAAGTGGTAGAATAATAAAACTTCAACTGCAATTACAATATAAAAGTAGCTCTAGAAACATGCTCACGCACGCGTGCGCACACAAGCACACACCATAGTCACGCATTATTTTATTTTTAGAAGTTGCAGTAAAAAGAAAGATCTGTGGAAGGAGGTGAAATACGGATATGGCACTGCAGATAATTGTGGCTGGCTGATGGCTGGAGTAACAAGGATGAACCAGCCACTCTGCAATTTACTGAAATTTTCAGCCTAAAGGCTTAGGCTGGAGTCAGACTTATCACACTCGGGTGTGATAGACACGTAAACTTAAAATCAAATGTGAAGCCCAGAAACCTCACTGTTTCTTTACAATTATGAACAGTGTCTCTCATCTTGAACTCAAAGAGTTAAAACAGAATCTGAACGGTTGAAAAGAACACACACAGGCTTCTCTGTTGAGGGATGAAACCCTCTCTTCTCCACCCATTCTTCAGACCTTCTAATAGTCGGCTACAACTGATGGATTGTTGTTACAAAGACTGAAGGAAGAACAAAACATGATACGTCGCTCATAAACAAAGCCCACTGAAGAGGATTCTTTAATGTCGACGTAATACTACTAACAACTATGGCAAAGCATTTCACACTTAAAAGCCTACCCTGAGGGACACTGTTTTCTTGTACAAACCGCTTCAGAAATGATGTCAGCGAAACAATAGTTAAAATAACGTGGCTACAGAAAGTACAATACAGAGACGGGGACAAATATTTCAAAGCTTTATTTATGG
Organism: Schistocerca serialis cubense; assembly: GCF_023864345.2. NCBI lineage: Eukaryota > Metazoa > Arthropoda > Insecta > Orthoptera > Acrididae > Schistocerca > Schistocerca serialis. The sequence goes on along the minus strand of NC_064640.1, from coordinate 463,508,735 downwards.
AGCTATCCGAGGATATTGTGCCTCCGAGTATTCCCATAGGTCTTCTGGATGGCAACAAATATATGTGTTAAATGTAGCCTGAGTAGGAAAGCCTGTTGTACAACCACCTTCTGGAGGTCCAGGTAATAAAAGGTGGAGTGATAGAGCGATACTTTCTGAAGTCACACCGAAAATGCCTACGAACTGTCTGGATTCTAAGATACAGAATAGATGGCGGTCAACCATCAGCATCAAGATCTTCTGACGAACCTAGTAAGGGCAACACTACAATGACTACTCTGGCTACAGCCAAATGAAGTTTAAAAAAGCGAGAAGGATTTTCATTGCGACTAGATAAGTTGTCATGAGCCGTAGATAATGCAGAATGCAGCTCCTACATAGGAAAGGGGCAGTTCAATTCTTCATCCCCTCAGCGGCCTCTCTGTAGCATCAAAAAGCTGAGTTCCGATTGGACATAAGGCATTTCCCATCGCTTCCAGATCTCTTCCCGATAGTCTCCCAAACGACTGTACTTTTAGTGGAACGCTTTACAGAGTTCAGCAACTGTTGCCACGATCTCTTTTAGCTCTCTCTCTCTGATAATTCTACATCTAAATCTACACAGATATTCCGCAAGACTAGGTATGGTGCTTGGCAGAGGGTACCCTGTACCACTACTAGTCATTTCCTTTTCTGTTCTACTCGCAAATAGAGCAAGGGTGAAACTACTGTCTATACGGCTCCGTATGAGCCCTAATTTCTCGTATCTTATCTCCGTGGTCTTAACGCGCAGTGTATGTTGGCGGCAGTAGACTCGTTTGGCAGTCAGCTTCAAATGCCGGTTTTCTAAATTTTCTCAATGCTCTTTCTCGCAGAGAACGTAGCGTTCCCTCCAAGAATGCACATCTGAGTTCCTAAACCATCTCCATGACACTTACGTGTTGTTCTAACCTACCGGTAACAAATCATGCAGCCCGTCTCTAAATTGCTTCGATGCCTTCCAATTAAGTGATATTTCGCCATCCCTAACCTAAATGCTGTGAGGTTCTCCGCAGTTGGCCGGTACTTGAACCTACGCAGATTCGACGGCCTACCCCTCTTTGCGGAGCGGAATTCATAGCAACATGAAACTGTTAGGCTACCAATTTAGCTGGCCTGAGGACTGTGGGATGAATGGTTCCGTGATGTGGTGGATCGTTTTTGTAATATCATCCATCCATATCCAGGAAGCTGTCACGATGTTCAAACACAGAAAATAGGCTACACAACGTCAACTTTTCCTTACTGAACAATTCCCTCGGCAGTTTTATTTTGGGCATTGCGATTTCTGGAAGACGAATATTCCAGATCGGGTGGTGGTCACTTGTGTACATTCAATGACCACCTCTCGTTGAGAAGGGTGTGTTAGGGCTGCAAAGCACACCGAGATATCGATAGTAGTGAATGACGCTGTTGTAGTACTGAAGTTCGTCCCCAACCACTGTTCAACAGACTTGTGTGTGATGACATTAGGAGGTCCTCACTGGATGCATCCGCTGGGCAGATGGCAGATGGCTGCGGAGCCCCAAAGCACAGATATTACGTACGCTTATATGGCGAGAGGTGGGTACTTCTAATGCTCTCAGGAACATAGTCGAACATGATCATTTTGGTACTCCAGGTGTGGCGATGCTGGATGGGCGTACTGGCCTCCAAACCATCGAACACGGTACAATCACCGACCATCATTATTATGACACTGAAATCTTTCCCCACGTGCTTCTTTTCTGGGGTGTCTTCGGTGCTAACTTCATTTTTGTGAATGACAATGCACGAGCGCTGGAGGAACTCCTGGAACGAGAGGATATGCGGTGTATGGACTGGCCGCCCCCCCCCCCCGCCCGCCTTTAGTTACATCCCACTGAGCACGTGTGGGCTGCATTGGGGATACGTATGCAGTACGTCCACATGCACCACTGGTCGTCAAGGAGTTCTCAGTCGCGCAATGGGGGGAGTGGAAAACCGTACTACAAAAACTCGTTACCAACTTAGTGGCCATCATGGGAGCACGATGCAGAACATGCACTTCCGTCGATGATGATCACAAACCCCATTAAGCATCATGTCCCAACTTTCGCAATGTCCGGGGAACCATCATAAATCGGGTGTGTCATTCTGTTTCTTTCAGATATCTTCTGTACTATACTACGGCAGTTCGTTCTATGTTTGATCCAAGTTCCATCGAGCTATGGCCTTTGTCAGTGAGAAATCACGCAAAAGTTACTTTCGTCCTCATGTTTTGCAAACCATTGTGCGGAGTTTGGAGAAAAATACGGAAACACTGCGACAAAAAAAAAAAAAAAAAAAAAAAAATGGTTCAAACGGCTCTGAGCACTATGGGACTTAACTTCTGAGGTCATCAGTCCCCTAGAACTTAGAACTACTTAAACCTAACTAACCTAAGGACATCATGCACATCCATGCCCGAAGCAGGATTCGAACCTGCGACCGTAGTGGTCGCGCGCTTCCAGACTGTAGCGCGTAGGACCGCTCGGCCACCCTGGAAAGCAAACACTGCGACATATCCACACTTGAACATGAATGTAGAAGTTAGCTAAGCCTGCAGGTTGTGCTGTTGTATCTGACCACAAATGGCACCTATGTAACGTCCCAAACACGTTGGATGTGTTAGTTGTGGTCATAACAATGTTCTCTGTGGTTTTGAGTGCGGCATATTGGATATAAGTGCTTTCGACGTTGTAAAATTGTTGGTGCTTGTATGGTGTGTGCTTCCGTAACCAAGGGAGCCGACGTGTTTGGTGTTTCAAGAGTAATCGTATCGAAGTTATACATTACATATAGGGAAAGCGGGAAAAAGTCATCTTCTAAGACACAACGCGGACAAAAGAATGTGTTGAGCGATCTTGGCAGACGGTCATTGAAGAAGAGTGTGACAAGAAATAAGGGGACGACAGCTGCAAAAGTAATTGCAGAACTGAATGTCACTCTCGCAAACAGTATCGATCGCAAAACAACACGAAGGGATGGTTAGACCCCGAGGCTTGCAGGGCGGTGACGATTTGGACAGCCGTATCGTAGTATTCCGTGAGCTCAAAGATCACTCTGCACGGTCGCTTTACGACCAAGGATTATGTGATCATTGCGGCTGATGAGGGCCATCTCACGGTTCATTGTTTGTTCCCCTATGCTGTTGCTGTGTTCCAAGACGACAGGGCCCCTGCTCATAAAGTTCGTATCGCTCTGGACTGGTTTTTTGAGCACTAAAATGAATTTTCACATCTCACCTAATGACCACAGTCATCACGTCTCTATATTATTGAGATTTTGTGGACTACGTTGAAGAGAATGGCCTAATAATTGACGCCATTAGTCAGTGGATGTCTGTAACGAGTGATTTGGAGTCATGAATAACGCTATACTCTGTGGCAATCCGACAGAATGGTTTGAGTTTGCCGAATGAATGGAGGGAGTTACCTGTCATCATGCGTACTGCCAACAGCAAAGTACGGAGTAGGTTCTGTTGTGACATGAGGTGTTTTTCGTGATTGGGGTGTGATCCCCTTTTCGCTGTTAAGAAAACGCTCAGCGGAGAAGGATATGAACACAATTTAGAGCGTTATGTACTGTGTACAGTAGAACACTTCAGAGACTATTACTGTATCATCATGACAACATACCCTGTCTCAAGTAGCATCGGTGCTGTAATGGTTTGTGGTCAATAATAGTCCAGAAATTCACTGGCCTCCATAGAGTCCCAAACTCCTTGAACTCTTCTTTATGCTAATTTCCCAGTTACTTTTTGCCAGATGAGAGGTTTATCTAATGGATCATATGTCTATAGTGTTCGCTGCTAAGGATGTCTTGCTTCTCCAAAGATCAGGCAGTCTGTTGAAAAGGATGAAGGACTGTGGGACTGATGAGTGAGTAACATAGTGGCTAGCGCTAGTGACGTGAATTATTCAACCTAGCAGTGCCTCGATATTTGGGGTATCGGGCTATCCTCATACATGACAGTTGTGGATTTCATTTGTTATCTCCTTTTTTTCCTTTTTTTGGTAAGATGTTTTATTCGCAGTCGTAATGTGAAATACCGACGGTATAGTATAAGTCACAAATTTTCAGGTAAGATTCATAAAGACGATAGAGATTCCTGAACTCAGCTTATTTGTATTCGAACCAACAGGCAGAAATAAATTTCTCAAGCTGTAACAGGTAATGAATGAATCGACATTAGTGGCGCTTTCTCGGAAACTAGCAGTCAGTCATCTATGTAGTTTGTCACCCTTTTGTAGTTCATAACTTCTTTATCGAACATAGAGTATTAGTCAGTACACAAATGACATTTAATGTGTGGCGCAGCATGATGTCTGGAACAGCGAGGAACATACTGTAAGTAGGCTGTTTAAGTTTTTATATTGGTAACGCCACGTAGCGCTCTGTATGTGCTGTGTGCAGTCTGTGGCTGGTTTGCATTGTTGTTGGAATATCTGCCATTGTAGTGTTGGGCAGCTGGATGTGAACAGCGCGTAGCGTTGCGCAGTTGGAGGTGAGCCGCCAGCAGTGGTGGATGTGGGGAGAGAGATGGCGGAGTTTTGAAATTTGTAAGACTGGATGTCATGAACTGCTATATACATTATGACTATGAAGGTAAATACATTGTTTGTTCTCTATTAAAATCTTTCATTTGCTAACTATGCCTATCAGTAGTTAGTGCCTTCCGTAGTTTGAACCTTTTATTTAGCTGACAGCAGTGGCGCTCGCTGTATTGCAGTAGTTCGAGTAACGAAGATTTTTGTGAGGTAAGTGATTTGTGAAAGGTATAGGTTAATGTTAGTCAGGGCCATTCTTTTGTAGGGATTATTGAAAGTCAGATTGCGTTGCGCTAAAAAAAATATTGTGTGTCAGTTTAAGCACAGTCATGTATAATTGTTCAAATGGGACGTTCCATAGTTTCTTTCTTGTCAGTCACGTGGTGGAGAACCTCTCCCTGAATCGTAACTGCGCTGTGGACCGTTGCATCTAAAGTTATTCTGTCTCCCTTGATAATAATTATTTTGGTTCCCATATTGTCTGTTTCTCTAATTGTCTCTGTGATAGTCATTACCATGGAGAGGTGATCTTTCCCTGTAATTATTACTACTCTGCCAACGGTTGTCATACGGGTGGTGTCTGTTTTGGTCATGATTTGTGTTGTGAGAATAGCCTTGTCGTGTCCAGTTATTATTTCTTTCATTGCGGAATTGCGACGGATGTGACCTGTAATTGTTGTGTTCCTGTTTTCGCGTTCCGCGATTGTCAGTGTCAATTTCTAATTCTTGTAACAGTCCCTGAAAAGCTTCAATGTCGTCTTTGCAACGTCCTGCTAAAATAATATGTCGTAAATGTTCCGGCAATTTGATTACGCAAATGCGGATGAGTTCTGAGGGGCTGTATGGGTTTGAAAGATACTGATTCTTATGCAACATGTCTTCAAAATATTTCATAAGACTGGAAAATTCAAATTGTTCGAAACGTTTCATCATTATGATGCTATGTTTTACTCGGTCTTGTGTAGCTTGAGACCAATATGCTGAGAGGAAGGCATGATCAAATTCTCCTTCACTGTGACAATCATGAATGACCAATCGCATTCTTTCAGCTGCTTCATTCTCTAAGTAGCCACACATAAATTCTAATCTGTGCTCTAATGACCAGTCGGGAGGAAAACAATGTGAGAATTGATGGAGCCACACTTGTGGATGAATGTCGTTGCTAGAATTCTTAAATGCTTTGAATTTACGTGTAGTAATGAACAGCTTATAGTCAAAATCATGGTGTCGGTGAGTCGCACATCGCTCATTGTTTCTTCGTTTCGGCGGTTCCATCTCAAAATCCAATGCGCCTTGCCAATTTCTTTCATAATTTCCGAAGTGTCCTGTGTTATTATTTTGTGGTTGTTCCGTATTTCTATGTCCCTCTTCCCGTACTGGAGCGCGAGTGTCCTCTGAAATATGTAATTCTTGTATTACTTGTGCCAACTGATCTTGTACTTCCCGGATTTCTCTTTTATACTGTGTATTGATTTGATTTTGATTTTGTTTGAATTTTCTAATTTGTTCATACTCTTCAGTGTCCGTGAAGGCTACAGGTCTTGTGTCATTCAGATCATCATCTACCTTTGTAGATAAGTTAGTGAACTGATCTGAAAGTTCGGCTACTTTATCAGTTAGTGAAATTATTTCCTCTGTGTGTTTTTCTGAACCAAGTTTCAGAGTGTCCATTTGTGTTGAAATCGTATCTACTGTGTCTTTTAAGTTTTCCTGAGTTTTTGCAAGTTGCGTAACCGAATCGGTAGATGCAACTGAGTCAATTTTAGCTTGCAAGGTGTCGTGATTTTCATGAACAATAGTTTGCAGTTCTTTTATGGCTGCTTCGTGATTCTGTAATGCATTTTCATGACGCGAAAAAATAGGTTGGAAATGCTCACAAATTTGTGTTTTTACGTCGTTACAGACTTTTTGACATTTCGATTCGATTTTATGTAACTCAGTAGATTTGATTTTGATTTTGTTTGAATTTTCTAATTTGTTCATACTCTTCAGTGTCCGTGAAGGCTACAGGTCTTGTGTCATTCAGATCATCATCTACCTTTGAACCATGGACCTTGCCGTTGGTGGGGAGGCTTGCGTGCCTCAGCGATACAGATAGCCGTACCGTAGGTGCAACCACAACGGAGGGGTATCTGTTGAGAGGCCAGACAAACGTGTGGTTCCTGAAGAGGGGCAGCAGCCTTTTCAGTAGTTGCAAGGGCAACAGTCTGGATGATTGACTGATCTGGCCTTGTAACAATAACCAAAACGGCCTTGCTGTGCTGGTACTGCGAACGGCTGAAAGCAAGGGGAAACTACAGCCGTAATTTTTCCCGAGGGCATGCAGCTTTACTGTATGATTACATGATGATGGCGTCCTCTTGGGTAAAATATTCCGGAGGTAAAATAGTCCCCCATTCGGATCTCCGGGCGGGGACTACTCAAGAGGATGTCGTTATCAGGAGAAAGAAAACTGGCGTTCTACGGATCGGAGCGTGGAATGTCAGATCCCTTAATCGGGCACGTAGGTTAGAAAGTTTAAAAAGGGAAATGGATAGGTTGAAGTTAGATTTAGTGGGAATTAGTGAAGTTCGGTGGCAGGAGGAACAAGACTTCTGGTCAGGTGACTACAGGGTTATAAACACAAAATCAAATAGGGGTAATGCAGGAGTAGGTTTAATAATGAATAGGAAAATAGGAATGCGGGTAAGCTACTACAAACAGCATAGTAAACGCATTATTGTGGCCAAGATAGATACGAAGCCCACACCTACTACAGTAGTACAAGTTTATATGCCAACTAGCTCTGCAGATGACGAAGAAATTGAAGAAATGTATGATGAAATAAAAGAAATTATTCAGATTGTGAAGGGAGACGAAAATTTAATAGTCATGGGTGACTGGAATTCGAGTGTAGGAAAAGGGAGAGAAGGAAACATAGTAGGTGAATATGGATTGGGGGACAGAAATGAAAGAGGAAGCCGCCTGGTAGAATTTTGCACAGAGCACAACATAATCATAACTAACACTTGGTTTAAGAATCATGATAGAAGGTTGTATACATGGAAGAACCCTGGAGATACTAAAAGGTATCAGATAGATTATATAATGGTAAGACAGAGATTTAGGAACCAGGTTTTAAATTGTAAGACATTTCCAGGGGCAGATGTGGACTCTGACCACAATCTATTGGTTATGACCTGTAGATTAAAACTGAAGAAACTGCAAAAAGGCGGGAATTTAAGGAGATGGGACCTGGATAAACTAAAAGAACCAGAGGTTGTACAGAGATTCAGGGAGAGCATAAGGGAGCAATTGACAGGAATGGGGGAAATAAATACAGTAGAAGAAGAATGGGTAGCTTTGAGGGATGAAGTAGTGAAGGCAGCAGAGGATCAAGTAGGTAAAAAGACAAGGGCTAGTACAAATCCTTGGGTAACAGAAGAAATATTGAATTTAATTGATGAAAGGAGAAAATATAAAAATGCAGTAAGTGAAACAGGCAAAAAGGAATACAAACGTCTCAAAAATGAGATCGACAGGAAGTGCAAAATGGCTAAGCAGGGATGGCTAGAGGACAAATGTAAGGATGTAGAGGCCTATCTCACTAGGGGTAAGATAGATACCGCCTACAGGAAAATTAAAGAGACCCTTGGAGATAAGAGAACCACTTGTATGAACATCAAGAGCTCAGATGGAAACCCAGTTCTAAGCAAAGAAGGGAAAGCAGAAAGGTGGAAGGAGTATATAGAGGGTCTATACAAGGGCGATGTACTTGAGGACAATATTATGGAAATGGAAGAGGATGTAGATGAAGATGAAATGGGAGATACGATACTGCGTGAAGAGTTTGACAGAGCACTGAAAGACCTGAGTCGAAACAAGGCCCCCGGAGTAGACAATATTCCATTGGAACTACTGACGGCCGTGGGAGAGCCAGTCCTGACGAAACTCTACCATCTGGTGAGCAAGATGTATGAAACAGGCGAAATACCCTCAGACTTCAAGAAGAATATAATAATTCCAATCCCAAAGAAAGCAGGTGTTGACAGATGTGAAAATTACCGAACTATCAGCTTAATAAGTCACAGCTGCAAAATACTAACGCGAATTCTTTACAGACGAATGGAAAAACTAGTAGACGCCAACCTCGGGGAAGATCAGTTTGGATTCCGTAGAAACACTGGAACACGTGAGGCAATACTGACCTTACGACTTATCTTAGAAGAAAGATTAAGGAAAGGCAAAGCTACGTTTCTAGCATTTGTAGACTTAGAGAAAGCTTTTGACAATGTTGACTGGAATACTCTCTTTCAAATTCTAAAGGTGGCAGGGGTAAAATATAGGGAGCAAAAGGCTATTTACAATTTGTACAGAAACCAGATGGCAGTTATAAGAGTCGAGGGACATGAAAGGGAAGCAGTGGTTGGGAAGGGAGTAAGACAGGGTTGTAGCCTGTCCCCGATGTTGTTCAATCTGTATATTGAGCAAGCAGTAAAGGAAACAAAAGAAAAATTCGGAGTAGGTATTAAAATTCATGGAGAAGAAATAAAAACTTTGAGGTTCGCCGATGATATTGTAATTCTGTCAGAGACAGCAAAGGACTTGGAAGAGCAGTTGAATGGAATGGACAGTGTCTTGAAAGGAGGATATAAGATGAACATCAACAAAAGCAAAACAAGGATAATGGAATGTAGTCTAATTAAGTCGGGTGATGCTGAGGGAATTAGATTAGGAAATGAGGCACTTAAAGTAGTAAAGGAGTTTTGCTATTTGGGGAGCAAAATAACTGATGATGGTCGAAGTAGAGAGGATATAAAATGTAGGCTGGCAATGGCAAGGAAAGCGTTTCTGAAGAAGAGAAATTTGTTAACATCCAGTATTGATTTAGGTGTCAGGAAGTCATTTCTGAAAGTATTCGTATGGAGTGTTGCCATGTATGGAAGTGAAACATGGACGATAAATAGTTTGGACAAGAAGAGAATAGAAGCTTTTGAAATGTGGTGCTGCAGAAGAATGCTGAAGATTAGATGGGTAGATCACATAACTAATGAGGAAGTATTGAATAGGATTGGGGAGAAGAGAAGTTTGTGGCACAACTTGACCAGAAGAAGGGATCGGTTGGTAGGACATGTTCTGAGGCATCAAGGGATCACCAATTTAGTATTGGAGGGCAGCGTGGAGGGTAAAAATCGTAGGGGGAGACCAAGAGATGAATACACTAAGCAGATTCAGAAGGATGTAGGTTGCAGTAGGTACTGGGAGATGAAAAAGCTTGCACAGGATAGAGTAGCATGGAGAGCTGCATCAAACTAGTCTCAGGACTGAAGACCACAACAACAACAGTAGTTAAATCTTCACGTGTTTGTTCAAGCGTGGTGCGAAGATTTTGTTCCATTGCGTCTAACTTTTGAAGATTTTGTCCCATTTGTTTCTGATTTTGTTCAAGCGTTGTGTCTAACTTTTGAAGATTTTGTTCCATTGTGTCTAACTTTTGTAGCCTTTGTCCCATTTGTTGCATTAACAATAACAATGACTGGTGTCTGAAACATGTTCTTCAGTGCTTTTCGGCAGTGAATTGGCACCGGCAACATTCATATTTTGACAAGCGGAAAATGTGTCTTGACTCATTTGAGAAAACGGTGAGAACCCAAAACCAGAGTCTACAGTATTTGCAATGTTGTGTCCTGTCATTTCGGAATCCTGAGGCGAGCTGTTGCCGACCGATCGATCGATAATGCTTCCCTGTTCACTAATTGTTTCACTGTCTACACCAATATTTGCCGCCCGCTCCATTTCCCTATGCACAATTACCGAATTACTACTTTGAATGTCTGTTAATTCATTACACAGTGGTGCTGATAAGCTACACTCGTCGTCACTATTATTTCTCAGTTTACTTTGGAGCCTAGTGTTACGTTTTTCACACGCCATTATCGTCACAATATTTCACACGATAACACAGAAAAGCACTTGAAGAGCAAAAATAAGAGAACGCATTAACATAGCACTGAAAATAATATCTCGTTAATTGCAAGCGCAGCTGCGAAATGCTTGGTGCAAATCTACATGCATGCCACAACTGTTTTACTATACAAGAATGAAAAACTACAACTACAAAGGAAATTCTCTCTATAATTACGCGCTAGCAATAAACAATAGCTACACTAATTACACAAACTACAAGAAAAAATCAGAAGATGCCAGTGAGGTATCCTCGGCTAAGTGTCGCCATGTGAAACGTCCCCTTAGAACAATTATACATGACTGTGCTTGAACTGACACACAATATTTTTTTTAGCGCAACCCTTTCTGTTATTCCGCTATGTGTTTGTGTACTCTTGTATATTTGTGTTCTTCCTGTCTTGATGTGTTTATCTGATGATAGTTACATTGTAGAATTTTTCTGATAATATGTTATTTATTTTGAAAAGATGTTTAGACATTATTTATTCTGTTTTGTTGCTCATATGTGAAGATGATGTTTCAAAAGTTATTCTGATCTTTATGTATGTACTTATGTCATAATTCCTGTAACACTGACGTATCTGTTTATTTCTATTCTTTTGTAAAGCCTGTTTTACTACAAATGTTATTTGTACTATTATGTTCTTTAATGAAGTATTTTGTACCTTTGTTACTGTATTCTTATGTTATAAAATTGTAATTGACACCAGTTCATCAAATTAAGTAACTTATAAGTTACATTTCACTGCACACGTTTCTGTTTGTCTTAGTATACGGACCATTTGTGAGAAGTAGGGACTGTTAGTATTTGCACGTGTGTTAATAATTCAGCAAGGGACTGGGTAACAGCATTGCTGGTTCTAAGGACAATTCCAAAAACTGTGTGAGTGCACAAGTGGTGGTTTATGGACTTTCTATATTCTCCGCAAGACTCTTCGATGGTGATTGTGCACCTGCACAGTCGCAGCAGATGGCTGCTGGCCATCTCTACAAGGACTACAGTGGGTCTACTCTGTGATGACCAACCTACCAATATTCTTCAAAACGTAGAATGACTTTGCTGTGGGTTTGCTCTATTGTGGCCCATTACCTGTCTGCATGTCGAGAGTCAACACTGTCTTTCCGTTGGAAGGACAACACTACTTCTTCAAGACTGCATGGAAATCCACTACTTCCGTGTGCATTTTCTTTAATGCTCAGACTTTGAGAAAAACACTGCAATTTTACTGTGATGAATGATCACGACTGTCTTTATGGACTGTGAGAAAATTTTAGCTTTTGACCAACATTGTATCAATATGTGCGTGCATTTGATTTCTTTGTTATTGTAATTATGAAAAATTTTTTCAAATCTGTATTGGCCAGTGCCCAAAACAATTTGTAAAATTTTTTGTGGGGAGCATGGGGGCTATGTAAGTAGGCTGTTTAAGTTTTTATATTGGTAACGCCACGTAGCGCTCTGTATGTGCTGTGTGCAGTCTGTGGCTGGTTTGCATTGTTGTTGGAATATCTGCCATTGTAATGTTGGGCAGCTGGATGTGAACAGCGCGTAGTGTTGCGCAGTTGGAGGTGAGCCGCCAGCAGTGGTGGACGTGGGGAGAGAGATGGCGGAGTTTTGAAATTTGTAAGACTGGATGTTATGAACTGCCATATATATTATGACTATGAAGGTAAATACATTGTTTGTTCTCTATTAAAATCTTTCATTTGCTAACTATGCCTATCAGTAGTTAGTGCCTTCCGTAGATTGAACCTTTTATTTAGCTCGCAGCAGGGGCGCTCGCTGTATTGCAGTAGTTCGAGTAACGAAGATTTTTGTGAGATAAGTGATTTGTGAAAGGTATAGGTTAATGTTAGTCAGGGCCATTCTTTTGTAGGGATCATTGAAAGTCAGATTGCGTTGCGCTAAAAAAAATATTGTGTGTCAGTTTAAGCACTGTCATGTATAATTGTTCAAAGGGGACGTTCCAATACAGAGGAACGTTTCGCAACTGGCGTCCTCCTAAATGTAAAAAATTTGTTATCTTGAGTGGAACCATTCTAGATAGCTGGCCTTGACTTTTGACGAAGACTGATTTCCGGTTAGGTTGCTTAGTTGATTGTGCTGGAGCCATCTACATCTACATCCATACTCCGCAAGCCACCTGACAGTGTGTGGCGGAGGGTACCCTGAGTACCACTATCGGTTTTCCCTTCTATTCCAGTCTCCTATTGTTCGTGGAAAGAAGGATTGCCGGTATGCTTCTCTGAGGGCTCTAATCTCTCTGATTTTATCCTCATGGTCTCTTCGCGTGATATACGTAGGAGGGAGCAATATACTGCTTGACTCTTCGGTGAAGGTACGTTCTCGAAACTTTAACAAAAGACCGTACCGAGCTTACTGAGCGTCTCTGCTGCAGAGTCTTCCACTGGAGTTTATCTATCATCTCCGTAACGCTTTCGCGATTACTAAATGATCCTGTAACGAACCGCTCTGCTCTCCGTTGGATCTTCTCTATCTCTTCTATCGAACCTATCTGGTACGGATCCCACAGTGCTGAGCAGTATTCAAGTAGTGGGCGAACAAGCGTACTGTAACCTACTTCCTTTGTTTTCGGATTGCATTTCCTTAGGATTCTTCCAATGAATCTCAGTCTGGCATCTGCTTTACCGAAGATCAACTTTATATGATCATTCCATTTTAAATCACTCCTAATGCGTACTCCCAGGTAATTTATGGAATTAACTGCTTCCAGTTGCTGACCTGCTATTTTGTAGCTAAATGATAAGGGATCTATCTTTCTATGTATTCGCAGCAAATTACACTTGTCTACATTGAGATTCAATTGCCATTCCCTGCACCATGCGTCAATTCGCTGCAGATCCTCCTGTATTTCAGTACAATTTTCCATTTTTACAACCTCTCGATACACCACAGCATCATCTGCAAAAAGCTTCAGCGAACTTTCGATGTTATCCACAAGGTCATTTATATATATTGTGAATAGCAACGGTCGTACGACACTCGCCTGCGGCACACCTGAAATCACTCTTACTTCGGAAGACTTCTATCCATTGAGAATGACATGCTGCGTTCTGTTATCTAAGAACTCTTCAATCCAATCACACAATTGGTCTGATAGTCCATATGCTCTTACTTTGTTCATTGAACCAATGTGGGGAACTGTATCGAACGCCTTGCGGAAGTCAAGAAACACGGCATCTACCTGTGAACCCGTGTCTATGGCCTTCTGAGTCTCGTGGACGAATAGCTCGAGCTGGGTTTCACACGACCGTCTTTTTCTTAACGCATGCTGCCATCAGCGTGGCTGTCGTCACTTTGAACAGTTACGGTGAGCTAAATTTGTTGCTATACGGGTAAGTTTCTTGTGGCAATCTAAGACAATATTCACTCTTATAAAAAAGGAAAACGACGCTCCACGAAGGAGTTATTCAGATTGTTCGCAAATCGATATTCATACAGGTATCGACGGAAAATGCCGAACTGTAAACTTTGGCGACCAATGGATGAACATGAGACGCTACAGCGTAATTTCACCGTGTAGCTGGCAAGGATAGTAAAAAGGGGAAATGTAGATACCTGAGAATACAGTATTTCCGAATTTCATTCAGGATACTCAATTGGTCACTAACTATGCTTCGCAGACAGGCATGTGAGCAATATACGCAGATGTCAGCATTTGAGAGAGGACGAGTAGTTGGACTCAAAGAAGCGGGTAGGAGTAATCGGAGAATAGCTCGACATTTCAATAGTAGCGATGCCACTATTCCATGATGATGGCAGGAATGGGTAAACCATGGGCGAACACAGTTTGAAGAAGGAAGCGGTCGACCTAGAGAGACGACAGAACGTGAAGAGCGAGCAACCGTCAGAGAGGCACTCAGAGCCCCGGATTGACTATTATCATCGATCAGACGTGTAAATGGTGCTTCAGTGACCAAAAGGAGCATAAACAGGCGGCACACAGAAAGAAAGCTGAGCTCACGGCGTCCCTTGGGCTGATTATCATTGACCACTGTACACCAACAAGCCTTTTGCAATGGAGTCTAGCATATTCGGTATGGAATTTCAGTGACTGAAATAGAATTGTCTTTAGTGATAAGTTCCGCTTCGGACTGAGACCCGATGATCAGAAAAGACACGTTTGGAGGCGCCCCAGACAGCGGCGGGGTACCATCCTGGCCATCGGCCGCATTGCTACCCGACAACCAGGAGTGATGGTCTGAGGTGCCATTTCATTTCATAGCAGAACCCCTTTGGATGTCATACGCGGTACGCTTACAGCACAGCAGTACGTCGAAGATATTCTACGACCCGTCTTGTTGCCCTTGGTGGCAAGCTATCCTGGGCTACCTTAAAACAAGATAATGCCCACCCGCACACAACGAGAGTTTTTAATCGTTGTCTTCGTGCTTTTCAAACCCTATCTTGACCAACGAGGTTGCTCGTCCCTCCCTAATTGAGAACAGTTGGAGCGTTACGCGCACGGCCCTTCATCCAGCTCGGGCTTTGACGCTCTAACGCTCCAGTCCAACAGAAATTGGCACGATATCCTTCAGGAGGACATCGAACAATTCTGTTAATCAATGCCGAGGCGAATAACTGCTTGAATAAGGATCAGAGGCGGAACAATGAGTTACTGACTTGCTCAATTTGTGAAGCTCTTTCTCTTTAATGTATCATCCAATTTTCCTGAAACCGAAGTACTTTGTTTGTCTGAACGTATTCATCATATCTACCGTTTTCCGTCACATTCGGATAATTCCTTCGTGGTGCATCCTTTTTGTGTCTTATAGTGAAGTTCTCAGACGGAGAGAAGGAAGCGAAATTAAAACCCACGGTTTAATAGGAAGTGTGATGTTGTTTCAGTTATTAAAAATCGAATCAAGTTTAAAAATAACTTGGCAGTATTAGTATGACATTGTAGCCCCTCTGACCTGGATGCGTGCACTGATTCGTTTGAGATAGGTACCATAGGGCTGTTCGATCCTCTCCTGAGGAACGATACCCGACAACCGTTGTAACTGGTGCTTGATATCCTGGATACTGGGACTTGGACGGAGTTGACGTCAGAAATTTTCTCACAAATATTTTATTGAGGAAAGATCTGTGAACAATGCTGCCTATAGGTGAACATCAACAACACGCAGACAATTCATAGAGACACGTGGCATAAACGGAGGAGCGTAGTCCTATTCAAAAATGGCACTACAATACTCCAATATGCGAGGTAACACATGAGTGCACAAGATATCTGTGACGTATCTTTGTGCCATCAGAGTTCCCTCAGTCACTACCAGCTGAGAGCTGAGGTCAATCCCAGTGGTTCTCTACACCATGGTTCCAGGAGTAACATCGACAACATCGATGCGCTTCTCCAAAATTATGAAAGAATGGAACCCTTCACCAGGAAGCCGCTGTTTTCGGCGAAGATGGTCTTTCCGGATAGTGCAGAACCGCGTTTTATCTCTGAACACAGTACGATGTCATTCATCAGCAGCCCATTCTTCACGGTCAATCAGGATACAGCTCTCAGCTAATATACAACTACAGAGCAGCGAGTTAAGTGTTCACCTTTTTCTGTGTTTTCGTCGTTGTATATTTATTAAATTTCGTGCTCTTTTCTGTTTAAGAGGTTTCATCTCACGTTTTTGTAAGTGGAAATTCATTCAGTCTGTAGCGAAAAAGTTGGTCACTGAACAGTCAGCTACATCGCCCGTTAACGCACGAACGACCACTGGTGAAATGTGAGGAGGGTAGCAAATCGCTTATCTAGAATTCTGTCTGTTCTTTAGTTTACTTCTTCAGTTAGTCGTGCTACGATGGCTAGGATGTGTGCATGCTGGGTGCCGACGCAGGAGGAGCTAGCCTCAATTTGCGAACAGGTGAATGCGCTTTTGGCTGCAACCAATCACGTTCAGGTCGCTGCCTCGGGGTGTAGCGGTGGCGGAGAACCTGGTGCGTCGCGTGAGACAAGTCAGATGTTGCTTGTTTTGCCGCCAGAATCTGTTTCTGAGGTACCTTCTAGTGCACCCGACGCTGTGGATTCGCCCTCACAGCTGGGTGAGTGGCGCGTGGAAACGCGTTCGCGTCGCTCGAGGTGGAAAGCCAGTGTGGAGACTGGCCGCTTGGCCTCGCCCATTAACCCTGTGAGAGGACAGGTGACCGTTCCTACAACAGGGTCCAAGCAGGCATCACGGGCGGAGGGGTCTCGTAGTTATTGGGAGCTCGAATGTTTGATGCGTTGTGGAGCCCCTTAGGCAGACAGCGTTCAGGGCTGGAAAGAAAAGTAATGTGCACTCGGTATGTCTGCTGGGGGGCCTCATTCGAGATATTGAGGCGTCCTCGCCTGCTTCTTTAGAACGTGCAGGATGCAGTCGTTTACAAGTTGTGGCTCACGTCGGCACCCAACAACGCCTGTCGCATGGGTTCTGCGGCGGTCCTCAGTTCATTCAGGCGGTTGGCGGAGGTGGTTAAGACTGCTGGACTCGCACGCGGGATGCAAGTGGAACGCGCAGATTGCCGTATTGTTCCCAGAGTTGGTCGGGGTCCTTTGATACGGAGCCGAGCGGAGGGTCTCTACCAATGATTTCGTCGACACTGTGACGGTCTTGACTGCAGATTTCTAGACCTGTGTAATGGTGAGTGGTTTGTAGGATTCCCCTTGATAGGTCAGGGCTGCACCACACCAAGGGAGCAGCTACTCGGGTAGCAGAGTACTTGTAGAGTGCACATGAGGATTTTTGAGACTAGGCAGTAGTTTTAGGTGCTCTGATGAACGCTTGCCAGTAGGTGTACCGTAGAGGAAGTCAAACGGCGTTCAAAATAAAGACACTTAAACTGCCATAATTTTATCAGTAAACTGTCGAAATATTTGTAATGAAGTTCCCAAATTTACTGCCCTCCAGGAAAGTTCTCGCAATCAAATTATTCTTGGGACAGAGAGGTGGCTGAAACCCGAAGTGGAAAGCTCTAAGATATTTAGCAAGTTGTCTTGTGACAGCCAGAGCGAGAGCACCAGCAGCAGCGAGTACTGTTTGTATAAAGCGTTTATTTTGCATTGTGTTTACGACCTTCCACTAAGGAAGGGATTCTATTTGTGTTTATCTGCTCTGCATAGTAACTAACAGTTCTTGATAAAACTTTACGTAGTTTTCGTGTTAGATTTCTTAGTGTTTTCTTGATCGTTTAGAACAGAAAGCGCCCTAAAACCGTCTTTTGTTGTTTCGCGGCCGTTAGCCACTAGTCACTTGAATCAGAAGTTGTCTTGTGACAGCCAGAGCGAGAGCACCAGCTGCAGCGAGTACTGTTTGTATAAAGCGTTTTTCTACTTATTTGCTGCGCTTAGCTTTTAAATAGTTTTTCTGGGAAAACCTAGCGTAGTTTTCGCGTCTCGTATTTCAGTGAGTGTTTCTTGATTATCAGAGTAGCTCATCAGAAGATTATCTTGGGAATTTGTCACCGTATAGAGTAGGGTAAACATAGTCATGTGTAGGGACTGTGGTTGTTGTGAGCGGACGCAAGGAGAATTGGCCACTCTTCGGGGGCAGGTGGAGGCTTTGTCTGTTAGGCTCATCGAGCTCGAGGCGCAGGCGTCGGCTCGTAGTGGCGTTGGGGCAACTGTGGTGAGACCTATGCCTACTTCGGTGGCCTTGGAATCACATGGAACCCCTGATGTCGCTGCGTCTTCCGGCAGTGAGCATCTTACCGGTCAGCCATCACTCCAGGGTGAATGGCGGACAGTGGTGGGCTCGCGCGTGCTTGGCCGAAAGGCGAAGGTGGGATCTGGCCGCGTGGCAGCTGCCTTACCCCTTTCCAACAGGTACGGGGTGCTTCCTAGTGGTGATGACATCGTTTCCGAGCCACCACAGGATGCCTCGCCTGTTGGGCCAGTGGCCGATTCTCCGGCAAGGTCCCGACAGTCACAGAGGGCGGGCCTATTAGTTATAGGGAGCTCCAACGTTAGGCGGGTTATGGAGCCCCTCAGGAAAATAGCGGGTAGGTCGGGGAAGAATGCCAGTGTGCACTCGGTGTGCTTGCCGGGGGGTCTCGTCCGTAATGTGGAGGAGGCCCTTCCGGCAGCTATTGAACGCACTGGGTGTGACCGGCTGCAGATAGTAGCACATGTCGGAACGAATGACGCCTGCCGCTTGGGTTCTGAGGCCATCCTTGGTTCCTTCCGGCGGCTGGCTGATTTGGTGAAGACAACCAGCATCGCACGCGGAGTGCAAGCTGAGCTTAATATCTGCAGCATAGTGCCCAGAGTCGATCGCGGTCCTCTGGTTTGGAGCCGTGTGGAGGGTCTAAACCAGAGGCTCAGACGACTCTGCGACTATAATGGTTGCAAATTCATCGACCTCCGTTATTGGGTGGAGAACTGTAGGGCCCCCCTAGACAGGTCAGGCGTGCACTACACACCGGAAGCAGCTACTAGGGTAGCAGAGTACGTGTGGCGTGCACACGGGGGTTTTTTAGGTTAGAGGGACCCCCCCTTGGGCGAAACGATAAAATACCTGACGGCTTACCAGAGAGGACATTATCATCGTTGATAAAGAACGTCTGTCCTCAGAGACCAAAAACAGGAAAAGTTAACGTAATATTGGTAAACTGCAGGAGTATCCAGGGCAAGGTTCCTGAATTAGTATCTCTTATTGAAGGAAATAGTGCGCATATAGTATTAGGAACGGAAAGTTGGTTAAAACCGGAAGTGAACAGTAACGAAATCCTAGACACAGAATGGAATATATACCGCAAGGATAGGATAAACGCCAATGGTGGAGGAGTATTTATAGCAGTAAAGAATTCAATAATATCCAGTGAAGTTATTAGCGAATGCGAATGTGAAATAATCTGGGTTAAGTTAAGTATCAAAGGTGGGTCAGATATGATAGTCGGATGCTTCTATAGACCACCTGCATCAGCAACCGTAGTAGTTGAGCGCCTCAGAGAGAACCTGCAGAACGTCGTGAAGAAGTTTCGTGATCATACTATTGTAATAGGGGGAGACTTCAATCTACCAGGTATAGAATGGGATAGTCACACAATCAGAACTGGAGCCAGGGACAGAGACTCTTGTGACATTATCCTGACTGCCTTGTCCGAGAATTACTTCGAGCAGATAGTTAGAGAACCAACTCGTGAAGCTAACGTTTTAGACCTCATAGCAACAAATAGACCGGAACTTTTCGACTCCGTGAATGTAGAAGAGGGTATCAGTGATCATAAGTCAGTGGTTGCATCAATGACTACAAGTGTAATAAGAAATGCCAAGAAAGGAAGGAAAATATATTTGCTTAACAAGAGTGATAGGGCACAAATCGCAGAATATCTGAGTGACCACCATCAAACGTTCATTTCTGAGGAAGAGGATGTGGAACAAAAATGGAAAAAATTCAGAAACATCGTCCAGTACGCCTTAGATAAGTTCGTACCGACTAAGGTCCAAAGCGAGGGGAAAGATCCACCGTGGTATAACAATCATGTACGAAAGGTACTACGGAAACAAAGAAAGCTTCATCATAGGTTTAAGAGTAGTCGAATCATAGCTGATAAGGAAAAGCTGAACGAAGCGAAAAAGAGCGTAAAGAGAGCAATGAGAGAAGCATTCAACGAATTCGAACATAAAACATTGGCAAACAATCTAAACAAGAACCCTAAAAAGTTTTGGTCATATGTAAAATCGGTAAGCGGATCTAAATCCCCTATTCAGTCACTCGTTGACCACGATGGCACCGAAACAGAGGACGACCGAAGAAAGGCAGAAATACTGAATTCAGTGTTCCGAAACTGTTTCACTGCGGAAAATCGTAACACGGTCCCTGACTTCAGCCGTCGCACGGACGCCAAAATGGAAAATATTGAAATAAACGATATCGGAATTGAAAAACAACTGCTATCACTTAGTAGCGGAAAAGCATCCGGACCAGACGAGATACCCTTAAGATTCTACAGTGATTATGCTAAAGAACTTGCCCCCTTTCTATCAGCAATTTATCGTAGATCGCTGGAAGAACGTAAAGTACCTAGCGACTGGAAGAAAGCGCAGGTCGTTCCCATTTTCAAGAAGGGTCATAAATCAGATGCGAATAATTATAGGCCTATTTCGCTTACGTCAATCTGTTGTAGGATAATGGAACATGTTTTGTGTTCTCGTATTATGACGTTCTTAGATAATACAAATCTCCTTCATCATAACCAACATGGATTCCGCAAACAGAGATCATGTGAAACTCAGCTCGCCCTATTTGCCCAAGAAATTCACAGTGCCGTAGACACTGGCGAGCAGATTGATGCCGTATTCCTGGACTTCAGGAAGGCATTTGATACGGTTCCGCACTTACGTTTAGTGAAAAAAATACGAGCTTACGGAATATCGGACCAGGTTTGTGATTGGATTCAGGATTTTCTAGAAGAAAGAACACAACATGTCATTCTTAACGGTTCAAAATCTGCAGATGTAGAGGTAATTTCGGGAGTACCGCAGGGAAGCGTGATAGGACCTTTATTGTTTACAATATACATAAATGACTTAGTTGACAACATCGGTAGCTCCGTGAGGCTATTTGCAGATGACACGGTTGTCTACAAGAAAGTAGCAACATCAGAAGACTCGTACGTACTCCAGGAGGACCTGCAGAGGATTAATGCATGGTGCGACAGCTGGCAGCTTTCCCTAAACGTAGATAAATGTAATATAATGCGCATACATAGGGGCAGAAATCCATTCCAGTACGATTATGCCATAGGTGGTAAATCATTGGAAGCGGTAACGACCGTAAAATACTTAGGAGTTACTATCCGGAGCGATCTGAAGTGGAATGATCACATAAAACAAATAGTGGGAAAAGCAGGCGCCAGGTTGAGATTCATAGGAAGAATTCTAAGAAAATGTGACTCATCGACGAAAGAAGTAGCTTACAAAACGCTTGTTCGTCCGATTCTTGAGTATTGCTCATCAGTATGGGACCCTTACCAGGTTGGATTAATAGAAGAGATAGACATGATCCAGCGAAAAGCAGCGCGATTCGTCATGGGGACATTTAGTCAGCGCGAGAGCGTTACGGAGATGCTGAACAAGCTCCAGTGGCGGACACTTCAAGAAAGGCGTTACGCAATACGGAGAGGTTTATTATCGAAATTACGAGAGAGCACATTCCGGGAAGAGATGGGCAACATATTACTACCGCCCACATATATCTCGCGTAATGATCACAACGAAAAGATCCGAGAAATTAGAGCAAATACGGAGACTTACAAGCAGTCGTTCTTCCCACGCACAATTCGCGAATGGAACAGGGAAGGGGGGATCAGATAGTGGTACAATAAGTACCCTCCGCCACACACCGTAAGGTGGCTCGCGGAGTATAGATGTAGATGTAGAAGTCGTGGAACGTACATCGGAAAGATAGCTCAGAGACCACAGGAGGGGGAGTGTTCACTGAATTTGATAAAAATATTACCTCTAGTGAGATCGAAGTTGAATGCGACAGTGAATTTGCCATGTAGCGTATAACAGGTGTAGGGGAAACAAAGTTAACAGTTGGATGTTTTTACCGGCTACCCGATTCTCTGTGAGAGTTCTTGATTCATTCAAAGAAAGTCTAGGGTCAATAGCTCTTAAATGCCCGTATCATGCAATACCAGTTGGAGCCTCCTAGTAGAGACTGGGATGTCTATGAATTCGTTTCGGGTGGCACAGACAGACTGTCATGCGAAATACTTTTGAAGCGTTTTCTGAGAACATCTGAGGTCATCAGTCGAACTAGCGACCGTAGCGGTCGCGCGGTTCCAGACTGAAGCGCCTAGAACCGCTCGGCCGCACCCATATATCTAGATTTCCAGAAAGTATTTGATGCGGTGCCCTATTGCAGGCTGTCTTGAGAAGCTAGCTCGGCAGCCCACACGCAATGGAAATATCTTAGACCTTGTAGCTACAAATAGGCCGGATCTTATCGACAAAATCAGTATAGACACTGGCATTAGCGATCATGATGTCATTGTAGCAACTACTATCACGAAAGTTAATAAATCAGTCAAGAAGTCTAGGAGGGTGTTTCTGCCAGGCAGAGCAGGTAAGCTGTTATTAACATCTCAATTAGACAGTGAATTAGCATCACTTATTTCCTGTAAGATGGATGTGGAGAAATTATGGGCAAAGTTTAAGCAGATAGTAAATCGTGGTCTGGAGAGTTATGTGCCTAGTGGCTAAACCTTGGAAAAGGCCCACCATGCTTTAATAACGAAATGCTGCGAAAGCAGAGGCTGTTGCTTTCTCGGTTCAGAAGGGAGGCACAAATGACGACAAGCGAAGGATAGTAGAAATTTGGGCGTCCGTGAATGATCTGTGCGTGAAGCATACAACAGCTACCACCGTCACACTTTCGAAAAAGATCTAACAGAGAGTACGGGGAACTTCTGGTCTTATGTAAAACTGATCAGTCTCGTGTGGCAGCTGAAGATAGCAAAACGAAAGCCGAAGTTTTCACACAGGAGAATCATACAAACCACCTTTTGACCATCAGACAGACTCCTGTATGGGTGACATAGAAACATTAATCCCTGGCGTAGAGGAACAACTGGAAGATAACTGAAAGATATGAAAGTAAATAAATCACGATGTCCAGATGGAATACCAGTTCTACTTTACGAACAGTACTCTACAGCATTGGCCCCTTACCTAGCTTGCACTTATCGTAAATTTCTCGCACAGCACAAAGTCCCAAGTGACTTGTAAAGGGCGTAGGTGACCACAATACATAAGAAGGGTAAAATACGAGACATACAGAATTATGGTCCAATGTCCCTAAATTCGGTTTGCTGCAGAAACATTGAACATATTCTCACTTCGAATATAATAAATTTTCTTGAGACTGACAAGCTTATAACCACGAATCAGCATGGTTTTAGAAAGCATCGCTCGTGCAAAACTCTGCTTTCACTTTTATCACATGATATTCTGTGAACTATGTATGAAGGGCAAAAGGCAGATTCCATATATCTAGGCTGAAATGGTTCTTAGCACTATGGGACTCAACATCTGATGTCATCAGTCGAACCTGCGACGTAGCGGTCGCGCGGTTCCAGACTGAAGCGCCTAGAACCGCTCGGCCGCACCCATATATCTAGATTTCCAGAAAGTATTTGATACGGTGCCCTATTGCAGGCTGTTAATGAAGGTCCGAGCATATGGACAAGTTTACAGGTATGTGAGTGGCTCGAAGGCTTCTTATAATAGAATCCAGTATGTTGTCCTCGACGGCGAGTGTTCATCAGCTGAAAGGGTATCGTCAGGAGTGCCACAGGGAAGTATGATACGCCCGCTGTTGTTCTCTATATACATAATTGATTTGGCGGACAGGGTGGGCACCAATCTGCGGTTGTTTGCTGATGATGCCGTGATGTCCGGTCAGGTGTCGAAGTTGTGTGACTGTTGGAAGATACAAGACGACTTACACAAAATTTCCAGATCGTGTGATGAATGGCAGCTAGCACTAAATGTGGAAAAATGTAAGTTAATGCGGATGAATAGGAAGATCAAAGGTGTATTGTTCGTATACAGAATTTCTAGTGTCAAGTCGTTTAACTATCTGGGCGTAACGTTGCTAAGTGGTATGAGACGGATCGCGCATGTTAGAGCTGTGATAGGGAAGGCGAATGGTCGACTTCGGTTTATTCGGAGAATTTTACGAAAGAGTGGTTCATCTGTAAAGGAGACCGCATATAGGACGCTAGTGCGATTTGTTCTTAAGTACTGTTAGAGTGTTTGGGATCCGTACCTGGTTTGAAGGAAGACATCGAAGCAATTCAGATGCGGGCTGCAAGATTTGAACAACTCGTAAGTGTTACGAAGATGCTTCAGGAACTCAAATGGGAGTCCCTGGACGTTCTTTTCATTCTTTTCGGGAAACACTATTGAGAAAGTTTAGAGAACTGGCACTTGATGCTGACTGCCGCACGATTTTACTGCCGCCATCATACAAAGCGCGCAAGGACCACAACCATAAGATACGAGAAATTGGGGCTCATACGGAGGAACATAGATAGTCGTTTTACCTTCGCTTTTTGATAGTGGAATAAGAAAGGAAATGTCTAGTAGTGGTACAGGGTACCCTCCGCCACGCACCGTACAGTGGCTTGAGCAGTATCTATGTATATTTAGATGTACTCCAAACGCAGCCGTTTGTGTTGTGCTGCTAAGAGCAATCTACATGTGGGTCAGTAATTCTCTATTCCGATTATTAGGAGCCTCTGACCAATAGTGTGGGATGACAGAATGTGTCAGGGAGACCATTACTTGTTCTTGGATCTCATTCACAGATATGAGGGTGTTCTGATCTGCTTGGCAGCCAGTACGGCGATCCCCCCTTGTGGTGATCAGACGAGATCGACTTCAACCTTAACGACGAGTATACCCGCTTTCATGTTCCCATGCAGTACATCAGGCACTGTCATTTCCTAATGCCCCACAAATCTGGATATTGAACGATTCGACTAGGCATCCAAATCGTAACCGACAACGAGGCCCCGTTCAAACTCTACTGGTGCTAATAATGGTATCTCACACGAGTGTGCAACATTTCTGGTTTCTTCACAATGATCACTCAGTGCTGTTCATGTCCCCCATATACTCACTAGACCTGATAATAACACCTACACGCACGACAATAAGGCACTCCACTGGCTGTTTTACCTGCCACTCTAATCACTGACATTCCCACAGATGGTCTGTATGTGCCTGAAGTTACATTGACAGCCAACCTTTTCTTCTGGGTGCTTCACTTGTATTGTTAGGCAGTGTATATACACACTTTGCAAGCCACGGTATGGTGTATGGTGGATAACACCTTGTACCACAGCTAGTTATTCACTTTCTGTTCCACTTCCAACTGGAGCGAGGAAAAACGACCGTGTACATGCTCTCATACGAAACCTGATTTATCTTATCTTGTCATCGCGGTCCTTATGATAGATGTATGCTTTAAGACCCTTCTGCAGTCAGTCATTAACGACGGCCCCTTAAACTGAGAGAGGAAAAGTTACTCTTTCACCTATTTTTTGTATATGGTAAATTACTAAAGATTTTATTACAGCCTGACACATCTTCAGTGAGACTCAAGAAAGTTAACAGCCTGAGCAGACATTGATGGAGCCTGGTAAGGCGATAAAGGCATGAGGTATTTTTATGGTTCTTAGCTCATAGAAACGCCATGTTTGGATTTGGAAGCAGCTGGCGGTGAGCGCATCCCTCAGTAAATCTTGCCAGGCCTTACAATGCAGACAGAGCAGCCTCTTTTTGAGGCAGGTCTCCAGCCGAACAATGCCACTATACCTGCATTGGTGCCAGCCAAAGGCTGGGCAGGAACAATGGACTGAAGGGATGCATGTACACAGTGGAGTCGAAACTGGGCATTGTGTGCAGAGCCATGTGTAATAAAAATTCACAAGTTTTCGTGTTTGCCGATAGTGCAAATAGGCTTGTGACCCACTTCCATCGGCCGCCCAGGTTGTATAAGTAACTCCGTCATCTGAGAAACGATTAGAGATAGCTAGGACTAACAAGCTCCAAGGTACAGGCGAATTAGATAAAAATCTATAAGATTATATCTGTTCACTTCTTGCTGTGGATAGCGATGCGACTTTGGATAAAAACATCTTCCCCATCCGCGAAAATTTAGAAAAGCCAGTAATTGTCTGTTATCTTTTTTCCAGAGACGCAGGTTTCGTAACTATTGCCCTGGTTCGACATGAGTCCGTGATGTTGTGTGGGAGGGGAGATTTAGCGCCTCTATAGCTCTATGATCGGTTCAAGACGGCGTGAAGGCGGTGTCGTTCGTACACTGCGACAAAACGGATTTTTTTTCGGAAAAGGTGCGAAGCACTCGGTTGCTGAACTTTGTTCTGGTATGAAGGGACTTCTGGTCGATACACTGGCATGTTAGATTGGTGCTTGGGACCTGTCCTGACACTGACTTCACTTGCGAGTAGTTTGGACTGGGGAGCCTGTGGTGAAGTTCTTACTGTACCGACAGTGTGACTTCAAATGTCTCGGACTACTCGTTTGCCGAGGGCACACTTATTTGTTTTTGGTTTAACGGTCTTAAACTTTGGTATCCTTGAGCGCTCTGTTGTATAAGGGAGCCAAACTGGTCCTGGCACGACCAGCAAACGCGTGTGTCACACACTGAAATCTACAGTGATTTCAGGGTTCTGATAGAGAGTAAATTGCTATCAGTCTCTCGCTAGGCCGTGTGATTTTTGCTTTTCTTTCGTGGCCACGATCGACTCATTGGTGCCGCCTTACGTCTCGCCTCCGCCACACACATCTCGTCAGCTGCAAGTTACATCACTGCACGAAGCGAACAGGGTAACGTACTGCCACTCCGGCCTTGTCAGAGAATACATATCTCAATCGTCACTTGCTCCCAGCTGCACCTATGTTGATAAACTTCTGTAGATTATCAGTCAAAGTCTGCTCAGTGTCAGATCAGTTCATACTGCGTTATCCACATTTTTGGGACAGAGTACTTGACTCACATCTGCCACCCAGGATCCTTGTCCACTGCGGTTTTAAACCAACTGTTAGTTGTTCATGGTATACAATTAAAACTTGTGTAGCATAATTTATGTGTGTCATTGTTTGGTGGTCGAGCGGTTCTAGGCGCTACAGTCTGGAACCGCGCGACCGCTACTGTCGCAGGTTCGAATCCTGCCTCGGGCATGGATGTGTGTGATGTCCTTAGGTTAGTTAGGTTTAAATAGTTCTAAGTTCTAGGGCACTGATGACCTCAGAAGTTAAGTCCCATAGTGCTCAGAGCCATTTGAACCATTTGTCATTGTTTTGGTAAAATAAATATTATTAGTAAACTATATCTTTCATACATTCTCAATCATTTTTATACAGTCCAGACAGTGTTACCTTATAAAACTTTCTCAACAGTTTCGCAGAAAGAAGTTTTCTTTCCTCCAGGATTTCCCATTCAGGGTCAAGAAGCATTTCCGTAATACACGACATTTGATCGAATGTACTCGTGCAGTACTCAAGAATGGGTCGCAAGAGTGTTTTTTTTTTACACTGACTCCTGTATGGACGAGGTACACTTCCTTAGGTTTTTCCAAAATACTGATGACGAACATTTATCTTCTTTACAGTCGACTTTACTCTTCATTTCATGACGCTTTGCAACGTTACTCCTAGATATTTAATCGATGCGAGTGTGTCAAACAACATTCTACTAATATTGTATTCGCACATTACAAAAAAAAAAAAAAAAAAAAAAAAAAAAAAATGCTTCAAATGGCTCTGAGCACTATGGGACTTAATATCTGAGGTCATCAGTCCCCTAGAACTTAGAACTACTTAAACCTAACTAACCTAAGGACATCACACGCATCAATGCCCGAGGCAGGATTCGAACCTTCGACCGTAGCGGTCGCGCGGTTCCAGACTGAAGCGTCTAGAACCGCTCGGTCACACCGGCCGGCCCGCACATTACAGGACTGTTTTTCCCGTTCATCTGCACAAATTTGCTCTTTGTCAGAGATTACTGCCATTCATCATACCAAGTAGCAATTTTTTCAAATTGTCCAGTCGCTCATGGATGAAAGTCCCCGTAGACTAATGCGTCATCAGCAAACTGACTCAGATTGCTGGTCACCCGATTCCTCAAATCGTTTCTATGAATGTATGAAGATTGATCAGAACAGTAAGGATGTTTCAAGGTACTTTGCGGTGAGAAATAATTGTTAAGTAACGAAGTCGGTACGTTGCACCGCTTCCGAGTTGATTAGCATTGAAGGTTACCCAATCAGACCGTTGAGCGCGAAAGTTTAAGTGTCTCGCCAGATAGAATTAGCGCCAGTTGTTCTCATAGCGTAAACGACCGTGCAAAAGACTGACCAGCTTTAGCTCAGGCTCGAACCCTACTATCGTCCAATGTCCAATTTTTTATCGCTCTCTTACTTAGTTTTAGGAAATCAAACAAGAACACATTTGGCGACACCGACTCTGGCGGCTCGCTTGTATCTGCACGCGCCACGGCCTGATTGGCTAACTTCAATGCTAATTAACTCGTAAAATGTGCAACGACCAAATTTTTACCCAACAATTATTTCTGAGCACAACCTACCCTGGAACAACCTAAAAATGCTTTCACGCTGTTTCTGACCCTCCACCTTCTTTATATGTATGAATGTGATATCTATTCTTTCGAATATGTCCGAAAGAACAGATACCATTGGTGATCTTGCAGCTCTCGAAGAATGAAATTACAACGAAATCCAGACCATTAGCTGCTTACAGGCGTTGATAAAGGTCAACGGGAACAGTTGAAAACGTGAGCCTCGACGGGGACTCGAACCCGGGATCACCTGCTTACATGGGAGGCCCTCTGTCCCACTGACCCGTTGAGTACAAAGAGGATAGTGGGACTTGAGGGACTTATCTCAGGCACGCTCCCCGTGAGACCTACACTTCAAACTTACTGTCCACACACTACATTTGTAGTGCCCCTGCCCACTATACCCATTACTCGCGGCAGTCAGTCTATCGATTCCCGTAAGAGTTTGAGCAACGTGAGTGTATTTACACTGCAGAAGATAATTGGCCTGTAAGCCTTATCTATATGAGGATGGTATCTGTTCTTTTAGACATGTCCAAAAGGACAGATACCAACTTCATACAAATGTAGTGCGTGGACAGTAAGTTGGAAGTGTGGGTCTCGTGGGGAGCGTGCTTTGATAAGTCTCTGCAGTCGCATTATCCTCTGTGTCCTCGATGGGTCAGTCGGATAGAGCGTGTCCCCTGTAAGCAGGCTATCCCGGGCTCGAGTCCCGGTCCAGGCATACGTTTTCAACTGTCCCTGTTGATATTTATCGTCACCTGTAAACAGCTAATGGTCTGTATTTCATTGTAATTTCATTCCTCTATATTTGTCTCGACCATCCCTTAACTTGTGGACATGAGTGTCTGTATGTAGCGATTGATGCAGAACAGGTCAGGTACCTGTCTTTAACAAATACTGCTAACAGACCATCCTGCGTGATATTCTCTTTTATATTGAGCCCGTAATCTCTTGAACCTAGAAACTTAGATGTTTTAAAATGTCTATTCGGTTATGATATGAGCATGACTCTTATGTAAGAAGCTTACAGTTCTTTAGCTTCGCCGATTCGTGTTCTTTTACTCTAAAGGAGATAGTTTTCTCGGAGGACTGCATATTTGCCTGTGACCGTCAGTTTATTTCAATCACTACGTTTCTAATCTTGACTGTAGCGATATTTTCATACATAAGATGTCATGCATTTGTACAAGTCAATAATGTAAACATCTTCTTTTAGATACACACATAAAAAAAAGTTTTTCATCACCCCGGTTCCCAGAACTCCTAAAGGTAGACGTTGTCTGTGGATATTGTATCACAGATACAGTCCCTTTGACTGGTCAAAGATGTCATTAAACTCGCCCCAAGATGTAAACAAGCTTGTATGAGCAGCGCCTATTAGACGGAGGGGGTCCGACAGCCGATCAGTTCCAGTCGTTACACCAGGAAGGAGGTACATGGCTCGTGTTGTCTGTAGTTCAGCCATGCCTAGACGGTCGATACCGCGGTTCTATCGCATCCGCACTGTTACTTTGTGCCAAGAAGGGCTCTCAACAAGGGAAGTGTCCAGGTGTCTCGGAGTGAACCAAGGCGATGTCGTTCGGACATGGAGGAGATACAGAGAGACGGGAACAGTCGATGACATACCTCGCTCAGGCCGCCGAAAGGTTACTACTGCAATAGTGACCGCTACCTACGGATAATGGCTCTGAAAAACCTTGACAGCACCGCTACCATGTTGAATAATGCTTTTCGTGCAGCCACAGGACTTCGTGTTACGGCTTCACTCCCGACGTCCCTGGCGAGGTCCATCTTTGCAACCAGAACACCATGAAGCGCGGTACACATAAGCCCAACAACATGCCGAATGGACCGCTCAGGATTGGCATCACATTCTTTTCACCTATGAGTGTCGCATATGCCTTCAACCAGACAATCGTCGCAGACGTCTTTGGAGACAACGCAGTCAGGCTGAACGCCTTAGGCACACTGTCAAGCGACTGCAACAGGATGGAGGTTCCCTGCTGTTTTGGTGTTGCGTTATGTGGTACCGACGATCGCCGCTGGTTTTCATGGAAGGAGCCGTAACGGCTGTACAATACGTAAATGCCATCATCCGACCGAAAGTGCAACCATATCGGCAGCATATTGGAGAGGCATTCGTCTTCATGGACGACAATTCGCGCCGCCATAGTGCACATCTTATGAATGACTTCCTTCAGGATAACGACATTACTCGACTATAATGGCCACCATGTTTTCCAGACATGAACCCTATTGTACATGCCTGGGATAGGCTGAAAAGGGCTCTTTATGGACGACGCGACACACCAACCACTCTGAGGGATCTACGCCGAATCGCCGTTGAGGAGTGGGTCAATCTGGACCAACAGTTCCTTGATGAATTTGTGGATAGTATGCCATGGAGAATACAGGAATGCACCAATGCAAGAGGACGTGCTACTGGGTATTAGAAGTACCGGTATGTACAGCAGTCTGGACCACAACCTCTGAAGGTCTCACTGTATCGTGGTACAACATGCAATGTTTGATTTTCATGAGCAATAAAAACGGGGTAAATGATGTTTATGTTGATCTCTATTCCAATTTTCTGTACAGGTTCCGGAACTCTCGGAACTGATGTGATGCAAAACTTTTTTGATGTGTGTATGAACTTTTCGGACTATTACGAGCTCCGTTGAATGAGTGGATTACGCCAACATTTCTGCATCAAATTCAGAAATTTCAGCAAAAGTTTTTTCTGCTTTGTATACATTCATATTACGCAAGCATCTACTCTCAGTAAGAACCTGCAGACACTTTAATTATTTATCTTATTTATTTAAAAGTGAAAAAATTCGTTATGCCAAACATTGTATGTTATTTAGCAAAAGATGATGTTATAGGTAAGAAGACGCCTTGCTTTAGTTCACCCTGCATTTGAATTTCTTTTGGATACCATAACTCTCTTTGTTTCTATCGTGTACAGTTAAGAGATCGATGAAACATTTGAAAGTGTTTCACAAGAAAAGTACAATTGCGGCTGTATGGGCCAGAGTGCGTATTTCTCATGCGCTAAGAGGCTTAAGGTGATGTTCTGGAAGCGTCCGGAAGGACAGTGAATTTCAGCGGAGATGACACAGAAGGGGGAGGGAAGGAGTGGCCACCTGACACGCCAGACAGCGAACGACAATAGTCCCCAGATTGTTTCTCCCTGTTACGTGGACGCCAAGAGCAGGCGACGAAAAGAAAGGCAAAGGGATCAGAAACGACAGCTGCAGCTATTCTGCGGGACACAAATCCTCACAGACGTCTTACGGAATAAGAAGAGAGCACTTCTGTGTCGCTCTGTAACTCAAGTATACACCAAGGATATTGCGCCGACCAAAAGAATGGGTTTCTCCGATGTGTGCGCTCTGATAACTGCATCAATACAGCTCAGATATGAAATCTCTAAGCGTGTATCTTCTTTACAAAACTGCAGGAAATCTCCGCTGAGAAAACTCTTGATGGTAAATGTGAATGCATTCAGTTGGCTATGACAACTACGTTAGTTCACCAGACTTGTGTCCTTGGGATAAAGCTCTGGAAAATGTATTGCTTTCTCGCGTAACACTTTTTATGAAATCTGAGAATCAATCACAGACTGTGAAAAAAGATACTTATTTCATATTGTCATAATAATCCACTGTTGGATTTCAGTGATTTGATGTACCCGTATTTGCAGGAACATTCCTAGAACTGGGTTCCACCTTTTTAATGAAATTCTGAAGAAATAATGTTTTGCAAGAAAAAGTGGGACACAGCCCTGTATATGGTCGTAGCGTAATGACTGGTTAGCGTGCTAAGCCGAAGAGTAATTTCATTGTATATATTGTATGAAAACGTCAATAAATGAGGCTATTTGGAACACGGAATTAGTGTAATGAACTGAGTACCTCCTCCAATCTGGCGATCGAACTTCTACTAGGTCTCGTGGTTAGATGGTAAATCTCTTTCAGAATGGATTCTCTATTACTAGTGCGAGACTTCAGAGTTTTGGTCCTGGGTGAGTAGTTGCGCTTCGCGAAACCTCATTATGTTGTAAAACTGCAACAAGCAATTGCCAACGCTGAAGAGCCCATTCAGTGGCTAAATTATCAACAACACCATGACGTCTCCAAACAAGCGTTTCCTGAGAAGTCCAGAAGAGGAGGAGATTAGTGTTTAACGTCCCGTCGACAACGAGGTCATTAGACACGGAGCGCAAGCTCGGGTGAGGGAAGGATGTGGAAGGAAATCGGCCGTGCCCCTTCAAAGGAACCATCCCGGCATTCGCCTGAAGCGATTTAGGGAAATCACGGAAAACCTAAATCAGGATTGCCGGAGACGGGATTGAACCGTCGTCCTCCCGAATGCGAGTTCAGTGTGCTAACCACTGCGCCACCTCGCTCGGTAGAAGTCCAGAAGAAATCCTTAATATAAGTACACAGTGATGCGATTCGAGTACCATGCTCTCATATCTCCCATCCTCCAACAGATAACACGGCAAAAAAATCTGTGATCTGTGAAACTTGAACCGACATAATCCGGTTTTCAGAGATCTCAGTACCAATAATTATCATCTTTTCATGATAATTATTACGAACTTAAAGTTCTATGCTTATTGACGAACATTGATGTGAAGTCATAGCGGTTATAGTTTGTCGTCTGGTGGGATGCTTGTAATGACAGTGTGTGGAACGTAATGCCGGATTACTATCGTTGTAGATGACTATAGGTCGAAAGAAAATCTAAAGATGAAACCACATATTTCTAAGTAGCAAACACGCCTCGAACAGCACTGAGGAAACGTAAGATCCACGTCAGAAGAATGGGTCATTGTAGATATTGTCTTATGGTACTAGGAGCCTACAGTTAAATTCCAGCTGCACACAGAGGTGCAATATGGACAACTTGGTAGATATTCTAATGCGTTAATGCGTAACCGATTTTGCTGGAAGAAAATTAGCTCAAATTTTGCCACCAGGTACAAATCTGGCGCTGGCGTCAACGAGATTTTGTACAGCGCCAGATTTTCACCTGGTGGCCAGAAGTGGAACATTTTTTCTCTCCAGTATAAATTGCTTCCTCATTAACACATTAGCATATCTACCAAGTTTCGCTTCCATGCGATAGTTACAGCCCACACTGGAACTCTGTGAGTAGCTGCACTTTAATTATAACCACACGGGCAATAAAAACTGCATATTCCCGATCATATAGCACCGAAATGTGGCTTTGCATCCTTATCGATTGCATGAATTTTAGCCACATGTTCAGCAACATTGCCACCTACTAATTTCCGGCAGTATACAAGGCAATACAATTACGTGCTAAAAGTGTTTACACAGGCCACACTGTGGCCGCGAAACGGACGAAAGGGCACAAGTGGAAGTCAGTACGGCTCTCTTGCATTTACATTCCGCAAGGAAGAATGTAAGCATGAAAAAGAGAAATAGGACATAGATGTTGCGTTTACTTTTAGTTATTGGAACTGCTTGCGATACTTTAATATGTGAACGGATGCTACAAACGAGTTCGTACCATTCTCAGAAAGCTTAAACACGATTTTAAAATACATTTCAAAACAATTGCGTTCAACTACTGGTATGTCCAATAAGAATATGAAATAATCTACAGGGTTATTCAAAATGGATCAAGAAAACTTTCAATGATTGTAAAAACTGTTTTTATTGAGGTAAGGTATTATATGATTATATAACGTGAATCGAAATTCGGGCACTCGGGCTTCGCAGCGCGACTCTTCACATGAGAGAAAAAAAAATGTCTGTCACAAAATTTCGTCTGGCGAGTACATCCGGCAGAAAAAGGACGCTAAAGAGTGGTAATCTGGCAACACTGTAGCCACATGTATGATTACTTGTCTTAGCACATTTTAGTTGTGCTGTACAGTTTGTCGCCGGCACGGTAGCTCAGCGTGTTCGGTCAGAGGGCTGCGTGCTCTCTGTAATAAAAAAAAGCTGAGTCAAGGAACCAACGATCAAAGTGAACGGTTGTCTTGTGACGTACGCCCAGACGAAACGCAACGAACTATATTGAAGAAAAAGAGAAAGTGTAGTCGGTATAGTATTGGGTCGACATGCAGAAGGTCGAGGGTTCGGTCCCGGCTTTGGGCGATTTTTTTTTTTTTTTTTAGTACTGTAATATGCACCGTTTCTTAGGTCACATGTATTCTAAATTTACATTTTATAGCGCTGAACATAACAAATACGTGGTTAAACAAATAAGAAATAGACAGTTGAAACAAATGACCTGTCATAAGATAGAATTACTACAAAAACAATATCAATTTAGAGATGCTACAGATGATAGCACAGTACAACAACATCTACTTCTCATTTGTAGTAGATGTAATATGAGCGCTCAGATGTCACGTGTTAGCAACTAGTGACAATAGTAATGTCCATATTAATGAGCGCAAGACCTTCAAAACAGAATACGTTGTGCTCAGAGCAAAAGATGTTAAAAGCGACCTCCCTGCGCGTCCAAACATTGCGCAACCCACCAGATCATACAGCTCTGAAACTTTCGCAGGAAAGCTGTGTCCACAGTAACAACAGCAGCATGAACACGCTCTACCAATTCTTCCAGATTCGTCGGTGGAGCAGAGTACACGAGCTCCTTCAGGTGTCCCCACGGGAAGAAATCCAGGGGATTTAAGTCAGGTGAATGCGGCTGCCATACAACTGGACCTCCACGTTCGAACCATTTCCCTGTAAATGTTCTGTACAAATACTGTCGCACATTAATTCCAGAGTGTGGAGTACACCATGTTGGAACCATGTCCTCTGCTGAACATATAGTGGAACATCTTCCAGCGCATCAGGCATGTCGTTTGCGAGGAATGCATAACTTCGTGCAGTGAACCGGTCAGGCAACATGTAGGGGCCCAAACACTTGTCACTCAGTATTCTGCCCCAGACGTTGATACCAAAGCGAACTTCATATCCACAGTCACAGGTGACATGCGGGGTAACCTCACACCAATGGTGGGCACTGTGCATATTGAAGACACCCTCATAAGTGAATGCTGCCGCATCCGACCATATTACAGTTTTCACAAAGTCATTGTTGGGTCCTGTTTTTGTTGGAATTGCATCTGCTGATGGCAATCTGCAGGATGCAGGTGTTGCGTGTAAGAATAATGATAGGGTTG
The DNA here is from genome assembly GCF_023864345.2 of Schistocerca serialis cubense. NCBI lineage: Eukaryota > Metazoa > Arthropoda > Insecta > Orthoptera > Acrididae > Schistocerca > Schistocerca serialis. The sequence goes on along the minus strand of NC_064640.1, from coordinate 463,472,924 downwards.
CAGCCCATGCTTGTGCAGCACGGAAACGACCATGCATTGCGAGCCACGCAGCTACCTTGCTACGCTACATGTACTACGATGAGGGTCTTGGTGTATGACCTCCGGAATAGCTTCCTCAGTAGCTGGAGTAAGACGAGTCCGTGAACGACCTCTGTCACGCGATTGTGGAAGGAGAGAAACTCACTCCTGAAGGCACAGCTCCAGACGACGAAACACATTTTTATTTGGATGGCGTCGACGAGGATATCTAGCAGTGTATTCACGAGTGGCAACACCAGCCCGGTTATCAGATGTACCAAGGACCAAAAGCATATCCACATATTCATCGTTTTTGTTTGCCACGCGTCTGCAACACTCGTTTAGAGGTTTACAATGAGAAAATTCGATACGTGTATGCATGTACAATGGAGTCTGTCACGGGTGCATTACTCCACTAGCTGCTAGTCCTTTTCTGGTTCACAGCGCGCACAGTACAAACATGACGTCAGTTCTGTGCGCTGTTACACGTAATGAGCGTTACCCCTCTGAGAGATATTGTTCTGCATGATTCATCCCGACACCGCTAATTGTGAAATGTCAAGTTTCGAATTACACGGTTTCCCTAGCGGTAATAGATGTGATGTTTGCACAATCCCAAAGAAAGAATACTACTACTACTACTACTAATAATAATAATAATAACAATAATAATAACAATAATGCACTGAGATTTGTACTAAACAGAATGCAGTTACCAGATCCAATGTCGAAAGGCATAATTAGTGGGAACATGGTGATAACACATACAAATAGTAACCGAGTTTGGACATTATTCGTAAAGCATGTTGCTAGTCCTACTGGTAAAGTAAGGCCCTAACGAAATGTAATCGACTTGAACGAAGCAAGAATAATAGTTGGTACTAATCTACTGGAGGATTGAACAAAGAAAACAAGTTTTGCGTCCATTAGATGAAGTGGTGCAAATAAATTAAAGCCCATGACGTGGAAAGGGCTTCTTCCAAAGCTGACCAATCTTCTATTCCTACGATTGTAGCATGTAAGTAGAAATGTGTTCTAGAGGACCCGCTGAAATCACTGTTGACGATTAAGATGCCAGATACCGTACCACCTGGACTACATTTACCAAATAAAAAACATATGCCTTACCAAACAAAAAATATATGCGCCAACCCAAGATCGAACCATCGATCTCTTGTTCGCTAATCCAAAGCTCTACCCACTACACAAACTGCACATCAAATAAAAAGTGTGCTGACTGAGGTAGTTACCACACATGTGATCACAGTGTTGCCAGCTTGTCACTCTTTAACGTCCGTTATCTGCCGGATGTACTCGCTGGACGAAATTTTGAGAGAGACTTTTTTTTTATCGCTGCCATGTGAGGAGTCGCGCTGAGAAGTCCCAGTGCGCGAATTTCACTTCACCCTGTACTTATGGAAACGGCAACTCAAGAAGTTTTTTTTCTTTTGTTCAGTGATCACCATCAACATGTTTACCACACAAATGGAGAAGGCATTTTACGTAGTTCATGCCGCAACTGCAGAAGGACTGTGATGATTTCATTTTTGAATAGGATAGTGCTCCGCTTAATTTCCACAACGAAAACAGTGAGTTCTTGGATAGTAAGGCAGCACGACTATGGGTCAGTCATGCATCAGCTGTTATTGACATCGATGTAGACACATTAAAGAGAATGTGGGTCGAACTGGACTACAGACTAGACTTGTGATGTGTGACTAAATTTCCACATAATGAGCATTTGCAAATATGCCAGACTTGCTGTTTTTTATGCATGTAACAGACTTAGATAATGAAATTTGCCGCAGTACAAAAATATGTGGTTGTTATGTAGTTCAGTGCCCCGATGACAATGGTGAAAACGATTGTTAACTATCACATGAACTTTCTCCTGGAAATGCAATTTTCTCTGCGCTCGGCTGCGTTATTTATGTCGTCACGGAGCTTGTCACATTCTGTTATCTTAGGGATATTACTGCCTCGTGGTGGGCGTGGAGAGAGAAAGGGGAGATAGCCACTTCATAAACTTGCAATATCTGACGTACAACAAAGAAAATTTTAAATCAAGCCTAAAATCATTTATTCTGGAGAACTTCTTCTATTCCATAAACTTAAATTTATTAAAAAGTAGTAGCGTGTGTAGATATTGATAAAGTCTAATGCGTTCAGTCTTATTATATTTAAGTAATGCTCACAACTCTTATCATGGATACGTACCCTATAAACTGATTCGTTCCACACCATTTCGATAAAAATCGTGCAAGAGATTTACGGAAAATGTTGCTACCTAACAAATTAATCTAGTCGAGTACAGTAATAGATCTTGGATCCATATGATTTTTCGAATCTCCCTGATATTTATTTTCTAGATCCCGGATCGTCCTCTCTCGCTTGTAGACGACGTAGAAACTGAAATTCCGAATCCCGGTTATACTAACAGAAGAATACCACATACGCCTAACAACTTTGTGGGAATTTCGTACACGATCATATTCCGAACGAGCTACCTGCAGTTTGAGGCGGTTATCGAGCTGAAGTATTGTAACGGTACTACTCAAGCTGCCAGGAAGGTAAGTATGTAATTTGAATGTGATCCCCTGTATTCCACCGTTCCTCTGTTTTTGTAACGTTTTAGTCAGGCATCCATTCTAATGAGCACTCAGTCTGACCATTAAGCATGATGTACAAGAAAATACTGTTGTTCCATGCTTCCTTATGCTGTTGTTTAATTTGCTCATAAAGTAAGAATGCGGAGGGATACTCATGCTTCTGATTTCCACTCAGTACATCGTTCATGGTCGGTGTAATTAAATACACATACACAGCGTATAGAAAACCTATTTGGTCTGACAACGGCGGTGTCGTGTTCCGGCATGACCTGCACCAGACACTGAGAGTTATCAATGACAACCCAACCGCTTACATAAAGTTTTTTGCTATCCGCCCCAGTCTGTGTCGCCTGGCCACCAAGAGCTGTTGCATAACGATTTGATTCAGGGATCCAGTTATATGGCTCCTTCCGTGTATTGAGATTTTACGACTATGACGTGTGGGGCCTGAAGATGGCATCAATATAATGCCGAAACTGGTAGCACATAAGAATTTCATAAAATAAATTTCTGCAATACATACGGCTGTTGGTAAATTATTGCGTCACGAAATTGCATCAAGGCTCACATAAAGTGGTCGGAAGTGTGTCCAAACCAATGAGATATCGACACCTATAGGAAAGAAAGAAGAATATGGCTTAATAACCAATTGATGACATGGTAACTACAGACGAAGAGCTAGTTTGTGTCAGGAACGGATGCGAAGGCTATCGACCGTGTCCTTTTCGAAGGAATCATTTCTGTATCCGCTTTAACCGATTTAAGGAAACCACAGAAAACAGATGAGGATCTGGAATACCATCCACCTAAGTGAGAGTCTTACTGCTGTGCCACATCGTACAGTTACTCCAGTAGAGTCATGCATTGTAAAGCACTGCGGGGTTCAAACCAGTTCTCGAGTCGCTGATGGCTTTACTTTTCTTTTTTGGTCCTGAGTGGAAACAAACAAATTACAGTGCGCATTGCGGTGTTGATTGCTATCCTAAGATTACAGTTCGTTAATCTGTACATTTTTGGAATATTATAACTGAGCTTCTAGTGAAAAACAGCCTATAGTCTATATATTTACAAAATTTCTGGGTTTAAACTGTTGTAAGTAAAGTAATTAAAATAACAAGTTAAGGAAAATTGTTGATTAAGGAACACTCCAATTGGTCGTCTAAAGCGTGGATGTGTAATAATGAGCCTTGGGTATTTCTTCTCTGCCCAAAATATATGTTTTTGTTAGTTGTAACCCCTGTGTCAGAAATTGCTTTTGTATTTACCGTGGCCGGGAAGCAGAAATTAGACGTGTAACACTAACATTTACAATGCAGTCTCATGCTGGTTTCTCGTTTTGTAGCTTTTGTAAGCTATTACCGGTCATAGGCGACTGTAGTTTTCGGGTACATGGAAAAGTTTCGACGTAAGTTACTTGGTTACAACTTTTCTTTTCTAAATAAATTTACTGAAGATGCCACATGATGGAATTACTTTAACTGTGACGAAGATGGGGATGCCGAGCTGCGGAACGACTGCGCCAGCAGTCCTCGGTTACAGTTAGCTGTCTGTATACATGCTTCGCCGAGCACGGTTGTGTGCTCGTGTGGAACATGGTGTGCCACAAAGAAAGAGAGTCTCGGCTTTGCTACTGTTACCGCGAGGAAGGAAATGAAATAATAAAAGAAAGGAAATCTTCAAACTGGAGCTGAGCGTCCCGTCAGGGATTAGACTAAACACTGTCTAGCGTGCTTCCCCTGCTGCAAGCGGTACACTTCAGTCGTGCTGCGTTCGCCTAGCAATACTGGTCTCTGCTCGGCTGAAAGTAATTTTTATTTTATATTTGGCTGGTGTTCAGTCGAAGAACGTATGTTAAATAAATTCCGAAGACTGCTTTCCTCGTTGAGACGCTGGCAGTTCTTCACGCTGTACAACATCTGGTTTGAGGCAGTCTTGTGTAACGCCCACCAAAGTCTGAGATTAATAGCATTGCAAATTCAATACGTATGTTCTCACTTTATTTAACATACAGGCAACCAATATTATCAAACTTAAACAATTCCTAAAGAGGGGGTACATTTGTCTAGAGCTTGTACGTGGCGGTTCATATCTATGTCTGATCACTCGGATTTAAGTTTTCCTTGGTTTCTTTTAATTACTTCACACGAATAGCCGAAAGGTTGCTCTGAGAAAGGTGTCGAAATGATTAAAAAATATACACCTACCAATTCTAAATGATGTGAAACATAATTAAAAGGAATCACGAGTTTCCTTAATGCACAAGTAATGGTCACAGCATAACATTGTGGTAAGCACTTAACACGTACATCAGTCATCAGACTGTGTAAACAGAATGGTCGCCGTTAAATATCTGTTCATTCTGAACATTTTTATTGTTTAAGGTAAGGTTATGTCTTGTTTCATCATATGGAACATGTAGTGAAATCTCTAATATCTATAGTTATTGTCGGATGCTTAACAATGACAAGTTTCGTGGTCATTTTATTCAGCCATTTACGTATAAATCACATGGTACTCATGGTCGTGCCTATTGGTACAGGAAGGCCGAAAATTACTGCTTTCTTATGCTTCGTAATCAAATACGACCAGATATGTGTAGTTACTAGTATGAAATAATTTACTAGTACTACTGTAAGAACATCACTCATGTACAGGTTGTATACGTGTGATATTGTGTACGCCCGCCACTTGGTCCACACTGGTTCAGATCGTAGTGTGGGCTCTGTCAGTGTGAGTGGAGCAGCGCAAAGGGGACGATGGCTTCAAAGTGAAGCAGCGACTGTTCGTTGCGGAAAGTTACGCGAGAAAAAAGTCGTGGAAACGGTGTGGTCAGTTGCTTGCTGAGAAGCTTAATGGTGTCAAAGTGCCGGCAAAGAGTGCCATTCATTGCTTAGTCCGAAAATGGCATCAGACGGGATATGTCTTGAACAAGTCAAAAACCGTTCCTAAACATGTTCGTACACCAGAAAATGTGGCTGCAGTTCATCAGAAAATGCTTCAGAGTCCTACCAAATCAACACGACGCCTTTCGCAAGAGACCGGCATATCACGTCGATCATGCGGACGAATACTCCACCCGGGCGGGCACTTGCATCCCCACCGATCGCCTGCTGTTCATACATTACAACCGGCTGGTGCTCCTCAGCGCCTCCAGTTTTGTGAGTGGCCGTTCACTGAGATAACAATGAACAGCTTGGACATGAATCTGTCTCATGAAGCCGGGTTTCACCTGAGTGGTTACGTCAATTCACGAAACACCATTGCATGATCAGAAGGTTGAGGTATGGTGTGCAGCGTCTGCACGCATTATTATTAGTCCCATCATCTTTGATCAGACTCTCACTTTGTTACGTTACATTACCAACATTTTGAAACCATTTATGGCAGAATTAATGGAGGAGAGAAAGACTTACAATTACTCTCAACAGGATGGAGCAGCTGCCCATACAACGGCCGAACCTTGGAGCACATTTACACAAACTTCACGCCTGACAGAATTGTTAGCAAAGGTCAGTCTGGTCGTGGCCCTAACTGGCCACTCAAGTCACCTGATCTAAGTGTGCGGTTAGCTTTTGGAGGGAGGCCTCAAGTCTAAGGTGTTGCGCAACAATACTCATAACGTTCCGGAACCGCAGAAGAACATTTCGGATGATATAGCAGCAATACTAGTAGTCCATCTTCGATCCGCCTTCAGCAACTTGCTGATCGGGACCCAAAAGTGCCAAGAGATGAATGGTGGTCACTTTCAACATCTGCTATAGTGAGGTTAGTACTGTATTTCCTTTCCTCTGCTGTGTTTCTTTGTACTCTGGAACTCCGTTCTCCGGGCCACTGTTATTTGTCCCAACATGTATTTGTTGTATGTACAGTGCATGTAATATTCCAACAATGAGAAACGCACTGCGCAATAGAACTGAAGGGTCACTTTTCTAAGTCGTTGTTCCCCATTTCGCTGCAGATGGAAATTTTGCTCCCAAGTGCCTACAACTTTTCTCTGTAATGGTGCTAAAAGTGTGGCACCCTATAATGTCGCCCTCGGGCTCAGCGACGCCTCAGACTGCTAGGTGTCGGCACATGCGTAGTGAGGGCCAGAGCGCTGAGGTTCATGTGTAGTGTAAGGTGAGGGGTTGCCTGTTCTGTAGGCTCCTAGGAATTAGTGTATGGTTGTCCCTGTATAGGAACATTTTTAAACTGTTCACCAAAGTTAAGCTGGCGACGGCTTGTGCGTTCCTGAACTTGGGTGTTTTAGAGGAACTCTTAGGAGTTTTATTCATGCATATGTCAATTTCGCACCTACCCGTGATCATGGCGCAGGAGAGCACGAAGAAGGAGGTCTGGAAAAGCATAGCCACCCTTTGCTGCTTCGAATGACGTTGAAATTTCGTCGAATGGTTTTGAATGTCCCTAGTGGTTCTACCCTGCATATCAGAGCAAACATTATGGTCATACCACACTCCATGGGGATCAGATAATGTTCAAAACTGTTGAAGTCCCATTATGTCCTTAGACAAACGTTAAATCATCCGGGGGAAGGGGTTGTCAGCAGTGTCTAAGATTGTCAAGAACGTCATTCTGTTACACATCGCAATGCAAACTGTTTTTCGACCTCAAAAGTGTGCAGATGAACACTCCAAGCCAAGGAGTGGTTTAATAGACGCCCTTTATGCCATCTTCTCAAGCCTCCTCGTGTAGATTTGGAGCGACGAAGTGCCTGAAATGGTTCCCTCGGCCACTCATAAACAAACAGCGGGATTCCAGCGCGGGTCGTCGCGGTTCTGACCTCCATCGCAGATACATCAAAAGAACCGGTTAGATGTGGTTAAAATGGGCTGTAACGACCTTCACATTGTGTGGCACGTCCGTGGTGGCTTTGAGCAGTTGTGGTGCCATTTGGTGCTAACGTAACATCACTAACCCCCCATACACCTCACATGAGCTTCAGAACTCTGGACTTTTTTTAAGATTTGTCGGCACCTTGCTGTTTGAAGCGTCGCCGAGCCCGAAAATGACATCACAGGGCGCCTCGCTTTTGAACCCTTACAGAGAATGGTTGTAGGCACCTCTGAGCCAAATCTGAAACTCCTGTATCGCAATGGGGGGTGGGGGGATGAAGAGGTTTCACGTAAGTAACCCTTTAATCCTTCAGAGCAGTGTGCATACAACGTAAGAATGATATTCTCAAATATACGAAAACGTGGGACAGAAAGGAAGTTAAATATGAAAGAAATACAGTAAATAACATCTCAGGAACTTTCATCCAGATGAAACACTGCGTAAAATTTAACTACGGTTGATTTGTGCTGAGATACATGGTTGGTTGAAAATATGGAAAAAGTGCGAGAATTGCATGTTCGAACACAAATGCAGATCTTCGCTACGCCTGCCGGTTACGCTGCTGTATTTTAGCGCGAATGGCACCAGTTTAATGTCCTTCACAAGCTGCAGTTGCCAATAGTGGTCCAAAAGTGTACATATGCTATTGTGAACAATGTAGCCGAAGTGTTTGGTGGCATCGTAACGAAGATTCACACCACATTCATGGAAAACGGAAAAACATCATCCACTATCGTCCATTGCGGAAGGGAGTGTGTGTTGAGTGATTGTAAGAGTTTGTCACTCAAGAAGATTGTGACGAAAAGTTCGAAGACGACAGCTACAACGGTCTTTGCCGAAATGTACGTCGCATTCGTGAAGCCTGTCAGCAGCAAAACATGAAGCTGTGAATTGCATTGCAAGGTGGAATCCCAAAAATACGCATCAATGATGCAAGAGCCCGTAACTGGTCAACATGGTGCCGAAGCAGCAAAACCTGCTCTATGGAGCAATGGGTGAATATCATTTGGTCAGATGAGTCTTCAGGCACACTGGTTCCATCTTCTAGCCGAGTATACGTCCCAAGAGTGAAACATGGCTGGAGTCAGTGATGATTTGGGTAGCCATATCGTGGTATCCACGGGCCTCATGGTTAGTCTGGAAGGTCAAATTACTGTCAAGGATTATGTGATCATTTTGGCTGATTTGGTGCATCCCATGATAAGGTATTTGTTCACCAAGGGTGATGCTATGTCCCAAGGGGAAGGGCCCCTGTTGACGCAACACGCATCGTCCATGATTGGTTTTGTGTGCGCGAGGGTGAATGGTCATATCTCTCCTGACCACCACAGTCACCAGATCTCAACATTATGGAGCCATTGTGCTCCACTTGGGAGAGAAGGGTGCGTGATCGCTGTACCCCTCCATCATCGTCACCTGCACATGCTACTGTTTGGCACGAAGAAAAATGATTCCTTTGAAAATCACACAGGACCTGTATTTATTCATTCAGACACGAATGGTAGCTGTTTTAAACATCAACGGTTTTCGTACGTCGTTTTAAGGATGGCAATGCATTGTGTTTTTTTATGTTTGCATAGTTTGACCATCCCGGAAGGAGTCAATAGCAGTAAGGTTTCGTAAGTGTGAAGGTGACTGTTTTAAAACTCCAAGTCGTCCTAATCCCATTCTACATGTAAATCGTGTGACCTACCTATTTTTTATTGTTAGCAAGTGTGAACACTACGAATAAATCACGTTAACAAAATTGCGTAGAGATAGAACGCTTTGTTGTAGGCACATTGAGCCATGTTGATACCTTTTTCATTACCCTCCTTATCTCTCGTGATGCAAATAAGAGAACGAAATTTGTACGTCTCCTCGTCTCGAGACTGTTACTCTCGCTGCATGTTAACACCTGAATGAAGAGCGCTAGTGGCACTGCCACTTCTTCACATGTCATAAACAATTACTGCCTGACATCTGGAGTACATACTCTCTCAGTCACTGCGGTTACTCTTAAACATCGATTTTCAAATATGAAATCACACGAAATTACCAAACACGTCCACAATTAAGAACATACACAAATAAAAACTCACACGTAATGCTTTTGCCTTTAGTCCTCTGTTTAACTTCTTTCCGTCTACACAAAATTGAACAGTACAATCTTTCTTTAAAAATTGGGAATCCGCACTGTTGATAATGACATTCCCTTTGTGATGACTCTCTTTACTTCCAGCTAATGCAGCAGGAAAAGGATGGACGGTTCCTGTTATCTGTTGCCATTAATCTGTGCTAAAATCTTCAACATATACTGGGAGGTAACAAAAGTATCTGCCTGTGAGTTCATAAAACAGCCACAATCTCCATTTCGCCTTTTGAATGAATAAACTGCTGTATCAGACGGGCTCCCTAGCGTTATACTCATATATTTGCATCTATATCTGTACTGTTCAAACTGCCATAAAGTGATCTCCTAGAATCGGGTGTACTGTCGGTGGTCCGCGTCATCCCAACACGATATTTCGACGTCGTAACTCGGCGTCTTCATCAGATGTTCCCTGAGACTGGCTGACGAGCTGACCTCGTCCCATATTTATGCCTGGGAGGTGCGTGATGCTTCCTACGCCGTCCTCGCCCGTTGTGGCCATTTCTGGCGGTGGTATCAATCTCTAGGCGCTCCCTCTTCGGTCCGCGCCCATTGCGGCTCTCTTCTGAGGTAGCGGGCATCCCAAGGCGTTCCGTACTGGGTCCGCGCCCGATGGGCGCGATCCTAGCACTATCATTCATAGCCCTGTTGAAGTTCCTTATGCTGTCCGCGACTGCGGCGAGTTTCTCTCGCGGCCGAGCCATCTTCCTGGGCTTCTGAATTCGGTATGCGCCTGTGAGGTATGCTTCCTGCAGCGTCTGGCTGCTGTTGGAGCTGCATATTAGGATGCCCGTCCTCCAAGGAGCTTGCTGCCGCCTGGTATCGCGTATGCCGTTCTTTATCGTTACTAACGCCCTTGGATGTCTGTAGTTCATTCCAGGAGGACGGAACTTTCTTCTGTTGTTTCTGTAGTAGTTCTAAAGCAGGATTCCACGCAGTACTAAGCTGATATCCTGCTTCACGGTTGATCAACTTCTCTGCCATCTTGATTTCAATCGTTTCATTAATGCAGAGAAGGCGACGTGGTACATGTTTTTGCCAAGATTAAACATCATATTACATATAGGGCGGCTAATAGGATCACGGATCGTGGCAGTATAGCCATGGTAAGGGAAAGGATCCGGGACATGCGGCATAGACTGGAATTCACCTCCAGGGAGCTACTTCGTCGACATCTGGACTTAGCCAGCAACTTGGCCCCTTAAGACTGGGACAGGATAGATAGTACATCGTGGGTGCTGGTGGCACGCATCAAACACAATGCTACAGCTCGGCAAGTGGCGAAATTTGTGCGCCTGAATAACAGAGTCCAACGAACGCATGATGCCCGCACAGTGGCAAATCTGTGCGGTCGCAGATTTGATGATATCGCCTTGAAAGTACTCAGTAAGGGCCTGAACTTCACTGTCACTCCCAGAGAGCTACCGGGTTCCATTTTCATCAGCTCTGTGGAGCAAGTGGTCAACACACTAGCGTCCAGTGTTGCAGAAGAGATTCGGAGAGAGACATGCAGGGCGCTAACCAGAGCCAAGCCGCCCAAAACAAACATCTCAAGAGATGAGAGGAGGGCGCTGAAGAGTTTGCGGGAAGAAAAAGACTTGGTGGGGTTACCAGCAGACAAGGGGAACTCTACTGTCATACTGCTGAAGACTGACTATGACCAGAAGATCTGTCAACTTTTAGAGGACCCTGCTTATACTCCATTAGAGAATGACCCCACCGATAGAGTGGACAGGAAAACCCAGTCTCTTCTTAAGGAAACAGGATGGCCTGAGAAGTTTGTCAAACAACTAAAAGCTAAGGCACCAGTACCACCCAGACTGTATGGATTACCCAAGATCCATGAACAGGGTGTACCACTTCGCCCGATCGTCAGTAATATCGGCGCAACCACCTACCCTACAGCCTCCTACCTTAAGAATATGCTGGCATAAGTAGGGAAGTGTGTCCACCACATCCGTAACTCTTTGGAGTTTGTGGAACGTCTCAACAACCTACGGATCTCGGACACGGACATCATGGTCAGTTTTTATGTGGTGTCTCTATTCACCAGGGTACCACTTCAGGACACACTCGATATAATTAGTGAGAAATTTGATAGAGCCTTGCTGGATCTTTTCAAGTATATTTTGACATCGACGTACTTCCTTTGTGGAGGCCAATTCTATGAGCAGACTGAGGGAGTGGCTATGGGTAGCCCCTTATCTCCGGTAGTGGCGAATTTGTTTATGGAGAAATTCGAGGATGAGTTAGTCACACCTGCTGTTTACCAGCCAACATGTTTCTTCAGATACGTTGATGACACGTTTGTCATCTGGCCACATGGCAAGAGAAGACTGAATGAGTTCCTGGACCATCTGAAGACAAGACATCCCAACATCAAGTTCACCATGGAACTAGAGAGAGGTGGTCAGCTCCCATTCCTCGATATCCTGGTAAAGAGGAAGGCAGACGGCACCTGAGGCCACAGTGTCTACAGGAAACCAACACGCACTGACTTACATCTACAGGCTGACAGCTGCCATCACCCATCACAGAAGCATGGAGTGCTGAGAACACTCCTACACCGAGCCAAGACACTCTCTGACCCAGACAGCCTGTCAGCTGAATTAGAACATCTACAAAGAGTGTTCACAGATAACGGATACTCCACCAGGGACATCCGCAAAGCGCTCCATCCTTCCAGAAGACCTGAGGCTACAGGACAGGAGCAGGAAGAAGAGACCAGGAAAGTAGCTTTTCTACCCTATGCTGGGCCTATATCTGCCAAGATCAGCAGAATCTTGAAGAAACACAATATCAGGAGTGTGTTCTGCCCACCTAACAAGATAAGGACGCTGCTTGGAACTGTCAAGGATGATTTTGTGTTAAGGAAATCTGGTGTCTACCATATACCCTGTGAATGTGGGATGGCTTACATCGGTCAAACTACCAGAACAGTTGAAATAAGATTTAAAGAATACCAGAGACATACCAAGCTACGACAGGTAACTAAATCTACAATAGCAGAACATTGCCTGGAACTTCAACACACCATGGATTATGACAAAACCAGGATCCTGGCTCAGACCTCCCGATTCTGGGCTAGTGTCATTAATGAATCGATTGAAATCAAGATGGCGGAGAAGTTGATCAACCGGGAAGCAGGATATCAGCTTAGTACTGCATGGAATCCTGCTTTGGAACTACTACAGTAACAACAGAAGAAATTTCCCTCCTCCAGGAATGAACTACAGACATCCAAGGGCGTTAGTAACGGAAAAGAACGGCATACGCGATACCAGGCGGCAGCAAACTCCTTGGAGGATGGGTATCCTAATATGTATCTCCAACAGCAGCCAAACGCTGCAGGAAGAGTACCTCACATGCGCATAGCGGATTCAGAAGCCCAGGAGGATGGCTCGGCTGCGAGAGAAACTCGCCGCGGTCGCGGACAGCATAAGGAACTTCCTACCGTGACTTCTATTTGGCTTCTTGCCTAGTTGATAAGTAGGTTAAGCAGCCTACACTGCTGTTCCTACAGCTTCCTATGTGTTCTTCTTCAATCTCTTTCTTGAATTGTCGTCTGGTTGTCAGTAGTGATGTCTTCTTCTTCTTTTGCTGTTGGTGCGTGGTCGCTACTCGCGTAGCAGGTCCAGCCAGCATATGGTCGGTCGCCAGTGGACTTGATTTCCAAGTCCCCTGACGAGTTGGTTGTCGGCTTCATTCGTTGCCGCGTAAAAACTTGCCGCTCCTTGCCGGAAGCGCTCTTTGAGCGGCGGTATTCCTGCAAGTTCGTGCAATTCCCTTGTTGGGAAATCGCGTGGCAGGTGCAGTGCGAGCCTCAGGGCTTTGTTCTACACGATCTGGAGCATTTTCACTGAAGTGTCGGCTGCGTTTCCCCAGACAACGGCAGCGTACTCCAACACTGGCCTGATTAGTGTTAGATAGATTGTTCTGCCGCAGTCTGCAGGTAGTGTCGACTTTGGGTTCAGCAGCGGGTACAGCAGGCGCATCCTGGACAGCGCCATTGCCCGCACCTCCCGAATATGCGCCTTCCACGTCTGTCGAGGGTAACGCCGAGGTATCGACCAGTACGTGACCATGGTATGGGGCCACCCATGATCTGCACCGGCCTGACGTCCGCTGGCACCTTCTTCCGCGTGAAAATCACTGCCTGGCTGTTGCCTGTGTTGAATTTGAGCCGCCATTAGGTGGTCCATGCTCCCAGCTCGTCTCAGGCGATCTGCAGGTGGCGTCGCAGCAGTTGCGCGTTCATACTCCTCGCCAACAGCGCGGTGTTGTCCGCGTAGAGCGCCAGGTGAACCCTCGGCGTTTTCGGGACGTCTGCAGTGAAGAGGCAGTACAGTAGGGGGCCGAGGACGGACCTTTGTGGTACTGCCGCTCTGATGGGGCATGCCGTAGACTTCCCATCGTCGGCTCGCACGTGGAAGGTACGTTCTTCGAGCTATGATTGGAGTAGGCGGACGTGCGACACTGGCACCACCTGCACAAGTAACTTGTACAGGAGGCCGCACTCACGACGCTCCAGCGCCCCCATCGCCTGCTCCACGAGTCGCAGCATCTGTTGTTGTGTCGAGTGTCCTCTGCGGAACCCGAACTGCTCGTCGGGAAGCAGGTCTTCTTCCCTGACGTGGCGGCGCAACCTTCTCGTATACAGGCGTTCAAACACCTTTGAGGTGGAAGACAGGAGGCTGATTGGCCTCTAGTTCTGGGCCAGCCTGTTGTCTTTCGCTGCTTTTGGAATGGCCACCACCTCAGCGTTTTTCCACGCCGATGGGTAGCGGCAGCTCTTCAAGATGGCGTTGAAAATAGCCGTCAGGACGCGGACTGCGTCAGGCGGCAATTCCTTCAGCAGCGCGTTGGTTACGTCGTCGCAACCACCCGCCTTCTTGGTTGGCAGGAGGGTGAGTTGCTGTTGCACCTCTTCTTCGCCAATTTCTTCTATGACGTCATCGTCCGCTCTGGCGGCCAGGTATGGGAGTAGCTGCTCTTCCACGTCTTCCAGCGGCGTGAATTTTGCCGCAAACGTGTCGGCTAGTACTCTGGCTTTGGCGTCTGGTTCCGCGAAGACGTCACGCCCCACCTGCAGCGGCGGAATGCGTTGGCGGTGCAGCAGGAACCTCTTGGTGGTTTTCCATGCGCTGCCGTCATCGATACTGAGCGTTGAAATCAGGGCCGCCCTGTCTCGTTTCGGTGGTCTGCTATTGCGGCCGCAATGTGGCGACGGCGCCGGTTCAACTCTCACTTCATGGCGGGGTCTCTTGTGACCTGCCAGTCACGAAAGAGCCTATTCTTCTGCCTGATAGCGTCTATGATGTCAGGAGGCAGCTGGCGGGAGTAGTCCCGTGGTTTCGTCTGGCCATGCGGTGTGGCTGCAGCTGCTGCATCCAGCGTGAGACGCGTGAATGCTATGATGGCCGTGTCTGCTCCCATTATGTCCGGGTCGGGCGTGGCGGCGACTGTCTGTGCCAGGTGCACTCGGAAGTGCTCCCAGTCGGTGTTCTGCAGCGGCATGCGGCTCTCCGGTGGTGCTACCTCATCTGTGTCCATGTCGAATATCACTGGCAAGTGATCTGACGATAGGACACAAAGGTAGACGCGACTGTGTTGTATGCGGCCCCCTTGATGATGGAGACGTCGAGGACGTCGGATAGGCCGCGTCATGGGTATATGGTAGGGTTGTAAGGCCCTACCACAATCGCATCTTGGTTCCTGGCTGCTCGGAGAAGCCGCCGTCCGCTGCTGTTCGTCACTTGGTAGTTCCACCTCGAGTGTTTGGCGTTGAAGTCGCCGCCAATGAAGAGGTTGCCGCATATTGCCAGCAGCGCTTCGAAGTCTGCAGGTTGTAGTATCCCTCTCAGTGGTCGGTATGCTGCGACGAACGTAATCTTCCCCGCCGACGTACTTACAGTGACGCCAGTCGCTTCCACCGTCGCCAGCTCGGGAAGTTGTACAGGGTGATGTCTCAACGATGTTTTCACGTACGCCGCCGTTCCACCTACCGCCATTTACTGTCTGTGCGGTAGCAGCGGTAATTTGCTGCCCGCACGTTGACACCGGGTTTCAGGTACTTCAACAGAGCCATGATAGTACTAGGATCGCGCCCATCTGGCGCGGACCCAGTACGGAACGCCTTGGGATGCCCGCTACCTCAGAAGAGAGCCGCAATGGGCGCGGACCGAAGAGGGAGCGCCTAGAGATTGATACCACCGCCAGAAATGGCCACAACGGGCGGGGACGGCGTAGGGAGCATCACGCACCTCCCAGGCATAAATATGGGACGAGGTCAGCTCGTCAGCCAGTCTCAGGGAACATCTGATGAAGACGCCGAGTTACGACGTCGAAATACGAGGCCTGTTCAGAAAGTAAGCTCCGATTGATTGCCAAATTGAAACCACAGTGAACATCAGAAATGTTTTACTTGTAACAATTAGCTACACCTTTCAGCTACTTCTCTACGTAGTCGCCGTTCTGACTTAGACTTTTGTCATAGCGTTGTACCAACTTTTCAATAGCCTCATCATAGAAGGCAGCCGCCAGTGCTTTCCGCCAATTCTCCACGCTGGCCTACACCTCGTTGTCTGTGTCAAAATGTTGTCTTCAAAGACAGCGGTTCATGTGACCAGAGATGAAACTCAGGGGGAGACAATTGCGGACTGTATTGTGGGTAACCTAACATTTCCATTTGAAAACAATGCAGGAGCATCTTCATTGCCCCTGCAGAATGCGGCTGAGAATTGTCGTGAAGACGAAACAGCACGACAGTTATGTAATGTTAGCTGCATAGCTTCAGGCGAAATTTCTCACCAGGCCCTCGTACTTGGCGGCAGACACTATTTTCTAGACATCTTTACGCACTCACTGCGAGCTCAGAAATGAGAAGAGTGACGTGATACTAACTGGGGTTATACTAGAGACACTACCCAACACATCTGTGCAAAGCTTTATCGGATTTTCATAGTCGTTTCCATTTCGCGACCGATCGGAGCTTACTTTCTGAACGCCCCTCGTATATTGTTAGGAAGACGCGCACCACCGGCAGTACACCCGATTCTACAAGATGACAACAAATCGCCGGGAAAGTCTTAGAAATTATATTGCCATAAAGTGCTTAGGGGAGTGTACTTCTGGTACCGTCGTCTAACTTCCTGTTTTCCTGTCTCAAATAGAAACATCCTGTTTTCAAGTAGATCCTTGCTTCAATCATTACATCAGATTCAGATCAACTAATAGCTCAGAGGTTCATGCGAGGTATAAGATGAGGTATTACCTGTTCTGCAGACGCCTAGAGGTAATGTTCCCATCGTTTAGTGTGAACATAATCTGCTCACCTGTCCTTGCCAAGAACTTAGCTCGAAACTCGACATACGCAGTTCCCTCTGGGTACGAGATGAAAAACTATGAGACATCCCTCTTCTAAAGCGTTTGGTCGGAGTGTCACAAGTTTAAGATATTTTATTTGAAAACGATCACGCAAGAATGTAATCGTATTTTTGTTGGACGGGTAGTGATATACAGGCAGCGTTAATTCTATACGTTATTCACGAGAAACAGCGCGTTCCCCAGATGTACTTATCTTTCCGAGAATATTATTTCTGAAATGCTGCTCCTCAATCCAAAACTGTGTGACGCTTAAGGTACTCAGCCCTCTCTCGGCAATGGCCGTATAATTTTCTAAGGTTTTAGGAGGTGAACTCTTCTATTCGTTTCTGTGACTGTGTCTTCAGTAGCGCTCACGTGTTCCTTTTCTATCTTTTATACCTGTCAGATCTCTTCTCTGTGCTCACGTAAGATTTCTATTATTTCATCCTGGAAAATTTATAGTTTCCCATCAGTTTCCCCACAGATTACCTCATACCGTTTTGTAAACTCTCCTCGGTCCTAGTGGACATCTTACTTCTGAAAATTTCTTACACTTTACTCATGTCTCCTCACTTTCGATTTCTGCCTTATAAACTTTACCCAGACTGCGAATCGTCTAGTTTTCGAGAAAGTCTTGCAGTCCTCACATTCATGTTTGTAACGATCGTAAATAATTTCTCCAAAGTGTCTATTGTTACTTATTTCATACGTGCCCTATCATGCTCCTGTACATCAGTTCTTCGATTGGTCCCGTTACGTCTCACATGTTATTTGACTCTGAGATCTCATCTGTTTCACTGTAGTTCTTGATTTGCTTCTCCTTGACGAACTGTGATGATTTATCAAGATACACTCCTGGAAATGGAAAAAAGAACACATTGACACCGGCGTGTCAGACCCACCATACTTGCTCCGGACACTGCGAGAGGGCTGTACAAGCAATGATCACACGCACGGCACAGCGGACACACTAGGAACCGCGGTGTTGGCCGTCGAATGGCGCTAGCTGCGCAGCATTTGTGCACCGCCGCCGTCAGTGTCAGCCAGTTTGCCGTGGCATACGGAGCTCCATCGCAGTCTTTAACACTGGTAGCATGCCGCGACAGCGTGGACGTGAACCGTATGCGCAGTTGACGGACTTTGAGCGAGGGCGTATAGTGGGCATGCGGGAGGCCGGGTGGACGTACCGCCGAATTGCTCAACACGTGGGCCGTGAGGTCTCCACAGTACATCGATGTTGTCGCCAGTGGTCGGCGGAAGGTGCACGTGCCCGTCGACCTGGGACCGGACCGCAGCGACGCACGGATGCACGCCAAGACCGTAGGATCCTACGCAGTGCCGTAGGGGACCGCACCGCCACTTCCCAGCAAATTAGGGACACTGTTGCTCCTGGGGTATCGGCGAGGACCATTCGCAACCGTCTCCATGAAGCTGGGCTACGGTCCCGCACACCGTTAGGTCGTCTTCCGCTCACGCCCCAACATCGTGCAGCCCGCCTCCAGTGGTGTCGCGACAGGCGTGAATGGAGGGACGAATGGAGACGTGTCGTCTTCAGCGATGAGAGTCGCTTCAGCCTTGGTGCCAATGATGGTCGTATGCGTGTTTGGCGCCGTGCAGGTGAGCGCCACAATCAGGACTGCATACGACCGAGGCACACAGGGCCAACACCCGGCATCATGGTGTGGGGAGCGATCTCCTACACTGGCCGTACACCACTGGTGATCGTCGAGGAGACACTGAATAGTGCACGGTACATCCAAACCGTCATCGAACCCATCGTTCTACCATTCCTAGACCGGCAAGGGAACTTGCTGTTCCAACAGGACAATGCACGTTCGCATGTATCCCGTGCCACCCAACTTGCTCTAGAAGGTGTAAGTCAACTACCCTGGCCAGCAAGATCTCCGGATCTGTCCCCCATTGAGCATGTTTGGGACTGGATGAAGCGTCGTCTCACGCGGTCTGCACGTCCAGCACGAACGCTGGTCCAACTGAGGCGCCAGGTGGAAATGGCATGGCAAGCCGTTCCACAGGACTACATCCAGCATCTCTACGATCGTCTCCATGGGAGAATAGCAGCCTGCATTGCTGCGAAAGGTGGATGTACACTGTACTAGTGCCGACATTGTGCATGCTCTGTTGCCTGTGTCTATGTGCCTGTGGTTCTGTCAGTGTGATCATGTGATGTATCTGACCCCAGGAATGTGTCAATAAAGTTTCCCCTTCCTGGGACAATGAATTCACGGTGTTCTTATTTCAATTTCCAGGAGTGTATAAAAGTGTGGATAACCTGACAACCATCTTTGATATTAGCAGCTGTAGTGCAAGTCTACAAATATGGAAGAAAATAATTTTAAATTCTTACTGCACACTACTGTTGTTCCCACATTTATATTTCGAGGAATGACGTTTCTCAAAAAGGGCTGCTAAGGCATATAAATCCAGAAATTTTCATTTACAGTCACAACTAAAACTTTTATAGCAATACGTTTTTCTTCTGAGTATCGCGGTTACAAAACGGTGTCATAGTCCTACTTTGGGAGACTAAATGTTATGTCTCACTGCACTAACTGACGTAAAATTATGTTACGGTCTACACTTTCGACGCCAAAATTTAATGCCTGCAATTCTGATTAAATTAAATACACATTGACACTTTAACTATGCGGACAGTTAATTTGTGCTGTGTTAGTTTATGCTCAAAAGGTTCAGCTGAGTCACTAAGATGGGCTCCAAGCTAGTTGCAAGTAAGGTACTGGGATACTCCTAAACTAAGTTACACATTATTGGACAGGCCAAGTAACTTTTATTGACTGCTGCGCTACACTTCGAAGTGATACAGATACGTGACACTGTTTTTCTACACAGTTAGCAAGTCTCTCTAAACAACGGTTTGAACGTTCTGCCAGTCGTTAAATTCCTTGACGATAGTTATCCTCTCCTTGGTCACAGAGCCATTCTAAAACCGCTGTGTGAGCGTTGTCATCTTCGGAAAATCTGCCATTGCCGCGAATCATTTCCTCCATTGCCCGGACATTGTCGTCTGTGGTGTGTATCGATGACCTTCCTACTTCATCAGTTGTCACCCAAATCTGTGCGACCTTGTTTATATTGATGCCAACATTTCAGTACGGTTGGAAGCGACATTGCATTTGGACCATATCCTGTCAGGATTCCACGGTGAATTTGTATGCAATTTTTCACCGTTTTTCCCGCAAGAACTGTTCTGCCCCCGGTATTTCGCCTTTGGATACGTTTCCAGTTGCTGCGCCATTTCGCTTGCACGATGTGACGCATCTACATCTAAGTGATTACTCTGCTATTCACAATAAAGTGCCTGGCAGAGGATTCAATGGACCACCTTCAAGCTGTCTCTCTACCGTTGCCACTCTCGAAAGCGCGCGGAAAGAACGAGCACTTAAATATTTCTGTGCGAGCCCTGGTTTCTTTTATTTTATCGTGAAGATCATTTCTCCCTATGTAGATGGCTGTCAACAGAATGTTTCCGCAATCGGAGAAGGACACTTGTGATTAAAATTTAATGAAAAGATCCCGTCGCAACGAAAAACGCCTTGGTTTTATTGACTGCCGCTCCAACTCACGTATCATGTCTGTGGCACGATCTCCCCTATTTCGCGATAATACAAAACGAGCTGCCCTTTGAACTTTTTCGATGTCATCCGTCAGTCCCATCAGGTGCGGATCACACAACTCACGGAAGTACTCCAGAACAGGGCGGACAAACATGCTGTAGGCAGTCTCTTTAGCAGACCTCTTATATCTTTTAAGTGTTCTGCAAAGGAATCGCAGTCTTTGGTTTGCTCTACCCAAAATACTATTTATGTGAGCGTTCCAATACAGATTATTTGTAATGGTAATCCCTAACTATTTAGTTGAATTTACAGCCTTCAGGTTTGTGTGACTTATCGTATAATCGAAATTTTTCCGATTTCTTTTAGTACTCATGTGAATAACTTCACATTTTCTTTATCTAGGGGCGATTGCCACTTTTTGCACCATACAGATATCTTATCTAAATTATTTTGCAAATCGTTTTGATCATCTGATGACTGTACAAGACGGTAAATGACGGGATTATCAGCAAACAATCTAAGAAGGCCACTCAGATGGTCTCCTATGTCATTAATATAGATCAAGGACGATAGAGGGCCTATAACACTTCCTTGGGGAAAGCCGGATGTCACTTCTGTTTTACTCGATGACTTTAAGTCTATTACTGTGAAATATGACCTTTCTGACAGAAATCAGGTACCCAGTCGCGCAACTCCGGCGATATTTCATTGGCACGCAGTAGAAGACGATTGTGAGGAACGGTGTCGAAAGCCTTTTGGAAACCTAAAAATATGGAACCTTTGACATCCTCTGTCGATAGCACTCATTACTTCATGAGTATAAAGAGCTAGTTGTGTTCCACAAAAACAATATTTTCTGAAACTTGACTGTGTGTCAATAAATCGTTTTCTTCGAGATAAGGCGGCCGGTGTGGCCGAGCGGTTCTAGGCGCTTCAGTCTGGAACTGCGCGACCGCTACGGTCACAGGTTCGTATCCCGCCTCGGGCATGGATGTGTGTGTTGTCCTTAGGTTATTTAGGTTTAAGTAGTTCTAAGTTCTACGGGACTGATGACCTCAGATGTTAAGTCCCATAGTGTTCAGAGCCATTTGAACCATTTTTCTCCGAGATAATTTATAATGTTCGAACGCAGTACATGTTCCTAAGCCCTACTGCAAATCGACGTTAGTGATATGGGTATGTCATTCAGCGTATTACTCCTATTTCCCCTTTTGGGTATTGGTGTAACTTGAGTAATTTTCCAGTCTTTAGGTACGGATCTTTCTGTGAGCGAGCGCTTGCATACAGAGTGAAGCGAAATTCGCGCATTCGTGCTTCGCAGCGCGACTCCTCACATGCCAGCGATAAAAAAAGCCTCTAGCAAAATTTAGCCCGGCGAGTGCATCCGGTAGAAAAAAGAACGTTAAAGAGTGGCAATCTGTAATTGCCTGAGAAGCTTTCTAAATGTCCCATCCAAGAATGACGTCATGACTACATTCTTGTAAGACGATGAATTCTAAGGGCTGTGTATGGCCACTTATACCGACACGAATGACACACCTTCCTGTAGGTTTTACATATTTCCAATTACCCACCTTTAGCACAGATGTTTTGCTGTCGACGAATACGGTTTTTTGCAACTGGCGACGGCACTTCTCCGAAATGACTGAATATGATGCTCCAGAGTCCACAAGAGATTGGGCTGGTCGGGCATCCATGAGGATATCGACGTAGTTTCCAGTCATTTTTGTAGTGATCTAGTGATGAACGGCGTAGGATTTTTCGCTTCGGCGAACTCACCCCCAAGGAAGGTCGCCCCCTTAGTTTTCCAGGTTGCGGTGGCTAGAGGATCGGCTGGACCTTCTAAACGGCGACGGAGACCTCGTCGGTATGTTGGGTAGCGTCCTCTCCAGGGGCTAGTTTGCGGCGATGGTAACCTACGTCGTCCTGCACCCACATATTATTGTTAACTTTCGTCGTCTCAGGTTTGGCGTCGGCTAGGATCGGTCTGCTGTCTCCTGGCGCGGGCATCATCAAATATCCAACGCCTTTCTCGACAATAGCGCGCCACATGTCTCAGTCGTCCGCAGTGGAAACATACTGGTTGGTTGTCCTGGGTCCTCCAGACGTCAGTCCTCCTTGGTGCCCAAACAGGTCCCACATGCGGCTTTGTAGCAAAGTAACTTCGTCTGACTTTTTCACCTTTTTGAGGAAAATGAAGGACGAGAGATTGGGTTCAACGTATGTTCCACTTACTCCATTATGACTTCTTGAAGCGTCTCGGTTTTTTGCTCGCCGTGCAATCTAAGTGCCTTCTGAACTTCCCCTCTCACTATCTGACGAAGAACACTTGTGAAATTAGTTCCCTTTTCCATCACAGACATCAATGCGACGTGTGGAAGCCGTTCAATCTTCTTGCGTGTAATTTTCTGGACGCATTGTCTCGACATACTGGCACCATTTTATGAAGTCGTCTGCTGTCGAAACCTCCTTCAGGAGTAGGGCTTGATACGTGTCCTCAGCAACACTCTTCATGAGATGTGCAACCTTATCTTTCTCCTTCATTTTAAAATTCTATGGGACTTAACATCTGAGGCCATCAGTCCCCTAGAATCCAGAACTACTTAAACCTAACTAACCTAAGGACATCACGCACATCCATGCCCTAGGCAGGACTCGAACCTATGACCGTAGCGGTCGCGCGGTACCAGACTAGAACCACGCCTAGAACCACTCGGCCACACCAGCGTGTCCTTCATTCTAGTATCCACTATTTTACACAGCTCCAAGACGTCTCGAATGTAGGATGCTGTAGTTTCTCCTGGACGCTGAGCCCTGCACTTTAATTTATCTTCAGCCTTGTACTTCTATCGTTGTGTGTTGCTGAAATATTCGCGCAGTTCCACCTGGAATACTTCCCAGCTTGCGAACTTCTCCTCGTTGTTCTCATACCATTGCTTTGCAGTGCCCTCCAAGTAGAAAAATACGTTAGCCAAACACAGAGTGTCATCCCATTTGTTAAATTTGGCTATACTCTCATATACCTTCAGCCACTTGTTTGGATCTTGGCCATCGTCACCAGGGAACTGGAAGGATGTCTCATGTGGTGGCACACTTGCTGTCATCGTAAAGTCCTCTTCTTCTCCTGTCTCCGATAGATTGCGACCTGTTGAATATTACTCGAACTCGGGTTTCTCGCCACGTAAACGGCGGCTCTGTCGTGGCCTGATGGGAGCCACAGTGTCGTCGATAAGGTGCACTATCACAAGTTCTAATACCCGGCGCCTCCACCAGAATAATGTACGTAGGATAAGGTGTAATTAGATGAACGACGAACACTAACTTCACTTAACGAAGGTTTATTCAGTACTTGTCTATACAAGAGCGCGGAGCGAACTGCCTCCAGCCAGAACACATACGGTATATATACAGTTACAGAACATTCCAGTACAATGATTCTTAATATTTGTGGATACTTCTAGAATGTACTCGAACCGATTATTGAAATTAAAATTTCACAGTTCATGTGAGTTTTGAACGTAAGACCCTCCATACAACAGTCTAGTATCACAACTACTACACCATGGTAACTAAGCTGATCAACGTCTTCTGCGATGATATTTAGAGAGTAGCACAAATTAATAAAGAAGTTTTAGGAAAAATGAACGATTGAAGTTCCGGAAATATTATATTAGAACACATCAGTTTAAAATCCATAATGTATTATTACAGAGTAGGTTCTAAAGAACTTAAAAAGTCTAAAGTGGTTAAAGATCGATAGTAAGAAAAGGAAATTAGTTTTGTGAACTGTAGTATATGATTAATCGATAAATGAAAAATATAGAAAAATGAATTTGATTAGCTATTATAAACTGGAATTATATATAGTAAAAGTAATAAAACCGCTTTAATCGCTGACGATAATTAAAGGTTTATTATAGAAAATAAAATAAATAGTTTAGCACATGACATTATGCAATAAAAGAGCTAAAAGTAAACATTTTCATATCTAAAATAAAAATCTTATAAATTTAAAATGCAATCTTATAACTATGTAAAGCATAAACATGATTATGTTTAAAATATTAAAAAAATTTAAACTATGTGATGTTATATACATGATTCCTTAAAAATTAAAACTTTTTAATGGGTATAGTTGATTTGTTAAAAGACAAAACTTTGGAAGTTTTGTATTGAACATCTATACTATGTTTAAGTTTAGTTAAAATTGTAGAGCTTTATAATGAATATATACACAATTATTTAAAGAAATTAAAATTTTAAAAATATTATGAAATAAAAATTAATTATGATCAGTTTTCAATATTTTTTTTCATGATAAGCTGCATTTGTTGTGTTTGGAATTATACTCTAGAAACAAAATGGCCACAGAGACATTCAACTTTTTCATAATATTTCTCTTCATATTTTTGGTAATAAGCATTAATACAAAAATTACAAGATTTATTGCTATAATTTAAACGTTTTCAATATTTTTTAGGAAAGCGATTGTCATATTTGTGAAAATAGTTAAAAGTGTTTATTTTGCTTTTTTTATAAGGATATGAGACTTTCTTTCTATTATGAACAACTTCTTTTACATGTCCTACATTTTTTCTATATTCTTGTTGATCCTTTTTTACAAAATCAATACAATCAGTTCCTGAGGCTAAATTATTTTTTTTTGTTTTTCTACCTTCATTTTTTTTCTTGATAACATTAGGACAAATCACCTTAACTGAACTCTTCAATTATGTATAAATATGTTAAAAAGAGATAAAATTAGTAAGATTAAAATATTTAAAAATTAGAACTGCTTCTTAATAGTTAATGAATAGAAATAACAAAAAACAATAATTCTTAAAAATTTCTTATATATAGATGATGATTTTTGAAAGAATAAAATATACAAATTATCTTAAGTATAGTTCCTTTAAAATCATTAATTAAAGTGTAAAATGTATCATTATTTCTAGGATGAAAATAATTTATGCTAAGGTAATATTAGTTCTTAGGCCTTCTTTCATCCTATAATATAAATCAGTAGAATCCAGATCATAATGAAAAGTTAGTAATTAGAAATAAAACTGTTACTGAATAATTTCAAGAGCATTAATTTCATCCTTCATTGCGGATTTTGAGTCGATTAAACAACATTTTCTCTCTCAAATTTTTGTTTTCTAATAAGAAATTAGTAGTATAATCTGAAGTTTCAATATACATTCTCCTAATTCTCTGAAAATCTGTAAATGATATATTTGATTTTTACAATTTTCTATCGTATTTATAAATTATTCTCTAATTTGACATTGTCCATATTTCTTTATCTATTGTAAAACATTTTCAAAAACTCTAACTTGAAATTTTCTGCCTATTTTATTTTAGATTTAATAATTAATGGATATAGGCCCTGTCGTTAATAGCAACAGCATTTGGATGATCAGTTGTTGAGGGGAATTAAACGTTCCTCTTTATATTTCCGTAATTAGTGCTACATTTTTCCCTAATAAGGTCATGAACTACTTTTTAGGATTTTCATATTCTAAAATTTCAGCCTTATCTTTTGCCTGTAACCATGCAGTATTTCTTTCATCACTTATCATAAAAAAATTGTTTAACATAATACTTAAGTTCATTGTCTTTTATATATAAATTTGCTACACTAATAAAGTGGAAAAGATTACATAAAAAAGAATAATTTTCTTTTAGTAAAATCCAGGAGGATTTTTATAAAAGTTCTTTCTTTATATATACAATTATTATTGGAGTTACGAAATACTAAGCATTTATTATTTTCATCATTGCAGCAACACCAGCAACCGTCACAAAATTGTTTCGAATGAAAAACAGCCCACAGTTGCACTAATTATGTTAATACCAAAACTTGACCACGGTTTCCACTCTAATAATGTAGCCTTCTTCAGAAGTCCGAAAAAGTGATCAAAATAATAGTTAGAGCAGTAATACAATCTATACATAAACTTGTTTTATGAGAAACTGACAGGTTTCAGATAGATTATATAATGGTAAGACAGAGATTTAGGAACCAGGTTTTAAATTGTAAGACATTTCCAGGGGCAGATGTGGACTCTGACCACAATCTATTGGTTATGAACTGTAGATTAAAACTGAAGAAGCTGCAAAAATGTGGCAATTTAAGGAGATGGGACCTGGATAAACTGACTAAATCAGAGGTTGTACAGAATATCAGGGAGAGCATAAGGGAGCAATTGACAAGAATGGGGAAAGAAATATAGTAGAAGAAGAATGGGTAGCTTTGAGGGATTAAGTAGT
Source organism: Schistocerca serialis cubense (assembly GCF_023864345.2). Classification (NCBI taxonomy): domain Eukaryota; kingdom Metazoa; phylum Arthropoda; class Insecta; order Orthoptera; family Acrididae; genus Schistocerca; species Schistocerca serialis. The sequence continues at coordinate 463,446,102 of NC_064640.1, read as the reverse complement.
GAGGGCAACAGAGGATCAAGTAGGTAAAAAGACGAGGGCTAGTAGAAATCCTTGAGTAACAGAAGAAATATTGAATTTAATTGATGAAAGGAGAAAATATAAAAATGCACTAAATGAAGCAGGCAAAAAGGAATACAAACGTCTCAAAAATGAGATCGACAGGAAGTGCAAAATGGCTAAGCAGGGATGGCTAGAGGATAAATGTAAGGATGTAGAGGCTTATCTCACTAGGGGTAAGATAGATACTGCCTACAGGAAAATTAAAGAGACCTTTGGAGAAAAGAGAACCACTTGTGTGAGTATCAAGAGCTTAGATGGAAACCCAATTCTAAGCAAAGAAGGGAAAGCAGAAAGGTGGAAGAAGTATATAGAGGGTATATACAAGCGCGATGTACTTGAGGGCTATATTATGGAAATGGAAGAGGATGTAGATGAAGATGAAATGGGAGATACGATACTGCGTGAAGAGTCTGACAGAGCACCGAAAGACCTAGGTCGAAACAAGGCCTGGGAGTAGACAACATTCCATTAGAACTACTGACTGCCTTGGGGGAGCCAGTCCTGACAAATCTCTACCATCTGGTGAGCAAAATGTATGAGACAGGCGAAATACCCTCAGACCTCAAGAAGAATAGAATGATTCCAATTCCAAAGAAAGCAGGCGTTGACAGATGTGAAAATTACCGAACTATAAATTTAGTAAGTCACGGCTGGAAAATACTAACACGAGTTCTTTACAGACGAATGGAAGAACTGGTAGAAGCTGACCTCGGGGAAGATCAGTTTGGCTTCCGTAGAAATGTTGGAACACGTGAGGCAATACTGACCCTAAGACTTAGCTTAGAAAATAGATTAAGAAAAGGAAAACCTACGTTTCTAGCATTTGTAGACTTAGAGAAATCTTTTGACAATGTTAACTGGAATACTCTCTTTCAAATTTTGAAGGTGGCAGGGGTAAAATACAGGAAGTGAAAGGTTATTTACAATTTGTACAGAAAACAGATGGCAGTTATAAGAGTCGAGGGACATGAAAGGGAAGCAGTGGTTGGGAAGGGAGTGAGACAGGGATGTAGCCTCTCCCTGATTTTATTCAATCTGTATATTGAGAAAACAGTAAAGGAAACAAAAGAAAAATTCGGAGTAGGTATTAAAATCCATGGAGAAGAAATAAAAACTTTAAGGTTCGCCGATGACATTGTAATTCAGTCAGAGACAGCAAAGGACTTGGAAGAGCAGTTGAACGGAATGGACCGTGTCTTGAAAGGTGGATATAAGATGAACATAAACAAAAGCAAAACGAGGATATTGGAATGTAGTCTAGTTAACTCGGGTGATGCTGAGGGAATTAGATTAGGAAATGAGACACTTAAAATAGTAAAGGAGTTTTGCTATTTGTGGAGCAAAATAAGTGATGATGGTCGAAGTAGAGAGGATATAAAATGTAGACTGGCAGTAGTAAGGAAAGCGTTTCTGAAGAAGAGGAATTTGTCAACATCGAGTATAGATTTAAGTGTAAGGAAGTTGTTTCTGAAAGTATTTGTTTGGACTGTAGCCATGTATGGAAGTGAAACATGGACGATAAATAGTTTGGACAAGAAGAGAATAGAAGCTTTTGAAATGTGGTGCTACAGAAGAATGCTGTAGATTAGATGGGTAGATCACGTAACTAATGAGGAGGTATTAAATAGAATTGGAGAGAAGAGGAGTTTGTGGCACAACCTGACTAGAAGAAGGGATCGGTTGGTAGGACATGTTCTGACACATCAAGGGATCACCAATTTATTATAGGAGGGCAGCGTGGAGGGTAAAAATCGTAGAATGAGACCAAGAGATGAATACGCAAAGCAGATTCAGAAGGATGTAGGCTGCAGTACGTACTGGGAGATGAAGAAGCTTGCACAGGATAGAGTAGCATGGAGAGCTGCATCAAACCAGTCTCAGGACTGAAGACCACAACAACAACAACAACATAAACTTCTAACATTAAATAAGTGATGACATATTACTTACATAACCGTTTAAAAATGAAAAACATCTTAGCCCAGCGCCTGCCTCACGATCAATAAAATAAAATAACTTCAACAGACATAAGCCTGTTTAGATCACAAAAACAGCTACATACGGCATCGTATGTCATCCGCCACTACATCTGTTATACAGGGCGCACGGTCGTCAAACGTGCTACATCCCCGCGCCATAGGTGTCGCACCGCACATTGAGCTACAACGCTCCTTTTATCAGGAACCTAGTCGATATCCACGATACAGTTCTAACCACAAGCCTACAAGTGCAACTGAAGGACCATATACTTATTAATACAACTTTCCAACAGTTAAAATGCCGTTGCATACGATAATTGAAGTGGTCAAGCATTAACAAATTCGTATAACAAAGTTTGCATCACTATTTGAAGCAGCATTTAAAAACGGGGCTATTATATGCAAATAAAACTCAGCTTATATCATACGCTCTAACAGCTTACAGGGCTAATTCTACCAGCCGACCTTAATTGTTGTAGATAGGTATACAAATAATGAATGACGATAGTTGTACGAATAACAGTCTAGTGCATAATTGCGGTAACATGGCTGAAGACAATGAAAGGTGCATAACTGTCTCAACACAAACTACTATTAACATAATAACAGCTCTCATGCCTCTTTACGACAATTTCCTGCTAGAGCATTGTTCTAAAACAGTAGTTTATCTCAAATAATCATCCAACACTATGACACAATCGAGTCATCACTAGTGCCTATATGCTATGCCCAGTACGGGCTGAAAACCTTCAAGGAAGCTGGAAATTTTCAAATAACACTGACCATTCAGTAAATTCCTGTTGTCACAGATTTTGTATTTATATACCTGCACCTCCTCCAGTAAGTCTAATTTCACGCCCTTGGCTTCTTTACACAATAGCTCGGTGTCATTAACAGGTTTTTGCGTATGTCCTCCTTCAATGATTTGTTCGGAAAACGTTGACCCATTCTTATTTGTACCCATCCTCGACGGCATATGTTCTTTATATCTCATGGATATAGATCTATTCGTCTGCCCTATGTAATACGCCAGGCTATCATTACATTACGGAGGCGTCTCAGGAACTCGTCGAATCGAATGGCGGATGGAACCCCACACGCATTGCCACCGACAGAATGAACGTGTGTTGGACCCTGTCAAAAGCATTATCAAAGTAGATTGATACCAGTACTGTATGGAGGCGACGAGACGTAGCGAGCGCGATGAGATCCCGACGTTAGCCCGTGGCAGTTTGTAAGTTGGCACCAAGGCCATGAACCGTGTGCTTCTGTGAAAGGATTGAGGGCAGTATCGTGTGTATGCGTGCAATCGATAGGTGCGCATAGATCGTACAGTCCAGATTAAGAAGAGTATGTGGGCGAATGTTTGTGATCTCGAGACCTCAGGACGGTTTATGTGCCGGAATTAAAATTCCTGCCTCAAAGGCCTTTTTCACTTGGAAGCTGGTAGTGAGCAGCTCTTGGAACATTTCGGTCCACCACTGCATCATCAGGTCACAGAACGAACGGTAGAATTCAACTGGAAGTCCGTCGCGGACTGGCGATTTGTTCTTCGCGTGTTCGGCGATTGCGTCCGTCACCTCATACGAAGTAACTGCCGCCACCTAGGATGTTGCTCTGTTGCAACGAGAGTATGTGTGAAGTGTCGGAATACTTCCTCAGATCTCGCATCTCCGCGGTTCTGTCCTCGTAAAACTGTCTGTAGTGGTCAGGAAAGCTGGACAGAATTGTCGCCTGTGTACTGACACGGCTACCGTCTTGCTTGGTGGTGGTGGTGGTGATAAAGGGGATGGGGGGTGATAAACCGTTGATGACGACGACGGTGGTCAGACGTGGTATCGAGCACAGATGGTGTTTCCTCAGTTGCGGTATCCTGTCTGCGAGATATCACCACCGTATTCTGTAGTTTATTGTGTGTCAACGAAAGGATCTTGGCCTCAATGCGTTATCGTTCCCTGTGCGTTTCAGGTAATGGACGTTGGTTGTCGAGTTTCCACACCATGGCTCCGTAAAAATTCATGGTGTCGCAGAGCAAGAAAACATCGAACGAATTTACCACCATATGGTTCAAATGGCTCTGAGCACTATGGGACTTAACTTCTGAGGTCATCAGTCCCCTAGAACTTAGAACTACTACTTAAACCTAACTAACCTAAGGACATCACCCACATCCATGCCCAAGGCAGGATTCGAACCTGCGACCGTAGCGATCGCGCGGTTCCAGACTGTAGCGCCTAGAACCGTTCGGCTTTACCACTATAATTCAGAACAAAACCAGGAAGTAAACCGACAACCATATAGTTGCCAACGTATTCTACAATGATGACAGTTCTCTATTAGCCTAGTCATTCAGCTATCCGAGCAAGCTCCCAGGACAGAGCCTAACGTCCGTATGAAATCGTGTTGTCTACGTCCTATAGTCGCACATACACAGTGATTCTCGAACAGCACTGCGGTGTGGTATTTTATGCATAAAAACAATCCCGGGAATTTAATCATACGCGAAGCGATGCGGATGGAGCTTTTTACGTCCTCGCTGCGGCGTGTGACTGGTGGTTTTTTACTTTCACAACTATATGATAGGAATACACCTGTCCATCATAAGTAGCGTAATTTACGTCATACTGACGTTTGTTGCCGTGTGCTGAAGCAGTTCACTGTATATGATGTCTTCTATTAGGTAGGCTGCTGCACGGGAGATTTAAAAGGGAGTGACTAGTGTTAAAACTTGTTCCGAGGACGGATACTTACATCGAAGGGTCCTCTGACGATAGAATGGCCAATTCCTACGATAAAACCCATACTAAATTTCACGTTCTCTAACGAATATGCGCGACCGAAAGCACTCACCGTCGAACAGTTCCTACGTGACAAAATGAAGATACTCTGTGAAGACATGATCGGAATACACCTGTCCATCAAAAGTAACGTAATTTACGTCATACTGACAAACGACGTAGCTTCTGACAGGATCTCAAAACGGACGAAAGACGTCATCAGATTCCGGCATTCGGATAGCCACATCAGTCCAGTAATTGTTAAACATGCTGGCCTGGGATTACGCACTGTCCGTATCTTAGAACTTCCGTTCGTAATGGTGGTAGAAGACCTAATGGCGGCGCTGCGTCCTTAAGGAACAGTACACGGACATGCAGGAGAGAAAGGTTCTCACTTCACTTCACATCCAATTCTAAACGGAGTGCGACAAGTCTACACTGTGCTAACGAATCATGTCCTGTCCTACCTCTTCATTGGCGGTTGCCAGGCCATAGTCATAAATTATGGGCGGTCCAAGACCTGTTCTGGATGTCGTAAAGAAGGACATGTGCGAAACGAACGCCACCAACGCAGAATTACGCAGCTGCAAACGGACGACGCCTCTGCCCTTCTGGTTATAACATCCCTTGTACACACCTTTGAGGCGGCACTGACACTCGATGCCTTCGAAACGCCTGAAGCACAGTTTCCACAAAACCTTCGACAACCTGCAGAGACGGGACGACACGAGGCCGACCGCCTACAGCAAACAACCTGCTCCGCTCTCGGAGATCCCGGTGCCGGATGAGGATGTTGACAGACGTGCAGGTGATATGGATCTTGATGCCATGTTTGTGCCTAGAGTCACCTTCGTTGCTGAACATCGCTACTCCATCCCATCGTCTGACTCGGAACCACATCCAGTCAAACAGAGGTCACCAAACTGACACAAGAAGAGGAGGATGACATTGACGGCGGAGTCTGAATCTTGCTTCCAGGATGAATTTGTCACGAGCCCACCAGATGATTTCCAGGAGGAGGTCTCACGCAGAGATGCCGGTAGCCGTCCCCACAATGGGCAGGACAATTTACAGAGTAATTTCGGAACGCAGCAACGCCCTGCAAATCCCGACGGCATAGCCAACCTGATGACAACGGCTCTTCCTGCATCAGATGTGGTAGGATCCGACTGCCCCGTCTCGTGGGCGCACGACGTAGTTATTGAACCCTACTAGACGTAGGAAAGGCACAGCCTACCCCATTGAACTGGGTATGGTCAGTAGACAGACAATGCTTAAGATCCGACGAGATTCATTGTTACCGATACGAGGGTGCACAGCAACTCGCTGCCGATGCAGGAGCACATAATTGCCACCATCAGTTTAAATCTGATCGTCACCTATGTTCAACTTCAATTGTTACTTGACACGTTAGGAATAGCGGACGTTGACATTGCCCAATACCAAGAGCTACGGGCGGAGACTTGCCACAATTTATATGATTACACTGCATACGTCACAATAGACGCCAACGGAGATAGTAAGAGGATGGCATTTCCGCAGAAGACGTCACTTACTTGCAGTCACTACGATGGCTAGTGCTAAGCGTAGCCTACACGGCTTCAGACTAATGAATGTCTATTCGCCATCTGGCACAGACCAAAGACGGGAGCCCCCACCGTTCTATTATGACACAATCACGCCGCTTTTTCTGGGGCGATATGAGCACATCATTGTGGGCAGAGATTTCAGCCGGATTCTTCCGAGGAAAGCCCAATATCCGAATTGTACCACTTGTCCCGAACTCCGTTACTTAGTACGGTGTCATGGGGTTTCCTACCGTGGGGTTTCCTACCAACAGTGGTGCACTAAACCTGTCAGAGGCCCGGGCCGGCAAAACAAATTGAGGCTCCCCTTGCTGCCCCCTCCCGCCCTTCTCACCACACAGGAGTTCTCCGAGATTTTCAAACGCAAACGGAAGGAAGTCCCACATTGCTTATTATCTTCATTTTGTGTCGTGATAATTTACAAGGTATAACGTTATTTTACGTAACACTGAAAGTGACTGCTCTCGTAATCTCGTTGCTATTATTTAACAGCAATGTTGCCCCTTATACGACAGAAATCATTACATGATTACTGTTATTCGAATCTATTAATTATGTTACGCAACTAAGTCGGCGTAGAGCGAGCAGGGTGTATAAAAATGAATCCCTATTTCCCAAACCAAGAGGAAGGTCACTGTCTACATAAAACTTCGTTCAGTGCATGGTGGAGGGTACTTCACTTACGGATTTCAACAAAAGCCACAGTGCTGCTCCGGTCTTGATGAAAATTTGTAAATTTGATCTTCAAAACAAGGGGAACCTCACCATCTACGTGAAATTTCATACGGTGTAAGGCGGAGGGTACCCTAAAACAGAATTACACACCGTTTGACTGATCAGCTCGGGAGTTGGCTCATGTTTGTATGTTTTCGTGGTGAAGGCATTTATACAAACCAACGTATGCTGGATGGCGGAGGGTTGTCCTACCTTTAAATAAATTCAACATCGATTCGTCAATGAGCATGAAAGTTGGCCGATATACGTAATTTTTTCATAGAGGGGTAAAGATGAGATGGCCTAACGGAGGAGGAGGAGGAAATATACGGAGAGAGGAAATCGTGATGGGGGCGGGGAGGGGGGAGGAGGTGATCCAGAGAAGTGAGAGAAGCAGATTAAAAGAAAGAGGGAGCAGCAGGTAAACAGAGAAAGGGGGAAGGTGGTGAATGACTAATGGAACACTGTAATAAATGCATAAATTAGTTGTGTTATTGTGAATTTGATGTACTATTAGAGAAAGCGGAGGTGGAGGTGGACAGAGACGTGAAGATGAGTGGAGAGGGAGAGGAGGAGGGAGAGGAGGAGGAAGTGTTGCGAGAGAGGGGGCAGATGGAGGAGATGGAAAGAGAGACGGATGGGCGCAAGGAGGAGATGGATGGGGAGACGAGATAGGACTAAATGGACAGGAGAGATGAGGGAAGAGGGGATGAACTGAAATAGAACTGGGATGAATAAATGCAACACCGGGTTTACCATTGGTAATTAGATAAAGATTTACGCGACAATGGGCGTGTTCATCTGAAAGAAATTACAGAATATTTTCCTATGGTTAGATGCGGCGTATAAAGTCTCGATAACTAGAGTGTTGTTCTTGATGTCTACAGATGATAAAATTCACTGCTTAATATAGATGACTCCACCGAAGTTCATCTAGTTGGAATTTCATCTTTATAAAATGAACTATATAATAATCAGTTGAAAATTCTCCTGTTGGAGCACAATAAAGGCAAATATGATCGCGTTTAAAAGACTCCGACAGGAAAGTGGGCAACCAGCTGTCTGAGTTCTCATTCCGCCTTCCTCACCAAAAATTCTGGAAGCTTCACAGGACGAATGACCATGTTATGAAAGAAATTTACCAAGTAATATTTCAGTTTTGTTGAGTTAAAAATTCAGTAAATAGAAGATTTTGTATTAGAACCTTAGAAATACCGTTAAAAGCGTACTTTTGTGAATGAGATCCGCCAAATACAAATAATTAGTTTTATGTGACGTATATGACGGAACTCCAGAATCGGCAAGTTAATTTTGCGAAATTATTGTTTCTGGTAAAATGTGTGCTGTATTTACACATACCGTCTTGAAACAATAATATTTTTAAGGCCCACAGCAAATCCCAGAATTTTTCACACAGAACATCACGGTAAATTTTTTATCATCCAGCTTCTCGAATCTCTAGATCCCCTACGTGGCGACGCTCGTGTTTCCGACCAAAAATAAATATCGTAACTGTGAACTTTCCGACTGACATGAAAATAAGAACATCCCTTCACATTTTGTCCAGGCTTAGGACTTGCTATGCGCTTAGTACATAGGCATGTTCAAATTTTTTTTAATTTTTTCATTGTGTTTATTTTTATTTTGTTGTTGTTTTTGTTGTTATTGTTGTTTATTTTTGCTGTTTTTGTTGTTATTGTTGTTGTTCAACATTACAGTAGCAAATTGATAACCTTTTTCTCTTATCAATTGAAATTTCTTATTCAACTTTTTGTAAAAAGGCTAGAGATTTTAAACACCTTTATAAATCTCCAGAGTCTTCATATGTTTTCATAATGTCTTTTAATCTTTTGTCGAGATATGTGTACCTTTTCTTTCTTTTTGAAGAGGTAGGCCAATGGAATCTTTTTTAATTTCAATAATAGCATTCACTGCCTCCACCTTCAGCTTTTTAATCAGAAAGTACACATTTGGATGTTTCTGATGTATTGAGGAGTTCAGTTTTCTATGCCAACCTTCGACAGCATTCGTCGTTCTGTGTCGTTGGTTAAAAACATTCCACGTTTCAATAGGTATATTAGGATTTTTCATCCACTGATCAACCATATAGTCTGCAAATGCTGTGATCTTCTCTCCACTGGGCATCTGTTCCATTATTAAAATCGACACTTCATCGACAGTGTTAAGTGGAAGACGTGCCACTGCAGCACACATGCGACAAAACAATCGGACTTCCTCCCTATCCCTGTAGTCTTCCGTTGATCCCATTTCCTGTATCTTCTTCCACAGACACTGGTTAAAGTGAAAATTGCAACCGGAAATTTGTGTTTCAAGGAACACTGAATTCATTGCTTTAATTGTAGCCATTTACATCTTAGATTTCAACCCAAAAAAAAGTCTTCCGTATAAATTTTGACTTTTATCTGACAGCAAATTATGTAAAACAGGAAATATCTTAGTTGCCTCTTCTGTAGTTCCGATGTCGACATGGATTGTGTGCAATTGATTGAACTGTTTTGAACAGCTGTCAAATGTCCCATCCATAAGCACAGTTCCATTGTCACAAATGATTTTATCTGCTTTTTCACAAACAAATACTAGATGTCTCTTGCCAGGAAAAGAGCCATCATCAACCTTCAAAAAACTATTACCTTCCGTTAATTTCAAAAAGTCTTCGCTAAGGTGAATTTCCGAACTAGAGCCAGGGTTCTGGGTTGTCCCAACAGCTCCTCTTCTCGCTTTACACAATTGAGTCTTGGAGCTGTCATAATTCGGAATATATTACACGAATTCTAATCCTTTATCTTTCAAATCTTGAAATTCCTGCTTAAATATTTGGGCTATAGGCACTGTCTTTTCTTCACGAACTCTTTTTCTGCAATTATGTAGTCTTTTCTTTATCTCCACATCTCTTTTGTCAGGTGGACAAGAATGTTGCTGTTGAGCAACGAATTCACCATTTGCAATTTTTAAACGGCCTTTGCACCTACTCCATTCATAATTGACGCATACCCAGTTCGTATGTTCTTCATTTTTCCTATAAATACGGTAGCTATGACCATCCTTCATAAGACACGGCCTCCCTTTCGTTGTTGTTATCACTTCCATCGTGTACACTGCATAGAACAGAAGTCGTATAGGAAAACGCACGGAACGAAAGCTATCGACGACGACACTGTCTGAGAAACGGTCACAACACCTGCACTGAGGGTGAGCGACTGGAGTAGACAAGCAGTGGGGGAAAAAATGGCTCTGAGCACTATGGGACTTAACTTCTGAGGTCATCAGTCCGCTAGAACTTAGAACTGCTTAAACCTAACTAACCTAAGGACATCACACACATCCATGCCCGAGGCAGGATTCGAACCTGCAACCGTAGCGGACGTGCGGCTCCAGACTGTAGCGCCTAGAACTGCTCGGCCACTTCAGCCGGCAAGCAGTGGAGGAGGCTCAGTTCGCAAACACCTCGTTAGGGAACCGGTTGCTCGGGACAGCTTCGCTACCTGCTGCACCCTTGTAGGAAACCCCACGGTAGGAAACCCCACGTAGCCCTTAGTACGTCAACTCAGTATCGTAGTTAACTGGGAAGTGGTTCACAGTGATCGATTGGGATATACACGAGTCACGCAGACTGTCGACAGGATCGCGTCTATGTGACTTCCCCGTTCACTTCGGACGTCCTGAACACGTAATGGTGACCTTAAGCCTTCTCAGATCATAGCGTTTATGGATGCACGACCATCCCCCGTCGTCAAACAATGTGGCACAGTCGGGGTCAGTGGAAACTTAAAGCTTCCTATTTACACGAACCGGAATGTCGACGGATGATCAGGAACACACAGGAATCCTGTGAAAGACACATCACAGAATACACGTCCATACTTTTATGTTGGGTAATATATGTAAAGCCAGCCTTACGCCGCGTTGCTCAAATACGGCAAGGAACGAATGCAATGGTGCCGTCATATGACAGAATTTTACTGTATAATGCTCCTCAACCTTACGGAGCACTCGCTGTCTCAGGAACGTCACGTCGAAGTTCAGCTCCTCAAGACTAAGATTTTGGTCCTTACTCGGCGCCGATTGGAAGGGATATTTGTCCGAGCACGATATCAGGACAGTATCAACGGAGAAAAAGCCTCAGTGCACCATATAATCACAGATCTCAGACGCCGCCGAGAAGCGCAGATCCGTTTTTAGAGTTACTTGACGGTTATAGAGACGTCATCGTTATTGAAACAGTCTGTCGATCGCAGCCATCATTTCCGTCGACTTCGATCAAGCAATGAATTGCGCGAACATCACCATCGCGAAGCTGATGGAACGGATAGCTTTCCCATCTGCCTTCGTCCTCGTAATCATGCACCTACCTCGTCGAGGGTAATGGTCAATGGACGCATTACGACACTAATCGCACAGTCAGTGCGACAGGGCTGTCGTCTTTCAATGATCATGTACGCCATTGCATTCTTTGTGGCTTGCAACGTCGTTTATCAGGGATCATCCTGCGGAGACACACATACAAATGCCGCGCCTATGCAGACGACCTCGTCTTCATAGTATGCACCAACAAGGTGGTTCAAGAGGCAACAAGGTGGTTCGAGTAATACGCGAGCGGCGCGGAGAGCCATATGAAGGTCGCCAAATCCTACGCGATGACAATTGCAAGGGAACTCCCGGATGAAAGTGTGGCTCCATTCAAGACAATGGTGACTCTACGCTGTCAGGCAATTATTTTTCACTCAAGACATCCTTCACACCTGGTTAATGTACACGGGCGCGCTACGCTTCTTTGCCTATATACAATCTTGAAACTGTGGAATCACGGCTCCAACATTATCATTGCACTTTTAGTCAACGAACTCACACCTCGTTCATGTCATTCTCCAGTCACCCTGACCCGCATTGCATCAGTGCTATCACGTATCTTACTTTTTCTTTTTAAATACGCGAGATATTTATCACCTCTAAATGCAGACAAACCCCCGGAATTCTGTCGAAGGATGTCCCCCCCCCCGCAGCGGTTAGGTGGCCGGCCGTGTGGTGACACGTTGTCTATCAGTGATACTTAACCACGGAGACGGGTGCTATCTGGTACATCATCTTTACCGGTAAATACTTGGCGCGACACAAACTCCATGCAATCCCCTTGGCAGACACCGCTGGATGACACGGACGAACATCGTCTAATTTGCGGTTCCTTCACCAGCCGACACTATCCCTTCGGGTGCCTAAGCAAATAATTGTCCCCAATACGTTCTTCTATCTGGACGTAACGATATAGCCGTTCTTTACTGTTACAAAAATGGACCCAAGAACGTGATCAATCTTTAGACGTTTATGCGAACACGACACCACATCAAGAGACGACACGTCGAATACCTGTCGACTTTTTCTATCTGGGCAACATTTTTTGCATCCCGCCTCGCAGTTGTAACTTCCCCAGTGAGCTGAAATGTAGGTGCATCTCTATTCTCATGACAATCAAACACTCGGCGTTTTTTTCCTAAGGCATGTTCCCAACTGGCGCACGGCGTCTTAAAAGCGAGCTGTCACCGAATTTTTTCGCACATCAGGAGCATCTTGGAGTTATTTTTTCCTGTTTTCTATGTCTATTAATGGAGTTTCCTGTCACTGTTCTTACGCTGTACAAAATTCTTTCCTTAATTGCTTATCTCTTCAAATTTCTAGTCAACGAATAAAAATTAATTGTAGAGAAAGTAATGTTCCATTTACTGTGAAATTGGAATAAGCCATGCAGTTATGCATCTGACATGCAGACTGTACGTTGAATCAATATGTAATTGTAGTGTAAGTAATTCAGTAATAATCGAAGGCCTTCAGAGATGAAATACACAGTATTGTATGTTCCTTGTTTGTCATATAGTATGTTTTGTGCCTCTTCCTCAGAACATTATTAAACAAAACAAAAAAGGCGGTTGACCGCTCGTGTAAAACGGGAAATCTGGGTTCGAATCTCAGTCTGGCACAAATTTTCGTTGTTATCAATAGATCGTGCAGCTGAAATTTCACTATGTTCGAGTCATGTAAATTCAGAAGCGATTTTGAGGGAAAGATGTATTAAAAAACAGGTCTGACTATACCATACTTCATAAATATTTCAAAACGTTTTGTCTGGAATCAATATTAAACTAGAATTCAGCTCATGACACATGGATCATATCGCTGAGACTTGAACCTTCTATTTTGCTCCAAATCTTACACTTAATTCTCGCAATTAACTGAAACCCCTCTTCCTGAAGCACAAATTTTTAAATTTCTCTCGACCCGCCATCATAATATCTTCACGCGTTCAAGGTCACTGACATCACGTGACGTCACCAGTGTTCAGGATCATTACTGATTTTACAGCAAAACTGCCCTCATCATAACAAAAATGTCCCCAGTGTGTCATGAAGCTAGACCCTATGGTTCCAATTCGAGAGCTGAGAGGAGTGCAGGCAAATGGCGATTGGCACCCGCTCACTTGGTCACCCGTTCGCCTGCACAACGCTCAGCCCTGCATTTGGACCCATGGATCATAGCTTCATGACCAGCTAAGGGCATTTTTGCTATGACGTCATGAGACATCACCACGATTCAAGATCATTGCTCATAGCATGGTTTCACGTGCATGGACAGCGATCTGAACCACGGGCACTACCGCCCGAAAGGGAAGAGGTTGTCGACCCCAGTCAACCACAGCGTAAATAACCGCTACATTACGCAGGAGGTAAGTGTGCGTGTGTGTCTCTGTGCGTGTGTGTATTTTTCAGGTGCGCTCAACGACGAGGTTATCAGCGCCCAGCAATAGGCAAGGACTCCCGTGAAACAGAGAGTGCAATAGCAACTACATTTAACAGGAGTGTACGGCATGCAATTTCACCCTCCGCAGTGGCATGTAGATTGTATGGCGGTGGTCTCGTTGTCCGATGACTAGTACATAGTGTTACGTTGACACCAGCACATCGGTGCTGCCATTTGGGATGGCGCCAAGATCACAGGGACTGGATTAAGGAGGAGTGGGGTCGCATGCTCTTTTCAGATGAGAGTAGACACAGTCTGAGTAGTCATTCTGGACATATATTTTTATGACAAGAGGTTATAACACATAATACGGCCAGGAACATTGCCGAACATGATTGTTTTGGTGGTTCAGATGATATGGTGTGGGGATGCATAATGTTACATAGGAGTTATGACCTCCATATTGTGGCACCCCATGTGCATCTGTTCAGGTGTGCATTGAGTCCCTTCCTCATTTGTATGGATTACAATGTGTGAACGCATCGAGCAGGGTAAGTGGAGGAGTTCTTGGAACAAGAAGACATTCGGTGAAGGGATCGGCCTGCCCGTTCCCCCCAACATAAATCCCATCGAGCACGTGTGGGGTAGGGAGGGGACACATGCTGCAGAACGCCCATGTGGACCAACAACCGTCCAGCAGTTGTCAACCGTGTTGGTGGAGAAAATTAAGAAATATGTCCCACTTTGTGTAATGTCCAGCAGAACATCATAAATCTTAGTGACTTCAGTATAATTATTGACTCTGAATTGTTGTTGTTGTGGTCTTCAGTCCTCAGACTGGTTTGATGCAGCTCTCCATGCTACTCTATCCTGTGCAAGCTCTTCATCTCCCAGTACCTACTGCAACCTACATCCTTTTGAATCTGCTTAGTGTATTCATCTCTTGGTCTCCCTCTACGATTTTTACCCTCCACGCTGCCCTCCAATACTAAATTGGTGAATACTCTGAATTAAAGTGACATTTTGGTTCGTCTCGCAGTTTTTTACTATGCTGTCCATCTATTATCGAGCTATGTTACTTAGCAGTGAGCCATCGTGTAAAAGTTACTATTGTCCATTGCACACGAGAGTGATTAACTTGAGGTTCTGTTGTGCCTTGCCCTGTGATTGGCTGAAGCTTTACTTTTTAAATTTACTGTCATATGCTCTATTTAATTTTTAAGTTTTTAATTTCACACCACCCACCATCTTCAGTTTTTACATTTCCGGCTGTCGTGCAGAATAACGCCAAATTACACAATTAAATTGAAAAATCTCGCATACATTTTTTGGAATTACTGTAGTATTGACAATACATTTTTTGAACATCATGTAGAAAGAAGCTACTCTAGTGTAATTTAATATAATGCAAAAAATATATTGCTCTAGCAATGGTTGAAAAATGTTTTCACCGACTCTATTTTTAAAACTGTACCGCCATCTTTAATATTTTGAAAAAAAAAAAAGTTCAGATATGTGTGAATTCCTAAGGGGCCAAACTGCTGAGGTCATCGCTCCCTAGACTTACACTCAACTTAAACTGACTTATGCTAAGGACGACATACACATCCAGACATGAAGCTGGCGGGAGTTTTTTTTTTTTTTTTTTAAATTAACACCCGTCACAGTGTTGTAAATTTTTAAACTTGCCATTCACCACATCTTTAATTTTGAAATTTCCTGCCCATCATTGCTATTTTACATAACTTAGTGGATAAATGTGGCGGATAACATAAATTTAGAGCTTTTAGGTACTTTTCGATACTCTGTAAAGTACTTCATGTATGTGTGTGTGTGTGTGTGTGTGTGTGTGTGTGTGTGTGTATCTAAATTAACCACAGTGTGTAATGTTTAAATTCTCTACAAAATTTTCAAATTTGCCTCCAGTTTTCAAAATTCTCTCCAATTTTCAAATTTCCAGGCCTCCGCCATCTTGATGTCTACATCTACATTTATACTCCGCAGGCCACCCAACGGTGAGTGGCGGAGGGCACTTTACGTGCCACTGTCATTACCTCCCTTTCCTGTTCCAGTCGCGTATGGTTCGCGGGAGGAACGACTGCCGGAAAGCCTCTCTTTAATTTTACATTCGTGATCTCCTCGGGACGTATAAGTAGGGGGAAGCAATATATTCGATACCTCATCCAGAAACGCACCCTCTCGAAACCTGGACAGCAAGCTACACCGCGATGCAGAGCGCCTCTCTTGCAGAGTCTGCCACTTGAGTTTGCTAAACATCTCCGTAACGCTATCACGCTTACCAAATAACCCTGTGACGAAACGCGCCGCTCTACTTTGGATCTTCTCTATCTCCTCCATCAACCCGACCTGGTACGGATCCCACACTGACGAGCAATACTCCAGTATAGGTCGAACGAGTGTTTTGTAAGCCACCTCCTTTGTTGATGGACTAAATTTTCTAAGGACTCTCCCAATCAATCTCAACCTGGTACCCGCCATACCAACAATTAATTTTATATGATCATTCCACTTCAATTCGTTCCGCACGCATACTCCCAGATATTTTAAAGAAGTAACTGCTACCAGTGTTTGTTGCGCTATCATATAATCATACAATAAGGGATACTTCATTCTATGTATTCGCAATACATTACATTTGTCTGTGTTAAGGGTCAGTTGCCACTGCCTGCACCAAGTGCCTATCCGCTGCAGATCTTCCTGCATTTCGCTGCAATTTTCTAATGCTGCATCTTCTCTGTATACTACAGCATCATCCGCGAAAAGCCGCATGGAACTTCCCACACCGTCTACTAGGTCATATATATATATATATATATATATATATATATATATATATATATATATATATATATTGTGAAAAGCAATGGTCCCATAACACTCCCCTGTGGCATCCCAGAGGTTACTTTAACGTCTGTAGACGTCTCTCCATTGAGAACAACATGCTGTGTTCTGTTTTCTAAAAACTCTTCAATCCAGCCACACAGCTGGTCTGATATTCCATAGTCTCTTACTTTGTTTAACAGGCGACAATGCGGAACCGTATCGAACGCGTTCCGGAAGTCAAGGAAAATGGCATCTACCTGGGAGCCTGTATCTAGTATTTTCTGGGTCTCATGAACAAATAACGCGAGTTGGGTCTCACACGATCGCTGTTTCCGGAATCCATGTTGATTCCTACAGAGTAGATTCTGGGTTTCCATAAACGACATGATACGCGAGCAAAAAACATGTTCTAAAATTCTTCAACAGATCGACGTCAGTGATATAGGTCTATAGTTTTGCGCATCTGCTCGACGACCCTTCTTGAAGTCTGGGACCATCTGTGCTCTTTTCCAATCATTTGGAACCTTCCGTTCCTCTAGAGACTTGCGGTACACGGCTGTTAGAAGGGGGCAAGTTCTTTCGCGTACTCTGTGTAGCATCGAATTGGTATCCCGTCAGGTCCAGTGGACTTTCCTCTGTTGAGTGATTTCAGTTGCTTTTCTATTCCGTGGACGCTTATTTAGATGTCAGCCGTTTTTCCGTTTGTGCGAGGATTTAGAGAAGGATCTGCAATGCGGTCTTCCTCTGTGAAACAGCTTTGGAAAAAAGGTGTTTAGTATTTCATGTTTACGCGTGTCGTCCTCTGTTTCAATGCCATCATCATCCTGGAGTGTCTGGATATGCTGTTTCGAGCCATTTACTGATTTAACGTAAGACCAGAACTTCCTAGGATTTTCTGTGAAGTCGGTACATAGAATTTTACTTTCGAATTCACTGAACGCTTCACGCATAGCCCTCCTTACGCTGACTTTGACATCGTTTAGCTTCTGTTTGTCTGAGAGGTTTTGGCTGCGTTTAAACTTGCAGTGAAGCTCTCTTTGCTTTCGCAGTAGTTTCCTAACTTTGTTGTTGAAGCACGGTGGGTTTTTCCCGTCCCACACAGTTTTACTCGGCACGTACCTGTCTAAAACGCATTTTACGATTGCCTTGATCTTTTTCCATAAACACTCAACATTGTCTGTGTCGGAACCGAAATTTTCGTTTTGATCTGTTAGGTAGTCTGAAATCTGCCTTCTATTACTCTTGCGAAACAGATAAACCTTCCTCCCTTTTTTTATATTCCTATTTACTTCCATATTCAGGGATGCTGCAACGGCCGCATGATCACTGATTCCCTGTTCTGCGCTTACAGAGTCGAAAATTTCGGGTCTGTTTGTTATCAGGTCCAAGATGTTATCTCCACGAGTCGGATCTCTGTTCAATTGCTCGCGACTCCTACGCGACGACTACATCAGTTGCTAGCGACGGAAACTTAAACTGTGCCAAATATCTCGAATGCCTACTACACCCATTTCACATACTCAGACCTAAAGCTTTCACAGGTTTCCGTAAATTCTTTAATTTATATGCCGTGATGACTCCTTTGGGAGCGTAGTTTCCTATTTCATTCGATATCCTTGCTCATTCTGAGCTTTTGTTCCACCTCTAATGGCCTCGTCATCGATGGGAGGTTAATGCCTGATCATCCTTCCTGCCTTCCAAAGGCCGTACTTCACAACCGGCTGTCCGAGAGACTTATGTAAGAGTCGTCCTATGTTGCCATGCGTTTATTAAAACTCTCATCGGACCTTGTGAATAACCAAGTCACATCCCGTATTCCACATATTAAAAGAACCGTCGAAAAACTATCTCAGATCTGAGGTAAATGGATTCAACTCTTTATTTTGAAATAACACTCCATAATAATCCGGATGGCTGCTCGTTAAATGCAAATAAATGTTTCCTTTTGAGGGCAGTAGAGAATTTCGAAGTATCCAAAACGGTCTGTCGCACAGATCTGTTGTTGAAATCACTGTCGTTATCTAATTTGGATCCGAACAGAAACATGTCACAGTTAACCGGCCAATATGACGACAGAAGTGACTTTTACAACATTTCAGATGAATAGTAAACCATAGTTCCAGCTTATATCACAAAAAATTGTTATTCCTAGAAAGTAGCTGCGAGAACTATTAAGTTCCACCGAAAATTCAAAAATTATTAAATCAGTCTGCACCACAAATCACTGATCCATTCAGTGGAGACAGTCTATTGGTACTTAAGTTTCAGACACAGAACACCGTTAACATCCCTGAGTAAGGCAGTAACACCAGAGACTTATGTTTCTAAACAGCGAACACGGAGCGTCACATTATTTGGAGATGGACCAGGAATCTGTTGGTCGGTATAAATAAAAATGCAGGAACACTCTATCAAAAGAAGTAACTTAATAGTTAAGTGCTTAGTTCGTTGCGATACGTTGCGGATTTTGAGATACACTCATGTTTATTTTCTGGATATTAATCGTGCCCTTCATTAGAAGATACTTAATTTTACAACTTCTGTAGATACATTAACATTATTTGATGTAGTTTTGTAAAACGATATAGGCAAACAACTTCATTAAATGTCTGAGGTGATATTGAGGTGAAAATAGGAAAAAAATTAGTAATGTTTGTTTCCCAGCAAAATTCAGCATCAAGAAAAATATGTATCTAATACACTCCAATATGACTTCCATCAGTGTAACCACGATACCATTATTCAAAACGAATTCACCGTGCCATCTAGAGTGATACACATCTGTAATTGTTATTCGCACGAATCTGCTGATACTATGCTACTCTTCTCCCCTACAGCTGAAGCAGTTGAAATGGTTCAAATGGCTCTGAGCACTATGGGACTCAACTGCTGTGGTCATCAGTCCCCTAGAACTTAGAACTACTTAAACCTAACTAACCTAAGGACATCACACACATCCATGCCCGAGGCAGGATTCGAACCTGCGACCGTAGCAGTCGCACGGTTCCGGACTGCGCGCGTAGAACCGCGAGACCACCGCGGCCGGCACTGCTGCTGAAGCAGTTTCTTTCGGAATAGTGGCATGTGTTTTGTTATGGGATCGATAAAGGCATGCGTCATAGCTACAAAAGTCTTTAAAATAATCCTAGAATAAAAAGTTTTGTCTGTACTAAAATTTAAAATTATGCTGAAGGTTAATTTTAGGGATGATTCAGTCCATTAAAACAAACACAGGAATCCTCACAGATTGCCGCTTGTATTCGCATGTAAGTAATGTGTATAATATCTTATTTGTACAACGCTTATATAAGAATAGTAGGGGCCAAATTCATCCAAAAAACATCTCTACAAAAAAACACAAAATAAATTATAAAATGAATGTTACTCTTATCAAATTATTGTATTTCATGTGGAGTGTGTGTATCCAAAATCGTGTTTGTCAAATAGAAGTATTTTGAAAGTTATCTATGCATTTTATTGATGTTTTAATTAATATTAATTAAAATATCGTCGTATAAGTGCAGCTGGTTTAGTGCAGCGAGGTGTTTTAACCTCATATTTTGTCTGAGACACCCTAATTCCCTCAATTCTTTAACGAAGTGTTAAAAAGAAGTTGATGAGTGTTTTTTATCAGGCTTTGTGTATTTGTGGACGCTACCTCCCACAAAGCCATTACCTCACTACGAATGGCTGCTTATAACTTCAGTAAGCGTAGTTGATGTTGGTCATTAGGCACAAAAACAAAAAGCCAAAACCAAAACTTGAACCATACCATGAGAGTTGATAGAGTAAATACACTGTGTGAGCCGGTCGAAGTGGCCGTGCGGTTCTAGGCGCTACAGTCTGGAACCGCAAGACCGCTACGGTCGCAGGTTCGAATCCTGCCTCGGGCATGGATGTGTGTGATGTCCTTAGGTTAGTTAGGTTTAACTAGTTCTAAGTTCTAGGGGACTAATGACCTCAGCAGTTGAGTCCCATAGTGCTCAGAGCCATTTTACACTGCGTGACAAACAAAATGTCAACCACCCGGAGGGAGAGAGGAAAGGAAATGAAACTTAATGGGTTGTGATAGTATAAGATGTTATTTCAGTGATTACAAATTGACTCAAATTTTCAAATACCTTGGCAGTATTAGTCCACTTATCTGTATGAAGTTAAGTCCTAGGATTGTTGCGATGCAATGCGGAGTGTGAGATGTACTTATGTGTATTTTCGGGACTTTAACTGAGTCCCTCATCCGAAGACACTCAATTCCACAATTACCGCAGACACACCAATATTATTCGAAGCAGTTTTGTAAAAGGAAACAGGAGCACAACTTGATTAAATGTCTGAGGTGATATTGAGGTGGAAATAAGATACAAAAATTTTACTAAATGATTTTTTACCATCAAAATTCAGCACCTAGAAAAATGTGGGTCTATTACATTCCAGTATGATTTCCATCAGTGTAACCAATACACCGTTACTCAAAACGAAAATACCGTGCCATCTGAAGTGATACACTCTGGCCCAGATGCATGCACTCTGGCCCAGATGCATGCACTGATTCGGATGGGAATTGTGACATAAAGCCGTTTTACCCTCTCACAAGGCAAACTGGCCCACGGCTGTTATAATACGTGCTTGATATCCTGGATACTGGCACAGGGGCTGAGATGACGTCCGAGATAGTCCCAGACACGTTCTATTGGGGACAGATCTGGGAATATTGCTGGCTACAGGAGTACCCCATCTTCACGCAGACGATTTGTAGAGACACGCTCCATGTGTTGACAAGTGTTGCCCTGTTGAAAAATGGCATAACGAGACTGTTGTCTCAAGCACTACCAGTCGTGAGCTAAAGCCTTACTCGATTGTTCCCCACACCGTGACGCCATGTGCATGTCCAAAGTTACGGAAAAATGGCAACTCTCCCTAGGACGCCGCTATATTCGTCGCTAATGGTCATCTGTGGTAGACCAAAACTATGATCAATTTACATCTACATCTACATTTATACTCCGCAAGCCACCCAACGGTGTGTGGCGGAGGGCACTTTACGTGCCACTTTCATTACCTCCCTTTCCTGTTCCAGTCGCGTATGGTTCGCCGGAAGAACGACTGCCGGAAAGCCTCCGTGCACGCTCGAATCTCTCTAATTATACATTCGTGATCTCCTCGGGAGGTATAAGTAGGGGGAAGCAATATATTCGATACCTCATCCAGAAACGCACCCTCTCCATACCTGGACAGCAAGCTACGCCGCGATGCAGAGCGCCTCTCTTGCAGATTCTGCCATTTGAGTTTGCAAAACATGTCCGTAACGCCGCATGGAACTTCCGACACTGTCTACTAGGTCATATATATATACATATATATATATATATATATATATATATATATATATATATATATATTTATTTATTTATTGTGAAAAGCAATGGTCCCATAACACTCCCCTGTGGTATCCCAGAGGTCACTTTAACGTCTGTAGACGTCTCTCCATTGAGAACAACATGCTGTGTTCTGTTATCTAAAAACTCTTCAATCCAGCCACACAGCTGGTCCGATACTCCGTAGGCTCGTACTTTGTTTACCAGGCGACAGTGCAGATCTGTATCGAACGCCTTCCGGAAGTCAAGGAAAATGGCATCTACCTGGGAGCCTGTATCTAATATTTTCTGGGTCTCATGAACAAATAACGCGAGTTGGGTCTCACAAGATCGCTGTTTCCAGAATCCATGTTGATTCCTACAGAGTAGACTCTGGGTTTCCAGAAATGACGTGATACGCGAGCAAAAAACATGTTCTGAAATTCTACAACAGACCGATGTCAGAGATATAGGTCTACAGTTTTATCATCGCTGAACACAATACGACGCCACTCATCAGCACCCTATGTTTTGCTGGCTATGGTACCACTGAAAAAGGCAAGCAAATGAGTTTTGGTGTTAACTGCAGGCTACGCATTGGTCGGTAATTCACTAATACCGGGGGCCAGTAGTCTCCGACCAGTGGTGCGGGATGAAAGAATGTTGCACGCAGTCCATTTCTTGTTCTCGTACGTCAGGCGCAGATACGAAGATGTTTCGATCTGGTTGGTGCACTATGTGGCGATCCTCCCTTGTGGTAGTCAGACATGGTTGGCTGGAAACTTGACGACGAGTATGCCTGTTACCACGTTCGCATGCAGTCCAACAGCTGACCACTGCCGCATCGGAATGTCCCATAAATCTAGATACTGCACGGTTCGGCAACACGGCGAAATGGAGAGCTACAACGAGGCGTTTTTCAAACTCTTGTTAGGTGCTGATAAAACTGTCTCACAAGAGTACGGAACATCTCCGTGTCCTTCACAGTCAACACTCAACAGCTTATGTTGTTCATACCCCTTGTATGTCCAACCAGGCGTGGTAACAACACTGGACACGAACAACACTAAGGCACTCTTGTGGTCGTTCTACGTGTCACAGAGAATTGAAACTCTGATCATTTGTTGTATAAATATACTATCTTACAGGCAGGGTGTCAGCAAACTGATGAATAGAGACGGAAAATCTCAAGCAACTTGAAGTTGTAGTCGACAGTACCCGTCATATTATAACGGAAACGTGTTATGACGTGAAAATTTAGGGTATAGTGAACACGAGTCTTCCGTCTGAATCAATAGATTAACTGCAGCTGGACTGCTTTCAATCGATCTTAGATTTATAAAATGACTAGAGGATTCAGCATTATTTTATAAAAAGTACGCATTACTTTACTTTGTGCTCGTAACGTTTCCTTGCGCATCGCCTGATGATCTGACAGGTGGTGCAGTGTTGCTGAAAATATTATTGACAGCGAAGCAGTTAGCATTACATTCTACTTTACTAGATGGTTCATCCCTCTGTGTCCATGTATGGCAGGGGTTAAGGTGTGAGCAGGTGTTTAGATATTGGCGAAGTAGTGTATGCCCACCATAAAAACGTTCAGTATAAGAAAGTCTGTCAGAATCTATCTTTGTCACTGAAATAAAGATAAAGTCGGGATGAATTCCCAAGTGTTGAGAGACGGTTATGAGACGGTGCTCGATACTGATAACAAAAGTGAAAGAAAAGACGCAGAAATGACTCTGAGGAAATTTGAAAAGTAAAACTTCCGGGAAAGGTTTAGAAGAGACAAGCATAGGGAAAGCTTTTCATTTATATGAAGTGTGAGCTGAGGCGGAAGCTACACAGAGAAAAGACAGAGCGTATCTAGTCAGCTGCAGAGAAGGAACGACGAAAATTTCAAAATGGATATAAGGACCCAGATATGAGACCATACGTGATGTACGATGAAAGCTTCGACAGAATTACGGCAATGTTACATCCTAACGATACTGAAAAGTTAATTTACTCAATATTATCTATTCTGAGCACTAATAATGTGTCAAGTCTTCCGTTGTCAAATATAGTATTAAAACAGATCTTATGACACATGACACTCAAACCCAATTAGAATGTCCTTAAAGACAATATTTGGGAATTTATATTCCAAACCGTGTGGTGCACAGACAAAAGGTGCAACGAGAAACGCAATACCTGATCTTGAAGTTATGGACATATGCTGTAAGTGAATGTAATATTGCCAAGGCTTTCGAACCTAATCGTCGTTCATCTTCCAGTTGAAAATAGATATTTTGCGGACTTTATTAGCTGAACTGCGAATTCTTTTAGCATCAGCTGTACTGGGTGTGGCTGTCCTACCGATGGGTGACATACAAAAATTTTTGGCCGACCGGGACTCGAACCCGTATTTCACGCTTATTGCTATAAGTATCTATCAGGGACAAATACAAGAACTAGCTACATCTGTAAGGTGTGCCCAAGCAAAAGATGAGACTACAGTTATATGTAAAGAAGCTTTAATAACAGTATAATAATTACAGTTGATGTAGAAAAGAACAACTGTACATAAATGGCATTGACATTGATACACAGGTTCGAATCTGTAGAAAGGGAGTGGATGGTTTCAATGTAGAAACTCCTGGATTGCTGGCGGATCCAATTTTCCACTGTATCTTGTACTTCCTTATCACAGGCGAATCTCTGACCTTCCAGAGATTGTTTTATGGAGCTGAAAATATGCGAGTCACAAGGGGAGATATCTGTGTTGTCTGGAGGATGTTCCAGGACCTCCCATCGAAACTTTTGAAGGCAATTGAGTGTTTTATTGGCAACACGTGGCCTAGCGTTGTCCTAGAGAATCTCTATCCCTTTCGAGAGCTTACCGCCGCGCTTGTTCTTGGTGGTCTCTTTGAAACTCAGCAGTATGTTGCAATACTGCTCTGCGTTAACTGTCGCACCAAGTGGTAGCTAGTCAAAAATGACACTGAGCATAACTTTTCCGACCATCGGGGCAGAGGGGCTTTTGTTGGACAAGGGGAGTCGGGATACCGCCACTCCATGCTCACGTATTTGGAGACAGGGTCCAAGTGGTGACTCCACGTTTCATCACATGCCACAATCTTAGCAATGAAATCCGTTCTCTGCTCTGCGTATTTCAACACATAGGTCAAGGAGTCACCCGTACTCACCGTGTTCTGATTTTCTGAAAGATTCTTGAGCACCCACTGTCCACAAGTTCAAATTGTGTCATTATGAAGCTTAAATGTAAATTGAAGACACGGGGGGGGGGGGAGGGGGGGGAGGGGGGGAGGGAACGAGACGAACCGACGTAGCTACTTCTGGACTTTATTCGGAATCAGCGGTGGCGAGTGAAAATGTGTGCCGACCAGGACTCGAACCCGCGATTTCCTGCAGTTTTTGTATGTAAGTGTGTGTGTGTGTGTGTGTGTGTGTGTGTGTGTATGTGTGTGTGTGTTTGGAACATGGCGGCCGAGAGGGGCAGGGGTCGCCACTCGAGGCCTGGCAACTGAGTCGACCTGCCTACGGTTCTCTAACAACGATCGGAAGGGGACGTACCAAGGTTTCTTCTTTTTGTTTATTTATTTATTTTTGTTTCCACTACAAAATAAATATCATACTAACGAGATAAAGAAAACCCTGCACAGCTGAGCATGGAGATTTTCTAGGTCGCCTTCTCATGTGATAAGGAGTACTGTTCCTTGTGTACACAGGCTGAAATCGATCCCGAATCGTGGAACATTTCTTCTCGCACCTGGAACACTCCAGCTAGTTGGAGGGAGGGCTCATGAACAACGAAGGTAGATAGTTAGCAAAACAGAATTAGTATTTCGCCCGGCATTGTAAGTCCGTGTGTTTGTCCAGTAGGAAAGACCAGTAATCTAACATATCTTCGATATCATCGCGGAAGAAATAGTCCATCGCCATTCCTTTGATACAATTGACTGCACTTGTCCTGAAGGCTGGGAAATAGAAGGAATCCGGGTCTAATAGAGCTTCAGAATCAACTGACGCCGGACTGCAGTCATAGGAGTAAGGCTAAAATTTGTTGTGCGAGTAGCCGACATGCAGCCACCGTTCCACATGTCAATCGATGTGCGCCATAATCAATTACTGCGCAAAGGGGCACAAAGGCCTGTCGACCAGACGAATAGAGTTCAATCGTTGGCGCTCAGAAAATTTGTCATTCAGTACCACATACCACGAAGCCGACGTTTCCGTGGGGAGGAAAGGCAGATGTATCGTGTTCCATACTCTCTTCTATCGCACTGCAGAGTAGCGTCGCTCAACCACGTTACGTGATTTCGTAATTGGTGGCCATACTCCTTCGTTGTGGGCGATCGTGTAGAACGCAGGTCATCGAGCCAATAACTATAGTCAAGGAGGAACGAACTAATGTGATATAACCGACAGGGACTGGAGAGTGCGGTGACTGTGGTCGTTCCCAGAAAAAGTGTCCTAGCTCTGTTCCTGCCATTGGTAAGACCTGCACCACCGTCATGTGAGGGCAATGTCAAGGTGTGTCCTAACGAATTTTAAAAACACGTTCAGCACCCACGAAATGTCCAAATGCAGCTTGTAGCCTCGTAGCAATTGAAGTTGCCATCGTTAACACTTGGGTGAAGTGGTTTAAGTTTGAAGCTAAGTAGACACTAACGTTCTGTGCCCACTGGAACATGTACATCGTGCGTAGCGTGTGGAGTCGAAACAGTGCACTTATTTTTTGTAAACAGCCGACGATATGTGTCCGCCGCAGTACATTGAATATGGCCATCAGAGAGTACCCCGAAACATTTGTGCGCGGGTACTTTAATGATGGGCACTGTCATTGCTTCTTGTTCCGCACATTAATGATACTACCCGCCACTGTGCCGTACTGTTGAAACCATCGCAGCGCCGTCTGTATGTCATACCCTGATCTGGCCGGGAACACGAATCGTCGGCATGAGCGCAACATCGGAAATTCACGGTCCGTAAGCAAACCCCTTCCAAGCGCCGGCGAAGACCAATAATGTGTTCTGATCGATAAGCGTTCACCAGTACTCTGGATTGTGCTCCGTGAATCAAGAGCAGGATACATCTATAAACTCGATGGGGAGACTAATGCTTTCCATGGCCGCACGCAGAAATCTATGATGGAGGTGGTCGAATGCATGGTCTAAATCAACCGCAATAAGGGCGCCCCGGAAGTTGCAGGCTGAGATCAGTGCGAGCACGACCCTATACGATCCCAAAGTCATGTGAACATTGCTCTTTCTACCGACACACGTTTCATCGATTTGTATTGTGACTGTGGAGACCAGAGAGGCACGGGGAATGCGTGTAAAAAGCTTATAGTCGGCGTCAGCAATGTCAGGGGTCGATAGGCCTGCGGGCGCCACCCACAACCAGGTTTAGCTACAGGGATCATCATGCCTTTAGCAAATTCTGTGGGGACTCGGATCGTGTGTGTCATATGTCGTTTATACACTCCTGGAAATGGAAAAAAGAACACATTGACACCGGTGTGTCAGACCCACCATACTTGCTCCGGACACTGCGAGAGGGCTGTACAAGCAATGATCACACGCACGGCACAGCGGACACACCAGGAACCGCGGTGTTGGCCGTCGAATGGCGCTAGCTGCGCAGCATTTATGCACCGCCGCCGTCAGTGTCAGCCAGTTTGCCGAGGCATACGGAGCTCCATCGCAGTCTTTAACACTGGTAGCATGCCGCGACAGCGTGGAGGTGAATCGTATGTGCAGTTGACGGACTTTGAGCGAGGGCGTATAGTGGGCATGCGGGAGGCCGGGTGGACGTACCGCCGAATTGCTCAACACGTGGGGCGTGAGGTCTCCACAGTACATCGATGTTGTCGCCAGTGGTCGGCGGAAGGTGCACGTGCCCGTCGACCTGGGACTGGACCGCAGCGACGCACGGATGCACGCCAAGACCGTAGGATCCTACGCAGTGCCGTACGGGACCGCACCGCCACTTCCCAGCAAATTAGGGACACTGTTGCTCCTGGGGTATCGGCGAGGACCATTCGCAACCGTCTCCATGAAGCTGGGCTACGGTCCCGCACACCGTTAGGCCGTCTTCCGCTCACGCCCCAACATCGTGCAGCCCGCCTCCAGTGGTGTCGCGACAGGCGTGAATGGAGGGACGAATGGAGACGTGTCGTCTTCAGCGATGAGAGTCGCTTCTGCCTTGGTGCCACTGATGGTCGTATGCGTGTTTGGCGCCGTGCAGGTGAGCGCCACAATCAGGACGGCATACGACTGAGGCACACAGGGCCAACACCCGGCATCATGGTGTGGGGAGCGATCTCCTACACTGGCCGTACACCACTGGTGATCGTCGAGGGGACACTGAATAGTGCACGGTACATCCAAACCGTCATCGAACCCATCGTTCTACCATTCCTAGACCGGCAAAGGAACTTGCTGTTCCAACAGGACAATGCACGTCCGCATGTATCCCGTGCCACCCAACGTGCTCTAGAAGGTGTAAGTCAACTACCCTGGCCAGCAAGATCTCCGGATCTGTCCCCCATTGAGCATGTTTGGGACTGGATGAAGCGTCGTCTCACGCGGTCTGCACGTCCAGCACGAACGCTGGTCCAACTGAGGCGCCAGGTGGAAATGGCATGGCAAGCCGTTCCACAGGACTACATCCAGCATCTCTACGATCGTCTCCATGGGAGAATAGCATCCTGCATAGCTGCGAAAGGTGGATATACACTGTAGTAGTGCCGACATTGTGCATGCTCTGTTGCCTGTGTCTATGTGCCTGTGGTTCTGTCAGTGTGATCATGTGATGTATCTGACCCCAGGAATGTGTCAATAAAGTTTCCCCCTCCTGGGACAATGAATTCACGGTGTTCTTATTTCAATTTCCAGGAGTGTACATTTGGGTCCTTGATACGTACAGAATACAGGAGAAGGAGGGATAAAACGAAATAGGGAGCCTATCAGGCCCAAGTGATTTGTTCAACATACCACTCTTCAAGGCCATGTCCAGTTTGTCCCACATAATGTCTGCCAGAAGCGTGTCGTCGTCCTGTACAGCATCGGTTACTGGTATATCGTGCGGCACATCTGCCAATCTCACATTGCTTCTCTGGCCCTCGGCTTAGAAGCTACGTTAGTAATGGGTGAACACTCGGGCAATATCTGTTTGTCTCACAGCTTGCCTTCCCTCCGCCGTTTCGACTGCTGTAATGAGCGTGCGTTTGCGCTTACGTCTGTCTCCTTCTATGCAATGCAGCGATACTCTTTCACCATGAAGACCATCTTGTATTCTCGCACGGACTCTGATGCCTTCCAGTTGCACGGCAGTGAGTTGGAGCAAGTAGGCTTTGATGAGCTGGACGGTCAATTGACAGTCTGATGAAGGCTGTTGCATTGCCAGTTACCTTAATGGGCGTAATAAAATTCTAAAGTCATCCACTGTCCGCCGGACCTATCTCTGCCATAAGGAGGAGGAGGAGGACATTAGTGTTTAACGTCCCGTCGACAACGAGGTCATGAGAGACGGAGCGCAAGTTCGGGTGAGGGAAGGATGGGGAAGGAAATCGGCCGTGCCCTTTCAAAGGAACCATCCCGGCATTTGCCTGAAGCGATTTAGGGAAATCACGGAAAATCTAAACCAGGATGGCCGGAGACGGGATTGAACCGTCGTCCTCCCGAATGCGAGTCCAGTGTGCTAACCACTGCGCCACCTCGCTCGGTATATCTCTGCCATAGTCGATAAATACCGTGCGTATGGCTGGTTTGACATAAGTGATCCATCACAGCAGTGTGGAACTGTACGCTCGTAGGCGCCGCTGTCATCGATGCTGATTATCCTCACTCTCAGGACCATAGGCCTCAACGCGAAGGTGTGAAACGTTCAGTTTGCATGGTCCCCTACTACGTCTTGTCTGTTGTCGAGGCAAGACAACGCCGCAAATATAAGCTTGGTGGCCAGTAAAGGCCGTTGGCTCTATCTCAGCAGCAACTGTCGCCATGCAGACCCCTCGCGATACGTACACCCCATCTAAGCGGGTGGCCGAGTAGCCGAGTAGGTACATGTACCTACTATTGTCGCCATGTTGTGGTATCCATGTGTCTTGCAGCGAGAGATCCCGTACAAGAGTGTGTAACGCTTCGCTGGGGACCAAGTGCGGGTATTGGTCTTCGATCGTTGAAATCACCGCCCACTCTGTAATGCTCCACATTTCCTTGAAACAACTACGTCACCCCCTCGAAGTATAAGACAATCCTTTCTTGGGGCTTCTACGAGCCTGATGGCGCATAAACGTTCACCAAACGGACTGCACCGACCTTCTGCGCGACACCATTCGCCGACGCACGGTAAGTCACGTCCAACACCTCAATACCTTCCGTTAAGAGTAAGGCCGTGCCACCACTACCGTCGCAAGTTGGTAAACTATAAGCGTCGTTGTAATAAAAGTCTGATCTTATGTCAGGTCGCATCTCTTGAAGGAAAGCAATACCCATTTCTGCCAGTCATTGCATATCCGTTAACATTTGTACCTTCACAGGGGTACGAATTCCGTTGATGTTAATGGTACCCAACCGGTGTACCTGTGACATCACCTAGAGTGCGGGGCCGTTCCGACGCAACGTCGGCAACAGGCATCGGTTGATCATCTATCTACTGCGTCACATCGTTGAGTTCCACGTCATTAGCCCAGTCTTCCAATGAGTACTGTGGGACGGGTTCCTTCGGTTGGCATGTGCTAGTCCCCGCTATCTTGGGGTCATCCTGCTGCATAATAGCCTCCATCTCGTCGACGTACGTTTGGTGCTCCAGGTTGGCGCGTGGTAGCTGCAAGACTGGAGTGACGGTATGTAATCCAGCTGGCAGTGAAGGGTTAGAGTTGTCCTAGTCCTCCGACTACGCACCTCCCTCGTCCAGCCCTTGCTCTGTGGATAGCTGCCTCTTATTACGCCGTTTCGTGGACTTCTGTTTGCATTGGCGCGTCTCCGCATCAGATGTGTGTCGAAGGTCGGTATTATCGTCTTGAACTCCCGCTTCCACATCGAGAGGAGAGATCGACTATGCCGTCATTTGTTCCTGACGCCAATGTATTTGTAGGGCGACGAGACGGAGATCCTGCTGGATCAAATGTGACTGCTGTAGTGTAAGATCGGGGGCAGAACTCACGGTCACTTGGGATGAGGGCCGGTAGTGGTCACCACCCACATCATTCCTTCACGCCTCCACATATGTGAGAGGGAAGGACGTCATCTGCGGCGTCAGTGTCTGTTCTGCAGAAGGTACCTACACAATACGTCTCCGAAGCCAGTCCGAGCGAGCATGTCCTTGTTGTCCGCAACCAGAGCAGGTCCTTGACTGTCCGTCATAAATGAGGATTGAGTGACATTCACAGATGGACACATATGAAGGAATGTGTTTTCAGAGCTCAATCCGAACTTGAAGTTCTTCACTGACTATGGGATAGCTGCGCTGAATTAGCCGAGCGGTCTAAGGCGTTGCAGTGATGGACTGTGCGGCTGGTCCCGGCGGAGGTTCGAGTCCTCCCTCGGGGATGGGTGTGTGTGTGTGTGTTTGTCCTTAGGATAATTTTGGTTAAGTAGTGTGTAAGCTTAGGGACTGATGACCTTAGCAGTTAAGTCCCATAAGATTTCACACACACTTCGAACTGACTATGGGATATGTCTCAGAAGTTTTCCATTTTTCCTCCACATTGCTAAGAACTGTGCTGTACGGTCGTAAAGCGTCTATAACCAGAACGGGGGGGGGGGGGGGGGGGGGGCTTGAAAGGGGAGTTCGAAAACGCGCACCGTTCGAAATCCTAGACGAGCGTAATCAACTGCCACCACACTCTCATTCCGACAGAATGGGAAGAGCGGAATACATCAGCAGATCGGCGTAGCAGCCTATCACAAGTCGCTGCGTCAACGAGACTGAAGTAAATGGTGCTGGAAACAATGGAAAGATGAATCCCTAGCAGATCTTGTGTTTCTAAGTGCACCACATCACACAGAAAAGTTCGATTTCATGTCTACTGTGCGTTGAACGTAAGCTTGATCGTCGCCTTTCGGTATTAAAGAGCCATCGTGCCTCAAGTAGATGTAAATAACTACACGACGCCGTCAGCAAGTAAACAAACAGTCGCTAGCGGAGCGCAGCTCGGAGCGCTGAGCACGTCCTCGCCGCTACGCGCCGAATGCCAGCTGCTTGCTAGGCAACTGCGTTAACCACTGCGCCATACGGACTCGACTATCACTCCAACCTAGCGCCACCTACCGGCAGCCCCTGGCCATGTCTTCCATGCTCACTAATGTTAGATTCCCGCTGGAATCCGAACGGTGTTGTGCATCCGCACTGAAGGCCCATCGAGGCGAACCAGTTATATGAATCCGAAACTTTCAGTTTGGGTTCACAATGTAGTTCAGTCTGCAACGAAATCTAAAATTGGTGAGCATAGAGGACATGGACAGGGACTGCGGAAGGGCGGCGCTAGTTGAGAGTGTGAGTCGGCCGGGGAGCGTGCCGAGACAGTCCGAGCATTTTCGCTAAACACTGTGTCCGAATGGTGCAGTGGTTAACGTAACGGCCTAGTAAGAAGGACATCCAGCGTTCGACTACCGGCCCGGCACACACTTTCAATCATCGCCGCGATCGCGCATAAAGTTCCGATGGAGGTGATATTATCAGTTCCTTCACATTCCTTTCCTTTCTCCTCTTCCACTTTCCCTTTACATAATGTGTGTCACAGCTGCGGATTCCGCGTGGCGTCTGTTCTTTCGGATATGTCCGAATCATAAACGTGGCACTGATAAAGATAACGTGTGCCTGCCCATCGTGTGACGTTTCTTTGATGTTGACGCCGACCCCACGTAATACTGTGCACCGTTCCACACAGTGTTGTCCCTATACCAGTTTCATTCCGCGATATATTTGTAAAGCATACTCCCCTTCTGCTCGAAGAAATTTGATAATCACTCTTTGTGTTAATCCGGACAAATCCGTGACGCAACGAACTGCGGTAACAGTTCTCTAGAAATGAGGAAATAGCTGCGAAGCCGTTAACTCTGCTTGTACAATTGGGAATATCACTACGCTATCTCTTGGCAAACAAATTCATACACTTGGGTTGAATACCTAACGCCGCTTCTGCGAAGGTCTCCAATTTCAACGAGGCAGAACTTAAAACAACATAGGTTATTAAGAAGCGATCAGCATTCTAGTCGCATGTAGTAACGCCACTGCAGCATGCTTTAGGCCTGAACAAGCAGAATAATTCCAGCATTCCAGCAAAAAGTCGTTGTTATAAGACCATACAAATAACGAAAGAATATATTCCACTTATTAAAACTGGCTACGTGCAGTAGGAAGTAATAAATATAAGTCAATAAGCAAAGCGACCTGCTTCACTCGAAGGTACAATTAAAGGAAAACAAACATGAAAATTCTGCAACGAGCTAAGACCAGAAAATAGTGTGTATATCGTCCAGCAGACGTACCTGTCGAGCGAACAGTAAAGCTAAAATATTGAAATCCGGATAAGTTATACGGCTGTAAGGTAGAAAAAATATAGAGCATAGAGGAAATTGGACGGTTTTTTTGGTTTCATACTGCCTGTAATTGAGCAAATAACATCAAATGGAACAGAAAACGTAAAACTGAAACTAAAAGATATAATATCGAATGTCTTATGAAGCTGAAGAACGTTAAAATTTGAGAGTGGATTTCACGAACAGCGGTACCCTCTAAAGAAAGTTTGCTAAAAGAATGACATTGAAACGAAATAAATATCGCTACACTATAAGAACTGTTGCTGAAGCGAACTTGCAATATTATACTTGCAGGCTCGATGCTGCAGTAAAAGGAAGGGTAGATGGCAGAAGAGCAGTAATGATTAGTATTCAGACGAATTTTTCAAACTTTGTACTACCTATGAGATGCCACCTGTGAAGAGCCTAAAGTTGTAGCAAATACAGGAACACTGCCCTCGGCCAGACGAAGCCACTGTATCGGCTGCACTGAGCAGTCACCTTCAATGTGGCCCTCTGAGACAAAAGCAGGAAGAAAGTCAAGGGGGTTCTGGAAGGTACTGACAGCAATGTCGAATCCAGTGCCATGGAAATTTGTGCTAGATTTCATTGTTTAGGATGCATAGCGCCAACAGCCAGATGGGGGTGGTCCTACATAGTCTTCAAGGGTCTTGGTGGCAAGGGGAGCACAGTAAACTCATCCTGGAGCTCTGTGAACCACGCACGTACACTGCGAGCTGTGTGACACGTTGAGCGGTCCTGCTGGTAGATGCCATTGCGGCAAAGAAAAACTACACTACCTGCCATTAAAATTGCTACACCACGAATATGACTTGCTACAGACGCGAAATTTAACCGACAGGATTAAGATGCTGTGATATGCAAATGATTAGCTTTCCAGAGCATTCACACCAGGTTGGCGCCGGTGGCGACACCTACAACTTGCTGACACGAGGAAAATTTCCAACCGATTTCTCATACATAAATAGCAGCTGACCGACGCTGCCTGGTGAAACGTTGTTGTGATGCCTCGTGTAAGGAGGAGAAATGCGTACCATCACGTTTCCGACCTTGATAAAGGTCCGATTGTAGCCTACCGAGATTGCGGTTTATCGTATCGCGACATTGCTGCTCACGTTGGTCGAGATCAAATGACTGTTAGCAGAATATGGAATCAGTGCCTTCAGGAGGGTAATACGAAACGCCATGCTGGATCCCAACGGCCACGTATCACTAGCAGTCGAGATGACAGGCGTCTTATCCGCATGGCTGTAACGGATCATGCAGCCACGTCTCGATCCCTGAGTCAACAGATGGGGTCGTTTACAAGACAACAACCATCTGCACGAACAGTTCGACGATGTTGGCAGCAGTATGGACTATCAGCTCGGAGACCATAGCTTCGGTTACCCTTGACGCTGCATCACAGACAGGAGCGCCTGCGATGGTGTACTCAACGACGAATCTGGGGGCACGAATGGCAAAACGTCATTTTTTCGGATGAATCCAGGTTCTGTTTACAGCATCATGATGGTCGCATCCGTGTTCGGCGACATTGCGGTGAACGCACATTGGAAGCGTGTATTCGTCATCGCCATACTGGGGTATCACCCAGCGTGATGGAATGGGGTGCCATTGGTTACACGTCTCGGTCATCCCTTGTTCGCACTGACGGCACTTTGAACAGTGGACGTTACATTTCAGATATGTTACGACCCGTGGCTCTACCCTCCATTCGATTCCTGCCAAACCCTACACTTCAGCAGGATAATGCACGACCGCATGTTGCAGGCCTGTACGGGCCTTTCTGGATACAGAAAATGTTCGACTGCTGCACTGGCCAGCACATTCTCTAGATCTCTCACCAACTGAAAACGTCTGGTCTATGGTGGCTGAGCATCTGGCTCGTCACAATACGCCAGTCACTACTCTTGATGAGCTGTGGTATCGTGTTGAAGCTGCATGGGCAGCTGTACCTGTACACGCCATCCAAGCTCTGTTTGACTCAATGCCCAGGCGTATCAAGGCCGTTATTATGGCCAGAGATCGTTGTTCTGGGTACTAATTTCTCAGGATGCATGCACCCAAATTGCGTGAAAAGGTAATCAAATGTCAATTGTAGTATAATATATGTGTCCAATGAATACCCATTTATCATCTGCATTTCATCTTGATATAGCAATTTTAATGGCCAGTAGTGTAACTGCATTTAGAGGTTGACATGGCCCCCAAGGACATATGCATACTTGTGTTGATCCATTGTACCTTCCAGAATGACCTGTCATCCAGCGAATGCCTCCAGCCTGCATCCTTCCGACGATTGTTGCAAGGTGTTTGCGTTTAGACGTTTGACGCAGTATATGCCATCGGACATATGACTGATGGAACATCAAACGTGATTCATCTGAAAAGTCCATCTGTCTCCCTTCAGTGGACGTTCAGTTGTGGTGCTGGCGATTAAATTTCAGCCATTGTCGACGATGAACAGCAGTCAGCTTGGGTGCGTGAGCCAACGTCTGTTGCAGATGCCCAAATGCGGCAACGTTCGCTGAATGATCATTGAGGAGACACCGTTGGTAGCCCCTTGGTTCATCTGGGTGATCGGATGCTCAGCAATGGCAAGTCTATCCACCAGTACACATATCAGCAGCTGTCAATCAACAGTGTCATCTATGGCCTGTCTCGTGCACCACAGTCACCTCGGCGCCAGTACTGGACAGAGCCACTTTTCCATTCACGGTATAGTTCAATCACGGTAGCAAGCGGACAGTTTACAAACTTAGCCATTTAAGAAACGCTTCTACCCTTGGCCCAGAAGCTAACGATATCGCCCTTTTGGGCGCCAGATAAGTCGCTCCGTATCCGCATTACGACAACGACTGTGCTGGTGTCTGTGTTCCCCCAACACTCATTATACGTCCTTCACTGTTAGTGGTGCCACATACCGTCTGTGTGTCGTTATTGCACTTAGACACCGAACTAGGAAGGATCACATTAATGCGACGGGACTGGGTAGTATAGGGCATATGAAATTACACATGTCTGTGGGAGATTACTAGACAAGAAACTTGAAGCCTGTGGGTTAATATGCTGAATGAGCTAGTTGTTGTTTTTTTGTTTATATTTCTGTGTGTGTTGTAATCTTAGGAGTGTAGATACATGCCTCCTGCAGCACCACAGTAGAATAGTTTGAACGTCTTGGAGCAGCCAGCTGGTAGTCTCTGCTCGACGTTGGTTGGCTGGTTCAAATGACTCTGAGCACTATGGGACTCAACTGCTGTGGTCATAAGTCCCCTAGAACTTAGAACTACTTAAACCTAACCAACCTAAGGACAGCACACAACACCCAGCCATCACGAGGCAGAGAAAATCCCTGACCCCGCCGGGAATCGAACCCGGGAACCCGGGCGTGGGAAGCGAGAACGCTACCGCACGACCACGAGATGCGGGCTTGGTTGGCTGGTTGGTTGGTTGCTTTCGAGAGAAAGGGACCAAATTACAGAGTCATCAGTCCCTTTTTTCCACATTAAAACAGGTCACGGAGTAAAACCATGCTCCAAAAGAGTCTGGGAAGTAGGAAAGGAGTATAACAAATTAGGAAACACGCTGAAAGAGAAAACGAAAGAGACGAGCCAAAAGGAAAACGTGCACTAAAAGCAAAAAGCGGTAGAAGCTATTAAAAGAATAAAGCAGATACCTTAGGCTAGCTGGTTGTAAGAAGAAAAGAAGGATGAGCGAGCCGCTCTGTGACACACTAAAATCTCCAGCCCAAAAGGACTATGCTGGAGGAACACAGATAGGAAAAAGACGAACACCAACGCAAACAACCAGCAAAGAAAGAGGAAGGAAGAGTTAAAATGGAGGGAGGGTGGAGGCTTCAGGGAGATTATGTGATAAAAACCCCCCTCACGGATGAAATGTAAAACTATATATTCTGTTTAGGCACTGTCTCTCAACACAGTCAGCAATGTGAAGGCAAGGTTAGAAGTCCGTCGCAGAGCGGCTAAAATTCGGTAGTCTAACAAGATGTTGAGGACAGTCATGCGGGAACCGCAGAAAACATTGAGGTGGGCCCTCATGGTGTAGGAGGTGACCAGGCAAGTATGGCTGTTGCGGAGCCGGCATAGAGCAATGAAGTCCCTTCGAGTGGATTGCATGGATGACCACCACACAGTCGTTGTCTCCTTGATAATATGTAGTGTATTTGGGGTACTGAGGGTGCGCCATTCAGTATCCAGGATCCCAAAAACCTTATGGCGTAAGATCAATTGGAGATCAGTCTCCGACCGGCCGATCTCCAGAGTTGGTTTACTGGTAGCCTGTTTGACCAGTCTGTCAGCTAGTTCATTGGCCAGGATCCTGATACGTCGTGGGCTCCAAATGAAGGACACTGAACGTCCACTGTCTCTGAGGGCATAAAGAGAATCCTGGATAATCATTGCCAAAGAACGGCGGGGAAGCAACGGTTGACAGCTTGTGGGCTGCCTAAGGAGTCTCTACAGATGACGAAGGACTCATCTGCCCAAGAGCTCAAGAGATGGCTACCAACTCTGCAGTGAAAACACTGCAGCCATTCAGCAAGAAGCAATGTTCAATATGTCCATAGTGAGCATAAGTAAGGCCTACGCGACCATCGACCATTAAGCCATAGGTGGAGACTATTTCTGAGCCCTTGTACTCGCCAAGAATAGAGAATAATTGCCGGCAGAGGGTTGCGGGTGATCTGAGCCTCTTGGCTCTTGCTGTAGGTCGAGACCAAGCTGTGGCCATGGAGACCTATGTGAGTGGACCTGCAGGAAAGGTGATAGAGGGAGTGTGTCAAGTGCAAGAAGAAGTGACTGGACATGGACTGCCACTGGAATCCCAGATCTGGGCCGCCGTTGCAGGAGATACATCGCTGTGTTATGGAAAAGGAGATGGTAATTTGGATGGTGAAATGAACTATGAATGATGGCAGTATAATTCGCAAGTGGTTGTTGTCGCTTGATTTGCAACAGAGGAAGCTGTTCACTAGGTTCTTTCGGAAAGCTCCAGTCACAAGCCAAATACCACAGTTGTGTATATGATCCAGCAGCCGCAGGACTGAGTGCGATGCTGAACCTTACATCAGGCTCCCATAGTCAAGACAGGTCTGCACGAGGGCTTTGTACAGTTGCAGAAGTGTAGGGCGATCAGTACCCTAGTCGATGTGACTCAGGCGTCGAATAATATTAAGATGCCACCAGCACTTTGCCTTAAGCTGACAAAGATGGGGTGGCCAAGTTAAGTAGGCATCGAAGACCAGTCCCAAAAAGCGAGAAGTCGCAACAACATAAAGTAGTTGGCCATTGAGGTTAAGTTCTGGACGTGGGAGGACAGCACGACGATGACAGGTGTGTATGACGCAGGTCTTGGCGGCTGAAAGTTGAAAGCCATGAGTGAGGAACCATGACAGCGGCTTTTGTATGCCTCCCCACAGTCGACGTTCAGCCACATCAATAGAAGAAGAGCAGAAGAAAATACAAAAATCGGTAGCACATAATAATGTGGATACTGAGGACTCTGCTGCTGCTGCCAGACCATTAATGGCAATTAAAAAGAGTGAGACACTAAGTACAGAGCCCTGCGGGACTTGAATTGGGGGGGGGGGGGCGAACAGCGATAAGCACTGACTCGAACTCTGAAAGTGCGAAGCGACAAAAATTTCGTATAGAAATTGGGAGTGGGCCCCGCAGACACAAGTCGTACAGAGTAGCGAGAATGTGGTGTTGCTAAGAGGTATAGTAGGCCTTCATCAGATCGGAAAAGACGACAATAAGGTGTCGACGCCGGGAAAAGGCCGTTCGAATGGCAGACTCCAGGTAGACCAAGTTGTCAGTAGTGGACCGGCCTTGGCCTCGGGACAGAGCCAGAAGGCGGTGAGGTTCCAGGAGACAACACAACTGCTGGCTCACCATACGTTCCAGAAGCTTGCACAGAACGTTGGGGCGGCTGATTGTACGATAGCTATCCACATATAGCGGGTTCTTACCAAGCTTTACCACTGGAACGAGTGATACTTTCCTACTATTGCGTTGGGGATTCGCTATTGCTCCAGATGCGGTTGAAAATGGCAAGGAGGTGGTGTTGGTAATCCGCTGACACATCATTTGGGAATGGATGTAGTCAGGCCCAGGAGATGTGTCATGATAATCAGAAAGGGCACTGAGAAATTCTGACTCACTGAATGGAGAATTACATGGCTCAGAGTGTCGTAGAGAAAAGATAAGTGTTGCCGTTCCACCGGCTGTATTTGGACACGAAAGGTGGGGCCATAATTCTCAGACACAGAGGTGCGGGTATAATGCTCGGCAAGACACTCTGCGATTATGTCTGGATCAGCATATTCACACATATATATATGTGGAAATTCCAGGTATACCTGCAGGGGTCTGATATCTGTAAAGGCAACTGATCTAGGTCCAGACCTAGAAAGGAGAGGTTCTTGTTCTTGTTCAAGTGGTGGAGATGTATCGTTCCCAAGACACCTGCTTCTGTCAGATGAGCTGACAGACCCTGCTCCAGGGATGGGTGGCACTTACAATGCTGGGTGACCTGCCTATGGTCTCTAATAACTGGAGGCATTTCCATCCACCACCAAGGCACTGACTTTCGCTGGGGGCAACCTGAGGAACAAAGGATTGCCGATTCAGCTGCAGCAACAATGGTAGGAGTGATGGAGTGAATAACATCATCAACGTTGCCATGCAATGGATATTCAGCAGTGGTAGCAGAGGTCAAAACCTCTCAGTCAACCTTCGAAAGAGCCAATTTGGGCAAGTGTACAGCTGAGTGGTACTGGGGGTGGGAGAGAAAGAGTGGAAATTGGTCAGTGCTACACATGTCGTCATGAGCTCTCCTGTGGATCGACTGGAGAAGGCCAGGACTGCAAACTGATGGATCAATGGCCGAGTATATTTCATTTGCCACACTTAAATGGGTGGGGTCACCTGCATTGAGGAGGCATACGTCGCGTAGAGGTAGTAGATCCTCAAAATATTTACCATGGCCAGTAATCTTGGTTCCATTCTACAAAGGGTTAGGATGTTAAAGTCACCCATAATCAGTGATTTGTGCGAGGAGTTGGGAAATTAGAGCAGCGAATACATGGTGTGGCATTTCACCATCTACAGAAAGGTAGATGTTGCAGATGGTAATTACCTGCATTGTCCTCACCCTGACAGCCACAGCTTCTAAAGGTGTTTGAAGGGCGACAGGTTCGCTACAGACAGAGGTAAGAACATAAATGCACAATCCACCTGACATTCTGTTACAGTCAGTACAGTTTTTGTAGTACCCTTGATAGACACGAACGCCAGGAGTTCACACTGCAGGAAACCAGGTTTCCTGAATAGCAATGCAGAAAGTAGGTATAACGTGTAAGAGTTGTTGTACCTCCGCGAGGTGGGAGAATAAACTGCCGCAATTCGACTAGGGGATACACTGTCCGTCATCTGCAAAGGCATGAAGGGATCAAGGAGACGGGGTACGCCTCAGGGTCACCTGTAGCCACCGGTTTACTGGTCGCATCCAATACCATTGCGTTTGAGGCGTCAGCGAGATCTTGATCCTCAGGGGATGCCAGAATCTCCACCAAACCTCGGACGAGGAACTGTTAGATAGTGGTTGGACGGGGGCCATTTCCTAACAGACTTCTTCTTTGTCTGCTTTGTCTGTTTGCCCTCTTGCCTCTCTTTAGAGGCTTGCTGGGGGGGGGGGGGGGGGGCTCCTCTGAAGTAGCTTCATGGACTGAAGAAGACTGTGGAGCCCTTAGACCAGCTGCTAGTGGCTCCTTCAGTCACTGGCTGGTGTCTACCTTACCACAGGCGGAGACCATGTAACGTAGAGTCCACGGGAACCCCTGCCA
This sequence comes from Schistocerca serialis cubense, assembly GCF_023864345.2. Lineage (NCBI taxonomy): Eukaryota > Metazoa > Arthropoda > Insecta > Orthoptera > Acrididae > Schistocerca > Schistocerca serialis. The sequence continues at coordinate 463,404,625 of NC_064640.1, read as the reverse complement.
TATGGGAGGTGCTAGCGGTTGCTTCTCTGGCTGGTGGCAGGGGACTGATGGCCCCAGTGTTTGTGGAAACGATTCTCACAAAGCTTCTGCTTTGGGGCCAACGGAAGAAGATGTGCCCCCAGCCACCAGGATGGGAGATGTACATGAGTGGCCTGAGGGCCCACTGGAAAAAGCTTAGACGAGGAGCATAATGTTATCAATGAGGGCGATGTCAAATGATTCAGATGGCTCTGAGCATTATGGGACTTAACAGCTGTGGTCATCAGTCCCCTAGAACTTAGAACTACTTAAACCTAACTAACCTAAGGACATCACACACATCCATGCCCGAGGCAGGATTCGAACCTGCGACCGTAGCAGTCGCACGGGTTCGGACTGCGCGCCTAGAACCGTGAGACCACCGCGGCCGGCGGGCGATGTCATCGTAGTGGCAGCGTAAGATGATAGCAGTCGGACCAGGTTATAGTTTTCGTGTTTCAGTTTCCCCTCATGGTAAGACAGCCTGTCGAATGTCTTGTATTCCATAATTTTCCGCTCCTTTTGTAATACCGTACAGTCCAGCTAGCAGGGGGTGTGGTGCTCTCCACAGTTGACACGTATGGCAGGAGGGGCATGTGGGGTATTTGGATGCAGTGACGTCCACAAAATGGTTCAAATGGCTCTGAGCACTATGGGACTTAACATCTGAGGTCATCAGTCCCATAGAACTTAGAACTACTTAAACCTAACTAACCTAAGGACATCACACACATCCATGCCCGAGGCAGGATGCGAACCTGCGACTGTAGCGGTCGCGCGGTTCCAGACTGAAGCGCCTAGAACTGCTCGGCCACAACGGCTGGCCTGACGTCCACAATTTCGACATGTGGCTCTGGAATTGCACCGGAAAGACACGTCCCAAACTTACAGCACTTAAGCACCGCACAGGGGAAGGGACGTATGGTTTGATGTCACAGTGGTATACCATCACCTTAACCTTTTCAGGTAACGAATCACTCTCAAACGCCAAGATAAGGCTCCAGTGGCAACTCCATTGTCTTTACGCCCCTTACAGACTCGCAGGACGGAGTGAACCACCCTGTCGTTCTAAATAGGCTCGTAGCTCGTCGTCGGATTGCAACATAGGATCGTGATGAAAAATAATTCCCTGGACCATTTTGAGGTTCTTATGGGGAGTGACTGAAATAGGAGTATCACCCGACGTGTCACAGGCGAGTGACGCCCGGGACTAGACTGCGGATGCCATCTGAATCAGGGCTGATCCATTGTGCATTTTGGAGAGCGCTGTCACTTCCCCAAACTTATCCTCCAGGTGTTGAACAAGAAATAGAGGTTTCGTATCCAGAAAGGAGTCCCCATTGGTTCTGCTGCACACTAAATAACGAGGCGAATATGTCTCTCGTCTTTCCGTGATCCTACATTCCTCCCATGGTGTAGCTAAGGAGGGGAACGATTTAGGGTCATACTCCACAACATCGAATTCAACCTTCCCTTTCTTACAGACTGCTGGGGCTATTCGGTCCCAGCAAAAGATGACTTGGTTCGCTTCATTTCTGGTCACCCGTGCTGATGCCACTCACTCCGATCAGGGGTTCCCCCACAGGTGTCACCCAGCCACAGCAAAGGCCACCTGGCGCAATGGCCATTGCCGGGAGTCCCGATGCTCCAAGAAGATGGGCATCTACTCTTTGGCATATGTTGGAAGGTTGCAGCTATGGCATCAGTAGTGGGATCCCTGTGTAGTCAGAGGGCGACGACCAAGAGGGTACATGACGACCCTTCCACCACAGACGACGTAGAAAACCAGCATTGTCATGTGGCAAAAAGGACAGCGTACAGTGGATGGAGATTATGCACCACATAAGGTGTCCTCAACGAAATATCTGGAATATTGAAGGAGTTGCAGTGCCATGACAAGAATAGGTACACAAGATTTTAATGCATGAGGGATATAAGACGCAGCACGTAAGGCATCCTTCCTCAAATGGCCCACACTTCGGGTGATTTAGATAGTGTGGAGGTCAAACCCTAAAAGGGGACCGCAACGAATTAGGCCGAAAAGTGGGATACTCCTTTTAGTCACCTCTTACGACAGGCAGGAATACCTTGGGCCTATACTAATCCCACAACACGCAATGGGAGTTCGATGTCACTTTATGTGCTGTCCAATTGTGCTCAGTGATCTAGTATTTACCTTAAGCTATAGTGAGAACCCTGCACAGCAGATTTTAGTGTTTCTTTAGTCTCCTCGTTTATATTTTGCGTACATTCCAACCTTAGCAGGGCCACAGTCCAGTAATATTCTCTTCTACGGGAGTGTGTTTGTACTTTCCCTGTTACACATGACTGATTTGTTTGCAATTTTTCGAGATCTTATTCATATTATATGCGGTACGATACGGATAGGGGTGTGTTTTTGTTGTGAGCAGACACTATCAGAATTGTCTGTTGGCCGTAAACAGCTGAAAACAGTGTTGGGCCCGGTCGACAAGCTTCTGGCTGCTGCTGAAAGCAGCCGCGATATCACAGCGACAGCGACGAAATCTGGGTCACTTTTGGTGGCCTAGGAATCTCTTGGTGACGCGGTTGTCGCTGTGTCTTCTGATATGCGACATCGACCAGTCAGTCTTCACTCGAGCGTGAGAGGCAGACAATGGCAATTTCGCATGTCACAGGGCGGATAGCAGAGGAGGGAACGGACTGTACAGCTGGCTCCTTACGGCTACATCAACCTCTACATCAACATCTACAGCTACACGGATACTCTGCAGATCACACTTAAGTGCGTGGTAGAGGGTTCATCGAACCCCCTTCACAATAATTCTCTATTATTCCAATCTCTAACGGCTAGCGAAAAAAAAAAAAAAAATGAGCGAGGTGACGCAGTGGTTAGCATACTGGACTCGCATTCAGGAGCACGACGGCTCAAACCAACGTCTGATCACCCCTGATTCAGTTTCTCCATGATTTCCCTAAATCGCTTCACGCAAATGCCGGGATGGTTCCTCTGAATGGACATGGCTGACTTCCTTCCCTATCATTTCCTAAGCCGATGGGACCCATAACCCCTCTGTTTGGTCCCCTTCCCCGAATCAACCAATGAACCAACCAAAAGACAAACACCTATATCTTTCCGTGTAGGTTCTGATTTCCCCTATTTTATTATGATGATCGATTCTCCCATTGTAGGTCGGAGTCAACAAAATATTTTCGCATTCAGAGGGGAAAGTGGGTGACTGAAATTTCGTGAGAAGATTCCGCCACAACGAAAAACGCCTTTGTTGTAATCATGTCCACCCCAAATCTTGTGTCATGTCTGTGACACTCTCTCCCCTCTTCTCGACAGCACAAGACGTGGTGCCCTGGTTTGAACTTTCTCGATGTATTCCTATCTAGTAAGTATTTCACACCGCGCAACGGTACTCCGAAAGTGGACGGACAAGTGCCGAGTAGGCATTGTCTTTAGTGGGTCTGTTGCATCTTCTAAGTGTTCTGCCAATAATACGCAGTCTTCCACACAACATTTTCTATGCGTTGTTTCCAATTTAAGTTGCTCGTAATTGTAATATCTAGGTATTTAGTTGAATTTATGGCCTTCAGATTTGATAGATTTATCGTGTAACAGAAGTTTAACGGATTCCTTTTAGTACTCATGTAGATGATCACAAACTTTTTTATCATTTAGGGTCAATTGCCAATTTCCGCTCCATACAGATATGTTTTCTAAATCGATTCGCAATTTGTTTTGATCTTTTGATGACTTTACTAAACGATAAACGACAGCATCATCAGCAAACAACCTAAGACGGCTACTCAGAGTGCCTCCTAAATCGTTTATGTAGATAAGGAACAGCGGAGGGCCTATAACACTACCTTGGGGAACGCCAGAAACCACTTTTCTTGTTACTTGATAACTTTCCATCAATTACTACGAACTGTGATATCTCTGACAGGATATCACGAATCCAGTGTCATAACAGACGATATCCATAAACATGCAGTTTGATTACAAGTCGCTTGTAAGCTATGGTGTCAAAAGCCATCTGGAAATCCAGAAACACGGAATCAATTTGAAATCCTTTGTCAATACCACTCAACACTTCATGTGAGTAAAGATTTAGTTGTGTTTCACAGGAATGATGTTTTACAAATCCTTGTTAACTGTGTGTCAATTGACCGTTCTCTTCGAGGTAATTCATAATGTTCGAACAATATCTATGTTATAAAATCGTACTGCATGTTGTAACGCCCCAATGATAGAAAACCCCAATTTAAAAATTTTGTGGGAACTTAAAGTATGGAAGTGAGTGATCTTGACAGTGACGGCAACAATTGACGATAAAATCTACACTGGTTGTATTTTGATTAACACCTATATTATTCAAATACTGAGAATAGCATACAAAAAGGGGAGATAAAGGGAACGGATTATCATAGACTCTTTATCAAACATCTATAGAATAAATTTAAAATGATATGAACGAAGGCTAAATCCAATAGAGTAATTCAGTCAAAGATAGCATTTACCATGGAAGAGAGTTGTAGCCGCATCGAAAAGGAAATTCAATGCGACTACAATGCAACTCTGATATGGAAATGTTCAGTTAGTTAGTTGCTCTTGAGTCGCTCTAGAGTACTTTTGCGATAGTTCTCTGGACGCAAACGCTATTAGATTGTTTCAGTTTTGGAAGTTTGATAATTCGTTAGGTAGAGACTGATGTTTGCTCAGTCATTCGACTGATGAAAGTTAATCTTTACCGTTCTCAACAGGACGGTATAGTAAGACGAGTGTTAGACTTCGATTGAGTGATATTGGTTTATCGGACTTAGCCTTCGTACTGATTATCACTTACAAACCTTGAGAGCAACGGATCAATGACGGAAAAACAATTCGTAGTCTTGAGTAAGACACAATAAAACGAAGACACGAAAAAAGACAAGTACGCCGATTTGTCAAAAGTTGTCGTCACCGTCACGATTACTGAACTGAACAGAAGTTAATCTTGAATGACATATCGGTGTGCGTGTGTTATAGGGACAAACAATTAATTACAGAAAGAACAACAAAATCTGAGTCAATAGGTAAATCTTACGTGTCGCCTAACTCTTTAAAGATTTTAAGTGACTAAGTGAGTACATGAATAATGGACAGTGAAGAGTGATTAGTTTAAACTAGTATTACGGCGTATTAAAAAAAAATAAAACATTTACTCCAACATAAGTTATCTCTGGAGTTACGTCGGACCTTTGTTAATAACTGGACTTAGCAACGGAATAGTAGACAGCAAATTTTCATCCTCGCTATGTATGATGTGAAGAACGATCGTAATGGTGAAATCAAGAATCAAGATTTTATTTCATCACGGAACTAACCGGACATAAAAATTAAAATAAACGATTGCAGTTTACCTGTTCGCACAAACTGAGAAGACTGTTGCGGACAGATAACAGAATATTTCTAAACCACGCTAGGAGTTGTGTTCTTACGAGAGTTACAGGTGCTGTTCCACGTCACACCGACGGGGACGAACATGGTTACGAGTCGCGTCTCTTCCCGGCGAGTGAAGAAGGAGGGAAGGGACGTCACAGTATCGACGTTAATGATGTGGGCCAGTAATTTAGTGGATTACTCCTGCTGGCTTTCTTGAATACTGGTGTGACCTGTGAAACATTTCAGTCATTGGATACAGATCTTTCGTCGAGCGAATATGATTGTCATATGTCGTGCTACTGCATCAACGGCGGGGTCAGGGATTTTCTCTGCCTCGTGATGACTGATTGTTGTGTGCTGTCCTTAGGTTAGTTAGGTTTAAGTAGTTCTAAGTTCTAGGGGACTGATGACCATAGCTGTTAAGTCCCATAGTGCTCAGAGCCATTTTTTACTGCATCAACATACTCTGAAAGGAACATAATTGGTGTACCGTCTGGACCGGAAGACTCGGTTTTATTAAGTGGTTTAAGCTGCTTCACAACTCCGAGGATATCTGCTTCTAAGTTAGTCATGTTGACAGCTGTTCTTGATTCGAATTCTGGAATATTCACTTCGACTTCCTTGGTGAAAGTATTTCGAAATGCTGTGTTTAGTAACTCTCTTTTAGCAGCACTGTCATCAACAGTATTTCCGCTGCTATCGCGCAGAGAAAGCATTGATTATGTCTTGCGGCCAGCATATTTTACATACAACCAGAATCTTTTAGGACTTTCTGGCAGGTTTCGAGAGAAAGATTTGTTGTGGAAACGGTTATAAGCCCACGGTTATAAGCATCTAGCATCGAAGTGTCCGCTAAATTTCGAGCTTCTGTAAAAGATCGCCAATCTTGCGGATTTTGCGTTTATTTAAATATCGTGCTTTTTTCGTTGTATCTACAACAGTGTTGTCTGTTTTGTGTATTATGGGCGATTAGTTCTGTCCTTTGTTAGTTCACTTGGTATAAATCTTTCAATTGCTGTCGATAGTATTTCTTTGAATTCAAGACACATCTAGTTCACACTTACATTGTTAATATGGGAGGAGTGTATATCTCTCTCACTAAGGCGTCAAGCGAATTTTTATTTGATTTTTTGAATAGATATATTTTTTGTTTATTTTTGATGGATTTGGGAGCTCCGGTATTCAGTCTCCTTACTATAGCCTATGTTCCCTAATCTCTGTATCCGTTAGGATGCCCATTATTAGTTCACGATTATTTGCCGCAATGAGGTCAAGTGTCTTTTCACAGCTGTTTTCTGCTCGATTGAGCTCATGAATAATTTTCAGAGGATGGGTTTAGCACAATTTCGGATGATATTTTATGCGCCCCTCCTGATTTAAACAGTTGTATTCGCCAACATATCGAGGATAAACTGAAGCCGCCACACAGATATGTTACCTAAACCGTTTTGCAATTTGTTTTCATTTTCTGATCTTGTATGAGTCGGATATACATGTTTCAAAGTAGACTCAAGTTTCTTTGAACCTTTGAGCAATTGCATCATCGGAGTTGGGAGATCGGTAACAGCATCCAGTTATTATTTTATTCCGATTTTCAAGAATGACTTCTACCCATACTAACTCACAGGAACTATCTACTTCGATTTCGCTACAAGATTAACTACTCCTTAGGCAACAAACACGCTACCGCCAACTGTATTAAGCCTATCTTTTCTGGACACCGATAGGTCCTTCGCAAAACGTTTTCTTGAATTTGTCTTCGACTTTAGCCAGCTTTCAGTGCTAGTCTACGCCACACAGCCCCACTACCCAAGTAGCCGCCTCCTTTGTGTATTGGACTATGGCGCAAGTTGAGGAATCCGCAGTTTACGCAGTCGCAGAACCGTCTGAGCCTCTGATTCAGACCCTCCACTCGGCTCTGCACCAAAGGTGCGCATCGGTCCTGCCACCTGGGCTGCAAATGGTGAGCACTGCTTTCATTTCGCAAGCAAGACTGGCTGCCTTACCAAATGTTCAAATGTCTGTAAGATCCTAAGGGACGAAACTGCTGAGGTTATTGATCCATAGAGCTACACACTATTTAAACTAACTTATGCTAAGAACAACCCACACACCCATGCCCGAGGGAGGACTCTAACCTCCGGCGGGAAGAGCCGCGCAATCCGTGACATGGCGCCTCAAACCACGCGGCCACTCTGCGCGGCGCTGCCTTACCACTTCTGGTACGTGCTTGAAAGCAGAGAGAATCTCTTCCAATACAAAGCGAGACACGTAATTGATACCGACATGAGCCACCACCTGCCATTGTCTGCAACCTGTGGCTTTCATGGCATCCCAGAGGACCCGTTCAACGTCAGAAATAACTTCACCCGGTATGCACAAGGAGTGCACGTTGGCTTCATTCCCCTACTTGTCAGCCATGCCCTTAAGGGCCCCATAACGCTCTCCCAGATATCAATAATCTTATCCTCTGTGACTCCTCGGATCTTGCTGGCTGAGGGGTTCATCTGAAGCACCCTGCCACGCTCTGAGACGATCTCCCACTCGACCAGTGGTGAGTGATCAACCTCATTGTGAGCAGCAGCTGGACAGACCCCGGTGCAGACCGATCCGAGGAATCGTGGGTCGTGCTGGACGTTCCTTGGATCTTCACGGCTGGTCCATAACAGTGATAACCATCCAATGCAGCCTTAAGCTGTGTAACCGAAACCAACACAGCCTGGAGCTGACAGCGAAATGCCACCAAGTCAGCTCGCATCCGGACACAGCAAACACAGTCCCTATCCGTACTAAAGACGCTGAATAACTACAATACACAGACAAACAAACAACTATCGACACACACTACGAAACTCTTTAATAAATTAGATTAACACGCAGAGATTCAAAGACTAAACTACATAGCACACAGGTGAGACTAAATAGTTCGCTCATGGTTAGGAATTTGTATAATGTCAGAAATTCAGTTACTTTCTGACACTAATGTAAATGCGAGAACTATGTCTAACAAAAAATTAAATTAAAATGCAGAAATTCAAAAAATTTAACTGCTAATGCACACAGACGAAACTATATAATTCGCTCCACGTTAGGAAGTAGTAAAATGTCACAATATCGGTTACTTCTCTGTTGCTACTCTTTCTCTCTCGGCGGCTGCTGCCTGACTGACTCACTAACACCAACGGGCGATCACTAGCTTTCAAAACAAACGAACAAATGACTGTCAATTGCAAAATATCTAGGAGTATATCTCCAGAGCGATCTTAAGTGTAATAAAACTAAACGCCACCCGAACAGGCCATGAAGGCCCAACGATACCAACCAGCCGGAGTGTCATCCTCAGCGCAATGGCGTCACTGGATGCGAATATGGAGGGGCATGTGGTCAGCACACCGCTCTACCGGCCGTATGTCAGTTTAGGAGACCGCCTTAAGTGTAAGGACCACACAAAGTAAATAGTAGGAAAGGGCACATGCCAATCAGAGATTCGTAGGAAGAAGGAAGTGACTTACAAGGCACTTGTTCGAGCGATTCTTGAGTATTGCTAATCAAGATAAAAGAGATAGAGAAGAGCCAACGAAGAGCGGCGCATTTCGTCATGGGATCGTTTAGTAGGTGCGAGAGCGTTGCAGAGGTTATCAACTCCATTGGCAGACGCTACAAGAGAGGTGTTGCGCATCATGGAGAAGTTTACTACTGAAATTTTGAGAGAGTACTTTTAGGCAAGAGTCGGAGAGCATATTGCTTCCTCCCATACACATCACGCGAAATGACCACGACTGTAAAATTCTAGAAGCTAGGGCTAATACAGATGGTTACCGGCAGTCATTCTTTCCACGCAGCATTCACAAGTGGAACAGGGAATGGGGGATCGATTAGTGGTACCCTCCAATAAACACCATCAGGTGGCTTGCGGAGTACTGATGTAGATGTAGATGGCGAGAAATCCACCATAGTCGTAATAGAAGACCAACGGTGAAGTAAATGGTCATGTGCTCTCCACAAAGGCCTTTCTTACCACCATGGACAAGTAAGAATTGACACAACGGCATCATATTATCTTCCGACCAACATTAAAATAGTCGGCAGGAAAGTTGCTAAAAATATATCTACATGGTAGCCACACAAATCTTTAGATCGCAACGGGGAACGGGGGACGAGGAGGAGCGCGATTTCGTATTGCAGCAGGAGCACCCTGACTGCAAATTTGTGCGTCAGTCTGGTGATTCGAACTGTCGTCCTGCTGTTCATGAACAGCATTCCGGGGGCTATTTTCCATGGGGTAATACCTGTTCACATACCGCTGTTGTAAACCATAATGCTCAACAGAATGTCAACACGTTGCCTTAGCCTACTCGATCATCATATCTGTCTGCACATATAAGGAATAATTTTACATAAAGGTCGTTAAAATTAATGGCCTATTTTGAATGATACAGATGGTCAGGAATGTTTCAATATAAACTATTTTTTGGGTCTTTTAAAAGTTAATAAAATCTGGTAATTCATTTCTCAAAAATACACTGACGAAAAAAAGAAATACCAAGAACGAGTTGTGCGCTGTAACCAGAAGTTGATAGCTGTGTTCCTACCTCTGAAATATGATGTCCATTCAAATTTCTCACCAGCAGCATAAGAGTGGCTCTAGTAGCGCCAGTATGAGTATACAGATCAGGTTTGCTTTAAATACACACCTCAATCATCGTGAGCGTTAAATACCCTTGACGACGTGGTGAATTGTTGTTCGTCGAGAATGTCTATCAGACGACAGACACGACACTGTCAACACCCAACTAAGTTTGAACGAGGTCGTGTAATAGAGCTTCCGTCGGCTGGATGTTCCTTCTCAGGTACTGCATCATAAAGACTTAGCAAAAATGTAGCCACTGAACACGACTGCTGGTAGTGGCGTTCACGAGGATGTACGATCGCAAGAAGACATGGCTCCTGACGGTCACATTGCACTACCGAGATGGAAGACCATCGTGTTCGGCGTATGACTCTGGCGAACCGTGCCGCATCTGAAGTAGCAATCTCAGAAGCTGTTGACATCACAGTGGCACAAGGAACCGCTACAAATCAGTTACTTCAAGGACAGCTCCGAGCCAGACGCCATGTATCGTGCATTCCTCTGACTCCAAACCACCGCTGTTTGGGACTTCAGCGGTGTCAAGCGAGAGTTCGTTGGACGCTAAGGTGAAGATCTGTTGCGTTTTGTGATGAAAGCTGGTTCTGTCTCGGTGATAGTGATGACCGTGCTTTGGTTAGAAAGAGATCACTTGAGGGCCTGCAACCAACATGTCTGCATGCTACACGCTCTGCACCTGCATTTTGAATTATGGCCTGGAGCGCGATTTCGTATTGCAGCAGGAGCACCCTGACTGCAAATTTGTGCGTCAGTCTGGTGATTCGAACTGTCGTCCTGCTGTTCATGAACAGCATTCCGGGGGCTATTTTCCATGGGGTAATACCTGTTCACATACCGCTGTTGTAAACCATAATGCTCAACAGAATGTCAACACGTTGCCTTAGCCTACTCGATCATCATATCTGTCTGCATCTGAGCTCATATGGGTATCATCGGACGACACCTCCAGCGTCTCTCTACTGACCAACCAAGTGCAACAGAAATGGAACTCCACCCCATGAACGGACATCCGGTACCTGTGCAACACAATGCACGCAAGTCTGCATGCTGGCATTCAACATCTGGCGGTTACACCGGTTATTAATGTACCAGCATTTGACATTAGCAATAGATTACCTCGCACTTACATTAACCTGTGATCTTGCAATGTTAATTACTTAAATATGTTACCTAGACAAATGTATTTCCGAAATTTCATTACTTTAGATTAATTATTTTTTTGGCGATGCGCTTTTTCCATCAACGAATATGTAACCTGCCATCAAAAAATTCAGTGGTTCGACAAAAATAAGGAAACACCAAAAACACAACAATAAATATATCTAATTATGTGTAGGAAACCCGATGGAAAGGATAAATTCAGGCAGCATATTGTTTTGAAAATTATCTTATACCAGTCTCCTTGCAAAATAGTGTCAAATTCAAGTAACAGTGACGGAGGTGGATAGCAATCGCGCATCCTTCTCCCGATAGTAGACCACAGAAGGTGTCTAATATCGAGATCTCACGACTGTGGTGTCGAGAGGAGACGCTACAAATAATTCCTGTGCTCATAAGTCCTGGACGATATGAGATGTGTGAACAGGGGTCCCGTCTACTAGGAACACAGCATCACCATTGGGGAACAAACATTGTATGATGGTATTTACCTAATCAGCGAAAATGGTCACATAATCCTTGCCAGTAATGCGAAATTGGAGAGCAATCATGAGGCTCATGGACTACCACGATACGGCTGCCAAAGCCGTCACCGAACCCCCGTCATGTTTCACTCCTGAGACGGAAACTCGGCCAGAAGTTGGAAACAATGTGAAACACGACCCATCTGAATAAATTATTTTCATCCGTAGTTCAGAATTTATGGCTTCTAAATTACGTTTTTCGCTTAGGGCATTTGTACACTGGTGAGGGGTTTTGGAATTCCGGCTCGCCCTGCAATTCCCTACTTCTGGAACTCCCTTCGTGTTGTTTCGGTGCTAGCAGGGTTCGTGAATACGACATTAAGTTCTGTAGTGACTGTTGCAGCTTTTGTCCTCTTCCATGACCGTCTGTCACGATCACTCAACATACACTTTCCTCGGCGCTGTGACTTAACGGAGGATGTTTCTCCTCTTTCCTTGTATGCGGTGCCCCATGAAACACCAAATGCTTCGGCTTCTTTTGTTACGGAAGGATCCACCATACGAGCGCCAATTTGCCGCATTAGAATACACTTAGCCCCGTCGTATTGCCCACAAAACTACACAGAACACCCTTCTGACCGTGTCTGACACTCGCAACTTATTGAGCACATTACACAGCTGCCGTTCATGGCCAAATACAGCAGCGCAAGCTGCAAGCTTGGCTAGCATTTGCATTTATGTTGAAGCATGCATTTCTCGTGGTTTTTCCATATTTTTGTCAAAAACCTGTAGGTTAAATTTATGTTAAGAATATAATGATAATTCGGCCTCTGCCTCGCACGCATGCCTTATTTCAATTAAGTGAAATAACGGGACGACGAAGACGATGCTGGTGAGCAGAGGAAATCCCGTTGTTACTGACGAAGGTTAAACTGGACATTTTCGTCTTTTAAGCTGCCTAGGAGGCACCGGGAAAGTGTCGCCAGCAGCACATGTTGTCTCCTAGAAGCCGCAGATACCATTTGTGGTGGAGACAGAAGAGTTTTGTGCACTGGAAGCTCATATTCGTTGTGGCGAATGGACTCAAATGTCAGCCGAGAAGATCGTAAAAACTCTTGCAATTATCGTGTTGGTAAAATTACCAACTGGTGTTAAAATCCCTGAGCATATTCAAACGAGGCGGATTTTTACGTGCGCTGTGTAAGGCTTTCACATGCTGACATATGTTACTAAGAGAAAGAGACTTCCTGACAAATTAAAACTGTGTGCCAGACGCGGAAGCTCGCCTTTACGATCTATGATGCCCGTACCATGGGAGCCGTACCTGAGTAGCTCTGGCAAGATTACGAGGTCTGTTTTTTCTTCTTCTTTGAATCGCTTCTCAAATTTCTTGTCCTCTGTCCCACGGGAAACTTGTTCCACTCATCACAATGAATATATCTAAATTATACTGGCGGCAAGGCTCAGCCACTGCCCTCTCTGCGAGGTAGCTATGGAAATACGATCACCGACGGCGCTGCCAAACCGGTGTTACTAAACACAGCATTCTGAAATTCGTTCACCAAATACGAAATAAATATTCCAGAACTCGAATCAAGAACAGCTACCAACATGAATAACTTAGAGGATCGATTTTGGTTTTCACAGTATCAATTATGTGAGTTTAATTCTTTTGCTATAAGTTTCAAATTTATCTTAATAGGTGTTTTTTTATGTTCAGTCAGTTATTTTTATAATAAAATGTTGTTATGTGTAGGCTAAAGCAAACTGGGCAATTATATGCAGATAAACTATGTGATCAAAAGTATCCGGACACCTGTCTGAAAATGACTTACAAATTCGTGGCAGCCTCCATCGGTAATGCTGGAATTCAATGTGGTGTTGACCCACCCTTAGCCTTGATGACAACTTCCGCTCTCGCAGGTATACGTTCAATCAGGTGCTGGAAAGTTTTTTGGGGAATGGCAGCCCATTCTTCACAGAGTGCTGCACTCAGGAGAGGTATCAATGTCGGGCGGTGAGGCCTGGCACGAAGTCGGCGTTCCAAAACATCCAGAAGGGGTTCTGTAGGATTCAGGTCAGGACTCTGTGCAGGTCAGTCCATTACAGGGATGTTATTGTCGTTTAACCACTCCACCACAGGCCTTGCATGATGAACAGGTGTTCGATCGTCTTGAAAGATGCAATCGACATCCCGAAATTGCCCTTCAACAGTGGGAAGCTAGAAGGTGCTTAAAACATCAATGTAAGCCTGTGCTGTGATAGTGCCATGCAAAACAACAAGGGGTGCAAGCCCCCTCCATGAAAAACATGACCACACCATAACACCCCCGCCTCCGAATTTTACTGTTGGCACTATACACGCTAGCAGATGACATTCATCGAGCATTGTCCATACCTTACCATCGGATCACCACATTGTGTACCGTGATTCGTCACTCCACACAAAGTTTTTCCACTGTTCAATCGTCCAATGTTTACGCTCCTTACACCAAGCAATGCGTCGTTTGGCATTTACCGGCGTGATGTGTGGCTTATGAGCAGCTGCTCGACCATGAGATACAAGTTTTCTCACATCCCGCCTTGCTGTCATGATACTTGCAGTGAATCCTGATGCAGTTAGGAATTCCTATGTGATATTCTGTATAGATGTCTGCCTATCGCACATTACGACCCTCTCCAACTCAAAAAAAAAAACAGTGTGTGAAATCTTGTGGGACTTAACTGTTAAGGTCATCAGTCCCTAAGCTTACACACTACTTAACCTAAATTGTTCTAAGGACAAACACACACACCCTTGCCCGAGGGGGGGGCTCGAACCTCCTCCGGGATCAGCCGCACAGTCAACGACTGCAGCGCCTTAGACCACTCGGCTAATCCCGCGTGGCCCTCTCCAACTGTCGGTGGTCTGTCAGTCAACAGACGAGGTCGGCCTGTACGCTTTTGTTCTGTACGTGTCCCTTCACGTTTCCGCTTCAGTATCACATCGGAAACAGTTGACCTTTCGATGTTTAGGAGTGTGGAAATCTCGCGTACAGACGTATGACACAAGAGAGACCACTCACCTGCCCACGTTCGAAGTCCGTGAGTTCCGCGGAGCGGCCCATTCTGCTCTCTCACGATGTCTAATGACTACTGACGTCGCTGATATGGAGTACCTGGCACTAGGTGGCAGCAAAATGCATCTAATATGACAAATGTATGGTTTTGGGGTGTCCGGATACTCTTGATCACCTAGTGTATGTTTACCTCCTTCTCTTTCACCATTCTAAGGTACAACCTAGATTGACTCATGTACAGATATCATTCCAGGCATCATCTCACCTTGCGTTTAATTCACGCGTAAACGCACGCACGCACCCACCCACCCATCGACACACACAAACTCCCACCCCCACCCCGACGCGCACGCCCACCAAACAGTACTGCGTAGCATCAGGTAGTGAAGAGGCTCCAAACGCGAAAGGAGTGTCTGGCTGCCAGCAGCCGTCCTCTATCGCGGCACCTGAGGGCGCTAGCAGTCCAGAGGTATTCGAGGCGTGGTTCAGCAGGCGTGTTCCATTGGGTCTGCCGGATCTCATAGGACTACTATCGGCGTCTGACGCAAACTTGCAATTCCACTACCAACTAAAACACCAGTAGGGTGTTATCGATATGTGATACCGCACTGAGGGATAATTGTTAAGAAAAAATTTGAGCAGTTGCACCGTTTCTGAGTTAACTAGCAATGAAGTTAGCCAATCAGGATGTTGTGTTCAGAAAATCAAGTCAGTGTCAGCTAGTGTGTTTTTATTTTGGTTTCCTAAAACCGATCAGGAAAGCGATACAGAAACTGGAAATGGGATAGCTGTAAGGATGGAATCGAAGCCAAATGTTGAGCTGCCTCGTGCACTATCATGTATGCTACGAGAACAGCTGACACTAATTGTATCTGCCGGGTCACTTGAATTTGCTCACTCAATAGCTGATTGGCTAACTTCAATGCTAATCATCTCGGAAATAGTGCAGATTATACAGCTTTGGCCCTAACAATTTTCTCGGTGCAGAACCTACAATGCAACACTTTTACAAGCTTTCCAAACTCTCTCTGACCACCCATTGCATGTACTTATAAAGTTAGATGCCCGTACTTTGCCATATTTTCTAATTTTATAGATTGAGTGAAACAAATAAGTAATTGTACCAATAATGACAGGAATATTTAATAAAAATGCACGGTTTAAGATAAGAAAGATACTGCTGGCAAGTATTAGGGAAGAATCTGAGGAAACGTTTGTGGTGGTACAGTAATTCATGCTACGAGAAGGAAGTAATTTCAGTCCTGCGTTCACCACAGAACAACACGATACTACATAATTTGCATTGTTCTAAGTGCCAGTTATGTGTAATCGAAGAATGTGATACAAGAAATTGACGCATAGTTTCTTGATCATAGAAACAAATGTGATTTCCCGTTTTGAAGGACTGTGGTTGCTGTGTGCCTGTGCACATCGCTATTAGCGTGAGGCAGAATTACTTTCCTAATGTTTCTCCTGTATAGTTTAGTACATCGTGTTAACGTGCCGCTCTTCATACATTATTTGAATGGCGATTTGAAGTCACAGTCAGTGTGATAGGACCGTCGCGATTACGACTGATGAAGACAGCAACAGCAACCACGTGCGCTCCGTTATTGTTATATGTGGACTGCTGTCTCGCGTTAACATCTTGTGGTAACTCAGCTTCGACCGATACTTTCTTTCAAGAATACTGTAAAAACATTGTCACTTTTGAAGCATGTATGCAGATTATTGAATATTTGATCTACTTCTAATAAAACAAACCACTGGTCGTATGGGTTCAGTTGTTTTATTTTGTTTTAGACGAGCGTCACCATATCATCCACTCTTGATACAGTCACTGTACGACGTTTGACTTTCTTGGGGGAACCACAACCTCACCTCTGCTTGCTCCGTTTCATCGTTTTCAAAGCAAAGTTCTCGGAGGTGTTCCTTACGTTTTGGAAACAGATGAAAATCGGCTGGGGCCAAAGCGGGACTGTATGGAAGATGATCGATGACATTGAACCCAAGGCGACGAATTGTTGTGGATGTCGTAGCGCTCGCGTGTGGTCTGGCATTGTCATACTGAAGGAGCAGATGCTCTGTGTGTGGCCGAACACTTCGAACACGATACTCGAATATAGAACGCTTTTCCTCACGCATCGACTTAGAAGTTCGCTGGCTGCAGAAGGCTTCAAATATGTAGACATGGAGAATAAAGATGTAGAATGTTAATAACGTTTGTTCCATGTAAAAAGATTGAAGAGTTTTCACGTAAAAAATTATCAGGCACTACTTTTCAGCACGCCATCGTATAAAACTGAAGAATCGTTAATGGATTAATGAATGAGAACAACTTCCTTCCGATTTACTTCCATTTATTTCCATGACCGTTATTTTATTTTTCTTGGCATCATTATTATAATCTCTTCTGAAGACAATATGCATTCTGTTGAACTGATCTAATTCCTTCGCCGTCTGTAACAGAATTACAACGTCATCGACGAAACTGAGCTCATATTTCTTCTTCCTGAGGTAATTCTCTTTCCAAATGTGTCCTTGGTTTCCTTTACTAGTTACTCATTGTAAAGTTGGGGATGGACTAAACCCTTGAAAACTCCCTTTTCGACTACAGCCTCTTTTTAGTATCCTTCGAGTCTCATAACTGCGGTTTGGTTTCGGCACAATTGTAGCCAACCTTCGCACCCCATATTTTATCCTTGCTACTCTCTGAATTAGTAAGAGTGTATTTCAGTCGAAATTGTCAAAAACTTTCTTTAAATCTATAAAGTCCATAAATATAGGTTGGCCTTTCTTAGGTTTGTATCCCAAAAAACTTTCAAGATAATCCAAAGGGGCAGTACTACCTAGCATGTGGCTGTATTTCTGCAGGACCTTAAGTGGTTCTCTCCTACGTATTCTGCCAGATATTCCATTCTTCTGTAAATACCTAGGGTCAGAATTTTTCAAATAATACTTGTTAAAGTGATTGTTCTATAGTAATTTACATCTGCCTTCTATAGTGATGAGATTATTACGTGCTTCTTGAAGTCTGAGGGTATTTCTTCCGTCTCATTTTTCTCGTATACCAGGTTCCATAGCTAAGTCATGGTTGGTTCTCGCAAGGAGCTCAGTAATTATGAGGGATTTTCGTTTACTCCAGATGCCTTCCTTCACCCTATGCCTTTAGCGCTCTGTCAAAATCTTATCGTAGCCATATCTCGCATTGATCTTCATCTACTTCTTCTTCCTTTCGCATCATATAGTCTTCAAGTTTGTTTCGTCTAAATAACCGTTCTACATTTTCATTACAACTTTTAGCCTTGCATTATTTGTTTGCTACTGACCTGTCAACAAGCTCTTTACATTCATACAGAAGCCTCCCTTTTCTCGCACAGCCAGCATCTACATATTCCACAGATAAATATATTTCCAGTGATTTCCACGTCTTCTTTAGCGATTCCGGCTTGCCATTTTATATTTTCTATACTGTATGACAGAACAGACACCAGTTTTGATACTGCAGCAACTGTGAATCAGGACACAGAGGAGTTACAGACATTAGCTGGCTGTTATCATTGATTTAAAACAACAGGGAAAGGTGCTGCTAGTAAGCAGGAGGCCCAGGTTCGAATCGTGATCCAACACAAATTTTGAACTTACCCCACTGTTTTAAATCAAGGCCCACTGGCAGCGACTGGATTCATAGTGGTTGTAGGATCAAAAATGGTACCTCTTCTTTCGGACACATCCGAAAGAAGAGATACTGCACATGTATATTTCAAGGCGATGATGGACAATGATCCCTTCTGTGCATATGCACACCAAGCTGTAATTCTTACGGGAATAGGCGAGATGCCACGAGTAATGAGGATAATGATCAAGGGGGACTGCATTAGCAGTGTGTGGATAAGATGAGATTTAGGGTCTGACGGGAGTCGTGCCGCGTAATCCATGCAGTAGCGTTGACCATAGGGTCCGGATGGCGCAGTGGTCAGCGCATCTATCTAGTAAGCAGGAGACCCAGATTCGCATCCCCTTCTGGCACAAACTTTTTCAGCTTTCGCCATTGATTTAAATCAATGCTCACTGGCGTCTAATGTCTGTAACTTCTTTGTGCTTGTATTTTCTATCGAACTCATGTTTTAGACAAGTCCGTTCCCTTTTTGCCTGATCCATTTGCAGTTTGTTATATTTTTCTCCTTTCGTTAGTTAAATTCTTGTGAGTATATTTGAAGTTTGATCATGTGATGTGTTCACTCTTCCATCTCTCAAAACATCCCATTCGTCTTAGAAGACGAATGTATTCCTTTACATGTTGTAGTCAGTCATACTTAATTTAGCCTATGAAGCCCTCAACTACCAGTGTGCCTTTTGTTCAGTTTGTGTTGGCCCCATCTTCTTTATTCCTGACCTGTCAGTAAGTACTTCTGCAGTTTATAACCACGAAATTGTTGTTAAGGTCCACTTGTGCCCCTGAATATATCTTACACTTTTGGCTTATAATCAGATAAGTCAAACAATAGTAATTAAATTAAATATTGCCGACGGCTGTGAGCAAATACCAATACAGTATCTAAAATCTAACAATTCGACATCTATTGTGTTCTTTTCCTCTATCCTAGTAAATAATTCCCGAAATCCTAAGGATTGAAGGAGTGGGAAAGCATTCGCCGAGAACGGACCTGGCGGTTCAAGTTGGCGATGAACTCCTCGTGCTCGACGGCCCGCTGTGGCGCGCGGTGGAGGCGCAGCTGGTGCACGGCGTCTCGCGCCGCGGCGTCGCTGGCGTCGATGGCGGACTCTGCGCCTGCGCCGGCGCCGGGCTCGGCGTCAGGCAGCGCGTTGAGGCGCGCCGCGACAGCCGCCAGCCGCTGTCGCACGGCGCCGCGCCGAGACACGGCCTGCCCCAGCGCCGCTGCCGGCCCCGCCGCCTCCGCTGTGCGCACGCGCTGCTCCAGCCGCCACAGCTCCAGCGCCGGGCTGCGTCTCGTCTCTTCCTCCTGCCGACACACAATTCCTCACACTCCATCCGAACCATGTTCCTCTCATAACACTGAACACCTTTGCGAAAGGTATCTATGTGCATTTCCGCTCTTGTAAGAGTTAATTTCTTCATGTTAGATTCACAGCCCCGGCGTAATTTCTGAAGTATGGACTATCAGCTCGGAGACCATGCCTTCGGTTACCCTTGACGATGCATCACAGACGGGAGCGCCTGCGATGGTGTACTCAACGACGAACCTGGGGGCACGAATAGCAAAACGTCATTTTTTCGGATGAATCCAGTTTCTGTTTGCAGCATCATGATGGTCGCATCCGTGTTTGGCGACATCGCGGTGAACGCACATTGGAAGCGTGTATTCGTCATCGCCATACTGGCGTATCACCCGGCGTGATAGTATGGGGTGACGTTGGTTACACGTCTCGGCCACCTCTTGTTCGGACTGACGGCACTTTGAACAGCGGACGTTACATTTCAGATGTGTTACGACCCGTGGCTCTACTCTTCATTCGATCCCTGCGAAACCCTACATTTCAGCAGGACAGTGCACGACCGCATGTTGCAGGTCCTGTAGGGCCTTTCTGGATACAGAAAATGTTCGACTGCTGCCCTGGCCGACACATTCTCCAGATCTCTCACCAATTGAAAACGTCTGGTCAATGGTGGCCGAGCAACTGGCTCGTTACAATACGCCAGTCACTACTCCTGATGTACTGTGGTATCGTGTTGAAGCTGCATGGGCAGCTGTACCTGTACACGCCATCCAAGCTCTGTTTGACTCAATGCCCAGGCGTATCAAGGCCGTTATTACGGCCAGAGGTGATTGTTCTGGGTACTGGTTTCACAGGATCTATGGACTCAAATTGCGTGAAAATGTAATCACATGTCAGTTCTAGTATCATATATTTGTCCAATGAATACCCGTTTATCATCTGCATTTATTCTTGGTGTAGCAGTTTTAATGGCCAGTAGTGTAATTCATTTAAAGTAATGAAAATGGGGAATAGCTTTGTCTAGATAACATATTGAAGTGATTAACATTACAAGACCACAGGTTAATATAAGCGCGACATAACCATCGCAAGTGTGAAATGCAGGTACATTAATAAATGGTGTTTGTCCTCCACAGTCTGTGACGCCTTCCTTCCGTCACCTGCTCCCTCTGGTGCCAAGCAGCGTCTGGAACTCGCCGATATGCGGTGGCATCCTGATGATTCCACACCTGGACATCGCTCTGAAGCTACTTATGTTTCTTGGGCAAACGGCGTAGAGGAGAAATCTGAACGGCCTGTGAACCCTGAGGGTGGGTGCGTTTCGACGGCTACCTCATCAAAGTGAACACCGCGACTTCGACCGTCTTTTACGTCTTGCCCCGGCCGGGTGCCACTGGTGGACATCGTGTCAGGACAGAACGAGAGCCAGAACAGACATATCGTCTAGCTACGATCATTGTCAACGCTATCTGTGCCCCACATAATCTGGGATTTCTTCACAATATACTTCATACGGCAGCCTTCGAAGTGGTCCTGCCGGCCGGTGTGGCCGTGCGGTTAAAGGCGCTTCAGTCTGGAATCGCCTGACCGCTACAGTCGCAGGTTCGAATCCTGCCTCGGGCATGGATGTGTGTGATGTCTTTAGGTTAGTTAGGTTTAATTAGTTCTAAGTTCTAGGCGACTGATGACCTCAGAAGTTAAGTCGCATAGTGCTCAGAGCCATTTTTGAAGTGGTCCTATTACGAGAAGTGCATGTCGATGGTGTTCTTAACCTGTTTGGGTAGATCTATTTCGTCTCCCACGCTTCGAATACTTGTAGAGGTATGCCGACTGTCGTGCATGAAGGGTTAACCGTCCCTCCTTGAGGAATGGAGAGGCGAAGGGAATGCTTTGCCTTCTATGCGATGTCGGTCTTACTGCTTTTTCTGGGGTGGCAAGATGCGTTGCTGCAGGGCGGTGATTTCAATTCCATCCTTCACCCCAAATATCAGCTGCCGCGTCATTCGCCTTGCCCAGAGCTTGATGCGATCGTCGTCCTCTCCAAGTTGTAGGCACATAGGAATACGTTCATGGCGACTGATACAGTTTCACGCACTACACATCACTTTCTACCAGTGTTCTTAATCACTCTTATATCTTACGCTCGCTGGTGAAAAGAACCCGATTGGCAAAGATTTGGCCTCTGTTGATTTTTGCAAACCATGCGTCTTAAGTCTGCACTGTCACCCTTGACGGTAAAGAGGATATGGCATGTTAGGGGTGTTTGGAAACTGAATGCGACCGCACTGGTGTCTCTCGACTGTCAGCAGCTTATCGAGGAGACTTGTTATTAGTGTCGATGCCGCCGTAGCACTTACCCGTCTCCGCTGTCGTGGCGGCTGTCCTGCACAAAACCTGGCCTTTGCCAGTCCATGATCGCATATAGCAGAGACTCGGCAGCTTGGAGGAGGCAATCCCTGAACTTTTATTATGAAGTGTTGAGAGACTTCTCCGTGATGCCATTTTGATCTGAACGATGTACAGTATGAACTGCACCAAAGCACAGAGCACAGCCACTATCTTGAAGGGAGGGTTTTGGAACCCGAATTGTGACCGTATGGTCCCTTGGGAAGTTCCATCTATGTACTACCTTCCAGCAGACAGGTGACGACAGTGCTGGGCGCTGATTTGAACCATTACCAATGACGAAGGCAGACAACATGAAGCTGTCATTGAAGTAGTCACTTGACTCACGTTCGGCACGGTACCAGAGGACGCAGTATTGGAATTGGAGGTATCATTAACAGAAGACGAAGTCCTCGATGCTATCTGAGCGGAAGCTGACAAAGCGTCACCTGCCCTGACAGCATCCCTCTTGAATTTTGTTGTGACTCCCGAAATCTCTTAGCATCCATACACACTCTTATGTGCGGGAAGTGATGGCCCCGGCGGTGAGGGGCCTCATTGCCCCTAATCACAAACACCATGGAGTCCGCAAATTAGTGACTATCGCCCCCTGATACAGATAAATAGCAACATAAAGATCTTTAGAGATCATTTGACAGCGCGACTTAAGAGGACTGCCCACCATGTCGTATCCTATGATCAGGCGTCGATAGGCGGAACGTACAACATTCGGACAATGCTCAGCTGCTACTGGGATCTGACTGCCCTCGCTCGAGCTCAGCATTTGCTAGTGGCTATGGAGCCTTAGACTTCAGTCAGGTGTTTAATCGGGCCGATCATTCTTACGGCTGTCCTCCTTCATATATGATACCTAGAAACCATTGTCGTGGTGGTCATACGTCACCTGCGCAGTGCAACATCTCGGGTGCTGTACAATGGAAGGCTCACTCAGCTCGTCCTGATCAGGCACCCGGTCCGACAGGGGTGCCTCCTGTCGGCGCTGCTGCACGCCTTCACTCTAGACCAGTGATTCCCAAAATTTTCTAACCCAGCCCAATATTTTTCTGAAGACGTTTCCATGACCCATAATATACATATGTATATTCTACCATTACAGTCACTAGGCAGTAGTTAATAGTAATATAAAAATTATATATAATATGAAACTGAACTTAGTATTGTATGAAAAATGCTTTGCTGAGTAATAATTTTAAAAATGGTGAAGGGAACATAATTAAAGAAAAGAAACAACATTTTGATCTACAAGAATTTTATTTCATGCAAATTGATTGGTGAACTTAATGAGTTTGTGGTATTGTTTAGTCTTGGTGTTAATGATACTTTCTATAACTGGATTGAAGCTTGTTAGTTTTAGTCGTAAATCTTTTTCTACCCAAAGTTTGTTACTATATCTGTTTTTTGAAAAGAAAAACGAATTTGGAAAAAGCACCTCCACATTAGTAAGTAGTTGTGAATCCCATTAGGTCCTTCAAAGCTATGTTTGCAAGCACTCGATACTCTCACTTTAATTTGATCCTAAATAGGATTAATTATTGAAATAAACGTTTCAAAGAAGGATCTCACGATAGTTCTATCAGGGAGTCTTCCTCATATGCCGCCAGTTTTAACTTTTTGAGGTTGACCTCTTCAAACGGATTTCTTATCCATAGTAGTCCATCAGTAAATCTTGGAAAGTACACTACTGGCCATTAAAATTGCTACACCACGGAGATGACGTGCTACAGACGCGAAATTTAACAGACAGGAAGAAGATGCTGTGATATGCAAATGATTAGCTTTTCAGAGCATTCACACAAGGTTGGCGCCAGTGGCGACACATACTATGTGCTGACATGAGGAAAGTTTCTAACCGATTTCTCATACACAAACAGCAGTTGACCGGCGTTGCCTGGTGAAACGTTGTTGTGATACCTCGTGTAAGGAGAAGAAATGCATCACGTTTCCGACTTTGATAAAGGTCAGACTGTAGCCTGTCGCGATTGCGGTTTATCGTATCGCGATATAGCTGCTCGCGTTGGTCGAGATCCAATGACTGTTAGCAGAATATGGAATCGGTGGGTTCAGGAGGGTAATACGGAACGCCGTGCAGGATCACAAGGGCCTCGTATCACTAGCAGTAGAGATGGAAGGCATCTTATCCGCATGGCTGTAACGGTTCGTGCAGCCACGTCTCCATCCCTGAGTCAACAGATGAGGACGTTTGCAAGACAACAACCATCTTCTGCACGAACAGTTCGACTACGTTTGCAGCAGCATGGACTATCAGCTCGGAGACCATGGCTGCGTTTACCCTTGACGTTGCATCACAGACGGGAGCGCCTGCGATGGTGTACTCAACGACGAACCTGGGGGCACGAATGGCAAAACGTCATCTTTTCGGATGAATCCAGTTTCTGTTTGCAGCATCATGATGGTCGCATCCGTGTTTGGCGACATCGCGGTGAACGCACATTGGAAGCGTGTATTCGTCATCGCCATACTGGCGTATCACCCGGCGTGATGGTATGGGGTGCCGTTGGTTACACGTCTCGGCGACAACTTGTTCGGACTGACGGCACTTTGAACATCGGACGTTACATTTCTGATGTGTTACGACCCGTGGCTCTACCCTTCATTCGATCCCTGCGAAACCCTACATTTCAGCAGGATAATGCACGACCGCATGTTGCAGGTCCTGTACGGGCCTTTCTGGATACAGAAAATGTTCGACTGCTGCCCTGGCCAGCACGTTCTCTTCATCTCTCACCAATTGGAAACGACTGGTCAATGGTGGCTGAGCAACTGGCTCGTCACAATATGCCAGTCACTACTCTTGATGAACTGTGGTATCGTGTTGAAGCTGCATGGGCAGCTGTACCTGTACACGCCCCAAGCTCTGTTTGATTCAATGCCCAGGCGTAACAAGGCCGTTATTACGGCCGGTGGTGGTTGTTCTGGGTACTGATTTCTCAGGATCTATGCACCCAAAGTGCGTGAAGATGTAATCACATGTCAGTTCTAGTATAATACATATGTCCAATGAATACCCGTTTATCATCTGCATTTATTCTTGGTGTAGCAATTTTAAAGGCCTACAACAAGAAATCAATATTAAGTAACACTCTTGAATACCAGACAACTATCAGTGGGATTAACATGTAACTATCAGATTATTTTGAGTTCGTTATGTGGGGACGGCCCAACTATCATTTTGAAAATGGAGGTGGTCGAACTTAATTCTTATTTTTCTGTATCGGGTGAAAAACAATAAAATGAAAATTATAAACATGTTTAATGAGGAATACTTCAAATCTAAGTGATTACTAGTAGAATTATTTCAGAATAAGTGCCTGAAGCTAGAGGTCAGTGCTTCAAGATGTTCCTTCGTGACAGCTGCCGTTTCCTCGTTAACTGTGATTCTATATGTTCCTAAGAAATCACCGAGGAGTGGGAATCCATCAAAATAGCTCTCTTTCACTTTATTGTACCGTCTTTCAAGTTTTTTAACAGTTGCTTCCATTTTATCTTGAACATAGTACTTGAGGACAGTCTTCCCTTGCAGCGATAAGTTGAGGCTATAAAGTGCACTGAATTTGTCACCCAAATATGAAAGGCGTATTAGCCACTTTTCGTCATTTTATATATCCAGAAACTGCTCACAGATTTCGCATCACTTTTGCGCTCAGCTCATCTCGAAGCTCAAATAATCTTGGTCGCACTTTCCCTCTTGATAACTAGCTTACGTCACAGTGCAGGAGATGTGTTTTGTGGTCACAGTCCATCTCGTAGCACAGTATGGCTAACAACTTGAATTTTTAGGTCTAGATTTAATGATATTCACAGTTTTCACTGTGTCATTAATGATTTTCTTTAGGCTTTCAGACAGACCGTTATAAACAAGGGCCTCTAGGTGCAAGCTACAGTGAGTCCACTGAACAGAAGTTGCCACTGCCCAGAGCAATCAAACCTGCGTAAACGCCAGACATAGCACGGGTACCATCGGTCGTCAGTGCAACACATTTTGTTGACTCTGTTTCGTTTTCTAACATAAAACCATCAAGAAATTTAAAACTTTCTTCCCCTGTTGTTCTCATTGGCAAACATTTACAAAAGTGCATTTCTCCTTCAATAGTCCCATCATATTCAAACCTAACGAAAGCTAAAAGAATAGCCTCGCCGGCTATATCTGTGCTCTCATCAAGCTGAAGTGAAATGTGGTCACTTTGCTTGCAAACTGTAATCATGGATAGTTTTACAAACTCTGACATTTCATCGACCCTTCTCTTTACAGTTGTGTTTGAAAGGTGTATTTCGTCAATTAGTCTTGTGTGCTTTTCGCTAAACAAAGCATTACATATTATTTTGGCTGCTGGTAAAATATTATCCTCTCCTGCGGTTGGAGCTGCCCCATTTTTGGCTATCGATAATGACAGTCAATATGAAGCGATTTTAGCTTGATTATTTTGTTCCCCAAGAAATCTATTTTGTCATCACTGATTTTGACTTATAAAATTCTCGTTTTTTGTTTTGGAAAAAGTAGATTAACTTACTTATGTATCCTGGATGTTTCTTTGATAAATGACTTTTCAGTTTTGAGGGTTTCATACTCTAGTTAGCAAGCACTTCAAAGCACACAACACACTGAGGAAGCAGCTCTTGATCTGTGCCAGGAAACACAAACTCATATTTCAATAAATCATCATTGTATTTACGAAAGAAAAATTTTGCCTTCTTCTGGAAGAAGTTTAGTTCAATAACCTCACTAACACAGTCACCTTTAGGTGTATTACGTGATGCACTGGTACCAGATGCGGAAGGTTCGTCGTAATTACATAGACTCTGTCTTTTATGGCACGATCCAGTTTTAATACACGCGTCCAAAGTGAAATAAAATGAAACAAGCTGCCACAATAAACACACATCCACACGCTATGCCAACATACAAACGAAGCACGCTTTCACAGTCATGAGTCACATTGTGCCAAGTGGAAGGGAAAGCGGTGTTGCATTATTGCAAATTACCGATGGGTCCTGCGCCTGTGTTGTTCTCGTTTCGCCCAGAGCACGTTATTAAGCCACAATAGTTTCTTGCTTAGAATGATTTTGTATATAACTGTTCTGATTATAAAACTTTCCGTTTGAAATAAGATTTCATATTTTCAGTCGGTAATATATTTTACTTAGTTATTTTCAAAATCCTCCGGCGACCCACCTAAATAGGTCTCGCGTCCCACTAGTGTGTCGCGACCCACAGTTTGGGAAGCACTGCTCTAGACCATTTGTTATGTAACCTACGACAACGACTGAAGGGGATGTCGTCGGGTGGATATCGATTTTACTCCACCGCCTATGCAGACAATTCGGTCCTGTGCCTTTGAAGTGCCGACGGTACGTGCGTGGTACTTGCGTGGGTGGAACCCTACGGTGAGGCGTCGGGCAGCTCCCTTAATGTACGTAAATCTCGAGCTATATATATATATATATATATATATATATATATATATATATATATATTGTACAGACTTACCTGAGGGGATTATTGATCCGCTCAGTGTGACCGACACCTTAAGCTGCCTTTGCATCGATTTTGCGGCTGACATGCGGCTGCTGCAACGGATGCGCTTTGGCTTCGTTGAACATTGGCTCCGCACACTTTACCTCCTGCAGCGTACGCTCTATGTCAACACCCACACAGCGTTTCGGCTCCCACACGTGGCGCAAACTCTTCTGGTCCCACACGCCCTGGCTCGCCGCATGTTAGTCGCGATGGGTTCCTTTATTAGGCAGAGGATGATATTCAAAGTCCATTATGATTTTCCCACCCATCTTCAGGCTTGAGGGTGTGTGTGTGTTATACCATGTTTCAGACAGAGCTCGGGCTCTTTATGTCAGCTCGCAGTCGACAAAGTGGTTGTGTTTCCCGACGTGTCTTACCAGCTTACTGCTTGATGCATATGCACTTGCCTCATTGGCGTCTCCGGTGACGTAGGACATCTCAGCGCACTTCTACGACATCGGGCTCTTTCTTATGGAGCACACCTACTTTTCAGCCTCTTTGCCGCCAGCACGTTTGTTGTCGATGAAGGTAGCGTACGCTGAGATGCAACTGCCCCCTCCCCCTCCCCATTTCGACAGAACAGATGTACCTGCACTACAGGTGGCGCAATATATGGCAGGCGGTGAGCTCCCCTTTTCTTGACACTGCTGTACGCTCCACATGGTATGTCACCATCAACTGAAAACAGTCTAATCGTTCTCGTCTCTAAGTTCACCTCGCCGACTCCCTGCTTTGCGTCACATGCGGGGTACCAGATACGGACGACCATCGCATCCTTTGTGGTGCGGCAGTAGGCGTCTAGCACTTGGTCGAGCGAATTCTGACCCTCACACGGGTCACTTCTGACTGAATAACAACGCACACGATGTTTCTGGATGACGTGCACTACATTGTTCTATTGTCCGTAAAAGTAAAATGAAAAATAAAAATATCTTGGGTTTTTTGGGTTTCGTTCGGTTTCAGTGAAAGACTATCTAGTAGTGAGGTGATGGGTTCAGTGCCAATACCTTGGTCATTTGGCAATAAATTGCCATAAACAAGTAGTAATTTGTGGACATTGTGGGGAAAAGGCCCATATCAGAAAAGACTGTAATAAAATCAAACAAGCGGGAGTGTGTGTGCTATGCAAATATAGGGGTAAAAATGAACAGGGAACAGAAACGAATGTCACACTTATCAATCCTTCACAACAAGGCGGATTTTAAGAACGGATTATAGGTAGGCCTCTCATTACAGTAGAAAGAAATGAGGACTCTAAAGACACCATCAAGTGCCGTCTATGTAAGAAACATGAATCATCATCGAGGAGGAGGAGGGCTGCCGGACGAGCGACGAATTTCTGACAGAGAGGTAGCTGTAAGTACCAAGGAACAGAGCATGCGACACAGACCGAAGTAGAGCATCATCCACCTACGAAAAAGAAGGAAAGAAATTTTTGGCAAAAATTCATATATATTCCGATATAACAGAAAAGCAAGATCAGAGACGTATTTAGGAGTGACATATGATAAAGGCGAACAGGATTTGGTGACACAAACTGAACAGTTGCTCGTAGAACATCCTGAGGATTACACCGCGCTACGTACTGAAGTAAAAAAAAAAAAAAAAAAAAAAAAAAGATTCGACAATGCTGGAAATGAATCTGCAACAAAAACAATACGAGACTCAGAGCCATCTCGCGCAGGAAACAAACACCTTCTACAAAGAAGCAAACAATAAAACACGGATCAGAACAGATCCGTGACAGATTTGTGAAAGTATAGAGAATGTTATGCAATTCACTAGACTGGAGGAGTCGGTGATGCTTACTACAGCGTTAAGACATCTACTAAGGTATAAGCATCCAGCATCCAGCATTCTTTTTCTGTACCTGATTTCGTAGATAGTATCCATCTCAAAGTAAACAATCTATCCAACAGAACTTGAAAATGAGGAGAAGTTACTGAAGCAGGTTTCAGCCAGAAGAAACGAATCATTCTCCTTAGATACCTCGTACAAGCACTTTGTGATGACGCATGATCTTATAGCATTCGATTAGAGGCGAGGAGGGCAACACTGTCTAATATATATATCCGTCACCCCTAAAGTAATAGACATAAAGATAGGACAGCTTAATGCCTTGAGAAATGTCAGCGCATTGCATTAGGCTACAAGAGTGGCAGAGGGGTTGCAGTTAGATGTATTGTACCTCCAAGAATCGTATACGAAGGTATGAAAGATCCCCAGTAGGCTTATAACTGCCTGGGTAGTCATACAAGGGCAGCGCCCTATGGCAGCAATAATAGTACTTCAGGTCACAACAGTGATAAAAAAATGACAGTACTGTTCAGAAAACGTAGTCTGGACGGAAATATTAACCGGTAGGGAGAGTTGCATCCTGGTTTCCACGTATTTTCAGTTTCGTGAAGAGATCGACGAGTGCCTGCTAAGACAAAAGGATATTAGTAGCCTAGAACGAACTAAGTCTCTTGTGTATTCCATCGACGCAAACGCGAATTCACTTTATGGCATAGCCGACTGACTGATGGCCGTGGAAGACACCTAGAAGCCATTACGAAATTCAACCTGCAGGTACTGAATGCACTTCACAATCTATCAACCTACGAAGGGAGCGTCGGAGCAACGTCAAATATTGACGTCACTTTAGCAAATACGGCAGTGACGCGCCATGTGAAAGACTGGAAGACTGCGAGTGGAATGACATCCAGTGACCACAATATCATACACTTTACCATCACTGCGAGGTAAATCCAAGATGACACAGAAAACGTGTTCATGAGGCCCAAATATAAGATCAAGGACGCTAACTTGGAAGAACTAAGAACAGTGTTTCAGTGTCCAGGAAGTCCATCGTGGGGTGATAATGTAGATGATAAAGCGCGAGATCCGAATAGTTGCGATACTGAACACATTCGTGGCCTGTTTACTATCTTCACTGAGAGTGAAATTCTCATTCTGGAAACATCCCCCAGGCTGTGGCTAAGCAATGTCTCCGCAATATCCTTTCTTCCAGGAGTGCTAGTTCTGCAAGATTCAAAGAAGATCTTGTGTAAAATTTGAAAGATAGGAGACTAGGAACTGGTAGAAATGAAGCTGTGCGGAAGGGTGGTGAGTGGCGCTTGGGTAGCTCAGATGATAGAGCACTTTCCCGCGAAAGACAAAGGTCCCGAGTTCGAGTCTCGGTCCGGCACACAGTTTTAATCTGCCAGGAAGTTTCATATCAGCGTACACTCCGCTGCAGAGTGAAAATCTCACTATCTAACATCAATCAGTTTAGTGCAGATGTAGATGAGCGGTTGTGTAGCCACGGAGGTAGACCAACCAGAGTAGAGCTAAGCGTCAACAACACTAGTGTTATATTGTGTCTAATGGCGTAATAGATCCACCATAAATTGATTATGTCACTCATCGAAAATTTTTGCGGTTCGATCCGAGTAAAAATGTACATAAAAAGGAATTTTGTAATGATTTTTAAGATGTGTTACCCAAATCTTGGAATGACAAACAGAAAATTGGGTTCATTACATCAAATATAATGGGAGAGGCTAGAATTTTGGGAAATTTTGCCTCAGATAAATATGATAAGTTAGCGGAATTTAAGGAAGCCTTTTTCGAGTAATATTGGGGAAAAAGGAAGCAAATAGAGATTTTGAATAAAATCTGGTCCGGAGAAAAATATGATCCCAAGAAAGAAAGCGTTAAAAGATTTGTACAAAAATGGGTAACGACTTTGTCCTATTTGAACCCGAAAGTGGAAAGCGAAAAGGTTACAATGGGAATAGAGAATAAGTGACCACTATACTGCCGAAATAAAATAATATCGGCTCCTAGGGATGACAATGACCGATTTATTCATTATCTTGAAAGAGTAGAGAATACTTTGAAAGAAGAGGAAAGTGTAAGAAATGCTGGAAACTGAACCGAAGCCGGCCGGAGTGGCCGAGCGGTTCTAGGCGCTACAATCTGGAACCGTGCCACCGCTACGGTGGCAGGTTCGAATCCTGCCTCGGGCATGGATGTGTGTGATGTCCTTAGGTTAGTTGGGTTTAAGTAGTTCTAAGTTCTAGGGGATTGGTGACCTCAGAAGTTAAGTCCCATGGTGCTCAGAGTCATTTGAACCATTTTTGTGGCGTCTTGTCACTTAGGTCGCTGTAAGTGTATCTATCTATCGACATTTTTCATTCGAGATTCTAAATTGTTCTTGCGGTGATATATTCAATGGTGCACATTGAAAGGTTATGAGGATCGTCGTTTAAGTTGTAGGAAACGGAGCATGAAACGAAATAATATTCTAACATTAGTGACATTTTGTTCTCTAAGGATTTAATAAAGGATTGCAAGCAGTGTAGTTATTTGGAACGATTTGTTCCGTGTATGACGTAAGCGTATACAAGAAATCACGCCAGAAAGTAATTTTCTCATTTCAAGTAAGATCGTTTCGACGTGAATTATTCACCACACTAAGACCAAACGGTTTTGATAAATGACATTTTTATCGTTTACCAATAAGGTCCACACGATTACTAGCAAATGTGATGAACTGCGACCATGTAATCTTCGTGAGACAGTTAAATTCAATGGGCAGTGTTCTACGAAAATGGTAAAAAAAGGATACTTAAGATTAAATGCCCAGTAGACTACGAGATCAATAGAAACTAAGTAGAAACTACTATTGGAAAGGATGGTGAAGGAAATCGACAGCACCATTTCCAAGGAAAGATCTCAATATTTGGCGAAATCGATTTAATGAAATAATAGGAAATCTTAATCAAGATAGTTATCTGGAGATTTCAACCAGTGTGATTTAACTTTATAATCAGGAAATAATGGCTGGCCCTTGAAGTATCCAAAGCAAAGGCCATTATGAGTCTTAGAAATGTGTCATTATGCACCTGCTGGCAGAAACACAGTGTTTATGTTAAGAACTGCGTCGCAGGCATGTGTCCATCGCAGGTGGCATCGCTTACCAACCGCGACGCCTTGGGCTCGCGACATGCGAAAAGCGACTAACGGAAGTGCAAGAACTGTTAATACTGTACGAGAACGCCCATCTACACTCTGCCGATTTCACAAAAGAACCTTTCCAGGTGCTTGGCTGGAAAGTAATCCCTGCCGCACTTTTTCTTCTGATCTTGCTCCGTTGAATGTTTACGTTCCTTGCTCCTATTGTTGATGATTAGTTTCTCTTTTATATTCTGTTTGTATTTTTTGTGTTGTCTAGTTGTCACTGTAGGCTCGTATCATGGGAAGCAAGGAGAGGTTGTTGTTTGGTGGCCGTTATCCTCTTTCTATAACACTACTGCACACATGTATTAACATGGTTCTTTATTCACAAGAACAAGAAGTTACGTACCTTAAGATAGTGGTACAAGCTCTTCCGTAATAGACCACGTTAGCCTCACTGCTGGGGAAGTGCCAGTCCCGCTGTGTACACTACTCTGGTCGCTAGGTACTGACTGACACTGAGCTAGATGCTGAGCTAAATGCGGCGGCGACTCCTACTGGGGTGTGACTGATGACTCGACTCATTGACTCACTGGGTGACTGACTGGGCTATCCGGTCAGCGGCGGCGATCTAAATACTAGCGGTCGAGAGGGCGTTGGCGACGTGTTCCTTGTCAGTCTCTGTTTGGCCTATCTCCTGATAGACGTGTTGCTTGTGACTACTATCGTTCTTCTCCCAACCTCTTTGCCGCCCGGTGTGCTGGTGACAGCTTACGTCAGCACAGTATTCAATAAACCAACGAGAAACGCCATAAAATATGCACTATTCTGATACAAATGAATAACCTGACAACAAAATTCTAATATAATAAAACAAACTGTATCTGTAAAACGACCCTGGCCCAAACATAACGCATTAGTGAGATATTACGTACTTTGTACCCCAATGTGGCCATGTCCTACCCAAGAAGCGTCTCTAAATATGTAAACCTGGCAGTCGGAGTAGATTCCTCCCCCCCCCCTTCCCACCGTAAAAAATCGCAGTTAACCAATTCTTTTACGCTGTAAATAGTCAATATAATTGTGTATTTACCAAAAAAATAAGATACACTCCTGGAAATGGAAAAAAGAACACATTGACACCGGTGTGTCAGACCCACCATACTTGCTCCGGACACTGCGAGAGGGCTGTACAAGCAATGATCACACGCACGGTACAGCGGTCACACCAGGAACCGCGGTGTTGGCCGTCGAATGGCGCTAGCTGCGCAGCATTTGTGCACCGCCGCCGTCAGTGTCAGCCAGTTTGCCGTGGCATACGGAGCTCCATCGCAGTCTTTAACACTGGTAGCATGCCTCGACAGCGTGGACGTGAACCGTATGTGCAGTTGACGGACTTTGAGCGAGGGCGTATAGTGGGCATGCGGGAGGCCGGGTGGACGTACCGCCGAATTGCTCAACACGTGGGGCGTGAGGTCTCCACAGTACATCGATGTTGTCGCCAGTGGTCGGCGGAAGGTGCACGTGCCCGTCGACCTGGGACCGGACCGCAGCGACGCACGGATGCACGCCAAGTCCGTAGGATCCCACGCAGTGCCGTAGGGGACCGCACCGCCACTTCCCAGCAAATTAGGGACACCGTTGCTCCTGGGGTATCGGCGAGGACCATTCGCAACCGTCTCCATGAAGCTGGGCTACGGTCCCGCACACCGTTAGGCCGTCTTCCGCTCACGCCCCAACATCGTGCAGCCCGCCTCCAGTGGTGTCGCGACAGGCGTGAATGGAGGGACGAATGGAGACGTGTCGTCTTCAGCGATGAGAGTCGCTTCTGCCTTGGTGCCAATGATGGTCGTATGCGTGTTTGGCGCCGTGCAGGTGAGCGCCACAATCAGGACTGCATACGACCGAGGCACACAGGGCCAACACCCGGCATCATGGTGTGGGGAGCGATCTCCTACGCTGGCCGTACACCACTGGTGATCGTCGAGGGGACACTGAATAGTGCACGGTACATCCAAACCGTCATCGAACCCATCGTTCTACCATTCCTAGACCGGCAAGGAAACTTGCTGTTCCAACAGGACAATGCACGTCCGCATGTATCCCATGCCACCCAACGTGCTCTAGAAGGTGTAAGTCAACTACCCTGGCCAGCAAGATCTCCGGATCTGTCCCCCATTGAGCATGTTTGGGACTGGATGAAGCGTCGTCTCACGCGGTCTGCACGTCCAGCACGAACGCTGGTCCAACTGAGGCGCCAGGTGGAAATGGCATGGCAAGCCGTTCCACAGGACTACATCCAGCATCTCTACGATCGTCTCCATGGGAGAATAGCGGCCTGCATTGCTGCGAAAGGTGGATATACTCTGTACTAGTGCTGACATTGTGCATGCTCTGTTGCCTGTGTCTATGTGCCTGTGGTTCTGTCAGTGTGATAATGTGATGTATCTGACCCCAGTAATGTGTCAATATAGTTTCCCCTTCCTGGGACAATGAATTCACGGTGTTCTTATTTCAATTTCCAGGAGTGTATATGTGAGTATGAGAGGAGAAATACAAGTTTTAACAAAGGTGCACCGTCACAATTTCTTACATTTTCCACGTTTAGATCTAAGAGCCGCTAAATCGAGACTGTGATGAGACTTAAGATGACGAAATTAATATTTCCTTAATGGTTACCGATTTGGAAACCGGTTTTTGATCTGGAAGTTTATAGACCGCTAATAAAAGAAGTAAAAAGCAGACAAAATGTTTATGCCTCTTGCAAGATTAGAACTTAGTGCTAAAGCACCTTCCCCTTCCGAAAGCAACCGCATTACAACATACCTAGCAAACTGGCTATGTCAGCAGAATTCTCTCACTGCCGTAATGATCGTTGACAGAGATAATTCGTAATGCTAAATACGACATTCGTTATAGAGTCTATGCGGAACGACATTTCTGGAATCAATAAATATGAGAACCCAGTGTTACATCTAAAGTGAAAATCATTTAGATTATTTATCGGAAATGACAACGAAATATCAAGTGAATTTAGCAGGACAATCGTGACCACTCCAGGAAGTAAATCGATGGTCACATACATGACAAACGTATTCTTCAGTGTTGCCAGTTCTCAATTAGACAAGCTACGTATAGAACACGTTTGTTCAGACAATGTGCATTTGGGAAACTGGCACCTCGAAGACACAGCGATCACGGCGACTACCGTGTTGACTGGCAGTAGTTAAATTACAGCGCTGTGAGGTTTATTAAAATTTTTACAACTACGATTTGGATCTAACCCGTAATTACGAATAATATTCAGATGAACCGACTGCAACTCGAACACCGTAAACAAAGAGCAGGAGGAATTATTTGTATGGTCTTACTATTCAATATCTGTCGTAATTATTTTTTTCCGTCCAACTGACAAATTCATTCGCCAGAAGCGATTCACCTCCTTGTATTTCCAGCGTCAACCGTGGCTACACTGTAAACATTTATTATTCTTTCGATCATTATGAACTTAGAAACAATTTTCTTAAGAATACCGTCATTGGCGCTGTCTGGAAGGCTACGGATAACAAAG
The DNA here is from genome assembly GCF_023864345.2 of Schistocerca serialis cubense. NCBI lineage: Eukaryota > Metazoa > Arthropoda > Insecta > Orthoptera > Acrididae > Schistocerca > Schistocerca serialis. The sequence continues at coordinate 463,368,428 of NC_064640.1, read as the reverse complement.
TTTCAAATCAAGAAAGTGAAATGGGCTCAAAATTATCAAAGAAATAGTCACAGTGACATTGTGCAGAGTAAATCCGAATTTTGCCTCTGCTAAAACGAAGGGAAGAGCAGCTGTCATCAGCACGTGTAAAAAGGAGCACAAAACTCTGACACTATTGTCCGTATGCTCTGAAATATGCCTCATTGAACGAAACAGCCACTCCGTCTACAATAACGAAAATAACGAATACTATTGTCTACTCATAATGATTACCATCTGATCGGTGATATTGATTCGTCACTTACAGCAAATGCTTTTGATGAATGGCAGTGTCTACCTGCAGTACACTTCAGAGGGAGGGAAATCAAAGTCTTAGTGAGAATGTTTTGTAGAACAATTCAGACAGGAAATTAGCATTGTGCAATTAAATTAATGGTTTGCAGTTATGCTTTAGGAATCAGACCTTAATTACATTCTTCCAGCAGCTGACAGTAATAGAGTCTGCCTATTTGTTTCTGGACTTCTCTGCTTAACTTAGCATTTTTACCGACATGCGTTTTGAGCAGTTGTGTGGTTAGTACGGTTGGTTTTGATACATCGCCTCATTTAGGCGTAAAAATCGAAAGACAACTTGCTGCTTATTATGTTACTTTTGAGCCACATGTGTGTTGTAACATTTTAGACATGGAAATACAAATGGGTGGGTGGTGGGGAACACAATTTGAGAGTTTACAGTTGTAGGCATCAGTTTTGACACATGTATGAGTGTATGTGGAAATAACATTCGCATAAACTTTGCATTTTTCTGTTGCTGACATACTTTTGCGAATATTTGAGATGTTTAATTAACACTGCGATACTTGGCAAGCGTTATGTGTTTCATGGGATAAATTCGGTGCCGAAATATTTAATTTTATGGTCCCCTGCACTTATATCAAGTGTGGAACACAGGTCTACCTATAGTCGTTCACAAGTGCTCCTTAACCAATACATTCAATCAGTAAAGCCAAGTAACATTGGTATTGTCAAAATCTTCATGTATTTTTGATAAATACCCGAATCCTTTTGTACGTGACGCCTATTTACACAAAATTCGAGTGCAGCTTAAGTGTACAAAAGTATTGTCAATCTCTTTAAACAGTTTTGGACATGGCGCAAATTTCAGATCGTTCAGATACTTTAGAAAAGGACTTTATAACGGATGCTAGCATAACTGTGCGAGTTACTCCACTTGCTTTTTTAATTTTTTTTAATTTTTGAAATTTCGTTTCGAATTTACTTCTAGGACAACAGTGTTAGCGTCTTCACCTGGGAATTTGTTTGGCTGTTTACTCTTAATGGTCTGTAAATTTCTGGAATGTGACTGGTAGTTTCATTTCAATGGCTGCCACTGTGCCATGATACGAGTTATGGCTTCTTGGAATGTGAAAGGCACTCAAGCACTCCGTCATCAGGCCACAAGTGGCCCATCGGGACCATCCGACCTCCGTGTCATCCTCAGCTGAAGATGCGGATAGGAGGGGCGTGTGGTCAGCACCGCTCTCCCGGTCGTTACGATGGTTTTCTTTGACCGGAGCCGCTACTATTCAGTCTAGGAGCTCCTTAATTAGCATCACGAGGCTGAGTGCACCCCGAAAAATGGCAACAGCGCATGGCGGCCCAGATGGTCACCCATCCAAGTGCCGGCCACGCCCGACAGCGCTTAACGTCGGTGATCTGACGGGAACCGGCGTATCCATTGCGGCAAGGCCGTTGGCAGAATGTGAAAAGGCGTCGTAGTTAAAGGCGAGTGGCTTGACATGTGTTGATGACAACGTCATTGATAGCGAGGCATGGCTTGTGACATCGTGTGTGCTATTGTGAGAAGGAGGAGGTCTCACTTCAAACTTGATACCTCAAGATGGACCACAAGTAACCCAGTCGTTATCTGTTGCAGTAACGAATGAGAGACGATGGCGTGGACATGCTCTCAAGAGGTTCCATGCGCCACCACTGCTGGAAGAGTACTTTATCAGAGCGCTGTACCGCTCAGCCCCAGTCAGCAATCATCACATACGACGACAGCATCTTCTTACTTCAGATCCAAAAGGGCGAGTTGTGTTAGAAGTCAAAACTGTATCGGAGTTTATGGCCAATTGTACATCGAGAGATTATCATTCTGAATTGTATCAAGTTATAAATTTTAGTGTTCAGCGACAGTAGCAAATATATAGACATTCCTGTGGAGATGGATTGTTTCCAAGAGGCGCATTTTTTATTGTTCAGAGTTTAACAAAATGGTCTAAAATTTGATTAGTAATGTAGTATCTGGTCGTAAACTTCCAGAAGTAAATATAGACTCACTATAACCAACTACAGTGCCGTCGCGAATGTCTGAAGTTTTTTCTCGCCCGGCACTACATTATGTGTTTGCCCGTTGCATATAACGAACAAATTCTAGTACTAGCACTTTTGAGAGCAATTATATAAATATCGCAGACTGGAGGTCAAATTTGATGTTAGGTTAGGAATAACTGAAATCTGTTCAGGGCTCCGCTCTACTGCATGACACTAAACTTAGCTCCATCGAAGAATGTTCTGTGTTGATCTAGGATAGCACGAAAAATGCTTGGCAACACGCCTAAAATCAGCTATCGACACCATTATTGCACTTCGACCTCAGATATTAATTGTACGTTAAAGATACAGAATATTTACTATCGAAGGTTTATTGTTACGAAGGTGGCTGAGAATACACAGAGAAAGGAACGATCGTCAAGCTTCTCCCGATACGAAAAATATTTAGTACTATAAATCTTTTTGTGATGATATAAAGACACCACAGAGTGCATGAAACAAGTGAAGTGACTACAGCCAACAACGTACAAGCGTGGGAAGAACTAGCTGTTGACTTTAATTCGCAGAATTTCGGAACAGTTTGTAGCTGGAAGGATTTAAAATTGTCTAATGAAAATATTAAGAAAAGGACCAATAAATCAAGCCAGCATGACGAAGGATAATTTTAGAAATCACTTTACAATTATTACGGTACATTTCATCTTCGTGTAGTTGTTTGTAGAGTGTGAACTGGGGCAAACACAGTTTGATAATTTTTCAAAGTTGAAAAGCATAAAACTGGAAGCGATAACATTGTGAGGTATACGGTTACAGAAAGTGGACAGAATCTTACTGCAGCTATAAAGCCAAACTTTTTTCTTGTATTTGATTCATTTAATGGCGATGCGGATTTTCATCATGACGTAACATACAGTGGTTTGTGAACATTTTAGTACGTTTGCATAAATTCCTTTGAAGCGAATTTGCTGCGTAAAATGTAGTTTACAATATTATTCGTTACGTTCTTGTTTTATACAGATTCAGATGACACTGAAGGCTGTAGTTGTTCCGCAACACCAGTAGATGAATATGTAGTAATATACAACGAATATACACAACTGGCCATTAAAATTGCTACACCAGGAAGAAATGCAGATGATAAACGGGTATTCATTGGACAAATACATTATACTGGAACTGACATGTGATTACATTTTCACGAAATTTGGGTGCATAGATCCTGAGAAATCAGTACCCCGAACAACCACCTCTGGCCGTAATAACGGCCTTGATACGCCTGCGCATTGAGTCGAACCGAGCTTGGATGGCGTGTACAGGCACAGTTGCCCATGCAGCTTCAACACGATACCACAGTTCATCAAGAGTAGTGACTGGCGTATTGCGACGAGCCAGTTACTCGGATACCATTGATCAGACGTTTTCAATTGGTGAGAGAACTGGACAATGTGCTGGCCAGCGCAGCAGTCGAACATTTTCTGTATGAAGAAAGGCCCTACAGGACCTGCAAAATGCGGTCGTGCATTATCCTGCTGAAATGTAGGGTTTCGCAAGGATTGAATGAAGGGTAGAGCCACGGGCCGTAACACATCTGAAATGTAACGTCCACTGTTCAAAGTGCCGTCAATGCGAACAAGAGGTGACCGAGACGTGTAACCAATGGCACCCCATACCATCACGCCAGGTGATACGCCAGTGTGGCAATGAAGAATACAGTCTTCCAATGTGCGTTTACCTGGATGTCGCCAAACACGGATGCGACCATCGTGATGCTGTAAACAGAACCTGTATTCATCCGAAAAAATGACGTTTTGCCATTCGTGGACCCAGGTTCGTCGTTGAGTACACCATCGCAGGCGCGCCGTCTGTGATGCAGCGTCAAGGGTAACATCAGCCATGGTCACCGAGCTGATAGTCGATGCTGCTGCAAACGTCGTCGAACTGTTCGTGCAGATGGCTGTTTTCTTGCAAACGTCTCCATCTGTTGCCTCAGAGATCGAGACGCGTCTGCACGATCCGTTACAGCCATGCGGATAAGATGCCTGTCATCTCGACTGCTAGTGATACAAGGCCGTTGGGATCCAGCACGGCGTTCCGTATTACCCTCCTGAACCCATTGATTCCATATTCTGCTAACAGTCATTGGATCTCGACCAACGCGAGCAGCAATGTCGCGATACGATAGACCGCAATCGCGATAGGCTACAATCCGACCTTTATCAAAGTCGGAAACGTGATGGTACGCCTTTCTCCTCCTTACACGAGTCATCACAACAACTTTTCACCAGGCAACGCCGGTCAACTGCTGTTTGTGTATGAGAAGTCGGTTGGAAACTTTCCTCATGTCAATACGTTGTAGGTGTCACCACCGGCACCTGCATTGTGTGAATGCTCTGAAAAGCTAATAATTTCCATATCACAGTATCTTCTTCCCTTCGGTTAAATTTCGCGTCTGTAGCACGTCATCTCCGTGGTGTAGCAATTTTAATGGCCAGTAGAGTATTTTTCTCATTGATGACAATGTAAATGTAAATGAAGGAGATAATGTTTGTAACGGAACATATTAAAGGCTTTACTTTACCGAAGTATGCGATACCCTCTAAATTCAACCAGTTTAACGAGTAATTATGATTATAGAAAAGTTATTGTGTATGTTAACAATGATTGCATAAAATGTCTCCATAAACAGTCAACCCATTAAATTATACTGAGTAACTGACCCACACAAAAGTTAATATCACTTCATCACTGATACAGCAAATGTCATTATGTAAAAACACTAAGTTCATCTTAAATAATGAAGTACGAAAAATAGTGGCCAACTTAGGTATTTTGGATCTCCTTAAATAAAAATCACCCAGTGAAACCTATTTGTTCACTAGGAGCGTTTCCACTCAGTATTCACGTAATCAATCCTATTTTAGACGAAAACCAATGTATTTCTTAATAATTCATGTAATTTGCTTATTTATGCAAATTAGAGAAGTCAATTGACAAACTTCTATAAAACGGCCTTTTTGTAACAAGGAATTATTCTGTCAAATCAACAAATCTGTCTGACATTTTAATAACATGTTAAATTATGTCACTCGATGCAAATTAATAACTTTTCTGCACAAATTATGATAACAGATGTACATGTGACTTATAAACTATATCTCTTTTTAGTAGTTCTTTGACAGTGTTATAAACAAAAGCAGCAAGAAGGGTCAGGGCGCAGTCGGAATATCACTTTGGTAAAGTGTGTTTGAGTGTTATTGTTTGAGGTAGATAAACAATGCAAAGAACATGTAAAGGAAGTACTACTTTGTGTTGTGTCATGGTCTTTGGTGGACAGTGGAATTAAGATGGCCACCAGAGTAATAAATATTTGAAGTTTACATATTTGTTGGTTTCGCTCGTTCTTTATCATCAAAAGCACATAAAAACACGGGACCTCATGTTTCTCACCCTAGACAACCAGATTTAGAGCCAGCATGAGCATCGAGACACAGCAGCGATCCAGCAAGTAGCAGCGATTACCACAACACAATGCATTTTAATGGTGCCAACCTAACATCAAGTGCTAACAAGCTCCGTAAATGGGAGTGAAATAGTGCGATTATAGCAATTAGCAATATCTACGACTAGGCGACCATTACAAAAGTGGAGGCTCAGCCGGAATCTTTAAGTGCATCGATGATAATAGTGAAGCGATCAATTTCGTAAGTGCTTAGCACTCCAAAAAAGTTTATTTGTGCAGTGTGGCAACAGTGAAAATATGTCAAAGCAAAAAAAAGTGTGTTTGTGCGACTACGAAAAACTATCATCACACCGCTCGGAAGATTAACGTCTGGATTATGTCAATGGAATTCATCAAGCAAGATTTCAGCTTCGATAAAACCGAATAAAAGTGAAGAATGCCAACAAGAACACCGATCACGACATCATAGTATAGCTACATAAAGCAAGGTATTTTGTTGTTGTTCTCATTTAAAAAAAATTAATAGTTAACATGTCTCTACCTGAGAGTGATGAGATCGTAGGAAATGTAAAAATTGAACCAGGGGATGGTTAACAATTAAACTTAACAGCGTGGCTAGCAGAGTTTGCAACTCAAATAAGCTCACAACTTAAACAATCGAGTGAACAAGTAAGTTTGAAACTTAAAGAAAACCCAGATAAACTGCATAAGTTAAGTTTGAATTTTGATCTATTAAGTACTCATCTCAATTATAAGTGTGAGGAAATTAAAACTACCCTCAGTAAGGACACTAGAGAGCAGTTGATAAACTTCAGAAAAGAATTTCAAATTAAAGTTGAAAGTTTAAATGAAAACATACAAGCTAACACAGACAGCATTTCTGTCATCAACAACAGAGTAGATACTGAAGTAGAAAGATTAGATCAGAGAATAGACAAAACATCAGAAAACCTTAAACAAGAATACAACCTGTATACCACTAGTGTAGATACAAAAGTAGAAGATATACACACTAAATATACGCAATTGGAAGACACGGTGATGTCCAAACAAATTTTTTACAATCAAAATGCAATGTATGGGCACATCCAAGTGAAATGCTTTCCTGGTGAAAATCTGCATCCTATTGACTTTATTCACCAATGTAAGGATATGTTTGTAGTAGGAATGTCAGATTACATAAAAATTAAGTTAGTAAAATGGTTTCTAGAATGGGAAGCCCTATCCTGGGCTAACGAGAATAATGATTCTTGGAATACTTTTGAAGAGTTTGAAGCTAAATTTATTTGTAAATTTTGGCCACAATCCATTAAAGCGAGATTGAAGTCAGAATTTCTAAATGGACCAGTGTATAGAGGGAAAGTAGGGGAATGCAAAAATTTTGCAGAGATCAATTGAAAAAACTTGCTCACTTCAATAACTCTTTTGATATTATGACGCAAATTGATGTTTTAAAAAGAAGGTTACCTGAGAGACTGCAGCGGAAATTGGTCCATGGACCAGACGATTCAATGGAAGAGTTCCTGAAATTTGTAGATAGATTATAAACGGCCTTGGAAAGAGAAAATAACCAAAGTTTTGGCTCTGGCAACAACCAGTATGGGGGGGTGGAACAGGAATGTAAATAGAGATTATTATGGTAGGAGAGACTTTGAAAATTCTGGAAATAATGCTCCAAATAGGGGAGATAGGAGATATGAAAATGATATCAGAAACAATACACAGGAGGGAGGATGGAGGAGAGATAACAGGAATGTTAGAAATAGGTTTTGGGGAAGAGAACAAGATAAAAGGGGGTTTGATGAAACTAGTGAACAAAACGACAACTACAAACGGACAGACCGAGGGAACCAGCCGGGAAACGGTGGACAGTCCCACTAGATGTCCGTAGTTTTGGGGCTAGACAACATTATGACAGGACAACACATAACCGAAACTGGAAAAGGAGAGGATACAATGTAAAGAGTAAGTACCATGAAAATACTGATGTTGTTAGAATGAATAAATTAGAATATAATAAAAGGTTTTGGGATACTATGAGTAAAAGTGATACAGTTAATAAAAACAGTGTTCAAGCACAGGTAATTAGTGAAAGTGCAGAAGTTGAAGGTATTGCAGAGTTCCATAGTTGGGCTGAAAAAGATACTGGTGTTAATAACAAGTCAGACACACCACAAATAGAATCTATTTTGGGGGGTTTTTTGATAAGAAGGGGGATGACGAAGTGTTTAATGGAGCCAAAGGCTCAATTGCTGAGATTCAGATACATAGGGGGGAAACTGAAGATGGGGTTGTTGTGGAGGAGGAGGAAGATGTAATAGAGGGACATTTAAATAATGATCCTAAATCAAGTGATGTTATTGATGAGAGTGTGGAGGCAGAAATAAAAGTATTTGTAGAATTGAAAATTGATTATGTGGTAAAGGTAAGTGATGTGACAAACATGGGTAATAATGAGGTTAATTTAAGTGAAATGCAGACTAGGAGGAGGAGGAGGAGATTAGTGTTTAACGTACTGTCGACAACGAGGTCATTAGAGACGGAGGGCAAGCTCGGGTGAGGGAAGGATGGGGAAGCAAATCGGCCGTGCCCTTTCAAAGGAACCAACCAGGCATTTGCCCGAAGTGATTTAGGGAAATCACGGAAAACCTAAATCAAGATGGCCGGAGATGGGATTGAACCGTCGTCCTCCCAAATGCGAGTCCAGTGTGCTAACCACTGCGCCACCTCGCTCGGTGCAGACTAGGGAATGTGTATCTGAGGACAAGCTATTGCCTATTGGGAACTATGAAACACTAATCTATGAGAATGGTAATAATAATAATATTAAATAAAATATAAAGGGGTGGAATGTAAATGTGTGTTTTCAAGAAAAAGGGGAAAAGTTTTTAGAAGTTTTGTGGAACAACTATGGAAACTGTATAAACAAAGATGCCTTTTGGAAAGAATTAGCAACCTTGTATCCTACATGGTGGACAAGAATCCGTAGTGGACTTTATAAAAAATGGGGTGAAAACAGTAGTTTGTTAAGTGACAACACAGTGCTAAGAGGAACAGATGAAAACAAAGGTTTATATTTAAATGTCAATGCTTTGCAAACAGAGAGGGATGTGTCTAAGTGTAGGAAAGAGGGATTAGACTTAGGAACTAAAGAAATTGAAAATGATGTATTGTTTGAAAATACTGAAATAGACAAAGATGTTGAGCTAGGTTGTCTCTATGTTAAAGTAAACATTGACATTTGTCCATTTGAAATAAAAGAATGCGCACATCCTAATGCATACCGACTTATCTTTCCCACATCAAGAAGGTTATTTGGATTATGAAACATCACTGAATTGAAACCATATAAACATGATTAAGCACATTTCCCTTTTTAAATACAGTTACTTACCCATTTTCCGTAAAGCATTTTACCAGCAAAGATTTTCACTGGGTGTGTCAGATAGCTACTACCACTCATCCTATAGACCCTGGAAAAGTTCCAGATCTCTGAGAGAATGTTTTTATATTTTTATTGTCACTATTGAATATTAAATTTGGAGACATCTTCTTTACTTGCAAGGGGCAAGTTTAACCATGCACCCAAAGAGGTGACAAACATTTATTACTTTCTGTTTGTATTGTTGAATATGGGACATACTTGCACCAAATATAAAATATAATGTAAAAATTGTTGTACAAGACCCATCATTTTGTTACCATTCTTTTCTTAGGCATAAGATTTGTGTACAATTTTCTACAGCTAATCAAATCTTCACCAAGTTTCATGTTTGTGTTCTGTTGTGACCAATTTAAGTGTGCAATTTTGGTATTCATATGTTCTTGTACTATCTTGACTATGTGTCTCAATGGGAGACAATATTTAAAAAAAAAACTTTTCTTTTTTTTCAAACACATATAATATTCATACGTGTGACTTCTCTAGTGTTTGTGTTTATATATCATGTCCATACTTATAATAGTGTTCTTTCTTTTCATTTCCTTTATGTGGCTCAAAAAGAGCAGACCATTGCAATATTTTTGTATGGACATCTGACCTATCCAACTATGTAATATATTTATGTTCCTTCTATTATCTTGCTTATTCTGTGACTCAATGAGAGCTGACTTTGAAATAATTTACATATATTTTTTATACAACTTAAGATCGCATGTGATATATTTGTGTCTGTTTTTGATCATTTTCCATGTGGCTCACTGGGAGCAAAGATGAACAAATTGTTTTACTTTCATATATTACTAAATATTTTTATTATGATGTCATACTGAGAGACACAACACAAAGTGCATTTGAAACAACACAACTAAAATATTTGCAGAAAAAAGACATTTTGAAACGGTGTAACAGTCATTGTATACATACACATTATGCATAGTAAAACAAAAAAAAATTATTAAAGTAGTACTTTTCCAAATTTTAACCATTTGACACATTTGTCCTAGTCAGCTAATATCATTAAAATTCTGTAAATGATATTACCCGAGGGGGGTATTGTAATGGAACATATTAAAGGCTTTACTTTACCAAAGTATGCGATACCCTCTAAATTCAACCAGTTTAACGAGTATTTATGATTATAGAAAAGTTATTGTGTATGTTAACAATGATTGCATAACATGTCTCCATAAACAGTCAACCCATTATATTATACTGCATAACTGACCCACACAAAAGTTAATATCCCTTGATCACGGATACAGCAAATGTCATCATGTAAAAACACTAAGTTCATCTTAAATAATTAATATGAAGTACAAAAAATAGTGGCCAACTTAGGTATTTTGGATCTCCTTAAATAAAAATCACCCAGTGAAACCTGTTTGTCCACTAGGAGCGTTTTCACTCAGTATTCACGTAATCAATCCTATTTTAGACGAAAACCAATGTATTTCTTAATAATTCATGTTATTTACTTATTTATGCAAATTAGAGAAGTCAGTTGACAAACTTCTATAAAACGGTCTTTTTGTAACAAAGTATTATTCTGTCAAGTCAACAAATCTGTCTGACATTTTAATAACATGTTAAATTATGTCACTCGATGCAAATTAATAACTTTTCTGCACAAATTATGATAACAGATGTACATGTGACTTATAAACTATATCTCTTTTTAGTAGTTCTTTGTCAATGTTATAAATACAAGCAGCAAGTAGGGTCAGGGCGCAGTCGGAATGTCCCTTTGGTAAAGTGTGTTTGTGTGTTATTGTTTGAGGTGGATAAACAATGCAAAGAATATATAAAGGAAGTACTACTTTGTGTTGTGTCATGGTCTTTGGTGGACAGTGGAATTAAGATGGCCACCAGAGTAATAAATATTTGAAGTTTACATATTTGTTGGTTTCGCTCGTTCTTTATCATCAAAAGCACATAAAAAACACGGGACCTCATGTTTTTAACCCTAGACAACCAGATTTAGAGCCAGCATGAGCATCGAGACACAGCAGCGATCCAGCAAGTAGCAGCGATTACCACAACACAATGCATTTTAATGGTGCCAACCTAACATCAAGTGCTAACAAGCTCCGTAAATGGGAGTGAAATAGCGCGATTATAGCAATTAGCAATATCTACGACTAGGCGACCATTAGATGAACGGTATTGTACTAAAATAATGTTCTAATTGAATTGTGACAGCACAATATCGCGTACTTTGAACTAAAAATAACCTCCAATTGCCGGTATATGGGCAGCACTCAAGCCAGGATTATATAATTTTGTCAGCATTGCGTTCCAGAAACAAAAGAACACAAAACGTTCTCTAAGTGAAACTTCAGTTTTACAAAACAAGATTAGAATGGCTCAAGAATGAACAGAAACTCAAAGAATGGAGCACGCATGTGGAACATGAAATGTGGGTGGAAGTGTCAAAAGTAGACAAAGAACTTAAAGAACAGAAACTGAAGAAGATTAAAAGAGAGCCAGGCTTTCAAACTGAAACAATGTAAATTTATTTCAGTTTTGTAACAATTTGTTATTCAAATTTAATATGTTGTTGAGTAAATACGTTATTAATAATGTTCGTATTCCTTGCATTGTGACTCTTGTTGGCTTCATGTCTTGTTGGTACCGGAATTTCTTCGCAGCAGTATTATTCGATTCTTTGTATACATTTTAATATGCTTTGATCCATATCTTTATACAGTTAGTTGTGTAAAAGATCGTTTATAATCTCATTCATGAAGTTCTTGTCCTGATGTAGAATTAACTGACCAGGAGATAAAGGAATAACTAAAACTAAAAGAAAGAAATACAAAATGTTTGACACTTTGTAAATTTACTCCAGTTTGGTAAGTTTTTATGTAAATGTATTGTTTATAGCATTTTGACTCCTCCTTGTTTCTTCGTACGCTCTTCTTCTACCGAATACATTGTCATCCGTTTCATGCACCTCATCCGATGCACTGACAGCTCTACACTGAGGTGGGAAAAAAACCGTGGGATAGCGATATGCACATATACAAGTGGCAGTGGTACAACGTAAACAAGGTATAAACGGACAGTGCATTGTGGAAGCTGTCTTTTGTACTTAGGTTATCCATGTGAGAACGTTTGGTACGTGATTATAACAGCACGAGGGTAATTAACAGCCTCTTAACGCGGAAAGTAATTGGGGTTAGATGCGTGGGACATTCCACTTCCTGTTTCATTAGGGAATTAAGTGTTCCGAGATTCACAATGTCAAGAGTGAACCGAGACTATTGAGGCATTACCTGTCACCAAGGATAACGCAGCGGCCGACGGCCTTCACTTAACGACCGAGAGCAGCGGCGTTTGTGTAGCGTTATCAGTGCAGACAGACATGCAACAACGCGTGAAATAACAGCAGAAAGCAATGTGGGATGTACGATGAACGTATCCCTTAGGGCAGTGCGGCGAAATGTGGTGTTAAAATGGGCTATGGCAGCACACGACCGACGCGTGCACCTCTCCTTGGTTCATGACCTTATTAGGTAAGTCCGGTTTTCTGCTCTCACTAAGTGATTTATTTGTATAACATCTTCGATCAAAATTTCTGAAAGCTAAATTGTCAACTGTAATAGAGCGGGCAGATTACTTGAACACCATATGAATTTTAGTTTAACTTTCTGATTTTCAGGATCTCAAATTCATAACCGTACATACGGAAATGGAAAGTTTTAGACCATGAAAATCTTGACAGAACCTTGTCAGACTGATACCCCAAGGCTGTGGGACATGTTAATCAACGTTTCATTGCTATGCGAGATTCTTTTCAGTACAGAATAACCTATACCTACATTTCAAGACTTATGTGACTACACGATGCCCGTTGGAACCGTCCAACTTTACTGGAACTTTTCAGATGGAGATCGGAACTCAGCACAGCTAGAAGATGTGCAAGTGGAGCTTGTCACCATCTTCCTGGCTTAGAGAAAGGTTGTATTATTGTCATAAGAGTATCATACCGACAGATCACACAGATAGTTTGCTGCGATGGACGAACTGCAGAATTAGTGGTGGCCAAATGGACTCAGGAAACAGGTGTGGCAAGAAGATGAGGCACAAGTCGTTCCAGAAGTGCTACACATCGAGAAGATCGTCGGATTGTTTGAATGACTGACGAATACACGGATGACAACAGCTGCAATCCGGTCACAGATTGCAATCACACTGTCTCCAGGAACCGACATTACTGGAAAGAGTTTTGAGATTTCAAACTGCCTACGTCGTTTGTCATCGACGCCATACCACAGAAAACATAGACTCTCAGGGTGTGGAGCCAGAGTGAAGTGGGACACTGAGTGGCACTCTCAAGTTCAGATATGTCTCGCTTCTGTTTTTGGATATCAGACCGATACCAATGTACGGATATTTAAGTGGCCTGCGTCGTCCCCTGAACTGTCTAGCATAGACGGTGTGGTGAATAGTCGATTCTAGAAACCCATACCTCTCCAACTCCTGGAATCATGGGATGAAGAACTACTGTATACCAGAGAGCTGATGTGACTAGTGCTGAAAAGCGGCTGATTGCTCGCCAGCATGTGGCACGAATGGCAAATCCTATTGACATATCCGTCATTAACATGGTAGATAATGGCATTAAAACGATTTGGGAAATGTACAGGTTTTTAAGTAGCCTGCGTCGTTCCCTGACGTGTCTGCTATAGGACATGGCTGGATGCGATGGGAAGACAGCTCGATCTCCAGCCGGCAGGCTTGATCTGATGAAGCATGTATTTCGCATGACAAGAAATTCTTCAAGATGACATTTGGAGACTGTATGTTCTCATATTGAAATGAATATAAGAGTACACCGATGCAGGTGCCAGTCACACATCACACTGGTGTAGATGATGGACCTTAGTTCCGAAGGAAATGCCAGAGTAATCATTTAATACCCTTTATATGGTTACGATATCGACAAAGTTTGATCAGTAACTGACTGGTGCTTCATGGTGTAATAGTTGCTACATCCATCAGTGTTTCTATTGGTGGGCTATTTCACCCTTGAATTTCACTTTAGATAAAATATTCACTAGGAGTGTACAAATTGTCCTAGCCAAACTAATTGTAACACTAAAGTGTGATGATTTGGTCCAATGACCCTCTATTTACACACATATAGAAATCAAGAATTGTTACTATGATGCTCTGCTCTGTATATCTGCAGTGAATTTTATGGTGTGTGGATAAACTTATTTTTCAACTCTTGGGAATCTTTTTATCTTTTGGATACCCTTGAAAATTCACTGTGGATCCCTTATAATTTTTGTTGGTGGCTATTTCAGTAAATTTCCTATAAGTGAGACGGCCGCATGTGCTTTGTTGCTTTCCATACTTTTTTCTGTTTTTTATGAGACGATATTCTGTTGACGTCTACCGTATTTTTATTCACTTTATGTGGAATTCTAGGTAATATTTTGCTGCTGTTACTCAGCCGTGTTACGTTACACTTATGTAGGCGAGCTAATCGGCTGCTTATAATAAGTACAAGGTAAAGTAAATTTGTTTCCGAACCTGTGCGGCCCCAGGGCCGACAGAACGCTGCCAGGCGAACCATCACGGCCGCTCCAGACGAGACATGTGCGCTAGCAAAGGACTCTATGTGGGGAAAATCCCGAAATTGGGAACTTGAACGTCTGTTAGACGCGTGTCCTCTGGGCAGGAGATGCTCTAGGAAGTGGCGGAGTGTCAGAAAATCTCAAAGATGGCTAAGTCACAGCTCTTTGAGATTCGACAATAACTCAGTCATATATCGGAGGGTTGTAATTAAACTTTCCATACTTAACATGTTATAAGACGGAAAATAATTACCGTACGAGTAACAAAGTTGGCAGTAATAATGTCGAGAGTATGGGGGTGCATGATTTCCATGCGACACAATGCCACCGTCCAGTTCCAACTGTAGCCACCAGGTGGCGTGATCAGTCATCGTGATTCACAGTCTCACACACCTGACCAGTCGCAGGGCACTTGTTGATGTGTCAAAATGAGCTTGGACATGAGGAGCAGAGCATTATTGGTGAAGCTCTATTGTCAGAACAACCGTAGTGCTGCACTTCAACTTCGAGAATATCGCCGGCTGAAAGGATTACGGAAGGGTCCTCTTTCTCCACCTACTATGCGGAGCATGATGAAGAAATTCGAATCAACTGGGGACCTGGGCGGCGCTGCAGGAAGAGGCCGACGGCCGGTTGTACCACAGGTGGCTGATGAAATCGCTTTTGCTATGGCAGACAACATTGCGCGCAATTCCCGATCGTCAGGCAGGGCGCGTTTTGTGTCACGACAGCTGGACATCCCATGGTCCACTGTTCGGAAGATGCTTGGAGCCATTCTCAAATGGTATTCGTACAATATCATTAACGTACAGCAGCTTGCACCATAGGACGCATAACGACGTATTGACCTCGCTCTGCACTTTCTAACAAGGACTCAAGTTGACGAGGGCTGGGGACAGACGAAGCTCATTTTTCTCTGACGGGTGAGGTGAACACACAGAATTGCCGAGTGTGGGGACGTTCACCTGCTGTCACTGTGCATGAATTTCCTCTGTATGGTGAAGGTGTCACCGTAAGGTGTGGTTTTGCAGATACGTTCATCATTGGCCCATTCTTTTTTAAAAAGGTTGGCGCTCAAGCGCCAAAGACGTCCAGTGTAACTAGCCAGAGTGCTTCGCCACAATGTCATACCCGCCATACAGGAGAGAGACGCATTGAGCTCAACAGTTTTCATGCAAGATTTTGCCATACCGCACATCGCTCGTGAAGTTCACCTGTTTCTCCGAAACTCACTTGGAAACGATCGAATTATCAGCCTATCGTTTCCAAATGCTTAGATAGCACGTTCACCTCATCTCACTCCCTGTGGTTTCTGGTTGTGGGGCTACCAGAAGGAAAGGGTTTACCAGGGGAACATTCACACATGTGCTGATCTAAAGCGCAGCATATCAAGAGAGGTAGCCAGCATACCTACGGACTTGCTTCGTTCTGCTGTGCAGAATGCAAACCTGCGCTTGAAGACTCTCCTGGACACTTATGGGCATAATGTACCGTAGGAGCACGTTAGAAGTGTTTCAATTGAATTCATTCTACGTTGTATCTCTACCCCATGTCCTTGAAATTAATGCTACCAAGTTTGGTACTCGTACGCTAATTAGTTTCCGTGTTATAACGTGTTATATAGGCAAAGTTTAGTTATAACCATCCGGTAAATCCAAATACATCTCTGATCTCCGAAAAATGAGACGTATTCAGAAACACAACGCTATCTCAATATCTTTAAAACTGCAGAAGTTAATATTTCACAGTGAGTAAACATTTACACAATGAACCTTTGAATTACTAACCCTTAATCATTTCATGAAACTTCAACGAACGGCACATCAGATGATAGCATTGCACTATAGCTATCATCCCTGAAAGCTACGTATTTGTATCTATTTTATTTATTGATTTACGATGTGTTGTACATCTTTTTCACTACGCAAATGTTTCTCAGAACATCGTATCACCCACATTTAGGCCGGCCGCAGTGGCCGAGCGGTTCCAGGCGCTTCAATCTGGAACCGCAAGACCGTTACGCTCGCAGGTTCGAATCCTCCCTTGGTCATGGATGTGTGTGATGTCCTTAGGTTAGTTACGTTTAAATAGTTCTAAGTTCTCGGGAACTGATGACCTCAGATGTTAAGTCCCATAGTGCTCAGAGCCATTCGAACCCCACATTTACGCAGCAGATTAATGCAGCAGGAATACCTCATATTTTGTTATTGACATGTTTTTATTTACTGAACAGTTTATTATTTTGGCAGTCACGTTATTTAAATGTTGATCGCAATTGCTATTAAAAAAAATGTGCTAATTTAAAACTGGTCAATCGCATGCGTTAGCGGACAACAAAACTGAAAGGAAAACCGAAGATGCTTTTGTTAAGAAGCCATAAATAATTGTTGAAATAATATTTAGCAATAATTTATAGTTATTTAACGTGAGCGCACCTCGCAAGAATGCTGGCTTATTTATTTATGAACCAACTATTACATTTGTTTATTGTAAATGGTCTTAATGCAACTGAATGTTTATAACATTTATTTTATTGAAATATTGTTATAATACGTTAGTTTAATGCGTTTAGTGAGTCAAATCATGTCTGTAGAACTTGAGAACGATTTTTCTTGGTGGGTATGGCCTTCAGCAAATGAGAGTTGGGCAGTGGCAGAGTCAAGTGGAGACTGGGACTTCCCGAATGGAGCCCTGAAAGAGGTGATTCTGGACTTTTTGTATCGAGCGCTGGAAGAAGGCAGACTAGCTATGGTAACATGCATGATTCAGTGGTGTAGGCAATTGATTGTGGGTGGTGAACGGCCGCTACAATACTCTAACTTTTGAAAGGACTGTATCTGACGAGATATCTGAATGTGCTTCGCCGATATTACAGAACGGAGGACAGGCAGCCTATGGGCTATCGTTCTTCGTATCGCTTATGTTAAATACGTGAATCATCATGTTGAACTCTGAATTATTTTGAACTGATGAATATTTCGTATACTGGAATGACGAAATGGATTTACTTTTCGCAAGTCTTTGATGACTGTTTAGTTCGGGGATTTTGCTGCGATTTTCGTAATGCTCTCGACGTAACGTTTTCCGCGTGTGATAAGGGCATTTTCTGTCTGTATTTTAAATGAATATAGTACAACCACTTCCCGTTTGTTTGAGATGTCCTTTCTTGAATAAACATTATTCAACATAATTCTCTGTCTCCTACATTAATTACAGACTTAATAATGGAGCTCTTGTTATTAAATTCCGCGCTTAAGTCTTACTTTATATTTCTGTGTATTTTATTAACTCACAGTTATATGAAATGCACAGACTATTTGACTGCCGGATCGCAGCTGTAGGTTATTATTTGTAGCGAATTAGCTGCAGGGCATGAAAGCTGACGTGCGTGGCGCGAGCTTCTGACTATATCGAGTTATTCTTTTCAAACAGAGCCGTGAACAGGCCCAGTTCCTAAAGTGCGAGTAACCACAGGTAAAGACGCAACTGGTTTGCTCGTATGGGATGCTGTCTGGAAGAGCAACAACTCACTAGCAGTAACCGTTAGGTACCGTCGCAGCTATCGGTATTTCAAATTTTAATTTTCAAACGTATGCTTGTTGGCTGATCCTTGTTGAGTATTGTCTTCGGTGTAAAAAGAATATCTCGTAACCATTCGCCGAGAAGCTGAATTGATATTTTGGTCTATTTCGTTAAATATGATTATTCTTTCTTACGTTAGTTGAGTTTTTCTGATTTTCCACTTTTGTTCAGCGTTTACACTTTTTCTATTTCGTTGTTCTTTCTTTTAATTGTTTTTCATGTTGATCATTCCACGATATGTACTTATTTGTTACTTACTGGTACAAATATTTTTCCCTGCAGCTTCAATGTTGATGTTTTGCTTAGATTATCATTTTTGATTATGGATTTCTCTCTCATTTGTCGTACTATTTTCTTTAGTTGTATCTCACTATATGAGGCGTTTATTATTGTAGTATCAAACACATTTTCGAGCTCTCTCTTTTATTTCACGTTCAGCCCTACAGAGGTAATACGAAAGATATTAGGCACATTTTCATTATTTTGACGTGCATAACATATTCAGAATTAGCTTTGTTTGTTTACACAATCTGGAGGAAAATCTTATGAAACTGAATTTGGAGATATCCAAGGTTTCTAAGTAGATTTCGTGATTGTGCATATATTAATTTTAAGTTGAACATCTAACAAAGGGCAATCAACTTTATTTCATACCTGTTTAGGAAATTCACTTACCGGTACGATGTTCTGGACATTATATATTTTAAATGAATATAGTACAACCACTTCCCGTTTGTTTGAGATGTCCTTTCTTGAATAAACATTATTCAACATAATTCTCTGTCTCCTACATTAATTACAGACTTAATAATGGAGCTCTTGTTATTAAATTCCGCGCTTAAGTCTTACTTTGTATTTCTGTGTATTTTATTAACTCACAGTTATATGAAATATAACTGATCCTTGTTGAGTATTGTCTTCGGTGTAAAAAGAATATCTCGTAACCATGCCGGATCGCAGCTGTAGGTTATTATTTGTAGCGAATTAGCTGCAGGGCATGAAAGCTGACGTGCGTGGCGCGAGCTTCTGACTATATCGAGTTATTCTTTTCAAACAGAGCCGTGAACAGGCCCAGTTCCTAAAGTGCGAGTAACCACAGGTAAAGACGCAACTGGTTTGCTCGTGGTTACCGAGGAACGCTCTGACATTGTTGTCAGCTATTTATAAATAATATGTCCAAAACCGTGAATTGTTCACAGAATAAATTTATGTAACTGACTATAAATCAGTCATAGTCTCATGATGGCCTTGAACGACGAAATCCAGTCAAATAAACAAATTACTACTGTGGAACCTCACCTCATTTATAAATATGAACTTGTTCTACTACGCAGCGACGGAAGAATCGGATAATGTTGTGACTTGGCAAGACAGCCAAGTCACTATGAGAGGAAGCCGAAAGGCACGCGCTTAAGCTCACGCAGGCTGGCGCGAGGTCTGGAACAGTTAAGGGAATTAATAGCAGCAATTGAAGTACGTAGTTGATATAATACTTAACTTTAATCCATAATTGGAGAACATCGCTCTTGACGGTACATGTTTTATAATTTCAATATTAACTGGTAATGGCGCCTTGCTAGGTCGTAGCAAATGACGTAGCTGAAGGCTATGCTAACTATCGTCTCGGCAAATGAGAGCGTATTTGTCAGTGTAGCATCGCTAGCAAAGTCGGCTGTACAACTGGGGCGAGTGCTAGTAAGTCTCTCTAGACCTACCGTGTGGTGGCGCTCGGTCTGCAATCACTGACAGTGGCGACACGCGGGTCCGACGTATACTAATGGACCGCGGCCGATTTAAAGGCTACCACCTAGCAAATGTTGTGTCTGGCGGTGACACTACAGATAACATTTAGTCAGCTATTTTGATATTATCATCACTTACTGTTAATAGTTCTGTTGTGTCCAGAGAGAATCGTTCATGACCCGCGGAGTCTGAATTACACACTTCGCCTTCCTTCAATCTTACTGATTTCCGCAGCAGCCTTCAGGTTGCTTGTAGTTTCGGTCGTAAAGTATCATTCCCTAGATATAGCTGAGGTTCTCTGTCGTGCCTTTTGTATCAGTGTTTCCTTTCAACAGAGGTGACATAGAGAACCGTGATCCTTGAGACTGCACTGACAGTTGTGGCCGAGTGGTTGTAGGCGCTTCAGTCCGGAACCGCGCTGCTGCTACGGTCGCTGGTTCGAATCCGGCCTCTGGCATGGATGTGTGTGATGTCCTTAGGTTAGTTAGGTTTAAGTAGTTCAAAGTTCTAGGGGACTGATGACGTCAAATGTTAAGTCTCATAGTGCTAAGAGGCATCTGAGCCATCTGCACTGAGATGCAACTTCAAAACTCATGAATCGAGACTCTGGGGCATTATAAGAACGCTTTGCCTTGAAGGCACAGAAGTGGCTCGATTATCTAGAAATATACCAACAGACGAAACAATCACTAGCTTACTTTGTACTGCGGTGAATCCTTTCTAGAATCTGAATAGATCTCACTTCTTTAATTCTGACGACTGCACATCTGCAGCGAAACTCCTTACAGATGTAAGTATACAAACATCTGCAAGATTCAATTTTAAATTAAACTGTATTGTAACTCAACACGAGTTGCATTTACGCAACTATTTATTACGACGAGCAATTTCGATTAGTGACTAATTGTCAGCAGATTGGATGAAAAGTTGTACATGCCCTGAAAAAGAAATAGTCAGTATATATGTTAAGAGTTAGCAAGACATGTAAACGAGTTTTAAGCACCAGGCACATATTACACACGAAGTTCACTTATAATTTCTAGATTTACAGATGGCTAAAACACGTGTACTTTGTTCAGAACAATTAACTTATTTAAGATCCTAATAACATTTCAACGTAGCTCAAAATTGGCAGATTCTGTTGCGTCTTTGAAGGTATTACATGCAATCCAAAAGTAACAAAGTAATAAAAAACTACAAATTTAATGAATGAACGGATGCCACCTTTATTGTGTGTCTGTGAAATCGGTGTAG
Organism: Schistocerca serialis cubense; assembly: GCF_023864345.2. Lineage (NCBI taxonomy): Eukaryota > Metazoa > Arthropoda > Insecta > Orthoptera > Acrididae > Schistocerca > Schistocerca serialis. The sequence goes on along the minus strand of NC_064640.1, from coordinate 463,347,046 downwards.
CTATAGAATAGATATTATTACTATGTAAATAATTATGAGTGAACTTGCTAGTGGTTGATGTGGAACCTGCAGTAGACAGTCCGAGTTTGGGACTAAGCAAACAACTGTGTTCCTTAGTGCAAGTTAGTGGCTCTGAGCACTATGGGACTTAACATCTATGGTCATCAGTCCCATAGAACTTAGAACTACTTAAACCTAACTAACCTAAGGACATCACACAACACCCAGTCATCACGAGGCAGAGAAAATCCCTGACCCCGCCGGGAATCGAACCCGGGAACCCGGGCGTGGGAAGCGAGAACGCTACCGCACTGCCTCGAGCTGCGGACGAGCAAGTTAGTTTAAGTTAGATTAAGTAGTGTGTAAGCCTAGTGACCGATGACCTCAGCAGTTTGGTCCCATACGATCTTACCACTCCTACCCCCACCACCACCACCGAATATCTAGGAATGTCAATATCTCTGATATGTTTAGTCTATTCGTAAATATTCTTAATAGCATTCCTTGCTGATACATGTCATGGGTTTATAAACTGGTAATGTAAATTTCTCCCTTTCTCCACTTCTGTGTTCCAGGGAACTATTACACATTTAATTTCTTTAAGAAAGTCGGCTAGAGGACCGTTAGGGTCATGAGTGTTTCCCTTCTTTTGTCGAGTGAAAGGTACAATGCATCTGGAGTGTATAGAAGTGTTTCGTTCTTATCATGTCATCCTTACTGCACTGAATCCCTCTATTCCGCTGTTAAATAGATCTATACCCACAGACTACTTGTCCAGTTTCTTGTAAGGCAAAACATTTTGAAAATAGCTTCATGTCCTTGAACATCTTTACAGATCTGAAGGTTACTTAGATTTTGATCACTCACGTTCAAAAATGGTTCAAATGGCTCTGAGCACTATGGGACTAAACATCTGTGGTCATCAGTCCCCTAGAACTTAGAACTACTTAAACCTAACTAACCTAATGACATCACACATCTCCATGCCCGAGGCAGGATTAGAACCTGCGACCGTAGCAGTCGCGCGGTTCCGGACTGAGCGCCTAGAACCGCTAGACCACCGCGGCCGGCCACTCACGTGAATAGCTCATTTTGACCACTTACAGGTACATGCAAGGAAGAAAGAACAGGTGCAGTTATACTGGCAGTGCAATAGCCATGTTGACTAATAAGTAATACCTACATCAAAAAACGTTTTGCATCACCCCAGTTGCCAGAACTCCTGAAGGTAGACGTTGACTGTAGATATTGTATCACAGACGTAGTCAGTTTGACTGTTCAGGGATGGCACTAAACCCGCCCAAAGATGTAAACAACTATGCATGAACACCACCTATTAGACGGAGGGTATCCGACCGCCGATCAGTTCCAATCATTCCACCAGGAAGGAGGTACACGGCTCGTGTTGTCTGTAGTTCAACCATACCTAGACAGTCAGTACCACGATTCGATCGCGTCCGCTTTGTTATTTAGTGCCAGGAAGGACTCTCAACAAGGAAAGTGTCAAGGCGTCTCGAAGTGAACCAAAGTGATGTTGTTCGGACATGGAGGAGATACAGAGAGACACGAACTGTCGATGACATGCCTCGTTCAGGCCGCCCAAGGGCTACTACCGCAATGGATGACCGCTACCTACGGATTATGACTCTGCAAAACCCTGACAGCAACGCCACCATGTTGAATGATGGTTTTCGTGCATCCACAGGACGTCGTGTTACGCCTCAAACTGTGCGCAATAGGCTGCGTGACACCCAACTTCACTCTCGACGTCCATGGCGAGGTCCATCTTTGCAAGCACGGCACAAGACAGCGCGGTCCAGATGGGCCCAACAACATGCCGCATAAACCGCTCAGGATTGACATCACGTTCTCTTCACCGATGAGTGACACGTATGCCTTCAAACAGACAATTGTTGGAGACGTGTTTGGAGTCAACCTAGTCAGGTTGAACGCCTTAGACACACTGTCCGGCGAGTGCAGCAATGTGGAGTTCCCTGCTGTTTTGGAGTGGCATTATATGGGACCGACGCACGCAGCTGGTGGTCATGAAAGGCACCGTAACGCCTGTACGATACGTGAATGCCATCTCTCGACCGAAAGTGCAACCATATTGGCATTCGTCTTCCTGGACGACAATTTGCGCCCCCAATGTGCACATCTTTTGAATGACTTCCGTCAGGGTAACGACATCGCTTGACTAGAGTGGCCAGCATGTTCTCGAAACATGAACCGTATCGAACATGCCTGGGGTAGCTTGAAAATGGCTTTTCATGGACGACGTGACCCTCCAACCACTCTAAGGGATCTACACGATAAATCCATGCATAGTTCGTTACAGTTTAGTCATAACCTGGTGCAGAGGCTTTATGTTTAAGATTTTCAACCTTTCTATAAGTTGTATGCTTTAAAATTTAACTGCGTTGGTCTTTTACCTTTGACAGACATGGTCTCAGCTAGGCATGCGCTATGTTCCCCGCCATGTTAATTTGCAGCGCGTTATCTAATCCTACTTAGTTTCACGTGAGCTCCCGAGGTCCACCGCACGGCGTCCATGGAGACGAGGCGCACGCCAGAACTTAAGTCTTGGTGTTGACGTAGTACTAATGTACCGCATTTTCAAAATGTGGCTACGTCTATTCAGGCTGTTTTAGTTTTATTTCTAGACCACTCCCTCTTAGACATGTTATAGACTCAGGTATATCTTCCGAAGAAGGCTCAATTACTTGGGCTGAAACCTAGTTAAAAGTTGGTTTCATTACCGCAATCGAAGCTGATAGTTTCTTATATATTAAAATGTCATCGCTTTAAGCTGCACCTACATGTACACCAGAAGCTATGTGGAAACGATTTCCAAAAACAGGTATCGATCTTCAGACGTCTCCTAAATAAAGCAGCCGTAAATCTGGAGTTCATCAGGCAGATTTTGCGAAAAGATGGATACTATTTCACCAATGACGCCACTGTCAATAGACACGATCTACATTACTGGGCTCCTCCAAATTTTCAGTGGTTACCACCACATCATATGCAAGTGCACTGGGCTGTTAACGAATGGGGCGGCGCTCTAGGAGACCACTTCATTGGACGAATTTGTTTGGTTCCCCCTTCATTTAGCTGTGAGACACTCGTTTCAACACGATGGTGCACCACCCCTTTATTGTGGAAGGGTTAGGGAATATTTCGACATGTACCCCGAACCGTGAATAGCTCCTGGTGGTTGCATTCGATGGGCAGAAACATCGTCTGATTGAGCACTCTTGGATTTTTTCGTTATGGGGTTTTATTAAAGCCATGGTTTACGGAATGGAACCGTAAAATGCAGATGTGTTAAAAGAACAAATACGTCATTCTTGTTTCAGTATCTGCAGAAATATTAAGAGGTGTCCATGCTAATACCGAGAGGCTCTTACACCAATACATCCAACAAGGCGGACGTGCATTGAACATTTATGTTATGATAACGCAGTTATGAAGCTCTGTCGGTCTATAACATGGGTTTAAAGGAACAACATTTATGATATTCATTATATTCTTTGTTCTATATTGCAGTCAAAGATATGACTGCATTTATGTAATATTGTCACCTGGGAAAGATGAATTGGTTCATAATGTGTTGGTAATAAAATAGTTGTCACCTATTGATACGTCTTGAAACAGATAATTGATATGCTCTGGCCCTTATGCCTGTTGTTTTGCTTAGAGGCAATCTTTCTTCTACACAGACGCATTTCTCGAGCCCAGGAATCGAAGCCGGCACCCTCCCTACAGCAAGCAAGTTTCCTAGCGACGATCTATCGGACGAGCTATAGCTGTGAAGTGTTTCTGTTCAAGCGCTGCTCTTACGTTTACCAAGGTCTCCCCTCTGTTGGTGTGGAGTCCCCTTTACTGTTCTGCTTAGGCAAATCTACGGCCTCTGTGGTATCCGAGATTAACTAACGTCAACGGAGGACAGCGTGCGTGAGATACCTGGTATATATTTTGTCTCTGCCATTACTATGTGCGTGGATGATTTCGTATGTAATAAAGCGAAAGAAAGAAGATTATGTAAAGTTAGTACCCTCTTGGCGGCATCGAGTTAATTAGAAACACAGGAATTACTCAGTTTGACGAAGTTGGAGGGAGAAACTGTTCATGACCAAAGCGAATTAACAATTCCGTCTTTTGCTTGAATATGTGTGTCAGGTATTCATCATTGCTGCCGTATATTTAAGTGGAAATGTTAGCAGCATGAGTATGAATAGTCCTTTAATATAAGGCTATTATCCACTTCCGAGGCACTGCCATGTGGTGGGCCCAAAGCTCGCGACCTATTATCACCAACAGGTTTTCACGATAGAAGCAACAGCTCCTTTTTTGAAAGCCGTCATTAATCGGTGTGATCATCACGTGCTATTTCAGTAAAGCTGTTCGATTTTACATAACGCATGCTATGAAAGAGCGGTCCGATATACCGTGAGACCACTACACAATTTTACGTATACTCCGTAAAAGAGCTTTATACCCTCTTTTTCGTTATGTCTGTCTCTGGATGTTCTTCATTTGTAGAGGAGAAGTTAATAAACTCTGCGTTCTTCTGGACTAGTATCGAAATATTTATAAAAATCACATTCACTTTGGCCTGTGTATGACACCAAAGCCCGCTAATTCAGCGCCCTTATCCTATTAGCTCGTGGCCCACCTCCCTTCTCGAAAGCAAGGGCGCTGAGTGCCTTTCGGTTTCCCAATAGTCCGACTAGTGATCAAAGGAGCGAAATAGTAATTAAACCCCGGGGCAATTAAAGTGCATAGGAGCGAATGAAGGGGTTGTATCGTTGTTGCCTCCAAGGGGTTTTGATTTAGAGGCAGACTTCACATAATCACTTGTTAAGCAGGTGTTCTTGATAAAGGAAACCAGCTCCACTGCAAAAAATTTTGGCTACTAACGAGTTTCCTTTACCAGAACTTCCTGTTCCACTTTACGAAGAGCTGTGATACCACTAGAATGAATGTACTGTTAGAATATGTTTCATTAATGTCGCTGTACTTCGTGTGATATTCCTGGCTGTGGCTGCCAGTATTTTATTTTGCTAGAAGCTCGCCTTGATGCAACTTGATACACGTGAAGTAGCATATGGTACAAAAGTGGAGTGATGTACAAGCGACAGATGGTACAGTATCTACCAGCCCCATGGGAGAGTCCACCAGATGTACTGAACTTGCTCCTGATTGGTCGGCACGTTCGGATGCTAGGCGCCAAAACGCCTAACCTCCCTTATTAATTATTTGTATACTATTCATTGTATTTAACCCAGTTTTAGTATACAATCTCTCATGGTTACCCTACAAGTGAATCGTTTTTGTTTGTTAAATTTCACTAGTGCTGAGGAACATAAGTGTAATGATATTGCAACTGAAGTGTTTCTAAAACCTTCGGGTCGCTTTGGCGCGTCTGGGAGACGAAGTACTTCGGGTGTGCTAGTCACACCGTTCCGGGCGTTTGTGGGGCGGTGGGTGGAAATAATTGTTATGTTCCTATTATTTACTTATTTAATGCTGTCGTTTGCCGTTCTCAACACTGGCTCTCTAACTACAATATTGGCAACCAGAAAGTGATTAGCAAAACGTGAAGCCTGTAATTAGAATTCCTAGTGCCCACTTCATCTGAGAAATACATTTATAGCTACAGCTTATAGCTCTGAGGAATTAGGATATTGTCTGGGATTTATAATCAAAACCATTGTCTGTAAAATGTTCACTACATTCTGAAAATCACAGACCAAAAGAATCCCTACAATCCAACTACCAGTGCAGTTCAGAGTCTAATGCGCTGATGCAACTATAACTGTTCAAATTAACGTAGCGAGCTCCGCCGAAGAAGATCCCACGACCTACGAGCGGTCCTCTTAGCTGGTGACACTACTTTAGAAGACGACAGGTTGGTGGAAAGAACGGTCAGAGAGTCTTATTCAATCTTTCCAGATCTCTCCAGCTTGCAGATCTGACTTCCAAAAGGACGTATAATTTATATTCGCCTTCAATTATTTTCAAACAATTTATTCATCATGGGTTGTCAGGAAAGTTAGTTTGTAGTACTGCCTTTTGGTGAAATATTTTACCTGGATTATGATATAGGAAAATGTATATTCTTCTACCCTAGCGATATGGCTTAGCTTTATCTTGTCATCTCTAACAAACAGCAAAGAAGCAAAACTAGTCATGTCTCCTACGTTAGCATGAATTTACAGGTTTGGACTGTAGCATTACTCTGGCGTAGCGCCGGTGTTCCATAGCCTTAAACTCAAACACTAGATGAACTGAGGTACAGATAGAGTTATAAGCTACCAAAACTACTGTTCGCAGTTTTTGAACAGTAGATAAATGATATAGTAACTGGTAGGATTGTCGGTAGTATTATTGGTATTGGTAAGGAAAGAAACATAACTTAATGTGTAAGAAAGGAAGTGGGGACCGACGACTTCTCTTTGATTGTTTGTTTCTACGTTTTTCACATTATCAGAACCGCATATCATTCAGTGTTAGTCCATTGTGTGTTTTATACCCTCACAGAATATAAATTGCATTTTATAAGTATTAAAAAACAGTTGTTAACGCAACTTCTGATGTTCTATGTAACCAAAGCAATCACTTTCGATGCAAGTACAGCTTACTGGTACGAACATATAGAAATCTATGTATTGATTGTCGTTATTCTGTAGTCAACGGAACGTCCTTCATCAAGGAAAAAGGCAAGGGTCTTCTGTTGTTAATGATAAACGCGGTAGTAGTTTACGAATAACAGAAAAACGTATATAATAAGTTATATAATAAGTTCGACTGAGTACTGAAGCGATATTTGATGTGTTTTTGTTTTGCAGTTTATTTTTTAAGGAAATTGCATTTCCTAGCACCATATGATAAATCTGTATAGTTTTCTTTGTATTTACTACAACACATCTCTGTTTCAAATTACATATCAACAGTTTTCGAATAAAACCTGAAGTGAACATTGACAATTTCAATTTTGCTATAAATACCGTTTACTATCAACTAACATTCAGGAGGATAAGCATGTAAAACAAAAATGTTCGGTACGTTACGCTGCCCTTTATATATCCTCACTCAGTTTCTCGATTCTTCACCGGATCCGGTTTAGAGCGGAATCTAGTAAGACACTGATCGCATACGTAAAGAAAGCGATCGTTACAAGATAATTCCCGATAGGAGTGCAACGCAGTTAAAGTACAGGTAACGTGAATACAGCCTTCACTTATCAAAACTACTACGAATACAACCGTAATCTACGCTTGCTTATGGTTGTCTACGGTGGCCTACTGTGGATTTAGAACTGTAGGTAAAGATGATAGCGGAAGACAATATATGAATAGCTTTAATGAAATGATAGCTCACTTTATGGTCCTAGAGAGAAGAGAAGGGGATTATATTAAACCTTATTTAACGAACCTCATGTCCCACGGTTTGTGTCCATGGTGGTCTAGGGGGTACAGCACAAGACTCCAGGCCAGTCCTGAATATGGGTGGTGGGTTTTCCAGTCCCTCCAGGACGATCCCAGGTTCACTGAGCGTGTAATCGGATGAGTACTAGGGATCAATTCCGCGGATAAAAAGCGACCACGTTGATGGACTTGCCACCCTCCCCTTCCTAGTACCATGGCGAAGAGAGGCTTTAATCTACTTTACTTTGTCCACCAGTAGCCCAGTCACGGGCTTCCGTTATCGACTTTACATTTTTCCTCTCATTCTACAGATTTATTGAACCGTAACACCAAACCTCCAGGAATGAAATTCTCATCTAAAGAGAAATAAAAACTAAAAACGTAAAAATGCATTGTAAGGGCATAAACTCCGCCACAGTCCAGAGCCACAACCAGGCTGCAGTCTCTGTAAACCATCACGGACGGGGACCTGTTGATGCTGCAACATCTCGTTATTGGCCGCTTTGGCGTCGTCGTACTTCAACCGTCGACACAGGGATCATGCATTCGAACGTCAGCGTTGAGCTCGTCGAGTTTCTGAGTCATAGCATGGAAAAAGAAAGTTAGAGAGTCTTTCCGAAAGTGCAAGGCAATATCTAGCATGTCAGATATTTCGAACGTGCGTTTCAACGTGGACCAATGAGACGGATGAACACCACATACGTCTCAGAGGCGCTAGATGCCATATTTACTTTCAACTGAAGAGCATACGTGTATATGCTCTTTCTGAGCACCAGAAAATTGACACTCTTTCGAAAACCCTTCTTTAATTGTACGATTTCTTGTAATAATATGACGGGAAACGTCACATTGGTGGCTAAGGAATTACTATAACTTGCGTAATATGAAAGTATACCGTTTCGAGGCAAGAGCATAGAGACAATCCATCAAAAAACATTTCTCTTGATACAGTTTGCTAGATTTAAAGGTCAGTTAACTGCATATATACGATCAAAGCTTTCAGCAGAAGTTAAGATGCAAACAATGGAGCTCTGTGCTACACGGTTGGTCTAGCGTAATGGGTGGAAACAGAGACTTGTAATATACTATGTAAACGGTTGCTGGTTCTCGTCTAACTGGGTCGTAAAATATTTTCACTGGCCTTCGCTTTTTCTAATACATTCTGATTCTAGACGTGTGTTCCATAATATTTGATATTACCTAAATATAAGTGCGGCCTTTCTGAGGAATGAGTTTGTTTGATTGCCTACATCTATAAGACAACTTGCACTTCTTGCAGTAAAGTATTTTGCACTTTCTTGTTTGAAGTTTCGTATTTCCATGTTTTAAAGACTGTGCTGCTAAACAGAAACGTTGATCAAGTAAGAACTGAACACAGCTACTGCGTGAGGTTGCCTAGGAGGGGGAGACTAGGCTAAAGTAAGAGTTGAACATCATTCGTGACCAAAATATTTATTGAACAATGTAGACTTATAAGACCAATCAAACCAATAAAGAAAAATTTACTTGTAAGCTTTCAACAATTAATTAAAATACATGTGAAGAACAATAACAACAAGTCTCAAAGGTGGTCAAGTTTCGTAAATGTGCACATCCCCAAATATGTGCTGCAGTGTTTACTTTGCATTTAAATACGACGTTGATGCACTGGCATACTGACCCGCATTTAACTGTTAAAAACGTACGAAACCCAAAATGTTGTATATGGTTATGAAAATATCTATGGTCAAAGACAACAACTGAGCTTTGCACTTAACTATCACAGTTATGGAACCATATACTTTGAACAGCCCAAATCACAGGTGCAAAGAAATTTTGTTGCAGTTTCTTATCGCTAAGTTTAAATTCCTATAATTAGGTACCACATAATTATTAGGATACATAATTTTTTTGGTACAACCTTACGTGACAGAAGAATGATGAAAAATTTAATACTGCACCTATGCTTCAAAACGACAGCTACACTAAGAAGAATCTGTGTCACAAACAATTTGGCAATTCACCTTATCGTATTTTCTGACAGTCTGTTTACTGCATCGGAGCAAACCCCGCCGGCCGGCGATCGACCGCCTCGGCCTCGCGCGCTGCACGGTCCTCTCAGGTAGACATCAGGCTCTCGTACTGCTGCTGGAAGGCGCAGCGATCGCGTATATTACCTTGAGGCACCTGCCGAATGCACAAGTCGCATAGTTTCTCAGTATACAGCAGCAAGCTGATTGTGGCACGCTCAACGTTGAAGTTCGAAAGCAGCGTCCGTGTGCCGACGGCTTTCCGAGTAACGACAGAGGCGCCGCTCGAGACGTTTCGACGTGACTCAAAAGCAAGACCCTTTCCGCAGCTGCAGCATTGGACAGCTCTAATTAAATCACCTCATGGTCAGCCGGTCATCATCGAGCAGTTAAGCACGCATGTGATATCCGGTCTGTGTTGGTCAACGCCGTGCCGATGACGCTGCCGCCACATCGCCGCACAGTGGGCCAACTGGACGGACATAATAGAAAAAATTATATAAAATCCTACAAACCTGTGCGCTTTTTAGATTCTTAGGGTCGCTGAATAGGAACCCGATGTCAGAGTTACAAAATCCAAAAAGGGATATGCAATTTGGAGGTCAAAAATTATAATTTTGGTGTAATCGAATAAAACAGTGAGTATAAAGTATTGTGAGATGGCTGTTCACGAATGAGAAGTCGAAATTGCTGTCTTGAAATGTTTTATTCGATATTTTACAGTTTTCAATCGACATCATACTCACATTCGTCGCTTATATCATTATTCATTTCAGAAGGGGCGCTTTTGGGTTGTCCTCTTGGAGATAGTTCGATAAGCAGATCTTTTCCCTCTTGCTGCATCTGTTTATCTTCTTAAATGGTCGTTTTCTGGACCCTCGAGATGGATGGAGCCCAAGATGCCAGAAGCCGATGGAATGTAACATTCATCGTTATCTCATGGGAATATTTACTTGTAAAATCCTCTGGATAACACTAGGTGTCCTTATTCCGAGGTTACTGCGATCTTCAGATAGCCGACCAATTGACAGCGGAGCAGCTTGAGTAATGGCATATCCGTGCATAAAAACTATTTAGACTGATGGCAGCATCGGGTATTACTGAAGAATACTATGAGTCCGGTGAAGGGGGTACCCTCCTTTAGAGAAATGTACATTTTTTCAGACTTCTTGACGGATATGGTTTAGTTCTAGAGTCTCTGTACAAAATCTGCAACATTCCACAAAAAGAGAAACAACATTATTAGGCGAAATTATAATCTTGTAAGGAAAACGTATTTGATAACTTGCGAAAAATCAAAATTCCGAATAGCTCCCAAAGAGTTCTACAGAAAACCCTCTTGACATTTTTGGGTACAGATAACAGTTTATGAGATAATTGCAATAATGAGGGAACCATTTTTACCGTGTGACACTGTGCACATTCTAAAAATGACTGTCCACTAAAAACGTGATAATATGAGCACGAATATACATTTGAACTCTTTAACTTCACTGTCAACGAAGTCAGAGAGCCATTTACTAAAGTGGAGCCACGCAAAGAAAATTTTGTAGCCAACGATTTCAGATAATATTGGCAGTAGTTTAAAGTCGATATATGTAATTACACGGCTTAAAAAAATGTTCAGATGTGTGTGAAATCTTATGGGACTTAACTGCGAAGGTCATCAGTCCCTAAGCTTACACACTACTTAACCTAAATTATCCTAAGGACAAACACACACACCCGTGCCCGAGGGAGGACTCGAACCTCCGCCGGGACCAGCCGCACAGTCCACGACTGCAGCGCCCTAGACCACTCGACTAATCCCGCGCGGCTACCGCTTAAATATTCATGAACATACTTCATGGAGTGCTATCCATCCTATGTTATCCTGACAACTAGGATGGATCGCTGTCATATATTAAGTACGCCATACAAACCATATCTGAAAATGTGTTGTTATCCGATTCATTTTTACCGTCAACTGTCACGGCACATATCATGTTGACTTGAAACTGGAATGACACCGCAGCATTGGGCATATATGAACCAGTGAAATTCACACAAGATTTCGTGGGAATAACGTTGGAACGCGCACCTTTTTTTTCTATTCTGTCGACGTTTTGAATAGAGTTGGCCCACTGTACGCTGTCAGGCTTCGAACCGCTGTCCACCACCCGGCCACCCGGGCCCTAGGCATCACGCCGCTCTCGCCATCGATGGTAGCAACTTCGAAATCAAATTATTGTAAACAAACAGCAGTAACCATGTAGCTGTGTCTACGAGCTGCCTATTCTCGCTGCACATCTAGTCATCTTCGGTAGAGAAGTTTCACCCACATCCAGCCACTCCATCAGCCGCGTTGTAGCATGAAAAAATGACAGAAAGGATGGGAGAAGTGTTTCAGTTTAGTGTCCCGTCGACGTCGAGACCATGACTGACGAAGTTCATGCTCATATTGGACGGAGACGGGGAAGGGAATCGGAACTGTTTATCGTACCTTCCGAGCTTTTAATGATATAGGGAAACGATGGGAATCCTAAACAACAAGAATCAAACTGGGACTTTTACTCAGTTTCTCCTTACTTGCTGGGTGCGTCCTACAGCTGTCGCCGCATCTCGCATCTGTATCGCCAATTTTGTAAAGTCGTTGCCCTTGCCCTCAGTGGCATAATTTTTGGTCACTCTGTGAATGCATACTACACAACTTGTTACGTAATCTCTTGAGAAAGAAGAGGGAAATGAATTGTTTACTATGCAACCACAGATTAGAAAGGGAATGTATACTCAACTGATGAAATTCAGGAGCGATTTAAAAGCATTTAAAACTCTTCTTATCGAGACGTAACTTCCGAAGGACGATAAGATGGTTAAAAGAACTGGAAAATTATGTCCTCAGTTTTTCAACTACAATTTTTCTTGTTTGAGGATTATTTTCTTGGTGCTGGTAACTGTATTATGATATAAAGATGTTTCTTTGAACATTTCTTGTCACATTCGACCATGTTGAGAGAGTAAACTGTAACTGTATTGGTATGGTCAAGGTGAATCTTGTATTATACGGGGTGTTCCAAAATTACACCGACGATCTTCGAGGTAATGTAGAAGGTGTCTTGACTAACAAAATGGGATAGAAGCCCGTGTCCGCAAATGTCATCCAACGACACTACAGATCGTCGAATTTACAAGGGGGCAAGCCTGCCGACAGACCTGCCCCCTGGAGAACATGCCGCGGGCAGGTCGAGATATTTGGTGATCGTGGCTCATTCCCATGACCGCTAGTGGAACATGTGCTGCATCGACGGGCCTTGTCTCGTACGAATGGGATGCTCTGTTGCCGTGGTGGCTGGTGGCGTCGGACAGGGCATCAATCTACGCTGTGCTTTCTCTCACAAGCCTCTACACAATCTCTAATGTTTTGCGGTAGTATACAAAGAATTTAAAAGACAGAGAACAACAGAGTCGAGATTACAGGACGAACGAAGGCCTATGCAGCAGCTACCGCCGTCTGCTCCACAGCAGTGTGCGGTAATCTGCTGCATTACATGAATAAAGGCAGACATTCTGAGACGTTGGCGTTTATATTGAACTGAAAGGGCAGGAACCATGAACGCAAGGAAACGGGAGGAACCGTACGCGTAGACGCCGTGGCAGGCCTCAGACAACATGATTCCACCGTGTTTCGTACACCACATTCTTCAGATGGTCTCACAGGGAAAAGTCCAGAACCATGAGATCAGGCGACCGGGCGGCTCCGTTACGGGACCGCCTCTTCAAATCCAGCGATCCCCAAATATCTATACGGTCTGCTTTCTGGAAGCTTGTCTGAAGTGTGTGGAACGAAATAAGTCGACGAATAGAAAGTGGCACCTCTTCCAGTAATTCCGGAAGCACTTCGCCGGTTAACGACGTATACCTATCGCCAGTGAGTCGAGGGGGAAGCATGTAGGGGCTAATTAAGTAATCGTGGACTATGCAGGCCCATACACTGATAGCAAACTTTTCTTGATGACCTCGTTCGTGGCTGGAGTGGGGTTTCGCCTCCGCCGACCCATGGCAACTTAGACGTTGAACACCCCCTTGCGGGTGAAGGACGCATCGTCCGTGAAGAACACAAGCGCAGCGTAGTACGGTTGTCTTGTGCAACGCTGCAAGAATCCCTAACCGAATTCTACACGCGAAACAAGATCGTGGACCAGCAGCGCCTGTCTTACGAAGATGGGATGGATGCCTTCCCACCTCATGCAGCACCCACGAAACAGCTTAGAGGGAGTTTTGCATTGCGTGTGCCACAGCGCGGGGGCTTGCGAATGTGTCCGAGTAACGTCTCTAGTACGTTCTCCGAAAATCGTGGCGTGCGTATGCTTCGCGCGCGACCTCTGTTGTGTCAACGTCCTGTGAAATTGCCCGTTTCACCTAGACGCCGTTGAATGGCTACAAACACAGCTGACGCCTATTCAGATATTGTTTCCCGCAGATGCGTAACGCTGTGTACCCACTGCGTCTCGCCTCACCAAAGGCGAAATGTATGTCAGCAGCGTTCCTCTGTGGCGCTACTACAGTCTCTACAGGGTTTGGTGTGACTGGTGCGACTGCGTTCAACCCTATGTAACGTCCAGACTACTGTCAGGTAGATTGTGAGACATATTTCCCGAGGTGTGTTCGAGTACAACTTGACGTCTGCTGCCGAATGGGAGGCCCAGTGGCAGGCGCCGGCGCCTGTAGCTTCGACTCTCTGTAGCGTAGTTGGAAGACGTTTCCTTAAGGCACCTCCTATATCTCCTCCAAGTTTGCTAGTGTAAGTTTGAAACACACTGTATAAGCTAGTGTACCTTTATATTATCCTACACATTACTGGTCACACTTTCTTTTCTTCCTATATGAATCAGTACTAAATATCTTGTAGTTAAGTTTTGATGCAACTTGTTTAACATCATTTCAAGAAATTTGACGACCTGTGCTGTAAATTGACTGCTTCAATGTGCTACAAATATTTAGTTTCTTAAGTATTCCTAAAGGACTCAGTTACTGTAACAACAGTTAAGTATCTTCTTAGTTATACTTAAACTTCCGGCAGGCGCGCCTGTGCTTGTCACAGTGGCAGGCGCACGTTGTAAAATTTACAACATGGACATTTGTCAGTAAAAACAAGCATGTGTTGAACAATCTATAATGTTTATTGAAGAATGCAGTTCACTTTCACTATCTTCACCGTTAACAACAAAAGGTTTTGCTCTTTTAGCTCTTTTAATAACAATTTAGCCAGTTATTCTGACATACGTTCACTTTCATAACACCTTTCACAGGATATTTTCAAGCTAAGTTATTACATCTGTCACATTTAATTGATGTGGATCAAATGTTTGGATTCCACAAATGATATACGCCTCGCCTTTTTTCACTGGACGTTCTGGGTGCTCAGCTTTGGAAGTCGATACTTCAGCACGAAACTGCATTAAGAAATACGGTGAAGTCGCATGGCAATGATTTGAGATGAGCTTTAGATATGAGTTGTTCTTTCATAAGACCTTCCGTTTGCTTCTTGACACAAATACGTCTATGCGAAGTTGTTTCTCGCTTATTGTAGAAAAATAATATTTGTGAATTAATTCCAACAATGTTAAAAAAATGAAAAGAATAGTCAATGGGCATCTCCTTGTAATTCTTAAAACTAACAAATGGTTCAAATAGCTCTGAGCACTATGGGACTTAACATCTATGGTCATCAGTCCCCTAGAACTTAGAACTACTTAAACCTAACTAACCTAAGGACAGCACACAACACCCAGCCATCACGAGGCAGAGAAAATCCCTGACCCCGCCGGGAATCGAACCCGGGAACCCGGGCGTGGGAAGCGAGAACGCTACCGCACGACCACGAGATGCGGGCTAAAACTAACAGGCACACATCTTATCCATTACGTCAGCTGCACCTTTTGTCAGATTGTAGTCGCCTATGATTTCAGGTTTATGTGTTTCTTCATCAACTGTATCGTGTCATACATAGTGGACGAAAGTATGACAGCACAGTTTTTACAAGGAAAATATGAAACTGGTCTTATCGTGCTGAAATAAAAACATTGTACTTCAAATTTCCCTTGTTTTGTTTGGGAGAATTTCTGGACAAAATTTCATGTCCGTTCTTTCTCATTGCACAACGGCAAGCGATTTTCTTCTGCAGTAAATATTCAGAAAGGAGGTAGCTTGTGTACCAACTGTCAGATGTGAGGTTCCTGGTAGTTTTTTCTATAGGCACCACAAGCTTCTTCACTATATCCTCAGGAATATTAGACATCCGATATTGCCCTTTTGGTTGCATGACGCAGTAAACCCCCAGATTACTGTAATAAAATGTTTTTGCATCACATCGTTCAAACATTGTAATCCCATATTTAGCTGGTTTGCTGGGTACCTACTGAATCTATCCACAGCGGCTTCTGCAAGGGTGAATTCACTCAGGCTGTAATTAATTTGACAGTTAGCAACAAAAGCGTCCAATACTGCGCAAACTGCAGTCAACTTATCAGTTTTTCTCCGTCGTTCCTCGTTTCCATGTCATCAAAGTGCATACTGCATACAACAAGCATAAACCTTTTCGAATTCATTGCAGTCCTAAGCAGTTGCATTCCTTTTCCATCTGCCGCCCAGAGTTCCAGTACATAAGGGTGATGGGCTTTCCCTGTTCCAGTCGAAAAACGAATCCCAAACACAGATATTATTTCCTGTGTTGATGTCACTTTATTATCTCTTTCGTGCGAGAATTGATGTGTTCTTCGGTATCTGTTTATATACGTGTTTGTATAACTCACGATTTCATCAGTAACGTCAATGTCAATTATTAAAAAAAAAAGCACTAACTTCATTAGTTATACCCATCACATTTCTCTTTTGACTGGTAGGATTTGCTCAATCTTTTTCTCTTGGTTTTTGATGTTCAGCACACTCACTTTTACGTCAATGTGTAGCTTTGTCTTTTCCAATAAACAACTCCCACAGATCTGCTGTCTCTTCGAGACCATCACCATCCTTACCTTCAAGTCCCGATTCATAGTCTTATTCCCTATATTCAGTGTTTCCATGATTCAAATCTACTTTACTTTCTTCCAGGTCTGTAAAGTCTGGACGGACTTCATCATCACTTTCTAAGAACAGACTGCGAATTTTCTCGTC
This sequence comes from Schistocerca serialis cubense, assembly GCF_023864345.2. NCBI lineage: Eukaryota > Metazoa > Arthropoda > Insecta > Orthoptera > Acrididae > Schistocerca > Schistocerca serialis. The sequence continues at coordinate 463,330,452 of NC_064640.1, read as the reverse complement.
TGATACATTCTTTGAACTGAAATAAAACACGAAAAGAAATAAAATGAGTAAATAAATTCAGATGTCAGTATAACCAAATTAATGTTCAATATCCTTCTATACAAAATAAAAACCAACGAATAATTATAGTTAACTTTTTATTACAGTTACGCCTGTTCATTGACTGCTGGAACAAAGCATTCAACTATCACACCAGCAAGCGCTCGTTGTACTTTTTACAACATTCACACCTTGTTGCTTACAATTCAGAAAACAAGCTGAGAAAGCTAACCCCTGTATCATGGTCGAGAAAACATCAGCAGTGGAATCCATGGAAGCGGTGACACAATACCTGAAGGGTAAGGATGCGATTAGACATATAAACTGTCGGTGTTGTATATTTTACGACAGCGCGTCCGCTAGAGGGTTAATGCTGTGACTGTACCTTACAGAACATATGCACTGCCTGATCAAGAGTATCCATACACGTATTAGTCAATATAAAATGGAGTGTGTCCATCCTAGCTTTTATGAGAGCTTCAGCTGATCTGGGGCACTTTCAATGAGGTTTCTGAGTGGCTGTAGAAGAATGGCACCCATTCTTCTTCAAGAGCCGAAACCAGATTAGGCAGCGATGTTGGACCCTAAGGTGCAGATCAATCCATTTCAGGAAAGTTATTGTCCACAAACCATTTTATCACGGACTGCTTTATGACAAGGTGCATTTCATGTTGATAAAAACAACCATTGCCTCTGTACTGCCTCTCTCTTGTAGGCAGTACACAATGAGATTAACTGTGTTCGTATGCTTCCGCATTTAGCGTTTCCTTAAGCGCAATAAGGGGACCTCAACATAACCACGAAAAACACCTTCATAACACAACACCGACTCTTTCGTACTTCACTGTAGGCAGATAACTTCGTCTAAGCATTTGCCAAATCCAAACGCTCCGGTTGGGTTTACACTGGGTATAGCATGATTCATGGTACCAAACTACTCGTTTATAGTAATTCACTGACCAGCCGCGTCGCTCTTTGCGTCGCCTCTACGTCGCTTAACTTTCAATTGCTGAAATATATGGCTCATGAGGAGGTGTTCGATAATTGTACCTCAATCTTTTTAGCTACCTAAGCACAATCATTGCACTAGCTGGGTCGCTGGTAGCACTTTAGAACTCATTTCACTAGATTTTTTTACAACTATCTTCCGCAATGCTCGATTGTTCCTGTCCGTGAGTACATGAGATCAGCCGGGTTTTAGTTTTAGTTGTTCCTTCGCGTTTCCAGTTCACCACGAACAGTCGAATGGGCAATTATAGAAGTACAGAGGTGTCCATTGTTGATTCGTTGTTCATGTGACCTCCAATGACAGCACAAAGTTCAATGTCACTGAACTCCCCTGACCGACACATTCTATTGTTTTGTTTCTCTTCTGACAATACAGTACTCCCCCCGCCTCGTTTTATACTGGCGGATCTACCTCTCATGATGTCTACTGCTCAATTCCGCATTACACAGTGGTGTCCGGATACTATAGATAGCGAGTGTTTTTATAAGTCGAACAGTGCAAGTTTTTCGTAAGGTAACTTGCACCATATTCACTAGTAAAAAATGAGAAGCTTATGTTGCATTGAGATGATGAGCATTACATTTTTGAGCGTAAACAGTAGTACTTGTAATTTTAAAATACAAGTTTACATAGTAAAGATGAAATAACATTTCTTGCACCGAGTAAGACTTTGAATTTTAGCCCCTGTATTCAGTCGTGGCTATTATGACCAAGTCAGTTCTGTTTCCTTAGACCGAAACTTTTGTGTGGCATTCATCACATGACAGAGTTTATCCCAGGGCGGCTGATACAGGGCGGAAGCTGCCACCCAACTTTACGTGTGTTACTGGTGCGCTGACACACACGTAGTACCACCTCTACCACAAAAAATCTCAGGCGCATTTTACATGCCGTCATCACATTACTCTGCTACAATTAGGACACATTTATCAGTGGAATAGGTAAAGTGAACAACGTTAAAGACAGAATACATTTAAATGTTGATAACTGATCATCTCAGGAGCTCCCTCAGCCAGTAACGAAATACAGCTTCATCTTTTACTAAGCACCGTCAATGAACATCTACATGCAAATTTCGTACCATCTTACGGTTTCTGTCATGTTTACCACACCACTGCAACCGCTTCGTATTCTTCAGATTGTTACCCAACACCTTACATATCGCATTTCTAGGAAAACTGGCGTGCGTCAGTATGTGGTCGTATCGAATATTCTGAAGGAAAAATATAATACAAACGTATGATCTGTTCATCAGTTTCGCAGAGACGTCTTCTTCAAACCTCTAGGCAGCGAACAGAGTATACAGATTAACAGATCTGTCTTGTTATGTAGTATTATGAATATCTAGTTACAACGAACCTTCAACAATTCCGCTGCTAATTTTTGATCGTAATCTACGATTCGGAGCTACCGACGACACTTTTGAAAGCGAAATCGGCAAACCAATAAAAAAGCTACGGCTTGTAATCACGATACTTAAAACTTTCCGGAGACGGGTGTTTCATGAAACTTGATACAGCGCTGATGTACTGTATTATCAACTGGCCTATTTCCATTGTCAAAAACGTCAAGTAACTTTGTGTCAGGAAACTTTTTGAGGTAAGTATTTATTTACATAATGATTAGCTTTTAGAATGGTCTATACTTTCGCTTATAATGGATTAAATGTTTCCGGTTAACGTGCCATATCAAAATCAGATAACATCCCATGCTTTCAATGACTGTCTTGATCGCTGTCGTCAGGGGCTAAGTCTGACTGACGTCATAAGAACAGCGATGACGATGACGCAAGATCCAGAACTGGAGACACTGATCTTCCAGTTGAAGGTGAGATTTTAACATCGTGTGTTTTACTTTCAAATTTCTTATGCGATTTTATTTCTATTCGCTACGTATTACTGTCATTGCGTGCAGCAAATTTGGTGGAACCTATTGCTGCTACCTAAGCAGTGGTGTTTTAATGTTTTATTTGACTTGAAGATAAATCCATGCATAGTTCGTTACATTTTAGTCATAACCTGGTGCATAGGTTTTATGTTTAAGATTTTCAACCTTTCTACAAGTTGTTTGTTTTAAGATATAACTGCGTTGGTCTTTTATCTTTGACAGTCATGGTCTCAGTTAGACATGCGCTATGCTCCCGCCATGTTCATTAGCGCGTTATCTAGTCCTACTTAGTTTCACGGGAGCTCCCGAAGCCCACCGCATGGCGTGCATGGAGACGATGGTTTTTTGTTGCTAGGAGGGGTCGCGTCAGAGATATGAAGTTCAACTTTGTTTTTTTAAATGTGATGCTATAGTTTGGTGCTTGTTTTCTGATTGCGGCTACAGAGACGAATCCAATGATGTGTAACAGTAAGGTCTTTGAAGGTTAACGAAGGTCAAAAAGGTGGCATGAAACTCCAGCTACAGTAAGTGTTCGAAGTGATGATCGCTGGTAGCAATGCAGTGCAGCAATCTTCTTATCATGGATTGACTGGCATTCCTTATCACATTGGCACTAATCGGAGCACATTCTCTGACAGTTCTCTCTTGCATATCTTCAGGTCTCTTATTAACGTCTTTATAAACAATGTCTTTTACGAATCCTCACAAGAAAAAATCCAGAGGCGTCAAGTCTGGCGAAAGAGCCGGCCACGACACATCTCCCCCGCGTCCAGTCCAATGATTTGGGTACTGTCTCAGAAACTCATTTCTAGCCATCAGCGAAAAATGTGCCGGACACCCATGGTGTTGATACCACATTCTGTTCCTTGCTCCTAAAGGTATTTCTTCCAATAACAGATCTAATGTTTCTTGCGAGAATGTAGTGTACTTCCTAACATTAAGATTTTCTACGAAGAAATAGGGACCTATAGTTCTGTCCTCCAGAATCTCACAGCATATATTCACCGACCACGGCTTTTGGTGTGCAGCTTGCCGCAACGAACAGGGATTTTCACTTGCCCAATAATGCATGTTATGCAAGTTAACATTTCCATGTTTCATGAATGTAGCCTCGTCAGTAAATAAAACCAAATTAATAAATGCTTCATCCCTCTGAATCAGAAGTTGAGACCATCGGCAGAATTCAGTACGACGCATACAATCCGTACCAGTTAATTCTTGGTGGAGGCAGATATGGTAAGGACGATATTTATGGCGATGCAGAACACGAACAACACGACTCTGCCCCATGCCAGATTTCCTTGCGATTTTACACGGACTAACACAAGGATCTCGAACCACAGTGGTAAGAGTACCAATTTCCGTTTCCTCGTTAGTAACATTCCTTTGCCGGATATGTTTCCGATTAGTTAAATATCCACTTGTTCTCAATTTATCGTAGACGTATTTAAATGTACGACGTGTAGAGTGAGTACGTTGAGGATATCTTTCACCGTAAAAGTCTCCAGCTCTCACTGAGTTTCGTTGGCATTCTCAGTAAATGAGAAGCATATCGACTTGCACTTCGAAGGAATACATCACTCACATTCGCTTGATTCGACGATACTATTCCTACCGTTCCTATTACTGTTGTATTAGGAAACCGTCGAATGGTGTTTCCATGTCAATGGCACGTTAGATGGATAAGCTGTATTCGGCGAACATTTACTATCTGCACGATACACGAGAGAGAATTGTCAGATTATGTGCTCTGATAAGTGCCGAAATGATAAGGAATACCACTAAGTCCATGATAATAAAAATGCAGCACTTCATTGATAACAATGGTCATCACTTCGAACACCTTCTGTAACTGGACGTTAATGCCACCTTTTTGACCTTCGTTGACCTTCAAAGAGCTTACTATTACACACCATTGGATTCGTCTCTGTAGCCGCAATCAGAAAATAAGTACCAATCGCATTTTAAAAAACAAAGTTGAACTTCATATCTCTGACGCGACCCCTCCTAGCAACAAAAAACCATATATATATATATATATATATATATATATATATATATATATATATACATATATATATATATAACACACACACACACACACACACATATATATATATATATATATATATATATATATATATATATATGTATGTAAAAGGTGAGTCAATAACTACTGCCAGCTAGAATAACTCTGAAAGTATGATAAGAGCTGAAATGTTTGTGGGACAAATGTTGCATGGGACAACGGAGGCCATAATACGACGATGGTTTTTTGTTGCTAGGAGGGGTCTCGTCAGAGATATGAAGTTCAGCTTTGTTTTTAAAATGCGATGCTATAGTTTGGTACCTATTCTCTGATTGCGGCTACAGAGACGAATCCAATGATGTGTGTGTGAGGTGTGAGTGTGTGAGTGTGTGTGTGGTGGTAAGTTGGTGGTAAGTTCTATGGGACCAAACTGCTGAGGTCATCGGTCCCTAGACTTACACACTACTTAATCTAACTTAACCTAACTTACACTGAGGACAACACATACACCCGTGCCCAAGGGAGGACTCGAACCTCCGAGCCGAGCGAACTGTGGCAAGGTCCCCCACACCGCACGGCTACCCCGCGCGGCAAGTGTGTGTGTGTGTGTGTGTGTGTGTGTGTGTAAGATAACATTGTGATCTTTTACAAAAAGATTGCAATTTTTTCTGTTGCTGACGTGTTTTTGCAGACATGTTGCCACCTGATCACGTTTTGCCAACGTTTTTCCGAGTTCGCTGTACAAGTTCCGCTGGAAGGCCTTTACAGATTCTCCATACAGTTCCGATCCCTACCGAAGCGATTTCCATATTTATGGAGCCCTGAAGAAAGACTTTCGTGGCCGCCGATTTGCTTCGGATGAAGGGGTGCATACCTAGGTACTATTATGTAAAAAATAGTAAATTTGTAATAAGGTCTTATGGGACCAAACTGCTTAGGTCATCAATCCCTAAACTTATACACTACTTAACCTAACTTCAATTAACTTACGCTAGGGACAACACACACACCCATGCCCGAGGGAGGACTCGAACCTCCGACGGGGGAAGCTGCGCGGACTGTGACAAGACGCCCAAGACCGCGCGGCTACGCACGCAGCCTGCTATTATGAATCCGTAGGCAGTTTTTCCATGAAGACACTGATGGTGTTATTACGCAGTGGAATAAATGTATTAAATACAGAGACTACTTTTGAAATAATGAAGCCGGCCGCGGTGGCCAAGCGGTTCTAGGCGCTTCAGTCCGGAACCGCGCGACCGCTACGGTCGCAGGTTCGAATCCTGCCTCGGGCATGGATGTATGTGATGTCCTTAGGTTACTTCGGTTTCAGTAGTTCTAAGTTATGGGGGACTGATGACCTCAGATGTTAAGTCCCGTAGTGCTCAGAGACATTTGAACCATGTTTTTTTTTTTTTTTTTTTTTTTTTTTTTTTTTTTTTTTAAATAATGAACAGTTTACATACTTATTTTCCATCTCTCTCGTTTCCGTTTGACTATCCCTTATACCCTTCGTCATTTTGCACATATTACAGAGTGTTCGGTTATTTTTGAGTACGGCCAAAAATACTGCACCTTGTTCCCTTCATGTAATATGAGGATAAATTCTTTGCAAGGTAGCGAAAGAAAGGTCAGAATGTTCAGATACTTTTCAACGCAGCCAAATGTACTTCAAGTTATACCCTTTACGTAATTTTCGGGATAAACGCTTTTGAACATGCTTAATAATTCTCAGAATTCGGATACTTTAAAAAATGGTTCAAATGGCTCTAAGCAATATGGGACTTAACAGTTGAGGTCATCAGTCAACTAAACTTAGAACTACTTAAGCCGGCCGAAGTGGCCGTGCGGTTAAAGGCGCTGCAGTCTGGAACCGCAAGACCGCTACGGTCGCAGGTTCGAATCCTGCCTCGGGCATGGATGTTTATGATGTCGTTAGGTTTAACTAGTTCTAAGTTCTAGGGGACTAATGACCTCAGCAGTTGAGTCCCATAGTGCTCAGAGCCATTTGAACCATTTTTGAACTACTTAAACCTGACTAACCTAAGGACATCACATACATCCATGCCCGAGGCAGGATTCGAACCTGCGACCGTAGCAGCCGCGTGGTTCCGTACTGAAGTGCCTATAACCGCTCGTCCACCGCGGCCGGCCTCGGATACTTTAGAGTACCATGCAGAGTACTACGAAATGCTAGAAGCTACACCATTTATGTAATTCCTTTCTAAAAATATTGTGCGTATGTGTTTGTTGATGGTACCAAATTTACGCATTTCAGTATAACCTAACATAATTTTTGAACATGGCAAAAAAATTGAGCATTCGAATACAACCATGTCAAGAAGCTGGGTTGTGACTAATTTCTTCATTTGAATAGTTTGTAAAGTACTAAGTTGTGACTGGTCGTCTCATTTTAGTAGTACCATAGGCTGAGACTGGCTGGATAAGGGACTGGGGTGTATATGTGTGGGCTGAGGGAGGGGAGGAGAGAGGGGATGATATGGGATAGTATGGGAGATGGTAGAAGGGAGTGGGGAGGAGATTTGATACATCGGGTCTTGATATATTCGTCTAAAACACCTAAGAAAGGCAACATTCCGTCTATCTCTATGTGCGTCGCATTTTATATTTGTATATATACCGTTCATATGTTCGATGAACAGCAGCAGAGCCTCATTGACATGCAGACAGAATAAAAATCTATCTCCGTGTGTGAGAAAACGTAGTGTGACAAGTGGTCGTTGTTCAACTCTCGTTCTTCGAAATCCATGAAAAAATTGCCCATGACACCTGAGGAGAACCCGTGGCACTCCCATCGTCTTTTCACACTGCTGTCGTTGAAATTAAGACTCGATACCAGTCAACAAAGCCAGAAGGACAAACACACAGCACGGTGTCCATTTTGCGGTGCCATAACTAGTAAGATAGCAGCATGGGGTAGCCTCGCGGTCTAAGGCGCGTTGTCACGGTTCGCGCGGCTCCTCATTTCGGAGGTTCCAGTCCGCCTTGCGGGCATGGGTTTGTGTGTTGTCCTTAGCGTAAGTTAGTTTAAGTTAGATTAAGTTGTGTGTAAGCCTAGGAACCGATGACCTCAGCGGTTTGGTCCCATAGGAACTTACCACCACCGCTAGTAAGATAGATATATTCCTAAATAGGTAAAGCTTCAGGCCAATCATTCCACCACCCACGAAAATGAAAAAAAATTTGCGACATGTTAAAGACAATCCCGGCCTAGGAGTACGTAGGATTAACAATTCTAGCTGCAAGGCTGGAAGCTGTTACCTGAGGCAGTCTAAATGGACTACTGCAGCTAGCTGTGTTGAAAATCAGCGTCACCTTCAGTACCGTCCGCTGGACTTAAAGGGAGAGCCTCACTAGTTTGAGGACCAATGAGCCCACACTCTGGAGGGTACATGGTGGCCGAGCGTCTCTTCGTGGGACGCTTATTCGGCCATATAGACGCCGAAAAACGTTTAGCAGATGTTCAGTTCGGATTCTGGGAAGAGCATTCCACAGTCCACGAAGCTGCGTGGACTATCCTATGCAGGCCTTCGACCGCCATGAGTTATTTGTAGGTCTGCTGCTCGATATCACCAGAGCTTTTGACTTCGTGTGGCACGATGGACTACTACATAATTTGCTAGTACAATAACTTCCAACATCACACGTGAGATAACTGCGCAACTACTTGCATGGACGTACCTTACATGTATGTGTTGCCGAGGTACTGTCATCACGTCATCCCATCGCCACCGGTGTACCGCAGGTGTCGGCTGTTAGTCCGATCCTATATAAGTTGTATACGACAGACATCGCCACAACACGACGTCTGAAGCTGGCCTTACACGCTGATGACGCAGCGTTGTGCGCCGAGAGCCTTAATGCACCGACAGTGCAACGGAGACTTGAGACGGCGATAAATCAACTCGGGTGCTGGTCGCCAAAATGGCGATGGTAGTGCCAGCCAGCACCGTTAGAGACACAGCCGTAAACCGGATACCATCTGTCCGATACCTTGGCGTCACCCTGGACAGACGTCTAACGTGGTGCGAACACACAGAAGAAGTACGTAGCAGGGTTCTTTCGCCACTCAGGGACCTATACTCAGCTCTCAACTCAAAATCTACGCTGTTCATCCAAGCCGATCTTGGTATTTACAAGTGCCTCATACGACGTCCCTACGAGAACGCAGTAGTTGCTGGGGGCAAAGCTGCCGACACCCACATCCGACTGCTTTAAAGAATTCAGAACATGGCACCGCAAGTGACTCTCCACCTTCCTCGGGACTATCCATCGCGAGAACTGCACCTACTGGTTGATGTGTCGCGACTGTAACAACGGAGTCGAGAAACTACAAGAATATTCATTCTACCAACAGACTGCTGGCTCTGAAGGTATATCCTTCAAAAACCTGGTTAACAAACGTGAGTACTGGGTCACTCGACCATGGCCAGGCCACTTTCGGGACTAGTATGGTGCGACAATAAATAAATAAATAAAATATAACAAAACCGCTACTTTGGTAGCAGCACTAGGTTTCACAAAATTTGCTACAAGTAACGGTAGCAGCACTACGTTCCACTAAATTTGCTACAAGTAATGTCATACCAAAAATAAAACACTGCAAGAAGATTGAAGGGAAAATTCGAAGTATTAAAACTTTTCCTTAAGTTGAAAGTTAAGAGTTTCCAGTACTGAAGCTCGCGGCTGTTCACCACAGGCAGGTTATCGGGAAACGCCACAAATCAGCCATCCCAGAATTCCCATTTCTTGGAGAACCGATCAACTGGACTGACACAGCTAAATATCTTGGAGTCGTTCTTTGCAGGCAACTTCCCAGCAAGCTACTTAACGGAGCCGAAAGATCTAGAAGGATTTAAGAAGATAGTTGTAAAATTCTACAAGCGTACAGTAGAGTTAACAGACTCACATATGAGGCAACTAGGAAGGCTGGGTGAAAACTGAGACTTCCGTAAGCCGATAACAGTTTCTGCTGACGAGATGCCAATCAAACAAATAGGAGTCCCCTAAACACACAGTCTGTTAAGTAAGATCGTGGCTCGGTTAATTAGTAGAAAAACGTATTTGACAATAAATTAAAACATATAAATGCATCACATATGAACAAATGGAAAGTGATATTACAGTTAATAATATGTCCAGTCACCCACGACGTCGATAATTGCTTGGCATCTCCGAGGTAAGCTAAGAACCAGGTTTTCCGCTTTTTAACGTGAAACAGACCACTAAATGCGTCGAATTTGTTTCTAAGTGAATTTTTCTTGTGCTTGACGCATTGTTAGGAATGGGTTCCCCGAAAAAAAGGTTAATAATCATTTTCTATAATTTTGGATTCACTTTAACAATTGCGCCACGTTCTTCAGAGTCATCAACCTTTTTTAACCAATTTATAGCTTGTTACCCACTGTTGTACAAACGGCTTTGACTTCCTCACATATTTAGACGCTATGGAACGACTCATTTTCGGGCCTTTGGGGTGGCTACGCAGAAACACAGCCTCAAAACGCGACGCGTAAGCTGCACTCTTTTCTTGTGTATCTCAGTCAAGAATTCGAAGTAAACGAATGGTTTATGGACATTGCATGAATAGCAAAGTCTGCTCTATTACGATGTGAAAGAGGTAAGGCTGTATCTCTTACCACCAGTGTGTAATGCAGACCAAGCCCTTACTTAACATACTGTATACCCAACCAACCCTAACACCAAATCAAATACTATAAAAGTAAACTCTGCACCTTGCTCCTTTGTTGCTTTTACGGAAAGTAGATAGTGGCCACGTCTCGACAGTGAGTCTTAGCCCCTGACGACGATGATGCTGGCAGTCATCGAATTTTGTCCGAATTTGACATGGCAAATTAATCGAGAATTTTTTATTCAAGACCCCTTCGCGGAAGACTTGGTAACTGTATCGCTATTATATCTGGAGATATGAAGTGGAGCAATCAGTTGGCTCCATATGAGAGTAAAGATAACAGAGCCGGCCGGTGTGGCCGTGCGGTTAAAGGCGCTTCAGTCTGGAACCGCGTGACCGCTACGGTCGCAGGTTCGATCCTGCCTCGGGCATGGATGTGTGTGATGTCCTTAGGTTAGTTAGGTTTAATTAGTTCTAAGTTCTAGGCGACTGATGACCTCCGAAGTTAAGTCGCATAGTGCTCAGAGCCATTTTGAAAGATAACAGAAAAATTCAATTCATTGTCAGCAATTTTGGAATGTTCTGTATTTGAATGAGAAAGAGTGCTTACAAAATTCTTGTGAGATGCATTCAGGCATGCGACTCATCTTTGGATTCGCAATAAGTTTGAACAATAAGGGACAGTGCACGTATGAGAAGAAGGGCAACGATAATGGCCACTAATCTATTTATCTCATGGAGAAATATAAGAGGAACGCTGGAAAACCAGAGGTGACAGCCAATCCAAGGTAGACGCGTAACATATCTTGTAAATCTATTTGAAAAATTTCAAACGTAGGTTTTCAGGAGAAAGGTTACGTATGTTCATGGGGCCCCCTAAGTACTGAACACGTAGAAAGTGTGATGATTAATATTTAAAGCTGTAAGAGATAATTATTCGCACGCTCTGTCCATGAACAGAACGTAAATAGAAAGAAACCATAATATCCGGTACAATAGTGCCGACAGCCATGCACAGAGTTTAGACGTAGATGTTCGCATATCCTATCGAGACACTCTATTCAGGATGGCCAGAAACAGTCTGAAAAGCATGGTTCAAATGGCTCTGAGCACTATGGGACTTAACATCTATGGTCATCAGTCCCCTAGAACTTAGAACCACTGAAACCTAACTAACCTAAGGACATCACACAACACCCAGTCATCACGGGGCAGAGAAAATCCCTGACCCCGCCGGGAATCGAACTGAAAAGCATGTAAGTGTGTTGCAGGGTAGGTTGTGTTGAGAAATAACTGTTGAGATAAAAATTCGATACTTTGTGCCATTTTCGACTTAGTTAACGCTGAAGTTAGCCAATCAGGCCGTTGCATGCGCTTTTCAAGCAGCGTAAGTTGTTCTCGTGACATAGATGACCGCGCTCGAGACTGGTCAGCCCTTAGCCCGGTTTCGATACTAACTATCGTCCCCTGAGAAGTTTTCCCATCGCTCTCTTCTTCGGATTTAGGAAACCAAACGAAGAGGTTTGGCCACACCGTCTCTGGTGGGCCGCTGGAATTTGCGAGCGCAAACGCCTAATTGGCTAACTTCAATTCTAAGTAGTTCGGAAACGGCGCAACGTATCGAAGTTTTTCTTAACAATTATTTAGAAAACCTACCATGCAACATCCTTGCAAGTTTTCAGACTGTTTCTGACCAGCCTGTATATAGTGCCAACGCTAACTGTTTACAACGCTCCACTGTAGTGTGGGAGAAGTTGAGACGAAAAAATTGATACAGGACGATTGAGTTCTGTCAAGTCGGGACTTAGCCTTAAATTGGCCTGCAAATGTCACCGAACCTACAAAGCGTGCTCGCTGCGTGAGAATATTAAAAACGTCTTGTTTTTATTGTTTTTACACAAATAAAATATAAAATTGACATTTGTGTAAGCGTTACTCTAAAACACAGTGAATTTTAACACCATGAATTTAAAAATTAAATACGAGGGGCATTCAATATGTAACGCAACAATTTTTTTCTGAATTACTCCGGATTCCAGTAAACCGTATTGTTGCCCACTCCTTAGGCTACAAACCCTATTTTTCAACATAATCTCTGCTTAATGCTACGATCTTCAGCCACCTTTCTGGGAGATCCTGTTTACCCTCATAGTACCACACTACTGCTCGACGTCGGAGCCAACGTAATACTGCATCAATAACCTCCCCATCATCCACGCACTGCTTCCTGCGAAGTGCATCATTCATTGGGCCAGGCAGATGGAAGTCGGAAGATGCGAGATACGGGCTGTAGGTTGGATGAGGAAGAAGTGTCCAATTAAGTTTTGTGTGCTCCTCTTGTCAGCGAAGACTAATGTGAAGCACTGTGTTGTCGTGGAGAAGGACAAGTTCGTTTGCAGTTTTGTGGCAACAAACACGCTGAAGTAGTTTCTTCAGTTTCCTAAGGGTAGCACAATACACTTCAGAGTCGATCGTTGCACCACGACGGAGGACATCAAACACCTTCAGAGATCCTGAAGGCTATCACCATGACTTTACCACCTCAGTGTGCTGCTTTGAACATTTTCTTCGGAGGAAAATGGATGTGGCGCCACACCATGGATTGCCGTTTTGTTTCCGGCTCGAAGTGATGAAACCATGTTTCATCGCCTTTTCGATGTTCAACAAAAAATTGTCACGATTAGCCTCGTAACGCGAAAGATATTCCACTCACATGGTACTTCGTTGCTCTACATGGTCTTCTGTTAGGCGGCGAGGAACCCAGTGGACACACACCTTTGAGTACCCCAACCGGACAAGTGTGTCAGAACTACCGAAAGAGACGTCCAGTTGATCAGCGAGTAGTTTGACTGTGAACTGTCGATCACCTCGAATGAGAGTGTCCGCACGTTCCAATATTGCAGGAACTACAACTGTGTCCGGGCAGGCCGACAGACGGGAGATTGAACAGGTTTGCACGACCTTGTTGCGCTGACGACAGACGCCATGCCCATCGACTCAGCGTGCTTTTTTTCACTCTCAGGTCTCCTTAGACACTCTGTAAGCGCCTACTACACTCCTGGAAATTGAAATAAGAACACCGTGAATTCATTGTCCCAGGAAGGGGAAACTTTATTGACACATTCCTAGGGTCAGATACATCACATGATCACACTGACAGAACCACTGGCACATAGACACAGGCAACAGAGCATGCACAATGTCGGCACTACTACAGTGTATATCCACCTTTCGCAGCAATGCAGGCTGCTATTCTCCCATGGAGACGATCGTAGAGATGCTGGATGTAGTCCTGTGGAACGGCTTGCCATGCCACTTCCACCTGGCGCCTCAGTTGGACCAGCGTTCGTGCTGGACGTGCAGACCGCGTGAGACGACGCTTCATCCAGTCCCAAACATGCTCAATGATGGGCCGGATCCGGAGATCTTGCTGGCCAGGGTAGTTGACTTACACCTTCTAGAGCACGTTGGGTGGCACGGGATACATGCGGACGTGCATTGTCCTGTTGGAACAGCAAGTTCCCTTGCCGGTCTAGGAATGGTAGAACGATGGGTTCGGTGACGGTTTGGATGTACCGTGCACTATTCAGTGTCCCCTCGACGATCACCAGTGGTGTACGGCCAGTGTAGGAGATCGCTCTCCACACCATGATGCCGGGTGTTGGCCCTGTGTGCCTCGGTCGTATGCAGTCCTGATTGTGGCGCTCACCTGCACGGCGCCAAACACGCATACGACCATCATTGGCACCAAGGCAGAAGCGACTCTCATCGCTGAAGACGACACGTCTCCATTCGTCCCTCCATTCACGCCTGTCGCGACACCACTGGAGGCGGGCTGCACGATGTTGGGGCGTGAGCGGAAGACGGCCTAACGGTGTGCGGGACCGTAGCCCAGCTTCATGGAGACGGTTGCGAATGGTCCTCGCCGATACCCCAGGAGCAACAGTGTCCCTAATTTGCTGGGAAGTGGCGGTGCGGTCCCCTACGGCACTGCGTAGGATCCTACGGTCTTGGCGTGCATCCGTGCGTCGCTGCGTTCCGGTCCCAGGTCGACGGGCACGTGCACCTTCCGCCGACCACTGGCGACAACATCGATGTACTGTGGAGACCTCAGGCCCCACGTGTTGAGCAATTCGGCGGTACGTCCACCCGGCCTCCCGCATGCCCACTATACGCCCTCGCTCAAAGTCCGTCAACTGCACATACGGTTCACGTCCACGCTGTCGCGGCATGCTACCAGTGTTAAAGACTGCGATGGAGCTCCGTATGCCACGGCAAACTGGCTGACACTGACGGCGGCGGTGCACAAATGCTGCGCAGCTAGCGCCATTCGACGGCCAACACCGCGGTTCCTGGTGTGTCCGCTGTGCCGTGCGTGTGATCATTGCTTGTACAGCCCTCTCGCAGTGTCCGGAGCAAGTATGGTGGGTCTGACACACCGGTGTCAATGTGTTCTTTTTTCCATTTCCAGGAGTGTAATACCTGCGATGCTCTGTCTTTCGTTCAAAAGAAACTCAGTGACATCTCTCTGTCTGGAACGCACCTCCGTTACAGACGACATTTTGAAGGCTACTTATAGCGTCGCCATCTATCGGAGCTTACTGAAACTACAGGGCATGAAGTGGGAATATTCGATAGTGTACCTTCACAAATTTCACATTTTTTCAACCGAATTTTGCAGAGAACAAAATGTAAAATTACTTATCGGATGTTCCTCGTAGTTTTATTTGTTTGAACTTCTTACTACGGAACTATTATGCTTGTAAACGTTAACTTTAGATCGAACTGTACACGTAATTAGTTTCTGCATAACATTCACAAAATACTTTTACTTCTAGTACCCCCACAATACATTTTAAATTAATAATGATAACGATACAGCCAAGCCAGTCTGTTGCAGAAGACAGTGAAAGTATATTGAAAATCTCACGCAGTGCGAAAGCACTGTATTTTTGGTCGCTTTTTTAGGTCAATGTGAAGTTATTTCCCGGTCTGATAGGCCACACGTGTTCTGTATCAAATTGTTCGAGTTCCATCACACCTTTGACATACGCTGTAGACAGCCATCATTTACTCCCTGTATACTGGGTGTAACATCTGAATGAATGTATTTTTTTAGTTGGTGATGTATCCGTGCAGTTCACATAAACACATATACCTCAAGTAGCAAAATGTTACGCGCCCGGCGATGACTGAATTAACAAAGGTAGGAGAGTAGTAAGAAGATTAATAACTATCCGAGTGGATCTAATTGTATAGAGGATGTAAATACCATAACGAAATGCTTCAAACAGGAGCACATGTGGGAGAGCGCAGTTCTATTACGGCGGATGCACGGCCCTTGCGTTAGCGCACACGATGGTCAGAAGCCAACAGATCGATGCTACTCGCTGGGTTGCCACGCATTAAGTGCGCCGCTTCGCCGACGCGGGGGTACGGAGAGTGGCAGACGCCACAGGACGCCTGTTCAGGAGGTGACGACGTGATGGGCAGCGTCAACGTGGGCGCAGGGTGGCCGCAAACAAGACAGTGCCCCCACTGCTCTCCACAGCTGAGACTAGCCCACACAGTTCCCAACACACAACATAGGCTGTTTCACGAGTACAGATAATAAAGTACTTAAAAGGATAACGACTAATATTCCCGTTAACATTCACTGACGACTGAGATAGCCTCATTTACGGAGAAACAGATGAATGCTTTGCTGCAGTAATCTTCATTAAACACAAAAAGTTCTGTAATGACTTATATGAGAACTAGAACATACCAAACAAGAAGCTTCTGAAATGTGTTAAAATTATTCTGGTCAACTCAGTCTCAACTTTTTATTCCCTTTCAGGTACATCAGCGAAACTTTTCACCAGACCTTGGGCGTTTTTTCTTTGCTGGAAAACCGGTTTGATCGAACAAAGTGACTGAATAGATACAGTGACGTCAGTGAAAAGAGATCATTTAAGCTAAAATCAGTACACAGTCCATACACTTTAACTATGGTGGGAAAAGTGGCAACTGACCCTGAATAAAGAAAAGTGCGAAATTATTCACATAAGTACTAAAAGAAATCAGCTAAATTTCGATTACGCGATAAGTCACACAAATCTGAGGGCAGTAAATTCAACTAAATACTTAGGGATTACAATTACAAATAACCTAAATTGGAACGATCACATAGATAATATTGTGGGTGGAGCAAACCAAAGACTGCGATTCATTGGCAGAACACTTAGAAGGTGCAACAGGTCTACCAAACAGACTGCTTACACTACACTTGTCTACCTTTTCTAGAGTACTGCATTGCGGTGTGGGATCCGCATCGGGTGGGACTGACGGATGACATCGAAAAAGTGCAAAGAAGGGCAGCTCGTTTTGTATTACCGCAAGATAAGGGATATAGTGTCACAGACATGATACGTGAATTGGAAGGGCAGTCATTAAAACAAAGGCGTTTTTCGTAGCGACGGGATCTTCTCATGAAATTTCGATCACCAGTTTTCTCCTCAGATTACGAAAACATTCTGTTGGCACCCACCTACTTAGGGAGGAATGATCATCACGATAAAATAAGAGAAATCAGGGCTCGCACGGAAATATTTAAGTGCTCGTTTTTCCCGCGTGCCGTTCGAGAGTGGAACGGTAGAGAGACAATATGAAGGCGGTTCATTGAACCCGCTGCCAGGCACTTTATTGTGAATAGCAGAGTAATCACGAAGATGTAGATGATATTGATGGAAAGTAGAGCTGCCTCCACCAAAAACTACGGTTCGGTACATAACTGAAGTGAACAGTGGTACAATTAGTATAAGAGAGAAAATGAGAGCCGACGGCTTGGTTTTTTTTTTGTTTTTTTTTTTAGTTGGTTGTTTTTCACTTAATTAGAACCACACACCATTCAGTGTTGGTCCATTGGGTACTTTTTATCCTTACTGAATATAAATTGGGTTTTATAAGTAATAAAAATTAGCTGATCGCCTAACTTCTGCCCTTTTATGTAAACAAGGCCATGACTTTTGATGCAAGTACAGTTTACATGCACAAACGTAAAAAAAAAAAATTATTGTTATTATTTTGAACACAGTAGAGCATTCTTCATCATGATCAAATCAAGAATTTGATGTTATGTGTAATAAATGAGAAAACTGTTAACGAATAACAGACATATTGCGAGGAAATATTGAAGCCATGTTTGATATATTTCTATTTTGTGTTTTTTATTGTTTAACCTTTTTGTTCAGGAAATTGCATTTTCTAGTCTGATACAATAAATTTGTATTGAGTTCTTTATTTTTATTACAACATACCTCCGTTTCACATTACGAAACAACAATTTTCGAGTAAAACCTTAATTAAACATTGACAGTTTCAGCATTGCTGTAAATACTGTTTACCCTTAACTAACAGACAGCAGGATAACTATGAAGAAGGAAATGTTCCGTAGGTTACCCAGCCTTTTATATACCATCAGTCATTTGCTAGATGGTTCATCGCTTCCATTTTTAGGGGAGTCAAGTAAGAAGACACTGATCGCATATGTAAAGAAAGCGATCATTATGACGTAACGCCCGGCAGGTATCCAACACACACAATGTACCCGTAACGCAGGTACTACCTTAACTTACCAAAGCTACTCGGAAACCTACTGTAGTCTATGCTTACTTACGGTAGTCTACAACAGCCTATTGTGGTTTTACAACTCTAATGTACATCATTTACTGCAGAAAGAAAAATTGAAAATTTCATCTCCTTTATACTTTTCTTTTAATTTTTTTTTAAAGAAAGGTGGAATTAAAGGGACTGAACTGTAACTCTTATTTTACAAGCACAGTATTAAAATTCGCTATTGCCTTGCTTAATCAAAAAGATGGTCTTTCACGTTGAATGGTATTGAGGAATCAAAGCATCAACTTATCGGGTGACGAGAATTAAATGCGGTGCTGCCTTACGCAGTGTGCGTTAGTGCCTCTCTAAGTACGACAATGAAGAAGAAGAGAGACGCTAAGCTTATAAATAAAATAAAAAACGTTGCAGAGAACCAGGTTTCCCATTAATTCCTTGAGTCTTGCTCTCTACTTGTGCTAGATTGTCACTTTCCCGCGAGTGCAATTAATCGCACTTTAAACTGTCTAGCACTGAGCGAACTTGGTAGATAGTTTACTTTCCTTTTCCTACGTGGGTGCTAACTACAGAATCTCTAGTAAAAAACCTTTCGATCTGTGAGGTGCCTAAAATAATTGTATTCTTATGATACTGTCAATAAGAACGTCCGAAGGATTTACATTCTGTACTGACAAATGCGACTGTTTGATATCTGGTCACAGTACAAGATTTGTGTTTACAGTATCGTTCGTATCTTACCAGCTGCAGCTCATTATTTGTAACAATAATAAACAGTTGAAAGAAGATTAGTGTTCCTCGTAGATGGGAAAATTAAACACATTAACACCATAGTGCAACACGTTTCGAATATGATAACCTTCATACATTGCGAGGTGCCGGTGCTAGCAGTCTATTTAACACTAAATTCTTCTACAATCTTCATATGGAAATGATGCCCTAAGCCCCCCTTTTCTAACTCCGACTTTTGCTGTTGCACATGGATTAAGAAGAAGCGCGAACTGAGTGTAATCGACCCTGCAACTGGAGTAGAAAAGAGTTTGTCACCGGCAATATTTTAATTTGATAAAAATTAATTCGATATAGGAAATATGAGAAATTTTTGAAACCTATTCAGCGATCTTAAAAGTGGTTAAAATTAAAATTTAAAACCGACTTGATTGCAATCTTGTTAAAATATTTTTTAATGGAGTGAGTGACCGGTTTCGACTCTATGAAATCTTCCGTCTCCGGAGCGGTGGACGGACACTGCTAGATGAGTTCCACCGACCCTTGACGCTCGTATAACTGCATGTGCAGCCCAAAAAAAATTATCCAGTTCTAGTTGTTCCAGGCTAAAGACATCCTAGCAATACAAATGCGCCTCTGAGGGAGACAAAGTAGGCTCGCCACACAATCACTGACGGTACAGTGATTGATTTTAACAAGCGAAGTTACACAGTAACTCTGATACAGTCAACTTGAGCGAAAACTGCTCAAGACGGACAACATAGGCCACTTGTACGCAGAACGCTCAATTGCCAAATGTACTCGGAAAGTTAGGTTGAAGTAGAAACTTCAGCACCTTCGTCAAACAGTTAAAATTAAATGAAAGTATATTAGACAGCCAAAGGAAGGCAGGCTGTCCAGAGCAGCAAGAGCTCAGTTTTATAATCTACTCCGACCGAAAGGCGAGAGCCGACTGTACCAAGAGCACCTGTACAAGCTGAACACAGAACATTACTGCCCCCACCATAGTGGCCATGGTTAAATGTGCCAATCAGCAACTCGAAAACAAGTGGAAAATGTCACTCTATTGCCGAAGCACTACTGTTCCACCACTGGAGATACTTGGCAGCAATTTCTGCGCCGATTTTGCTACGTCACGGAGCTATCCCCCGATCAAGCCTATCACCGTTATAATTTTGCAGAAAACGCGGGAATTTGCCCGCCAAGACTGCCTGGGAACACACGTAATTCCCACACCTCGCTCGTAGCCCGTCAGAAAGCGTTTCCACTAAATTTCTGCGAAGTAACGGAATCTCTAACCCCAGCCGCTCCTTCAGGCCCCTGTGGGCGTGTCGCCTCCGTTCTTACGACAATGTCGGCGTCAGGACAGCATCCACTCGGCTCCATCACACCCATCGGCATAACCCTTTCAAGATCAGCAGTACCCGCCTGTCACTGGACCACCCGGCTAACGAGAGACGCTGCGTGGGAAGTCCGCGTGTGAAGGAATAGACGCTGAGTGGGAAGTCCGTGTGTGAAGAAATAGCAACTTTTCACCACATGCAATCAGAGAGGAAAATATTCATATCTTCTGATTTCTCAAAACTAGCCTTGTAATGACCATACTCGGCTATACTTCCCCAAATCGAATTACTCAGAGTAACATATAATATGAGAGGGGGCAAGTCACTGTGTGCATCGTAACGGCATGCCACCTCTCAACGTATATCGAGTGAGATGATGTAACTTTTGTAAACATGTGGAGCTACCTACATAATATCAAGATTTTTTCGAGTACGCTGTAGAAGTTTCACTGGGAAGCCGTATCCTCAGTCCAGTCTCGATCTCCTCATATGAGATTTCCTTATTTTTGGAGCCGTGTATAAAGACATTAATAGCCGTCGATTTGTTTCGAACGAAGACATGTACACACTGGTACAATCATGGTGCCGTCGGAATCGGCAAACATTTTTCCATGAAGACATTGACCGTCATGCCTCACAGCGTGATAGATTTATTCACAGTCTTAGTGATTACTTTTGAAATAATAAACAGTTTGCTTACTTTTTTTCCATCTCTCTCATTTTCATGAAGGGCGTATTTACTATCTCCAGTACATTCACATGTCGCGTCCTAAAACCAAATTCAGTTAGAATAGGCCAATCGAGTTAAGTACAGTTAAAGAACCAAGTATACACCATAGACCTCAATGGGCGCATTATGCTTCTCATTCTAAAGTTGCAGACTGATCAGTCTCCTGGAAATGGGTTTCTCAGAACATAAAATTTTATTCCATACAGGGCATACTGCTACGACAGTAATGTACTGTACATGTGGAACTGGTGAAAACTGGTGAACAGAAGAGGAAGTGTACTGATGAGTGTGGACCTGTATTTAACGACAGTTTGATATTTTCTGCTGCGGGGAAGGAAGGCAGCTAGCTTTTCACTGTGTTGGATCCAGCATGCAGAACTAGAGATGGGCAGTCTGCTCCCGAATTGATTCAGACAGCCCGATCTTTGCAAAGAGTGGATGATGGATGATTCGGAAAAAGAATGAATGGTAGCTCATCAGATATCAAAATGCTTCTCTTGTGGCTGTAATGAGAAGGACGAAAATTCTGCACTAGTCTGCTGCAATGACGCCCTACCCCACATCCCTAAGAACACGTTTCCCAGGCTACACAAGATGTTAAAAAAAATGGTTCAAATGGCTCTGAGCACTATGGGACTTAACAGCTGTGGTCATCAGTCCCCTAGAACTTACACCTACTTAAACCTAACTAACCTAAGGACATCACACACATCCATGCCCGAGGCAGGATTCGAACCTGCGACCGTAGCAGTCGCGCGGTTCCGGACTGCGCGCCTAGAACCGCGAGACCACCGCGGCCGGCTACACAAGATGTCTCATAGACCATGTGCACATGAGGATTTGTATACCTTATTAGTACATGAAGTTTTCCTCATCCATAAAAACAGAAAATTAGGAAACCTCCATTTCTTATTTTTCCAATTTATTGGCTCTCGGGCAGTATCCATTCAGCGATCTCAACACTAATACTAATTATGACGCTATGAAAGTAAGCATAACACAACACCCAGTCTCCGAGCGGAGAAAAAAAAATATTCGTACCAATTAGGAGTTGAACCCTGGTCTCCGGCCGGAGTGGCCGAGCGGTTAAAGGCGCTACATTCTGGAACCGCACGACCACTACGGTCGCAGGTTCGAATCCTGCCTCGGGCATGGATGTGTGTGATCTCCTTAGGTTAGTTAGGTTTAAGTAGTTCTAAGTTCTAGGGGACTTATGACCACAGCAGTTGAGTTCCATAGTGCTCAGAGCCATTTGAACCATTTTTGAACCCTGGTCACTTGACTGAAGAAGCCGCTGCACTGAACGCGCAGCTGCTGAAAGTGACAGCCAGATGTGCTTCAGAGCGACACGTTAAAGCAAACACTTCCAGGATCATGTTTCCACTCTTAATTTCAAAAGAATCTTCCAAATTTCGGAAGCACAATAAATATTTACATACTTTTGAGTGAGTTGTTACTTGTTATCCTATGACTTAGCATAGCACACGGAATGAGTGTGTAGTTGGCATAAAAGCTGCCATCGGAGCGTATCACAAAGCGACCGAGGCAACATTCTCCTCCCAACAGCTTAGAGTTCTCCATCACTCTCACCGATCGGACCTTTAGCCGTCTCCCTAGCTCACTGTTCCCCACCATTCTCAGGGATGAGATTACAAAATAACTCACTAGTTCATTGCCGCCCCACCATTCTTACTGGTCCGATTTCGTGATAGCTCACTGCTCCTCCCACTCTCACGGAGAAGATCGCACAGAGTGGACCACACGGCGACCTGAGGCGTCACACTGTTCCCTTCGCTTTTGGCAAAATGATACAGCTTGCAACTCGCTTTCTTAACTGAACACCACTCAATACGGGTTCACCTCTTTATTCCTTGCATCCTTACTTGATTTGTTCTAGTCGTTAGAAAAATTGTAAATTAGTGGTAAGTTCTTATGGGACCAAAGTGGTGAGGTCATCGGTCCCTAGGCTTACACACTACTTAATCTAACGTAAACTAACTTACGCTAAGGAAAACACACACACCCATGCCCGAGGGAGGACTCGAACCTTCGACGGGGGCAGCCGCGTGAACCGTGGCAAGGCACCACAGGCGGTGCGGCTACCCCGCGCGGCAGTCGTTGTCTTTTCGTTTTGTTGCTGTACTTTTTTTTTGTTGTGTGAGTGTTCTTGTTAGGTGTTCTATTATGTCTTCTTCTGTGTCTGTTGCATTTATGGTTGCTGTTGTTGGGGCCGGCCGGAGTGGCAGTGCGGCTCTAGGCGCTACGGTCTGGAACCGCGAGACCGCTACGGTCGCAGGTTCGAATCCTGCCTCGGGCATGGATGTGTGTGATGTCCTTAGGTTAGTTAGGTTTAAGTAGTTCTAAGTTCTAGGGGAATGATGACCTGAGAAGTTGAGTCCCATAGTGGTCAGAGCAATTTGAACTATTTTTTTGTTGTTGGGTTGTTCGTATTCTTCAGGCAGGTGTTAGTTACTATGGGTGGATAGTATACTAAATATATCAGTATGTATAAAACATAATAATTGTAACGTACATGGTAGTCCATGTATAAAGGTTGTCACAGTAGAAATGGTCAATATTCAGAGATACGACAGGAACGATCATTTGAAGCAAAAAACTAAATATAGACATATGCCCTATTCCAAAAGGCTTCTGAGATGGAATATATGTGAAGTAACTTTCGTTCGTTTTTCTTGAATAACATGATATCCGCTGCCTCTAGAGAAAACTTGTCGCAGTACAAAATTAAACTACATTAAATTTCCTTTAAAAAGGTCCTACTCATTTTTTCACGAGAAATTACAGTTTGTGTGAAGAGAGCGAAAGAATACGAAAAATCTCGCATAACGTACATGCGTTCAGGTGTAGGTAAGAAAGTCTGCGGTAGTTTCCTGACTTGATAGACCACGTGTCATATATCAAATGGTTCAAATGGCTCTGCACTTTATGGGACTTAACATCTGAGCTCATCAGTCCCCTAGAACTTAGAACTACTTAAACCTAACCAACCTAAGGACATCACACACATCCATTCCCGAGGCAGGATTGGAACCTCCGAGCGTAGCTGTCGCGTGGTTCCGGACTTAAGTGCCTAGAACCGGCTCCTGGCTCTGAGAACTATGGCTCTGAGCACCATGGGACTCAACATCTGAGGTCATCAGTCCCCTAGAACTTAGAACTACTTAAACCTAACTAACCTAAGGACATCACACACATCCATGCCCGAGGCAGAATTCGAACCTGCGACCGTAGCGGTCTCGCGGTTCCAAACTGAAGCACCTAGAACCGCACGGCCGAACCAGCTCCTATATCAAAGTATTTGTCTCGACTTCGCCTACTCTACTATGGTACATTGTACACAATGACAGTGTGCGGAAAATAAAGAAAATAAGGAACAATTTGTATTATATTAAATACGTTCTATCTCGGAAACCATTCACAGTAGTGCATATGTCCACATGAAGTTTTCTGCTTCAAATGATCGTTCCTGTCATATCCCCGAATATTGACGATTCATGCTGAGGCAGCCTATGTATGACATTTAATTTCTTATTTATTCATTTAACCTGAACAGAGTAATGCCTTCAGGTGTCCTCTTACGTCAGACCAGAGTTTTATATATAATTACATAACTTATTACAATCACAGTTACTTAAAAATCATAATATTTAAAACACAATATCTCTTCTTCTTCTCTCAGCATGTATTAGGTATTTGCATGTTACGCTCTCTTGGTTGAAATTGTTGATTTTTCTCGGTCTTGCTAAATGTCTTCTGCTCATTGTGTAATTATTATCACCAATTATGGTAATCTGTCACCATCCATTCTCGTGACATAATCCTTCCAATTGTTTTTGTATTGTTTAAATCGGTCATTGAAGTTTTTCGCTTTCTGTTGTTTCCCGATGTCTACATTCACTCTCCCGTTAGAATGAATGTACCCAGCTACTCATCTAAGCAGCCGGATCTCTACTGCTTGTATTCGGATGGGAACGACTGTTTCTGCTGTGTTGTCCAGCGGAGGGCTTCAAGGTCTAAGGAAAATTAGTTATTATGAGCAGTAGTAGGTCAACAATAAGCCTCATCATCTGGACTTCAACGTCGCCCTACACAGTGAATGCTGAGCTGAAGGATTTTTCGATGGCATTGTGAGCTCAAGAGAGAATTTTTTGCAACTCTAATCATTTACCTCCGTGAAATAATCAGTCAGGCTATGTTTTGTTTGCGGTACAATAAAGGTTATCGCTAAAGTCAAATACTGGATTAGTTCCTTAGTTGGGGCAACAGGATCAGCTGCAGCTTCTACTTTGCGTATTCATCTCTAGATCGCACAAGCTTTTCCATGCAGAATCTGGTCTTTATATTCTAGATTAATGTATTAGCTTGTCATAGTTATCCATTCTCTCAGACTGATTGACTCTGTCTGCTTTCTGCTTGTAAAAAATTTTATTTTCAAGGGTAGTAGGTCGTTTGTAAGTCCGATGTCCAATGTCTCCGAGATTCACGAACCGTTTAGCTCTTCTGCTAGACAAGGCGCAGGTTTTCCTTTCACGTTTCCGGGCGCTGGGGGAGCATATCTATTGTGTAATAGAGTTAGTTTGGTAGTAAATCCACGGAGCTGTTTTTTCACGTCCAGTAAATACATGGAAGTTGTCTCCCAAATTGTCTCTTGTGCCTCCGCTGCAACTTCAGGTACACTAATACACTTAAAGTCTCTTCATGTTGGCACAGTTTATTCCCTGCATATTTTTGGGGTAAGTCATGAATATGACGATGTGAGCTGATTTCCAGTTACGAATATCTTTGCTTTTATATTTCTTGACAAATATTTGTATGGGGATCTAACTATGATATGCATTACGGTAGGTGCAAGCTAAAATACTGCTATATTTGAAGAAGAAGTTACACACTTGAATTTCACGGTGAACGGGTAGAATGTTTATCTTAGTGTTCCTAGCATTATTTGAATGTTTCTGTATCGAATCGAATTTTGAAAGATCAGTTTTGAAACAGGCCGTTCCTACTACTTTAGAAGGTCAATAGAGGACGCACATTAGGCACATTTTCTCAATGAATTTTATGTTTCCAAACATATATTTTACTTTTTGTCTTTATTACTATTGGTCGTTTGTAGCAGAGTCGGTAATAAGTCAATGCGCTTGCATACCACTACTCCATCTGCTCATCTGTTACTTCTGTGGTGTCTTAGGGCAATTGAGTATATATTTAGGGAACTAGAGAGCATGCTTGGCTTGAGCCAGGTGTCAACGCTCATAAGGAGAAGAACATCTTTCTTCTTCGTTAGAAAAAGAAATATATCGGTATTCTGGAATATAGCGGAGTTCATCGAAATAAATTGAAAGTGATGGCCAGCTACGATCCACAGTAATAATACAGACACACTGATAGAACAAGTGGCTGCGTGAGTAGACAAGTTCGTAGTTCTATAGCACAGGCTTTAGAGTTTATTTGCACTGCTTTTCTCCAGCCTTTATCCGCACCATTACCCTACCATCTCTTGTTCGTGCGCCATGTAGCCCAAACTCGGATATCACATTATTCAAAAAAATTATCTTTAAGCAGTGAAAATCTCGTATATTATCAGGCTTGTCTTCGCGAGTTTCTTAATCACTATGGCTATTTCAGACCTTTTCGTATATGATAAATACTTCACGATTGTGGGTCTAGATTTCGTATATCACAACATTCTATACCCTACTCTATAGCTCCTTATTATGCATTGTGCTGCATGTATATTTGTTCTCTCTTTAAGCTTTTACGATTTGAAATGGCTGTGTTAATAGTAAATATTTTAATTTTACCAGTGTACTTTTCAGTGCGGCACAAAAGTATGTCATTCACATTGCCTTCGCCTAAAAGAATTAACATTTTTCCAAAATGGAAGAAAAAGAAAGATGCCGCTACCGTCAGCAGGTAATTGCCATAGCTTCTGGCTCATCATCACTCTTGAAGAGACGTCTAAAATGTAAGCATCCTACAGTGCCACTGGAACAATGTGGGCCAGGAAGCCGATCACGCCATCAATCTATGCAGATATTCTAGAAATTATTTCTCATGAATCGTCCCCACTGACGTCTGCTTCTTCCTCGGGTGAAAGTATCCGTGAACTTGAGTCTCAAGCTTTATCCAGGTCACCAATGTCGTCACGTTTTGGATCAAGGACTGACTTATTTCCTTTCGTGATGCCTTCACCTCACCTGCTTTTCATTTACAACAACCAATAAGTAATTTTTAATATTATAAATCCGCTCACATGAAATAAAAGTACGGCATTAGATGTACAGTTTTTAAAAGTGATTTACAGAGAGTACCATCCTTCCTTTGTAGTTGAAGAGACAGAATTTAATATATACAGGGTAGAGAAAAATTGTGACAAAATTTTAACCCTTGATAGCTAATACCAGTGGGAACCCAAATTACTGATGATGTGTAAGTCGACAACGTGCCATTTTTACACTACAAAGACTTGGCGCCACGCGCTCCGAGTGGCCTTGGGATTGCCCTGTTGCCGTTCGTCGGTTGACGAGAAGCGCTATGGTTCTCGTTCACATATACAAATATCCCTCGCCCCGTCACTGCCTCAATGTGATACACACACATTCGTAACACAACTTTTCTCCACTCTGTATACACTCCTGGAAATTGAAATAAGAACACCGTGAATTCATTGTCCTAGGAAGGGGAAACCTTATTGACACATTCCTGGGGTCAGATGCATCACATGATAACACTGACAGAACCACAGGCACATAGACACAGGCAACAGAGCATGCACAATGTCGGCACTAGTACAGTGTATATCCACGTTTCGCAGCAATGCAGGCTGCTATTCTCCCATGGAGACGATCGTAGAGATGCTGGATGTAGTCCTGTGGAACGGCTTGCCATACCATTTCCACCTGGCGCCTCAGTTGGACCAGCGTTCGTGCTGGACGTGCAGACCGCGTGAGACGACGCTTCATCCAGTCCCAAACATGCTCAATGGGGGACAGATCCGGAGATATTGCTGGCCAGGGTAGTTGACTTACACCTTCTAGAGCACGTTGGGTGGCACGGGATACATGCGGACGTGCATTGTCCTGTTGGAACAGCAAGTTCCCTTGCCGGTCTAGGAATGGTAGAACGATGGGTTCGATGACGGTTTGGATGTACCGTGCACTATTCAGTGTCCCCTCGACGATCACCAGTGGTGTACGGCCAGTGTAGGAGATCGCTCCCCACATCATGATGCCGGGTGTTGGCCCTGTGTGCCTCGGTCGTATGCAGTCCTGATTGTGGCGCTCACCTGCACGGCGCCAAACACGCATACGACCATCATTGGCACCAAGGCAGAAGCGACTCTCATCGCTGAAGACGACACGTCTCCATTCGTCCCTCCATTCACGCCTGTCGCGACACCACTGGAGGCGGGCTGCACGATGTTGGGGCGTGAGCGGAAGACGGCCTAACGGTGTGTGGGACCGTAGCCCAGCTTCATGGAGACGGTTGCGAATGGTCCTCGCCGATACCCCAGGACCAACAGTGTCCCTAATTTGCTGGGAAGTGGCGGTGCGGTCCCCTACGGCACTGCGTAGGATCCTACGGTCTTGGCGTGCATCCGTGCGTCGCTGCGGTCCGGTCACAGGTCGACGGGCACGTGCACCTTCCGCCGACCAGTGGCGACAACATCGATGTACTGTGGAGACCTCAGGCCCCACGTGTTGAGCAATTCGGCGGTACGTCCACCCGGCCTCCCGCATGCCCACTATACGCCCTCGCTCAAAGTCCGTCAACTGCACATACGGTTCACGTCCACGCTGTCGCGGCATGCTACCAGTGTTAAAGACTGCGATGGAGCTCCGTATGCCACGGCAAACTGGCTGACACTGACGGCGGCGGTGCACAAATGCTGCGCAGCTAGCGCCATTCGACGGCCAACACCGCGGTTCCTGGTGTGTCCGCTGTGCCGTGCGTGTGATCATTGCTTGTACAGCCCTCTCGCAGTGTCCGGAGCAAGTATGGTGGGTCTGACACACCGGTGTCAATGTGTTCTTTTTTCCATTTCCAGGAGTGTATGCCGGTCGTAGTAGCCGAGCGGTTCTAGGCGCTACAGTCTGGAACCGCGCGTCCGCTACGGTCGCAGGTTCGAATCCTGCCTCGGGCATGGATGTGTGTGATGTTCTTAGGTTAGTTAGGTTTAAGTAGTTCTAAGTTCTAGGGGACCGATGACCTCAGAAGTTAAGTCCCATAGGGCTCAGAGCCATTTGAACCATTTTGAACCAGGAGTGTATATACGTATATATATACTATGTGATCAGTAGTATCCGGACACCAGGCTAAAAATGACTTACAAGTTCGTGGCGCCATCCATCGGTAATGCTAGAATTCCATATAGTATTGACCTTGATGACAGCTTCCCCTCTCACAGACATACGTTCAATCAGATACTGGAAGGTTTCTTGGGAATTGCAGCCCATACCTCACGGAGTGCTCCACTGAGGAGAGGTGTCGATGTCGGTCGGTGAGGCCTGGCACAAAGTCCGGGTTCCAAAACATCCCAAAGGTGTTCTGTAGTATTCAGGTCAGGACTCTGTGCAGGCCAGTCCATTAAAGGGACGTTATATCGTGCAACCACTCCTCCACAGGCCGTGAATTATGAACAGGTGCTCGATCGTGTTGAAAGATGGAGTCAAAAATGGTTCAAATGGGTCTGAGCACTATGGGACTTAACGTCTGAGGTCATCGGTCCCCTAGATCTTAGAGCTACTTAAACCTAACTTACCTAAGGACATCACACACATCCATGCCCGAGGCAGGATTCCAACCTAGGGCCGTAGCGGTTGCGCGGTTTTGACTGAGGCGCCTAGAACCGCTCGGCCACACCGGCCGGCGAAAGATACAGTCACCATCCACAAATTGATCTTTAACAGTGGTAAGCAAGAAGGTGCTTAAACGATCTATGTAGGTCTGTGATAGTGCCAATCAAAAAAACAAGGGGTCCATGAAAAACACGACCACACCATTACACCACCGCCTCAGAATTTTACTGTTGTCACTACACAAGCTGGCAGATGTTCACCGGGCATTCGCCATACCCACACCCTGCCATCGGATCGCCACATTGTGTACCGTGATTCGTCACTCCACTCAACGTTTTTCCACTGTTCAATCGTCCAATGTTTACGCTCCTTACACCAAGCGAGACGTCGTTTGACATTTACCGGCTTGGAAAAATTTGCGGTAAGAATTTATGGGACCAAACTGCTGAGGTCATCGGTTCCTAAGCTTACACACTACTTAATCTAGCTTAAACTAATTTACACTAAGGACAACACACACACACCCATGCCCGAGGGAGGACTCGAAACTCCGACGGAAGGAGCCCCGCGGACCGTGACAAGGCGCCTGAGACCGCACGGCTACCTCGCGCGGCCTTAACCGGCTTGATGTGTGGCATATGAGCAGCAGCTCGAGCATGAAATCAAGTTTTCTCACCTCCCGCCTAACTGTCATAGTAGTTGCAGTGGATCCTCATGCAATCTGGAATTCCTGTGTGATGGTCTGGATAGATGTTTGCCTATTACACATTGCGACCCTCTTCAACTATCGGCGGTCCCCGTGGACCAATAGACGAGGTCGGCCTGTATGCTTTTGTGCTGTACGTGTCCCTTCACGTTTCTAATTCACTATCACATCAAAAACAGTGGGCCTAGGGATGTTTAGGAGTGTGGAAATCTCGCGTACAGACGTATGACACTAGTGACACCTAATCGAGACTACGTTCGAAACATTTTAAAGACAAAAATAAAGAATATCCTCAAGAAACAAAGTCATTGATTGATAATTTGCTTAAAGGGTTATCAGGGTGGTTTGGGACTATCTCCAACAACGAACTGATTAGTCAGACAACTTTACTGGATCCCCGATCCAAAGCCAAGGATTTTCAAACGACAAAACATTTCAGAACTGCTATATGAAGGCTATTGAAGATATGAAAGCGTTGGTCTGTTCAAAACAGAGCTCAATTCTCAATCAGTTACCAATGTAACACATGAAACTTCTTTCATCCAGGAGGATTTCAATGAAACTATTAGTCAACTTCAAGCAAGTCACGACCCATAAAGTGCAGCAATTGTCTAACTGAAAAAAATATGATTCGTGTAGTGATATTTGCCTAGAAACAGAAATTCCATAAATTGATAAAAAACAAGAAAATTGGTGTGATCTGCGTCATGTCAAATGGTTCTAAAAGTGTTATGTATCATAGCAACATCAGTGGCCTGAAAACGAATATTTATAAAAGCAGGACAAATGTGCAGTTGGAGGAGAAAGAGACTCACATCAACTAAAGTCTGTCAAATTTTATTTATGAATGACAATGCTGATTAATTTTTCCTTTATGGGAATGTATATGGTAATACTGACTGTAAACGATGGTTGCAGATACACTTAAACTACAGTTGTTCAAAATGGTTCAAATGGCTCTGTGCACAATGGGACTTAACATCTGAGGTCATCAATCCCCCAGAACTTAGAACTACTTAAACCTAAATAACCTAACACATCCATGCCCCAGGCAGGATTCGAACCTGCGACCATAGCGGTCACGCGGTTCCAGACCGAAGCGCCTAGAACCGCACGGCCACACCGGCCGGCAAACTACAGTTGTAATAACTTTTGTATTGATTTTTTCAATAAAAGTATCCAAATATAACAAGAATCAGTCTTCATTTGCAAAATTCTTGTGATTGATAAAAAATATTAACGATTTTGTTGTAATATTTATAATTTTTACATCAGACGAAATTTGAAACTTTGTATCTGAAAATTACTAGGGGCGTAACACAAAATTATTACTCCTCTTTATACATTCTCTCAAAGTAGGACCAAATTAGAGAAAAATACTGGTTTAGAGACCTGAATTAAAAAGGAAGGTTCGAATCCTGCCTCGGGCATGGATGTGTGTGATGTCCTTAGGTTAGTTAGGTTTAAGTAGTTCTAAGTTCTAGGGGACTGATGACCACAGCAGTTAAAGTCCCATAGTTCTCAGAGCCATTTGAACCATTTTTAAAAAGGCATTGCACCTTCCTTTTACTTATTTTTGTGAGTAAATAGTGTGGGCTGAGTCATGAAAAAGAACTAGTTCATTCCAGTGAACAACCGTTTCTGATCCGATCTCTGAAAAGAACAGTTTTCCCCTCTCTACGCAGAACCATAAAACGCTTTAGATTGTAATGAGCACAAGATCGCCGTCCATAACGTGGTAAGACCGAAACATAATGTTTATTGGTTACTCATGCCTCGAAATGGCCTGGCATTATGACATCTCTAATATCCCGTCACTACAACAACGTGGAGACAGACAGGATGAGAGAGAGGCTACGATACTGTCAGTGTAGCCTAGAATTCCGCTTTAGGCGACATCGACATCAAGGGACGCTGCAAATGCGTCACATTGTGATGACTGTTGTCTCGCTACGGGAAATAAACATCCTGGCTACCAGGTGGAGCGTAACTTTGTATCGTGTCGAAGCCTCTATAAACCTATCCTAAAATACAACAGGTACCTCACTTTTAGGGATAGGAGTCTGAATAGAAGCTCTGATTGTGTGTGTTGTGTTTACGAAGATTTTGCCTCAGAATAACGCCAACCTTCATGTTCACTCTCTACCTCGTTTTCGATGATCGACTTAGAGTCAAACCGTTTTTCCACACGAAATGTGATTCGCGACCGTGACCTATCTCATTTGTGGTAGGATACACCACAAAATCCGCATTCGTGATGGATAATTGTACTGCGACCGCAGTCTGACAGTCGTAACTGCTGAATGGCAATGCTAGAAATTTCGTGTGAGGAGCAGAGGTTTCAAAGGCCACAACAAGGGTTCTCAACATCAATGTACTGAGAATAATATTAACATCTAAATGTAACAGGTTTATTGTCCAATGTATAGTTTCTCCTCCAAGCTATCACATGCCTTTTTCAGCTGAACAATGCTCGACCGCTTCTGGTGAGGAATGTACGAGCCTTATTTCAGAATTAATGGGTACTACTACTACTACTGCTGCTGCTGCTACCACTACTATTGCTACTACAACTATTACTACTGCTACCACTCTAACCTGTTTATTTGCTCTGTAATTCTCTCATTGAATATGCTACATGTATTGTTATATCGAACCTCTTCATCACTTTTGGCCGTGCGGTTAAAGGTGCTGCAGTCTGGAACCGCAAGATCGCTACGGTCGCAGGTTCGAATCCTGCCTCGGGCATGGATGTTTGTGATGTCCTTAGGTTAGTTAGGTTTAACTAGTTCTAAGTTCTAGGGGACTAATGACCTCAGCAGTTGAGTCCCATAGTGCTCAGAGCCATTTGAGCCATCTTCATCACTTTCCTCCAGCAACTACTGTTGATGTCTTTAGAGCAATCATGGAAATCGTATGAGGGAGAACGGCTTGAAATAAATCCTTGCTCATTGTACTTTCATTACACATTGTTACTGGACTCTGAGAATACGGAAAACTGTCGTGCACCGATATATAACCAAACATGAGGACATCAGTGAAAGCATCACGCTGGAGCGTAGCAGCATAGGCGATCTATTGAGGTTTCGTTGTAGAACTCTTTCTTGTTTGGTCTGTAGGATCATCAATAGTAGATAATGGACTAACTTGAGGATCAGAAGGTTCACGACCTTCAGATTCTGGGTGACAGTGGCATTCCTGTGGAATGTTTTAAATGTAATCTTGTTTTATGGTGAGAATAGGTAGGTTTACTCCAGAGCAAGGAAAAGTGGAAACAAACAGTTCAATTGACGAAACGAAAAGTCGTATCTGCACAATGAAACTTTGGTCGAATTCTGCAGAATATCAAGGCAGAGTGTTAGATACATATTCCCATGAGGGGACGCTTTGAAACTATATTTCAGGTGAGAAACTTCGAAATTTGCCAGAAGGTCATTCTAGACTTTGGTCATGAATATAAGCGCAAACATATGGTCACTTCTGTTAAAAAAGTGGTCCAGTACAAATTGTCTGCAGCCATATACATTGTCGAGTCACATTAATGTGATCACCTATCAAAAGCCTGAATAACCAACCACCTCTTACAACGCGGACCGCTTCTAGACGTGTAGGAAGAGAGTGAGTGAACTACTGAAAGGTACCGACAGAGATGTGAAGCCACGCCGACTCCACTGTCATGGCCAGTTGCGATAAGTTTCACGATTGAGTATCAATGTCGCGAAGAGCTCTAACGAGGTGGTCCCACAGATTCTCGACTGGGTTCAAATTCGGGGAATCTAGTTGCCAGGTGAGTACGGTAAACCAGTCCTGGTGCTCTTCGAACCCCGTAGGTACACTGGGAGCTGTATAGCACGTTGCATTGTCCTATTGGCGGATGCCATTGTGCCGAGGAAAAGCAAACTGCATGTAAGGGAGGAAATGGTCCCCAGGGATAGATGCATAGTTGTGTCGTCGATCCATTGTGCCTTCTAGAATGACGGTATCACCCAGGGAGTGCCACAAAAACAATTAATATAATGTTTGCTTTCAGATGTTTCACGCCGTACACGACAATGGCCATATGTCCGATGTAGCATGAAACGTGATTCATTCGAAAAGGCCACCTGTCGTCACTCAGTTGACGTTTACTTGCGGTATCGGCGTGCCAGTCCCAGACTTCGTCTTCGAACAACAGCAGTCACACTGTGTCTATGGGCCAGGCGTCTGCTGTGGAAACCCATACTCAGCAACGTTTGCTGAACAGTCATCGACGAGAGACTGTTGGTATCCCCTTGGTTCATCTGAGCGGTCAGTTGCTCAACAGTTTCAGGTCTCTTCCCCCATACGCATCTCCGCAACCATCGTTCATTCCTGTTATCTACGGCCAGAGGTGCACCATGGTTTCTCGGCGCCTGTTGTGGATGGCGTCATGTTCTCATGTATGGTATATTTTAACCACAGCGACACGTAAACAGTTTACAGAGGTAGTCTTTTCGGAAAAACTTCCACCTTTGGCCCGAAAGCCAACAATAATGTCCTCTAGGACGTCAGATAAATCGCTCCGTTTTCACATTACGACAACGACCGCACTGTTTTCACGCGTCCCTCCCCCAACCCTCGACATGCTTTATATACTCTCCACTACTATTGCTGCCATCTGCCGTCTGTGAAGCACTACTGGAAGTTGACGTCAAACATGGTCGATGGTCACATTTATGTGACTGGACCGTGTATAAACGAAACCCGATTTGATGATATGCCTGCATTTTCGTGTGCATAGTATAAAAATGAGAGTCACTCATTGCTAACGAGATGGTAGCACGCTGCTTTGCAATGATATGCACTAATGTACCAAAGGAAGAGTCCGCCTGCAAACTTAAGTTCCTCTCAAGCAAATAAGAAACATTTAGGATAGCAACATTGCAATTACCATCACAGAACTAGGAGATTATTGTTTTATTTTTTATGCCGGGCGGTGTGGCCGAGCGGTTCTAGGCGCCTCAGTCTGGAACCGCACGACCGCTACGGTCGCAGGTTCGAATCCTGCCTCGGGCATGGATGTGTGTGATGTCCTTAGGTTAGTTACGTTTAAATAGTTCTATGGGACTGATGACCTCAGATGTTAAGTCCCATAGTGCTCAGAGCCATTTGAAGCATTTTGTTAAGAGAAGATATTACATAGTTTTGCTCAGAAATGTCAGGATAAGTCATTGAGAAATTTTGTGAAGAAAAGCTGCTTAATAAAGTAGATAGATGTTGAAAAATAAATGATTCACTTTTAAGTGCATTTCTACAACTACCTCAGTTAATCCGTTAATCGATTTTAAATGCTAGAGATAGACATTTATAAATCATACATATAATGAATGTACATTGATGTCTAAGATTGCAACAAACAAAGTTCGTGTCAAACTTCATCGAATTTCATACAAGAATCAGTGGGAGTGTTCTCAGTCAGTTACAGGATATCTACAGGGTGATCCAAAATTCCACCGACAAAATATCAGAAGTTGTTCAGGTATATTTTTAGAAGGATTTGGATGTAACAGACTTGTGCTTTCATGTGGTCTCTTACAGAATAGTTGTATTTCATTCCACAATAATGGATTGATCGCAGTGGTCATTTTCCACGACATATTCGGTATGCCACCAATGGGGTTTTTAATCTGGGAGAATGTTCTAGAGACTCTGCTAGATGCTCCCGTGGACATGGTCACTAGTATTGTTTGAAGTCACGAAAGCTGGAGCAACGCTGTACACTGTCCAGATCGCGATGGTCGATATTTCGAACAATACCTGTAAGGGGCCAGCTCTGCATTCGTAACATACTGAGTTGTACGATGACAGAACTGGCTGACACAATATGATAAATGTGTACGTGTTTTCTCTGAGGGTTGTTGTATTGTTCTGTGTTCTATGATCTGCGTTTTGGTGAGTGCATGTTGAAGCTTTTCTCATTGTGAAGGTATTTGCACAGAAACAACGATTATTAGGGTAATAGAATAAATCATAATTACTTCATTGTTTCGTAGTAAACCACCGGAGACCACGGGTCTCTTACACCAAAATACACAGAAAATAAACCTGAACAGCCGTCGAAATTTTATCGGTGGACTTCGGGTACACCCTTTTAAGTGTAGGAACTTTCTTTTAATAGAACAGCTGTCGATCAATACTAAACGTCTCCCCTTCCGCGAAGGTAGTATAGTAAATACATTCACGTAAAAATTCGTTATTGTACACTAATTGATTTCATTTTGGCTACTGCTTCACTTGTGACGTTTTCCCCAATTAAGAGCCGGCCGCGGTGGTCTAGCGGTTCTAGGCGCGCAGTCCGGAACCGCGCGACTGCTACGGTC
The DNA here is from genome assembly GCF_023864345.2 of Schistocerca serialis cubense. Lineage (NCBI taxonomy): Eukaryota > Metazoa > Arthropoda > Insecta > Orthoptera > Acrididae > Schistocerca > Schistocerca serialis. The sequence continues at coordinate 463,293,562 of NC_064640.1, read as the reverse complement.
GCAGGTTCGAATCCTGCCTCGGGCATGGATGTGTGTGATGTCCTTAGGTTAGTTAGGTTTAAGTAGTTCTAAGTTCTAGAGGACTGATGACCACAGATGTTAAGTCCCATAGTGCTCAGAGCCATTTGAACCATTTTTTTGAACCCAATTAAGAACAGAGTTTAAAAGAAGAAAACACGTTATCGGTTGGTGAGAAATACATACGGAAGAAATGGATGAATTTCGCATTGTTGTTTACTTTGTAAGCCACCGTTGTAGCAATATGTGACTCAGCGTCGTTGTGAAACGCCAAATATCGTTACTATTGATTAGTGTAGAGGATGTTATTTTAAGGCTTGTCTTTGGTACTCATCCTCCTCCATAGCCACTATTCGTCATTGTAATAGCTCTCGAATCTTCATATCATAAGTGTTCATCATCAGGAAGTGGAAGACATAGGAAGGAGAAATGGCGACGTACAATTAATGATTAGTAGATCATGCGTCAACGAAATATTGTCCACATCATCTCCGCAGTCTCTCATAGAGTACAGTGCTGGCATAAGAGCAAACTGGTGAAAGGTCGCTCTTAGAATGTCAAAGTACGCCCTGCGCTCCTTTTGCTGCTAACAGAGAGAATTTGGCTGTATTTTGGCACCGCGTTTCAAGCCTTTTCTTCTTTCCCTCCATATTCACACTTTATAACATAGTCCAAAAAATGTAGTGCAATGATTCATCGTTCGCCTAAAAGTCACCAAATACAAACACACACACACACACACACACAGACAGACAGACACACACCCACACACACACACACACACACAAAGGCGCGCGCGCGCTCAGTCGCATTATACTCCGTAGTAAATCGGAAGAAGAACCATCAAATTACCGACAGTCGTGCCCAGTAAGGGAATGTAGGCTTCTTGCACTGTCCAAAATATTCCTTCATGAATTTAGGACTGTGCTTGATTTGAGGCGTACCATCATGCAGCAGTTCTTATTATTACTCGTCGTTTATAGTTTCAGGCACTATGATTAGCGCAGTGGTTGGACACTGGACTCGCATTCGGGGGGACGACGGTTCAATCCTGCGTCCGGCCATCCTGATTTAGGTTTTCCGTGATTTCCCTAAATCACTCTAGGCAAATGCCGGGATGGTTCCTCCGAAAGGGCACGGCCGACTTCCTTCCTTAAACCGATGAGACCGATGACCTCGCTGTCTGGTCTCCTTCCCCAAAACAACCCAACCCCCAACCCCCACTATGATTAACACTAGCAATACACGAAAAGATAACCTTTGTCTTCCTGTTTCAGTATGTGATAGTGTGATGAGTGTTGATGAAGATTCGTCTAAAATCCACTTCCCGTCAGCTGTGCGTACTTTGTGAACATACGAAATATGCTGTTCCGGAATAAAGAACAAGTTGACGGGAATGTATTACTTGATGATATTTTTACGTACCCAGCTCAATGAAATTTTCAAGTATTTGTAAGTCCTAGAACATTGTGAACTTTTGTCACTGTTGTACTCAGTTTCAGTAGGGAAACACTACACCTGTGGCCGCTGTTCGAGGTTGTGAATAAGTAATACGGCAGAAACAGGGAGATGGCTCATTGTCAATGGCGTTCCCCTTACGACCGCGACCAAGAGTGGTCGCCACCCTAAGTGGTGACAGAGTGCTCTACCATCAGAGGCATCGCTCAGTGAGTGTTTACTGTGGCGTGTTGCCAGCGGTATCGTCATCGTCGTCAGAGCTGTGAGTACTGTTTGCGTCGATATTACGGAGTCGTTAAGATAAATACCGCCTGCTTTAGCTTTTCTTAGGGTCAGGAACGACCACGCAATGCAACGGTGGAACAATGGCTATCGGATGTAACTGATCTTTGTGTACGCAAAGTAATATTTATTCATTTGTTTGACCTGGCATGATTTGTTGATTTGGGCAATCAGGTTCCCTCCTAAACCCACTCAGGCATTCTACATTCATTACGAGAAGATGATTACATATTGTAACTGACAATTGTCAATACGAATGTCTCCCGAATGCGATTTTCGTTAAACTAGGTAGTGATGCACTATCTGACCGTGAGGTTTCGCGATTTTACGGCTACAGTGATTATATCAGATCCACTGGCAATGCTCAGAGAGTGCCAGTCTTGCATGCCAGAATGGGATTGCACGAAATATGATTATGCGTCATTCAAAACGCAAGATGCTTTGTCTCCCCATGGTTCAGTAATCAAAATGAATAAGCGCCGTCGTTATAGACGGAGCTCATTATTGAATTACGAAAGGATGGGTAGAGAAAAAGACCATGACCCTTTCAAGGGAATCATTCCGGAATTTCCCTGGAGTGATTTAAAGGAATCACTGGAAATGTCGACGGCCGGACGTGGATTTGAACCGTCGTCCTCCCGAATGCGAGTGCAATGTGCAAACCATTGCTCCAACTCTTTCGGTAAATAAATCAAGAAAAGTGGCATTAGAACTCTTAATCAAATGTGAACGATGGCATTCGTACTTTGACGCAAGGTCTACGTAATACCTCTAGGCTGGGACAATGACATCGGTTCAAGACTCCATGTCGATGGACACATTAGAGATTCTTTGTTTCCCTTTGACTTGGAAAGATACAAGTAGATCCTTAACGCTCTGCTACTCCAGTACAAATGGAGATGCTTACGTACCATCTGTGATAACTCATAAAAGGAAATGTCACCGAATAGTTGCGATTAGTTGCGATCGAGAACCCCGCATCATGATTTGAAGAACCTTAGTTTGTATCAGATGCAATTAAATTCGTGAAGAAGTGTTGCGAGTATTTCAATTACGACTGCACACTTTTTTTTTCACTTGATCACATAGTAGGCAAATTTCAGACTTACAGAGCATCAGACATGTCATATGACTAGACTTAATAGTTCTTAGAAAATAAAGGTCAGTAAAGGATGATACGTCTTACAAAATAAAAGGCAGTAAAAGGTGATTATGTCAAGTGTAGTCCAGACAGGTGCAGGAACTAAAATTTGATATCTGGAGAGGCATATCTCAGTCTTCAACCGTGAACGACACAACGCAACTTGTGTACTATATTCAGTCTGCCAATATTTCTCTAAGGGTCATTTAATGTTTATATCGTGCTTGCATTGTCTCTTCACAACAAGAAGGATTGTCAGCATGAGAGGTTGCTCGTGAAACTAGTGCACAGCATAGAGACGTCATTCGAACACTCATCTGCCGCTGTGAGATTCAAAATGTTGATGATATGTCTCGTAGTTGTTACGCACTACCAGCAACGACGACTACCTACGAATTAACGCTCGTAGCTACCCCGAGGACAATGCAGCATAATTGAATTCTGCCTTTGTGGAAGTAACTTGGAGGGTTGTGTCAACCCAGACATTATACATGTCTCCATACTAGCAATTTAACTTCGTGGCGTTCGTTATAAACAGCAGTGCAAAACTCGCCGCCCTGCGGCGTGCGAGGAATTTGGGCCAGGGGACAGCTAGATAGGACCTTGCATCAGTGACGTCGAGTTGTCTTCATGGACAAGTGCAGGATTGGTCTGACGCCTGTTGATCATCGTAGAAATGTGTGGAGTCGATTACGTACCAGTGTATGTGAGAGGGTTCAGCAGAAAGGTGAGGCAGTCATGTTTGGTACCGTTATCACGTAAAAATGTCGGACGCCTCACACCGAGATTGAGAGTAATTTGAGATCAGGCAGGAGAGGGGTGGGATTCACCAACCTATTTTCTAGCCCTATATTTCAGCAGTCGATTCGTATTCATATAAGGTAGTGCACGAGCGTTCCTGGTGGCCACATTTCTCCAGGTGAACTGAACGGTCTGTGGTATCAGCTAACAAGACCCGAACAAGTTCAGCAGTAGTGTCTCCTCCACATTGTGGACGATATGAACAGGTTAAAATGCAGGGTGCGGTGCAGCTTACTTCTCAGTGTAACCATGCAGCAGATTTTGCTTTCATTGATGTATAATATCGAAGAGATCGCCTTCATTTAGATCACTTTATTGTTATTTTACCGTGAAGTTTTTAAATGTTTTGTACAGTTTGTTCATTCACTCACTGCTCCTCATAAATTGAAGTTTACTTAAGTTCGTAGATGTTAAGCGTGCATCATGTAGAAACATTGTTTGAATAGTTGAAAGGACAGCAAGTGGTAACCGTATTGCTACTGTCTTACGGGCTGTACTCTCACCTGTTCGAGAGTAACTTCGTGGCGTCTGTGTTCAAAAAATTTCTCCCGATGACTAGGTATTTGTGTCGAAGTAACAACGCTAATGCCATCTCTACGCGACCAACTTGTTGGGCAGCCCTGATGGAATTGGCGGACCGCAGTCTCTGCATTGTCGTGTACTTTATTATGAATCACCGAGTGCTGCTATGCATACGCTGTTGACAGTTCTGGAGGCATCGCATTGGCCGCATTACGGACAGCACATGCCTGACGTGGTCAGCGGGCTGTGGCGCGTGCTAACAGATTGAATACGTGGAGCGCGGCCGGCGCTATGCTGATGTATTAAGCGGAGCATCGCAGAGTCCGTACCGCTGATTCAGATCGAGAAGAGACGGCAGCCGCAGCGGCTGAGTGCTGGCGCACCAGCCATACCACAACGATCTCACTGACATCGACTGTACTGAATGAACACTGAGCCAGATTTCAGGCCTCTGCTTTGTAAATATGTTTTTCAGATAGGACGCACTGTCGACGTCTCTTCCGAAAAATGTTTTCATCAGCTTTTGTTGATGTACGGTCTTCCATATTAATTTTTCCTTGTTTGATATTAGAATCCCTTATAAGAGAGATCAATTTGATGTCTTCATAAGGCTGTATTGCCGCCAGCACTAAACGAGAGCGTATCACCATACCAAACAGAGAAGTTTCAGCACTGTTTGTAATTAAAACTGAAGCACAATGAGGGCTACATGCTGCAATCGTGAAATAGATATGAAGTGCACTACATGCTTAAACATGCAAAATACACTGACAAAATTACAATTGCAACCCCAAGAACCTACTTTCATCAGAAAACGCAACAGCCCTCCACTCTGCCTTCCAATGACCTCTCGATTGACACCACTGAAGTCGCAAATGGCGGTGGTTTGGGGTTAGTGGAATTCACGCTACAGAGCACTATCGTGGATATGCCACGCACCTCACTGAAAAGTTGTACGTCAGTCTGGTGATTCGACCCCTCGTGCTGCCATTTATGAACAACCTTCCAGGGGGTGTTTTACAACTGGATAACGCTCGCCCACATATCGCTGTTATAGCCCAAGATGCTATACGGAGTGTCGACATGTTGCCATGGCCTCCTCGATCACCAGATCTGTCTCCATTCGAGCACATACGTGATATTATCGGACAACAGTTACAGCGTCATCTGCAACCAGTATCAAGCGTCCTAGTACGACCAACTGCAAGAGGCAAGAAACTCCGTCCTACAAACTGACATCCAGCACCAGTTCAACACAACGCACGTACGTTTGCATACTTGCATTCAACATTCTGGTAGTTACACTGGTTATTACTGTACCTGAATTTCACATTTGTGGTAGGTTATATCGACCTTGCATTAACCTGTGATCTTGAAATGGTAGCCATTTAAATGTGTTACCTAGACTAATGCATTCCTGAATTTTCGTTAGTCTATATTAATTACTTTTTGGTGTTGCGATTTTTTCTTGTCAGCGCAACCACACATATAAGCGTAACCCCATCTATATCCTGCATAAAACGAAATATAACTTACAAGGGGAGGCCGCCAATTGTGAAGTTCAGATTCGATTCATACTGCGCATAATAAAAGCTCATGGCCAGAGGTGTAATGTGGCAAAGCACCAAGATGCACTTCTCAGCCGTTGTCGAGAAAATCGACAGTTAAAAGAAACCGTTGCGGTGAAATACTCTCTACGATTAATAGATTCCTACAGCGTCGTGGCGCAGCGGTAAGCGCCGGAGTTCGTAATCCGAAGGTCGCCGGATCGAATCTCCGCCATGTAATTTTTTTTATTTTCAAATATATATATATATATATATATATATATATATATATATATATATATATATATATATATAAACTATTAATGAATTGCTTATGCATGTTGGTGAAAGCGGATCGCTCTCCAATTGTACCGCCTCCATTTTTCCGTTTGTTTAACAGGGTGTACCAAAGCTCTCCCGTCCGCACTCATTTTCGACGATGTTATAAGTTGCGCTAGGGACCACATCTACCTTCTTTCGAAGTTAGCAGGCGACTACGCTGTTATGCGGCGGCTCGTTTCGGCCCATTCAACATCTGTCCTTCAAGTGTAACAAGCGAGTAACAGAGTTTATATTTCATACCTGCCACAGCAAGTTTGTGTTCGTGGGGTCTGACTTACGCTATACGTATTCGTTTCGGAATATCGTTTCTACGTCTTCCGTTAACTATTCGTGGTTAACCTTCTGAAGATAATTAATAACATTTGTGAAATACAACTTTGTTTCCGGAACACATAATGAAGTTCGAAGTCGCCAGTTTTTCCACGACAAACGACTTTCAACAACTTATTATATGCATAATTGTTGCAACAGATTGCCGGGATTTATATATATATTTGAATTACAAAAAGACAAATACTAATTTAAAAAAAGTTGAATGGTGCGAGATTCGATCCGGCGACCTTCGGATTACGAACCCGAGCGCTTACCGCTGCACCACGACGCTGTAAAAAATAACTAATCGTAGAGAGTATTTCACCGGAACGGTTTCTTTTAACTCGATTTTCTCGACAACGGCTGAGAAGTGCATCTTGGTGCTTTGCCACAGTACACCTCTGGCCATGAGCTTTTATTATGCGCAGTATGAATCGAATCTGAATTTCACAATTGGCGGCCTCCCCTTGTTAGAGGGTTTCGCAGACAAAAAGTGCACTTGAATTTCGTTTTTGTTTATGATAATATCGTGATATGCTGAAGCACAAACATCCACCAGCACGTGCTGGAATTCGACTACAGTATGAGCTACCGTTCCGTTATTCTGTTGCTCGTGTTGGTCGGTACTACATGATTGTTATTGAATATGGAGTCGATGGATTCAGGAGGGCCGTACTCAACGCCATGCAGGGTCTCAACAGCCCCACACGACTAGCGTCCGAGAATAATGACGGGCTATACACTTGGCCGCGCAGGCTCGTACAGCCACCTCACATATCTTGTGTTGGGAAATGGGTATTCACGTGGACAGTGCGACAAAGCCTGGGACCCCACGGATTGTCAGCACGGTGACCATCGTCGCATTTTCTGTGACGTGGCAGCAGAAGATGTTGCGCGAGTAGTGGTGCATCTGATAACAACATTAGATACAAGTGTGGCCCCAAGTAGGGATGGGCAGAAGATACAAGTATATCAAAATATACATATTTTTCGTATTAATATCGATGTTTAATTATCTATATATCGATTAATCTATATTAAATACTGAAGCGATAATTTCTATTGTCTGTATTTCCTTTACTTAAAGGCACTGTAGCTCGCATAGACCGATTTATTGCCCATTGCGGCTGCTACCATTCTTTGCAAATGTAAATGTCTCATAACAGGCTTAATTTCATTTCATATGCAGTACTAAAAATGGGCACCACATTTGAACATGACTATCTTCACTGCATATTCATAAAAGCTTGTCACTTCCGTGTGTCACATTGCAAATGATACGTACGAAATGCAAAACGAAAACGTCTGGTGATAGTGTCTTATTAGAATAGTGGAAATTACCACTCTATACTCCCAACTATTGGGTAGAATGTTTGCCCCCCTTATTTCCTGAGTGTCTGGGTCATGAAAAGATAGCCGCATATGGACTCAATACAAAATTCACACACATTACTTGCCAATTAGTTAATGGAAAATGGACTCTGTTGTCAAAAATGTTTATAGCAACTACAATATTTCATGCTCAGAACTGAAATGTTTCACTCCAGAGATTTCTCTCGCGTCAGCCATTTCGCCTCTGCTAGCTCGTCGTATGTCAGGCATGTCTGGCACGAACAATATTCCCAAGAGCGGCACAACTCAATGTAGAATATTGCTTGGCACATACCATCTATTGAAGAACGGTGAAGCCATTCACGCAGTATCTAGAACATCTATCGAAGAATGACGCAGCGTGACGCCCTCCTACCAGCTACGTCTTTATAGTTGCTCTGCTATTGTTAGCTAGCATCACCGCACGCCATACTGTATATAGTTGAACTGAACACAGTGCCAGTGCATAGTGGGACACGGTTCGAACACTTTCGTATGAGTGCCTGTGGCTGCGTGCGAAAAGTGTTGACGTTTTAATAACAGTATTTGGTTTGGCTTCGAGTTGATTTAACTTTCCAAACTAGCTGTGCGTGCAATCTAGAAATTTCTTTCAGATCACTACAACGACGAACACATTTACTGGAAGTCGTGTGGTAAAACCTATAAGACTTGCGGTAATACAACCAACTTGGCCACTCATCTGAACTTAAACATCATTTTTCCTTCTTGGAACTGGCGAAAAAAGCAAAATCGGTGTCGTCAGTGCCAACTCCATCAACATCTACAAACAGACAAATGACTTCTGCTGAAGACGATATCTATCGGCAACTTCCGATATTTTCATGATGGGCCACATTGTTGCTTCTGCTGTTGACGATGACCGTATTATATAATGTAAAAGTCATACGAAAATAATGTTAATAGGCTACTTACGCTGACGGTCCAAGTTTTCATTATGAAAATTTTATTTTACTTTCCTATGCATATCGAGATACATTGTCATCTTGAGACACCCAATCTTACTAATTATTACATTTCTGAATTATATACTATGTAACTTAAAAATAATCGTATATTATTGCTCTAATATTGTTAGAGGATATACAGGGTGGACCGTTTCAATCCATAATGGGGAATAACTAGGCAAAAAGATGAGTTACAACAAAATGTTTCACATAAAAGTTGTAGGTGGCAAGGAGGGTCATTCATGGCTACTAACGGCCGTGACCTTGAACGTTCTCTTCAAGATGATTGCAGGTTAAAGTGATTTCTTAAATGGGAACCCTAATATTACATTTAATATTAGAAAAGAGCACCAAATTTTTTGTATGAAATCATATATTATTCAAAGTGATGACAAGGTTCAAGGAAGGTCAAATAACCAAATATGGATTTAGCTCTGGTTGTATTAACTCGGAAAAGAGGAGGAATACAGAAAAATGCCATGTTAGATACAAGTCGTTGAGTGAGTCCTCTGGTCTCTCATTCATCGGCGTACTTGATTTAAAGAGTTCCCGTGTGCTTACCTAGAAGTCAACCACTGAGAATGTACTCAAAGCGACCACCATTTATTTCAATGCACAAAATTAATCCTCCTTAAGAAATGTCTAACAGTGAAAAGTCGGACATCTCGTGGAACGCATGTACAAGTTCTCCGAATACTTTCCGTTATGATTTCTCTTGTCGTTGGCTACTGCTCATAACTCATATTTTACAAATAACACCAAACGTAAAAATCAGGGTACGTTAGATCGGATGAACAAGCGGACCACGGAACGGGACCACCATGTCCAATCCACTGGTGTGGATATTGTTCATTTGAAAATGTCCTTAAGACCCATGAATTATGTAGCAGCGCACCAATCAATTGCTCCCACATTCTTTGTCTGATTTCTAAGTCAATATCTTGAAGTATGGGAGGTAAATGGTCTCTCAAAATTAAAAAAAAAATGTTGATTTACATTACCATTAAAACAATAGATACCAATAGGATAGCCATTGACAATTTCGTACCAAATATTAAGACTCCAGTGATGGTGGTTGTCAACGGCTGTGTACCAGTATGGACGGATATCCGATGAGTAATGGAAATCGTGCCTGCTTAATTCATCAGTACTTGTAAATGTGGTTTCATCTGAAAACGTCATTGATGTCAAAATGGGTCAAATGGCTCTGAGCACTATGGGACTTAACATCTGAAGTCATCAGTCCCCTAGAACTTAGAACTACTTAAACCTATCCAACCTAAGGACAACACACACATCCATGCCCGAGGCAGGATTCGAACCTGCGACCGTAGCGGTCGCGCGGTTCCAGACTGAAGCGCCTAGAACCGCTTGGCCACACCGGCCGGCGTCATTGATGTGATCACCTCTTAATGATGTACGGCCCAGCGGCAAAATGCAAGGGGTTTTTTGCCTCTTTACTTCACCAGTATTTGTAAATATGGTTCCATCTGGAAATATTATTGATGTGATCACCTCTTGATGATGTACGGCCCAGCGGCAAAATCCATGGCGTTTCTCGAACTTCCGAAGTGTCAGTTCTCGTGTCAGTGTGATATGGTGAGCATGAAATCTAAGCACTTTTAGGGTTCTGAAAACCGTTAACTTCGTTAGTTCTAGTTCCGTTTGAGTTTTTCGTGAATTAATATGAGGATTTGGCTGGACTTTTGCAAGAACGGCTACTACGCTATTGTCATTTTCTCCGTATTCATGACGACGACGTACACGATGTAAACGTCCATCCCGGGCTCTGTCAGTGAGGTCGCGCGTAGTGGCGTTACTTGAGTGTCATCTGTTAAGAAAATGTCCAGCATGAAGTGGGGCCGACTGGGCATAAATATCCTGGCACTGTCCTAAAATCGTAATCGTGTCTACGCTTTCGTTTGGAGTGTAGGCATCCATTGTAGCTGTGTGTCTCAAGCATATAAAGCCAAGTAGAGTGAAGTTTTCACGATCTGATCATTTAAATTAGCATTGAATTAAGAATGGTGTTACAGCACGCGAACGTGGGCGACAGTTCTCTCATCGCGCGCTGAGCAAGGGCCGAGCGCTGCGGCCCAACACGACCGCCCTCTCGTTCTTTACAAGACCACCCAAAAAGACTGTTCGACGAACTACCGCATTACGAGCACTTAGAGGTGAATAACAGTTACTTCATCTCATTCAAATTTAGTAAGTAAACCGCACCATTCTGCGCATAAACTGAGTTACATTATAACACCGGCATCTCACCCATTTTTATTGCCTGCTCGAACAGAGCATGGTCTACAAGAACTTCTCTTCTTTGTTCAGATGGCATCACTTAATCTTAAATTAAATATTAGGATTTCCATTTTAAAAACTACTTTATTCCTCCAAATCACCTTGAAAATTACGTTCAGGGTCATGGCTAGTAGTAGCAATGCGTGATCATCTGTTCCACCTGTAAGTTCCATCTAAAACATTATGCTGATTCTCTTCTAAAATTCCGACTTGTTGCTCATTACGGACTGAATTGGTCCATCCCGTATATGGACCATTGTATCAAATTAACGATACCTTTGTCCTGATAATATCAGTATATTTTGTAAAAAAAAAAAAAAAATGGTTCAAATGGCTCTGAACACTATGAGACTTAACAGCTGAGGTCACCAGTCCCCTAGAACTTGTTGTTGTTGTTGTGGTCTTCAGTCCTAAGACTGGTTTGATGCAGCTATCCATGCTACTCTATGCTGTGCAAGCTTCTTCATCTCCCAGTATCTACTTCAACCTACATCCTTCTGAATCTGCTTAGTGTATTCATCTCTTGGTCTCCCTCTACGATTTTTACCCTCCACGCTGCCCTCCAATGCTAAATTTGTGATCCCTTGATGCCTCAAAACTTGTCCTACCAACGGATCCCTTCTTCTAGTCAAGTTGTGCCACAAACTTCTCTTCTCCCCGATCCTATTCAATACCTCCTCATTAGTTATGTGATCTACCCACCTTATCTTCAGCATTCTTCTGTAGCACTACATTTCGAAAGCTTCTATTCTCTTCTTGTCCATACTAGTTATCGTCCATGTTTCACTTCCATACATGGTGTTGAGTGGTACTTAAGAAAATAAATTAGTGAAATCAAAGTGAACTAGAAATTAGAATATAAATGAAAAACTTGGTTTAATTTAGAGAGTTACATACTGGCAAACAGCGGGCAAAACAGCAGAACAGAAGAGACAATGACCGTGAAGTCAGCAAGTTCCACGTAAGCGGGCCCTGTCGATGCAGCCGTCAGGGCATCGCCCGACCGGCTCACATGTTTCTCAGTTGTCGCATGTGAGCAAAGGCCCTCGCCTACATTCCAAGAGCTAATGACCGACGTTAAGAAGATTCTTCGAGAAGCTTTTCAACGTGACAGAAGAGGCAATGACCGGCTCACGTGTTTCTCAGTTGTCACATGTGAGCAAAGGCCCTCGCCTACATTCCAAGAGCCAACAACCGACGTTAAGAAGATTCTTCGAGAAACTTTTCAACGTGACAGAAGAGGCAATGACCGTGAAATCGTTCACCTCCAGTAAACTGAAGTGAATAAATACGCGAGACGCAGTGGGCCCGACAGACGGAGACGGAGATGGAGAGGAAGACGAAGACGAAGACGGAGACGGAGACGGAGACGGAGAGGAAGACAAAGACGAGGACGGAGACGGAGACGGAGACGAGAGACGAGGAAGACGAAGAAGTGAAGAAGCGTAGCAGTAGTTTTCAGTCAGTTTCGGTGCTGAAGACCGTCAGGCAAGAGGAGACTGCATCATGCACAGACGCACCAAGTCCGCCGCTGTAATGGAATAGCCAGCAGCAGCCTCGGCGCCAGAAGACAGAAGTTAAAAGGTATTTGAAGTCTGATTTTTACGTACCCGTGTGACTCGTGAGGACGGGAAGGAGACGGCCTCACATCAGCAGTCACCTGTGAGCTGGGATGAAGACCTGACAGCCGAAGACTTTCAAGCGAGAGTCCGTGGTTCGAGTCTGGGACACTGGCATGACCCCGCCGCACTGCTCCGCTGGCCGACGCACAACACACGCGGCCGCTTAGAGAAGAGAAACACTGGGACTCCACATCCAAGGTATCACCATCCGATGCACGACTTCGCTCGCAATAATTAAACGGTCCACTTCGCGCTGCGCGCCTCCAGTCAGCTGGGCGAGACGGCGACACGAGATACACACCGCTACGCGTATTCAGACGCCGCCGCTGCCGCCGCCGCTGCCGCAGCACAAAACTTCACAAACGACACAGCTGCCGCTCTCCGAACCAGAACATCCCGTAAGATACAGTTGTACAAATCTTCAATAAAAGTTATCTTATGTAAAAATGATGTTTCATTCGACCTCATACCCGAACCAAGGAAGAACCCACCCTGCCCACATGTTGTTAAGAGAGAAAACTTAATTTATTTAATATTTTCACCCTGACAGAATGCTTTAGAATGCTCATCCTGACAATCGACAGCATCAAAAGAGAAAACCCAGTTACATTGAGTGACAGAAGTGTCACATTTAGTAACACAACTGTTACATTTGGTGTCAGAGAAAAAACCCTTGGCTCAATATGAGGTGTGAATGACAGTCACTAGAGGTCCACAGTTAGTATTGTTTAATGTGTGAAAGGATAGAGGTTTGCATAACAGTCGTAATATTTTCTTTATTTAGAAGTGTAGTCTCTCTCATAATTTTAAGAGTTTGTCGAAAATATTTAAACATCTTTTGAATTCAGTGTGGTAATATTGTGTAACTAATAGTTTGTAAAATGATGACACGAAATCGTACAAAGTCAGAGTTAGCACCACAAGCGGTTTCTACTGATGAAGCTATTCAGATCTTAGTTAATCAGATAGAACAGCTTAAAAGTGATAATAATGCATTATTTAAACAGTTGAGTGGCGTTAGGCAAACCAGTTCAATCCCTCCCACCCCAGATTCCTCAGCAGCAGCCTTGGTAACTCCTTTTTCAGGTAAACCTGGCGAGGACATAACAGCCTTTTTTGATGATTTAGTAGCAGCTGCAAAGTTAGTATCATGGTCAGATGAACAGCTCTTACAGATGACAAAGTTAAGATTGTTCAGAGAGGCTAAAGCACACGTATTATACCATGAAGAATTACGGAATGCTCCAACATTTGAGGAATTGAAGAAAGGATTGCTTAAACGTTTTCAAAAACAGAACAGCTGTAGATTTTATAGGGAAAAATTAAACGCTATCACTCCGAGGCAAAGCGAGTCGTTAGAAAGCTTTGTAGATAGGACTAGAAAAGTTAATATTAACACCTATCAGTTTACAACTAGTGATGAAGAAAATAAAGTTATTTTACAAGAGGCAGAAGATAGAGCTCTGGATACATTTTTACGTGGGTTACCTCCTGAAACGTCCCGTCGTGTCAGGGCAGAGTTTCCTAAAAATTTAGCAGAAGCTGTATCTGTGGCGACAGCTTTTGAAGAAATTGACATTGCCACCAGATACAAGGAGAAGCGAAATATATTTTCAGCAGGAGTACGATGTTTTAGGTGCGATCGACAGGGACATATAGCAAAAAACTGCAGACAACCGTAAATGCACTAATTGTCAAAGAATAGGTCACAGATTCAAGGAATGCAGGTCTAAGAAAGTTTTTGGAAATAGAAATCAGTTAAACTCCAACAGGAATGTCGGAACCGCCGCCAGGCGTTCCCAATAAAATTTCATGCCATCAAGGGTAATGAGAAGGCGGAATGCTGGTTATCTGCTACCATACAGGATAAAGAGGCAAGGATACTGGTGGATACAGGCGCAAACGTATCAATAGTGAGTAATAAAGGTATTGGAGAAAAGAAATATGACCCTCCAAGGTATAGATTGAGTGGAGTAGGAGGGGGTACAGTGAAGTCATTAGGACGTACATCACTGATTTTCTACATTCACGGTGTACAATTTCAAGAAGATGTAGAAGTGGTAACAAACGTAACTGACGGGTACGACGCGATCCTAGGACTGGATTTCCTGAATAAACATCACGCTAAAATCGACCTCAGACAGCAAACTGTAGAACTTAGCGGAATAGTGTTTCGGCTAGGTGCCACCGCTGCAAAGGGCCCTCTGCCGCAAGATTTCCCTAACCGGAAGGCGAAATCAACTATACTGCGTGCAACGTCCTTGAAGGTTGATTCGCGGGATCGGATACCATCTGGCTCAGAAAAACTTTTCTGGATGACCGTTGACCCCGAAGTACCTACAGATACAGTGTGTCTAATAGAGCCTTTAGAGGAAAGTGAGGAATTAGATGTATCACATTGTTTTGTACGTAGGAGTGTTGTACGGGTTCAAGACGTTGAGGGAGAAAGAAAAGTACCGGTACGTGTTGACAATTTCGGAGTGGAGGACAAAGAGTTGCATAAGGGAATATTAGTAGCTACAGTCAGTACTTTTGAAGAAGAAGATTTCATTTGGTCAGATGTAATGATGGTGAGAAACCAGACGCCTATAAAACCGCATTACGCCAGAAGATTGAGCATTTGAAAGGAAATGATAGAGAGACGATAGAAGCCGTTTTAGTTGAGTTCCAAGATTTATTTAATGCAGAAGGTCCACTGCCAGCAACAGATATCACACAGCATAGGATCCCAACAGGAAATAGCCCTCCAGTTTATAGGAAGCCTTATAGAGTTCCGCATCACTTACAGCCAGTACTGGATGAATTTTTAGAACAGCATCTAAAAGATGGAATTATAGAATATTCTGATTCGCCTTATAATTCAAGTATCGTAATTATTCCAAAGAAGTCTCCCGACGGTACGAAACGATATAGGTTTTGTTGTGACTACAGACACCTTAACAAACAAACTATCTCAGATGTTTATCCTCTTCCAAAAATTACAGATATCATCGACAGTTTGGGTAACAGTAAATACTTTTCAACAATCGATCTACGTAGCGGATATCATCAATTGGAAGTTGCTCCTGAAGATAGGCATAAAACAGCATTTTCTACCCCTAGAGGCCATTGGAAATTTATAAGAATGCCTTTCGGTTTGAAAAATGCACCAGCAACTTTTCAAAGACTACTCGATGGAGTATTGCGAGGACACAAAACTCAGCAATGTTGTGTATATCTAGACGATATTATTGTATTCTCCAAAGACATTAATGAACATGCTGTGCGTCTTCGTAACGTTTTTCAGAGACTTAGAAAAGCTAAATTAACATTAAATATGGAAAAATGTAGTTTTGCATTGACAGAGGTTACATACCTAGGGCATGTCATTAGTGAAAAAGGAATTAAAACAGATCCTCGATTAATTTCGGCAGTTAAGGACTTCCCAACACCACAACGCTTTAAGGAAGTACAAAGTTTCATTGGTCTCGCATCGTATTACCGAAAAAATGTTCAAAATTTTGCTGAAATTGCCCGACCCTTAACCCAATTATTGAAAAAGGGTGCAAAATTTCATTGGTCTGAAGATTGTGAATCTGCATTTCAAACCCTTAAAGATAAGTTAACACAAGGTCCAGTATTAGCCTACCCAGATTATAATAAAGAATTTATTTTATCCTGTGATGCAAGTGGTCATTCAGTAGGAGTTGTCTTGAGTCAGAATAGTAATGGCGCGGAACACCCCATAGCCTACGCTTCGAGACAACTAACAACGCCAGAAAGAAATTATTCCACAACGGAGAAAGAATTGTTAAGTGTTATTTATGGCATCAAATACTTTAAATGCTACTTGTATGGTAGGAAATTCAAGGTTATTACAGACCACGCAGCTTTAAAATGGTTGCTTGGATTAAAGGATCCATCTAGTCGTCTTACCCGTTGGGCCCTATGTCTTTCCGAAATGGATTTCGAAGTTATCCATAAACCAGGCAAAAAACACACGAATGCAGATTGCCTAAGTAGGAAAATAGCACTTTTGGAAGCAACAGGCCGAGATACTGAGGACTGGAGAAAGGCACAAGATGAGGATACAGAATGCAAAAAATACGCAACTCAAAAACAATTTTGCTTTGAAGATGGTGTATTATGCCGTAAAACAAAACTTGGACCGCGAATTGTTGTTCCCCTACACCTTAGACAAGAAATAATGGCAGAGGCCCACGATCATATCCTTGCAGGACACGGGAGACAGCGGACAACCGAAAGACGAGTAGCAGAGCTGTTTTGGTGGCAAACCAGAAAGCAGAATGTTGCGCAGTACGTTCGTAATGGCATTGCGTGCGCACAACGAGCTGAACTTTCTCGTTCAAAAATACCCTTACAGAGGCTCCCCGAGGCTTCATGTCCATTTAAAATCTGCGGAGTGGATCTCTACGGGCCGTTACATAAAACACCTGCTGGTAATAAGTATGTTCTTACAGTTATAGATCACTTTTCACGCTCTCTACGTATAGTGAGTCGCCCAGATCAGCAAGCAAATACAGTTGCCCAAGCTTTAGTTAACAACTGGATACTTAAATTTGGAGTACCTGAAGCTATTATCACAGATCAGGGATCTAATTTTATGTCTGAATTAATGAAACAGCTATGCCACTTACTAAAAATACGTAAATTACGCACAACTCCGTTACACCCTCAGTGCAACGGGTGCACAGAAAGAGTTCATCGGACAATTGGCAAGATGCTTAGTTATTATATTAAAGAACAACATTCCAATTGGAATACGTATTTACCAATAATCGTGTCGGTATACAACGCCAAAACGCATGAAGCAACTGGCAAGTCATCTTATGAAGTGGTCCCCTTTTGATGTAATCATGCAGAAAAACGGAAAAGACGGAGAAACAGTAAGAGATTTCAGTCGAATGATGAAGGATGTAAGGAAAAAGGTTCAAAAATCTAATACAAAGGCTTTGGAACGACAGGAAAGGTTAGGTAATGCCCAAGCTAAATATCCAAATTACAAAATCGGTCAGTGGGTGATGCTTTCAACTCCATACATTGCGAAAGGAAAAACGAAGAAATTTGTAACAAACTACAGAGGTCCTTATCAAATTATTGAGATCACGTCACCAGTCAACGTTAAACTGCAACGGCCCACCCGAAGTACTATTGTCCATGCAAGTCGTTTAAAACCTTTTAAGGGCGCTCCAGATGTAATTCCTTCAACAATAGTGTCTGCTTTTCCGAAGGGTGGAGGAAGTACCCGAAAAGGAAAAAGAGTGGCCACGCCAGCACAACATACAGACATGGCACCATACAATCTTCGACCAAGAGTGCGAATGTCCTAGTGGAATCTCAGTAGACTGTGAATGGTATACATATGTAAATAATTAATAAATGATAATGGTTCATTTTAAAAAAAAGTTGAACGTGGAAACAGGTAGATCTTGTAGTTAACAATGTATTTCTTCTTTTCTTTGTTTTTGTTTTTACTAGGTTGATAGGTCTATAACCATGTTGTTTGCTTTTTTCAGAAAACGCCATGCAAGCATATCCTACACAAAATCTATTCTACCTCAATTACTCCCTTGACAGTTCCCTTCTGAAGTCATTAGATATGTCATAAACTCACAGCAAGGCAAAATTGATGCCAATGTTATGATGCAAGATGTCTTAAAATTCGAAAGTGAACACAAAACTAAAATTATAATGCTAGAAACGGGTATATCTGCAACCTTTGTGTTGGTGTTTCTGCTTTGTACAGTTTCCTTTTATTTAAGACGAAAAAATAAGCCAAATCATAATATGACACTTCATCAAATCCCTGTTAACTGGACACCACACTCTTAAGTGGTGTACTTCAATGGTTACTTTTCAGCATTAGTGTATTAATTTTGTTTCTTGTACTTCACTCTTTACTAAACAGTCTTATGTTAAAGTAAACAATACTGTAGAATAGATATTCATGCATTAGTATAGGGTAGATTAAACAGCTGTTGCTATGTAATTTTCAAAGTGCAAAATCTATTTTTTGTTTATTCAGAGTCATCAAGATTTGTTACACTTATTACAACCATTTATGTAAGAACTATATGATTCATGACCGTACAGTGCTTTTGTAAAGTGATAAAGTATTTTCCACATACTTAATGTGAAGCTTGTGTAATCTTCTAAGTCGAGAGTTTTCATTGTTTGTGCTTTTGCCGTGTGAAGAGTGGAGGAATGTTGAGTGGTAAATTCGAGGGCGAATTTCTCCGAAGGGTGGAGGAATGTTGAGTGGTACTTAAGTAAATAAATTAGTGAAATCAAAGTGAACTAGAAATTAGAATATAAATGAAAAACTTGGTTTAGTTTAGAGAGTTACATACTGGCAAACAGCGGGCAAAACAGCAGAACAGAAGAGACAATGACCGTGAAGTCAGCAAGTTCCACATAAGCGGGCGCTGTCGATTCAGCCGTCAGGGCATCGCCCGACCGGCTCACGAGTTTCTCAGTTGTCGCATGTGAGCAAAGGCCCTCGCCTACATTCCAAGAGCTAATGACCGACGTTAAGAAGATTCTTCGAGGAGCTTTTCAACGTGACAGAAGAGGCAGTGACTGGCTCACGTGTTTCTCAGTTGTCACATGTGAGCAAAGGCCCTCGCCTACATTCCAAGAGCCAACAACCGATGTTAAGAAGATTCTTCGAGAAACTTTTCAACGTGACAGAAGAGGCAATGACCATGAAATCGTTCACCTCCAGTAAACTGAAGTGAATACATACGCAAGACGCAGTGGGCCAGACAGACGGAGACGGAGACGGAGAGGAAGACGAAGACGAAGACGAAGACGAAGACGGAGACAGAGATGGAGACGGAGAGGAATACGAAGACGAGGACGGAGACGGAGACGAGAGACGAAGAAGACGAAGTAGTGAAGAAGCGTAGCAGTAGTTTTCAGTCAGTTTCGGTGCTGAAGACCGTCAGGCAAGAGGAGACTGCATCATGCACAGACGCACCAAGTCCACCGCTGTAATGGAATAGCCAGCAGCAGCCTCAGAGCCAGAAGACAGAAGTTAAAAGGTATTTGAAGTCTGATTTTTACGTACCCGGGTGACTCGTGAGGACGGGAACGAGATGGCCTCACATCAGCAGTCACCTGTGAGCTGGGATGAAGACCTGACAGCCAAAGACTTTCAAGCGGGAGTCCGTGGTTCGAGTCCGGGACATTGGCCTGCCCCCGCCGCATCGCTCCGCTGGCCGACGCACAACACACGCGGCCGCTTAGAGAAGAGAAACACTGGGATTCCACATCCAAGGTATCACCATCCGGTGCACGACTTCACTCGCAATAATTAAACGGGCCACTTCGCGCTGTGCGTCTCCAGTCAGCTGGGCGAGACGGCGACACGAGATACACACCGCTATGCGTAATCAGACGCCGCCGCCGCCGCCGCCGCTGCCGCAGCAGAAGACTTCAGTAACGACACAGCTGCCGCTCTCCGAACCAGAACATCCCGTAAGATACAGTTGTACAAATCTTCAATAAAAGTTATCTTATGTAAAAGTGATGTTTCATTCGACCTCATACCCGAGCCAAGGAAGAACCCACCCTGCCCACATGTTGTTAAGAGAGAAAACTTAATTTATTTAATATTTTCACCCTGACAGAATGCTTTAGAATGCTCATCCTGACAATTGACAGCATCAAAAGAGAAAACCCAGTTACATTGAGTGACAGAGTATCACATTTAGTAACACAACTGTTACAATGGCTACAATCCATACACATACTTTCAGAAACGACTTCCTGACACTTAAATCAATACTCGATGTTAACAAATTTCTCTTCTTCAGGAACGATTTCCTTGCCATTGCCAGTCTACATTTTATATCCGCTCTACTTCGACCATAATCAATTATTTTACTCCCTAAATAGCAAAACTCCTTTACTACTTTAAGTGTCTCATTTCCTAATCCAATTCCCTCAGCATCACCCGATTTAATTTGCTACATTCCATTATCCTCGTTTTGCTTTTGTTGATGTTCATCTTATATCCTCCTTTCAAGACACTGTCCATTCCGTTCAACTGCTCTTCCAAGTCCTTTGCTGTCTCTGACAGAATTACAATGTCATCGGCGAACCTCAAAGTTTTTACTTCTTCTCCATGAATTTTAATACCTACTCCGAATTTTTCTTTTGTTTCCTTTACTGCTTGCTCAATATACAGATTGAATAACATCGGGGAGAGGCTACAACCCTGTCTCACTCCTTTCCCAACAACTGCTTCCCTTTCATGTCCCTTGACTCTTATAACTGCCATCTGGTTTCTGTACAAATTGTAAATAGCCTTTCGCTCCCTGTATTTTACCCCTGCCATCTTTAGAATGTGAAAGAGAGTATTCCAGTCAACATTGTCAAAAGCTTTCTCTAAGTCTACAAATGCTAGAAACGTTAGTTTGCCTTTTCTTAATCTTTCTTCTAAGATAAGTTGTAAGGTTAGTATTGCCTCACGTATTCCAACATTTCTATGGAATCCAAACTGATCTTCCCTGAGGTCCGCTTCTACCAGTTTTTCCATTCATCTGTAAAGAATTCGTGTTAGTATTTTGCAGCTGTGACTTATTCAACTGATAGTTCGGTAATTTTCGCATCTGTCAACACCTGATTTCTTTGGGATTGGAATTATTATATTCTACTTGATGTCTGAGGGTATTTCACCTGTCTCATACATCTTGCTCACCAGATGGTAGAGTTTTGTCAGGACTGGCTCTCCCAAGGCCGTCAGTAGTTCTAATGGAATGTTGTCTACTCCCGGGGCCTTGTTTCGACTCAGGTCTTTCAGTGCGCTGTCACACTCTTCACGCAGTATCGTATCTCCCATTTCATCTTCATCTACATCCTCTTCCATTTCCATAATATTATCCTCAAGTACATCGCCCTTGTATAAACCCTCTATATACTCCTTCCACCTTTCTGCCTTCCCTTCTTTCCTTAGAACTGGGTGGCCATCTGAGCTCTTGATATTCATACAAGTGGTTCTCTTTTCTCCAAAGGTCTCTTTAATTTTCCTGTAGGCTGTATCTATCTTACCCCTAGTGAGACAAGCCTCTACATCCTTACATTTGTCCTCTAGCCATCCCTGCTTAGCCATTTTGCACTTCCTGTCGATCTCATTTTTGAGACGTTTGTATTCCTTTTTGCCTGCTTCATTTACTGCATTTTTATATTTTCTCCTTTCATCAATTAAATTCAATATTTCTTCAGTTACCCAAGGATCTCTATTAGCCCTCGTCTTTTTACCTACTTGATCGTCTGCTGCTTTCACTACTTCATCTCTCAGAGCTACCCATTCTTCTTCTATTGTATTTCTTTCCCCCATTCCTGTCAATTGTTCCCTTATGCTCTCCCTGAAACTCTCTACAACCTCTCGTTCTTTCAGTTTATCCAGGTCCCATCTCCTTAAATTCCCACCTTTTTGCAGTTTCTTCAGTTTCAATCTGCAGTTCATAACCAAGAGATTGTGGTCAGAATGCATATCTGCCCCTGGAAATGTCTTACAATTTAAAACCTGGTTCCTAAATCTCTGTCTTACCATTATATAATCTATCTGATACCTTTTAGTATCTCCAGGATTCTTCCACGTATACAACCTTCTTTTATGATTCTTGAACCAAGTGTTAGCTATGATTAAGTTATGCTCTGTGCAAAATTCTACAAGGCGGCTTCCTCCTTCATTTCTTACCCCCAATCCATATTCACCTACTATGTTTCCTTCTCTCCCTTTTCCTACTGACGAATTCCAGTCACCCATGACTATTATATTTTCGTCTCCCTTCACTACCTGAATAATTTCTTTTATCTCGTCATACATTTCATCAATTTCTTCATCATCTGCATAGCTAGTTGGCATATAAACTTCTACTACTGTAGTAGGCATGGGCTTTGTGTCTATCTTGGCCGCAATAATGCGTTCACTATGCTGTTTGTAGTAGCTAACCCGCACTCCTATTTTTTTATTCATTATTAAACCTACTCCTGCATTACCTCTATTTGATTTTGTATTTATAACCCTGTAATCACCTGACCAAAAGTCTTGTTCCTCCTGCCACAGAACTTCACTAATTCCCACTATATCTAACTTTAACCTATCCATTTCCCTTTTTAAATTTTCTAACCTACCTGCCCGATTAAGGGATCTGACATTCCACGCTCCGATCTGTAGAACGCCAGTTTTCTTTTTCCTGATAACGACGTCCTCTTGAGTAGTCCCCGCCCGGAGATCCGAATGGGGGACTATTTTACCTCCGGAATATTTTATCCAAGAGGACGCCATCATCATTTAATCATACAGTAAAGCTGCATGTCCTTGGGAAAAATTACGGCTGTAGTTTCCCCTTGCTTTCAGCCGTTCGCAGTACCAGCACAGCAAGGCCGTTTTGGTTAATGTTACAAGGCCAGATCAGTCAATCATCCAGACTGTTGCCCCTGCAACTACTGAAAAGGCTGCTGCCCCTCTTCAGGAACCACATGTTTGTCTGGCCTCTCAACAGACACCCCTTCGTCATGGTTGCACCCACGGTACGGCCATCTGTATCGCTGAGGCACGCAAGCCTCCCCACTTAAACCGAACTAACCTAAGGACATCACACACATCCATGCCCGAGGAAGGATTCGAACCAGCGACCGTCGTGGTCGCGCAGTTCCAGACTGAAGCGCCTAGAACCGGTCGGCCACTCCGGTCGGCAGTATATTTTGTAAACGTCGGTACAATATATATCGATATTTTCAAAACTTTGTCCATCCTTAGTTAACTTTTTAGATTAGCACAGGTTCATCTGGCTGAAGGGTATACAGGAGGACGAACATTACTAGACTGCATTCATCATCGTCATATGCGCCCAGCACCTGGCATAATTCTATTGGTTTCCGCTGACTACACGGCACGACCATAAGTGTTTCACAATTTGGACAGAAGCCCTTACATTTCGGACCTCTGAGGCCGTTGATAGTACCATATATTCGAAGTTTGCGTGACGTTAAGTTTCAATAAAATAGTGTACACAATATGATGCCTATGGTGTCCTAACCTACCTGGGTACAAAGAATATTTGGCTGTTGGCCTGACCGGCATATTCTCCAGATCTCTCACCCACTTGAAACAGCTGGTCATATATTACTGCGAAAGTGGCACGCTGCCACTGGACAGCTCCTATGACTGATGAACTCTGCTTACCGTTGAAACAGTATGGAATGACATCATCCAATCTGTCATCGCTCATTTAATCTCAATGCCCAGTAAGTTAGAGCCAATTTTGCTGCCAGAAGTAGCAGCAGTGCATTGTACGTGATAATTACTTCACTGTGTATGGTGTACTCTATACACCAAGACTAAATGACAGCTAATCCCCACAAAATTGTTTTCATCATTGTTTCCAGTGATCCCATGAAATATGCAATTTCAATTAAAATGGTTAGATGTGCAGTAGTTTATCACAATTATGTGTAACAATGGCGATGTATAGCGATACTTTTTTTACAATTTTGCTGTAATATAGTATTGTATGAGACGATCTGTTACAGTTTTGCTGTAAAGTGCTGATTTTTGGAGCAAAGTGTCATGTTGTGTTCTCTGTGCGATACTGTAAGTTAGTGTTATTAGCAGAAGGTGACAAACGTTTTGGACTATAAAATGTAGTACCTTATCATGGTGTCACGATAATGTTTGGGAGACTGAAAAGTAGCTGAAAACACAGAAACTCCCATTTGTTATCCATAGAAAAAGTTTATTAGCAGTGTTCAGAATACTATTTCACCGAAGTATTACCATATTCTACTGTACATGCATGAAATGGCGAGTTATCGTTAACAGTAGAAGATGACAAATATTTCATACTACAAGGTGAAGTTTCTACTCTAGCATTAAGGTCACAACAATATTTGGCTGGCTTTATTAACAGTTTTAGCTGAACTGAATTCAGTTTTTGACAAATAATTTAGACACTTCATACGTGGGTATATATTGGTTACTTTGGTACAAAGATCAAACCATTCTTGTCGATAAGTGCACTTTAAGCTGTGAGTTAGATCAGCAGTAGTGCCGTGTGTTTTTTGTTCTGTTATACAACATATCTTTACGTAATGTCATGAACTACACAAAAAACTTTTCTTTTCTTTAAAGTATGGTACAAATATCGAATTAAAGATTTCAATAGGCGCTACTAATCTTGTATGATATATAAGTAGCTCTAGTATGTGGATCATGGGTACTATCTTTTAAATAAGTCAGATAGTAGTGTCACTTGGGTTTTGTACTCAAAATCTTAATATATTTTCATAAATAGTTTTATTTTTGTGAGGGATCGTGTTTCAGAGATATCAAACTTTCCTCTGTGTTTGGAATCTTGCCCACCATTGTCTTTGTCCATGTTGTGTGTCTACATTCTGTATTTACGGTCTTACGAAGTAATCCTTATGTATTACGAAAATATGTAGTGAAAGTGATGTAAAACATTAAACTTCTCACGAAAATGTATCATTTTCAGTATTGTTTGTTGTCTCAAGCGTTAGCGAACGATAACGTCCATGGGTAAACATCCTCTTACAGGTAGGTTCCAGCTCAAATGCAATAAACAGTCTATGTTAGCTAGTCAGAATCGTAGATTATACTGTGTTTTTCTAATGTAGGCTTTGATGCATTACCTTCATACCCCCTAAAACGTTCTCTGTCAGTGAAGTATTACTTAGAACTTACTAAAAATGTTAGACTATGGAAAGTTCGATATTTCTACCATCTGTAACATAACTCAAGCATGCCTAAAATGGAAATGGCCGTATCTTTACCTACTGGTTTGCGTCGATTATCATCGCTTGCCTGCTTAGCATGATATTTTAGCTAACATGTGTTCTGTACAGTTATAAGCTTGGTCAGGTTCGTTTTTGTACAAAGTTTCATTTAGGCATACAATGATGTTTCACCTGCCTGCTTAGCATGTTATGCTTAGCCACATTCTGTTTTTATTGTTATGGATCAATTTAGACGTTGAAATAGCATTGGAACAATTAATTTGAGACACCACAGTCATATTTTTCACATCAGTTTTGATCTATATTTTAGACAAAGAAATCTCTTCTTGTTACACTTAACATAAACTCTCTCTCTCTCTCTCTCTCTCTTTCCCTCTAACATAAACTCTCTCTCTCTCTCTCTCTCTCTCTCTCTCTCTCTCTCTCTCTCTCTCTGTGTGTGTGTGTGTGTGTGTGTGTGTGTTTGTGTGTGTACTTGTGTATTCACTTATATACTGTATTTGTGGTGGGTAACATAGACAATGTAGATGTAAAAATATTTGGTGTGTGTGCTCTAATGTATCTTACACCAAGTGCTGCACAGAGAACATAGTAAGCTTTCTGAGAAGTGCTGATTAACATTTAAGTTAATCACTAGTAAAAATCTACACCCTTATTATCAACATTCATACATTTTTGATAAAAATCTACTATTTCTTGACATGGCACAAAATTCAGATACTTTTGAACGGGACCAGGGTGGCGACTACGTACCGAATGACCGGATTTATTTAAATGTCTGGTAAAAGACTGGGATGTGATTGAACGTTTAGTTTTAATGTCCAGTAAAATAACCTACTGTGGTTCGTTGTTTCCCATTAATGGGCGGTATAGTCCAGCTGTGACATCATGGAAAGGGGTGTGTGGCTTTGGATGTCATGATGATGACATTGTAGAACGAGGCATTGCTTGTGAGGTCATGGCAAGATACTGACCTGTGCACGTGATGTCAAACATGCGAACAAGTTGTGTCAAGTAGTGCATGGCTGTACTACTACGATCACATCACAGGTCAACTGCAACGTACATAGTCTAGGAAATGGGAGCGACTGTTTATGTTCTACAAACCATGACTCAACAAAATTAGTACATTCTACACAAACATGGGAAATTATGAAACATTTATATAAGATATTCTATGTTCTGGCATGATGCTACTGGAGCTATTTTACAAAGAAGGAACACCATCACTGATACAAGAAATGCATTGGGTTGTCATTTATTATGAATGCTTTTCTTTGACAGGACTGTATCAAAAATGTAGTAAGTAAGTATATTCCATTTGCTAGTGTAACCACGATTTATGTTCAAGTTAGTGTAACTTTCCCTTTCACAATCAGCAGTAGTAAGTGTCTCATATGGCAGATTTAAATGGTAATAGTTCGTTGTTTAAAACTTAATATTCTTCAAATAATGATCATTCTTTGTGATATACTAATTATGTGATAAATCAATAAACCGATATTTTACTTTTGACTGGTCATTCGCATTAATATCGCAGACATGATATATCAAAAAATATAATTATTCCATTTTTATTAAAAGTCTGTCAATCTCTAGTATGTGTTGCATGCCAATCAGATAGATGGTTGTTGACACAGAACAGTCATTATCAGGAACTTTTCAGACAGCTGCTGAAAAATATTTGTATTTATCTTTTCAAGCACTCTGGTCAACAGGATAAGAGTATATCATATTTCTCACAACCAAAAATCCCACAGTGTGTTAGATAAACCACTGGTCACCCAAAATCATCCCAGAAGTCGCCTGAAGCGAAAGACGTAAATTTGGATTAGTGGATAGATATTTTAACTCTGTTGCTATCGAATTCAGGTTCAGTGTCTCCGTCACTGTGGTAGTATGTGCACCACAGCTCAAAGTCATGGATCATGGAGATGGCACAACATTGCGTACTAATTCCTCAAAGACAAAGTTGTCCCACATGCCAGTGGGATGCATGGCAGTTGGGCTGGAGCAATTTATATCAGGAAGCTTTTGGAACAGCTTCCATTCGTAATTTTAATTTGCCTTTTGAACTGATGGAATTATCTTCTTCCGGAGACATATGAATCTCAGTTTTATCTTCGATAATGATGGAAGCTGAACGACAAAGTCATTTGTGCACTGTTATATAGTTATTAAATTTAATAGTTTTCAGCAGTGTTTCGTGCTGATTGTGGCGATATAACGATTTAATAAACTTTTCGAAACGTTCGCTCACTGTAATTTTTAGAGTTTTTTGCGCGTTGAAGTCGTTTAGTAAACTTCATACCTTAGCTTTCAGCTGACGTTTCTTATTGCTTCTAGTCAAATATTTCAGTAAAATTTTCATCCAGTGTTTTAACTTCATTGAATGCTATAGTGTCCATTTGAATTTTTGGTTTTATCTAATATTTTCGTGAAGTTTTGATGGTATTGGTATTAGCTATGGTGTAGTATTAATACAAGTAGTCACTTTCTTAGTGGACAGAGAATTTCGAGACCGCTATAGTTAATTCTGTAAGTAGTTCAATTGGTGTAACTGCACTCAGGTAACGGAGACGGAGTTTTTCCAATAACTGTAAAATTTTACCATCAGTGAGAAGTGTGGGCTCTGTCGTAAGTTTGTGAGTAGTGGGTTATGGTGAGGGATTTGTTCAAAGTATTTTCATTGGAGGGAATGCAGTGGGGAAGCCAGTGGGCATCCTAACAAGATCCTTTCCTGAGATTGCAGAATCTGTAGCAGAAATAGGTTGGTAGAGGAGCAGTAGCGTAAGAGCTGTGCCTTCAGGTGCAATTACAACGCGCAAAGGAGGAACTAGATAGGTTGAAGAGGGTGAAGGGTTGTGTGGAATGGGAACTGGCAGTTGGCAAGAACGCAGCAAGGAGGAGGAGGTATTGAGACAGTTATACTTTGCGTATATGCAATGGATTTGACCAACTGTCAGAGTTGAGTGGAGTAGAGTCTCTTGTAGCTGTTGGTGTGGGGAACACGCAGCAGTCCTCAGCAGTTAGGAGGCCTAAGTCAGTTGCAAATTCTAACCAAAAGAAGAAGGTTCTGCTGCTAGGTAGTTAGCACGGTAGAGGTGTGAGCCAGCAGTTGCAGGAAGTGTTGGGGAGTGAGTACCAGGTCACCAGCATTGTGAAGCTCAGCGCAGGATTGGTTCAGGTGACTTACAGCATAGGTGAGTTATGTAGGAATTTTACGAAGGAGGATCAGGTAGCGATAGTGGGTGGAGAAGGGAATAGTCTTAATAGGGACGGGGAATATGATGTAGGTGGTGACCTGGTAAAGATAGCTACTCAGACTGGTGGCACTAATGTGCATTTCGTGCAACCCTTTCAGCATCATGATCGGCCCCATCTTAATGTGGCTGTTAGGCGCATTAACGTGGGACTGGGGAGGGCGCTGTTGGTTCAAAAATGGTTCAAATGGCTTTGAGCACTATGGGACTTAACTCCTGAGGTCATCAGTCCCCTAGAACTTAGAACTACTTAAACCTAACTAAAGTAAGGACATCACACGCATCCATGCCCGAGGCAGGATTCGAACCTGCGACCGTAGCAGCCACGCGGTTCCAGACTGAAGCGCCTAGAACCGCACGGCCACATCGGCCGTTGGGCGCTGATGGCAGAGGGCATGAGTCACATTTCAGTGATGCCATTTGGATCTATCAGTAGATCGGGTTTGACTAGGCATGGCCTGCAACTCAGTAGGTATGGGAAGGGGACGCTGGCAAAGCCTATAGGTGACAGTGTAGAGGGTGGAGGTGGGATCACTCATGTAAAAATTCCTGTAGTAGTTGGTGTCAGAGCTGCACCTGTATTCGATTGAAGTCAGCTGATAGGTATACCTGTTTAAAGGAAGTCCCTCTAACTAAGGGCTCACCTTCAGAGGACGTCGTGTTTCCAAATACAGAAGGAATTAGCATATTTCATCAAAATATAGAAGATATTAGAGATAAAGTTAGTGAACTGCTTATAGATGTTGACTCTGAAATTATTGATAAGTCGGCGCACCACTTAAATAATTTGGCAATTCAGAGGATACCAGGATACAGATTAGCTGGCTGTTTTTTAAGGAATTCCATGAGGGCTGGGGGAGTGGCTATGTACATAAAAAACAGTATTCCATTTGAGTCCATAGACGTATCATGGCACTGCACTGAACAGATATTTGAATGTTGTGCAGGGGCAGTTGAATCTAGTGAAACTAAACTTTTGATTGTTGTTGTTTATAGGTCGCCCAACTCTGACTTCAGAGCATTTCTGCTCAAGTTACAGAGGGTTTTTTGATTCACTTTGCAGGAAGTACCAAAAATTAGTTACATGAGGTGACTTCAATATAATTTCTTTTATGATGGAGCAAGAAAAAGGATGTTGGTAGATCTATTAAATTGATATGATCTGATGCAGTCTATTTTTCCAGCTAGGGTGCAGGGGGACAGTAGCAAAGCCATAAACACTAATTTTTTCATTCTTCATTACTAGGTAGGCATTCTGTTAGCAAATGGGTGAATGACCTTCCAAACCATGATGCATAAATTTTGACACTAAAAGGCTTTTCTACTCAAATGTCACTTATAATTACAAACTATGTAAGAAAGTTAATCCAACAGCAATAGACAGTTTTTTAAACCTAGTCACGGAACAAGAGTGGCAGGATGTTTACAGTGCTGATAACATAGATGATAAACAAACTGCTTTCCTCTTCGAGAGCTGCTTTCCATTAGAACGTTCCAAACGGTGTACTAGCAGTAATAGGCAGCCCAGGTGGCTGACTAGTGGGATAAGGATATCATGTACAATAAAGTGGGAATTATATCAAAATGTTAGAAGTTGTCTCAATCAATCTACAGTAGCCCACTACAAACAGTATTCTAAAGTGTTTAAAAATGTTATTAGGAAGGCTATGTGGTATGCAAATATAACAGCTTATTCACAGGATTAAATTAAAACTATCTGGTCAGTTATGAGGAAAGTGGTTGGTCAGCAGCAAAAGGTCGACGATATAAAGTCAGTTCGAAGTACAAATATTTCTGTTACTGATAAATCAGATATATATACAGTATTTAACAATTATTTTCTGAGCGTTGCTGGTGAATTAAATAAAAATTTAGTTTCTACAGGAAATCATGTAACTTTCTTGGGAAATGCCTTTCCGAGATTGATGTCTGAAATACTCCTCTGTGACACAGACACGGGGGAGATTGAGTCAATAGTGAAATCTACATCTACATCTACATCTATACTCCGCGAGCCACCTTACGGTGTGTGGCGGAGGGTACTTATTGTACCACTATCTGATCCCCCCTTCCCTGTTCCATTCACGAATTGTGCGTAGGAAGAACGACTGCTTGTAAGTCTCCGTATTTGCTCTAATTTCTCGGATCTTTTCGTTGTGATCATTACTCGAGATATATGTGGGCGGTAGTAATATGTTGCCCATCTCTTCCCGGAATGTGCTCTCTCGTAATTTCGATAATAAACCTCTCCGTATAGCGTAACGCCTTTCTTGAAGTGTCCGCCACTGGAGCTTGTTCAGCATCTCCGTAACGCTCTCGCGCTGACTAAATGTCCCCATGACGAATCGCGCTGCTTTTCGCTGGATCATGTCTATCTCTTCTATTAATCCAACCTGGTAAGGGTCCCATACTGATGAGCAATACTCAAGAATCGGACGAACAAGCGTTTTGTAAGCTACTTCTTTCGTCGATGAGTCACATTTTCTTAAAATTCTTCCTATGAATCTCAACCTGGCGCCTGCTTTTCCTACTATTTGTTTTATGTGATCATTCCACTTCAGATCGCTCCGGATAGTAACTCCTAAGTATTTTACGGTCGTTACCGCTTCCAATGATTTACCACCTATGGCATAATCGTACTGGAATGGATTTCTGCCCCTATGTATGCGCATTATATTACATTTATCTACGTTTAGGGAAAGCTGCCAGCTGTCGCACCATGCATTAATCCTCTGCAGGTCCTCCTGGAGTACGTACGAGTCTTCTGATGTTGCTACTTTCTTGTAGACAACCGTGTCATCTGCAAATAGCCTCACGGAGCTACCGATGTTGTCAACTAAGTCATTTATGTATATTGTAAACAATAAAGGTCCTATCACGCTTCCCTGCGGTACTCCCGAAATTACCTCTACATCTGCATATTTTGAACCGTTAAGAATGACATGTTGTGTTCTTTCTTCTAGGAAATCCTGAATCCAATCACAAACCTGGTCCGATATTCCGTAAGCTCGTATTTTTTTCACTAAACGTAAGTGCGGAACCGTATCAAATGCCTTCCTGAAGTCCAGGAATACGGCATCAATCTGCTCGCCAGTGTCTACGGCACTGTGAATTTCTTGGGCAAATAGGGCGAGCTGAGTTTCACATGATCTCTGTTTGCGGAATCCATGTTGGTTATGATGAAGGAGATTTGTATTATCTAAGAACGTCATAATACGAGAACACAAAACATGTTCCATTATTCTACAACAGATTGACGTAAGCGAAATAGGCCTATAATTATTCGCATCTGATTTATGACCCTTCTTGAAAATGGGAACGACCTGCGCTTTCTTCCAGTCGCTAGGTACTTTACGTTCTTCCAGCGATCTACGATAAATTGCTGATAGAAAGGGGGCAAGTTCTTTAGCATAATCACTGTAGAATCTTAAGGGTATCTCATCTGGTCCGGATGCTTTTCCGCTACTAAGTGATAGCAGTTGTTTTTCAATTCCGATATCGTTTATTTCAATATTTTCCATTTTGGCGTCCGTGCGACGGCTGAAGTCAGGGACCGTGTTACGATTTTCCGCAGTGAAACAGTTTCGGAACACTGAATTCAGTATTTCTGCCTTTCTTCGGTCGTCCTCTGTTTCGGTGCCATCGTGGTCAACGAGTGACTGAATAGGGGATTTAGATCCGCTTACCGATTTTACATATGACCAAAACTTTTTAGGGTTCTTGTTTAGATTGTTTGCCAATGTTTTATGTTCGAATTCGTTGAATGCTTCTCTCATTGCTCTCTTTACGCTCTTTTTCGCTTCGTTCAGCTTTTCCTTATCAGCTATGATTCGACTACTCTTAAACCTATGATGAAGCTTTCTTTGTTTCCGTAGTACCTTTCGTACATGATTGTTATACCACGGTGGATCTTTCCCTCGCTTTGGACCTTAGTCGGTACGAACTTATCTAAGGCGTACTGGACGATGTTTCTGAATTTTTTCCATTTTTGTTCCACATCCTCTTCCTCAGAAATGAACGTTTGATGGTGGTCACTCAGATATTCTGCGATTTGTGCCCTATCACTCTTGTTAAGCAAATATATTTTCCTTCCTTTCTTGGCATTTCTTATTACACTTGTAGTCATTGATGCAACCACTGACTTATGATCACTGATACCCTCTTCTACATTCACGGAGTCGAAAAGTTCCGGTCTATTTGTTGCTATGAGGTCTAAAACGTTAGCTTCACGAGTTGGTTCTCTAACTATCTGCTCGAAGTAATTCTCGGACAAGGCAGTCAGGATAATGTCACAAGAGTCTCTGTCCCTGGCTCCAGTTCTGATTGTGTGACTATCCCATTCTATACCTGGTAGATTGAAGTCTCCCCCTATTACAATAGTATGATCACGAAACTTCTTCACGACGTTCTGCAGGTTCTCTCTGAGGCGCTGAACTACTACGGTTGCTGATGCAGGTGGTCTATAGAAGCATCCGACTATCATATCTGACCCACCTTTGATACTTAACTTAACCCAGATTATTTCACATTCGCATTCGCTAATAACTTCACTGGATATTATTGAATTCTTTACTGCTATAAATACTCCTCCACCATTGGCGTTTATCCTATCCTTGCGGTATATATTCCATTCTGTGTCTAGGATTTCGTTACTGTTCACTTCCGGTTTTAACCAACTTTCCGCCGGCCGAAGTAGCCGTGCGGTTAAAGGCGCTGCAGTCTAGAACCGCAAGACCGCTACGGTAGCAGGTTCGAATCCTGCCTCGGGCATGGATGTTTGTGATGTCCTTAGGTTAGTTAGGTTTAACTAGTTCTAAGTTCTAGGGGACTAATGACCTCAGCAGTTGAGTCCCATAGTGCTCAGAGCCATTTGAACCATTTTTGAACCAACTTTCCGTTCCTAATACTATATGCGCACTATTTCCTTCAATAAGAGATACTAATTCAGGAACCTTGCCCTGGATACTCCTGCAGTTTACCAATATTACGTTAACTTTTCCTGTTTTTGGTCTCTGAGGACGGACGTTCTTTATCAACGATGATAATGTCCTCTCTGGTAAGCCGTCAGGTATTTTATCGTTTCGCCCAAGGGGGGGTCCCTCTAACCTAAAAAACCCCCGTGTGCACGCCACACGTACTTTGCTACCCTAGTAGCTGCTTCCGGTGTGTAGTGCACGCCTGACCTGTCTAGGGGGGCGCTACAGTTCTCCACCCAATAACGGAGGTCGATGAATTTGCAACCATTATAGTCGCAGAGTCGTCTGAGCCTCTGGTTTAGACCCTCCACACGGCTCCAAACCAGAGGACCGCGATCGACTCTGGGCACTATGCTGCAGATATTAAGCTCAGCATGCACTCCGCGTGCGATGCTGGTTGTCTTCACCAAATCAGCCAGCCGCCGGAAGGAACCAAGGATGGCCTCAGAACCCAAGCGGCAGGCGTCATTCGTTCCGACATGTGCTACTATCTGCAGCCGGTCACACCCAGTGCGTTCAATAGCTGCCGGAAGGGCCTCCTCCACATTACGGACGAGACCCCCCGGCAAGCACACCGAGTGCACACTGGCATTCTTCCCCGACCTACCCGCTATTTTCCTGAGGGGCTCCATAACCCGCCTAACGTTGGAGCTCCCTATAACTAATAGGCCCGCCCTCTGAGACTGTCGGGAACTTGCCGGAGAATCGGCCACTGGCCCAACAGGCGAGGCATCCTGTGGTGGCTCGGAAACGATGTCATCACCACTAGGAAGCACCCCGTACCTGTTGGAAAGGGGTAAGGTAGCTGCCACGCGGCCAGATCCCACCTTCGCCTTTCGGCCAGGCACGCGCGAGCCCACCACTGTCCGCCATTCACCCTGGAGTGATGGCTGATCGGTAAGATGCTCACTGCCGGAAGACGCAGCGACATCAGGGGTTCCATGTGATTCCAAGGCCACCGAAGTAGGCATAGGTCTCACCACAGTTGCCCCAACGCCACTACGAGCCGACGCCTGCGCCTCGAGCTCGATGAGCCTAACAGACAAAGCCTCCACCTGCCCCCGAAGAGTGGCCAATTCTCCTTGCGTCCGCTCACAACAACCACAGTCCCTACACATGACTATGTTTACCCTACTCTATACGGTGACAAATTCCCAAGATAATCTTCTGATGAGCTACTCTGATAATCAAGAAACACTCACTGAAATACGAGACGCGAAAACTACGCTAGGTTTTCCCAGAAAAACTATTTGAAAGCTAAGCGCAGCAAATAAGTACAAAAACGCTTTATACAAACAGTACTCGCTGCTGCTGGTGCTCTCGCTCTGGCTGTCACAAGACAACTGCTGATTCAAGTGACTAGTGGCTAACGGCCGCGAAACAAACAAAAGACGGTTTTAGGGCGCTTTCTGTTCTAAACGATCAAGAAAACACTAAGAAATCTAACACGAAAACTACGTAAAGTTTTATCAAGAACTGTTAGTTACTATGCAGAGCAGATAAACACAAATAGAATCCCTTCCTTAGTGGAAGGTCGTAAACAAAATGCAAAATAAACGCTTTATACAAACAGTACTCGCTGCTGCTGGTGCTCTCGCTCTGGCTGTCACAAGACAAATCACTGAAGACTAAGGACTGTCATGGTTATGATGGAGTGCCTAGGAAAATATTAGCGTACTGTGCTGCAAATGTTAGCCGATCATAGAAACGTTCGAAGCATACAACTTCCGAACACCGTAATAATAATGCAAACGACAGTTTGCCATAGCAACATTTTTAAGTCATTAACATAGCTGAATATTTCATGCGTGCCGGCCCGGCCGGTGCGGCCGAGCGGTTCTAGGCGCTTCAGTCTGGAACCACGCAACCACTACGGTTGCAGGTTCGAATCTTGCCTAGGGCTTGGATGTGAGTGATGTCCTTAGGTTAGTTAGGTTTAAGTAGTTCTAAGTTCTGGGGGACTGATGACCTCAGCAGTTAAGTCCCATAGTGCTCAGAGCCATTTGAACCATTTTATTTCATGCTTTGGCAGTAACGTTGCTGCAAAGCATGCACATCGAGTCACATATCCGGAAACTGTCGCTTGCAGTTGATTCTGAATCGATATACACTACAGGAATTTCACTGAACACAATTCGAAATAATTTTTCCATTCATTTATGTGTTTTATTATTTTTTAAATTCATTCACCAGACATACAATTAATAGACGAATAAGGACAACGTTATGTGTATATACATTGGAGAACAGTTTTGCAGTAATACGTATTGTACTGACATCGCTAGATATGTGGTAAACAAAAATTAAAGTAAAAGTAGGTTTTTTGGACATAGGGCGGAAATTTGTGAAGCCACAACGCTAGCCGCTCTGATAACGCTTCAGTTGAACTATGAGGGTTATTTGGAGAGTAAGGAAAGATAGGTCGCGAAATGGAAAATACAGTGCAAATCTGATGAAGCTTTGCACAGATGCTTTGCACAGATGCACGCCCGTCGATCGCATCATGTCGCTCTTTTCAGTTCTGAGCTCACAGTGAGAACGTAAAGATGGCTAGAAATTAGCGTCTCCTGCCAAGTATGAGGGCCTGGCGAAAGATTTCGCCAGAAGCTATGCAATCCACATAACAGAACTGTCATACGGTTCGTTCTACACGACAATTTTCGGCCGCATTCTGCAGGGCGACGAAGATGCTCCTGCAGCGTTTTCGATGGGAAGTGTTTGATCACCCACAATACAGCCCATAATTGGCTACCCCTGAGGTTCATCTCTGCTCATATGAACCGCTGGCTAGGAAGAGAGTATTTTGAAACAGACAACGAGCTGCAATCCAGAGTAGATAGTTGTCAAAAAGCAGTGGTGGCTGTCTTCTATAACGATGGAATTGAAAAGCTGGTACAACGCTACGACGGATGCCGAAGTCGGAGCGACGACTGTTCAGAGAAGTAGCTGGAAGGTGTAGCTAGCCGTTGCAAATAAAACAGTTTTGATTTTCTCTGTGATTTCCATTTCGCGACCTATCGTTCCTTACTTTCCGAATAATCCTTGTATTTACTTGCTAAAAGGCAGATAAAATACTCGAAAACTTTGACCATCGTTTACTCAGAAACGGTAGAATACCTGCGGATAAGCCAAGACATGTGTTCGGCTTTCTTAGCTTCTCTTCCACTGAGCGAAATTGCTGGTGAGTCGGGTTGTGGCACTTGCTGTGTTCTCCTCCTCAGGGCACTAAGAGACATCATCACAGCCCATCTATTAATTCCCCATAGACGCTAGCAGCAACAGAGTCCAGTACTACTAAATAAACTGCAATAAAAAAATCTTTGTGTCAACGAACTGCCTTCTCTTGCTGTACCTGCGTCCATCTTCGGCAGACTCGCCGTTGACACCCCGCCATCCTAGAAACCCCATCATAGCTCCTGTCAGAAGTTTGTCCTATGCTCCTATCCCATATAATATTTTTCTTCTTTAGGCCCACCCGCATAATTTATGTCTGATAACGACATGATTATTAGAACAAATACAACAAATAGCTGGTTATAATAAGTAATTTTTATGTATGATAGACTGTTCCGGCTTTATCGCTATTTTCAAGTACCTGCAATTACAATTTTGATAAGACCAAGTATGCATGCCAATGTCATTAACATTAAAGCATCTGTAGTGTACTCTTGTCGAGATTGATGTGACGTCCATATTACGTAGTTAATGGACTGTTTTACAACTGTCACTGCTGTAATAAGTATGTTACGTAGGCCTTTGGTCGTTGAGCAGCTTATAGGAGGTCAGTAAGAATCGTCCCAGGCTTTGCCTTAAGTGTTTTATTAAAATCTCATATATGTAAACGATCTTCCGTCTAATATACAACAAGCTGAATTAGTTCTTTTTGTAGATGACACTAGTACTGTAATCACTCCAAGCGTACGTACATAAACAGAAGAAATGGTCAACGATGTTCTTAAAAGTGTCATTGACTACTTTTATGTGAATCGTCTCACACTCAGTTTTAAAAAGACACAACATATTCAGTTCTACAGATTTAGGAGAACTACAGCAATGATAAGTATAACACATGCTGAAAGAATAATAAATAGAGTGGAATCTTAAAATTTTTAGTTGTCCATATTGATGAGAATTTAAACTGGGAAAAGGACATTCTGTAACTCCTAAAACAACTTAGTTCATCAACATCTGTACACAGAATCACTGCAAATCTTGGGGAGAGACAAATCAGTAGCTTGACATATTTTGCATATTTTCAGTAAATAATGTCATGCGAAATAATGTTCTGGGGTGACAAAGCTTCAAAAAAGGAATTCCTCATCGTTCAAAAACGACCTGTAAGAACAATATGTGGTGTGCATCCACGATCATGTTTTATACATCTGCTAAAGGAGATGGGCATTCTGACAATTGCTTCACACTGTATTTATTCCCTCATAATCCTCTACAGCTCAAAAGGAAGAGTAATGTACATAATCTCAATTGCAGAGGCAGAAATGTTATTCATTACTCAAAGTTGAGGTGAAGTTTAGCACAAAACAGGTGCACAATGCCGCAGCCTAAATTTTTGATTACATACATAGTGATATACACTGAAGAGCCAAAGAAACAGGTACACCTGCCTAATATAGTGTAGAGCCCCCGCGAGAACGCAGAAGTGTCTCAGCTCGATGTGGCATGGAGTTGACAACTGTCTGACGTAGTGCTGGAGGTAACTGATACCATGATTCCTGCAGGACTGTCCACAAATCCGTAAGCGTACGAGGGGGTGGAGACCTTTTCTGAACAGCACGTTGCTAGGCATATATAATACTAAATAATGTTCATGTCTGGTGAGTTTAGTGGCCAGCGGAAATTTTTAAACTAAGAAGAGTGTTCCTACAGCCACTCTGTATCAATTCTGGACGATTGGGGTGTCGAATTGTCCTGCTGGAATTTTCCAAGTCCGTCGGAATGCACAATGGACGCGAATGGATGCAGGTGATGAGACAGGACGTTTATGTACGTGTCACCCGTTAGAGTCTTATCTATACGTATCAGGGGCTCCAGATCACTCCCGCTACACACGACCCACACCATTACAGAGCCTCCACCAGCTTGAACAGTCCCCAGATGCCGTGCAGGTTCCATGGATTCATGAAGTTGTCTCCTTACCCGTACACGTCCACGCGCTCAATACAATTTGAAACGAGACTCGTCCAACCAGGCAACATGTTTACAGTCACCAACAGTTCAGTGTTGGTGTTGACTGGCCGAGGCGAGGCGTAAAGCTTTGTGTCATACGGTCATCAAGGGTACTTTAATGGGCCTTTGGTTCCAAAAGCCCATCTCGATGATGTTTCGTAGAATGGTTGGCACGCTGACACTTCTTGATGGCCCAACATTGAAATCTGTAGCAATTTGCGGAAGTGTTCCACTTCTGTCACGTTGAACGATTCTCTTCAGTCGTCCTTGGTCCCGTTCTTGCAGGATCATTTTCCGGTTGCAGCGATGTCAGAGACTTGATGTTTTACTGGATTCCTGATATTCACGGTACACGCGTGAAATGGAAAAGTACATCATGGCCAGGCCGTCACGCAGTGGTTCTTGTTTTGTAATCTGGCCGTGACGATGATAGCTGCATTAGAGGAGTCTCAGGGATTTAACGGCAGAGACCACCACTAGGCAGGGGCTTACGCATGACCCAACCATGTCGATGACCTGCTCAACTGTCCTGGCGTTATACATAGTGCCGTAAAAGGGCTTGCTAATGCAGAAGACAAGTCCGCTACGTACTTCAGTCCAATCTTAACCTCCTGAAGACTAGTCGTCGCCCGGAGAACTGGACTGTTACTGAGCAAGCCGCCTGTATGGCATAATGCTGCGTCAGCTGGCTCCAGCCCAATGCCCTGAAAATGGCACTGGACTCCTGTATGGGGCTCCCACCATGAATAATTCATCCCACTCAATTTTTATTTTCGAAACTGGCTCTAACAGAGACACTCATCTTCATTTTCATGGGCCTTTGTACCATTTAAATGCGGGGTTAGTCTTGTTACCATGGAATTGGCGATGTTAGTACTAGAGGGTGGCCATATGGGTTTCCTGTCACCACCCCGACCCCCCAGGGACAGAATTAGTTTACCCCAGCTGTTTGCGTCTAGTGTAAGCAAAGAAGTAGTGCGAACGTATTCAAATGTCTGCGAGTCGTGTAACTTAGGCGGGGAATGAGGACCAGCCCAATATTCACCTAGTGGGACGTGGAAACCGCCTAAAAACCACATCCAGGTTGGCCAGCACACCGGTCCTCGTCGTTAATCCGCCAGGTGGATTCGATCAGGGGCAGGCGCGCATACCCAGGAAGCAGTGCATTAGCGCCCTCGGTTAACCTGGCGGGTCTCTAACAGAGTCACTAATACACTACTGGCCATTAAAATTGCTACACTACAAAGATGATGTGCTACAGACGCGAAATTTAACCGAAAGGAAGAAGATGCTGTGATATGCAAATGATTAGCTTTTCGGAGCATTCACACAAGGTTGGCGCTGGTGGTGACACCTACAACGTGCTGACATGAGGAAAGGTTCCAACCGATTTCTCATACACAAACAGCAGTTGACCGGCGTTGCATGGTGAAACGTTGTTGTGATGCTTCGCGTAAGGATGAGAAATGCGTACCATCACGTTTCCGACTTTGATAAAGGTCGGATTGTAGCCTATCGCAGTTGCGATTTACCGTATCGCGACATTGCTGCTCGCGTTGGTCGAGATCCAATGACTATTAGCAAAATATGCAATCGGTGGGTTCAGGAGGGTAATACGGAACGCCGTGCTGGATCCCAATGGCCTCGTATCACTAGCAGTCGAGATGAAAGGCATCTTATCCGCATGGCTGTAACGGATCGTGCAGCCACGTCTCGATCCCTGAGTCAACAGAGGAGGACGTTTAAAAGACAACAACCATCTACACGAACAGTTCGATGACGTTTGCAGCAGCATGGAGTACCAGCTCGGAGACCATGGCTGCGGTTACCCTTGACGCTGCATCACAGACAGGAGCGCCCGCGATGGTGTACTCAACGACGAACCTGGGAGCACGAATGGCAAAACGTAATTTTTTCGGATGAATCCAGTTTCTGTTTGCAGCATCATGATGGTCGCATCCGTGTTTGGCGACATCGCGGTGAACGCACATTGGAAGCGTGTATTCGTCATCGCCATACTGGCGTATCACCCGGCGTGATGGTATGGGGTGCCGTTGGTTACACGTCTCGGCCACCTCTTGTTCGGACTGACGGCACTTTGAAGAGAGGACGTTACATTTCAGATGTGTTACGGCCCGTGGCTTTACCCTTCATTCGATCCCTGCGAAACCATA
Source organism: Schistocerca serialis cubense (assembly GCF_023864345.2). Lineage (NCBI taxonomy): Eukaryota > Metazoa > Arthropoda > Insecta > Orthoptera > Acrididae > Schistocerca > Schistocerca serialis. The sequence continues at coordinate 463,252,515 of NC_064640.1, read as the reverse complement.
CATTTCAGCAGGATAATGCACGACCGCATGTTGCAGGTCCTGTATGGGCCTTTCTGGATACAGAAAATGTTCGACTGCTGCCCTGGCCAGCACGTTCTCTAGATCTCTCACCAATTGGAAACGTCTGGTCAATGGTGGCTGAGCAACTGTCTCGTCACAATACGCCAGTCACTACTCTTGATGAACTGTGGTATCGTGTTGAAGCTGCATGGGCAGCTGTACCTGCATACGCCATCCAAGCTCTGTTTGACTCAATGCCCAGGCGTATCAAGGCCATTATTACGGCCAGAGTTGGTTGTTCTGGATACTGATTTCTCAGGATCTATGTACCCAAAATACGTGAAAATGTAATCACATGTCAGTTCTGGTATAATATATTTGTCATCTGCATATATTTATCATCTGCATTTCTTCGCCGGCCGCGATGGTCTCGCGGTTCTAGGCTCTCAGTCCGGAGCCGCGCGACTGTTACGGTCGCAGGTTCGAATCCTGCCTCGGGCATGGGTGTGTGTGATGTCCTTAGTTTAGTTAGGTTTAAGTAGTTCTAAGTTCTAGGGGACTGATGACCCCAGATGTTAAGTCCCCATAGTGCTCAGAGCCATTTGAACCATTTGATGTTGCATTTCTTCTTGGTGTAACAATTTTAATGGCCAGTAGTGTATATTTATAATTGACCACACTTCACATTCACCTAACTGAATCTGGAGTAACCACTGCTGACTATCCTGTACCTTTTGGTGACCTTTTTTCGTATTTACACTATGTTCACTGTCTGAGTCCTATTAGGCAAAAAGACAGAGCCTTTAAGTCCGCTTTGTACTACCTTACTTCGATTTTTTAAATCTGAGTACCTTCTTCACTGGTGCTGGCACTATTAGTATGGATCTGCAGGTGGAAGGGTGGTGTGGGTACATCCAGGCAACACTGTTCTGGAGAAAGCATTTCCTGTTATTACGATAATTATTCAGGCAGCTGATGTGGTCATTCCTACAGTGTTGAATCGGTGATGACATTCGGTTCCTCTATTTATCAAGGAAGTGATCCATTGCCATGCAGCCCATTTTGAGCTACCACCATCTGATTCAGGGAAGCAGGAAAGGTTGGTTATAGGGTGACATTAAGGTAGGAATCGATGGCTAAGTTTGGTTGATAGATATGCAAGGAGCTGGTGTGTTACAGTAGTGCTTCTGATGATGGTGGCGCATACTTGGAGATTTGGACTCCACCCAAAGGGAAGAGCAAAACCTCTGTTAGCTTGCCTGTCCTTTTCGTTATCTAAGGACTTAGGGATGGTTTGGAATAGCGATAAGGGTATCCGACTTAACTTGTCTGACCTCATCATACTTTCCTTTTTCCAATGCTAATCCGATTATTCCTACAGAAGAAGCTGCTGGAAAGGTAGGAAATGATTCCAGGTTGCCCTTAAATGGACACACATGTCGTACATGCATAATTGTGGTGCGCTTCATTTCATATTAACCAGTTATGCCATCTCTGATACCTGGTATGGTCTTTGGCAATGTGAACCAAACTTCTTTCTTTTCCTTTTCGGCACATATGGGTTAGTTAACTGTACCTATCATGGTACCTATTGGTTACTGCTGCTGAGTTGCTCTTCCTAACATCCCATACTAACACATCAGTTGCGTTTTTACCCGTGGTTCGTGTACTTTAGGTACTTGTGCTATGCACGGCTGTGTTTAAAAAGAATGGCTCAGTGTTGTCATAGGTGCTAGCCACACACGTCTGCTTCCATGCCACACAGCTAATTTGCTGCAAATAGTAACCTTCAACTGTGATCCTGCAGTCAAATAGTATATGCATTGGCTAGAACTGCGAATTAATAACTTACACAGAAATATAAAATAAACGATAAATCAGTAATTTAACAACAATGGTCTCTTCTAACATCTGTAATTGATTTAGACGAGATATAATTATGTTGAATAATGTTTATTCAAGAATGGAAATCCCAAATACATGGGAAGGGGTCCTACGATTGAGTTAAAATACAGGCATGAAATATCCTTATCAAATGCAGTCAAGTTTTGTTCAGAGAGTTACGAGAATGATAGCAAAATTCCCAAACTAAATAGTTTTAAGGGACGCACGAAAACTAACATCATTTCGTAAACAGTACACAAATATTATTAGTTCAAAACAGTTCAGAGTCCCATACAATGATTTACAAATTATTACACATGATACAAAGAATAATAACTCATACGCTGTCTATTCTCATTTCCGTAAATCAAGCTGTAAAAGTTTCAGTCTTACATTGGAACCCATCCAAACCTCTCCAAATATAAAGTCCCTTCAGAAGTTAAAGTATGGTAGCGGTCGTTCACCACCCTGATTCAATCGCCTATATGACTGAACCATGCACGTTACCATAGGCAAGTATGCTTTCTTCCAGCACTTGACACAAAGTGTCCAGTCGCCCCCTTGAGCTCTTATTTTTCTTGCGTTCTACAGACATAATCTGATTCATCTTGACCACTTCCTGGCCTAACCTAATATGTTAAAACAATATTTAAATCAATAAATGTTATAAACATTCAGTGACACTCATATCGTTCACTATAATCACAAATAAAAGTTTTTCATTAACAGATAAGCCATCATTTTTGCTCGAGTGCGATAAATGACAACCAGTTGTATTAAATATTTTTGAAACAGTTACTTATACCATCTTGACAGAATCGTCTTTTGGTTCTCTTTTCAACTGCCGTCTTCGCTAACACATGCAGTTGACCACTTTTAAATTAGAACAGTTTTTTAATAGCACTTGCAATCAACACTCAAATAAAGTAACGGGCAAAATAGTAAATTGTTTATTAACTAAACACACAAGTACGACAAAATATGAGTTATTCATGCTATATTCATTTGCTGTGTAATTGTGGCGGATGTGATGTTGTGACAAATATTTGCATAATGAAACATATAAAAGACGCCTTAAACCAGAAAGTAAAATAGATACAGATACTTAGCACTCAGAGAGATGGCTGTAGTGCTGTGCTGTCATCTGCGATACCGTTCGTTGAAATCGCATGAAACGATTGAAAACTTTTAATTTAAGGGTCATTGTGAAAATATTTCATTTCTGTAAATAATTAACTTATGTTGTTTTAAAGATATAAGAATTTCTCTTGTATCATTAGATGTGTCTCATTTTTTTAAAATCTCTGACATATTCAGATCAGCATTAATATCTGAGTGTTAATTATTATACACAGACTCTCAAAGAGCTGTAGGAAGCCATCTTTCAACTTGTCTGACCGCCACACCTTGGACCACTGTGTCCTTCACAAACGCCATACAAGTGACAGCTATCGAAATTCCCAGTCTTTACCCATTTCTGGTGACACTGTTCGTCTCTGCACCTGGCTGACCAGAGAGTCCATTGTGGCCCACTCTGAGCCCAGATCTGCTAGCATTCAGCCATATATCAAACATACCCTACCTCGTAGCAATTCTGGGCGGCCAATTAGCTCGATTAAAATACGTGTAATGCTACACAGTGACTGTGAAACTGGTACTTGGGCAGTTTTGCTCTTATGTTGTGGGTCACTTACTGTTGTTCGAGTGGCTTTGTATTCGTCTTTTCAACCTGGTGGCAAATGCCTTGAAAACTTTTAGAAAAATTTTGAACAGAGGCTACATTTTGTCATGGCGGCAGTTTGCATAATTTGAAAGGGAAGGGAACTTTTGGTAACATACAATCACATATGGAGATTAGCCTATATTCTCATGAACCATTGAGTCACAGGCGACCACTAAATACGGTAGCAGAGGATCCGAGTCCCTAACAAGACCATTCACATCATAATTCAGCGTTTTTTCTATCGTCCTTTGTACTCTCCCCGCCCTCCCATTCACCTGTGGGTGTAGTGCATTAGTCCATATCTTCTTAGTACATAAAAGGCTTCACAGTTTCTTCATTAATACAGACATTAAGTTGTTGCCTTCGTCAGTTACACAGTCTCTGCTGTTTGAAACTCCAATATCCTCTGATTACCAATTGCCTGGACCATTGCTTCTGCATGTGGGTTTGTTACAGAGATCATGGACACAAAAAGTGAGAAACCACCAATTATAGTTAGCACATAGCGATTCCCTGCTGGTGTTCATCAAAAGGGATGAAGAATGCCCATGATGATCATTTGGAATGGTCTTTCTCAGGTAACCTCTGTAATGGAATTAGCTGGTGACTCAGCTCTGTCTTTGAGCAAAAGAGATGTAGTTATTTACGTATAGCTTTACGTCCCACTTTGCCATCTTCACTAATAATTTTCTCCTGCACGCAGCTCTGTGGTTCATTGACCACTATGTGCTGCCAAAATGGAATCATGATTGTGCATCAGCACCTTATTCCATAACCTTGCTGGCAGAACTATGCGCCGATTGCACCTGGCATGTTTATACAGTGCTTCATCAGCAATGCTAAACAGCACTTTATTTATAACCTCAGAATAAAATTTGTTAAGCAATGAAACCCATTTGTATAAGCGACTTGTGTTATTATTTTAAATCACTGTCTATACCAGTAACTATGAAAACTGGTAATGAAACATATTAATTCAAGAATTACCTTTCCTGTAGTTCCCTTCTACCTTTTTGAGCTGTCTAGAAGCCTAAGACATTGGGTGCTTTGTCACATCTACTTTTTGGCTCAGTATACACCTTAGGGTGTGATTGTTGGCATCACATGGTAATACGAGGGCTATCCACAAAGTACATTATGTTTTCGAACTAAAAATAAATAAAGTATTGGAAAATTCCTTTATTATATACAGATGAAAGCCACACTTAAATACTACTTTTCTACATAGTTCCATTTAAATTAAGGCACTTATCGTAGCGATGGACGAGCTTGGAAATTCCTTCGTCGTAAAATTCGGACGCCTCCGCCTTCAACCACGTGGTTACCTCTTCTTGAAGCTGTGCGTCGTCATCAAAACGCTGCATAGCCACCCACTTCTTCATTGCTGGGAATAAGTGGAGGTCGCTCAGTGCCAGGTCGGGACTGTACGGCGGATGAGGAAATAACTCCCACTTAAAAGATTCGAGAACTTCACGAGTGGCATTTGCCGTGTGGGATCAGGCGTTGTCATGAATCAGCAAGATCTTTGAGCCCAGCTTTCCTCTCCGCTTGTTTTGTATTGCTCTTCTGAGGTTGTGGAGAGTTTGGAAATATCTTTGAGAGTTTATTGTAGTGCCTCTTTCCAGGAAATCCACAAAAATCACACCTTTTCTGTCCCAAAAGACAGTCGCCATCACCTTCCTTGCCGACATTGTCTGCATGCATTTCTTGGGTTTTTGGGGGGAATTTGTGTTTCCCCACTGCGTTGACTGCAATTTTGTCTCGCAGTTCACATGCTTAACCCATGTTTCGTCACCAGTAACGATGCGATCGAGTAATGAGTCGCCATCTTTCTCGTAAGCGTCCAAACACGTTAACGCTGCAGCCATTTGCTGATTTTTGTGAATCTCTGTCAAGATTTTTGGTATCCATCTTGCACAGAACTTGTGGTAACCTAGCTTTTCGGTAATGATTTCGCGCAACAAACTTCGTGAAATTTGTGGAAAACTCATAGAGAGTTCCGTTATTATGAAATTACGGTTTTCACGGAACGCGGCATCGACTTTTTCGACAAGTTCGGCAGTCACTATGCTGGGTCTTTCACTTCGCTCTTCGTCGTGAACGTTAGTTCGGCTATTTTTAAATTTTATGACCCATTGACGCACTCCACCTTCAGTGATTATGTTGTCCCCATACACTTCACAAAGCTGCCGATAGATTTCTACCGGTGTACAGTTTTTTGCAGTCAGAAACCTTATTACAGCACGCACTTCACATTTTGTGGCATTTTCAATTAACGCTGACATTTAAAACTATCACAGTAACTCAACGGAGTACAGCACAAACCTCTCACTAGCACGGCAGGATGCCGACTGAGCGGCGGAATGCCATGACACCAAGATGGCCGCGGTAGCCCCGCCCCTAACGGACACAAACGAAAACATAATGTACTTTGTGGATAGCCCTGGTATAAACTGCTTCTGATAGTCCAGGAAAGCAGTAGTGGGACCGGTGGTTAATGACTCCTTTAGCTGCTTTGGAACCGGGTGTCCCAGTGGAAATTCACTCTCTTTTTCACTAAATGTGTAAGGGAACGTGCTACTTCTGCGAATTTTGGAACGAATTTTCTATAATAAATAGTGAGACCTATAAGTCACTGTAATTCTTTTTCTGTGGTAGGTGGTGGTAAGTCTTTCACGGCTTCCACAAATTGTTAGTGGTTTTGTAAACCATCAAAGATTATAATGTGGCCTAAATAGTGAACCACCTCAAATACAAAGTGAGGTTTTTCTAGGGTTAATGTCAGTCACGCCACATGTAACCGATCAAAAACAACTTCATAAATGTACCAAGTGATCTAGGGGTGACCTTGAAAAATACGAAGTATCATCCAGTTATATCAGGCATTGTTTCGACTTCAGACTCCATAGCACCCAGTGTAATATGTGTTGGGAAGCTGCTGGTGCATTTTTCAAACCAAATGGCAAGTGACAGTATTGGTAATGAGCAGATGGATCGGTAAACTGTGCCTTGGGTCCATCCTCTAGTGCTACCTCTAACTCGTGGTACCCACTTTACAAGTCCATGATCGTAAAATAATGGCATTGCTCGAGATTTTAATTTTCCATTGTCTTTGTAATGGCAGACTTTGGACAAACATTCATGACGTTTGACTGATTTATACATCAATAGTCACGACAAGACCTGTAAAGTTTAGCACCATCTGAGGACTGTCTTGGAATGACTACTGGCGTGCCCAACATAAAGGCAGTATGTACAAAAGTGCATATATTTTCACAACTGTGAAATCAAAGTTTGCTGCGGGTAACCTTCAATACCATGCTGATTCACTGTGTTCACTGTGACACACTTGGCTCTTACACGGTATGCCATCACAGCCTGGTGGAGCTGATGCTGCTCAAGACTGTAGCTTTCTCTGGTGGTAACCCTCTTGAGGTAATCCTGTGTGTGAGGAGCATCCCAGTGATGACTCATTCATTTTAGCTGATCTCCCAAAGCAACCTCAATCAACTTCATGTCTGCAAATACCACAGGCTAATCACTCAGATTGATTCCTGCCTCCTGGAACGTGGTGTTTACAAGGTGAACACAGTGTGCTCCCCCATAATCGTCTTAAAAGACAAACAAGTATGCTAAATGTTGACTGTAAGGTTGGAAAACTGTTTGTAGGATTTTTAGAGTGTGCTACATATCCCTCAAGTGAACCTTGATAGTGATTAGAGGCGTATGACGTCTGTACGTGATACTGGACCAAAAAGTGGCTTATTCACCTTCCTACTGAACCCTCAGGATTGCATGCTGAGATGTTAATTCGGATCTATACTCTTCTGTCGACAACCTTCATGGCTCTAGGTACGACCCCGCGTCTTCCCTTACCCAGCTTCTTCGTGGATAATGGCGCAGAGTAGTGTGTGTTGTTGCCTTTAATGGACTCGTAGAGACCAAATAAGCATATGAAGAGTATGGGTACTGTCTGGGTAGACAGAGTGCTCCCAATAGCCTCCAAAAAGGCAGCTCACATTCGTGTTGCATTCTCCTCGGTGTACCTTCGAGCTACAAGATTTTGGTAACAGTTCTTCGCTTGGGCTTTTCACCATGGTTGACTGTCACTATTCTGAACTTCAGGGTGGATGGTCTCGTTATTCCAGCTGAATATTCGAATGACGTCATTGTGATGTACACCAATTCTGCAGGAAATTTCTCATGGTAGCTACTAATCTTGCAGTAATGAGAAATTTTGTGCGCAGTCTAAGCTTCAAACAATCAATCGAGGCATGTTGGCAGACTTAACAGTGAATACTGTCTCTTGCAAGCTAAACTAAATTGCAGTGAGAATGCAGGTACAGTTTTTAATAATTATTTATTTATTTTTTTATTTATTGGCTTATGGAACATGCCCATACAGTCATCTCAATAGCGGAATGTCAATTATGACGTTAAGAACATACGAATAACACAAATCTCAGTCCCTGAGTGGGTCAATCTCTGACCCAGTATGGAAACTAACACGGGTCCCTTTGCATACGAATCCGCCACGCAGACCGCGCAGCTACTAAGGTGGATTGGTTTACTTTGAACACTATTATACAGGTGGTTGCAAATAACTATTTCCTATGTTCTAAGGAATTTTAACTCAGGATTTTCCTTCAAAAACAAATCGTACAAGTCATGAGGGTGGTGTAGATTATATTTTTAAATTCGTTTTCTAGTGTCATAAAACTCTAGAATCAATAAGTGATATTTAAAGTCTGCGAAATGACTTGGAAAAGAGCGTAACCTTTTGAAACAACAACAGGTAAAGTTGAACGGTTTCTTTCCTTCAAAAATACCGAGCTACAACTCAAAAATGTAATTCAGCTAAGATGTGGTCTCTTGTCACGATATTATAAATATTGACACAAGGAAAAAGCGGGAGTGATTTGATGAGTTGATAAGTTGGTAACTAATGTCGGGAACAATTAGTGCTTTAAATGTTCAGTTTATAATAATAAATGATATACAAAATTTGGTGGAGTACATCAAGCCCAGCGTCTTGCGCCTAAAAATTTGTCGTTAATCACAACGCCATTTACGGTTTTGTAAATGCCAACACAATGATTAGAGGACCTTTGCATGCTATGGGGATGCTGTGAAATATGACAAGGCAGGCCACTAAGTAGCAGTAAAATACTCACTCTTAGAACTCCACTTCAGTTTCTTTGCAGATTATTCAGCATGGAACCGAAGCTGTACATTGTTTCTAGACGCAAGGAAATACAGTATACAAAACTCATAAAATTAGTGCTTCGTGCTACAGACGCCTACATTCACTAAATGAATACAGTATACAAAACTCATAAAATTAGTGCTTCGTGCTACAGACGCCTACATTCACTAAATGCTTAACATGATTAGTTAAAAAATAAGTTATCAAAATGTGTATGCCCTTTCATACGTAGAGCCAAAGCGTCAGGACAAATACATGTTCCTGCAAGTGCAAATCTAGAGAAAACATTGCTTCCACCACATTAACTAATATATATCAGTCGAGATAAACCCTGATGCTACCAACACACTGCAGATTACGTCACAACATGGATCTGAAAAACATCTTGGTTCATAGCTTTAGCGAGACACTGGAGTACTACCATTACACACTGACCAGCCTAAACACTATGACCACCGACCTCCTATCAATATCAAAACTCATCGAAGCGATAGCATTGTCACCTGGCGAGGAATGATTGCTACTCAGACACACGCATGGTGCATGTAGTAAAAGAGAGTGTGCTACCCGAATGCACAATGGGGAAGGTGTGCAATCTATCTGTGTTTGACCGAGAGCAGATTTCAATGGCCCAGAGGTTTGGCACAAGAATTTCGGAAACTGCTCGACTTGTCAGGTGTCTGTGCAGTGATGTGGTGAGTGTCTTCAAAATATGGTGAAATCAAGGTGAAAGCACTTCCAACGTCGTGATGTTGGGTGGCCGCCCCTCTTTACAGATGTCGCACATTGTAGTCTGGGCAGACTGATAAAACAGGACAGGTGGTGAACTGTGGTGGAACTAACATCAGACTTTAATGCTGGGCGGAGTAGTGGTGTGTTGAACACGCGCACTGAACACTTCTAACGATCGGCATCCCCAGCCAACGACCCATCCATGTGTCAGTGTTAACACCACAACTACGACTGAAATAGGCACGTGACCATCGGCACTGGATGTTGGCACAATGGCTGAGTGTTTCATGGTCTAATGAATCCCGATATCTTCTTCATCATGCACATGGGAGGGAGAGAATGCGTTGTTTTCCAAGGGGGAACAACTCCTTGACACCTGTACTGCAGGACGGATAGAATCTCGTGGCGACTCCGTTATGCTCTGCAGAACATTCAACAATGACATCCATGGTTGCAGTGGAGCTGGAGCTAGGACCCATCACTGCCAAGGAGTATCGTACACTGGTTGAAGACCATGTACACCCAGTCATGATGATGACATTTCCTGACAGCAGTGGCAATTTTCAACAAGACAAACTCGCCAAGTGTGTGATGGAGTGGTTCTAGTAACACAGCAACAAGTGTTAATTTAATTGATGTGATGCCCCCACCCTCGCCAGATCTGAATGCGACTGGAAACATCTGGGATATGACTGAATATGGCACTAGAGTTCATCGCCAGTAGTGGGACAAAGGCGGTGTCACCCCACACTGTATTGTTGCCAAATTTATTCAACATGACGGATCCAATATGGCGATGATAGTATGAAACGTCCCCTTTGAACAATTATACATGACTGTCCTTAAACTGGAACACAATATTTTTAGCGCAACGCAATCTGACTTTCAATAATCCCTACAAAAGAATGGCCCTGACTAACATTAACCTATACCTTTCACAAATCACTTACAGCACAAAAATCTTCGTTACTCGGACTACTGCAATACAGCGAGCGCCACTACTGCCAGCTAAATAAAAGATTCAAACTACGGAAGGCACTAACTACTGATAGGCACAGTTAGCAAATGAAAGATTTTAATAGAGAACAAACAATGTATTTACCTTAATAGTGTTGAAAAATCATAATATACATAGCAGTTCATGACATCCGGTCTTACAAATTTCTGAACTCCGCCATTTCTCTCCCCACATCCACCACTGCTGGCGGCTCACCTCCAACTGCACAACGCTACGCGCTGTTCACATCCAGCTGCCCAATACTACAATGGCAGACAACAATTAAAACTAGCCACAGACTGCACACAGCACAGCCAGTGATTTTCATACAGAGCGCTACGTAATGTTGCCAATAAGAAAACATAAACAGCCTACTTACAATAGATGTGGCAATGTCACAATGATGTCATGGTGGGAAGTTTAAATTTTGATGGGAAACTAGGTTAATTAGGCTACCTCCACTAGCCTCCACTAAATTCACCCTTACTTGCTTGCTTTCTACACCAATCTCCAGACTCTGGGATTACAAGAGCACATGTATTTTCACATGGTTTGACAGTACATTATACCATATACGCGATACTTTTCGATGTTAAGCACATAGCAGTATGTTACCGATCTCTTGCACAATATAATTCCAAAGATATAGACTGGAAATTATTTCTCTAGAAACCCAAAACTTTAGCTTAGTGGAGTGTGCTGCAAATCACTGAGTAACTAGAAACGTTTCCCATCTGTGAAAATCTTAATTTGAAAACTCGAAAAATGTAAAGGAAACTTATATTTCAACTCGTAATACAATGTTGTGATATAACCGATTCCAAATCATCCTTATAATCTACAAAGTTCCTCATGTCTATAGAACCAGCAAATGTGTCTTAAACACGTCTTTGACCTTCTAGATGTGAACACCATAATCGATGTTGTCTCAACCAAATATAGATGGGGAGTGTGCAAAAGCAGTGAACCAGACAACTTACATGGGAGACAATAACGGTCCAGCTCAACCACACGTCCATATTGCATATTCTCAAATTACCACGCAACAACAAAGACTGTCCAACACAAAATGGTTCAAATGGCTCTGAGCACTATGGGACTCAACTGCTGAGGTCATTAGTCCCCTAGAACTTAGAACTAGTTAAACCTAACTAACCTAAGGACATCACAAACATCCATGCCCGAGGCAGGATTCGAACCCGCGACCGTAGCGGTCTTGCGGTTCCAGACTGCAGCGCCTGTAACCGCACGGCCACTTCGGCCGGCACTGTCCAACACACATTATGTATCATTTCGCTATTAGGCCGTCTAGAGGATGACATGGTTAAGTCACCTACATTCCTGCATCCCAAAAGGCCTTTCTGTTCGGACAGCTCCTGCCGTTAGCGGCAAACGTGAATCATTCCCGCCACAGGCCACCGCCACCACGCTTCACGCACACCTAGACAGAACGGTCGTAGGAAACCGGCCACGTACATATTCGATCGCTACACTTACAATTAAATATTATCTACATCTACATCTACATGACTACTCTGCAATTCACATTTAAGTGCTTGGCAGAGGGTTCATCGAACCACAATCATACTATCTCCTTACCATTCCACTCCCGAACAGCGCGCGGGAAAAACGAACACCTAAGCCTTTCTGTTCGAGCTCTGATTTCTCTTATTTTATTTTGATGATCATTCCTACCTGTGTAGGTCGGGTTCAACAAAATATTTTCGCATTCGGAAGAGAAAGTTGGCGACTGAAATTTCGTAAATAGATCTCGCCGCGACGAAAAACGTCTTTGCTTTAATGACTTCCATCCCAACTCGCCTATCATATCTGCCACACTCTCTCCCCTATTACGTGATAATACAAAACGAGCTGCCCTTTTTTGCACCCTTTCGATATCCTCCGTCAATCCCATCTGGTAAGGATCCCACACCGCGCAGCAATATTCTAACAGAGGACGAAATAGTGTAGTGTAAGCTGTCTCTTTAGTAGACTTGTTGCATCTTCTAAGTGTCCTGCCAATGAAACGCAACCTTTGGCTCGCCTTCCCCACAATGTTATCTATGTGGTCTTTCCAACTGAAGTTGCTCGTAATTTTAACAGCCAGGTACTTAGTTGAATTGACAGCCTTGAGAATTGTACTATTAATCGAGTAATCGAATTCTAACGGATTTCTTTTGGAACTCATGTGGATCACCTCACACTTTTCGTTATTTAGCGTCAATTGCCACCTGCCACACCATACAGCAATCTTTTCTAAATCGCTTTGCAACTGATACTGGTCTTCGGATGACCTTACTAGATGGTAAATTACAGCATCATCTGCGAACAACCTAAGAGAACTGCTCAGATTGTCACCCAGGTCGTTTATATACATCAGGAACAGCAGAGGTCCCAGGACGCTTCCCTGGGGAACACCTGATATCACTTCAGTTTTACTCGATGATTTGCCGTCTATTACTACGAACTGGGACCTTCCTGACAGGAAATCACGAATCCAGTCGCACAACTGAGACGATACCCCATAGGCCCGCAGCTTGATTAGAAGTCGCTTGTGAGGAACGGTGTCAAAAGCCTTCCGGAAATCTAGAAATACGGAATCAACTTCAAATCCCCTGTCGATAGCGGCCATTACTTCGTGCGAATAAAGAACTAGCTGCGTTGCACAAGAACGATGTTTTCTGAAACCATGCCGATTACGTATCAATAGATCGTTCCCTTCGAGGTGATTCATAATGTTTGAATACAGTATATGCTCCAAAAGGCTACTGCAAACCGATGTCAGTTATATAGGTCTGTAGTTCGGTGGATTACTCCTACTACCCTTCTTAAACACTGGTGCGACCTGCGCAATTTTCCAGTCTGTAGGTACAGATCCATCGGTGAGCGAGCGGTTGTATATGATTGTTAAGTAGGGAGCTATTGTATCAGCGTAATCTGAAAGGAACCCAATCGGTATACAATCTGGACCTGAAGACTTGCCCGTATCAAGCGATTTGAGTTGCTTCGCCACCCCTAAGGTACCTACTTCTAAGAAACCCATGCTAGCAGCTGTTCGTGTTTCAAATTCTGGAATATTCCATTCCTCTTACGCGGTGAAGGAATTTCGGAAAACTGCGTTCAATAACTCCGCTTTAGCGGCACAGTCGTCGGTAACAGCACCATCGGCACTGCGCAGCGAAGGTATTGACTGCGTCTTGCCGCTTGTGTATTTTACATACGACCAGAATTTCACCGGATTTTCTACCAAATTTCGAGACAATGTTTCGTTGTGGAACCTATTAAAGGCATCTCGCATTGAAGTCCGTGCCAAATTTCGCGATTATGTAAATTTTAGCCAATCTTCGGGATTTCGCGTTCTTCTGAACTGCGCATGCTTTTTCCGTTGCCTCTGCAACAGCGTTCGGACCTGTTTTGTGTACCATGGGGGATCAGTTCCATCTCCCCATCGGGGTCTCAATGGGACGGGTGAACTGTTAAAAATACACCCTCCTGACGGCTGTGGCCCTGGAAATAGACATATTTGTACCATTCTTATGACCGGACATACTTTTCCCTTTGCTGTCACAGCATTCCACGTCAAATCCATACCTTCCTTACAACTGGACATACTCATATCCTCTCCATCAAACCACATACCAGCGTTGTATCCTGTGGAGAAGTCTTTTAATGAGCCTGGGAGCCATCCGCAACACATGCACAAACACAGACATGCAAGAGGATTCCGAGAAAATGTCGACATGGGAGCGAAAGGAAGCAGGGAAATAGTCATTTTTTCCGTTGAGGTAGCATTCTACTGTATGTCTATTGAGGTAACAGTGATACACGCGAGATGACTAGTGTATCTGACGATTTTCAGGAAAACAGAGAACCATTTGCTTCTAATCTTAAATGCATTTGTGTTAAAGGATAACAGAGACTGGATGGAGTGATCAGTAGTGATGGGGCTGTAACGAGGCACGATTTATTGTCAGACTGTTATGCATTCTAAAGGGGGGGGGGAGATATTGCTGCAGTTCATTTGATACTTTTTTCCGCTGTTCTGTCAGGATGCATCAGTCGCGTGATATAGCCTGCATTCGCCTCTTATAGAACCACCAAGAAATTAGGCAACAATACAGAGTGGGGTGACGCCGCCCTTGTCCCGTTAATACCGCAGCCCCCCCTCCCCCCCCCCCCCTCGCCGGGTCACCGGAATTTACGGGAATTATGGACGACATTTAGTAATTATTTCTTATTGATTGTTTATCAGTTGTGGAAGGTTCTCGAAATGCGTAATGTTAGTATATTGCCGAATATTCGATGTCTGCATAAATATCAGCATTCTGGCATATTCGATATTCGTACGAGTGCGTGCTCGAAAGTAATGCTTCTAAATTTTTTATGTGAAAACTCTGGAAACTGTTTAAATAAAACATGCTTTCATGTCTGCTCATTTGCAACCCTCTGCTGCTAGTGTTCTCCGAATTCTAGCTTGTAACATGGCGATGTGTGACGTAGCTATTTTGGTGCATGAGAAGCAAAATACTGTAAACGAGTTTCGAATTCGGAGAGCTAGTCCACACATGGAGCACCCTCTCTTTCAGCATGACAATCCTATACCACACGCGAGCGCTTCAATAACCCCATCCCTTGGGTTCACTGTCAGCGATCGTATTCCATGCAAAGCCAAAGTTGCCCCATCCGATTTTCGACTGTTTCCAAAACCTAAAGAACTACAATTTTAACACTGATCTACATTTTAACTGATCTACATTTGGACACTGATGAAGCGGTGCCAGCAGAGCTGAGGATGTGGCTCCATCAACAAAGTCAGACATTCTACGGTGACAATATCAACAAAATTATCTCTAGTTGGGAGAAACGTGTCCGTCACCACCGTGATTGTGTTGGGAAATAATTATGTAGACATGAAAAATTAAGATGTAGAACGTTAGTAACATTTGTTTTATTTAAAACGCACCGGAGTTTTCACATAAAAACTTCGGCTGCATTACTTTCCAGCACGACCTCGCATAAATAACACCTTTTTCGGTTCAGTAGTTCAGTTTTATTCTGGCTGTACGTTGGTCTTCGTAATAAAATTGTATTCAGTGTTAAGTGTTATATTTCACTGACAACCCTACTTTCGAATTTGGACTCGACTATGGTTATGACGTGACATTGTATGGTGGACGCGCCAGGTAATTCAAAACATCTACATCACCGAGGCCTCAATTAGGCAGCATAAAAACTGTCGCCTCCTACATGGACAGGTATCGAAATACAAGCATTAAATAGTTCGCACGGTCCGTATATTCAGAATTCCAATAGACTGTAAGCCAGGAGTAAGTCAGCTGCACATTAAGTATCCATAAATACTTTCCGGAGATGATGGTTAAGATTCGAAGAAATTTCTGAAAGGATTCGACCGAGTCACCAAATACCACAGGCAGGATAGCATGATGTGTTTGGCACGTGTACTGTTGCTTGGATGGCACAACCTAGCAGTGGTTCGAAGTCTCTGAAGAGAAGCTGTATACCTTGGACTAACTTCCAGTCGAAACGAAAATACGTTTGGCAACAATAAGCAGCAAGTACGCTTACAATTAGTGGAAGAACTGCTGAATAACAGGCCCCAACGTCATGGAGAATGACATATAGTCTTAAATACAAAATGTATGGCCCAATGCCTCATTGTGAATCCATTAATATGAGAGAATCTGATAGAATCTCACACTCACGGCTGTAGAAGACCAGTAGGACCTCACCTCTCTCATACGCCAGTCAGTGACAGGAGCGACACAGCATTTTACGACATTAAGAAATCTCGCAGCGAGTACACAAGAGATAGCAGCCATGAAAGTCGAATTAATACATCAGCTGGTAATAGAAAATGTTAAAGAAGAGGTGTACCGAATTTTAGCGCAAATCTCCGCCACTAGCTGACTGCCCCATAAAGAACGGACTGGGTGAACTCGGACTTTTGCAGTAAGCCTCAAACGACAAACCAGCATCCGACGAATACAGGTACAGCCAACTCCTCCGCCAAGTAATAAGCTCCGCAGAGGAACAGAGATTTGTAGGACGGAGAATAGCACGCCAGTAAGTTTTCACCGTGAACGCCCTGGACGCCTTGTACGCTACTGCAGAGCGATGAATATCCGATGACTATTACTCCACCAGACCCCGCCATCACAGCAGTTCCGTTAACACCAGCCGGGTATAGTCAACCTCTGGGGCGAAGTCATCGCCGTGAACCGGATGAGGTCGCTCGCCACCAATACACTGTAGCCGTTCGCCTCCGCCATACAGAGGTGCCAGCCGCTCGCCTACCCGCCTACTACAGGAAAACTAAGTGAGGTGACCATCTATGTAGGTGAAACCATGAGGCCAATACAGATGCAAATCCTCCATCGACGACAGTTAGCAAGATACCAGAACTTCACAATCAAGCCATCATCGATGGCCAACCTGTCTGGCTAATAGTCTACTCAGGGATTTCCTTTTCTGTAATGTCGGATGCTTATAGTCGCCATCCAAAGAAGAGTATGTTCCAAGCTACGAAAACGATGAACGTCTCAAACGGCAAAGTGAAGAACACCGTCTATTGATTTTGTTGTTTTAACAAAATGTAGTTATAATGTTATTATCGGATGGGATTTCTTGTAGGCTTCACGAGGAGTCATAGACCGTGGAAGATCAGACCTCTAAACTGATGAAACTGTTCTAAGAAGCACACCTAGCAAAGTTGCTGAGCACGGTTGTTTAGCGTGTAAGACGATGTTATTTCGCCGTCAACAACGAGGCAAGTTGCAATCTTTAATCAAGATGCCCAGCTAAACTAAGAATTTTGTAGATTGCAAAAATCTACTCAGGTTCACAAAAGAAATCTACGTGCTACCGACAATCATAAGCACTGTATGTGATAGATAAGAAATTTTTATTCACAACTGTAGCGTAACGACCATGTAAGGGCATGTTAATGTGTGCCGGAGCGGTGTATTGCGGCGGCGCTGACGGGTGTCGAGCGCGGGATGCTGCCACTGTAATAATTCAACAAGGCCAGCGTGATGTTGCGAGGCATGTTAGCTTGCTGCAACAGCGAACTCAGCGGCTCTGCACCGAATAGTGCAGCAAGGGGCAAGGCAGATGTTCCATTATGACAGTGGCAGTAGTGCTTCAAGGTACATAACTGGTAGTAGCGCATGTGCTCAAAAAGTTCGCTGCTGCCCTCTGTGAGTGCTGGTCATTTTTGTTGTATAATTGGTTCAAATGGCTCTGAGCACTATGGGACTTAACTTCTAAGGTCATCAGTCCCCTAGAACTACTTAAACCTAATTAACCTAAGGACATCACACACATCCATGCCCGAGGCAGGATTCGAACCTGCGACCGTAGCGGTCGCGCGGTTCCAGACTGTAGCGCCTTTAACCGCATGGCCACCACGGCCTGTTGTATAATTCTTCTGTGTCTCACATTCAAACTAGGATGAGAGAGCTGGCAGGGTGAGGAGGTCACAGGTTCGGGGCCACAACAGTGCAACAGCCCTGCACACTAAGTCACTCCCTGGACTTAGTGCCACAGTGTGGCTGGTCACTCCACGTCATTATCAGTAGCAAGGTGACTGCTACCCAGCGGACTGCGAATCGCTTTTCGTGCACACCAGCCACCATTCAGTACCATCAGACGGGCGTCACGCTCTGCTGATGACAGCATCAGCGGCCGTAGCGGCAGCGTCGAGTACGCACATCTCTGGTGTGAGGTCCGTGAGCCGGCTTACGTAACGAGGCCGCCGTTTCGGTGCAATGTGGTGTGAGCAGTGCAGGGTCTGTGGACAGCCAGCCCTGCAGCCAGCTGGCAGCTGACCCAGCGTATCGAGCAGCGCAAATGCGCGAATAAAAGAACTTGTTTACATTTGCAGCTAGCTTTCTCTCGACCCACCCTGGCTCCCACCTCACATACACCAGCCACTCGCACCATCTTGGCTCATAGCCACCTACCTTGCACTAAAGGATGCTATAGTTTGGTGTCAGAATTGAGGCACTGTGTTCACACAGCGTGGTGACTGGACTACAGCCTAAGGTGTCAACACCCTGTGGTGAGTGTTGAACTATTTGGTTATGTTTTGCAGGGGTAATAGACATGGAAGCCAGGCGTGACTGCCTTCCAACTTGGTTACTTTGTTTTGCCCGGAGGATCCGACTGACTTACCTAAGTTAAAAGGTAATGATAGAGAGCAGTATTTGATGCTTGTGAGGCATACACAGCGTAACTTATTTGGGGAATTTTTACGCCATGCATGGAGTCAGTGCCTTTAACCTGTTACACGTTAAGTCTATATGGTTATACTGCAGGGCAGTTTAGAGAGTCTCGATGGCTCACAATAAGACGTAAAGACTAACTGGAGTGATCTTTTGGAATTGTAATTATTTGTATTTTGTTGTTGTGTTGTTGTGTGTAATGGACAGTAAAACTGTCGCGATGGCTGAAGCAGAGACGAAAGTTGCGACGGAGCTGGAAGCAATACTGATATTGTTAGAGGAAGTAGCACAGCTGATAGCGGATAATACCTGGCTACATGGGCAGTCGACAGGTAACGACGAACAGTTAGCAGTGCTTCATGCACCGCAGCAGTAGGAGGCTCCAGCTGCGTCAGTATTGATTGTTCCCTTTTCTGGAAAAGAGGACCTTAAAACGACGGCAGAGGTGAGTGGCTGGACAGACAGTTGTTTTGGGTAGCAAAATTGCGACTAATGGGAGAATCAATAATGTATGTGAGGTATAGAGAAGCATTAAAGCATTCAGCAAGCTCTGAGCAGTTAGAGAAAATAATTATGCAAAGAGAGAAGAAACAGAATAGTGTGACGTAATTTCGAAAACAGTTGAACACCATTGTGATGAGGCATGGGGAAATTGTAGAAAATTTTGCAGATATGATACAAAATGTAATGAACAAATGTACGAGCTAGGCAGAGTGATGCAGAACACGCAGTTTTGTTGCAAGAAGCCGAGCAAAGGACGCTGACGCTTTTGTGAGGGGACTGCCATCGGAAATGTCAAGGGGCACGACTTCAGGAGCACAAAGGATTTGTATTCTGCTATTAAGCGAGCGATAAACTGCAAATGTTGACAGGGGTATGAGATACATGTAAAATATTTTCTGCAAACATTAAGTGTTACAGGTATTCCGTATTTCTAGATTTCCGGAAAGCTTTTGACACCGTTCCCCACAAGCGACTTCTAATCAAGCTGCGGGCCTATGGGGTATCGTCTCAGTTGTGCGACTGGATTCGTGATTTCCTGTCAGGAAGGTCGCAGTTCGTAGTAACAGACGGCAAATCATCGAGTAAAATTGAAGTGATATCAGGTGTTCTCCAGGGAAGCATTCTGAGGCCCCTGCTGTTCCTGATCTATATAAATGGCATGGGTGACAATCTGAGCAGTTCTCTTAGGTTGTTCGCAGATGATGCTGTAATTTACCGTCTAGTAAGGTCATCCGAAGACCAGTATCAGTTGCAAAGCGATTTAGAAACGATTGCTGTATGGTGTGGCAGGTGGCAGTTGACGCTAAATAACGGAAAGTGTCAGGTGATCCACATGAGTTCCAAAAGAAATCCGTTAGAATTCGATTACTCGATTAATAGTACAATTCTCAAGGCTGTCAATTCAACTAAGTACCTGGGTGTTAAAATTACGAACAACTTCAGTTGGAAAGACCACATAGATAATATCGTGGGAAAGGCGAGCCAAAGGTTGCGTTTCATTGGCAGGACACTTAGAAGATGCAACAAGTCTACTAAAGAGACAGCTTACACTACACTCTTTCGTCCTCTGTTAGAATATTGCTGCGCGGAGTGGGATCCTTACTAGGTAGGGTTGACGGAGGACATCGAAAGGGTGCAAAAAAGGTCAACTCGTTTTGTATTACCACGTAATAGGGGAGAGAGTGTGGCAGATATGATAGGCGAGTTAGGATGGAAGTCATTAAAGCAAAGACGTTTTTCGTCACGGCGAGATCTATTTACGAAATTTCAGTCGCCAACTTTCTCTTCCGAATGCGAAAATATTTTGTTGAGCCCAACCTACATAGTGTTCTGTGGTACTTAAGTAAATAAATTAGTGAAATCAAAGTGAAGTATGAATTAGAATGTAAATGAAAAACTTAGTTTAGTTTAGAAGAATTACACACTGGCAAACAGCGGGCAGAACAGCAGAGCAGAAGAGACAATGACTGTGAAGTCAGCAAGTTCCACATAAGCGGACACTGTCGATTCAGCCGTCAGGGCATCGCCCAACCGGCTCACGTGTTTCTCAGTTGTCACATGTGAGCAAAGGCCTTCGCCCACATTCAAAGAGCCAATGACCGACGTTAAGAAGACTCTTCGAGAAGCTTTTCAACGTGACAGAAGAGGCAATGACCGACTCACGTGTTTCTCAGTTGTCACATGTGATCAAAAGCCCTCGCCTACATTCCAAGAGCCAATGACCGACGTTAAGAAGATTCTTCGGGAAGCATTTCAACGTGACAGATGAGGCAATGACCGTGAAGTCGTTCACCTCCAGTGAACTGAAGTGAATAAATACGCGAGACGCTGTGGGCCCGACAGACGAAGGAAAAGAGAAGAGTAGCAATAGTTTTCAGGCAGTTTCGGTGCTGAAGACCGTCATGCAAGAAGAGACTACATCATGCACAGACGCACCAAGTCCGCCGATGTAATGGAATAGCAAGCAGCAGCCTCGTCGCCAGAAGACAGAAGTTAAAAGGTATTTGAAGTCTGATTTTTACATACCCGGGTGACTCGTGAGGACGGGAAGGAGACGGCCTCACATCGGCAGTCACCTGTGAGCTGGGATGAAGACCTGACAGCGGAAGACTGTCAAGCGGGAGTCCGTTGTTCGAGTCCGGGACACTGGCTTTCCCCCGCCGCGCCGCTCCGCTGGCCGACGCACAACACACGCGGCCGCTTAGAGAAGACAAACACTGAGACGCCACATCCAAGGTATCACCATCCGATGCACGACTTCGCTCGCAATAATTAAACGGGCCACCTCGCGCTGCGCGTCTCCAGTCAACTGGGCGAGACGGCGACACGAGATACACACTGCCACGCGTGATCAGACGCCGCTGCTGCCGCAGCAGAAAGCTTCGCAAACGACACAGCTGCCGTTCTCCGAGCCAGAACATGGAGTAAGGAAACAGTTGTACGAAACTTGCAATAAAAGTTATTTTATGTAAAAATGCTGTTTCATTCTACCTCATACCCGAGCCACGGAAGAACCCACCCTACCCACATGTTGTTAAGAGAGAAAAATTATTTTATTTAGGATTTTCACCCTGACATAATGCTTTAGAATTAAATGTCCATTGCAGTAACGCTCATCTTGACAACTGAGTAGCATCAAAAGAGAAAACTCAGTTACATTTAGTGACAGAAGTGTTACATTTAGTGTCAGAACTGTTACAATAGGTAGGAATGATCATCGAAATAAAATAAGGGAAATCAGAGCTCGAACAGAAAAGTTTAGGTGTTCGTTTTTCCCGCACGCTTTTCGGGAAATGGTAGAGAGATAGTATGATTGTGGTTCGATGAACCCTCTGCCAAGTACTTAAATGTGAATTGCAGTGTAATCATGTAGATGTAGACGTAGATGTAGATGTATAGGCAGAAAGGACATTTACAGCGGCAGTTTCGCCAGGCACAGGGAAGTACAGAAATCGGAGATATTAGCAGCAGAATTTTGATGATGATGAGATGATAAGCAACCAGTAAACACAATGCCAAGGTCTACATAAAGGCATTTCTGTTGAAATTAGATGCGACAAATATAAACGCAGAAATGGGGGGGTGCAGTAAGATGTGTTTTAGGAGGTAAAGAGTGTAAGTTACCATGGACACGGGGGCACATGTGTTGATTTGCAGAAGAGACTTAGTGGATGAAAGACAATAGAACCAACCATGATATTGGTTACGTGTTGCCGGGATAACGATGTGAGACCGTTGAAGTCCGCGGACGTAGATTTTCGTATACGGGGTGTTTGATTTAGGCAGTATGTAGAGGGCCACACCATGATATTGGGGTTACTCTTTTTGTGTCAACACTGTGCTAAAATTGCTGTTTGGCAACGTATACTAGGAATTAATTAATTGACAGTAAAGCAATGGGGAACTGTTGCCAGGCTAGAGCTGGCGTGAGAGGCATCTAGTGCATAGAAAAAACCAGTTGAACCATGCATAATTCCACTAATGGTTAATTCGTGTGATTGTGGGCCATATGGCACTGAGAAGTCGCTTTGGCTGAATACCTGTGTATGTTATCAGTTGTGAAACCTCTGGAGGAGAACGATACAATAGTTACAGCTTGTTGTTTTGTTAGGAGCAGTGTTGTATCCATAGAAAAAATATATGGCGGGAGAGTGGTATAGGAAATATAAATGGTTTTGGCAAGAAGGTAGTTAAGCTAAGAAAGGAGATGTTAGTAGACATTCCAGGTGAGCGTTAATGGCGCATAACGAGTGTGAACAACAAGCAACCGCTGGCTGCCTTTAAGACAGCAGTTCATAGGAAATGGACTATCTAAAGGAAATAGAGAGGGAGTGCTCTCGAATTTGAAGATATACTTTATTCACAGGATTCATTGCCGGCAACACCCGTAACCCAACACCAAATACCAAGAGGGAATGAAGCACCGATGTATCGGAACCCATGCTGCATTTCCAGATATTCGCAGAGGGTTATGGAACATTTCATTAATCAGAAATTAGTTGATGAGATAATAGAAGAGAGTGATGGCCCATGGGTGCAGGAACTGTGGTCATACCAGAGATGTCTACGGAGGGATCTAGACATTATAGGTTCTGCTGTGATTACCGTCACCTCAACAGTAAGACTGTAACAGGTACATATCCCATCCCAAACATTGCTTAGACCACAGATAATTTGAGATAATATCGATATTTCTTGACCGTGGAGTTGAGAAATGGCTACCATCAATTGGTGGTTGTTTCTGCAACCAGAATTTTTCGTTGCCATAGGGTCCTTATCAGTTCAAGAAACTACTGTTTGGGTTAAAAAATGCACCTGGAACGTTTCAGAAGTTGTTGGGCGATGTATTGAGAGTTTGAAACTGCGTCAGTTTCTACTTGGATGATGTCTGCCTTTATAGTTGGGTGAACTGTGTGGCGGAATTCCATATGTGGGATCCAGGTTCGATTCGTTGCTGGGTTGGAGAATTTCTCCTCTCAGGGAGTGACTATTGTGTTGCTTTCATCATCATCGCATCCTCATCGACACGCAAGTCACTAAAGTGGTGTCAACTAGTAACACTTACACCAGGTGGCCAGATTCCCCACAGGTACGGCTCCCGGCCTAGCCACTAGTATTTTATATACTTGGATGATATCATCACATTCGCAAAAGACATGAAGCTACATAGACAACGTCTTAAGGAAGTGTTTAAGAGGCTGAGGGCTGAGCATGTGACATTGAGCACAGAGAAGTGCAATTTTCTAGTAGAAGAAGTGCCAAGTAATCAGTAAACATGGGGTGAGGACAGATCACAAGGCTAGTAAAAGCTGTACGGAAATTTCCAGTGTCCACGCCTATTAAGGAACTCCATACTCAAAATACTATAGAAAATTCGTGAATGGATTTGCTGACATAGCTATGACAACTCATGCAGTTGACTCCAGGCTTTCAAAACGAGTTTATCAAAATGGTTCAAATGACTCTGAGCACTATGGGACTTAACTTCTGGGGTCATCAGTGTCCTAGAACTTAGAACTACTTAAACCTAACTAACCTAGGGACATCACACACATCCATGCCCGTGGCAGGATTCGAACCTGCGACTGTAGCGGTCTCGCGGTCCCAGACTGTAGCGCCTAGCCGGCCGGGGTGGCCGAGCGGTTCTAGGTTCGAATCCTGCCTCGGGCATGGATGTGTGTGCCGTTCTTAGGTTAGTTAGGTTTAACAAGTTCTAAGTTCTAGGGGACTGATGACCTCAGAAGTTAAGTCCCATAGTGCTCAGAGCCATTTGAACCATTTTTTTGTAGCGCCTAGAACTGCTCGGCCACCGCGGCCGGCGTTTATCCCTTCTCGTGACACATCTAATCATACTTTGGGATGTACATATTTTAAGCTGAGGGTTTAACGATGAAGAGCATTCCGTAGCCTATGCATGGAGGCAGCTGACTACGGTGGAGAAGAGTTATTCAACTACAGAGGAGGAGATGCTGAGCATCATTTGTGGTGGAATGTATTTTAGACGCTCCCTTTATGGGAAAAAGTTTCTGGTATGGTTTGACCACGCTGCATAGAAGCTGTTATTGGGACTGAAGGACTCATCTAGCAGTCTGAGAGGTTGGGCCCTGAGACTTCGCAAACGCGACTGGAAAGCAGCGCACAAGCCAGGGAAGAAGCATGGGACGGTAGGTACGTTAAACAGGAAGGTAGCAGTGGTGAACATTCTCTATCATGGTCTTGTGGAGTGACAGGCAGCGCACAGTGCGGAAAGTGCCTGTGAACAATACAGGACGCAATCAGACATTGGAACATTTGACAGGCTGTTGTACAAGGCGCATGTGAAGGTTATGGAGAAGATTTTAAACGAATCACATGGTCTCATGTCATCTGGTCATCATGGCTGTAGAGCAATAAACTAGAGAGTAGCTGAGAGATACAGATGGAGAGGGAGGAAGGTTGATGTTGGTCAATACGTGAGGAATTGCATATGGTGTGCACAACGAGCTGACTTGACCAATAAGAAAGTAGCATTTCAGAGGCACCAGAAGCATCAAAACCATCCTAAATAATTGGGATTGATGTATTAGGACCATTTAGTCATACACTAGCCAGAAACCGATTTGTATTCACAATAACAAGTCACTTTTCTTGGTATATGCAGGTGGTTACTATGTTCAACCATCAGGCACACAAGCAATGATTAACAACTGGATGTCGGAAGTTTGGAATAACAGATACGATAATTATGGACCACGGTACAAATCTCATCTCGTACTTATTGAAGAACCTGCGTCGTTCATTTCATGTGGAGAAGTTAAGTACTACCCTACGGGAGCAGTGAACGAGTGCATAGCACAGTTGAGAAGATTTGTATTCATCTTGCCCCACTGCGTCGTATATGTCATATAAGGAAAGTATGTATTGTGGTAGGAGATCAAGGCGCTACTGTGTTCGATTATATTTTTCATTACAATAGACTATTTCGGCATGCTTGCCATGTTCAGGTTATTTCAAGTGATCTTGAAATCTATACTACAGCTCCACCAACATCAAAGGAGGAAACTTATACAGTAGTGTGAGGCCAATTGATACATCAATGTCATATGGATTTGAAGAACATCTGATACAACCTGAAGATGGCAATCACGCGGAAATAGACTGTTGTAAGAAACAATATAATGGTACACAGCAGTGTATTGGTCTCATAACGTAATATATAAATTGAGAAGATTTCAAGTTCTTATGTGAACATTATACGGATTGGGATGGATAAATAAGGCATGTCATGTTAGTGTGTAATTCAAAAGTGCACATTAATACTGGGTTATCCCAATATGAGTTGGTGTATGGTCGGAAAATGCTATCACTGTTCGACTTAATATAGATGAAGAAAGGTGAAGATTAAGAGTCGATACACAATTTGCTTAATCAGTATGAGGAGCATAGAAATGAGTACAGGGGGCGAATACGATGCATCAGAGAAGCAGGAGAAATCTGTGAGATCTACGGCAAGTTTACCACAGTATAAGGTAGGACAATGATTGATATTATCCAGTCCTTATACGCCAAATGGGAAGACGAAGAATTTGGTCACAGGTATCAAGGACATTAGCTTGTGGAGAATACTTATCCAGTCAACGTGAAGTTCCTATCACCATCATGAACAACAGTAGTACAGGTTTGGTGTCTAATACCTTTTCAAGATACTTCACAGATGAGGAGTGTTAAGGATGGAGCTGGGGAGGGACACGACGAGGAGGAGTCAGAGGAAAAGACAGGAAGATGTGGTTGAGCCTGTAGACGAAGTACAATATTCACTAAGTTCAAGAAGATGAGGGGTGTTTTTCTAGGTTTCTTTTGTTTATAATTTTGGGTATGTGTAGGATTTTGGTGATAAAGTTATGTTCATAGAGACATTTTTTCGTGTTACATTGTTGTTTGCAGCCGTCCGCGGTGGTCTAGCGGTTCTAGGTGCTCAGTCCGGAATCGCGCGACCGCTACGGTCGCAGGTTCGAATCCTGCCTCGGGCATGGATGTGTGTTATGTCCTTAGGTTAGTTCGGTTTAAGTAGTTCTAAGTTCTAGGGGACTTATGACCACAGATGTTGAGTCCCATAGTGCTCAGAGCCATTTCAACCATTTTCAACCATGGTTGTTTGTGAGTAGGCACCTGTCTTCCGAGGAGAGAGAGGGGGCGATATTTGTCCCTGTTCTCAAATTGAAATACGTCGAGGGCAAGAATGGAAGGAATACGAGTCATAGCAGTATTTCGTTTCGTCGCCTCGATCGGCACGGAGTCAAAAATGGTTCAAGTGGATCTGATTACCATCCGACTTACATTCTGAGGTCATCAGTCGCCTAGAACTTAGAACTAATTAAACCTAACTAACCTAAGGACATCACACACATCCATGCCCTAGGCACGATTCGAACCTGCGACCGTAGCGGTCGCTCGGTTCCAGACTGTAGCGCCTAGAACCGCACGGCCACTCCGGCCGGCGGCACGGAGTCGGTGCAGAGCATCGGAGGATGTGATGAATCGGAATTCGGGAGTGCTGCAAGCACTGTAGAAGTACTGGAACTGTAGTGACAAGGCTGTTACAAGCGTATGGGACGCATAAGAAAACTTGAAGGAAGGCATACATGGATCACTGCATGCACAACTAAGTGCTAATCTTTTGACGCTTTAACAGTACTTGTCAGGATTACTGAAAGAGCGGAGCGATCTACCGCCTGAGTAGATCTTAATTATGGAACCCAGTAGACAAACCGTATCCTCCTACTATTACGTAGTATCAGTAGAAGTGAAAACAGATCAAGCGTGATTGTACATTCTGATTCAACTCTCGGTAACAGTAAGACATGCACAGTTAAAGTGCAGCACCATTCACACATATCCAATGAGGTGGGGAGTTGTTGAAAAATTCGTTCAGGTAAGGATCTGCGGTGTTTTATTAATTTCAGAAGGGGGTTGTCCATAAACAGAACGAAGGAGTAGTTGCCACATTGTTGAAGGTGTCATGGTGTGTCCGACCAGGTTAAGACAAACTAGCCAGAGCACATGTGCAGTATAACTGTTCTTAGCCAGAGAGAAGGGACTATATGGTCCGAGGGATATCGTGGAACCCAATCTGCATTTCCAGCAAGCAGGTTTCCATTGGATTTGGTTCAAAAAATGGTTCAAATGGCTCTGAGCACTATGGGACTTAACTTCTGAGGTCGTCAGCCCCTAGAACTTAGAACTACTTAAACCTAACTAACCTAAGGACATCACACACATCCATGCCCGAGGCAGGATTCGAACCTGCGACCGTAGCGGTCGTGCGGTTCCAGACTGTAGCGCCTAGAACCGCTCGGCCACACTGGCCGGCTGCATTGGATTTATTCCACTTATAATGACTTATTAGTAATGACAATGTGTTACGAGTAGGGGAAGCTAGACGAACTGGGCTGAAGGGAAGTGGGTTATTGATAAATGGGACGACATGCATCTTACAACGCGGCCAACCTTCGATGTAGCAGTCATGATTATAGAAATCACGCAAGTGAATATCTCACAACCACAGTTGTATTGACCAGATGTATCTTTGGAATTACTGACAGCACCAAATACAGCTTTTCTGCATCAAACTCTAAAACCTGACCTAATCCAATCCATGGATGGTTTCACTGCTGCGCAGGAAGGACGCATTTCAGCCGAGCAGATAATAAATTACGTAGAGCAGTTCTGAGAAGGACAACGACGAGAAACGGCGATTTTGAGTACCGCAATAACAAATGCCACTGCTGTGCGTAGTTTTTATTCTTCTGAAACAGAGAAACACTCGTCAACGTAAATCACTAATAATACAGACTGCAGTAAACTAGAACTTTGCCGAGCGATGTGGTGCAGTGGTTAGCACACTGGACTCGCATTCTGGAGGACGGGACCGATGACCTCGCCGTTTGGTCCCCTCCCGCAAGTCAACCAACCAATAAACTAGAACGTGATGGCATAAGGGAGAGCCGGCCGCTATGGCCGAGCGGTTCTAGGTGCTTCAGTCCGAAACAGCGCTACTGCTATGGTCGTAGGTTTGAATGCTGCCTCGGACATGGATGTGTGTGATGTCCTTCTGTTAGTTAGGTTTAAGTAGTTCTAAGTCTAGGGGACTGATGACCTCAGATGTTAAGTCCCATAGTGCTTAGAGCCATTTCTACCATTTTGAGCATAAGGGAGAATGAGAGTAAAACCTTGTAGTGTGCATGCAGTAAAGACGCAAATTTATGGCTAAAAGGGGAAGGAAGCAACAGGATAAGCCTTAAGGCTTAAAGGCTTGTTACCAGAAGCGCAAAACGAATGTAAAAATTAGACTCGTGAGTAAAATAGCAATAAGCAATATAGTAAGAAAGAGTGGATGCCTTATGTAACCCATGTGGAGAAGTCGCAATTGCTTACGTGTAAAATTTCTCTGTATTCTGGACTAACATATAGTTTGATATGAAACTGGTTTTAAGGTCGGCCTGAGGGACCAGGTCTCTTTCATATATGGGGTGGGGAGGGGAGGGGAGGGGGGGATGTAGCGTAACGAACATATCTGGGCATAGTAGTTTGAGCTTGAGCAGTGTATAGCGGCAGCACTGACGGTGGCCGAGCGCTAGATGATGTCATTGTAATAAGTTGACAAGGCCAGTGGTATGTTGCGAGGCAGGGTAGCTTGCTGAAACAACGAACTCAGTGGTACTACATCAACTACTGCATCAGGCGGCACGGCAGAAATCCACACTGACAGTGGCAGTAGTGTTTTAAGGTATGCGATTGGTAGTGGTGCATATGCACAATAAGCACTCTGCTGCCGACTTTAAGTACTGGTCATTTTTGTATAGCGTTCTTCTGAGTGTCGTAGCCCAACCAGGACGACGGGGCTGTGGCAGACGAGGATGCAACATAGACCTGTCAGCAGAGGTCACTGGTTCGAAGCCACGGCAGGGTAACAACACTGCACACCAAGTCCCTCCCCGAACTTAGTGCCACGGCGTGGCTGGCAGCACCAGGTCATCCCCAGCAGCACAGGGGACTCCTGACGAGGGGGCACTTGGTCGGTTCCGCGCACACCAGCTGCCATCCCCAACCGCTGTGACACCACCGGACGACTTCAGGAGCTGTAGCGACCGCAGCAGTGCCGAGTTCGTACACTGCCAGCGTAGGATCGGCGCAACCATCTTACATACCAAGGCCACCAGCGAGGTGTATTATCGCATCAGTAAGGCAGGGTGTGCTGGTGGACAGCCCAGCAGAATTCAGCGGCCAGCCAGTCAATGACACAGTGTATCAAACAACGCAGATGTCTCAATGAAATAATTTGTAACATTTACAGCTGCTTTTCTCTGGAACTATTTACACTCCCACCTCACCTTCACCACCTGCTCACACCATCCTGGCTCATAGCTGCCCACCTTGCCCCAGGGGCTGCTATATAGCTGTCACCAACTCCCAAAACTCATACCAAAACTTACGCTCGGCAGCCGAATTAGTCCAGGAAAGGTAACTTAATATCATCAACGGAGATTTGTGCTCCATCGTATCAACACTGAGGATTATCCACTAATTACCCAGCGCTCATGTAGATTGTCCTTGCCTCAACGACGGATAATGTGGGAGGAAACGCAGAAGATGCCGCATGATAGCATCACTGAACCTAAAGGAAGTCCTTGGGCCTCTCCTGGACCCGTTGTGAGGAAGAAGGATGGCACATGGCGTGTCTGTGTCGATTTCTGGCGACTGAACAAAATCACGAAGAATGACGTCTGTCGAATTGCCCCTCCTTAATGAAACACTAGACTGTTTGTCTTAATTATGGGGATGCAGACAGCTACTGTCAAATAGGTGCTGCAGACGCGACCAAGAAAAGACTGCACCCATAACTCCTTATGGCCTCTATGAGTTCACAGTTATGCTACTTGGGAGTGTAGCACTCCAGCCACCTTCGAACATGTGATGGACAACTGGCTTCCACACCTTAAATCAAGACTTAACAACTGGCCTCCTGATTTTGCAGTGTCTCTCGAGTAGATTGTAGGTCGCGTTAACAGGAATGGGCAGGGACGGATGGGAAATGCGCCCGCACTTTCGAGATTCGATTCGCGCCGACTGTCTACCTTACATCGTAATGCGGTCAGTTGTAACAGTGATCTCACCCGGTTTACAGTTATGTCAAGTCGTCCTCGAACCATGCCTTTGCAGTTCAACCCCCAATGGGAGGAAATATATATTTTTATTTAAAGAGATGGTTCTGCGAAATTTTCAGTACGTCACAAAACACGGAATTCTTTTAGGAAATCTAATTTGCTACTACATTATATGTGTCATACCACGTGAAAGAAAACGGAAATGGAAAATGCGCTGCGTGTTATCACCCAGAGAAAATTATTAAACACAAAAGGAAGATCTCGATGATGAAGGAAAATCAGCTGCGTCTCCTGTTCGAGGAAGTTACAAAATGTCTTTGCTTTTAGCAAAATCCCTGCGCTTCTTCACAGATGGCGATTTAGTAAAAAGAGTATATAGTAGTTGCAGCGGAATGTTTGTGCCCATCTCAAATACATCAGTTTCAGATGGTGCCATTGTGTAACATGACAATTATGCGTGGCATACAGGACATGGCAGACGACGTCCAGAGCCAGCTTGAAAATATTTGTAAAGACTTTGCGGCATGTTCTCTGGCACCGGCAGAAAGTGTTGATGTCTCGGCCACAGCCCAGCTTCCCATTTCTGTTAGAGGCGTTAATAGGGAGCTTAAGGTGCGAGAGGAGCACCTTAATGTGGTAGCCACGCAAAACACTACAACTGGAAGTAACATTTTATGGTGTGTAAAAGAAAGCTTTGAAAATATAGGATTGTCGTGGAATTCTTTAGTTCCTGTCTCCAGAGAGGGTACGCCAGCAATGCCAGAAAAGAAATCAGGGTTCGTTACGCTGCTGAAGGAGAAAATGCAAAAGCTTTCCTTACCGAATGCAATCAGGCGTGTTCACTGTGTGATTCACCAAGAGAACTTATATGCAACGAGTGTTACTCTAATACTTCTTATTAGTTTTGTCTTTCGTACAACCAATTTTTAAGGAAGCATGGACTACAACACAGGACATTTAAAAACTTTCTAGAGGATACTGAGAGCCAGTATGGTAGCCAGCCATATTACAAAAATGTCCGCTGGCGTAGTCGTCGCGAATTTAAAATCGACTTTTTTTGTCTAGAATGAGATAAATACGTTCATGAAAATATATAGCAAGCGTGTTCTTAAATTCAAAGAGCCGTTATGGAAAAGCGATCTCGTCTTCTTAGCAGATTTAACAAGTGTTGTGTACATAGTTCTGCGTAGTCAGCGCATACACAACTTTCCCACTAGAGCGCGCCCCGCTAAGCACAACAGCGCAGGCGCAGCTCTCGTCCGTCTCCGCACTACGAGATGGCTCTGTCTTACAGACGGACCAAATTCTGCTTCCGCCGATCCGCGTGTTAATATGTAACGCAGCCAATGAGATTGCTGCTAACGTAGAACCTTTTCTCCTCGCGGATCGCACTCGCGCAGTGATACCTGAACGCGCGAGGTATTATAACGAGTGTACAGACCTCCGATTAGTCAGTTTGCATTAGTATGTAGTCAAGTTTCAGTCTGCGCCTAATACGATTATCATATTCCTGTACATAGCCATGAAGATAAATGTATTGACACTTTTCAAGTATCAGAGATATGTGAGAATAAGATTAACGTACCAAGACCAAAGGAACTTCAGATAGTCAATTGTAAATAGCATCCAGAATCAAGTTAAGTAAGGTTTATGATTTTTATTATTTTGATAAATGTGTGTGAAAATTAATCAAGTTCTGTTTAAAGTTCGTCACCGTCAATTTGCTACTCTAAGCGTGCAAGTGGCATATCTATCGTTTGACCTATCGGCAGAAGATAAACACCCCACGATAAGACCACGAGACATACTGATTACACTCGCCTACTTCGTTAGAGCGACAAGTCAAATAATCTGATGGTGTGTGTACCGAAGGTCTTACAGTACGCACACCACAACAAGTCATCTGAATGCTTTGAACGTTTCACTACAGGGTATTGATCTGGTGATTACTCATTTCATAGACTGAATACGAGCTTTTGAAACGAAATTGACACTTTGGATGAGTCAGATGGGAAAAGCAAACCTTCCTCATTTTCCTGAAGTGTCGCCCGTGCAAGATGCTGTTGTTAACACAGACTTTCAACGTTGTTCACATATTTTAGTTTCCCCTAAGGCAGAATTTTAGTAACGTTTTCAAGATCTGATGGCATTAGAAAATGATTTTCAGCTGTTCTCCACGCCATATTCAGCAAGTATTTAAGAGATTCATTCTGTAATACATCAAGAAATTATTGGTCTGCAGTTTGACAGAAAATAGAAAGACAAATTTCAGAACAAGAAAAATATTTTGAAAATCTATAGAAACTTCCTTCAGGATAGATTTCGTCGTTTACAAAAGCTGGCGACTGCAAAAATGTCAGTAACCGGTTCCACGTATGTTTGTGAACAATTGTTCTCTGCAGTGACAAGTAATAAGACGCATATGAGGAACTCGCTGTCTGTCCGTAATGCAAACTACACCCTGCGTCTGCTATGCACAAGAACAATTACTCCAAACGACGAAGCAATTGTGAAGGCGAAAAAGTGCAAGAGAACCGAGGATCCTACACTTTAATGATTTCTTTTTGTATAACAGGTGATAAAGTATATTAACAAAAATTTAGAAGTATACATTAATAAAACTGTATAGCACGTGTATATTTCTGGTTTTTTTTTAAAGCAGTAATACTTCGCGTAGTGATTTCCATGTAGCTGGAGCGAGCACGTTTGTTATGAAGTCCTGCCTTAAATGAACGACGCTTCTTTCCTACCTAGATCACACTGTCGTTTTCTCGAAAACATTTGAAACACATCCAGGCAACCTGACAACCATGTTGAAGTGAGTTCAGACTTCAGACTTTCACCTCAGTCTGAAAAAATGCCTCTTCAGAGCCCAAAAAAAAAAATATCCTGGGGCTCCCAGTACATGTCGAAGGATCCACAGAAAATAAAAGCAATCGTAGTTTTTCGGACATCTCAACATATTCGTTAGGAAGGACGGTCGTACGGAAGGTCAGTGCTCAACCTTGGTTTATTGGAAGAATGTCAGGAAAGTGTAACTCATCTGAAAACGAGACCACGTACAGAACACTTGCGCTACCCATACTTGAGTACTGGTCGAGTGATTGGGGTACCCACCAGGTTGGATTAAAGGAAGTCATCAAATCAGTTCAGAGGCATGCAGCTAGATATGTTACTAGTAGGATCGGTCAACTCACGACAGTTCTGGAGATGCTTCGTGAGCTAAGACAGGAATCCCTGGAAGGAAGACAACGTTGTTTTTGTGGAACAATACTGAGAAGATTTATAGAACCCACATTTTCAGCTGACAGCAAAACCATTCTACTGCCACCAACATACATTCTGTCCAAGGACTGTGAAGACAAGGTAAGAGAAATTAAGGCTTGTACTGAGATATGTAGACAATCGTGTCTCCCTTCCTCCAGTTGTGAGTAGAACAGGAAAGGAAATCACTAGTAATGGCAAAAGGTACCCTCCATCATGCATCATATGGTTTGATGCTGATTATTTACGTAAATGTACATGTATACGCCAATTTTTTCTATAGAAAGTGCAAGAAGTAACATTCCTTGTCCTCTAGGAGACACTAAGATTTTCTCGACTTCTAGCATTGTATGATGTGAATGACTAAACAGAAATCAACGCTGACAATAGTGATTATGGGATAGGAGCAGTCTTAGTGCAAACTGAGAAAGGCGCAGACAAGATGATATTTTACCCTTACAGTGTACTCTCCAAACCTGAGACGAAATACTCTGCAACTGAGAAAACCACCTGATAACACATGAAAAATTCTTCCTAAATTCCTAGAGAACAAGTTGAACTTATCACAAAATCATACTACATTCACTTGAGTTTCAGTTAAAATATAGGGCAAATCTGTCAGTAAATTATTTGCTGTCCTCCTGTCTGAGTATAAATCACCATCTGCTAACATGTGGCGCATTGTGAATCCCAACACCACAAACACCACACATTGGATAGTCCTCTTGTGAGAGCAAGAAACCATGCGTCATAGATATGTGTCCTACATGAAGAATGAGAAGGACATTATTTCGCCTGTGTGGCAGGAAGGAGGGACGCCATGGCCGTGTAACTGACTTTATGAGATGCAGCTTATTGTCTGTCACTTCCATCTGTGCGCGACTCTGCACCTCATCAGTGAGGTGGTAGCATGTAGGGGGTTAGCGCACTAAACTAATAGGGCATCGTGACACGCCTCCTTCACTGTTGCATCCATCAGTTTGTTTCCCCTCATAACCATGTGGCTTGATACCAAGCAGAAAAACACCTCCTTCTCACACATTTGTATATGGAGAAGGGCGTCGTGGATATTCTAGATTATTTTATCTGCTGAGAACACATTTTGTAGAAAGGTAAGGGCATTTAGCGAATCGGAAAGGTGTCGAATTAAGCAGTTGCAACATATCTCATCTAGTCCAGTGTCCTCAAGGTAGTGTAAAATTCTGCATGAGAAGGAGTGAATTCTTGAGACAATAAGATCGAGAGGACACAATCAGGGAAAACAACAGAGCAGCCAATAGAGTCCCCCTGTTTAGACCCCTGTGTGAATACAGCTGTACAGTTGTGGTGCTTATTTAAAATCTCGGAAAATGTAGTATTAAAACCAAATGCAGCCTGACCTGTACCTCAATAAATCTAAAATTACTCTAGCTCTCTGCAGCATAAAAAGTGGCAATCGGCCTACAGCCTGAATTTTGGTGTGTACTTGCCCCATACCAAGTGATTCCAATACATGCTCTGCACAGATCCCAAACAGACTTGTTGCTTGTGGACAATTGGAGAAAATTGCAGCATAGCTAGTCTAGGAAAAGT
This sequence comes from Schistocerca serialis cubense, assembly GCF_023864345.2. Classification (NCBI taxonomy): domain Eukaryota; kingdom Metazoa; phylum Arthropoda; class Insecta; order Orthoptera; family Acrididae; genus Schistocerca; species Schistocerca serialis. The sequence continues at coordinate 463,216,748 of NC_064640.1, read as the reverse complement.
ACAGTATACTTGTGATATGGTAGCAGCGAGGATCTTCCATGCCTGATCCACCAGGAGAAGTTGCCGCCGTATGGTGAGTAGCAGCTCCCTAACCTCAGCGCGGAGATTGTGTGTAGGGCTGGTCCTGTAAGCACATGTGGTCAGCCTGATGGATAGCGACAATATTCTTCAGGTAAGAAGGTCTCGCTTTCTCGTAAACGGCGCAATAGCCATTATCGCACGAAAGCGTTATATAACCAGAGCAGATGCAACCTGTCCACTCTCAAAGAGCTGTGACAAAAACACTTTAAGATATTCAGTTTTTCTTGGGACCTTGACTAAAGGTCCTTTAGGTGTGGCGACTAGTTTGAAATCAAAAACTAAGCACAGAAACCTCACCAAAATCTTGAAATGTAGGCTGGTATCCCTCGTATGAAACTCAATTAAGTTAAAATTAACACACACACACACACACAAACACACACACAGACAAACACACACTTATCCGTGGAGCATGTTAGTCCATCTTTGCAGCCCGCTCCTCCAACCCCTTCATTGTAAGTTGTAATTTGCAATTGACTTTTCGCTATTGCATTGTTGGAGGAGTAACAGAGAACTGCAAAATCGTCCAAAAATGAGCAATACTACACAGGAATTCTTACCATAGACGTTATATTGTTAATGGCTATGGTAAACAGGGTGACACTTCAAACACTTCCCTGAAGAACATCATTCTCCTTATCAAACATATCTAACACTTCATCACCATATAGGTACCTAAAAAGTATTTTGATAAGAAATACCGAATAGATATGGAGAGGTGTCCACAAAAGCCCCAGGCCCACTGGTGAAGCTGATCGAGAAGATTGCGCCTACAAGTGGCGGTGTGTGCCTTACTGATGTCAAAAAATGTCCCTATTCAATTCTGTTTGCGTAGGAAAGCCTGCTGGATAGCCACATCTAGTACGTCAGACTGTCGAAAGAGGATCGACTTCTCCTGAATCCGCTCTGAGAGTGACTAAGGGGCTGTCAGATCTCGAATATACATACCAGATGACTTCTGATCTTTCGTTCCAAGATCTTTCCTATACAACTCGTTAAGGCATCGCTCCATAAACTTCTGGGTCACGTTCAGTCCTCTCCTGGTGTCAGGAGAGATACCAACATTGCCTCCTCCCACGAATTGGGAAATTGTCCTGTCCATATTCAAACGTTCGAAGAGGATTTCCTCCGATGCCCTTTGCAATTTTTGCACCATGCCGTATTGGATTTGGTTGGGACCAGGTGCAGTAACACGAGCCACAAATTGTACGGAATCCAGCTCCACCATGGAGAGTCGGCAGCTGTAGGACCCAAGTCTGTTGTATCTGAACCACAATTCACCCCTCTGCATAGTCGCATGGTAGCGGACGGACGCTGGATCCTAGGCTAGCAACGGCAGTAGTTGTCGCCAAATGTTCTGCCATTGTCTGGGCTGTGTTTCCAGGCGTTGTTTGGAGACACTACCACTTCAGCACCGCTACTGTTTATGGTTTTCCATACCTTTGTAGAATAAGCAGAGAGTCCACGAATACGGGCATCGACCTTTTCTTGCTTTTCCTGACTGAGTCGAGCTGTGGCTCTCGCTTCTCGATAGCGTTGGGTGATACGTAAGCTGTCACAAAGCCACATGCCTCACCATGATTGCTCTGTGGCATGCATCAGTCCTCCAATGAAGAAGCCGCCGTCGAAGACGGCAGGACAATTTCATGATGAACTCATCAGCGCCATGGTGAATCACAAGTGTGATGTGGTCCACCTATTCCTGCACTCTGCAGCAGTGTTCAAACACAGCCAGCTGGCTAAATATCGTCCAGTTACCAATGCAGCTCGTACATCTTGCCGGTTCCCTTTAAGGGGCTCCGGAAAGGCTCAAAATCATGAAAAGTTCAATTTTTACTGTTTTTGCGTTTCCTGAATCTGCAGACTATTACCTTTTAATAGATATATAATTTATTCAATTCCGAAGACTACAACTATTTTTAAATTTTTTTTGAAATGTGTTCTACATGGGCGTGACCCACTGTGGCGCTGTTAAACTGCTGTCAAATGGTGTTATTATTAACGTCCGTGTTCATCAGGTACATTTTAGTGATGTGAGATAAAGTATGTGTTGTGGCTAACCTGTGATGATTCAATATATATCGCTGGTGTGATTGTCGATTGTTTCATGTTTATTTACTCTGTCGTTATCTCGAAAATATTCGTAATTAATTCTGTTTCTTGAGTCTCTGTTTTGTTGAAGTATAATAATGAGTAAAAGTAAAGTTATTAGAAATCCTCTGAAGGCTTTTAAGAAAAGGAGAAATGTTGGAAAGCCAAAGGTATGTGTTATTACTGTAAACAATAAAGACGATAACCAAGTGAGTGAACCTAACCTCTCAAGTACACCTGCCCATAGCAGTCAAAGTGGGAAAGAAAATACTTCACAGAAGAAGCTTGGTTCAATGAGTGAAAACTATGAATGTTTTATAGGCGAATCGGATGTGAATGAAATATTTGGTATGTCGGTTCTGAAAGGAATTTTTTCAAACTGTGTAAGATGTATTCATTGTAGTGAAGTTGGTCTGGAACTCTCCATAATAAAGCACGTAGGACTTGCTAGTGAAATATAACTGAAATGTGATAAGTGTTCATACATGACCACCTTTTGGAACAGTGTTGCAGTAACTGCAACTGAAGAAAATGGCAGCAAAATCTACGAACACAACAACGAGCGATGCTTGCTTTAGACAAGGAACGCCTTCGGGCTGCAGACAGGGCTGTAAAGAGTCTAGAAATACAAGCACGAGTAAACAGGAGGAGGAATTAGAGGAAGCTGGAGGAGGAGTTTGCAGAGGATGAAGATAGTCCACCCTATGGACCTGGAATGGACTAAAAAGTTAATCCAATCTTTGTCGCTCGATTCCCAAAACTTTTATTTTCTCATACTAATTACATGTTTTCTAAGGATCTTCCAAACATATTTGTTTCAAACTTTCAGTAAATGTTACACAGTACCTTCTGCATAATTTAACACAGCCTTTTTCCAAAAAACTGTATATTTTTTAATATATAAATAAAAAATTGCAAAAAAATGTTGTGAATTTTCATTACAATTGAAAAAAAATCATCTTTAATAACTGAACTAAAATTTTGTAAAATCCCTGTGTTAAGTTGTAGCCCATATTCCAATAAATAATCTGTAAAAAGTTCAACTTCCCACCTCAAATACTTTGTGAGGAAAGATGTAATTTATAACCGTTATTTTAACATTGCAAGTATAGGGCGTTCCGGAGCCCCTTAAAGGATTGCTGCATGTAGTAGGTGGTTCTAGAGTGTGAAGTGGTCCCTGTAATGAAGATTGTCAATAGCCTCCCATAGAATAAAGTGCGTGAGCGCTGCAGAGCAGAAAGGAAGATGTATGGCTGAGGATGACACACTATCAGCTATGAAATGGGTGGGGCTGACCATGTACATAATGCACAGCTCCTGTGACGTCATGAGGCTCTCTAAAAGTCGACCCTGTGGCAAGTAGCGTGTAAGTCCCATTATACATTATGGTCACTGAAGTCTTCCAGTGGAAGAAATGGTCGGGGATGTTGGTCTATAAGATTCATGAGCTACACAGTTCCTATCACTTGTTAGTAACCAGTCACAAAGCAAATAAGTGCTACGTATTGTTGGAAAACACAAATCCACCCCTTTCACTACTGACCCTCCTCCCTTGTCAGATCATCCTTGGAGTGGAGAGTTAGCCCTGTAACACACACGGACGTCAGTAAGTTTAAAATGAGTTTCTTCTCAACACAAGCTCATGAGACAGTCCAGCGCTAGGAGATTCAGTTCCACCACATGTGTCCAACACCCAATGATGTTCCACTGTAGTATAGCGACCATGTTAACCGTGAGATTTTTATTTCAACCTGTCTCTCTCCTGGAGTGGAAATCCTGTGCGGGTGGGGGTTTAGTCTGGGGGCAGTCAGATTTCATATTCCATTGTCTCCGAAACCGAATCATTGGAACCAACAGATAGAAACAGATCTATATGGTCTGACGGCTTATGACTTCCCTTCTTCTGTGGTTTGACTCCCAGAAGAGCCTTCTGAGAAACGTTCGTAACGGTGGTAGCGGTATTTCTGGCCTGTTTACTGGAGTCACCTTGTTGAGGAAACTGTGAACAACGGTAGCCTTTCCTGATGTTCTGGAGGGAGATATAGGCTTTGTAACAACAGCACCGTTGCAGCGGTACTTACACATACAGGTATTAGTGCTAGAGTGCTAGCACTACGAACCTCCGCTTGTATTGAGGTATTGGTTTTCTGAAAAGGCTTTTAGGGAGCTGAAACAAACGGTGTAGTGAATGTCGGAGGTCTGATTGCTTTATAGATATTTTATCTCATAATATGGAATACGCTTCTTTGTTTTTCTCTCCTGTGTCTTCCTTTCTCGAAGGGAGACACTGTAGTTTCTACTCCAGACAGGGTGATCCGCAGAGCGCCGTCCGCTGTGGCCAAGCGGTTCTAGGCGCTTCAGTGCAGAACAGCGCGACTGCTACGGTCGCGGGTTCGAATCCTGCCTCGAGCATGGATGTGTGTTATGTCCTTAGGTTAGTTAGGTTTAATGACCTCAGATGTTAAGTCCCGTAGTGCTGAGAGCCATCTGTTGATCCTCAGAGCAATTAACAGACTTTGTTGGATATGAGCTAACGACTCGTGGCCGGCCTTACCCCATTTTTCGCCAGTGGTATCCCGCATACACGCTAGAGTGGTGTGCCCAAAGCGCTGGCATTAAAAAGAAAGTATTGAGTTCTGTATGTAAAGCCTCGTATTTATGTGAATGAAAATTGCCTATATGTGCTCTGGCAGCGCTATGTTACGGAAAATAAGAATAAAGGAATATGATTTCACTATTTCGCCACTGAGCCCTTGCATGATATTTTGCACATTGATCACACATTGTTGAGCCCACTCATCCTTCATTCCGTTTCGATGTCCTGTTCCCCAAAGCCTTTAGGTACCTGGACGTTTTTTTGCTTGTTGGGAACTAGATGTTACAGCCAACAGTGTTCCATTCCTCAAATGCTTAATACTCGTCGTTTTAACGTGTCAGCAATGCCATCTAAACACTTTTCAGTGTAGAAAGAGCGAAACTTTCTTTTAACCATTGAAAACTCATTCTTTCTGGCAGTTTGTGATCCGTTATTGGAAACTGAAGTCTTTTAAATAATCCCTGTATTAGGGGGACTGATGATGCGAGCCCTATTGTTGGGTTGGGTGTTGAAACCCAGCAGCAGTACATCAGTTCAACTGCGAGGTGATCTGTAGAAGTTTCAGAGTTACCTCTCGATCCCGTGAGCAGCTGTGGAAATAAGGGTCCACCTAGAAAGAACACCGCGTGCATAGGTAAACATTATACTTCTGAGGTGCAACAGGTTGCGCCTCATAGGCACGCAGCACACTTTGAATTAAAGTTTTTTCCTTTCACAAATGGTGTCCAATATTAAAATAACAAACCACAATTTCCGTGTCGTGTGTCTAATTCACGATGTAATCAAGCAAACTGTCAACTGATGTCCGTACGATCGTATCCTGCACGGAAGATGGTATTCCGGTCGACGGACAACCGAGCAAGATATGACGTCAGTACACCTATCAAACGGGATAGTGTTTTCCGGGTAGCACCAAATCCATAATCGCTGCGTACTCAGTCACAGACGGGCAGTATGGCACAGAGAAGACGCCTACCAGTCTCTCTGCGATGGAGGGCCATGGGAAGAATGGAAGCAGGATGGTCGCAAACTGATATGGTCCGACTGCTTAATGTGAATCGTTCTGTTGGTTTTCGGATGTGGCGACAATTTATAGATATCGAAACCTTATCCCGAAGACCAGGGCGGGGCCGATCACGTGGAACATCAGAAACAGTGGACCGTTATTTGGCTGCAAGGGCATGACGGTACCGCCTTAGTACTGCACGGCAACTGTCATCTGACCTTGCAGCATCCACTGAACGTGCTGTACCGAGGCAAACGGTATACAGAAGGCTTCGGAGAGTGGCCTTTATTGTCGGGGACCTGCTGTATGTGTACCTCTGATGCTTCTTCATAGAAGGGAACGCCTAGAGTGGAGCCGTCAACATGCCACGTGGATGGTCGAACACTGGGCCAATTTTCTTTTGACGTATGAGTCCCGATTTGGTCTGGACAATGATTCTTGACAAATTCGCATCCGGAAGGAAAGTGAAAAACAATTTCGGAACCGATATCGAGGATGATCCTTAATCGTGTGGGCAGAGATTATGTTGACCCCTGGAACAACCATTCGTGATACTGTACGATTACATCAGCAAGTTTTAACTGCTGTCAGGTATTCTGACGAGATCTTGGGATCTCATGTACGGTTGTTGCAAGGTGCTGTGGGCCCAGACTTCGTATTACTTGTCGATAATACTCGATCTCATGGAGCTCGCGTGATTGATGTTTTCTGGAAATGGAAGACATTGCACCCGTGGCGTGGCCTGCTCGCTCTCCCGATTTGAATTTAATAGAACACGTCTGAGATGCGCCAGGGACACGGGTTGCAACACGTCAGCAACCACCAACCACTCTCCAAGATTTTCCAGCAGCGCTGCAGGAAGAATGGGTGTCATTGCCTCAATATGAAATTGATGACATCATTCACAGCATGTCCAGTCGTTTGTCAGGCCTATATTGCTCTCAGAGGTGGTCACACCGCATACTGAGCGCATTAACCAGTTGTCGAAATGCGTGTGCTAATCTCTTAAGTTGGAAAAAACGAAGCATATTTTAGTCTAGCGTTATTCATCCTGCAGTTGTTTACGTTCTGTATTCTTTATATTGTTTCTGTTTTACTGTCACCTGATTATTCCGTTTTGTGGCCCCGAAATTTCGGTTTGTTGCTTTAATTTTGGACATACATACACACACACACACACACACACACACACACACACACACACACACACACACATATATATATATATATATATATATATATATATATATATATATATATATATATATATACAGGGTGGTCCATTGGTAGTGGCCGGGCCAAATATCTCACGAAATAAGCATCAAACGAAAAAACTACAAAGAAAGAAACTCGTTTAGCTTGAAGGGATAAACCAAATAGCGCTATGGTTGACCCGCTAGATGGCGCTGACAGAGGTCAAACGGATATCAACTGAATTTTTTAAAATAGGAACCCCCATTTTTATTACATATTCGTGTAGTACGTGAAGAAATATCAATGTTTTAGTTGGACCACTTTTTTCGCTTTGTGATAGATGGCGCTGTAATAGTCACACACGTGTAAGTACGTGGTATCACGTAACATTCCGCCAGTGCGGACGGTATTTGCTTCGTGATACATTACCCGTCTTAAAATGGACCGCTTACCAACTGCGGAAAAGTTCTATATCGTGTTGATGTATGGCTATTGGGATCAAAATGCGCAACGGGCGTGTGATATGTATTCTGCTCGGTACCCTGGACGACATCATCCAAGTGTTCGGACCGTTCGCCGGATAGTTACGTTATTTAAGGAAACAGGAAGAGTTCAGCCACATGTGAAACTTCAACCACGACCTTCAACAAATGATGATGCCCAAGTAGGTGTTTTAGCTGCTGTCGCGGCTAATTCGCACATCAGTAGCAGACAAATTGCGCGAGAATCGGCAATCTCAAAAACGTCGGTGTTGAGAATGCTACATAAACATCGATTGCACCCGTACCATATTTCTATGCACCAGGAATTGCATGGCGACGACTTTGAACGTCGTCTACAGTTCTGTCACTGGGCACAAGAGAAATCACGGGACGATGACAGATTTTCCGCACGCATTCTATTTAGCGACGAAGCGTCATTCACCAACAGCGCTAACGTAAACCGGCATAATATGCACTACTGGGCAACGGAAAATCCACGATGGTTGCGACAAGTGGAACATCAGCGACCTAGGCGGGTTAATGTATGGTGCGACATTATGGGAGGAAGGAAAATTGGCCCCTATTTTATCGATGGCAATCTACATGGTGCAATGGATGCTGATTTCCTACGTAATGTTCTACTGATGTTACCACAAGATGTGGCGATGTACTTCCAACATGATGGATGTGCGGCACATAGGTCGCTGCGGTTGAAGCGGTATTGAATAGCATATTTCATGACAGGTGGATTGGTTGTCGGAGCCCCATACCATGGCCTGCACGTTCACCTGATCTGACGTCCCTGGATTTCTTTCTGAGGGGAAAGTTGAAGGACATTTGCTATCGTGATCCACCGACAACGTCTGTCAACATGCGTCATCGCATTGTCAATGCATGTGCGAACATTACGGAAGGCGAACTACTCGCTGTTGATAGGAATGTCGTTACACGTATTGCCAAATGCATTGACGTTGACGGACATCTTTTTGAGCATTTATTGCGTTAATGTGGTATTTACAGATAATCACGCTGTAACAGCATGCGGTCTCAGAAATAATAAATTTGCAAAGTGAAAAATGTGGTCCAACTAAAACATTCATATTTCTTTACGTACTACACGAATATGTAATAAAAAATGGGGGTTCCTATTTTAAAAAACGCAGTTGATATCTGTTTGACCTATGGCAGCGCTGTCTAAAGGGTCAACCACAGTGCCATCTGGTTTCCCCCTTCAAGCTAGACAAATTTCGTTCTTTGTAGTTTTTTCGTTTGACGCTTATTTCGTGAGATATTCGGCCCGGTCACGATCAATGGACCACCATATATATAAATTTTGCAAGGTGGCGTTTATTTTGCCTCAAAACGGAATAATCAGTTGATAGTAAAGTAGAATAAATATAAAGAATAGAGAGATAGAGGGAGAGAGTGGGGGGGGGGGGGTTGTGATCAGTGCTGTTAAGCCGAGAACCACGTTCCCTATTACATGCACCGTATCACAACTGCACTGCATGGTGGTCGCTGAAGGATGCCCAGAGATTACAGTCATGGAGGACTGTGGGCTCTTACCAGTCCCCATCTCAGGAAACACGGGCACGCCAAGCTCGTACCCAGAAAACAAAGGCTGGTCTTTCTGAAGTGCTCACATTTTGAACGACCTCGGGGAGATGCGTGGTCTTATCAAAACCTCGCTGAGTAATTGGTATTGCCCGGGTATGTATATAGTCCAATCTTCTTCTGTTAGTCCACCTCCTCCTTCCCTCTCTGTTCATCTCCTCCTCTCCCCACTCACAATCCATCTCCTCCTGGCCTTCTCTCTATCCATCTGCTACTAAACTTCTCTCTGTCAATCACCTCCTTTACCCTCTAAGTTTATGTCTTCTTCCCCCTCTAAGTTCATCTCCTCTTCCACACTCGAAGGTCATCTGTACACCCGATCCATGTAAATCACCTTCTCCCTTCTCTCTCTGTCCCTCTCCTCCGATTCCTCTCTCTGTGCATCTCCTCCTCCTCCCCCCTCTCTCCAGCCATCTCATCCTTTTCCCTTTCGCTGTCTGTTTCCTTCTTCCATAACTGTGTCCATCTCCTCCTCCACTCCTCTGTCCATTTCCTTCTCCCCATCTTCTCTCACTAACATTAACTGAGCACCCTACCCCAATAGCAGGCTTGTGGTTATTACCCCGCAGTATTTATATCCAGATAGTTAGTAATATGTGGTCAGCCTGCTTAGCAGGGTAGTTAAGTGCTTGCCTCCCGTGCAAGCGGGCCCAGGTTCGATTTCCGGCCGGGTTGGAGATTTTCTCCGCTCGTGGACTCTATGTTGTGTTATCCTCATCATCATTTCATCCTCATCACCGGCGTGCAATTCGCCCAGTGTGGCGTCAAATGAAATAAGACTTGCATTTGGTGGCCTAACTTTCCCGAATGGGGCCTCACCGCCTACGAAGCCATACGTTCCTTTCATTTTCCAGTAATATGTGCACCAGGTTTTGCTGAAATCGAAGCAAGAGTTTTGGAGAAGCTTTTTACCCATGGCTTTGCCAGAGCAAGCACATGTGACATATATTTGAAATATATATAACGTATTGCACACATATTTGTACACATATTTCACCTTATCTGTAGAGATTTTCGCCTTGCAGTTTCGTTTTCACGCTGTTCAATATTTATGACGTCATACCTCCTGAAAAATGTGTCGTACAATGATATACTTTTTCATGAACATTCAGTGTCATATGAGGACACCGTCTGCAAAATGTTTCGGTAATACAGTTAGTAGTAAAGGAGTAATACATTAAAACGCCGTACATGATGCGGCAGTTTGATTACGTGGGCAACGAAAATGTAGTCAGCGATAAGCATTTTCCCTTTCATTGTTTTGTGGGGATCGTCTGCGAGGAAAAGTTCGGTAGAGTTTATTATAAGTCAGTAAGTGCTCTCATTCCCAAATACTAAATGAATGAAGCCTGGGAACTCGATCGTCATGAGCAACACTCCTTTTTAACTACCACCACCACCCCTTTGATAGGTACGTGGTCCTTATTCCCACAAATTTTCTTTCCAGACAGTATGTGATATGTTTATCAGTTTTGGTTGAAATCTGTCCAGTGGCTGAGGAGATCTAGACAATACATACACACGTGGATTCATTTTTATACTACATATGGGTGCCACGGATGCGGCGAGCGTAGCCCTCTTTGTTTGGGCCAGCAACAATTTCCGAGCGTATTTATTAGATAAACAAATCATTCACCGTCGTGACATACCGCCAGTCTCTACGCTGGCTGACTATCCAGAGTGATCCCTCCAGTCGACTGGCGACATGGCATTGAGGCTTCAGGAGTACGACGTCACTGTGGTACATAAAAGTGGACGAAGAAAACAAGGATACTGAGTGCAATGTGGATGAAATCCCAGTCATCGCTCAGTCATGACTTTCTTTTGATCAGAGGGAAGATCCAGCGCTGCGGGAAATCATAGAAACCTTTAAGAAGAGGGAACCGACCATAGGAGAAAAAAATGGTTCAAATGGCTCTGAGCACTATGGGACTTAACATCTATGGTCATCAGTCCCCTAGAACTACTTAAACCTAACTAACCTAAGGACATCACAAAACACCCAGTCATCACGAGGGAGAGAAAATCCCTGACCCCGTCGGGAATCGAACCCGAGAACCCGGGCGCGGGAAGCGAGAACGCTACCGCACGACCACGAGCTGCGGACGATGACCATACGAGAATTCCAGTTAATAAACAGTACATTGTATAAAAGGAAGTACGGTTCAAAAGGGCGGAAATGACTGCTCGTCAAACTAGCTCATCCGTGGCCAGCTATCCTGAAGTATTTCCACGATAATGCAGAATCTGTTCCAGCGAGATTCGTGAAGACTCTAGGCATAATTAGACACAGGTATCACTGGCCAGGTCTCTACCGATCCTACACACTATGTGAGCCACTGTAGGGAGAGCCAACGACGGTAGCAACGTGCCGCAACTACCTCCCGGAGCATCTGGAATCAATTTCGCCTGCAGCAACGCCATTCCACCAAACTGCAGTAGACTTCTAAGGGAGGTTCCCGTAGTGGACAAACGGGAATCGATGGATAATAGTCTGCACTGACTACCTCATCTGCTATGCTGTTACAAAAGCTGTGGAAATTTTTACAGTCCACAAAAGTATCAGCTGAAATACATTTCGATATCACTCATAGGATGAAAACTGCCTGCCACTCACAGGCGATTGGCTTCGCAGAATGAAAGTTGGCAGATATGCTCTCTGTGAAGATGATGTCGAACAGAGAGACTGAAATACAACACGCCCATCGTGACATTTACATACAACACAAAGAAGAAAGTCATTAGAGGCTTCACAATATTCTTGCTGCTCCAGGGTCGCGAGGCCAAAACGACAATGATAGTCTTTTCTCTTTTCAACCTGACGACACTCACGCTGAGTATGTGAAACATCTCATCAACAGGAGCGAAGAAGCGAGGCGGCTAGCTTGCACACGGATCCTGGACGCGAAGATGAAAGACCGAGAAGAGCTATAACGCCAATCACTGGCCACTGGGGTACACCTCAGGAGACTTGGTATAGATTTTTGCGTCTGTGCGAAATGTGGGAGTGTGAGAATAGTTACTTAAGCGCTACTTCTGGCCATATCGTATCCTTTGCCCCTGCCACCTTCATAATTTGAAAGAGAGTATTTCAGTCAACATTGTCAAAAGCTTTTTCTAAGTCTACAAATGCTAGAAACGTAGGTTTGCCTTTCCTTAATCTAGCTTCCAAGATAAGTCGTAGGATCAGTACTGCCTCACGTGTTCCAATATTTCTACGGAAACCAAACTGATCTTCCCCGAGGTCGGCTTCTACTAGTTTTTCCATTCGTCTGTAAAGAATTCGCGTTAGTATTTTGCAGTCATGACTTATTAAACTGATAGTTCGATAATTTTCACATCTGTCAACACCTGCATTCATTGGGATTGCAATTATTATATTATTCTTGAAGTCTGAGGGTATTTCGCCTGTCTCATACATCTTTCTCGCCAGATGGTAGAGTTTTGTCAGGACTGGCTCTCCCAAGGGTGTCAGTAGTTCTAATGGAATGTTGTCTACTCCCGGGGCCTTGTTTCGACTCAGGTCTTTCAGTACTCTGTCAAACTCTTCGCGCTGTATCATATCTCCCATTTCATCTTCATCTTCATCTACATCCTCTTCCATTTCCATAATATTGTCCTCAAGTACATCGCCATTGTATAGATCCTCTAAATACTCCTTCCACCTTTCTCCTTTCCCTTCTATGCTTAGAACTGGGTCTCCATCTCAGCTCTTGATATTCATACAAGTGGTTCTCTTGTCACCAAAGGTCTCTTTAATTTTCCTGTAGGCAGTATCTATCTTACCCCTAGTGAGATAGGCTTCTACATCCTTACGTTTATCCTCTAGCCATCCCTGCTTTGCCATTTTGCGCTTCCTGTCGATCTCATTTTTGAGGCGTTTGTATTCCTTATTGCTTACTTCATTTACTGCATTTTTATATTATCTCTTTTCATCAACTAAATTCAATATATGTTCTGTCACCCAAGGATTTCAACTAGCCCTCGTCTTTTTAGCTACTTGATCCTCTGATGCCTTCACTACTTCATCACTCAAACCTACCCATTCTTCTTCTACTGCATTTCTTTCCCCCATTCCTGTCAATTGTTCCCTTATGCTCTCTCTGAAATTCTGTACAACCTCTGGTTTAGTCAGTTTATCCAGGTCCCATCTCCTTAAATTCCCACCTTTTTGCAGTTTCTTCAGTTTTAATCTACAGTTCATAACCAATAGATTGTGGTGAGAGTCAACATCTGCCCCTGGATATGTCCTACAATTTAAAACCTGCTTCCTAAATCTCTGTCTTATCATTATATAATCTATCTGAAACCTGTCTGTATCTCGAGGCTTCATCCATATATACAACCTTCTTTTATGATTCTTGAACCAAGTGTTAGCTATGATTAAGTTGTGCTCTGTGTAAAATTCTACCAGGCGTTTTCCTCCTTCATTTCTTACCCCCCATCCACATTCACCTACTTCGTTTCCTTCTCTCCCTTTCCCTACTACCGAATTCCAGTCGCCCATGACAATTAAATTTTCGTCTCCCTTCACAATCTGAATAATTTCTTTTATTTCATCATACATTTTTTTTTCTTCGTCATCTGCAGAGCTAGTTGGCGTATAAACTTGTACTACTGCGGTAGGCGTGGGCTTAGGGTCTATCTTCGCCACAATAATGCGTTCACTATGCTGTTTGTAGTAGCTTACCCACACTCCTATTTTTATTCATTATTAAACCTACTCCTGCATTACCCCTATTTAATTTTGTGTTTGTAACCCTGTATTCGCCTGACCAAAATTCTTGTTCCTCCTGCCACCGAACTTCACTAATTCCCACTATATCCACATTTAACCTATCCATTTCTCTTTTTAAATTTTCTAACCTACCTGCCCAATCAATGGATCTGACATTTCACGCTCCAATCCGTAGAACGCCAGTTTTCTTTCTCCTGATACATCTACATCTACATTTCTACATCTACATTTACACTCCGCAAGCCACCCAACGGTGTGTGGCGGAGGGCACTTTACGTGCCACTGTCATTACCTCCCTTTCCTGTTCCAGTCGCGTATGGTTCGTGGGAAGAACGACTGTCTGAAAGCCTCCGTGCGCGCTCTAATCTCTCTAATTTTACATTCGTGATCTCCTCGGGAGATATAAGTAGGGGGAAGCAATATATTCGATACCTCATCCAGAAACGCACCCTCTCGAAACCTGAACAGTAAGCTACACCGCGATGCAGAGCGCCTCTCTTGCAGAGTCTGCCACTTGAGTTTATTAAACATCTCCGTAACGCTATCACGCTTACCAAATAACCCTGTGACGAAACGCGCCGCTCTTCTTTGGATCTTCTCTATCTCCTCTGTCAGACCGATCTGGTACGGATCCCACACTGATGAGCAATACTCAAGTATAGGTCGAACGAGTGTTTTGTAAGCCACCTCCTTTGTTGATGGACTACATTTTCTAAGCACTCTCCCAATGAATCTCAACCTGGTACCCGCCTTACCAACAATTAATTTTATATGATCATTCCACTTCAAATCGTTCCGCACACATACTCCCAGATATTTTACAGAAGTAACTGCTACCAGTGTTTGTTCCGCTATCATATAATCATACAATAAAGGATCCTTCTTTCTATGTATTCGCAATACATTACATTTGTCTATGTTAAGGGTCAGTTGCCACTCCCTGCACCAAGTGCCTATCCGCTGCAGATCTTCCTGCATTTCGCTACAATTTTCTAATGCTGCAACTTCTCTGTATACTACAGCATCATCCGCGAAAAGCCGCATGGAACTTCCGACACTATCTACTAGGTCATTTATATATATTGTGAAAAGCAATGGTCCCATAACACTCCCCTGTGGCACGCCAGAGGTTACTTTAACATCTGTAGACGTCTCTCCTTGATAACAACATGCTGTGTTCTGTTTGCTAAAAACTTTTCAATCCAGCCACACAGCTGGTCTGATATTCCGTAGGCTCTTACTTTGTTTATCAGGCGACAGTGCGGAACTGTATCGAACGCCTTCCGGAAGTCAAGAAAAATAGCATCTACCTGGGAGCCTGTATCTAATATTTTCTGGGTCTCATGAACAAATAACGCGAGTTGGGTCTCACACGATCGCTGTTTCCGGAATCCATGTTGATTCCTACAGAGTAGATTCTGGGTTTCCAAAAACGACATGATACTCGAGCAAAAAACATGTTCTAAAATTATAAACAGATCGACGTCAGAGATATAGGTCTATAGTTTTGCGCATCTGCTCGACGACCCTTCTTGAAGACTGCGACCATCTGTGCTCTTTTCCAATCATTTGGAACCCTCCGTTCCTCTAGAGACTTGCGGTACACGGCTGTTAGAAGGGGGGCAAGTTCTTTCGCGTACTCTGTGTAGAATCGAATTGGTATCCCGTCAGGTCCAGTGGACTTTCCTCTATTGAGTGATTCCAGTTGCTTTCCTATTCCTTGGACACTTATTTCGATGTCAGCCATTTTTTCGTTTGTGCGAGGATTTAGAGAAGGAACTGCAGTGCGGTCTTCCTCTGTGAAACAGCTTTGGAAAAAGGTGTTTAGTATTTCAGCTTTACGGGTGTCATCCTCTGTTTCAATGCCATCATCATCCCGTAGTGTCTGGATATGCTGTTTCGAGCCACTTACTGATTTAACGTAAGACCAGAAATTCCTAGGATTTTCTGTCAAGTCGGTACATAGAATTTTACTTTCGAAGTCAATGAACGCTTCACGCATAGCCCTCCTTACGCTAACTTTGACATCGTTTAGCTTCTGTTTATCTGAGAGGTTTTGGCTGCGTTTAAACTTGGAGTGGAGCTCTCTTTGCTTTCGCAGTAGTTTCCTAACTTTGTTGTTGTACCACGGTGGGTTTTTCCCGTCCCTCACAGTTTTACTCGGCACGTACGTGTCTAAAACGCATTTTACGATTACCTTGAACTTTTTCCATAAACACTCAACATTGTCAGTGTCGGAACAGAAATTTTCGTTTTGATCTGTTAGGTAGTCTGAAATCTGCCTTCTATTACTCTTGCTAAACAGATAAACCTTCCTCCCTTTTTTTATATTCCTATTAACTTCCATATTCAGGGATGCTGCAACGGCCTCATGATCACCGATTCCCTGTTCTGTACATACAGAGTCGAAAAGTTCGGGTCTGTTTGTTATCAGTAGGTCCAAGATGTTATCTCCACGAGTCGGTTCTCTGTTTAATTGCTCGAGGTAATTTTCGGATAGTGCACTCAGTATAATGTCACTCGATGCTCTGTCCCTACCACCCGTCCTAAACATCTGAGTGTCCCAGTCTATATCTGGTAAATTGAAATCTCCACCTAAGACTATAACATGCTGAGAAAATTTATGTGAAATGTATTCCAAATTTTCTCTCAGTTGTTCTGCCACTAATGCTCCTGAGTCGGGAGGTCGGTAAAAGGAGCCAATTATTAACCTAGTTCGGTTGTTTAGTGTAACCTCCACCCATAATAATTCACAGGAACTATCCACTTCTACTTCACTACAGGATAAACTACTACTAACAGCGACGAACACTCCACCACCGGTTGCATGCAATCTATCCTTTCTAAACACCGTCTGTAACTTTGTAAAAATTTCGGCAGAATTTATCTCTGGCTTAAGCCAGCTTTCTGTACCTATAACGATTTCAGCTTCGGTGCTTTCTATCAGTGCTTGAAGTTCTGGTACTTTACCAACGCAGCTTCGACAGTTGACAATTACAATACCGATTGCTGCTTGGTCCCCGCATGTCCTGACTTTGCCCCGCACCCGTTGAGGCTGTTGCCCTTTCTGTACTTGCCCAAGGCCATCTAACCTAAAAAACCGCCAAGCCCACGCCACACAACCCCTGCTACCCGTGTAGCCGCTTGTTGCGTGTAGTGGACTCCTGACCTATCCAGCGGAACCCGAAACCCCACTGCCCTATGGCGCAAGTCGAGGAATCTGCAGCCCCTTCAGTAGTGCCTACCCGGAGATCCGAATGGGGGACTATTTTACCTCCGGAATATTTTACCCAAGAGGACGCCACCATCATCTAACCATCCAGTAAAGGTGCATGCCCTCGGGAGACATTACGCCTGTAGTTTCCCCTTGCTTTCAGCCGTTCGCAGTACCAGCACAGCACGGCCGTTTTGGTTAGTGTTACAAGGCCAGATCAGTCAATCATCCAGACTGTTGCCCCTGCAACTACTGAAAAGGCTGCTGCCCCTCTTCAGGAGCCACACGTTTGTCTGGCCTCTCAACAGATACCCCCCTGTTGTGGTATAACCTATTTATTTTACATATTTCTAAGCTATTGCTGGGGCTAGAGTCAAACGACTTTCATGTTATGTATCTTTTATTCTAAGAGTACTGTAGTGAAATTGGAAAAGAAATGTGAATTTTTGAAGTCTATCATATCATTCTGGATCTCGTTATACCCCACGTGGCCATGGACGAATATTTCCATTTCTTCCAAGTTGTTCAATTTGCAGCTCTTTTCTAAGTTATGTAGTACTTCGAGATCGTTGTCTATTGTAACACTGTGTCCTGTTTCGTTTACATGTTTCACTATATGTAATTTATTCCAGAGAAACTTAATACATCAAGAATTTATAAAAGTACATTCAGTCATTGCAGCAAACATTACATTGGCCAAATGGGAAGTAATTTTAAAACCCTCTTTAAAGAACACATTGACTGTTTCAGACTTGGAAAACCGAATAAATTAGCTACAGCGAAACATGTAAATGAAACAGGACACAATGTTACAATAGACAACGATCTCGAAGTACTACATAATTTAGAAAAGAGCTGCAAATGGACATCTTGGAAGAAATGGAAATATTCATCCATGGCCACATGGGGAATAACAAGATCCTGAATAATACGACAGACTTCAAAAATTCACATTTCTTTTCCAATTTCACTACAGCACTGTGTGAATAAAAGACACATAACATGAAAGTCGTTTTAATCTAGACCCAGGAATAGCTTAGAAATATGTGAAATAAATAGTTTATACCATGATATGTACAATAATATTGAAATAGGTGCTCAGTCTGTAATGTATTTCTTCAGCCTACATCTGTAATACGATAACACGACTTGTAGAAGACATGTAAATATCTGACTTCACATAGGTCGACAAATCGATAGTCAGATCGAAACCAATTGTATTTCCACCGCCATCTTGTCCACTGCACTACAGATTTGTTTTTGTGATAGTGTTTCTAAGTAACTGTTTCGTTTGTGAAAATTTGTGAACAGTGGCCAAGAAAGCTAAGAGAACCAGGGAAATGGAAACACCTCAGCAGATCACAACTAGACTGCCACGACAGAAGAACAAAGTGAGTGAGTTTTACAAAATATTTTCATGCAAACAGCAGTCCAGCTTCAAAAGTGACATCGCCTCTTACTAAGTTTTCTCTTCTTCCACAGGATAATCACAGCATTTACGAAAAGACTATGTAACATCAGTATGACCTTATTGTAAAATTGTTTTTGTAATGCCATTTAGCCTGAAGATGAGGTATTTCCTCGAAACATTTCGCTAAATAAATAAAACAATAATCAACAAAGCTTGTGGTTGGTAGCGGCAACTTAAAAAACCTTTACAATGAACTTGATGTTTGACTGCCTCTACCATTGTTACATTTAGAATGAACATTTCTTTTTCTCAGGATGAACTTTGCAAATACTCCAACTAAAGACATTTTTCTACTTATAAAAAAAATAAAAAGTTAAAAAAAACTATATTTCTTTGCGTAGTTTTAAGAACTTATTGCTACAAAATTCATAATATCATCCGTAGTTATGGGAAACTAGCTTGTTTTGATACAATAATATAGTTTCAGAAGCTGGTTCATAAATCGATAATGCACAGAGGAAGAAGCCCAGCATTCTTAGAGTGTTATTGTGTCAACACTTGCACTATTTGTTAACGATAGACGGTGCTCCGTTTCTTACCGCCACCCTTGCTTTTCTCTCTTTAATCTCACAATTTGTTCTACTATTAGAAGAACATATCGTCTCCAATGGATTAGCAAAAGGATACGACTTCTTTTCTGCAGAATTCAGTGCACTAATACGGCGCTTAATTACTCTGTCGATAAAGACGTTTTAAATAAAGAATGGAAATAAATTAACCCTGTATTCTGCCGAGGAACTTGCAAATGAATAGTTTATGTCTTGTAAGTTAATAAACTGAAAGAATGGTAGAATGAGAGTCCTCTACAATACACAACGTCATGTGGATGTGTCATTATATTAATTTTGTATTGAACAGTTACAGGTGCAAAATACAAGGGTAATCCTCAGACAGTTAAACTGTTATCGTGATTCGGTAGGGACATCACGAAAAATAAGCTTTTCCTTTCTTTTCCTCTTGAGACAGCCCTGCAACGCCACATCTTTCTCTGGCTGCTCGTGAATGGCTCAGATATTTCCCAGGAGATGCATTGGCAGACGTGAGATTGTCAAACGGCCCTTCCGGTCCACAAACTTCATATCAATAGACTTTTCCACTTGTAGTGGAATCGAAGGGAAATTTTTCGCTCTGAAATCTAGGAGATGCTCTGCACAAGCACCAGTAACAGAGAGTTACAGACCATTGCCACCTCTGTGTCAGTACAGAACGACATGTGCAAATGCTAATAACTTGGACATACTACGCAGTTTGTCGTACTACCATAGTTAAAAACACATTGTGGTTTAATATTAACTACGTGCAACATACAGATTTTATGTGCAGGATACATTGCGTGGGACGTTACATATTGTATACGATGAAATCGTTTTATGGAACGCTCTCATCGTCTCGATCGTATGAGCCTGTAATAAAGAATCTAAGTAGGTGCCAGTGAGGCTATATATTTGAAATTGTTTCGTCTGTACGTCATTAGTCCCAAGTAATTTAAGGACTAGTAATAAACCCTTTTGGGTAATTTTCTCTTTGAGAGTTACAGCTTATGCTATCCTATTAGCAAGATGCAGCTTGTGACTACAGCAACCGTTGATTCAAAGTTAATGCAGATGATCTACTTCAAATGCAGGGCAACTCTTCGCTGTCGGTTTCATGGTTGAAATTATCAATTATCAACATGTGATCGGAAAACTGAAATTGCTAGTCACGTGCAGTACACCAGGTGAAGTATCGGCCAGTTGTAGCGTTAATTGCTATATCTTAAGAATGGCTCAAAAATGCTCACTGAACTAGTGTAACGTCCCAACTTTCTTCCGGAAAACATGTTTCAGCTCGTCACCATAGAGGATTTTGAACGCGCTTTAGTGCACTTGGCACTGCACTTACTGTCTCAAGATTCCGAAATTACTAGAAGAAGAGATGCTTCTTCAGATATAAACAGTCGACTTGACGTAACTCCTCAGATATAAGGCAAAAAAAGAAGAAAACGAGAGTCTGTCAGAAGTGGAGAAGAAGTAACTGCTCAACGTATACCTATCCACAGATCAGGATAATGTCCACTGAAACGCACTCACTGAAATGTGTGGAAGCGGCAGTGTGCATTGTATAATGCCCTTCATGGGTATAATCCAAGTAATAAGGCAAAGTGCGCTGCGTGATGCGTTAGCAATTCACCCCTGTAAACCTGTATGACATCACTAGGCCTTCTAACGGACTGTCTTCTCACGCAGAAACTGGATATTACCTAAACATATTAAACTTTTCTCTTGTTTTTACGCAAGGAATTTTACCCTTAAGTACTTTAGATACACCATATATGAACGCCGCCAGTTAGTACCCCATATTAGACCCAAATTTCTTCTTTTATTCTGTTTAACTGTCCTCACGCTTTACTCGGTTTACCCTTTCGCAACATGTAGTTAATTGAGACCGTCATGTTTAATCGATACTCAGTGTCTTTGTTTCGTCGTGCTGGTGCCGAATGACGATTTAGTTCTACCATTTACTACGTAAAGTGTGTTTGTCTCCTTCCTTTCGGAAATGCTTTAGTCGAAAGAAAGTACTGCTGTGTACTGTTTTCCAGTGTTTGTACGGTACTTCATAGTATTTATTACAGTTATATGCCCGAAACTGGAGTAGTGGATAAATTGAAAATATAAAAACGGCTTAGACTTGTGTGTCATTCGTTAATAATGGTTTCATCATTGGACGAGAATATAACAAGAGATGGACTAAATCAATGTAATAATGGAAGCGAAAGGTTCTGTTAAACAAACCTTAATTGAGTAGTATGATTGATTTGCAAATCCACTTAACAGTGAGTAAATTAATAATTAACCATAATAAACGGTTATTAGGGGCACCAATGCGAATTTAGACTTCACAGTTTGTGAGCATTCTGTGTTTACGGATTGCTGTAGTGTATATAATAATTACGATATGTGTTAAACAATAGTGGAAACTTTCGTTCTTGCAAACGAATTTTGTTTATTCGTTTACATTAAAATTAGCCCCTTCAAAATATTCTCCAATACATATTATAAACTTATACGAGCGCTTTTTCCAATCCCCGAAATATATATGGAACTTAACCTTTGGGATAGGTTTTAACTTTCTCGGCGATGAAGTTTTAATGTCATCTGTGCTTATAAAGGTTTCCTTTATTTTTGGTAACAGAAGAAAGTTACGTAGGGCATGTCTGGCGAATATATACGTAAGCACAATGCAGTATTTGTTTTGGCCAAAAATTCATGAGCAGACAATCGAGTTGATAATATTACCAACGAACTGTATCCAGTTGGGTTATTGAGATGCAAAAGTTACAGTGGTTTCGTCATTGCTTCGGGACTGTTTTTGCGGATTCTTTCACGCAAACAGCGTTGAACTTGTAAGAAGTGCTCCTAAATGATCGTTCGATATTTCAGCTAGGACAGTACTATTACAATGGAAAAACGCAGTGTAGATTAACTTCTCATTTGACCGCAGTTGTCTTTTTTCGGTCTTGGCGATACAGAATGCTCTCGCTGAGACTATTGAGCCCTAGCTTTATATCCGTAAACTCCTGTTTCATCATGTGTTATTACACGTTTCAGTAGTTCTGCATCACTTTTGACCTCATCCATTGGCAGCTGTTTTCGTTCGAAATTCATCAATTCTGAAGTAAACTTTCCTGTCACGCGTTTCACGCCCAAAAATCCTAGAAAAATTCATGGCATGAAATAATTGCCAACATCCTCAGAGACTTCTGTGGTTGAGACTTGGCGATAATTTATAATCATTTATTTCACTTTTTCCACTATTTCAACTGTTGATAATGTGCTAAAACGAACAGGGCGCTCGCTTCAAAGGCTTTCTTCGAAACGCTTGTACCACTTCTAAAACCTTGTTTTACTCCTGTCAGAGTCCCCAAAAGTAACACTTAATATTTGTAAAACTTTGCAACACTTTATTCCGCTCTTACAACAAAATACAGTCTAAGGCAAGAAAACGCCGCAGCAGCACGGAAATTGGTCACAAACTGATATTCATACAGGTATTGACCTCATACATCTATGAGGTGCAGAAGGAAATACATAACTGAGCTCAGATTGATTCCGTGTTTTTTGATTACCAGAAAGCATATGACACAATTGCATATCTACGCCCTCTAAACAAAATATGTGTATAGGTATTAGTCGACCACAATGTTTTTGCAACTGGGAGTGAGGACGCCTCTGTCGGCTTGTCGTGAGTTATTATCGCGATACTTCACGAGGACACGCTGAAACACTTGATAATATATGCACAGCTATCTTGAAATCATTTACAGTGCGATGCGTTTTCCTAAGACACAACTGTACTTGCTTACTGCAACGTCACGGTTGTTTCTGGCAACAGCCACAAGGGGCCTAATTCTGTAATACTGTGGTCGAGTAGTAAATCTCCTATGGGATCAAACTGCTGAGGTCATCAGTCCCTAGACTTACACACTTTTTAATAAAACTTAAAGCAACTTACGCTAAGAACAACACACACACCCATTCCCGAGGGAGGACTCGAACCTCGGACGGGTGGAGCCGGGCGAACCATGCCAAATCGCTCTAGACCGCGTGGCTACCCCGCACGGCAAACGGAAGGAGTATTGCAGTTGATCAGTGCATGGTACAAAGATTAGCAGGTATACTTACCATAAGTAACTCTCATTTACTCTGTAAATTGACAAACTGATACGAAATCGTGTGATGGGAAGTGTATCCTAAAATTAACGTAAATAGTCATGCAAGATGATGCTTACAAAACCGTGGTCGTGGTTAGAACTCTTCACAAAAACGGGTCAATTTCCATGATCTGGGACTTTTACCATGACTAACAGAAGAGGTGCACGTTTCTTAGGTGGTTCGTATAGTCCGTGCGTGAGTTTGACAGTACTACTCAACATACTGCGAAGGGGTAGCGCAGGCCGAAATGGCCGTGCGGTTCTAGGCGCTGCAGTCTGGAACCGCGAGACCGCCACGGTCGCAGGTTCGAATCCTGCCTCGGGCATGGATGTGTGTGCTGTCCTTAGGTTAGTTAGGTTTAACTAGTTCTAAGTTCTAGGGGACTAATGACCTCAGAAGTTGAGTCCCATAGTGCTCAGAGCCATTTGAACCATTTGAAGGGGTAGCAACTAGAGACGCTACACGAAAATACACACCAAGAAAAAAATAAAAAAGAAGAAATCGGAGTTGAATGGAGAACGGTAGATCAAACAAATTATTAAAATTTCAAAGAATAGGATAATTTTTTCGAGAGAAAGAGCTTCACAAACTGAGCAAGTCCACGCGGTGGTCCACCTCTGGCCCTTTGGCGCTCAAGATCTTTAGAACCCCAAGTTGTTTGGAAGGCCCATCCCATGATGCTCAAAACGCTCTCAACTGAGGAGAGATGCTGTTGCCTTTCTGGCCAAGGTGGGGTTTGACAAGCTCGAAGACAGGCAGTAGAAACTCTCGCCGTGTGTGAGCTTGCTGAAATGTAAGCCCCGAATGGCTTGCCATGAAGGGAAACAAAACGGGGCGTAGGAGATCGTCGTCGTACCGCTGTGCTGTGAGGGTACCACGGATGACAACCAGAGGGGTCGTACTACGAAATTGAAATGGCTTGGTTCAAATGGTTCAAATGGCTCTGAGCACTATGGGACTCAACTGCTGTGATCATCAGTCCCCTAGAACTTAGAACTACTTAAACCTAACTAACCTAAGGACATCACACACATCCATGCCCGAGGCAGGATTCGAACCTGCGACCGTAGCAGCAGCGCGGCTCCGGATTGGAGCGCCTAGAACCGCACGGCCACCGCGGCCGGCAATTGAAATGGCATCCCAGACCAATACTCCTGGTTGTCCGGCAGTCTGAGAGGCGACAGTCAGGTCGTGTCCCAACTCTGTCCGGGTCGTCTCCAGGCAAGTCTTCTCTGATCATCGGAACTCAGTTCCGAGCGAGATTCGTCACTAAAGAAAATTCTTCTCCAGTCAGTGAGATCCCAGGCCTCGATAAGATACCGCTGAGGCACCATCCTGACTGCTACCAACCATACGGCCTGAAAACCAGGAGTGATGTTCTAGGCTGCCATTTCATTTGATAGCAGGACCCCTTCGGTTGTCACTCACGGTGGCGTTAGAGCACAGCGGTACATTCACAATAATCTACTCCTCGTTTTGTTTCCCTTCATTTCAAGCAACCCTGAGCTTACATTCCAGTGGGATAACGCCCTCCGCACACGGCGAGAGTTTCTACTGCTTGTCTTCGTGCTTGTCAAACGCTGCCCTGGCCAGCAAGGTAGCCAGATATCTTCTCATTTGAGAACGTTTGGAGCATTACGTAGTGCCCTGCAACCAGCTGAGTATTTTGACGATCTAAAGCACCAGTTGGACAGAATTAGTCACAGTATCCCTCATGAGGATATGCTACAACTCTAGCAATCTATGCCAAGCTCAATAATGGCTTGTCTAAGGGTCAGAGGGGGTCCAAAACGTTTCTGACTCTTCATGAAGGTCTTTCTCTTGAATAAATCATCCAGTTTTTCCGAAATTGTTATCATTTGGTTGTCTGTACATATACATCACATCTACCGATTTTTGCCTCAGGCGGATAATTCCTTCGTGGTGTGTCGTTTCTTTTTCTTTTTTTTTTTGTCTGAGGGTGTAATTTTAAATCACAAGAAACCTTACTTACAAAATTTAGACAATGTACGGTTCTAAATGACTGAAGAAGCATATTATATTCTCCAACATATATCTCGTCGAGTTTCTATGATGTTAAAATTAGAGAAATTAGGGTTTAATCCGGCAGGTGTCAAAAATCTTTTTTCCGAGTGTCATCTGTGACGCAGGATGACGCAGGAATAGGAAAAATTGATTCGGGTACGCTACATATCCTCCACCTTTCATCGTATGATAGCTTTTTGAGTAACGGTGAAAATTTAGACAACGATGCCATATTAAATCTAATGAACACATCCAATCAAAAGTGCAGAAAAATGTAAGTAAGTGAAATGTGAAGCATCTGTAATGGAAACTGTGTACCACACGATAGCGTAACCAATTCTAGTGTACTGATCAAACGTCTGGAGCCGCGCAGAGTGGCCGCGTGGTAGGAGGCGCCATGTCACAGATTGCACGGCCCCTCGCGCCGGAGGTTCGAGTTCTCCCTCGGAATGAGTGTGTGCGTTGGTCTTAGCATAAGTTAGTTTAAGTGGTGTGTAAGTCTAGGGACCGATGACCTCAGCAGTTTGGCCCTTTAGTAATTCACACACATTTGAACATTTCTTGAAACGTCTGGAGTCCTTATCAGACAGTTGACAACTGAGTTCAGAGGCGTGGTGCAAAGATCGTGTCACGTCAATGATCCCCATAAGGAAGCTTAACAAAGATTTTAAGGTAAAAATGGGAATCCTTGCAATAAAAGTGACACTGTTACAGCGATATTCACTTGGGTACATCTGGAGAACAAGTATTCGAGGTAGACTGTGCCACAGATAGGGGGCATTCATCACATACCGCGCGTATGTCCCATGAGAAATAGATGTTTCTTGTTATGGTGCGAACTGAGGCATATAGTGTTTTACCTTTCCTCCATATGCGAAAGGCATAGGAAGGACGTGGGTAATATTGGTATGAAGTACCTTCTGCTTGAAATGTTCAGTGGGGTGCACAGAATATACACTCCTGGAAATTGAAATACGAACACCGTGAATTCATTGTCCCAGGAATGGGAAACTTTATTGACACATTCCTGGGGTCAGATACATCACATGATCACACTGACAGAACCACAGGCACATTGACACAGGCAACAGAGCATGCACAATGTCGGCACTAGTACAGTGTATATCCACCTTTCGCAGCAATGCAGGCTGCTATTCTCCCATGGAGACGATCGTAGAGATGCTGGATGTAGTCCTGTGGAACGGCTTGCCATGCCATTTCCACCTGGCGCCTCAGTTGGACCAGCGTTCGTGCTGGACGTGCAGACCGCGTGAGACGACGCTTCATCCAGTCCCAAACATGTTCAATGGGGGACAGATGCGGAGATCTTGCTGGCCAGGGTAGTTGACTTACACCTTCTAGAGCACGTTGGGTGGCACGGGATACATGCGGACGTGCATTGTCCTGTTGGAACAGCAAGTTCCCTTGCCGGTCTAGGAATGGTAGAACGATGGGTTCGATGACGGTTTGGATGTACCGTGCACTATTCAGTGTCCCCTCGACGATCACCAGTGGTGTACGGCCAGTGTAGGAGATCGCTCCCCACACCATGATGCCGGGTGTTGGCCCTGTGTGCCTCGGTCGTATGCAGTCCTGATTGTGGCGCTCACCTGCACGGCGCCATACACGCATACGACCATCATTGGCACCAAGGCAGAAGCGACTCTCATCGCTGAAGACGACACGTCTCCATACGTCCCTCCATTCACGCCTGTCGCGACACCACTGGAGGCGGGCTGCACGATGTTGGGGCGTGAGCGGAAGACAGCCTAACGGTGTGCGGGACCGTAGCCCAGCTTCATGGAGACGGTTGCGAATGGTCCTCGCCGATACCCCAGGAGCAACAGTGTCCCTAATTTGCTGGGAAGTGGCGGTGCGGTCCCCTACGGCACTGCGTAGGATCCTACGGTCTTGGCGTGCATCCGTGCGTCGCTGCGGTCCGGTCCCAGGTCGACGGGCACGTGCACCTTCCGCCGACCACTGGCGACAACATCGATGTACTGTGGAGACCTCACGCCCCACGTGTTGAGCAATTCGGCGGTACGTCCGCCCGGCCTCCCGCATGCCCACTATACGCCCTCGCTCAAAGTCCGTCAACTGCACATACGGTTCACGTCCACGCTGTCGCGGCATGCTACCAGTGTTAAAGACTGCGATGGAGCTCCGTATGCCACGGCAAACTGGCTGACACTGACGGCGGCGGTGCACAAATGCTGCGCAGCTAGCGCCATTCGACGGCCAACACCGCGGTTCCTGGTGTGTCCGCTGTGCCGTGCGTGTGATCATTGCTTGTACAGCCCTCTCGCAGTGTCCGGAGCAAGTATGGTGGGTCTGACACACCGGTGTCAATGTGTTCTTGTTTCCATTTCCAGGTGTGTATGTAGAGCTCAAAGTTATCATACAACAGAACTACCTATTCCGATAGGCCGCTCTGGTATTTTATTGTTATCTTAAGCTGAACTTCATTTTGAAGCCGGGTTCGATTCCCGACTGGGTTAGGGATTTTCTGTGCCCTGGGACTGGGTGTTTGTGTTGTTCTCATCATTTCATCGTCATCATCATCATTTGAGTCAGTGGCTAAATTGGACTGTGAAAAAACTTGGACTGTGTAAAAATTGGGACTTCGTACTGGCCGCGCCGGATTAGCCGTGCGGTCTTAGGCGCTGCAGTCGTGGACTGTGCGGCTGGTCCCGGCGGAGGTTCGAGTCCTCCATCGGGCATGGGTGTGTGTGCTTGTCCTTAGGATAATTTAGGTTAATTAGTGTATAAGCTTAGGGACTGATGACCTTAGCAGTTAAGTCCCGTAAGTTTTCACACACATTTCTGAACTTCGTACGGGTGCTGATGACCACGTAGTTGGGAGCCCATAACTCAGACATCACCATCATCCATTTTGAAGCATCATTGATCACAGTACATTGTATTTCAAAATTAATATGACTTACCGGCAGCTCCTGAGATTTGTATTGTTTCTTAGCATGTGAATCCAAATGATTCCAAGTTGGATGTTGCCGTCAGGATTAAAGTACATAATGCTGAATCTGAATGTCGCTGCAGGTATAACACGATGTAGAAAGTTTAAAACCTTCATTAAAAGTCGTTGTCTGAGTTCAGAACAAGTGTAAATACCGTTGCCCTTGCGTACTTCCGTAAACTGCATTTCAGGGCATCTAAATGGTTCTGAGAACTATGGGACTTAACATCTTAGGTCATCATTCCCCTAGAACTTAGATCTACTTAAACCTAACTAACCTAAGGACATCACACATATCCATGCCCGAGTCAGGATTCGAACCTGCGACCGTAGCAGTCGCACGGTTCCGGACTGAGCGCCTAGAACCACGAGACCACCGCGGCCGGCTTGCAGGGCATCTCCAGCACGCTTTTGCAATAAATAACCTTGTCGTGAATGACTGAACACATCTTTCCATCATTACATGAAGCATCAACTGTCACGTTTTTTGTATTGTGACTTGGCAAACTGGCACAGTCGTTCATGCACTTTTGCAGCGAGTTACCTTTGACTTCAAGCGATCGTCCAGTGCGATGGATATTGCTGAAACTATTTTTTACCGATGTAAACTGTTCATTCTACTCACACAAATTTCCGCATGTCTAGCTCCTTCTACCATATTGTACAACTTTCCATAGTAAATATCGCCAAGTTTTACACCTGAGAATAACGAAAACCATACCACAGAATGATACTCTTCTGGTTTACATGTTTCATTTAGAAATGTGTGCAATGGGATATGTTTGCTTCCATTCCTTTCAAACAACTGACAGAAATTTTCCTATAACTGGAAACCTGATCCACAAAAAGTTTCCTCTAAAGTATTGAGCAGTTTTCTCACTACTCGTTAACTAGTGAATATATATAGTTTAATAATTGTATTGATACAACTGTACTTTTCGAGAATGGTTGTCTTATATTTGGTTATTGTCGAGCCGAATATAGTGTTGAGGATCGATTCGAAAATCTCATTCACATGTTTTATGTTGGAAATATTAAATGTGGGACTTCAGGAAGAGCACTTCCCTTCCACGTTGAAACGTATCTGATAACCTAGTTATGTTATACAAAGAAGAAAAATGAAATATAAAACTGAAAAAACAATTTGAAATAATAGGCTGGTTATTAAAGAAGTTCAGGCATATGAATTACGGCATCTTCAAACACCACTGCACTGCTGTGTTTCAATTTGCTTGACGATCGGTCCTGAAATCAGTAGTTATGTCTGGGATGTATAATGTGCTTTCCAAATCGTATATCATGAATCTAATACGCCACTTGCCTAAATTAACATTTCGTAGGTAGACGTGTATTCACACTTGAGATGCTATACACTAAATTTCATCTTTATCTGAAAAAATTCGGAAAAGTGTCCCTCTGAGCAGATAAAAAGGCGATTCCTAGATTTAGTTAGTGTTTAAAGAGAAAGAGGCGTCTACTATGAGAAACAGCTCATGTATATTACAATAAATTTCACTGTGAAATTGGTAAGTTCTTGAAAGTATTCTGAGGCATTTAATTTCACTTTTCGAACATACGGTTTAGTGCTTGTTCGGTTTACTTGCAGATGTAAGGCAAATGGTAACGCGTATGATGAAGTTTTCTATTAGCCCATACCAGAATACAAGTGATTTCTAAACTTACTCGAAGAATGAAGTCTCTTGCTGTTACTGACGAAATATTTTCGACTTATCTAAATTACAGGACTCGTAGTTATGTTTTTATCTTCTTCTGCTGCTCCGTATCATCTGATTCAAAGTTCCAACAATATATATGGATTGTTACTTGTCATTTGTTGTTACTAGATTGTTGTTTCCACTCATGGCGAAACTTTATGTAATCTGACAGACAGTCATGAGCTTCGGCAGAGGTTCATTAAAGCATCTTGCAATAAATTGCCAGTTTTTCTCCGTAATCAGATTACTGAACATTATTTTGAATAACAGCCGGATTTTTACGCATCCCTTAATCTCTCCTGTTTCGAGCACCTGACGAAACAGTGTAATGCTCATACCGTCAATAATAAAACTACTGATATTCAGTGTTTTGTTATATTGTAACGTTCAGGTAACTATGACTGTATTTTTATTGAATTGTATTCACTAGGAACAAATAAAAATCCTAAATTCTCGAGAGCTTTCATAGCTCTGAATGACTTTTACGGATGTGACAGTTTATCTATGGTATCTACAGCGGAGATGACTGTATGAAAAATGTTCTTTACAGAGGTTTGCCTGGGCACCGAATACAGCTATAAACTTCAGTGAGAAACGAACACAGATAACGGCATGCGAATTAGGAACGAATTGTGTACTATGGACGGTTGCGACAGACGTAATACCTGGCACATTGGTGCGTGGCAGGACGCTAGAAGGAACATCGTAATGTTTGAGAAGCGGATTTGGTATTGTAAGGTAGTCGCTGTTGGTAATATCAAGAGATGATGAGTTAAGATATCCTCCACACTGTCTCATTAAAGCAGAGGTCCAGCTAATAACTACTGGCTCGTTGCATGACCAGCCAGCTTTGGTTCGCATGTCCCCACGGAATCTGATAAATGAATAAAATGAAAATAATTTTATGGACACTCGTACCGTTATATTTGCGTCAAGACTCGTTCTTACTAGGCCCCTGAAGGCTAACGAAAGACGTTGTCCAAAATTTCCTTCGTGTGTACGGGCGGGAAATCGGAGGCAACGTAGCGGTTGGCGTTGGCTACGGTTCGGTCTGCTGGCAATAACATGAAAGCACTGGCGGTTAGTTGGCGTTCGGACCCCTCTCCTCGTGTGGACGCCAGGTCGAATGTTCGTTGGTTCAGTAGCGATTTGCTGTGTCTCTAGAATGGGTGTGAATTTAAGTTTATCAGGACAACCACAAGTTGCCCTTAGTATGTTTTATTGACCGGTTTCGCTCTTTTATTTAACACAGCACCATCTGAAACTCTGGAATTTACAGTTTAAAGTACAGTACTTTGCTGTTACACTAAAGAGTGATACTAGTAAATAAAACGTGCTGAGTGGGACTTGTGGAGGTCCTGGGAAACTTAATTTCAGTGGTCGCTGTTTCCCCATCAGGCAATGGTAGCCCTCGCTAAGGGTGTATGTTTATTTTGTTTAAAATATTGAAGTGGGCAGTGGGATACGGAGAGATCATTCAAGCTGATAGTTTTATCGTGAACGGCAATGTTTATGAGCCCATGCGAACTGCGGTTACAAAAACAAACTGAAAAGTGTAGACGCTTGAGGGGAAACAACTCAGCTATTACAAAGTGACATGCACTGTGTCAAAAAGGAAATGGAGTCTTTGTTGAAATCGTTTCTTCGTTAACGACAAAGTGGAATAAACAAAACTGGGAATGATTATTAACTTTCTGCTATAAGTACAGCTCTCATAAAAAAAGTGTCATCTTTGGAAATTTTGGGGCCTACACAGTTCAATAACGATTCGAAATTCGTAGCTTTCATTAGCAAAACATAATGAAATTGCCCATAATCCAGTTCAGCTTCAAGTTCAGACATTACTTTTGTCCCAAAACACTGCACCATACTTTTTAAGAGAGAGGTCGTCCACCAACGTCGTTTCTTCTCCCTCTGGGTCTGATGATCAGCTTTTTTCCATTAAAATAAATGCAGCACATGTAACGACTGCTTAATTCTTTCTTCCCTCATAACACCGGCTGGTGAAATTTTAATGTTACTTTATAACAATGAAATAATGGAAGAAACATCGTCAAGATATAAGAAACAACTGAGATTCCTCATTTCTGAATCCCTGGACCCCTTGCCCTTCTTTCGTGTGAATGTGAAGCCGAACGACAATCCATTGACCACCAACGTGCAGCCGAATCTAGTCTCTGTCGTTCGTTGGCCTTGGCTGGCCTAGTGTGGAGGAGGAGGAGGATATTAGTGTTTAACGTCCCGGCGACAACGAGGTCATTAGAGACGGAGCGCAAGCTCGGGTGAGTGAAGGACGGGGAAGGAAATCGGCCGTGCCCTTTCAAAGGAACCATCCCGGCATTTGCCTGAAGCGATTTAGGGAAATCACGGAAAACCTAAATCAGGATGGCCGGAGACGGGATTGAACCGTCGTCCTCCCGAATGCGAGTCCAATGTGTTAATCACTGCGCCACCTCGCTCGGTGCCTAGTGTGTACGCGTCTTTAGACTGTGCATGGACACATGTCGACCAGAAAGCCTGAGACTCAGAAAATGACAGGCACTACTCGTTCTCTGATCCATATATCCGTATGACATGATACCCTCAGAACACGACTAGTATGTGATCACCTAGAAGTAGTCATATGAGCTTCCCGTTGATCATCTTCACCAAGAATGAGCACGTTGCAGCGTGTATCTAAGATTTTTCTATATACTTTGAAACTTGATGTTTTGGATAGAAATGGTATCAGTTTGAAGAGGAAAGTATGATCAAAAGGTTGTGGTTCCATGATACAGGTATAAAAATGTAAAATAGTATATTGTACTACCTGTGTCAGCTGTGGAGCTAGTTACTCTAGGATTTATTCTTCTGTTAATCATTTAACTGATTTGATAACACTTCTAAGAAATATCTACTGTTATAGCCTCGAACGAGATATGGATCATCAAAGACAGGACCATGGAATGTATAACATGCAATTGTGGTTCGTTTCGCTGACCGTCATGAACATAACTTTCTGTTAAAGACTTTTATCATATGAGGAGTTCTCTGGGTATGTAATGGTTTGTGCCTAAGCCAATTTCCGGAAATGAATTATTTTTGTACTACAGGAACAAATATGTAAAAGTTCTGTAAAGCCGCAGTCGTCAGGCTAAACTAGACCCATAGAAGTTAATTCTGGTGTCCTCGTTAAGATTTTACGCTACCTTCGTAGTTTTTGTAACGAGGTACACGTGCTGAACTGAAGGTCCGAAGTCCAAGAGCCGTACACGGTCTTACAAAGACGCAGCGCAGGACAGAAATCTGATAATGACCAACGAGGGGGCGTGGGAGAGATACTCTTTGACTGCATCCCGTGTCTGCTTGGAGATAAACGCCCTCTTGTGTAGTACTTCTGCTCTAGAGTTATTTTAGCTTTACCTGAGGGCAGATAGTTGAGGCTGTCTTCCTCTGCCCTCTGATTTTCCACCTCGGCTACAGACCGCACAGCTGTACATCGTCCACCCATTCATCTCTTCATTGTGGTTATTTCTAACATCTTTAATCTTTGCCTACCACCTGCGTTGTCGGTTAGAATGGATGTCGGTAAACACAGATTTCAATCGCATTGACACGACCACCACCTCAGTCTGCCACATCCCACTTGCGGTCTTATACATCTCCCGAAGCAATAGCAGTTTCCTATGGAACGTAATTACGTCTTTGACAACCAACTAACAAATTTGGTAACAATTCAAGCTAGGTACGATCAGACGAAATGTACAATATTCGTTAGTCTTGTTGCCAACTCGGCATTTCTTCTTCTACACCTGATCAACATCTAATTCCAATCTACAAAAACGGTTAGCATTGGGTATTGTTATCCGATTGCGCAGCTGACTGAATACGGACCAGTCGCAAGAATCACAATGATACTCTATCACTCTTTCGCCCAGTGATCGTGGGAGAGTAGAACAGATTATTTTATATGTTAGTTACTACAGCGCAAATGGTTCCAATGGCTATGAGCACTATCGGACTTAACATCTGAGGTCATCAGTCCCGAACTTCTTAAGCCTAACTAACCTGAGGACATCACACACATCCATGCCTGAGGCATGATTCGAACCTGCGACCGTATCAGTCGCGCGGTTCCGAACTGAAGCGCCTAGAACCGTTCGGCCACGGCGGCCGGCTCCTTCAGTGCAGAAAAGCTACCTTTACAGGAGTGAATTACTTTTTAAATGGTGCCTCGTCGGTCATCACTAAGAGTCCTGAAGTGTGTAACGATAATTTACAAATTTCGTTCTTACAGATCTACTATCTGATGTTGAATTAGAATGTAGAACTAGGTGCCCGTTAATTACTTTCTAAGCCATTGATGAGGATTGAGAATGCAGGGGAGACATATGCTTCAGCCTGGGCAAAGAACGTACAATGGACGAATCTACAATCAGAAAATTGTGCGAACTAATGCCTCTCCGTATCCCCTTAATCGATCAAAGATTAATCTTTGATGAAACGCTATACTGCATAACGCTACAAAACTTCACGTTTCTAACACTGTATTCAGAGCTTAATGGAAAAATGAATAAGAATGTGAAAGTCTTTTTCTAAAAACAGTTATTTGGCCTGTTGGTCTCTGATTGCTATACCGTTAAATGATACACTGTCATCACTTTTGATGTTTTACATTATCTGTCATTAATTTTACGAAGAGATATAGACTGTCATTAAACTATTCAATAAACGTGTAAACGGAAGATCAGGGGAAAGGAATGTTATGTACTCATTAATGAAGGTAAACTTTAATGTACTGAAACAGGGAAGACGGTAATTTAATCAACAATACACTTCATGTATCCCAAAAAAACAATATTCTGCCCTAGAGGAGCATACCTAACAATTTTGACATCACTGGCAACTTCAAGATTATTTTGTGAATGACGTTATTATTACAGTTCACTGAGATAACTTAAGTGGACATTACAGGCAAAGTCATATAATTTAACATTTCATACATTTCAGAACAGTCGCTTTTAAATCTCCTGTGATT
The DNA here is from genome assembly GCF_023864345.2 of Schistocerca serialis cubense. Lineage (NCBI taxonomy): Eukaryota > Metazoa > Arthropoda > Insecta > Orthoptera > Acrididae > Schistocerca > Schistocerca serialis. Next base: position 463,181,839 of record NC_064640.1, on the reverse strand, counting down.
CTCGTTATGTCATTGTGCCTTCTGATACTGCTACCAAAACATTATTGAAGATATTATATATTCCTAAATATGAGTGGAATCTGATTTCCCCTTAAGTATAGTGATTTTATGTTTAGGATACTTTTAATAATGAGCTGGTCCTTTGCTTATGTTACAGGAGTTGAAGTATATATTACCACGTCTATTAGCATGCAACGTTCGTCTGACATTTTTTCATGTGCAAACTCACGTAAGAAAACTACAAATAAGTCCTATAGATGTCTCGTAGTAGTAATACACATGTTTAAATACTTACTTTCATGTGTAATGTACGTGGGAGAAACCGAGTTAGGAAAATTCTGTTTGTAAATAATCGAATATCGTTGAATCCGTTTTAGATTTTCGGAAAACTGAAAAAATGGCTGAATTGCAGATTCATCCATCCTGTCATCTTTATACTTATGTGTAGGGTCTGGGTCAGGAGAGAGAGGCCTTTACTTCAATTACTTCTTTCACTTGGCGCGTTTCATGTGGGCAGAAGCAGCTATTTAGAAACGGGAAGGACAGAATAGATGTTTGATTCATATCTTTGCAATCACTGACTCTTAAATTAGTAAAGTGAGAGACTTTATCCTATTCTTCCTCAAGAAGTTAAGGGTTAATAAATATTAAGAAGAAATTCGGTTCGAAGTGTTTCTTCCTCTAATCTATATGACAATACGTTGCGGCTGCTCGTCGTATTCATGTAACGAAGTCTGTAGTGGGTACCGACACTCGTGATAATGTGCCCTCGGTGAATGAAATGTACTGCGTTTCTTGCTCACTGGTACCTCACTTAAACAGTCGATAAAGGTCAAATTATCTATTTGTTTTTGTTTCTGCCGCTCTCATTAAATAGCGGCCACAGGCCAATACACACACGAAATAATTTTACGAACCTTTGAGGCACAAGACAACGGGAACAGAAAAAGTATCATCAGCGTTACTGTTCGTCAAGTATCTCTGGGGTATTTGTGTTCGTGCGAATATGTCCTTGATGCATGAAATACAGTATGTGTTCCGTGCGTGCTGTCCGTGGGCCACGCGAGTGGTCGATACCCCTCATTATTAGCGACCATATAGCTACTGTCCTCGTCGAGGTCATAACGTGAATGTGAATTTCATTTTGTCCCGTGAGAGGCTCATATTCTTCATAAAGAAATAATCGGACCATCTTTAACAAAACTGCGTATCTATGTTTGTAAAGGTTACAAATAACAAAAAAAATGTTGGTAAGTTTCAGAAGCAGCATCAGTCGGATGGATCATTAAAAGTATTATTTACGGGAGTGTGCAAGATTTTAGTGTGCCGAACTATATCCAAATTCTTGTTTTTGGCTACAAAAACATTTATTTTGAATCAGAATTGCAGATTGATAAACATAAGTGAGCAACGAGTACTGAATGGTGGTGGTTTTATAAAACACGCATTAGGTTGCAAGAACATGTGAAGGATTTGTTGCCAAGGTGAGAGGCGCCCAGTTACTGCTATAAGGAGCAAGTAGGGTCTCCAGGCCAGCCACAGAGACGTAGGTCAGACAATGGTACAAAATGTCACCAGTCACGATTTCCAACATTCCATTTCATTCTTGAAATAGAAGTTGGGTCTGTTAGTGTCTGAAAGTCATAACGCGATGCTTCTTTACGATAAGTGGCCTTACACAGTATTGCGGTATCTGACAGGGACGCGGAATAAACATGCTCCTTTTTTCAACCATCTTTAGCAGACACGAAAACTTCGAAGCTCATGTAAAGAGGCTATCTTAATCTCTTTTGGAAAACCAGAGAAGAAATGTACCTGCACAAGCGCTTACCATAGATTTGCTTCCACAAGATGCGTATGAAGTACCTTGCACCCATAGTGGGCCACTACCGTGTTGAGTTCACTAATCTATGGATTATAATTTATGTATGGATTCTGGTGATAGCCTAACCCCTGTGGAGGTAGCTACGCAGTAAGCAAAATAGCTTCCATCATTGATGGAATGGTACATTACTTCTGACCAATGACACAAAACTACTCTCTCTGAAGCTACAGAAGAAGGAGATTGAATTAAGCGGGCTAGCATACCTAAGAACTGAGGATAAGCTCTATATTGTGGCAATACTATTATGGGCTGTCTGATGCAACTCGTATATGATCTGTGGAAACTTCCGTCACCTAGTTGGGAATTGCCTGCATTCAGAAACGCCCAGTTATGGTTATTCACCGGGAAATACGTATCACACCGAGACTGCCTCACAGCTATACGGTCACAAACCATGGAGGCACGGAAAAGCATGGATATTCCATCAGTGGACCCACACGGTTCTCCCTCTGTCTTCAGCTCTGTCACAGGGGGTCACTATTCCTTTAGTTACGAGCCGAGATTCTCAACTGACTGCACTCAGGGGCCCACAATGTATCTCCTATTTTTAAGATCTGTAGCACGATTTTTTAATTCATTTGTTTGGTTGGAAACAGAAATTAATGATGTATTTGTTCGTTTAAATGTATGTGGCTCTCTAATACCGTCTTTTCCTTCATGTGATCTACTTCACACGCTATAAATTTGATCACTGTTCGTTTACCTTCAACAACCTGGTGCCCAAAAGTCATTAAAATGACTGATACGACAAGAGTGCCACTACATAAACTAGATCCCAGAATCTGCCCAACAAAAATGTAAGCACTATATAATTAAGATTTTTACAGCATCGGGCCCAAGTTGATTGATGTGCTTTACCAATGTGGGGATATTTAATCTTTGTATTTGCTCCAGCATGTGAATGTGAGAGACATTAGTCTTTGTGTCTTAGCTACTCTTATTAGCTTTGTTTGACGTAAGTAGGCTTAATTATGTTTATTTTTGTTTTCATATTTGTATGTATGGTACGTAATTAGTACTTGGTGTTTCGTGACTGAAAACTTAATTTATGTAATATGCACTACCTGGTAGAAAATAAAGTGAAGCACCCAGGAGTAAAGGAGGATACCAAATGAAACTTCACCACTTGAAAGAGTGTGCAATGTTATTTCTGTGATCACAAAACTCAGTCAAAATTACAACTTAGCAGTATGAGCCCACATATCAGTATGATGTTGCATGCTCCCCCCCCCCCACTCCCCTCCTCTTCCCCCTCCCGTTTCCGTGGCCTGGATGCATGGAATGATTCGAGTAGGAAGGGCGTCATAAACCCATTGTATCGTCTACTGAGGCAAGCGGGCCCACAACTGTTGTAACTTGGTCTTTTGATACTTGATACTAGCACTGAAATGACGCCCGAGCTGGTCTCACACATATTTTATAGTGGATGGGTTTGGAGACCTTACTGGCCATGAGAGTACCTCACCATCACGCAGACGGTTCATAGACGAGCGTTGTACTGTTGAAAAATGGCACCATGATACTGTAGCTTAAGAGGTAACACATGAAAACGCGGAACTGTGTCGTGCTGTTGTACCGTTAGAGTTCCTTGGGTCGCTACCAGCCACGATATGACGGCATACCCTATGGCTCCCCGTACCATGGCGCTAGGACTAACACCGCTGCTACTCTACAATAAACTGTAAGAATGGGACCTATACCGAGGGCTTTGCCATATTCGCCGACGATGGTCACCCTGGATAGTACAGAACCACGATTCAGCGCTGAACACAGTGCGATGCCATTCTACAGCAGTACATGTTTGCCGGTCACGGCACCACTCAGGATGCATCCATTTGTCGTGTCAATCTCAGACCACTGGTGCGGGATGGCACAGAATGTTCCTGGGAATATGTTAATTATTCTGCAATGGGAAACGCATATGTACAGCGCTTACGATTTTCTTGGTGGACAATACGGCGATCCTCCCTTATGCTGGTTTGATGATGTCGACTTGAACCTTGACGAGGCGTACGTCTATCCTCACGTTCCCGTACAGTACAACATCGGACTGCTGTCACATCCAAATGACCCACAGAGTTGGATATTGCGTGGCTCGTCAAGAAAGCCACATGGAGACCCGCAACGACACCTCTTCTAAGATCAGTCATATGCTGATAACGCTGTCTCATACGTGAATGTGGCGCCAACGCGTCCTTCCCAGTTATCACACAGTAACTGACGCTGTTCATGTCCTTGGCTGCCTTACCATGCCTGATAACAACATGAAACATGAACAAGACAAATGCATTCTGGTGACCGTTCTACCAGACACGGGGAATTGCAACTCTAACCATTTACAAGAGTGTGCGGAAAAATAATGCCTCAGAAGCTCTTATGTGAAACCTCTTAAAGATTTTTAAATAAAAGAAACGTTATTAACGTTCTGCATGATTATTCCTCATGTTTAGATATTTATTTCTTAACATTGTCACCTTGGCGATGAACACGTTTCTCCCAGAGAGGGACCAGTCTGTTGATGCCGTCACTGCAGAATATTCGACATCGTTGACGGAGCCACAGTCTCACCTCTCCATGCAGTACTTCAACACTTGCAAAGAGAAGTCCTAGAAGGTGTTCTTTAAGAATTGGAAACAGATAAAAATCGGACGAGGCCAAGTCGGGACTATACAGGGTGAAGCGAAATTCGCGCACTCGGTCTTCGCAGCGCGACTCCTCACATACCAGCGATATAAAAAATGTCTATCTCAAAATTTCGTCTGGCGAGTATATATGGCGGAAAAAGGACGTTAATGAGTGGCAATCTGGCAACACTGTAACATCACATAAGGTAGCTACATCTGACAGGACATTTCAATCTATCTGCACAGTTGGTGCAGTGGATAGAGTTTTGGGCTACCATGCAGGAGGTGGAGGGTTTTATCCTGGGTTGGGGTGCATTTCTTTTATATGCTAATTTCATTCGAACATTTCGTACTGTAATATACACCGTTTCGTATGTCACATGTACCCTACATTTACAACATTTTGTAACGCTGAACACAACATCTACATGGTTTGACAAATAATAAATAGACAACTGAAACAATTAATTAGATCACGATGATAATACATACAAATAGTAACCGAGTTTGGACATTATTTGCAAAGCACGTTGCTAGTCCTACTGGTAACGTAAGGTCCTAACGAAATGCAACGTACCTGAACGAGGCCAGAATAATACTTGGTACTTATTTATGTGACCATTAGAGGAGGGTACAAAGAAATCAGGTTTCGCTTCTTGTAGAGGAATTGGTACGAATAAATTCGAGCTCATGACGTGGAAAGGGCTTCTTTCAAAACTTACCAATGTTCCATTTCTACGATTGTCGTATGTAAGTGCAAATGTTTTCCAGAGGACCCGCCGAAATCGCTGTTGACGATTAAGGTGTCAGATAGCGTACCACTTGGATTACATTTAGCAAATAAGAAAACATATGCTTGAACACAGGATCGAACCCTCGAACTCCTGCATGTTAACCCAAAACCCTATCCACTATACCAACAGCGCAGCACAACCAGAATTGGCAGACAGATGTAGTTACTATACATGTTTTACGGAGTTGCCAGATAGCCACTCTTTAACGTCCTTTTTCTGCCGGATGTACTCGCCGGACGAAATTTTGTGACATACATTTTTTTTTTTTATCGCTGGCGTGTCAGGAGTCGCGCTGCTAAGCCCGAGTGCGCGAACTTCGCTTCACCGTGTATAGAGGATGATCGATGACAGCGAGCCAAGGGCGTCAGATAGTTGCAGATGTTGCAGCGCTCGTGTCTTGTCTGGCATTGTCAAGCTCTCCGTGGCACTCCATGTTTTAACGAACTCTTCGAATTCGAAACTCAATTACAGCACGCTGTTTCTCACCCACCGACACAATTACGTGGCAATGTTACACGCTACACTTTGGAGCCCTCTTACTACAGAGAATTGCAACTTGTGTAATCGAAGCGGAAAAGTCATATGCATGACATGTAATACCTCAACCGATATCGAGAACGCAATAAAAAATTCGGAAGCATTAATTTTCAGGGCCCCCTCGTGCACACCCGCTGATGGTGTGTTTGTGTACGAAGTAACACTGACTTCCGACCACTTCTTAAGTAATAGAGCCCAGTACGTTGTCCTCGATGGTGAGTGTTCATCGGAGGTGAGGGTATCATCTGGAGTGCCCCAGGGAAGTGTGGTAGGTCCGCTGTTGTTTTCTATCTACATAAATGATCTTTTGGACAGGGTGGATAGCAATGTGCGGCTATTTGCAAATGATGCTGAGGTGTACGGGAAGGTGTCGTCGTTGAATGACTGTAGGAGGATACGACTTGGACAGGATTTGTGATTGGTGTAAAGAATGGCAACTGACCCTAAATATAGATAAATGTAAATTAATGCAGATGAATAGGAAAAAGAATACTGTAATGTTTGAAAACTCCATTAGTAGTGTAGCTCTTGACACAGTCACGTTGATTAAACATTTGGGCGTAACACTGCAGAGCGATATGAAGTGGGAGAAGCATGTAATGGCAGTTGTGGGGAAGGTGAATAATCGTTTTCGGGTCATTGGTAAAATTTTGTGAAGATGTGGTTCATCTGTAAAGGAGACCGCTTATAAAACACTAATACGACCTATTCTTGAGTACTGCTTGAGCGTTTGGGATCCCTATCAGGTCGGATTGAGTGAGGACATAGAAGCAATTCAGAGGCGGGCTGCTAGATTTGTTACTGGTAGGTTTGATCATCACGCGAGTGTTACGGAAATGCTTCAGGAACTCGGGTGGGAGTCTCTAGAGGGAATGAGGCGTTGTTTTCGTGAATTGCTATTGAGGAAATTTAGAGAACCAGCATTTGAGGCTGACTGCAGTACAATTTTACTGCCGCCAGCTTAAATTTCGCGGAAAGACCACAAAGATAAGAGAGATTAGGGCCCGTACAGAGGCATATAGGGAATCACTTTTCCCTCGTTCTGTTTGGGAGTGGAACAAGGAGAGAAGATGCTAGTTGTGGTACGAGGTACCCTCCGCCACGCACCGTATGATGGATTGAGGAGTATGTATGTAGATGTAGATGTTGACTTCTTCTGGGTGCTTCACTTTCTTTGTTAGGTGTTGTAAATCTGATGTGTCTGTCAGTTCTGTGATGACGTCTTTATATTAGATATTGGTTGTTCTATCGTCTAAAGGAGGCGAACGTTTAGAGAAATACAGTTTATTTGATGCTGATTTTTATTTGTTGTTTTCTTTGTTAACTGTATGACTCTAAAGCCGGAAAGTGTGTGCAGAGCGGATCCCTAAGATTCAGACTCGTGTTTGGATCTGAGAATCACCCATAGTGTGAGTCGATTCAAACAAATAGGCGTCACCCAACCTTACGGTTTTTTCAGACGGTGCGTGATGGTGAACTTATTATCAGCTTAATCCGGAAAATTAGAAACGAATGGCCAAACACTGGGTACTAAATTATAAAGGAAAGTGTCCGAAAAGTGAAGAATAATGTCTCAAGCACTTGAAGGAGTAAACTAATGAGTTTATTTTCAAATTCAAGGAAGTAAACAATCAGTGAATGATCCTGAAATTGTAATTGTTTATCTTAACGAGGATACCAAGTTCTGGGCAGAAACTGGGTGGACCAGGAACTTTCCAATCTTAAGAGCTGGCAAGACCAGGAGGTAGTTCGGCAAGCGCAACTTCTACGTGCAGATGAGCGCTCTCCTGTGAGTGCAATAGGCGTACACGTTTCAGTGCCAAAATTTGGTCAAAATTGCAGAATAAACCTGGAAATATTTCTGAACGACTTGGAAGTGTGTATTTTCACAAACTCTTGGTTACTTAGCAATCTAGTGTGGCTTGCAGCCTTGTGTGACAGGTATGACGAATATCGAATACTAGGATAGATTCTTAGCCACGTTCTGGCACACAGCAGGAAAGACTAAAATAATAACGCACATATTTCGGGGATAGGTCCGTCATATTTCATACAGTTGATTAGGACGTATAACGAAAATTTAGCTGCCTAGGAATCCCACTTGACCGCAGTATGAATAAGGCAGAATACTGTAACACCACGGTGAGCTATTTCCCCGTCCATGTGCAATCAGTGCCTACTTGAAGAGAAGCATATGAGGACTTTATAGAGACTCTTCGTTCTCTCGATGTAGCCGAATGTAGTGGGGAGCAGTGAATGGGTGACACAGACGCGCTTCATAATCGAAACGGTTGGTTGCTGCCTGTCATGTGCAGCCTGCGAGAGAATGAACTGTAACAACTAAAACGGCTTTTGTCACCAAATGTAACAGTTGTGTTACTAAATGTGACAGTTCTGTCACTCAATGTAACTGGGTTTTCTCTTTTGATGCTGTCAATTGTCAGGATGAGCATTCTAATGCATTCTGTCAGGGTGAAAATATTAAATAAATTAACTTTTCTCTCTTACAACATGTGGGCAGGGTGGGTTCTCCCTTGGCTCGGGTATGAGGTCGAATGAAACATCATTTTTACATAAGATAACTTTTATTGAAAGTTTCGTACAAATGTATCTTACTGGGACGTTCTGGTTCGGAGAGCGGCAGCCGTGTCGTTTGCGTAGCCTTCTGCTGCGGCAGCGGCGGCGGCGGCGGCGGCGGCGGCGGCGTCTGATTACGCGTAGCGGTGTGTATCTCGTGTCGCCGTTTCGCCCAGCTGACGGGAGACGCGCAGCGCGAGGTGGCCGGTTTAACTATTGCGAGCGAAGTCGTGCATCGGATGATACCTTGGGTGTAGCGTCCCAGTGTTTCTCTTCTCTAAGCGGCCGCGTGTGTTGTGCGTCGACCAGCGGAGCGGCGCGGCGGGGCAAGGCCAGTATCCCGAACTCGAACCACGGACTCCCGCTTGCCAGTCTTCGGCTGTCAGGTCTTCATCCCAGTTCACAGGTGACTGCTGAGGTGAGGCCGTCTCCTTCCCGTCCTCACGAGTCACCCGGGTACGTAAAAATCAGACTTCAAATACCTTTTAACTTCTGTCTTCTGGCGCCGCGGCTCCTGCTTGCTATTCCATTACAGCGGCGGACTTGGTGCGTCTGTGCATGATGCAGTCTCTTCTTGCATGACTGTCTTCAGCACCGAAACTGACTGAAAACTACTGCTACTCTTCTTTTCTTCCTTCGTCTTTCGTCTTCATCTCCGTTCCTGTCTCCGTCTTCGTCTTCGTCCCCGTCTTCATCTGTCTTCATCTGTCGGGCCCACCGCGTCTCGCGTATTTATTCACTTCAGTTCACTGGAGGTGAACGACTTCACGGCCATTGTCTCTTCCGTCACGTTCAAAAGCTTCTCGAAGAATCTTCTTGACCTCGGTCATTGGCTCTTGGAATGTAGGCGAGGGCCTCTGATCGCATGTGACGACTGAGAAACACGTGAGCCGGTCATTGCCTCTTCCGTCACGTTGAAAAGCTTCTCGAAGAATCTTCTTAACGTCGGTCATTGGCTCTTGGAATGTAGGCGAGGGCCTTTGCTCACATGCGACAACTGAGAAACACGTGAGCCGGTCGGGCGATGCCCTGACGGCTGAATCGACAGCGCCCGCTTATGTGGAACTGCTGACTTCACGGTCATTGTCTCTTCTGTTCTGCTGTTCTGCACGCTGAATGCCAGTATGTAACTCTCTAAACTAAACCAAGTTTTCCATTTATATTCTAATTTCTAGTTCACTTTGATTTCACTAATTTATTTACTTAAGTAAGACTCAACATTCCTCCACCCTTCGGAGAAATTCGCCCTCGAATTTACCACTCAACATTCCTCCACTCTTCACACGGCAAAAGCACAAACACTGAAAACTCTCGACTTAGAAGATTACACACGCTTCACATTAAGTATGTGGAAAATACTTTATCACTTTACAAAAGCACTGTACGGTCATGAATCACATAGTTCTTACATAAATGATTGTAATAAGTGTAAGAAATATTGATGACAATGAATAAACAAAAAATAGATTTTGCACTTTGAAAATTACATAGCAACAGCTGTTTAATCTACGCTATACTAATGCAAGAATATCTATTCTACAGTATTGTTTATGTTAACAAGAGACTGTTTAATAAAGAATGAAGTACAATAAACGAAATTAATACACTAATGCTCAAAAGTAACTGCTGAAGTACACCAGTTAAGAGTGTGGTATCCAGTTAACAGGGATTTGATGAAGTGGTATATTATTATTTGGCTTATTTTTTCGTCTTAAATAAAAGAAAACTGTACAAAGCAGAAACGCCAACACAAAGGTTCCTCGCATTATAATTTTAGTTTTGTTCACCTTTTAATTGTAAGACATGTTGCATCATAACATTGGCATCAATTTTGCCTTGCTGAGAGTTTATGAACATATCTAATGATTTCAGAAGGGAACTGTCAAGGGAGTAATTGAGGTAGGATAGGTTTTATGTAGGAAATGCTTGCATGGCGTTTTCTGAAAAAAGCAAACAGCATGGTTATGGACCTACGAACCTAGTAAAAACAAAAACAAAGAACAGAAGGAATACATTGTTAACTACAAGATCTACATGTTTCTACGTTCAACTTTTTTTTTCTTAAAAATAAACCATTATCATTTATTAATTATTTACATATGTATACTACAGTCTACTAAGATTCAACTAGGACATTCGCACCCTTGAACGAAGATTGTATGGTGCCATGTCCGTATGTTGTGCTGGCGTGGCCACTCTTTTTCCTTTACGGGAACTTCCTCCACCCTTCGGAAAAGCAGACACTATTGTTGAAGGAATTACATCTGGAGCGCCCTTAAAAGGTTTTAAACGACTTGCATGGACAATGGTAGTTCGTGTGGGCAGTTGCAATTTAACGTTGACTGGTGACGTGATCTCAATAATTTGATAAGGACCTCTGTAGTTTGTTACAAATTTCTTCGTTTTTCCTTTCGCTACGTAAGGAGTTGAAAGCATAACCCACTGACCGATTTTGTAATTTGGATATTTAGCTTGGGTATTACCTAATCTTTCCTGTCGTTCCAAAGCCTTTGTATTAGATTTTTGAACCTCTTTCCATACATCCTTCATCATTCGACTGAAATCTCTTACTGCTTCTCTGACTTTTCCGTTTTTCTGCCTGATTACATCAAAAGGGGACGGCATTTTTTTCCCATAGACCACTTCATAAGGTGACATGCCAGTTGCTTCATGCGTTTTGGCGTTGTATACCGACACGATTATTGGTAAATACGTATCCAAATTAGAATGTTGTTCGTTAATATAATAACTAAGCATCTTGCCAATTGTCCGATGAACTCTTTCTGTGCGCCCGTTGCACTGAGGGTGTAACGGAGTTGTGCGTAATTTGCGTATTTTTAATAAGTGGCATAGCTGTTTCATTAATTCAGACATAAAATTAGATCCCTGATCTGTGATAATAGCTTCAGGTACTCCAAATTTAAGTATCCAGTTGTTAACTAAAGCTTGGGCAACTGTATTTGCTTGCTGATCTGGGAGACTCACCATAGCTAGATAGCGTGAAAAGTGATCGATAATTGTAAGAACATACTTATTACCAGCAGGTGTTTTATGAAATGGCCCGTAGAGATCCACTCCGCAGATTTGAAATGGACATGAAGCCTCGGGGAGCCTCTGTAAGGGTATTTTTGAACGAGAAAGTTCAGCTCGTTGTGCGCACGCAATGCAATTACGAACGTACTGCGCAACATCCTGCTTTCTGGTTTGCCACCAAAATCGCTCTGCTACTCGTCTTTCGGTAGTCCGCTGTCCACCGTGTCCTGCAAGGATATGATCGTGGGCCTCTGCCATTATTTCTTGTCTAAGGTGTTGGGGAACAACAATTCGCGGTCCAAGTTTTGTTTTACGGCATAATACACCATCTTCAAAGCAAAATTGTTTTTGAGTTGCGTATTTTTTACATTCTGTATCCTCATCTTGTGCCTTTCTCCAGTCCTCAGTATCTCGGCCTGTTGCTTCCAAAAGTGCTATTTTCCGACTTAGGCAATCTGCATTCGTGTGTTTTTTGCCTGGTTTATGGATAACTTCGAAATCCATTTCGGAAAGACATAGGGCCCAACGGGTAAGACGACTAGATGGATCCTTTAATCCAAGCAACCATTTTAAAGCTGCGTGGTCTGTAATAACCTTGAATTTCCTACCATACAAGTAGCATTTAAAGTATTTGATACCATAAATAACACTTAACAATTCTTTCTCCGTTGTGGAATAATTTCTTTCTGCCGTTGTTAGTTGTCTCGAAGCATAGGCTATGGGGTGTTCCGTGCCATTAATATTCTGACTCAAAACAACTCCTACTGAATGACCACTTGCGTCACAGGATAAAATAAATTCTTTATTGTAATCTGGGTAGGCTAATACTGGACTGTGTGTTAAATTATCTTTAAGGGTTTGAAATGCAGATTCACAATCTTCAGACCAATGAAATTTTGCACCCTTTTTCAACAATTGGGTTAAGGGTCGGGCAATTTCAGCAAAATTTTGAACATATTTTCGGTAATACGATGCGAGACCAATGAAACTTTGTACCTCCTTAACGCGTTGTGGTGTTAGGAAGTCCTTAACTGCCGAAATTAATCGAGGATCTGTTTTAATTCCTTTTTCACTAATGACATGCCCTAGGTATGTAACCTCTGTCAATGCAAAACTACATTTTTCCATATTTAATGTTAATTTAGCTTTTCTAAGTCTCTGAAAAACATTACGCAGACGCACAGCATGTTCATTAATGTCTCTGGAGAATACAATAATATCGTCTAGATATACACAACATTGCTGAGTTTTGAGTCCTCGCAATACTCCATCGAGTAGTCTTTGAAAAGTTGCTGGTGCATTTTTCAAACCGAAAGGCATTCTTTTAAATTGCCAGTGGCCTCCAGGGGTAGAAAATGCTGTTTTATCTTCAGGAGCAACTTCCAATTGATGATATCCACTACGTAGATCGATTGTTGAAAAGTATTTACTGTTACCCAAACTGTCAATGATATCTGTAATGTTTGGAAGAGGATAAACATCTGAGATAGTTTGTTTGTTAAGGTGTCTGTAGTCACAACAAAATCTATATCGTTTCGTACCGTCGGGAGACTTCTTTGGAATGATTACGATATTTGAATTATAAGGCGAATCAGAATATTCTATAATTCCATCTTTTAGATGCTGTTCTATAAATTCATCCAGTACTGGTTGTAAGTGATGCGGAACTCTATAAGGCTTCCTATAAACTGGGGGGCTATTTCCTGTTGGGATCCTATGCTGTGTGATGTCTGTTGCTGGCAATGGACCTTCTGCATTAAATAAATCTTGGAACTCAACTAAAACTGCTTCTATCGTGTCTCTATCCTTTCCTTTCAAATGCTCAATCTTCTGGCGTAATGCAGTTTTATAGGCGTCTGGTTTCTGACCATCATTAATATCTGACCAAATGAAATCTTCTTCTTCAGAAGTACTGACTGTAGCTACTAATATTCCCTTATGCAAATCTTTGTCCTCCACTCCGAAATTGTCAATATGTACCGGTACTTTTCTTTCTCCTTCAACGTCTTGAACCCGTACAACACTCCTTCGTACAAAACAATGTGATACATCTAATTCCTCATTTTCCTCTAAAGGCTCTATTAGACACACTGTATCTGTAGGTACTTCGTGGTCAACGGTCATCCAGAGAAGTTTTCCTGAGCCAGATGGTATCTGATCCCGCGAATCAACCTTCAAGGACGTTGCACGCAGTATAGTTGATTTCGCCTTCCGGTTAGGGAAATCTTGCGGCAGAGGGCCCTTTGCAGCGGTGTCACCTAGCTGAAACACTATTCCGCTAAGTTCTACAGTTTGCTGTCTGAGGTCGATTTTAGCGTGATGTTTATTCAGGAAATCCAACCCCAGGATCGCGTCGTACCCGTCAGTTACCTTTGTTACCACTTCTACATCTTCCTGAAATTGTACACCGTGAATATAGAAAATCAATGATGTACATCCTAATGACTTAACTGTACCGCCGGCCGCGGTGGTCTCGCGGTTCTAGGCGCGCAGTCCGGAACCGTGCGACTGCTACGGTCGCAGGTTCGAATCCTGCCTCGGGCATGGATGTGTGTGATGTCCTTAGGTTAGTTAGGTTTAAGTAGTTCTAAGTTCTAGGGGACTGATAACCACAGCAGTTGAGTCCCATAGTGCTCAGAGCCATTTGAACCATTTGAACTTAACTGTACCTCCTCCTACTCCACTCAATCTATACCTTGGAGGGTCATATTTATTTTCTCCAATACATTCATTACTTACTATTGATACGTTTACGCCTGTATCCACCAGTATCCTTGCCTCTTTATCCTGTATGGTAGCAGATAACCAGCATTCCGCCTTCACATTCGCCTTAATGGCATGAAATTTTATTGGGAACGCCTGGCGGCGGTTCCGACATTCCCGTTTGAGTTTAACTGATTTCTATTTCCAAAAACTTTCTTAGACCTGCATTCCTTGAATGTGTGACCTATTCTTTGACAATTAGTGCATTGAGGTTGTCTGCAGTTTTTTGCTGTATGTCCGTGTCGATCGCACCTAAAACATTGTACTCCTGTTGAAAATATATTTCGCTTCTCCTTGTATCTGGTGGCAATGTCAGTTTCTTCAAAAGCTGTCGCCACAGATACAGCTTCTGCTAAATTTTTAGGAAACTCTGCTCTGACACGACAGGACGTTTCAGGTGGTAACCCACGTAAAAATGTATCCAGAGCTCTATCTTCTGCCTCTTGTAAAATAACCTTATTTGCTTCATCACTACTTGTCAACTGATAGGTGTTAATATTAACTTTTCTAATCCTATCTATAAAGCTTTCTAACGACTCGTTTTGCCTCTGAGTGATGGCGTTCAACTGTTCCCTATAAAATCTACAGCTGTTCTGTTTTTGAAAACGTTTAAGCAATCCTTTCTTCAATTCCTCAAATGTTGGAGCATTCCGTAATTCTTCATGGTATAAGACGTGTGCTTTAGCCTCTCCTGTCAATCTTAACTTTGTCATTTGTAAGAGCTTTTCATCTGACCATGATCCTAACTTTGCAGCTGCTACTAAATCATCAAAAAAGGCTGTTACGTCCTCGCCAGGTTTACCTGAAAAAGGAGTTACTAAGGCTGCTGCTGAGGAATCTAGGGTGGGAGGGATTGAACTGGTATGCCTAACCTCACTCAACTGTTTAAATAATGCATTGTTATCGTTTGTAAGCTGTGCTATTTGATTAACTAAGCTCTGAATAGCTTCATCAGTAGAAACCGCTTGTGGTGCTGACTCTGACTTTGTACGATTTCGTGTCATCATTTTACAAACTATTAGTTACACAATCTTACCACACTGAATGAAAAAGATGTTTAAATATTTTCGACAAACCCTTAAAATTATGAGAGAATGTACACTTCTAAATAAAGAAAATATTACGACTGCTATGCAAACCTCTATCCTTTCACACATTAAACAATACTAACTGTGGACCTTTAGTGATTGTCATTCACACCTCATATTGAGCCAAGGGTTTTTTTTCTGACACCAAATGTAACAACTAAAACGGCTTTTGTCACCAAATGTAACAGTTGTGTTACTAAATGTGACAGTTCTGTCACTCAATGTAACTGGGTTTCCTCTTTTGATGCTGTCAATTGTCAGGATGAGCATTCTAAAGCATTCTATCAGGGTGAAAATATTAAATAAATTAACTTTTCTCTCTTACAACATGTGGGCAGGGTGGGTTCTCCCTTGGCTCTGGTATGAGGTCGAATGAAACATCATTTTTACATAAGATAACTTTTATTGAAAGTTTCGTACAAATGTATCTTACTGGGACGTTCTGGTTCGGAGAGCGGCAGCCGTGTCGTTTGCGTAGCCTTCTGCTGCGGCAGCGGCGGCGGCGGCGGCGGCGGCGGCGCCTGATTACGCGTAGCGGTGTGTATCTCGTGTCGCCGTCTCGCCCAGCTGACGGGAGACGCGCAGCGCGAGGTGGCCGGTTTAACTATTGCGAGCGAAGTCGTGCATCGGATGATACCTTGGGTGTGGCGTCCCAGTGTTTCTCTTCTCTAAGCGGCCGCGTGTGTTGTGCGTCGACCAGCGGAGCGGCGCGGCGGGGCAAGGCCAGTGTCCCGAACTCGAACCACGGACTCCCGCTTGCCAGTCTTCGGCTGGCAGGTCTTCATCCCAGCTCACAGGTGACTGCTGAGGTGAGGCCGTCTCCTTCCCGTCCTCACGAGTCACCCGTGTACGTAAAAATCAGACTTCAAATACCTTTTAACTTCTGTCTTCTGGCGCCGCGGCTCCTGCTTGCTATTCCATTACAGCGGCGGACTTGGTGCGTCTGTGCATGATGCAGTCTCTTCTTGCATGACGGTCTTCAGCACCGAAACTGACTGAAAACTACTGCTACTCTTCTTTTCTTCCTTCGTCTCTCGTCTTCGTCTCCGTTCCCGTCTCCGTCTTCGTCTTCGTCCCCGTCTTCATCTGTCTTCATCTGTCTTCATCTGTCGGGCCCACCGCGTCTCGCGAATTTATTCACTTCAGTTCACTGGAGGTGAACGACTTCACGGCCATTGCCTCTTCCGTCACGTTCAAAAGCTTCTCGAAGAATCTTCTTGACCTCGGTCATTGGCTCTTGGAATGTAGGCGAGGGCCTCTGATCGCATGTGACGACTGAGAAACACGTGAGCCGGTCATTGTCTCTTCCGTCACGTTGAAAAGCTTCTCGAAGAATCTTCTTAACGTCGGTCATTGGCTCTTGGAATGTAGGCGAGGGCCTTTGCTCACATGCGACAACTGAGAAACACGTGAGCCGGTCGGGCGATGCCCTGACGGCTGAATCGACAGCGCCCGCTTATGTGGAACTGCTGACTTCACGGTCATTGTCTCTTCTGTTCTGCTGTTCTGCACGCTGAATGCCAGTATGTAACTCTCTAAACTAAACCAAGTTTTCCATTTATATTCTAATTTCTAGTTCACTTTGATTTCACTAATTTATTTACTTAATAAGACTCAACAGAACTGTGCATTTTACCACAACTGCCCTACACGAAGTGGACATGTTCCCCATCATAGAACTAATACACTGTCCAGTCACATTAATGAGACCACCTGTCAGAAGTCTGGGGAACCAAATTTTCAGCGGGAGCGCTGCGAGACGTGCAGGAAGAGAGTCAATGAATTTCTGGAAGCTGCCGACAGGCATGTGGTACCATGCCTATACCACTGCCATGGCCACTGCGCTAGGTTTCTCGTCTGAGGATCTATGGCTTGTACAGCCCTATTGAGGTGGTACCATAGATTTTCGATTGGGTTGAAAACGAGGAATATGGTGGCCAGAGGAGTAGGGTAAATTCATCCTGGTGCTCTTCGAACAAAGCTCGTACACTGTGAGCTGTGTGAACCGTTACATTGTTCTGCTGGTAGATGCCATTGCACCGAGGGTAAAAAAAAAACTGCATATAGATTTGGAAATGGTCGCCAAAGAGAGATTCACACATGTGTGACGAGCTCACTCAGAGAATACCACGAAAACATTTTCCATACGTAACACTCCTTCCTCCAGCTTGGACCCTTCCGACGATTGATGTAGGGTGTTTGCTCTCAGACATTTCACGTTGTACAAAAGTACGGAGATCTGTCCGATTGAGCATTAAAAGTGATTCATCTGTAAAGGCCACCTGTGGCCTCTCAGTGCAGTACTGACGTGCACATTCCAGTCTTCGTCGCCGATTAACAGCAGTCAGTATAGGGGCATTAACCAGGCGCCTGCTACTGAGGCCCATATGAGGCAACGTTCACTGAACGGTCGTTAAGGAGATACTGTCGGTAGCCCCTTGGTTGATCTGAGCGGTCAGTTGCTCAACAGTTGCACATCTTTTCACCCGTACACGTCTCTGAGCCATCGTTCACCCCTGTCATCTATTGGCCTGTGATGCACTAAGTTGCCTCTGCACCGGTTTTGGATAGCGCTATTTTTCCATGCACGGTATACTTTAACCAGGGCGGCATGCGAACCATTTACAAACTTAGCCGTTTTGAAAATACTTCCATCTGTGGCCCAATAGCCCATGATCATGCCCTATTCGACGTCAGATAAATCACTCTGTTTCCACATTACGATACTGACAGCCCTGTTTTTTGGGATCGCCCCGACACACTTTATATACGCTCCGCTGCTACTGCTGCCACCTGCCGTCGATGAATGGCTATTGCGCGTAGACGTCGAACATAGGCGTACGTCACATTAATGTGCATTGACCACGTATTTTTTTTTTAGACAGACAGTGGCAGGTATCAAGTGGGAAAGTGATCGCTATTAGTAAAGCGAGACGCAAGTTTTGTTAACATACCTGCGCCAGAAATGCAACAGTAGACGCAGATCGAGTCAAAATGCGCGAGGGATACAGGTCGGATGGGGTAAGGAAAACACGTCACGAACGTGAAATTTGGCGTCCCACGGCGAACGACGAGATTTATACAAACGTATATAAACTTGTCGTAGATACCTAAGGAAATGCAAGGAATCCCCGATTGAGGTAAAGTTGATGGTATTGACACAGTCGCATGCATTGTGACTGTGTCTCAAGCAAGTTCATCATCCCAGGCATTTTGCCTCAATCTAGCAACCGCGAAGTGAAAGTTATTCCTGTTCATGGATTGAAATTACCCCCTGTATTTGGTGCAAAGGTAAAGAAAAGAAGCAAACAGGTGCTAGTCTTACTGGATTTCAGAAGTAATTTTGAAACAAGAGTGCTTGTATTTAACGGATTGCGTATGGAAGGCCAACGGCCTTGTCCCGTTGAATACATCGGTTCACGTCAGATCACCGAAAAGTAACGTCGGTCGTGGTCAGTAGTTGGATGGTTAACCACCTGGGTACGACACGTACCGTTGGCAGCTTTTCCTTGGCCCATACGGCAAAGGGGGCTGAAGGATGATAGCGCAAAATTCCTTACTAGCAGACTTTCCGTTAACGTTCTGAATTAAATTCGAAAACTTTCCGTAGTGTTGCATGATGTTGTAGTATGTGACTTGGTGATTGTCATCCGTCCGTCGGATGGGGACGTTAAGCTCGGCGACTCCCTTGATGCTATTCGAGAGAAGTAGGCTATGTGGTGGCACCAGGTTTCATCCTCTCCATTCTCTCATCATCACCTAACGCTAACATGATATCACACTACACACTATCTGAGGCGCCTTGCTACGATTCGCGCGGCTTCCCCACGTCGGAGGTTCGAGTCCTCCCTCGGGCATGGGTGTATGTGTGTTGTATTTAGCGTAAGTTAGTTTTAGTTGGATTAAGCAGTGCGTTCGCTTAAGGGGCCGATGAGTACCTACCACCAACACACTACACACACCCATTGTAGTCACCTACACTTATCACATACACTTATTAACACAATTATCACACTTTTAAAAGGAGAGGAGTCATCGTGAGCGAAGGGCAGAATAACCTTTCCCATTAGGTGGCTAACACTACCTTTCGGGGTCTCCCAGCCAAGAGTGTCATACGACTTTACTTCACTCGATGGAAACAGAAAAGTGGGCCACCGACCACGGGGGCTCAAATTAGCGTAGAAGGTAGGAAACGGGAACGAAGCTAACTCCTGGTGGATGAGCACCATAATAATACGGAAGCTTTAGTCCGAAGCCATCTTTACGACACGTGAACTCAAAATGCAGATACGCTCCCTAAAGAGGGACATGAAACAAATAAACACACTGTCACAGGTTTCTTCATTATGAAAACCACGTACAAAACATTCTCACGTGAAAGAGAAAGGACCTGTTAGTGAAAGATCGGAGGAATTTAAAACAAAGAACGAGCAGAGTCGCAGAGTATGTCGGTCCCAAATCGCTACTCAGAATGAAACCATGTCAGACTACGACAAAGTCAATGAAATCAGCGAACTGCCTAGTCTTCACTCAATTGTAATGGTAGTCAAAAGTAGTACACCGAGAGGGAAGAATATCTTTCCCTCCATAAACACTCATCTGTATCTCAGAAGTATGTGACGCTATAGACTATACTTGTAGAGTGCTTGTATTATAGGTATAGCTTGTGATGAGTATCTTGTGATGTTTTTCAGGTCTGTGCACTTTGTCTCGACGCAATTTCTGTCTTTCATTGTTGTGGATGAGAAGTTTTGTTGGGTATCTATGGCTGGTAGGGGCATACAATGGCTTTAGAATGAATGAAATCAGTGCCCAAAACTGTTTGCACTTGAGTAATGTCAGTTGTCTTAACAACTAATGTAATAGTGCAGTGTAATGTAATTCTTAAAATACTGTAGCATCGATGTGAGTTTGATATGAGGATAAAATTACGCATACATTGCTTAAGGAAGCGCTCGAAGATGGGCTACTTCTGTCTTTCTTACGGTATGTTTTTCTCAAGTGTTGGCTAGTTAGTTATCTACCAGGACGTGCTCAAAAATATTGGTTACGAATGTTTTATGTGAAAACTGTTAAAACTTTTTAAATACACTGATCATCCAAAACATTATGACCACTGTCCACTGTGACGTTGGATGCCGTATGGTGGCGTTGCGGGAACGTTACCCGGCAACAAAAGTATGTAAGCGGAGCAGACGCGGACGATGGATCACTGTAGCGAAGATATGGGCAGCTAATGGAGAAATCCAATGAGACAGGTGAATTTGACAAAGGGCAGATCGTTATTACGCAGAGCGTGTGAACGAATATCTCGAAAACGGCGAAGCTAGTCGAATGTTCACGTGCTGCTCTCTTACAGAAAGAGGTAGAAGGACAGTGTAACTACCAATAAGCGTTAAATGGTTGGACGTTTACGACTCTTCACAGAATATGGGGTTCGGAGGCTCGTTTGCTCTGTAAAGCAGAACAGATAGTAATCTGAGGCATCTCTGCCGAATGAGCGCAATGCTGGTGCACGCAAAAGTGTTCTGGAGTACGCCGTTCATCGTACTCGTACATTGTGGAACACAGAGCTTCGTAGCAGACCACCTCGTTATGTTCACATGTTAACCCAGCCACATTGCCAGTTACGATTGCAGGTGGCACGGGCCCCATCGGGATTCTACCGTCGATCAATGGGAACGTGTCTGCTCCTCTGGCGAATCACATTTTTGCTACACTAGGTCGATGGCCGTCTCCACAAACGCTGTCATCGAGGTGAACGGCGGCTCGAAACGAGCAGTGCGCCACGGACGCAGGCCAGTGGAAGCAGTATTATGTTATGGGAGACGTTCTCCTGTGCTTGCGTGGGACCCATGATAGTAATCGAGGACACTCTGGAATCTGTGAACAACCTGCATCCGTTCATGCTTGATATATTTTCCGACAACCATATCACCTTTCAGCAGTATAATTGTCCGTGTCTCGGAGCCAGAACCGCGCGACATTGATTTGAGGAGCATTATAGAACACTCACGTTGGTGTCTCGCGACCAAATTAGCCAGATGTAAATCCTATGGATCCCATCTGGGTGGCTATTGGGTGCCATCATTCCATACGCAAATCAACGACCGCTTATTTACGCGAATTACATGACCTGTGCGTTGAAATCTAATCTCAAGTACCTCCAAAAACCTGCTAACAACCTGTAGGATCCGTGATAGGCAGATCCAGTGATGTATTTAATTTCAAAATCAGACAGACAAACTATTAAGCAGGAGTATACATTGTTTTGGCTCATCAGTGTAAAACAAACGGTAGTAACCTTCTACATCTTTATTCTTCATGTTCACTTGTTTATTTCCCAACATTATCATCCACATTTTTTCCAACGGGAGGCTTGTTTATTGATACTGTGACTGCAGAGTGTTTGAATTATTTTACAAGCTACAGTTCGACACCCTGTGGCAGCAGACGGCTGCAAATACGTAGACATGATAAATAAAGATGTAGAATGTTAATAATGATGGTTTTTAATTTAAAATCTTTAAGAGTCTTCACAAAAAAATCCTGTTTCGTTACTTTTCAACTCGGCTTCATAGATTTATCTGTGTATGCGCATTTGATTAATGCAATTAGCAAACTTTCTCATTCATGTTCTGTAGCCTCAAAATCTACTAATGAAATATTTTGACAAATTGAGGATGCGTGGTGTGACGAGAGACGACTAGCTTTTTCTCGGGATTGAATCAGCACATTATGGGTTCACAGTAGAACCCAAATCGTAATTCATGTGTGAAATTCATTACTACGTTTTCATGTAACAGTGTTACTTGGTTATTGTATTTTGTGTTTGGTTATATTATTTTCGTAAAGTCACTGTTTATTCATAGACAAAATTAGACGAATAATTAATGTAACAGGAAAACAATACCTGGGTTCAGTATAATTTTGTTTGCATCTGATCAACTTCTCTTGTTCTCAGTAAAAGTTTCATGTAGACATGTTTCATTCTACTCATAAAGCTACTTATGTAGCTTGTGTAGCCCATGGCTATCGCTTTTCTATTCTTTCTTTTTTCAGTCTTCCTAATGTGAATATAAGCATAACTCATATTAAAAATTTACAACCTGATTCTATGAATACGTGAAAATGTCTTATAACGTCGTATACATATTCGCTTTTGTGTATTTACTGTCTTTTGTTACTATCAAACGCTCGTCTGTTGACTATTTGCAGACCACCAAAGATAAATTGTCCCTCGTGTATATTATTTGTAAGAGTGTGTTCTCCTTTTTCCCTTCCTTTTATGATTATCTTAAATGAGTGTTTGGTTGTAAGATTCCTCTGGGATACATTCGCTCTTAAATTAGGCACCTAGATTGCTTTGCACATGAAAACACAAAAAATTTCAGCCGGTAAGTTTTATTTTATTAAGCTGTATCGATTTCCTTTATTTGTTTATGTCTCACAAATACCATGTGTTGACTCTGTGGCTATCGATCGTGCATGTTTGTTTGTAACGGCTTGGGACATAGCTGGTGAAGAAATTTACGCAATTTTATCCTTTTACTGTCATGGTTTCTGTCAGTGAAATAATGTTCAAGGGCGAATGCAAATAAACAACGTCTCGTAATCCATCCGTGATTTTGAATGACACATTAAAGAAACTGTACCCTTACGCCATGTGCATTGTGGGCCACAATGTAATGACTCATAAGATTTATTCGACAATAAATTGCTAAGTAATGAGAAGGAGTGGCAAAATTTTCTAGCTGTTA
Organism: Schistocerca serialis cubense; assembly: GCF_023864345.2. NCBI lineage: Eukaryota > Metazoa > Arthropoda > Insecta > Orthoptera > Acrididae > Schistocerca > Schistocerca serialis. Next base: position 463,158,778 of record NC_064640.1, on the reverse strand, counting down.
CTTTTCTGATGGACCGACACTAAGGGACAGTTATGCTGTGATCTTTCCAACCCATAAGCTGTTTTAATTAATCCGGCACTATCATGCTAAAGGAGAGGGTGCTCCACGTGCTGTGGACAAATTAGGCAGCAGGCCTCTGTAGATAAACTCAGAATGAGCAAATTTTTAGGGTCGCAAACAGATTACATGAAGCAAAAATGGATAATAGAGTATCTCATACGTTAAAACGAACGATTGCATCATTAATTTGTATTTTAATTCGCTGATGAATCCATAGTTTAGCTCCATAACGCTTTAATATACCGATCATAATATCCTTTCCACAGGAAAACCGCTCCTATCGGAGAACAAAAAAGGCAAATATGCTCCTCTTTATTAAACGAATCTGAATGAAAAGTGGGGTACCAGCTATCTCAATCTACCTTCCTACGCACCTTTAGGTATTTTCGCGATAATATTGGCATGCGAACTTATTCGCGCTGTTTTTAACATGCAACTCAACACTCACTCCCACAAGCTGCCGTAACTATACACCCACTAGTCCAGCGCTATTAGTCTCTCACGCCCATCCACACTCAACTGCCCATTCTCACTCACCCATTAGGGTAAACTCACTGTCATTATCTCTTTGTGGCTCTCCAACTGTCACTATCTCCAGTCTCACAGCCACAGTCGCCTTCGTTCTGTCCTACTGCTGCTTTCTCCTCTCACTATCACTGTCCCCTCTTGTGCTCTCTTACTGCTACTATATCATTCATCCATTCTCAGTTACTGTCTGTTCTCACTGTCACTATCTCTCTCTTCCCCGTCGTCATTGTCATAGACTCTGTCTCTCATTATCATGGCACCCACCCACTTTTCACTTTCTACTTCTCTTTCTTCGTCTCCCACTGGCACTGACCCCTTCACTCTTTCCCTAGCACTGTTCTATCACTATCAACTAAGTTCCACTGCCGCCATGTCTCTCTCTTTCTCTCACACTGCCATTATCTCGTACGCTCTTTCTGTATCAAAAGCACAGTCTACTATCTTCCACAATTTTTTACTTCTCAGTCTCTTTCCCACTACCGCTGTTTCCTTCTTTATCAGCATTAAAAAGCGTGACTATTTTGGCATGCCAAAAGATTTGGGAAAAAAGTTAAAGGTGCTGAAGAAGGTAAAATGTGGCAGCTGGTATCCCATTTTTCAGACGGATTCTTTTAAACAGGAACATATTCGCCCTTTTCTGCTGGTTCCTTTCTTTTCCCCGATACCACAGAGCATGTAGCTCATATGAAAAGAACCTTATGGGTAAGTAAAATTTTGGTAGTTTGGTAGCTTTTTACGTGAAATTAAAATGACGCAAAACTAATTTTACAACCCACACCGGATTTCACGTGCACAAAAATTTTTCATGTGCATCAGTACTGAAATATAATGTCCCTAGAACCGTTCTAATAGCAACACAAATACTTCACAGCATATTTCTTCTTGTCACGCCACTTTTTGCACCACCTTTCTACCTCACACCGGATTTAAGTGTACGAGAATGTTTTGGGATTGACAATTCGCAGCTTTTCTCAAACACAGCTTTTATTTATGTACGTTTACAAGGTTGATGACTAAACAACAAAAGAAAGGTAACAATAACGATACCAGTAAAAGTCTCCTAGCTGAGACAAACAAATTTGGCTGGTTTCTTCAAAGGTTCGTGGTAACACACACACACACACACAAACACACACACACACACACACACACACACACACACACACACACGCACACACACACTCTAGAAACAGTCCAATTCAGAGATGAAGAAGTAATCTTCAGTGGTCAGTGATGCTTCCTGGACGGCCGCTGTGACCGAGCGTTTCTAGGCGCTTCAGTCCGGAACCGCGCTGCTGCTACGGTCGCAGGTTCGAATCCTGCCTCGGGCGTGAATGTGTGTGGTGTCCTCAGGTTAGTTACGTTTAAGTAGTTCGAAGTCTAGGGGACTGATGACCTCAGATGTTAAATCCCATAGTACTTAAAGCCATTTGAACCATTTCATATTTCCTGCAGGCTGTGGCTCGAGCTCCCCCTAAAGGAAGTCGTGCTCGGAATGTCTCTTTGCATTATCTTGTATGTAAATAGCCGGTGTTCACCATGGTGCCTTTGTTACGCCTTGTACATAGACAACCCTGTCCTCTGTGGTGTAATATGTGTTGCCGGCCTCAGGGGCTAACTTGGCTCCGGCATGACAGAAGGCAAACGTTGAACCTCTGTATCCCGGAAGCGGACAAAGACATCAAGAAAACTTTCAAGTTCGTTCGAGAGCGGGGTCTTTGGAAAATGTCGTAACAATTTCAGCCATTTGCTGAGTGTAGCCATCTTGCAATCGGTGGCCCTGTTTTGGTGAACACAAACCACGTTTTTGGATTGTTTCTCGATAGCGGATTAAAATATTTAAAAACGAGAATATGGCACTTCTAGATAAGTGCCTAGAGAATATAACGTTAAAACATAAGCAGTTTTATCAGGTTAGTTATTTGGATATCGCTGATGACTGCGACAAATGGTGAAAAGCGTGTTATCTGGTGTCCCAGGTACCACTCCAGAACTAAATGTTGCCTCTATAATCTCCTTAAGGCGCACTGTAGATGACATCTAATGCAAAAAGAACAACCCGATTCGCTCCATTTTCCTAAGCTGGAGAAAGTGTGTAATATTCAAAGTTTGACCCAGTACTGTAGGATACTTATAGTAAGACGATCCTTTTCCTGGGTATACAAATGCTCGCTAGCCTGAGGGCTACTCAACACACATGACCCTATCTCCCTATCACCAATAGAACCCGATGTATGATTCCCGGAGAAATCCCATTTTTATTCGTGGCGTTTTGGAAAACATTGATAGCTCATGGTGTCACCTGCGTACCAGGATCCGAGCCTCAGTTGACTAGGACGTTATAAAAAATGAGTGAAGTTGAAAACGTGGTGATCGCGCTTCCCTGTATATTTTCTAAGAATATATGTCAGGAAATTTGATGGTTGTTATTTAGTTTCGCCAATATTACTATGGGTACCTTAAGAGTATACCGAAATAAATATATAGGAAAACCTAAGAAACCACGACGGAGGCTTCTGTGTAAGCAAGGCTTCGGATCCAGCAATCAATTTATTGAGATCTATTCGACAACCTCATCCACCAGAGTGAGAAAGAGTTGATAGGATTTACGTTTCGGGGAAGAACGGGTTCCGAATAAAGAAACAAGCGACAAATAAGCATCGAAGGGCAAAGCAGGCACCGGTAGTAGAGTTCGGGAATAAATAACGGCGTGATACAAATAGTACTTCACAATTTGGTTGGAGTCCACGCATTGAAAACGCATAACAACACAGCTCGCAACACATGAAAAAGACAACAGGATCGGTGGTCGAATTCTCGTGCAGAAAAATGAAATTAACAATTTGCCCATACATTAGTAAGCACACGATTAATCAATGACGCGGAGAAAACGTGAGAGATCACAATGTTCATAATGATCAAATGTTTGAAATTTTTGTGCATAACATTTGTGACAGTTATGGAGGTTACGACTGTGCGATGTAGGTGTCGACGATTCTTCTGGTTATGGATGACAGACAGGTACCAGCTCTAAGGATGGTGAAACAGCAATAGGAAAATGGAAGCAACTACTTAGATGGGGACTTTTGTCTACTGAAGAAGAGGATAATCTAGAGACTTGCGAGCTATCTAAATTGGAGGCAAGTATTATGCGAAGAAAATACAATGACTGGATTACAGTATGGTAATCTTTTCGAACTCTGTAGATGATATGGGATTTAGAATAGAGTTGGCGGGATGGGTAGATGCCAGTGTGGAGTTATGGACCAAAAAAGGTTATTCTGTTAATGATGGAGACAGCTATTGTTTCCTTTCAGTGGTAATTTCAGACGTTGTATGTAGGGAACAGCCTAGCAGTGGCTACAATGCTAATATTCAAGGTATTTAAGAGATTTTTACATTAACAAGGAATTAATAATAAAATAAAATTACGATGAAGAATGTATCATATGCATGAAATTTGTGCATAAATCACGAGTGACAAAGATAAGGCTGGTGCTACGACGAACGGGTCAATAATGTTTCTGGTGAAACATATAACGGTGAGAGACCAGAATAGAGCGTCTGGAGATGAGGGAGGATGGCCGCCATCTCTGCTTATGTCCACGGAAGGGAGGGATTTGTGTGGGAGAGGGAAGTATTACTTTTGTACCGCTTTATACTGGCAGACGCGCGTGGAGCATTTGGAGACGATGGAGGAGGACCGCCACGTCTGCTTATGTCGGCGAAAGGGAGGGATTTGCGTGTGAGAGGCAAGTACCGTTTTTCCGTTTCTGTATCGCTTTGTATTGACGCCCGCGCTGCTACAAAGCATTGTCGACCGTTTGAGGATGAGGAGATTTTCCAGTGGTCCCAGCTGTGAACGATTTTGTGTGGGTCCTTCGTCTCGTGCGAGACACAGTATTAAAACTCAAGCTAGAAAGGAATCAAAGACATTAGCTGCAAGTGGTCTTTGATTTATATCAATGGGACAGGTTAAAAATTTGTGCCAGACTGGGGTTCGAACTCGGATATTATGCATACTAGACAGATGCGCTGCTCACTACGTCAACCGGACACAGTGGTCACCACAACCGCACTGAGTACCCAAGCACGCCTCCCGTCAGACACAAATTATCAGATCACACCTCACGCTGCTACTGTAGCACCTCTGCTCATTAGCCTCATTACTCGCGGCATCTCGCCGATTCCTGTGAGAGTTCGAGCGTGGTGTGCATAAGTACTGAAGCGATGATGGGCCGTCTTCGCCTTAATTATATATGTGGTGTCTGTTCTTTCGGACATGTTCAAAGGACAGATACCAGATATAAATTAACATTACATTCACTGATTGTCACTTTACTGACATATACATCAGATTACACACAGGCTCACTGTCTTTCAAAGTTCTTGTTGAGCATGTAGGTACGCAGTAACGAGAATACAATCTTGTGGCGAATCACCTATAAGAGATCATGTATATGTGAGGAGAAAAATTTCAACAGATTAGTGCATGGAAGTGGAACCACAAGAGTGAGCGTCTTGAATTGGTATTACAGATGCCTGAGACACAAAATCGTTATCATGACCGCGGAATATCATACGAGAAGTGGAAAATCTAATGAATTTATCCATTAGAATACAGAGTCATTGTTCTTGTCTGATGTAATGGTTGTGACAACAACAGTAATCAGAGCGTGTTGGTGACGTGCTGCGGACATATATGATTCTATGAAGTATGATATTCTTATCGTGGGGATGTGACCGTTATTGCCCTATTTACGAAACTACGAATCATTAATGTGAACCTGTAAAAGTGACTGTGTCTGTATGAAATGTATTTTAACAACTCATTCCACAATAATGTTTGTGCCACTTACCAACGTTATTTCACCAATGTTTCATTACAAGATAGAGCAGCGGAAATTAAATTGTCAGGTATATTCACTTCAAAAATTTCTAATTTTCACACCGTAAAATATCTGAATAATGAAATAGAAACATAACTACGTACTGAAAACTATGCACTGCTTGCAATTTGGTATCGGACACTGGAATAGAAAACCTTTCCAAAAATTCCAGGATGGGTAGCATCTTATGTATCGACGATTTTATACTTTATCAATATATTATTAAATACACAGAGGTGGCAAATCCAATGATATCTATGCATCATTCCTTAAAGTGAGTTGAATATCGGTGTGACAGCATTGAACATCAGTCGAGCAGAAATTACGAAAATCAAAAAGCTGAGATAGAAAGCCCTAGATAGTAAAGAAACACAAGAAACCACTTTGTACTTCAAGTAGAAATGATACGAAGTTAATTATAAACCAATAAATACTACTATTTAAAAACAATGGCGTCCTTAGGTTGGTTAGGTTTAAGTAGTTCTAAGTTCTAGGGGACTGATGACCATAGATGTTAAGTCCCATAGTGCTCAAAGCCATTTGAACCATTTTGATCCAAAAAATGGCGTATTTAGCGCACTCGGTTTCTCTAGCGATTCTAGTTTTATTAGATATTCACCTTATATCCTTGTGTAAAACGAAATGCCACAAGTGTTTCATACTTCGACATTTCATGAATGCTAGCATCATATACGCCATATCCGCATGTAATGACACACAAGTCATTCTGTCTTTTATACAATGAGGTGACAAAAGTCATGGGATACGTCCTAAAATCGTATCGGACTTCCTTTTGTACTGCCTAGTGCAGCAGCGTAACGTCGCATGGGCTCAACATGTCATTAGAAGTCCCCTGCAGGAATATGGATCATTACTGCCTCTAAAGGCGTCCATAATTGCGAAAGTGTTGCCGATGCAGGATTTTTTAGACGAACTGAACTCTCGATTATGTCCCATAAATGTTCGACGGAATTCATATCTGGCGATCAGGGTGACCAAATCATTGGCTCGAACTGTCCAGTATGTCCTTCAAACCAGTCACGAACAACTGTGGTCCAGTGACATGGCACACTGTCATTCATAAAAATTCGATCGTAGTTTGATAACATGAGGTGGCTGCTAATGGTCTCCAAGTATGTACATTCCGTGTAAACACAGCTCATACCATTATGGAGCCACCACCAGCGTGCCCAGTATCCTTTTGACAACTTGCGTCCATGGCTTCGCACTACACTCAAACCCTATCATCTGGTCTTACCAACTGAAATCGGGACTCATCCGACCAACTTACGGTTTTCCAGTCGTCTATGGTGCAACGGATATGTTGACGAGACCAGCAAAGGCACTGCAGGCGATGTCATGCTGTAAGCAAAGGCACTCACGTCGGTCGTCTGGCCCTAGACGCCCTTTACGCCATTACGCCAGATTTCATTGTACTGGCCTAACACATACATTCTTCGTACGTCCCACATTGATTTACTCGGTTATTTCAAGCAGTGTTACTTGTCTGTTAGCACTGGAAACTCTACGCAAACGCTGTCGCTCTCGGTCGTTTAAGTGAGGGCCATTGGCCACTGTGTTGTACGTTGTGAGAGGTAATGTCTGAAATTTGGTATTCTCGGCGCTCTGTTTACACTGTGGATCTCGAAATACTGAGTTCCCAAACGATTTCCAAAATGGAGTGTCCAATATCTCTAGCTCCATCTACAACCCGCGTTAAACGTCTGTTAATATCCGTCGTGCGTCCACAATCCTTTTCACATGAATCATTTGAGTACAAATGACAGTTGCTGCAAGGCACTGCCCTTTTATACCTTGTGTACGAGATACTACCGCCATATGTGTATGTGTATACCGCTATCCCAAGACTTACATCACCTCAGTGTGTAGCAACACAACAAAGGGGTTGTACATTACTATTTGGTGATGAATTAACAGATAAACTCAAGTTTTTTGATGTGTGTTAACAGCTCTAAACCATCAGGATTGAGGTAGCTTGAAATAACATTTTGTCTATCGGGCATTTTGCAATGATTATCTTTATCACACGAGAATTCCCAGAACACAGAGCGATAATATCATCAGACGAACAATTAATAATAAAACAGCCAAACTCTTCCAATAATAGACAGTATCTATCGCCAGAATGCCGCTATTTATTTTTTACCTTTGTGTTACTGACGCCACCGCTGGGAAAGCAACCCATAACAGGTTCACATAGTCGCTCACTCTGTAACAGAACCGTAACAGAAGTAAATTTATTTTAAAATACAATATTCACAAAAAATATACTATTACATACGGTAAGCAATTATCATAGGGGTACAGAAATTAGGTAACAAATTAGCTGTCGCTGCCTGACCTGGGACAAAATTGTTCTCAGTTGACTTGTGTTATGTGTGATCACTAATGTATGTAACATATACTCAGTATGACAGTCAAAAGTGTAAACAATTGATTAGAGTGTACATCGACAGATCTAGTGAATAATGTCTATTGCCGAGAGATGATTTCCTTTAGATAGTATACGTAGTGACATCTCACTGGCCACCAATCTTAAGAAAGTAAAGGACAAGTTGTTTTGTGTGCAGTGTAACTGTCAGGGATTGGTATGAAGTGTATAGCTTTATTACTGGTGCCAAATGTACAGGATGACAATTATTGAACTAGATGAAATAAAATTGTCATAACGTCTGAACTGTTTGCGTTAGGACGTTCAAACTGCACGGTTGGCCGTGGGTCATGACGGGAATTAGTCTGCACATGCATGGTTTGGTTTAGAAACGAAGCCCACTTTCATTTGGATGGCTTCGTCAGTATGCAAAATTGGCGCATTTGGGGGATTGGGAATCCACAAATCGCTGTCGAGAAGTCCCTTCACACTCAACGGGTGACTGCGTGGTGTACAAAGTCCAATCATGAAATAATCGGTGCGATGTTCCTTGATGGTACAGTGACTACCGAACGGCCCGTAAAGGCTTTTGATTATTTCATCCCCATTATCCAACGTGATGGTGATTTCAGCAGGATGTGGTTCATGCAAGATGGAGTTCGACCCCATCAAAGCAGGAGAGTGTTTAATGTACTTGAGGAGCACTTTGGGACAGCATTCTCGCTCTGGGATACTCAGAGGCCACTGGCATGGGCCTGGATTGGCCGACATATTCTCCGGATCAGAACACATTCGACTTCCTTTTGTGGGGCTACATTAAAGACAAGGTGTCGAGCAGTAACCCCAAAACCAGTGCTAAGCTAAAAAGAGCCATTGAGGAGATCATCGACAGCATCGTCGTTCCGGCACAACAGCGGGTCATGCAGAATTTCACTATTCGTCTGCACCACATCATCGCCGAGGGCGGCAGACATATCGAACATGTCATAACCTAGATCGATATAGCTGTAGTGACGTTTTCATGTTGAATAAAATGTGTGCATGCCGTAGTTTGTAGCTAATTTACTGTTTTTTCTCATATAGTTCAATAATTGTCACTCTGTACACGTTACAGACAGACCGAAGTATTTTCGATTGATTTGAAACTAAATTTTGTAAAAGGATATTTATTATAAAACTCTGTAACTAATTTTAAGTGTTTGGAGAGCGAAATTCTCACTGTGCAGCGGAGAGTGCGCAGACTTGAAACTTCCTGGCAGTTTAAAACTTTGTGCCGGACAGACACCAAATCTGGCTCCCCCTGGTCAAGGTATGTCTCCACAATATCCTTTCTTCCAAGAGAGCTTCTGTGAACTTTGGAAGGTAGAAGATTAGGTACTGGTGGAAGTTAAGCTGCGAGAAGGGGTCGTGAGTCGTGCTTCGGAATCTCAGTCAATCTACGTTCGGCAGCTCAGCGTGTTTACGTCCCCGTCGCACGTATTGCGCGCGAGGTGTTTACGCCAAGTGTGTAGCGGTGTACCGCGGCGGTGCTTAGAACGAATCACGGCCTTGTCGTTCCCAAAATCGACACTAAAGTTTACTTTTGCTAACGAATATGCTCGATCGAAGGCTTACAAGATAAGGCGTTATTTACGGGATGAGGTATAAATCGAACCTGCCGCTGCAGTGGAAATACGCTTATCAATAGTCAGTAGTGTAGTCGCCGGCCGGTGTGGCCGAGCGGTTCTAGGCACTTCAGTCCAGAACCGCGCTGCTGCTACGGTCGCAGGTTCGAATCCTGCCTCGGGCATGGATGTGTGTGATGTCCTTAGGTTAGTTAAGTTTAAGTAGTTCTAAGTTCTAGGGGACTGATGACCTCAGAAGTTAAGTCCTATAGTGCTCAGAGCCATTTGAACCAGTAGTGTAGTCTATGTCAAAATCATTGATGAGGCAGCGCCTGACAAAATACTACACCGACATGGTCAAGGACTTCGTTTCTGTCATTCTGAAAGGATTTTGGAGCGGTTAAAGTTGAAGACGCTGGCACAGGACTACGAATGATTCGAGTCTTTGAGTGCCCGCTCGAAGTGCCAGAAGAACTGGTGATCTACGCTTTACGGCGTTTCGGAACGGTTCTGTCCCATGTGGCTGAAAAATGGGAGAGTTTCCAACATAGCCTGTCCTCAACGCTGTCAGAGAAATACGGATTTAATCACGGAAACATGTTCGGTCGTACCAGTACATCACTGGTTGTAGGGATATTGTCGTCTATAACGGACAACCGCAAACATGCTCCGGGTGTGGAAACGAGAGACCAAGAGAGAACTATGTTCTGAGTGTACTCAGAGAAGGTTGTTACAGCTGCCATGGCGTAACCCCCCTCACTTACTCACTTCGCATCTGATGGTGTTCCCCGTGACCTATGTCGCGGCATTACGAGATGAAGTAGGACACGCGAGAGAACCATATCGGAACGTACCGACAGTGGCAGATCACCACGAACCATCGAAGGGTGACGTTGCGCCGGACCGCTAAAGGGGACGCAGGACGCGCTGTCATCGGTGTCGCTCGTGGTCCCCTCGGGTACGACCGTTATGTACGTTGTCAAGTCGACGGAGTATGATTCCGAAGTCCCCCACGAACATCAAGAGAGCGTACTGACCTCTGATTCGGAGGCTCGGCAACAGAAACAGAGATCACCAAAACGCCGGTAAAAGCGTCGTCTGACGGTGGAGAACAATCAACAAGATCCAGAAGGGAATGCTGAGACATTTCCGTGTATGCTTTAGCCGACCGTGGAGCTTACTAGCAAGGATTTTGGAGGTGCGGGGGGTGGGGGATTCTGAATGACGACATATGCTTGCCACGACGACGCTCCGGATGCAGCAGAGCAGTACGATTGACGACACAAGGATACCACCAGGCAGGCAACGGCTCTTGCAATGCACGACAACGTTGGGATGCTGGAAAAGCCGGGAAACTGGTCACAAGACACCCTCCCCCCCCCCCCCCCCCCCCACCCACCATTGGGGACCATATGAAGCTGGTGGAGCTGCACCCACACACTCTTCCGGTGTAAAACCGAACGAGTGCACGGAGTAACGGTAGTCGACAGGAGGGAACCATGGGGAACGATTGAACGAGAGCAGCCTGTGTACTGAGTTATTGCCACCGTAACGTGCCCTATCTACGATGACAGCCATGAAATTAGCGTATCGGATACGCTCTGTTAACATCAATAACTCTGGGACGTCTGTGAAGATCAAGATGCTCAGTGACTTGTTAAAGGCTGCCGCCATAGACCCCCCGCTCGGATTTTTTATGTTTATGGTATGTACTGCCCATCGTGTGGCGAGAGGGACTTTGCCACAGCGATATTACTGAAAGAATGGATACCTGTAGACAACGGTACTGCCATTAGCATAATGGACATACATTTGATTGATGTTCTCGCGCCATGAGGCCCTGCTAAGAGAAGGCAACGTGCGGAATTTTACGTCCTCGATGTTACACCCTTTTTCCGCGAACGATACGATGCCTCTACAATCGGCGGTAATTGAAATTGTGTGATCAATCGGAAGGACCAACATCCTAACTACATCGGCAGCCAAAAACTTTGGGAGCTGGTCAACGGGAAGGAATTAGTCGAAACATCGCAGACTACCGGGATAAACACTCTTTATGATCCACTCCACCAGCCGTTTGGGTCTGCTCTGTGTTTCCAACGAGTTAGCGATTTCTATGGTGAGCGCAGAAATCTGACCGATGGCGTTTATAGATCATGTGGCATATATTTATACGGTTACTCTGGCCAGACAGCCGGTATGAAGACGGAGGGGTAATTGGAAGATGAATGTCTCCCATTTGCGCTATGTGGATTGCAACCTCTGGTGGAAGATACGTGGCACGGCTGCCTCCGCTGAAGAAATGCTTATGGCTCCGTCCTACAGTGGTAGATCGAACTAACCCTCCCAGCACGAGAAGGAGATGTTGGTTTAGTGAACGTCCACGAGAAGGTGCGGGTCATGTGTATTTATACAACGCACAAACGGAGGACGTTAATAAGTTATAGGAAGGAGGCTTGTCGATGGCAGCGCACGAACTCTAACTTTTGCTTTACGTCTCTCCGGAAACTGTTCAGTTTACCACCTTCACCAGAACGTCGGACAGCCACCCAGTGAGTCAAGGCGAAGCTGATACAACCTGCAACGCAAAGGATGGCGGGTACAGTACCACGCGCGAAACCTCAGGACTACCCTCGATGCATTATGTGGTACGGGAAAGACTACAAAGACGTGGGGTGTTAATTCATGAGATAGATCTAGACCATGGTCTTCGTTTAACAACATAACGTGGTACAGCACATGTGCTCGCGGATCATTTTAGTGGAATCTATGGGACCGACGAGGAGGGCCAGGGGAACTAGTGTCCGTCTTCGACGAAATCTCAGACGCGACACGTGCAAACGGAGAAGCAGACGTCTTACCTGAAATTACGAGTGAGGAGCTGGACGAAGCGACTTCACGTGGTACCGCTAACACGTCCCCAGGTCCTGATGGTTTCCTGTGGGGATTTTGCGACGCGTTTGTACCCATTATGACACCGATTTAGCTATACATGTTTAATGAGATTCTGAAACAGAAACTCCCACTCCCCTTTGAATTTGTAGAACGGCTCGTGATTGCGATAACCAAGCCGCGTGGCGGCAAGCGAACTTGAGATTATCGCCCCGGAACCCCACTTTAATAGTGGCTATAAGATCTTTATGCACATATTGGGCGATCATGTTAAAAGTTGACGAATCGTTTACATTCAAATCAGACGTGTCTTGGCGGAACAAATAATATCTATACGCCCTTGGGGGCCTGTTGTGACGTCGTCGCCCTCATGGCAGCATTGCCCCTCCGGGGAGCACTGCTCGCCATAGATTTCGACAACGCCTTTGATCGGGTGAATCATAGGTACCTCGTGGCTGTGATGAAGAGGATGGATGTCCCGCCTTTACTGACGACTGCAGTGATGCAGCTGTTGCATGGTGCCAGACCAGCAAAGGCGATCAACGGAGGGAGAACGGAGTATTTTAAGGCCCTACGATCTGTCAGGCATGGTTTCCCCATGTCTGTCCACCTGTATGCGATCTCCTTAGAACCGTGCATTGCAGGCCTTCGCCTTCGGCTTGCAGAGATCTCCCTAAAGCAACTATCCTTCAAATGTAGGGTATATGAAAATACTGTGTCTCTCATCCGGACTGAGGAGGAGACCCGCTCTGCACTGTATTGGCTACAAACGTATTGGATGGCAGCTGGAAGCGAGGTCAACTTCCGAAAATCACAATATATGCATGTGGAGCGTGGCCTGGAACCAGGTACAATGTTTGGGTATCATCTTTTATGAGAAGACGGTGGTTACGGCTGTGGACAACTGCCGACGGTTGTTGAGCAGAGTTTGCACGTCTGTACGACTAAACGCCCTGCGCTCGATTGATATGCTGCAACGAGTGTCACTCGTCAACCTTTATCTCGCTCCACTGCTGTGCCACTTGACACACCTTCTCTCTGTGACGCGTGCGATATCCACTACGGTTCAGGCGGCTTTTGGGTGCTATATCTGCTTTGGGCAGCTGTTTAAGATACAGTACGACACAACTACCCTCCGAGCAGGAGAAGGAGATGGTGGTTTAGTGGGCGTCCACGAGAAGGTGCGGGCCATGTGCATTAATACAACGCACAAACGGTGGGGCAACAGCAGTCAGTCCCTTGCGGGGATGATTGTCGAAGAACTAGAACCAACATCACATCTTCCCCGGTTAGTGTCAGACAAATATTGCCCCCGTTAACATACGTGTGGAGGTTCACCGTTGAACACAGCTAAGTTCGGGCCCGTTTACCGACGTTCAGACTGCCGAAATCGAGGGACGTGTGTAACCTGCTTCTCCGACAGATCGTCCGGAACGAGGTGGAATGGAAAGATCCTGCTGTCAACTGGAGAGTGGCACGGCACAAGGTTCACCACCCCACCTACATACGTCACTCACGTTGACATTGTACATTGGCGTGAACCGGAAGTACCGGGAAAATGACAAAAAGAACGCTGTTCGTTTGGTGGTTCACCTACGTGTCAACGACGCAGCATGCTTGACACTGATGACCACCGGTTGGTCTAAAGCTCGGCCTCTCGGTTCTGGCAAGGAAGATCATAGCGTTCATGCGGCGCACTATACATACAGGAATCTCTTCCGACATAGCATTCTTTTCCTGAGGAATCGTATTTTCCGCGTCATAAGACAAACGCGGTGACGTGGCTCACGGGTATGACGATCACATACCGCGATACGAATAAGAATGTACTGGATTATTGGCATTAGTTGCAAGGTATACGAAACTGTTACGGTTACACAAATACAAGAATTGGTATGCAAATTTCTTTGCGGACTCGCCAGGTAGGTGGAGCGTGCCTGGTGTGCAAAGATCAGTAGCTGCGATGATATGTGTGAAGCGGTGAAGTTAAGCGATCAGCTAAGAAAAACAGTGTGAGGAAACGACTCTGGAAGACAGAACAGATGCGATGCTGGGAGTAGAAGGTTTTTATATCATATTTTTTATATTAATTTTCGGTTTTTGTGTTTTAATTGAGTTGTGTCGAAGGTGACCCCACCTTTTTATTTTGCTGCTGCGTGGTCGGACGGATACGGGGTTCCTTTCTGGTGAGTTATAGTGTAATCAGGACATACCAGGCTTTTGTGAATAATAAAGATTCATGTCTCTCCTACTTTCCTATACCCAAAAAGTACGATGAAGGTGAAGGGGACACTGCGGCCACGTCTCGAGTTCGACACCTGCATGTTCTGCCACCCGAAATCCCACCAGCCCTTCCTCAAAGAAGTCGGATGAGTTCGAGTCTCGGTCCGGCACACACTTTTAATCTGCCAGGAACATTCAATGTTGCGGGCACTAACGATATATTGTAACCTTTTTTTAATAAGAAAATTAAGATAACTCTTCAATGTGTAGAAAGTATCTATAGGAGAGTTTAAGTACACTGGTTGAGACATCAGTCACCGCCAAGCGTCATCAATCTAATAATGCATTAACACTGCCTCCATCTTGATATTAGTTTCATATCCTGCGATAAAGAGGGTCCTGAAGCTTTTTCAGGTAAGCCACATCCAGATGAAGCCAATCATTGGTAACCAGATCTGTAGTGCTATGTAACTGAGGGGATGTTGATTGCTACGTTTAATCTGCAGTTCATTCCACAGTTTTTTATGGAATTAAGATAGTGTCGTTTAGCGGTAAAATCAAGGCTAATGGGTGGCTGAGTGTTCGTCAAACCAGGAACTGATGGAAGCAACCTTGTTAACAAGACTGATGCCATCTGAGAAGTTAACAGTGTCTGCAGCACACATATCATGAAAATGTAGAGCAACGGTCGACATTTGATAACGGGGAATGTTGAAATGAACAATCTGGTTTATCTGGTTTATAATCACGGTAACCTTATTGAGACCTCCGGTACATCACAGCCTGAGTGACACCCTCCACACACTGCGGGTTAAACGCCTCATTCGGCCGTCAGTGCACTCGACACATTGCATAATTCGAAAAAGAGGTAAAATGGACTTTTGCAAGGGAATAAGTAAAAATGTTCATTTCATGCAGTTCCCCTCGCAATATTCGCTTGGAAAATGCGGGATTGCTGCTGCCTGACAGAAACAATTTTTGTTGGCTTTGATACCTATTGTCAACGACAAGGCGTGCCACTCGTCTCTGCTCCCAGTCGGCTAGGACCTTTTTTACGACCACTGTTTTACGTCATGTTAATGGCTTCGAGTAGTACATCATTTCTTCCAGATACTTTGTACATTCTGCACTGGTACACCAAAATATCGAACTGTTTCCTTCACGGGCCGGTAATAAGCACTCCCAAACAGGATAACTCCCTCCTGCAGTGTTGCCGCGTATCGGAGTCAACTCAACTCAATGCACGAATACCATACAACTTACAGACACATACACATCATAGCACAGGCCTGACTTATGTTGGCGGTGGACAATCACAGGCAGGCCTTGAGCAAATTACACAATCTACAGGCAACAAAACGATCAGAGTAATCATTTGACGGGAAGTGTAATATTTTGTCCACAGAGCTTAATTTTAAATGGAAAAAGCGATGGGAAAGAACTGTGAAGTTAACATCCGTTCATGGTAAGTACAACAGGAAAAACAGAGTACAAGAAAAATGATTTAATGTATGAACCCTATAACGCTTTATCTGAACAAAATCATGTCGCCCAGTTCCACAAAACTACCGCCTCTCTCATAGTTACGAAATTGTAGAAATGGTTCTGAGCACTATGGGACTTAACATCTGAGGTCATCAGTCCCCTAGAACTTAGAACTAATTAAACCTAACTAACCTAAGGACATCACACACATCCACGCCCGAGGCAGGATTCGAACCTGCAACCGTAGCGTTAGCGTGGTAAGAAATTGTATTACGCCTTGAAATTACATGAGTAACGTAGAACTAAATATCCTTGGTGTAGTGAAGCAACATAAATCACTCAATAAAAGGAAGTCTTCTGGTCCAGACTGTATACCAATTAGGTTCCTTTCAGAGTATGCTGATGTTTTAGTTCCATACTTAACAATCATATAAAACCGTTCGCCCGACGAAAGATCCGTACTCAAAGTTCGGAAAGTTGCACAGTTCACACCAATATTCAAGAAAGGTAGTAGGAGTAATCCACTTAATTACAGGCCCATATCATTAACGTCGATATACAGCAGGATTTTGGAACATATATTGTGTTCGAACACTACGAATTACCTCGAAGAAAACGGTCTGCTGACACACACTCAGCATGGGTTTAGGAAACATCGTTCTTGTGAAACACAACTAGCTCTTTATTCGCATGAAGTGTTGAGTGCTATTGACAATGGATTTCACATCCATTCCGTATTTCCGGATTTTCAGAAGGCTTCTGACACTGTACCACACAAACGACTTGTAGTGAAATTGCGTGCTTGGGAATATCGTCTCAATTATGTGACTGGACTTGTGATTTCCTGTTAGAGAGGCCACAGTTTGCAGTAATTGACGGAAAGTCATCGAGTAAAACACACGTGATTTATGGCGTTCCCCAAGGTAGTGTTATAGGCCCTTTGCTGTCCCTTATCTACATAAACGATTTGGGAGACAATCTGCGTAGCCGTCTTAGGTTGTTTGCAGATGACGCTGTTGTTTATCGACTAATAAAGTCATCAGGAGATCAAAACAAATTGCAAAACGATTTAGAAAAGATATCTGAATGGTGCGAAAATTGGCAGTTGACCCTAAATAACGAAAAGTGTGAGATTTTCCACATGAGTGCTAAAAGTAATTCGTTAAACTTCGGTTACACGATAAATCAGTCAAATCTAATTGCCGTAAATTCAACTAAATACCTAGGAATTACAATTACGAACAACTTAAATTGTAAGGAACACAAAGAAAATTTTGTGGGGAAGGCTAACTGCGTTTTATTGGCAGAACACTTAGAAAATGTAACAGACCCACTAACGAGAATGCCTACATTACGCTTGTCAGTCCTCTTTTAAAATATTGCTGCGCGGTATGGGAGCCTTACCAGACATAACCGACGGAGTACATCGCAAAAGTTCAAAGAAGGGCAGCACGTTTTGCATTATCGCGAAATATGGCAGAGAATGTCACTGAAATGATACAGGATTTGGGCTGGACATCATTAAAAGAAAGGCATTTTTCATTGCGGTGGAATCTTCCCACGAAATTCCAAACACCAACTTTCTCCTCCGAACGCGAAAATATTTTGTTGACACCGTCCTACATAGAGAGAAACGATAAACACGATAAAACAAGGGATATCAGAGCTCGTACGGGAAGATATAGGTGTTCATTCTTTCCGCCGCTATACGAGATTGGAATAATAGAGAATTGAGAAGGTGGTTCGATGAACCCTCTGCCAGGCAATTAAATGTGATTTGCAGAGTATCCACGTAAATGTAGATGTCTGTGATTTGACAGAACAGAGAAACCTGTTAGAACTTACTAATATGCAAGTGGTAAACAAAAATATGAAAACACTAAAAAACACAACACATTAATATGCCTAACATGGTGTACGAAATCCGTTGGCATTTAAACAGCTTACAGTCGTCTCTGAATGGTTAGATACGTGCCGCATATGCCCCCATGAACCATGGACCTTGCCGTTGGTGGGGAGGCTTGCGTGCCTCAGCGATACAAATAGCCGTACCGTAGGTGCAACCACAACGGAGGGGTATCTGTTGAGAGGCCAGACAAACGTGTGGTTCCTGAAGAGGGCAGCAGCCTTTTCAGTAGTTGCAAGGGCAACAGTCTGGATGATTGACTGATCTGGCCTTGTAACAATAACCAAAACGGCCTTGCTGTGCTGGTACTGCGAACGGCTGAAAGCAAGGGGAAACTACAGCCGTAATTTTTCCCGAGGGCATGCAGCTTTACTGTATGATTAAATGATGATGGCGTCCTCTTGGGTAAAATATTCCGGAGGTAAAATAGTCCCCCATTCGGATCTCCGGGCGGGGACTACTCAAGAGGATGTCGTTATCAGGAGAAAGAAAACTGGTGTTCTACGGATCGGAGCGTGGAATGTCAGATCCCTTAATCGGGCAGGTAGGTTAGAAAATTTAAAAAGGGAAATGGATAGGTTGAAGTTAGATATAGTGGGAATTAGTGAAGTTCGGTGGCAGGAGGAACAAGACTTCTGGTCAGGTGACTACAGGGTTATAAATACAAAATCAAATAGGGGTAATGCAGGAGTAGGTTTAATAATGAATAGGAAAATAGGAATGCGGGTAAGCTACTACAAACAGCATAGTGAACGCATTATTGTGGCCAAGATAGACACGAAGCCCACACCTACTACAGTAGTACAAGTTTATATGCCAACTAGCTCTGCAGATGACGAAGAAATTGAAGAAATGTATGATGAAATAAAAGAAATTATTCAGATTGTGAAGGGAGACGAAAATTTAATAGTCATGGGCGACTGGAATTCGAGTGTAGGAAAAGGGAGAGAAGGAAACATAGTAGGTGAATATGGATTGGGGGACAGAAATGAAAGAGGAAGCCGCCTGGTAGAATTTTGCACAGAGCACAACATAATCATAACTAACACTTGGTTTAAGAACCATGAAAGAAGGTTGTATACATGGAAGAACCCTGGAGATACTAAAAGGTATCAGATAGATTATATAATGGTAAGACAGAGATTTAG
Organism: Schistocerca serialis cubense; assembly: GCF_023864345.2. NCBI lineage: Eukaryota > Metazoa > Arthropoda > Insecta > Orthoptera > Acrididae > Schistocerca > Schistocerca serialis. Next base: position 463,139,651 of record NC_064640.1, on the reverse strand, counting down.
GAACCAGGTTTTAAATTGTAAGACATTTCCAGGGGCAGATGTGGACTCTGACCACAATCTATTGGTTATGACCTGTAGATTAAAACTGAAGAAACTGCAAAAAGGTGGGAATTTAAGGAGATGGGACCTGGATAAACTAAAAGAACCAGAGGTTGTACAGAGATTCAGGGAGAGCATAAGGGAGCAATTGACGGGAATGGGGGAAATAAATACAGTAGAAGAAGAATGGGTAGCTTTGAGGGATGAAGTAGTGAAGGCAGCAGAGGATCAAGTAGGTAAAAAGACGAGGGCTAGTAGAAATCCTTGGGTAACAGAAGAAATATTGAATTTAATTGATGAAAGGAGAAAATATAAAAATGCAGTAAGTGAAACAGGCAAAAAGGAATACAAACGTCTCAAAAATGAGATCGACAGGAAGTGCAAAATGGCTAAGCAGGGATGGCTAGAGGACAAATGTAAGGATGTAGAGGCCTATCTCACTAGGGGTAAGATAGATACTGCCTACAGGAAAATTAAAGAGACCTTTGGAGATAAGAGAATGACTTGTATGAATATCAAGAGCTCAGATGGAAACCCATTTCTAAGCAAAGAAGGGAAAGCAGAAAGGTGGAAGGAGTATATAGAGGGTCTATACAAGGGCGATGTACTTGAGGACAATATTATGGAAATGGAAGAGGATGTAGATGAAGATGAAATGGGAGATACGATACTGCGTGAAGAGTTTGACAGAGCACTGAAAGACCTGAGTCGAAACAAGGCCCCCGGAGTAGACAATATTCCATTGGAACTACTGACGGCCGTGGGAGAGCCAGTCCTGACAAAACTCTACCATCTGGTGAGCAAGATGTATGAAACAGGCGAAATACCCTCAGACTTCAAGAAGAATATAATAATTCTAATCCCAAAGAAAGCAGGTGTTGACAGATGTGAAAATTACCGAACTATCAGCTTAATAAGTCACAGCTGCAAAATACTAACACGAATTCTTTACAGACGAATGGAAAAACTAGTAGAAGCCAACCTCGGGGAAGATCAGTTTGGATTCCGTAGAAACACTGGAACACGTGAGGCAATACTGACCTTACGACTTATCTTAGAAGAAAGATTAAGGAAAGGCAAACCTACGTTTCTAGCATTTGTAGACTTTGAGAAAGCTTTTGACAATGTTGACTGGAATACTCTCTTTCAAATTCTAAAGGTGGCAGGGGTAAAATACAGGGAGCGAAAGGCTATTTACAATTTGTACAGAAAGCAGATGGCAGTTATAAGAGTCGAGGGACATGAAAGGGAAGCAGTGGTTGGGAAGGGAGTAAGACAGGGTTGTAGCCTCTCTCCGATGTTGTTCAATCTGTATATTGAGCAAGCAGTAAAGGAAACAAAAGAAAAATTCGGGGTAGGCATTAAAATTCATGGAGAAGAAATAAAAACTTTGAGGTTCGCCGATGACATTGTAATTCTGTCAGAGACAGCAAAGGACTTGGAAGAGCAGTTGAATGGAATGGACAGTATCTTGAAAGGAGGATATAAGATGAACATCAACAAAAGCAAAACAAGGATAATGGAATGTAGTCTAATTAAGTCGGGCGATGCTGAGGGAATTAGATTAGGATATGAGGCACTTAAAGTAGTAAAGGAGTTTTGCTATTTGGGGAGCAAAATAACTGATAATGGTCGAAGTAGAGAGGATATAAAATGTAGACTGGCAGTGGCAAGGAAAGCGTTTCTGAAGAAGAGAAATTTGTTAACATCCAGTATTGATTTAAGTGTCAGGAAGTCATTTCTGAAAGTATTCGTATGGAGTGTAGCCATGTATGGAAGTGAAACATGGACGATAAATAGTTTGGACAAGAAGGGAATAGAAGCTTTCGAAATGTGGTGCTACAGAAGAATGCTGAAGTTAGATGGGTAGATCACATAACTAATGAGGAGGTATTGAATAGGATTGGGGAGGAGAGAAGTTTGTGGCACAACTTGACCAGAAGAAGGGATCGGTTGGTAGGACATGTTCTGAGGCATCAAGGGATCACCAATTTAGTATTGGAGGGCAGCGTGGAGGGTAAAAATCGTAGAGGGAGACCAAGAGATGAATACACTAAGCAGATTCAGAAGGATGTAGGTTGCAGTAGGTACTGGGAGATGAAAAAGCTTGCACAGGATAGAGTAGCATGGAGAGCTGCATCAAACCAGTCCCAGGACTGAAGACCACAACAACAACAACATGGTTTTCAAGGGCATCTTATACCATTCGCCCTGCAAAATAGTGGCAAGTTCGGATAAAGATGATGGAAGTGGATAGGAATCACTCACCCTTATCTCCAAAGTAGACCATAAATATTCACTAATGAGATTTGGTAGCTGTGGTGGCCAGGGAGATCCGACAATTCATCCTCGTGCTCCAAAACAGGTAATGGATGATACGAGCTGTGTGAACAGGGCCCTGTCGTCTTGGAACGCAGCATCACATTTCGGAAACAAACACTGTACTATTGAGTGGACCTGACCAACCAAACTGGTCACATAATCGTTGGCTGTGGTGCACGAATCCCCAGCCATGTTTCACTCTTGGGACATAAACTCGACCAGAAGCTGGAAAAGACTTTCTTCCATTGCTCCATGGTCGAGGTTTTATGGCTTCGGTAACACTTAGGGACATTTGCATCACTGATGAGTTGTTTTGAAATAACATCTCGTCCTGGAAATGGATCTTCCTTCGTGTTGTTTTGGTGCTGACAAGGTTCGCAAGTGCGACTTCCAGCTCTGCAGTGACTTTTGCAGCTGTTGTCTCTCGTTTTTTACTACGATTCTCTTCAATGACCGTCTGTATCCATCACTCAACACACAATTTCGTCCGTGTGTGATTAGCGGATGATGTTATTCCGCTTTCCCTGTGTACAGTTTAAATCGTCGCTACGGTTTTCTTGAAACACCTGAAACTTTGGCTCCATTGGATATGGAAGCACCAACAATTTAGCCACTTCGAATTAACGTAGCTACGACACAATGCACTAACAAATGCACAAAACACTGTACTAACCACACTGACGTTTGCAACCTGTTGAGGACATTTCATAGGTGCCGTTCGTGTTCAGTTACAACAGTGAACTTTCATGTTTGACTAGCTTCTGCATTTATGTTCCAGCATGCATTTCTCTCGGTTTCTCATATTTTTATCCAATCCCTGCAGCTCTCCGTTTGAGAAAAGACAGACTTCATATTAACATCCTAGGTAACACGATCACGGTCAAAGTTTGAAAAAAGTTTAATCAACCTTGATAAGTGCGAAGTGTGACAGATCGCCTAGTTCATTCATTTTTAATTTTCAGAATATATCGTAAATATAGGAGTATGATACATCATCAGTGCTGGGAGGGCAAACGTGATACAAGTCAGGGGATTCATTTGTGGAAATGGCTGGGATAACAAATTTACAAAATTTCTTTTTTTATATGAACCGTGCCGTTTACGAGGGTGTTAGCGGAATGAATAGTAGCTAGCATCAGACAGCGTAAGCTGTGACAGCGACGCTACAATCTACCGACAGCCAAAGAGCGCCTAGCAGCCTCCACGGAAGAAAATGAAACGTAATATGTTATATATTAATGTTCAGTTCTTGTTCCGATTGTATACTGGAACTGATCAAAAATAAATAAAAATAGATTTTATAGTCTCTATGCGTCCAGTTTCGGAAACGCGAGGAAGTGAAGTGACTGAATAATACTAGCTGTAATACTCACCTCCCGATAGACAGTTCGCCACACTGGCGACCCTTTGTTCCAGGCCGGATGGTTCTTGATATTAACAAAGTTGAGGGAGTTGTGAAGGGAGGAATGTGGTCGTCGGCTGCGCAGCGATTCCAGCTAACTACGTGCGGTACTACTGGCACTCCTCTGTTCGTCACGACATGGGGTGCAAGCACACATATCCTTCCCATTGTCTGCGGCAGCCCTGGGCAAGTCCGGGGCGGATGGGATGGCGCGGGGTGCAGAGACGGAGGTCCAGAGTTCCGCAGTGCTATCTTCTCTTGTCCATTAGCATCGAAGCAGCGGAATCGCAGACTTGGCTGAGTGCGCTTTTGCACGATAGCATTGATTTTGCAGTACGATAATGTAGAGAGCTGTACTGCCTCTAAATCTAACACGACAAGTCACAGGCGTGTCTAACAGACGTTGGCAGCGAGGGGAGGCGTCGTTTGTGCGCATCATTTGGAGACAGCAAGCGGGCGCGCCGCTGACACAGGCAGCTTGCGGTGGCGTCGTTGATAGCAAAGTGTCGAGAGGCTGAGCAAATATCTGGTCGCTGGTCACCGTTCAACCGACGTTCCACTCCTACAGTCCACATGTCGAGAGACCTTCGGCTTCCACTACAACACGTCAGCAGCCGATCCGTCACCCAGTGACACTGTTTTTCTAGACGACTGTATTTAAGATAAGTTCAAAAGACTTTTTATAGAAGTTCAAAGTCAATAAACCTGAAGACAGCTACCGAGAATTGTGCACTATGAAAATGGGCGCAGAATAAGGATTAAAGCTGAACCTAGTCGAAACACAAGCGGTACTGGTTAGACGTTCATTAGCCCGACATATTGGGAATTCGTATCACCTTTAATCCTACATGTGACAAATATCAGCTACTCTGGCACGTAACGGGAATATGCAAGATGGCATCAGTATCTTTCCATGCACAACGAAAACATAAAAGATCTTCCCTATTTGTCTGAAAAAAAAACTTGTACAAACACTTACACTTCCAATTATTGTTTACAGCGATGTTATTTTGCAAAGTCTTCCTCAGGAAAGCTCACGGCTCCTGGAACTGGTTAGGAAAGCTTGTGTTCCATATATCTGTGACGTTAGATTCTATAATCGAATTTTACAATCATATCCACAGCCATCTTAGCTGCGTACAGACAGCCACAGATATTTCCATACACTCTGTGTCCCCTGTGGTCGTATCAGATTACACTGTCTCTCATAACCCGATCTTAACGCTGTTGTCTGAACAACAGGCGGAAACATCCGTTCCCAACAGAGAAAAATTCTGTCTGTCGCATTTAATCGCTCAGCCCCTTTCACGAAGTGCTTTTCAGTAGTAGGAAAACATCTCTGAAATAAACTCCCTCATTATACACTCCTGGAAATTGAAATAAGAACACCGTGAATTCATTGTCCCAGGAAGGGGAAACTTTATTGACACATTCCTGGGGTCAGATACATCACATGATCACACTGACAGAACCACAGGCACATAGACACAGGCAACAGAGCATGCACAATGTCGGCACTAGTACAGTGTATATCCACCTTTCGCAGCAATGCAGGCTGCTATTCTCCCATGGAGACGATCGTAGAGATGCTGGATGTAGTCCTGTGGAACGGCTTGCCATGCCATTTCCACATGGCGCCTCAGTTGGACCAGCGTTCGTGCTGGACGTGCAGACCGCGTAAGACGACGCTTCATCCAGTCCCAAACATGCTCAATGGCGGACAGATCCGGAGATCTTGCTGGCCAAGGTAGTTGACTTACACCTTCTAGAGCACGTTGGGTGGCACGGGATACATGCGGACGTGCATTGTCCTGTTGGAACAGCAAGTTCCCTTCCCGGTCTAGGAATGGTAGAACGATGGGTTCGATGACGGTTTGGATGTACCGTGCACTATTCAGTGTCCCCTCGACGATCACCAGTGGTGTACGGCCAGTGTAGGAGATCGCTCCCCACACCATGATGCCGGGTGTTGGCCCTGTGTGCCTCGGTCGTATGCAGTCCTGATTGTGGCGCTCACCTGCACGGCGCCAAACACGCATACGACCATCATTGGCACCAAGGCAGAAGCGACTCTCATCGCTGAAGACGACACGTCTCCATTCGTCCCTCCATTCATGCCTGTCGCGACACCACTGGAGGCGGGCTGCACGATGTTGGGGCGTGAGCGGAAGACGGCCTAACGGTGTGCGGGACCGTAGCCCAGCTTCATGGAGACGGTTGCGAATGGTCCTCGCCGATACCCCAGGAGCAACAGTGTCCCTAATTTGCTGGAAGTGGCGGTGCGGTCCCCTACGGCACTGTGTAGGATCCTACGGTCTTGGCGTGCATCCGTGCGTCGCTGCAGTCCGGTCCCAGGTCGACGGGCACGTGCACCTTCCGCCGACCACTGGCGACAACATCGATGTACTGTGGAGACCTCACGCCCCACGTGTTGAGCAATTCGGCGGTACGTCCATCCGGCCTCCCGCAAACCCACTATACGCCCTCGCTCAAAGTCCGTCAACTGCACATACGGTTCACGTCCACGCTGTCGCGGCATTCTACCAGTGTTAAAGACTGCGATGGAGCTCCGTATGCCACGGCAAACTGGCTGACACTGACGGCGGCGGTGCACAAATGCTGCGCAGCTAGCGCCATTCGACGGCCAACACCGCGGTTCCTGGTGTGTCCGCTGTGCCGTGCGTGTGATCATTGCTTGTACAGCCCTCTCGCAGTGTCCGGAGCAAGTATGGTGGGTCTGACACACCGGTGTCAATGTGTTCTTTTTTCCATTTCCAGGAGTGTATTAGGGAAGTGAATGACATCTTCAGTTTCAAAAGACAGTTAACGACATATTTATTGAAACAACAATAATGACTACAATTCTCCCCATACTCGTCGTTACCCCTTTACATTTATTTCGTATATCCGAATCTCATGATTATTATTATTATTGTTATTATTATTGTTATTAGTGACAGCAGCAGCAGTAGAACAAGTGCTGCCAGAATTACCATTATCAGCCTTTAGTGACTACTATTTATTAACATTGTCTCTACAGTCACTTAAATCATTTTATTACTACTTATCATATTGAAATAATTATTATTTCTTATTTAGCAATGATGTAATAATGGTTTTCTATGCGTGAATCCTTGGACCGATATAAGGGAGGGCCTGAAGATCCAGACCTGATAAGGTTAAATAAACAAATAGATAAACAAAAACAAATAAGATTATGCTAATAAATAGACTGTGAGATTATGGAAGAAAAAGAAGATTATAAGAGATACCTATCGGAGGTACACGGTGAAACGGATGAATTAGTAATAGATAAACAAACGTAGGAAGTGATTGTGTTAAAGGACTAAGTGATAAGGTATCCGCATATTCAAAGAAGGAGAAAATTAGTAAAAACCATAATAATTCTGGAGATGAAGACGAACGTAGTTTATGTAATCTTGTACAAGGCATACTGCCTAACTTATATTATAGTGTTAAAGTGGTGAAAGCTGATAATCAGCGATTTATGTTAGAAATGAGAGCTAGTTGTAATGAGCTAAAATCTAAGGTTCGTAAATTAGGAGGAAAAGCAGATTCATTACTTAGTGAACTGAGGTTTGATGTTGTGAAACTCGATACTAAATAAAAAGAACTGAGAACTGATATAAAAGATGAATTTTTAAAATGTAAAGATGGCGTGAGATATGAGGGTGGTCTCACGAGAGAGATGGTGAAAGCGGAAGTTAATCTCTTGATAGAAAATAGTCAGTAGGCCAGACAAGGAGTGGAAAGGGACTGTCAGCTTAGTAATGAGGAGATAGCTGTCAATCCAATATTAGTACCTAAGCCGGTAGACAATTTAGGTAATAAGAGTAAATCACACAGTTTTAATAATAGTACAGCTGTAGGGATTGGTCGTGTATCTGAGTAACACATGCAACTGAACCGATCAATATGTTCCATAACTACGGAAAATAAAACACTACAAAAATTCATCTAACTACAGTAGTAGGAAACCTGAAGCAAGATGTTACGGTTATTTTATGATGACAATTAATGAAGATGCTATAAGATGTATACATTTGCACGAAACTAAGCTACGTGGCAGCATATTATTAGAGACACAAGAAAGAGAAAAGTTTTGAACAGAATTGTAATTAATAGACTTTTAGTTGAGAAACAGCAATGAGTAATGATGAACTAGAATTACGTGAGCTGCTTGCATATGATCCCGCGGGAAATATACTCACTGCAGTATTTTTAAAGTTGTTTGATGGAGCATTCTCCAAGGGCTGGTCTAACATTAAGGCGATTAGAGCTTCTGTTGCTTATTTCAGAGAGGAAGCGTCAGACTGAGGTTCTAAATACCAGAACAAATTGAAGGCATTGTGTCATTTCTAGTTAGCCATTAGGAAAGGATTTTTATGTCCGACTGAGTAGACTAGAGTATACCATGATCGGAAATCTACAAATGGAAAATAAGTCTGCTGATGAAGATTTAAGCCTTGAGCATGCCCCCTCCTTCCCAACCCCCAGATTGCTCGACATGGGTCACATCAAACATTTATGGGACATAATCGAGAGGACAGTTCATGCACGAAATCCTGCACCGGCAACACTTTCGCAATTATGGACGGCTATAGACGCAGCATGGGTCAACATTTCGAAAGAGGACTTCCAGCGACTTATTGAGTCCGGGCTACGTCGAGTTGCTGCACTACACCTGGCAGAAGGAAGTCCGACACGATATTAAGAGGTATCCCATCACTTTTGTCACCTCACTGTATGTGGAAAGGGCGATGTTTGTTAGAGATCTATGCTTCATAATGCCAGGCATACTTGATGATGAATAGCAAGAAGTGTACTGTTTAGTGTAAGTGTTGGAAATATAGCTTTAAGCTGTCTCTATTGCACCGATCCTGGAGGTGGATGTGCTACTACATGAGTGACGGCATCACTAAGCATTGCGAATGTGAGGTGCCTCATATTAAACAGCAACAGCGCGGGCAGAATGTCTAATTATTCCCAAAGTGGACTAGTAAATGTCATACCCTTGTATTTCCCTACATTTATTTAATTTCATGTGTTGCCTGATTGGAGAGAGTCTTATTACTTACGTGTTCTTTATTGTTTACAGAAAGGATCAAGTTATAAAGGATTTCATGAGTGTGATTTCTGTCGTGTTGTAGGGTATGTAGCTATTTTGTCTGCTGCTACAGAAAATGTAAAATCTCTGCTTTTGCAATGGAGCGTAAGTTTACCGTTAAATATATCCCTAGCAGGCTCAAAAATTTTGCCGTGTGGTAAATCACACATTCATTAAGATGGGGTTGAACATTTGCAAGACCAAACTGCCTTTTGCCTTGAAAATGGCAGGATGTGCTCCTGTCGAAATATCGGCGGTTGTCGATGACTTTTCACGTCTGCATTCCTGCATTTAAAATGTTAAATCGCTGGATGGCAATTTTTACTGAAATAGATAGTATATATATATATATATATATATATATATATATATATATATATATATATATATATATATATATATTCAAATTGAAATAAATACTGTTCATGAAGATTGACATGTCTTTGTGGAATTTATGTGATTACATGTACAAGTTTAGTTTTATTTTTTTATTTAGTTATAGTTAAGGAAGGGACATACACTGATGTGCCAAACGTAAGCACGAAAGTAACTTCACATTATGTGTTACTGACAAGTAACATACCTTGACGAAACTTGGATCATATATAGAAAGAACTACTACCGTACATTACAGAAGATAATTGAAAGGAAAATGCAATGAGACGAGCAGTAATGACACTTTTATTGAAATAAAATAATTACTCTTAAGACACTGCGATCTTTGTTGGTCCCCTGGCATCGCCAAGGGCGAAGCATGCTTATTTATAGGATGTGTGATCACCAAGGCAGCAATGTATGCTCGGCAACGTGCTCACATGCTGGCCACAAGATTCCTAAGGAGTTCTTCTGGAAGGTCGTTTCATTCCTCCACCAATGGGACTGACAACTGCTGGATGGTTGTTGGTGCATGTTGACGAGCTGCAGTATATTTCCCCAAAGCATACCCCACTTGCCCGATGGGATTTTATTTGCGGAAATGGGCAGCCCACAATAGCCTAGTATCCTCTTGTTCAAAGAGCTCCTCCACGTTAGCTGTTAGACACTTTGCGTCTTTTCAAGAGTGAGTGCAGTCTCGACTTCATTTTCGTGGATGGGAGCGTGCGACCGCATGAAACAGCACAGGTGGAAGAGCTCTCGGAGAAGAGTGTATTCTGCGAATGGACTGGCCTGATGCCCGTCCCAACGACTAAAATCCCATCGAGCATGTGTGGAATGCGGAGGGGCGAAGCACTGCGGAACGTTCACATGCACCAACGATCATCCATCAGTTGTCATCTACGCTGGTGGAGAAATGGAATACCCTATCACAAGAACTGCTGACAGACCTCGGGGCCAGCATGGGAACACCTTGCTAAGCAAGTACTGCCGAGAGCGGTGGTCGCACACCCTGTTAAGAATCATGTCCCGCCTTTTTAAATTCCCAGTATCCATTACCAATCGCGGAGAGTGTAATTATTGTCTTGTAATAAGAGTATCATTTTTGTTCGTGGAATTGCGTACTGCTTTCAGTTACCTTCCACACCCATACCGTATTAGTTCTTTCTGTGCATAGTCCTAATGTCATAGAGCTATTTTACTTGCCAGTGACACATCAGTCGGACGTTCCTTAGATCCTTAAGTTTTACACTCCAATGTATAGTTAATAGAGTTTAAATATTACGGAGTTACGTAGATTAAGAAACAATGTGGACGTCAACTGCTAGTCAGCTGCAGCAATAATGTCGTGATTATTTTATCTCTGGCCTGACATGAGCTCGTATAGCCGGCCGGGGTGGCCAAACGGTTCTAGGCGCTACAGTCTGGAACCGCGCGACCGCTACGGTCGCAGGTTCGAATCCTGCCTCGGGCATGTATGTGTGTGATGTCCTTAGGTTAGTTAGGTTTAAGCCGTTCTACGTTCTAGGGGACTGATGACCTCAGAAGTTAAGTCCCATAGTGCTCAGAGCCATTTGAACCATTTTTTTGAGCTCACATAAACATCAGTTAACAACATTCTATCAGTTATTAACATACAACGGCTTAATAAATTGGACAGCTGTATTAGCAGACTTGTTAGTAAAACTAAATTCGAGTTATGCCTACAACGACGGACCAATAGATTATTAAAAATTATTTAGTAAAAGTAATAAAGATTATTTTTAAATGAAAGAATGGTCGTAACTTGGTGTGCATAATTAGACTGTTTTATCAACTGATATCTTGAGGTCGTAAGAGTAATCACATTTTAGCTTGAATAAATATGTGGGATGGTGTCCTCGTTTTTACAGTCATTGCAGGAAGGCAAACAATCATGAATATGATCACGTCATGTAACCAGCCTATAATGTTATGTGAGGTTTGAAAATTTTTTCCCTGTAACTAAGGCATAACGCAATCATGTAGAAAGCAATCATTAACTAAATATGTCAGTACTGACACCGTACAATGACGAGTAAATGAACCGATGTTTTTAATATGAGATGTTACACATGGTGGCTCCGTGATCATGTTACAGGCAATCAGGAATGATGGAGAAGGGTAAATGTATCAATTTGAGATAAGCACCGTTGTCCAGAAGCGACAGACTCTAAGCGAAAATTGTTCTGATGCATCTGACAGTGAAATACATGTTCTTGCTAAGGCAATAGGATAGACAAGTTTCACAGGTGGTAGTATGACCAAGATACGAAAAAGTCTATAGTCCAATTAAAATTATTTGATGGTTGACACTTCACGCTTTGCAGCTGGTTTCTTCCAATACGAGCTCTGAAAGTGACAACCGAAACGTTCGCCGTTGCCACACACACACGCACAACGATGCTAACAAAATACATACATTTCCTACACAGCACTAACCTAACACTACTGGATCCTTCAGCACAAGACACGATTCAGTGTCATTTATACAGTTATTATAATCATAGAAATCGGCATACACTAGATAATCTTCACACAACATTAAGTGAAACCGAATTTTTAAAGGCTGTCAATTAATCGTTGCGTCTGGGACACCAGTATCAAAAGTACAAGGGGTGTCTGCACGGTGATGGCTTAGTGTAGTGGTTAGCTTGTGATCTGACGTACAGAAAAGCGTAGGTTCGAATCTCGTCAAAGACCGCGAAATTTTTGATTTTTATAAATTTAATAGTAACACTTCGATTATCATTTTTATTCAGTCAATTGTTTTAAATTCTCTTTTTTGTTTGTAATACTTTGTCACGTCATTTTCATCGTCGTATTGACTTTTTTATTTGCTGTTATTTTTCTTCCTGTCGCTCTTTTTACGTATGGAATCAGCTTGTGTCGCCTATAATCTGAAACCAAGTGTCAACCAGGACTGGTCATCTGTTGGTAACGCGGCATCTCCTGTGGCCAGTGTGAGGATAATTTCGGGTAACCAATGGCAGCTAGAAATTACACATAAGTTTTACCGTTAAGACTGAAATTTTGCTGCGGAAGACGGCTGTACAAACAAACATATTATGAATTTTTTTTGTCTTGGGCTTGCTCGTAGAGGTTAGCCTTAAACGATCATGGTTTTAGTTCTGCCGCATATAGTTGCGCCGTTTCTTCGGATTCATTGCACATCACAAGGTCATTTGCTGCAGTTCAGTCCTTGGTCACTTAAAATCAACTGTCGACAGAGCACCACCCATTTCCGCCATATCTCGAGAGCACATGAAGCAACACTGTAGCGGCAAGTGACAGATGTCAACTATAACACAATTTTAATCGGACTATAGTAAACGTGGGCTCTAAATTGCATGACTTGAGAGCTAAGAGCACTTGTTCAGTAGAAGAAATGTGTTTTACAGTACCGAAGATGAAAAAGTGCTTACAGCTCTTACAGGTATTCATTTTAAAGCTCGTACCCACTTCACATTTTTTCACTCGTTTTGGCCCATACTCTCTCTTCCAAAACATGGAACCCAAAGAGCTTGCAGCAAAAGGTCTGTGTTTCATATTATCGAAGATGAACAAGTACTGATAGCTTTCATGGTACACATTTTAGAGTCCACTTTTACCAGACATTTTTTTCTTGTTTTGACCCATACTACCACTTCTGAAAGCTGCCTATCCTACAGTGTTAATAACTTCAGTACTGGTACGTGTATTCCACTGTCTGCGGCATCAGAGTAGATGACAACTTTTATATCAGGCTTGTAACAACTAGTAACCATTGCGAATTATCATGGGATTTATTTAAACCCCTTTAGTTGGCGCTGTACCTGGACCAGGTGCTAGAATGTTTGCACGTTCTCGAATGTGAGAAAGCGAACTGTCTTAGTAACACAGGCTGTAACATAACTGACTGCATTCTAAAATCCAGTCAGTTATATTATTAATAATGGTCGCATACCTCTATCGAAAGTTGCAGACCGATATACGTAAAACCGGCTATAATATTTACCTCTCGACAGGCAGGCCGCCACAAGAGCAATTTTTTCTTACGACATGTGTAAGATTACAAGTGTTTCCCTAAAGGTAAAAATAACAGTAAGAGAATGTAGCGCACAGCGTTTCCCGTGACAAGACCTGGAAAAGTCACAACACTTGGTAATCATTATAATCTTACCAAAAAATCGATAAGTAAAAGGGGCAGGGTAACTTATCTCTTGAAGGATGTACACAGTCTTAGGCGCATGATTGCGACTATAAGGATGTATATTAATGACAGTTTGGACCAACGTACTGTCACTGACTTATGTACGATAAGAATATGCCACACTGCAAGATCATTACTGTGTCCAAACGTACCAAACAAAATGAATAAGTTTATGGAGGTGACAAAGCGCATCTCCTAGAAATAAATCAACTGCGAGTCCCCTAGACCGTAATCCTACCGTATATTTGGGATAGCCTCTGTGAAAGCCTGTCTGGTTCTGCGAACTTTTTCATGATTGGAAAACTGTACCTCGGAAATAATGTGTCACAAAAATTAATCAACATGGTTGAGGTGAAGTACTCACCATACGGCATCATGACTACCTACAACTTCGAAGAACAGTTTCTGATGGAACACTAAGCGCGAGTGAATGGTAGAGCAAGGGAATAAGGCCAAAAAAATACGCGCAAACCAGATACCGGATGGAATATAGAACGATGATGCTCATTATTCTATAATCCAGCATCTGAATGCCATCGCAGATAGTCATGCATTCTTTGCATGTATAGCGGAGAACGATGCATGAAAAAAATAAATAATATAAAAAAACGATCAATGTCCTACATTTTTCATCGTGCTATATAATACATTTTCTTGACATGATATGAAATTTCGGATTCCTGACAGAAAATCGCAGATACAATAAGTAATTAATTTGTAAACGATTTTTCATTCAATCAGATTTTTAGCGGCACTAAATGTTCACATGCATAGTGGCAACTCCTATGTTCCTGGTCCACTCAGAGGAAATTAAGAGCCTCTTAGCTAACTGTTGTGCTCAGGATGAGCAACAGAACTTCGATCGCAGTTACTTAACATATTAAAAGGCATAGGAGTCCAAGTCATTTAGAAAGAGTGTTTAGATAATACCGAACATTATAGTGCTAATTGTGTTAATATCCATAGTTTTTCTTTTAACCAAGCGCGGATTACGTGAGTAACATTATCTAACAGTAATCTGCCATTGTCTCTTCAGCGACCCGTGAAAAATGACGAAATTTTTGCTCTAGTTTATTGAAGTTGAGGATTAGGATCCTCGTTGTTGTTTATGAAGTCAGAACGAAGAGTAAGTAGCACAGTGCTAGCATATCATCCTATTCGTTGCAAAATATCGTGATCTGTTAACAAAATTAATCCGGAACAAGTGGTTAACGATAAGTAATTCTTTGCCTTAATGTGTAGTGCTGGCGGCTTCTAGATTTATAAGGTGACATTAAAAATTATTCTAACACCTTGTTCCCCCACTCCCACCCCTCCCCCCCACTCCCCTATGGTGTCAGAGTAGATAACCTCCATACCCTTAGAGTGAGTACGTGAAATGGCTCTGAGGTAGGCATTGAACCTATATTGACTCTGAGCATTTAAATGCTCGCTTGGCCATCTACATTTAGGTTTCCGGCGTCTCTCTAAACCACTCGAGTAAAGTGTTCGCATTGTTTCTTAAATAAGACCTCAATCTCTTTCGTCCCACATTTCTGTTTACTTCGATCTTGCGCATTACTCGTAATTACATCCAATCATGTTGGACTTTAAACAATAATCTTCCATGTGCTCGGATATGTACCGTTATAGGTTCATTGAATATCTTTTGCAAAAACGTAGTCGGTACCGTATCTACGTCCGTTTCTTCTTAATGCAACAGAACAGAAGTTATTGTACAAGTAGTAAACAACTGCTCAATAGAAAATGGAAGGTTTATTAAAACCCCTTTACCATGGTTTCGACGTTTATGAAAACATCTTCTTCAGCAGGAAATACTGACAACAGCATTACATGTTGTGGCAGAGGTACTTTAAAATACAGTCGAAAGGTTGTAGTCGCTAGGCTACACTCAAGCTCAGGGGATGAACAACTCAGCTACAACATCAACTGTAACATGTGAGTTCAAGTTGATTTTTGAGGTATAATGTATTCAAAACTAAATAATTTAGTTAAGGGTTAGTTACAAATTTCTTATTAAACAACGGTGGGAAGATGTGACATGTAAAATATTTTTTCAGTGTGCTCAACGATGCCAAAGACGTTTTATGAAATGTGATAGCAACGACTTAAAAATAACAAAAAAATTGTAGTTCACTTAACTAGCGGTGACTAGTACCTTTTCAAAGCAATTATGCATGACTGCTGATTTGAATGCCAATTCTGCATACCTTTCTATGTAAAAAGCAAACATTTTCAAGTTAAATCCATATGTTATCATCAGTAACACATGATACGTTTACAGTTCAGTAACTATGGTGTATGTACACTTTCCAATAAAAAATAGAATCATTGTAGTTACATTAATGATTATTGAATCTGACATGCTGCGCAGGGTAGCCGAGCGGTCTAGGGCGTCTTGTCACGATTCGCGCGGCTTCCCCCGTCGGAGGTTCGAGTCCTCCGTCGGGCATGGTGGTGTGTGTCGTCCTTAGCGTAAGAGAGTTTAAGTTAGATTAAGTAGTGTGGAAGCTTAGGGACCGGTGACTTAAACAGTTTGGTCCCATAAGATCTTACCACAAATTTGCAATCTGTCATGTTACTGACAACTTTTCCATCGGTATGTTATGAGCAGTCAGTCCACAATTTGTGCGTTGTAGTAGTTCTGTACCGGTACTGAATGAGATACGTTTGACTGTTACGCAACAAAGTTAGCGTAAACCTCTTCGAACAACACCGCATTCTACGTTCTCCTCATTTATGAACATTGTTTTGATAGGGATAAATGCTAACTTTAGTGAAGGTTCTTAACAGATTAAATATGGTATTCGTGAGAATGGTATCTATTTCTGGAGGACCTAAAATCACGTCTTCGTCTACCCATCCTCGTCTAGGTTTGCCTGTACAGCCACGGTCGATTCTTACTTCATCGTTGCCTATGACTTTATGGTCTCTGGTGACCTATTCACTAACAGGACGTTAAAATACTACGTTGCCTCTCTTCTTCTCACAGACTGAGACTGTAACACCAATACTCATAACAGTGCATTTGGAAAATGAAATGTTTTAATTTCCTCTAGGGAGATATTCTGGTTCATCAGGTTGAAATTTACTTTTTGTTTATGCGCGAGTACCGTAAAATGAAAAACTGAATTTTACAAAAGTTCATAAGCATTGAGCGTTGTCCAGCCTGTAACCAGCTAATAGCATCGTAGCAACAAAAATTGGTCAAATGGCTCTGTGCACTATGGGACTCAACTGCTGAGGTTATCAGTCCCCTAGAACTTAGAACACTTAAACCTAACTAACCTAAGGACAGCACACACATCCATGCCCGGGGCAGGATTCGAGCCTGCGACCGTAGCGGTCGCGCGGTTCCAGACTGTAGCGCCTAGAACCGCTCGGCCACTCCGGCCGGCATCATAGCAACAACATACAGCAATGGCTACTTCCTCATATTTCAGTAGATACTACCATGTGAAAAGTACTATTTACTTAACTGATGAGACCTTTCACATATTTTAGTTTTTCTTCATTTGTAAGTGAATCTTGTACACCTAAATATTTTCTACTGACTCCTTGGATTATAATCAGGAGAAAAGTAACGAACACCATTGTTAAGGGACGAGACTTAACTACAAAAATTTAATTTTTATCGCTCCCATTAATGCTTATATTGCCCTCGAACTTAAGTTCGCAGATATGACTAAATTTACATAAAATTTGTGAAATAAGCTTGCTGGATTCCGGTACGGTCATGTAAACACTACAGAAATTGCAATTTCAAGTTATGTGTAACTGTAATTCGCTTTTTAACGGCCACTGTACAGTTACGATTATTAATTTTTTCACTAGATGTCATGTAATCAAGTATTTTCTCCCCAATTTGTGTAATATTATAAAAGGGAATCACTGTAATAAAATCGGAATCAACGCTTAGGGCAAATGACATCTCTGATTATGAGGAAATTTAATCGGAACCGTGAAGGCAGTCGGACCATGTGATCATCAGTTTATGGATAATCATACATATTTGTTTGCCTATTATTTGTCAAGTGATACGTTTGCCATTTATACGCACGGACATATTAAATGGGAGAAAATGACTCTCTTACAATGTGTGCAGTTAGAAATAATTGTTCAAGAAATTGGAAGTGAATCTCTTGACATGAAAAGAAGTTGACATCGGCGTTTCACCAACTCGTGTAACAGTAAAAATAGACTGCTTAACAATGCTGTAAATTTGCTTCTTTTTGCTTCTTTTTAGTTACCTACTTGGTTATTAACTGAGTTGAGTTAATCGTAAATTGATACAGATTCATATGTATTTGACAGAGAAGTGTATGGTAGAGAATGGGATAAATTTAATTTTGTAAGATAAACCAAAGATAGTGGTTCACACAAATACAACTATGCAACAAACGACATAACTTCGTTCTTTGATGAGCTATCAGTACATGCATGATTTTTCCGTAGTCAAGTAATTTAAATTTGATGGGTAAGATTTGGAAAACTCTGAGACAGACATATGTGGGCATCCTAAAAGCGCTTATGGTCTGTATCCAACCATAGCTACACTGGGTTGGTCAGATGCCCATTAGAAACATATTTCACGTATATAAAACTGGAAAATATTTAGAATGAAAAGTCTAACGGTAACGTTAGCATCGCTTGCTCATTGCACTGACTATAGCAGTAGCTATTCGCCAGGCAGTCTACAACGAAGGCGAGTCTTGCCTATATTGCACTTGGCGCTAAATTCGTACCATTAGCGTATTCCATTAACCCCAACACGGCATCAGAGGCAACCGGGGCTAGACTATTCTACAGAGTAGGCTACCCGGTGAGCTTTTGCAGCACTCCATACAGATTATCAATCCACAAGAGTGCAAATGTATTTCGATTTGGTTAGTCAGCACCAGCAGAGGCCAAGGATGTTTTGCTGTAAACTTCATATGATAATAAACAAGTATTATGCTATTTTCTCACTGAGAAATACTCTTTTACGTGATAAGAACTCAGGAAAGAAACTCAATGGTATGAGTATGTTTTATTATTTGTAGAAGCGTTGGATTATAGTGGTTCTAATGTTGAGACAAAATATGTTGTAACACTGAATGTGATTCTACGATTATATTTAGAAGTGTTACACATGTATGCTGGTTTGTTAACCAGTCCTGTTCCGAGTGCACATTTCATAACAGTAGTTAACGAGGAGTACAGTATTACAAATTGAAACGCATATTACTGTAAGACGTACCCTTCGGTACTTAAATTTTCATAAAAAAGTCGTATACTTACGTAGTCTTGAAAAATTTCCACCGTAACTGCTCTGACATTTAACCACGGTATGACTTGTTTGATTCTAATATCTTAATGTGCAAAAATCTTGAATTACGTTCCGGGAGAAAAGCGCTAAGCAGTAAGAGAGGAAGTCTGGTTGGTATCATACTTTGTTCTCATTCGTGAGAGTTTACTTCTTATTTAATTGAAAAGCTCATTCCCCTGATGTGATAGCTGTTTGTCATTGGTTCTGACTACAGCACAATTTCCGATCTCTTTAGTTACACTATTATGTCTAGTTTGAACTTTAGAACATGGTGCGAAGTGGCGTGATGTTTCAGTTACGTTCAGTCACCATTCGCAGAGCCCAGAATGGCTGGCGGTAAGGCGTCCGAGCGGCGCACTCACCTCAAGGCGGAGCGTGGCGGCGCCGTGTTGCTCGCTGCTGTGCTGTCTGTTGCGTGGGTGGTACGGTACGGCTCGTAGCCACCCACTCTCCGCGCATGCGCAGTTCTGTCACCCTTCCCTTCCCTTCCCCGACCCCTACCACTGCGTCGCCACACGTCTACTCATTACTGGATACCATCAAGCCTTGAATCCCCACCGCGGAGTTAACATGCTATTGTTTAACCCAACACGTCCGCAAAAGTACTTAGGGCGCTTGCCGTCATCGTTTGTAGTTCTGGGAATTATGTATGCGTTAGGGCAAACATACTGAAATTTCGCTGCAACTACCAGAGCTTCATAAACTTTTCTCGACTCAAAAGTAACACAATTACGAATTTTTCTTAAATCCGGTTACTCGGTTAACATCACATGAATTACTCACGAAAAACTAGCCGTAAACTGCAGACGTTCTAAAATTTTGTGCCACATGTAAACCATCCGCAGGATAACTGTTGCTAAAAGCATATCCCTTTCAACGCATGGTTTGTGACATTCATAAGAGCGAAGTGCGCTTGACGTTTCAAGCGACGTGAATTGTGTCCACAACACGTGCCACGTTCGTAGAACGTGAGTTATTAAATCTCTCTCTCATGGAAATACAATGAAGAGCCAAGGAAACTCGTATAGGCATGCGTATTGAAATACAGATATATGTAAATAGGCAGAATACAGCGCTGCGGTCGGCAACTCTTGTATAAGACAACAAGTGTCTGGCGCTGTTGACAGGTCAGTTACTGCTGCTACACCGGCAGGTTATCAAGATTTAAGTTAGTCTGAACGTAGTGTTGTAGTCGGTAGCGATGAAGTGGGGATTTTTCCGTACTACCACCACTTCACTGATGTACTGTGAATATCAGGAATGCGGTAAAACATCAAATCTCCGACATCGCTGCGACCGGGAAAAGATCCTGCATGAACAGGACCAACGACGAGTGAAGAGAAACGATCAGTGTGACAAAAGCGCAAGCCTTCCGGAAATTGCTGCAGATTTCTACAACTGTCAGTGTGCGAACCATTCAACGAAACGTCATCGATATGGGCTTTCGCAGCCGAAGGTCCACTCGTGTACCCTTGATGACTGCACGACACAAAGCTTTACGCATCGCCTGGGACCGTCAACACCGACATTGAACTGTTGATGACTCGAAACATGTTGCCTGGTAGGACGAGTCTCGTTTCAAATTATATCGAGCGGATGGACATGTGCGGGTGTGGAGACAACCTTATGAATCGATGGACCCTGCATGTCAGCAGGAGACTGTTCAAGCTGGTGGAGGTTCTGTAATGGTATGAGGTGTGTGCAGTTGGAGTGATATGGGACCAGTGATATGTTTAGATACGACTGTGACAGATAACACGTACGTAAGCATCCTGTCTGGTCGCCTGCATCCATATATGTCCGCCGGCCGGGGTGGCAGAGCGGTTCTAGGCGCTACATTCTGGAACCGCGCGACCGCTACGGTCGCAGGTTCGAATCCTGCCTCGGTCATGGATGTGTGTGGTGTCCTTAGGTTAGTTAGGCTTAAGTAGTTCTAAGTTCTAGGAGACTGATGACCTCAGAAGTTAAGTCCCATTGTGCTCAGAGCCATTTGAACCATTCATGTCCATTGTGCATTACCAGGAACTTGGGCAATTGCAGCAGGACAATGCGACTCCTCACACGTCCAGAATTACTACAGAGTGGCTCCAGTTACACTCTTTTGATTTTAAACACTTCCGCTGGGCACCAGACTCCCGAAACATGAACTTTATTGTGTATATCAGGGATGCCTTGCAACGTGCTGTTCAGAAGAGATCTCCAACCCCTCGTGATCTTACGGATTTATGGTCAGCCCTGCAGGATTCATGGTGTCAATTTTCTCCAGCACTACTTCAGACATTAGTCGAGTCCATGCCACGTCGTCGCGCGTCACTTCTGCGTGCTCGCGGGGACCCTACACGATATTAGGCAGGTGTACCAGTTTCTTTGGCTCTTCAATGTACGTTGTTTTCACACACCTTCACACCCATTCTCTTCACGCGTAGGCTCTTGTCTTGAAACCATTGTGTATAGATTCGAACAGTGTCTCTTCCATTGCACACCACCTCATTGTAACACACGGTCATATGAGTGAGCTGAAACAATTAACAGTCCATGAAGGGCCCAGAGCTTCACATCTGAGTAACAACTGGCCAGCCACACTAAAAGCTTAAAAGCAGATAAACTGCCAACTCGACTGTAGAATGTTTTAATCTCCTGAGATACACCGTTGTGCCAGCATTATCTCGCTTGTTGCTACGTTTCGCCAGAACCCAAACTGATCTTCTGCTAGGCTGTTTCCCATTCTTCTACAAGTAATTAATGTCAGAATTTGCAGTCATGATTTATTAAACTCAAATTTCGGTAATATTCACACCTGTGAGCTTCTGTTTTCTTTTGTATTGCAATTATTGTGCCCATTTTGAAGTCCGATGGTGTTTCGCCTGTATCATACATGTTGCACAACAGGTGTAATAGTAGTGTCATGGCTGGCTGTCCGAAGGGTGTCAGTAGTTTTTAGGAAATATTGTCTACTCCAGGGGCGTTGTTTCGACTTAGGTCCTCCAGCGCTTCACTAAATTCTACTAGCAGTATCGTATCCTCCATTTAATCTTCATCTACTTCCTCTTCACTTTCTATAATATTGCCTTCAATTAAATAGCTCCTCTGTATATTCCTTACCCTTTTCAGCTTTTACTTGTTTGCTTAGTTCTCGTTTCCCATGTAAGCACTTCATATTCATACAGCTGCTTCTCTTTTCTCCACTGGTCACTTTGACATTCCTGTCGATGGTATCTATCATTCGCCTAGTTACATATGCTTACAAAGCCTTGCATTTGTACCCTAGCCATTCCAACTTAGCCATTTTGTACTTCCTGAGAATCTCATTTTAAGATATCTGTATTCCCTTTTGCCTGCTTCATTTTTATTGCTCTGTGACGGGGCATTAAACATTAATATTCCTTGCTCCTTCTTCATTTGAATTTAAGTAATGAAAGGGAAAAATATGAAAATATCTTGTGACATCAAAGTATTTCTAATAGTCCTAGCCGTTTTACTAGACTGATCCTCTGTCTTCGCTATTTCATCTCTCTTAGATACCCATTCATCTTCTCCTGTATTCCATTCCGTTTTTGTCAATCGCTACCTAATGATCCCTTTAAAACTCTTAACAGCCTCAGGTTCTTTTAATTGATCCACGTCTCACATCCTTAATTTCCTACCTTTTCCCAATTTTTTCAGTTTTAATCTACGATCCATAACCAATACATTATGGACAGAGTCCACATCGGCTCTGGAAATGTCTTACAGTTTAAAATCTGATCCCGAAAACTGTTGTCGGACCATTATATAATGAATATGATAATGAATTGAAATGTTGCAATGTCTCTAGGTCACTTACACGTTTATAATGTTCTTTCATGACTCTTAAACCAAGTGTTAGCGATGAGTAAATTATGTTGTGTGAAGTCAGCTTCCTCTTCGATTCCTTCACCCCTCCTCGCTCCACCTCCCCCCCCCCCTCCTCCCCTCGCCTCCATATTCACCTTCGCTTCCATTTCCTGCTGTCAAATTCCAGTTCTTCAGCATAACTATAACACGCAACTTCCGGAATTCAGGGAGGCGAGTCTGCCCCGGATCGAATCCACTTCGCTGATTAACGACGATGGCTGTTGAGCTGGCTAGCCTCGATGTGGTGTCTAAGGCTATTTCCCTCAACCAACTATGTAAATACTGTGTTGGTATACTCATCTTGCCTAGGAAACAAGCTACGCAAACATTTCAGAATCTTTCTCACACTTGAACATGAGGTTTAGTCTAGACGCAGACAGTTGGTGTACACAGATTCCGTCCTGGCCGGGGGGAAGGGGGGGGGGAGCGAGGAAATTGGGCCACTGCCTCTATCTCTGGTAAAGCCCTTATAACAATGCCGAACCCGCAGAGGAATGGGAAAATGTAAGGAAGGAGGAAGATCACATATCAGTTTTCTGTCCTTCGACTATCCAAATAATTTCTTTTATCTCATCCTTTATTCTCTTGATCTTTCCACGATATGCAGTGCTAGTTAGCATATAAGCTAATACTACTGTTTTGGGTGTTGATGTCATGCCTGTGTTTGCTACGACTCACTGTATTGTTCATGGTGGTTTACCCGCATACCTAGTTTCTTATTCATTATTGGACCTACTCCTGCATTAGCCTTATTTGAATTTAAATCTTAGAAGCTTGTGCTTGTAAACAAGCCAAGTGGATTCTATCGCGGGATCCTTAACTGATATGCAAGTTAGGGGACAGAATCACAATGTTACGCAAATCATACCCATTTGGCTTTATATTGAATCTGAACGAGATGTGTTACGCAATCTTATAATGGCCCTGATATAAATCTTAAGTAGAGTGGCTAGCCTCTCACATAATTTATTTATAAAATGGTGATGGGAAAGGATTCTGGTGAGAGTGACCGATTAACAGGTAAATACCGTCCTATAAATTTAGAATTACATTTGTTTTCTTTAACTGGAACACAAAATTGATCAAGAATTAGTACAATAAACAATCACATACGTAAACAGTCATGTAAACAGACATATAAACAGTCCTCACTTGATAGAGATGTTGGCAAGAACCTAGTACAGATGACACTGCAAATAATCTAGAGTGCTTCTCTACCGCGAGAAGAGGGAGCAAAGAGAACAGGTGAATGTATAATATAGATAAACAAATGGGTAATGTGATGCAGTACCCCAATACACGTAAGGAGGTAGAGTGGTTCTAAGTTCCCACCGCCGAGAAACCTCTATTCGAATTTTGGGCTGCTGAAAAGCCAACTGAAACCATACAGGCCAGAGCCGGCAACCAACTCTCTTTCCATTCTGCCCCGCGGTGCTGAGAGCGACCCCTCCCCTTGTGCAAGAACTCGGCCAGTCGTCGCCGATAAACTAGGCTTTCGCTAATTATGGCCTTCGTCTAGCCTCCCATTACCGTACTCCGTCAACCAGGGCGCCAATACCATTCCTTCCCGCCAATTCCCAACTGTGGCTGCAAATGTGTGTTGATGTAACAGTCGAGCAGCCTATCACAACCTCCCCCAGAATTTTGCTCAAGAATCTTCCTGGTGATGGGCGCCAACGGAATACGATAAATGGGATGCTACTTGTAGCGCTGTTCTGTCGACCATGTTCCAGAAACGTCCCAGACAGTAGCATACCCATGACACCCAGCTAGCGTGTACTAGCCCAAAACATGAGGCTGCCCCCAGCCACTGCAAAAATATCTAATGCCCGTCGGTGTGACCTGTGAGACCCAACATCAAAAGAGAAAACTACAAACCAGGGGTCTGGACTATGTCCACAAATCCCAGTGACCGGATGACACTCCATCTCTTCACACTCAAAAAGTTTCCTACCCATCTTCTACGCCAAAATAACAGAATACGATATACATGCATGCTGTTCTCTATCCTCTATCTTGTGAATGCCGATACAGATGATCCATTTACCCATTTTGCATGGTATTAATTTTCACGTATGCAAATTCAGATTTTGGAAACGCTGGTTTAATGGCCCTTAATAAGTGTATGAAGAGACCAGAGGACCTGTCATCTTGCGTACCCACCAGACCAGAAATCATTTTCACCCTGCCACTGACTACAAATTAACCCCAGTTCACCCATTTCTGATCTACTTGCCCGGTTAAGGAATCTAACATTTCATGTTCCGACCTGCAGAACGAAAATTTTTCTTTTCATGAGGACATAACGGTGATCAGAATGGGAGATTGTTTACCTCCAGAATATTTTACAAACGAGGATACCATCATTTAACTATTCAGTACAGCTGCACGCCCATGGGAAACATAGCGTCTGTGGCTTCCCCTTGCTTCGGCCATTTGCAGTACCAGCACAGAAAGGTCATGTGAGGTTATGATGCCAGATAAGTCAGTCATCCTTACTGTTGCCCTTGCCACTACTGTAAAGGATGATGCCCCTCTTCAGGAATCACATGTTTGTCTGACGTCTCCGCAGATACTCCTCCATTGTGGCTGTAACTACTGTACGGATATCTGTATCTTTGAGGCACGCAAGCCACCCACCTCGGCAAGGTGCATGATTCATTTCTGTTCGCCGGCCGCGGTGGTCTAGCGGTTCTAGGCGCGCAGTCCGGAACTGCGCGACTGCTACGGTCGCAGGTTCGAATCCTGCCTCGGGCATGGATGTGTGTGATGTCCTTAGGTTAGTTAGGTTTAAGTAGTTCTAAATGCTAGGGGACTGATGACCACAGATGTTAAGTCCCATAGTGCTCAGAGCCATTTGAACCATTTCTGTTCAGAGCAGATATGAGCTACACCATAGGCATAACGTTTCTTGAGCTTGCAGACTATCAGTGATACAGTTTCCAAGAGTTATAAGACTCCATTAATAGTTATGTATATCTAGCAGCACATTAATTGGCCAGCGGACACCACGGCCACAGTTAATGTAATGTACAAATGGTTCAAATGGCTCTGAGCACTATGGGACTTACCTGCTATGGTCATCATTCCCCTAGAACTTAGAACTACTTAAACTTAACTAACCTATGGACATCACACACTATGTAGGCCCTAATGTACAGCACTTACGCAGTTGAAATGCAACACTTCAGTTGTACGGTGAATGCCGAAGAGACCATGAAGAGGAAAGATTGCTTGAAATACTGCGCGAAAATCACCCAGTCAGAATTGTTGACCTGTACCAGGAAAATACTTACCTACGGCACGTATACGCTGCTACTGTGGAAAGATATGCTGCTAATAATGTTGTTTCTATAACTAAGTGGGCAACTTCGAAACGTTCTGCAAATTCGGTTTCAATTTCAGTTCATTTTTTTCTTTTTTTTATTAAACGAGACATTCTTCTGACGTCACTAAGCAGCGTCTGTGATGGTCTCTGATATATTACATGAAACATACTCATCGTGTTCGAAAATGTGGGCTCAGTTTTCAGCGATAGAGCGAACGGTGGAATTAGTACAAATCGAAGAACATCGCTTCTGGAGAAAGATATGAAAAATTATCAGTAACTTAAACACTCAATGGCAACAATGTTGTCTTTGTGGAATGGCTCCGATAGATACAAGGAATAATAATAGTAGTATTATACTAATCATGAAAGAATTACATCACGGTCAAGCAGTAGGTAGACCTGATATCTCAGGTTTTCTTGGTTTTACTGATTAATGGTGTAATACTTTGGATATTCAGCCATTAAAGACGGTAGGCGACTGGCAAAAGACGGAATTCAGATTTCATAACAACAGCAGAACTAATAAGTAGAATCTTCCCGAATTTCTTTCAGACCATTTACCGCATAATTACAGAAAAGTGAATAAGAATTATTCAACTGATTATTACTGAAGCTTTTCCATGCCTGGAAAACTGCTATAGCACATGTCTAATAAGACACTGCTAACATGAACATTCTTTCATTTATTTAATGGTCGTTAAGATAGGCAGAAAGTGACATGAAATATAAGAGCACTTGTAATGTTAGCGTGGAGCCAACTCTGTGTCACATTTCAAGTCTGAATCATTATGATGGACATGGATTTGACAGGAGACTACCAGTTGAACTAAGCAGAAGAGTTTTGCTCCGCACCAGGAAATCAATTAGGCGATAACACAGTTGCCGAACATTTCCAGTGCTGATGCTAAATTTCACCTCACTATTGGCAGAAAGTACATGTTCCCGCAGCGAGTCTCCTTCGTGAGTGGAGCCGCATGTTCAGCGCTGCTAAGCGCAACCCACGCTGTCCAGGTTGGCGTCGAGGACCAGGAGCACTGAAATGGAGAAGGATACGCCGTTGAGTCTATTCCCGTTCATCAGCAGAAGAGTTTTGCTCCGAACCAGGAAATCAATTAGGCGATAACACAGTTGCCGAACATTTCCAGTGCTGATGCTAAATTTCACCTCACTATTGGCAGAAAGTACATGTTTCCGCTGCGAGTCTCCTTCGTGGCTGGAATTTGTGTTCAGATTCAAGCAGGACTAAAGTGGAGAAGGATACGCCATCGAGTTAAATTCCCGTTCTGTTATTACGACAGGAAACAAAAGCTTGGCTGGGGTCTGCGTCCGGTTTGAAGCAGCACTGATGTGGAGAACGGCAGGCCATTGAGTCTAATTCCCATTCTATCATTAGAGGCAAAAGCTTGGCTAGAATTTGTGTTCACATCTCCTCACGGCAACCAACACCGAACATTTTGAAGAGGGGTATTAATAAACTGAACTAGAAGCGCAGTTTCTGTGCAGAGCACTGCGGTTCGCACCGTTTACTCCTAATTTAGTTCCAGATAATTTCACAACTAACGGTGGTTTTCACGTTATCATATAATTAATCTAAAATTATTAAGTTTTAATTATTAGAGCAGGCTTCCTTCTTAAGCAGTGCTCTCTCTGTGTCTGAGCATAACTCGATGGGTAACCATAATGTTAATCCCAGACAATTTGAGCAATGAATAATTTCCTGTATACAAAGTATACAGCCAACCTGTTGTATGAGATTAACGCAAATACCGAAGGTTATCTTCTTCAGAAGGAAGTCTTCTTTAATGTTTTAAACATATTATATTTCTTTCCTTTACTGATATTGTTGTCAGCGGTACAATACTCCGCTCTTCAGCCAAGAGCATTCATAAAGATAAACCAAAGACGATAGTAAATAAAAATATGAGGACTTATTAGTTTGAAATTAAAAATATTAATGACAGACTGCTAAAAGGATAAACATATATACAATTTAAAGAAATATAGTTGCAATGATGTGATATTCTTTTACAAAAGAAAAACACTAGAACACTGGACTTTCAGTTAACATCTGAAGGACCTGCACTGGCCGAGATGTATTGTGGGAGGAAAGAATATGTTCCTTAGAAGTTTGGGCATGTGAGTAAACAGATAGGTGTCTGTTAGGTGTGGAAACTATGCAGATAATAGGTAGGAGGTGAAGCAGAGAGTGGGAATACATATGGTAGGAACGACAGAGAGTGAGGAAGAGTAATGGTGTGTGGGCAGGGTAACAGTACAAGAAGAAAGGCATAGGGGTGTTGCAGAGGGAAAAGTACAGAGGAATCCTGATGCGAAGTGGGATAGTTGGGGTAGTGTTAAAGTCGGTAGGAGGGATCAATATCGAGGTGGATCTCATTATCTGGAAGAGGGAACTGATTGAAGAAACACATTATTTTTTTCTTTGTTGTTATTTCATTCCCCTCACCTCATGTAGCTGGGAGGTGGGTGGGTGGAGAGGGGTAGGAATGGCAGCGGTACAGCTAAACAACTAACCATCTCTTCAGCCAGCAGAATTTAATACTAACATAGATGCTAAAACCAAAAAGAAAACAAGGAGGCACACGTACTATGAATTTAAAAATAATTGTAAAGTTGATATGAATGGGGGAAATATAAATAATAAAATGCTGTCTTTACGAATCATTTTAAGAACAGTGATTAAAATGTGTGCAGACAGCACAGATAAAAACACTTGAGAAATACTTGAGCATGAAAACAGTTGAGAAGGCACTGGAAAAATACTGAACGCGACAGAAGAGTCATTGACCATTAAAAAACGAGAAACGTGCACTTTCACTATAACTGGAAAAGTACCTGCCCTGGGATGGTGGATTGTAGAGGAAAAGAAGAGGGTATGGAGGGAAATAGGGGAGTTGTGATGAGGATGGTGAACTGGGAAGTGGTGGCGACAAAGACAGGGTGGCTGTGGGGGACACACAGAGAGGGACAACTGCTATTGGTAGCTGTAGACTGGAGAGTAAAAGCGATATGGAAGGGGAAAATGATGAGGCGTGGTAGGGGGAGAGGAGGAGGAGAGAGCTGTGGAGGGGGGGGGGGGTGGATAGGGTAGGATGGATTTGAAGTTGGTGATACAGCTCTATATTGGGCAGGGTTCTTGGTGCACGACAGGGAGGTGGTTGAAATTTCTTTGGGAGAGGATATGGAGGGTGTACAGGTTAAGCGCTGGTGAGATGTGCAGGTAGGGGTGCGGCAGCACACTAGGATAGGAAAGGAGAGGGGCCACAGTATGATTGTTGGAGCTGAATTTATGGGTGGTGTAGATTACTCAGAGGTGTTCAATGTGAATGAGGAGAGGTGCGAATTTGATGAGTTGGTGAAGGATTCTCGTAGGGGAATGTAAGCGGATGTGGAAAGGGAGGCTGAGAGCATGGCGTTCGTGGATGTGGAGGGACTTATAGAACTTAGGAGGGCAGAGTTCCATGCAACATTTGCATTCCAAAGGATGGGGCAGATCAGGGATATGTACCTGTGAAGGACAGTGGAGGGGCATACTCCTCATGTTCTGCCAGTTAGTAGTGTTAGTCTATTGCGGGTTTTCTGTGGAAGGGTTAGTAAGAGAGGTTTCCACTTTAGGTGTCGGTAGAACTTTAGTCCAAGGTATTTCAGGGTCTTAGTTTTCTGGATGGGACGTTCGTAAATGGTGAGGTAGAAGTCATGGGGACAGAAGGTGTGAGTTGTGCTTCCTATAATTATTGCCTGGGTTTTGGAAAAGTTTATCTTCAGGAGCCAAAGCTTACACAGAGAGGTAGGGCCTAATTCTTTTTCTGTATTGGATATCGATTGCCCCCATAGGGGTAATATGCCGGTCTGCAGCCTACAGAAAAGGTAAAAACATGATTATGACATATCATAACAATAAAAACAGGCGATAAAATGGTGACTGTTTAAAACTGGCACATGGGAAAAGTTGCGAAGAAAATATAAAAAGAAAAAATTAAACTGGCGCAACTGAAAAACACGGTGACAGTCTGGCTTCTGTTCGCAAGAGTTAATAAACACAGTTAGCGACAGTGTGGTGACTGTTCACAACACATAAAAAAGGGGTCACACAACACTGAACACTGACAGAAGCACTGCACTATAGAGTACGAAGGCACATGGGGGGGGGGGGGGAGACCGATGCAGATGAGGGGAAAAGGGGGGAGGAGAGGACCCAGGATAAAGGGGGGGGGGGCAGGGCAGACACGAGAAGGAGTGGGGAAGGCAGTGGAGGGAAAAGCTAAAGGACTCTGGAGAGAGAATGGAGTAAGAGAGACGGTCGGCAGGGAAAAAAAACAGGATGGAAGGGGGGGAGAGGGAGCCCAGGGAAATGACAGAGGAAGGGAGGGGGAGATGAGGATCAGAGTTGGTAGGAGGGATAAATAGAGGGAGAGAGGGCATCATCCGTGAGGGGGAGTTGATGGAAGCCACCTTCGGAAAGGAGATGAAGGATGTAGAGGTGGAGGGTAGGGGGGACATAACAGTGAAGGCGCGACAGCGGGCGGGGTTTGGAGAGGACAGGAGCAACCAGAGGATGAGGGGGATCAAGTCGGCAGGAGGTGTACAGGACGCGGATATGTTCAAGGAAAAGGAGGAGATGGCAGAGAGAAATCAGTTCATAGAGGATCCACATG
This sequence comes from Schistocerca serialis cubense, assembly GCF_023864345.2. Classification (NCBI taxonomy): domain Eukaryota; kingdom Metazoa; phylum Arthropoda; class Insecta; order Orthoptera; family Acrididae; genus Schistocerca; species Schistocerca serialis. Next base: position 463,108,990 of record NC_064640.1, on the reverse strand, counting down.
GGGGATTGGTGCTATGCGGAGTGCATGGCTCAGGAGGATCTGGAGGGACATATAGAATTGGGGGGGAACGGATATCCAGGTGGGCAGGTGGGACTGGCATAGCAGAGGAGGGGATGAATCAAGGATTTGTAGGTGTGGAGGATGGTAGAAGGTTCAACGTCCATGGCTGGCCAGGGAGGAGTTTAAGGAGATGGAGGCAGTTGTGGGCTTTGGATCGGATAGAGAGGAGATGAGGGATCCAGGTGAGGTGATGGTCAAAGGTGAGTCCAAGATAGATGAGGGTAGTGGAGAGGCGGACAGCATGGGTGCAGATGGTAAGGGAAAAGTCAAGGGGCCGAAAGGAGCGAGTGGTACGACCTACGATGACTGCCCAGGTCTTGGAAGGATTGATCTAGAGGAGCCGCTGGTCATACCATGTGACAAGTAAAACCTTGTATAAAATAAACGTCTAAAATACTTAATACTTGACAACAATTAAAACGAGAACATGGAATAAAACTGGTATTTATATAAATTGTATTTCGTTAAAACTGTAAACATTCATCATGAGGTACGGAGCTCAAGTGAAACAGTAGAAAATATGGGGTAAAGTCCTCCATGGAAGGAGCTAAAATTGTTACAATATATCAGCTTGGTAAAAGAGCAGACACAAGACTGAATATGTGGCAACAAGCTACAGCACCAGGTAAACAAGTTATAGAGCGCGCCACTTGCCGGGAGCCAGTAACGTGATAATCGCTCAACTGTATGAAATACGCAACTGTCAGAGTAATACATGAGCGTGATACATATTTGGAAGTTTTAAATAAAGTGGTACAAAAACAGGATATATGAAAGATACAAAAGGAATAAAATAATTTTTATAAAAATGACTATGACAAGATGTAGCAAAAATGGGTAAAACGGTTAATTACAAATACATGCTGAGAATAAAGAACGTACTCCAGCAAGATTTTTATCAAGATGTTACAACACGCAAAAATGGGGGTGGGGAATGCTTTACACAAAAGCTCTTCACAGCAGAATGTGGACGACGATTCGAACCCGCTCCCGGCAATTGTGAGTTAGGATATCTGTGATTCCCCTAAATGGCTTTAGGTAAACGCCAGGATGGTTTCTTAGAAAGGGTACGGCTGACTTCCTTCCTCATCCATACCTAATCTGATGAAATCGATGACCTAACTGCTTGGTCCACCCCCCAAATCAAAGAATCAACCAACCAACCAGCAGAATGTAGTGCACAGTGCCGTTTGGCGTGCAATCAATAAGGAAGTACAGAGTCAATAAAGGAGAGGGAAAAACAACGGTTCCGAAATGGTAGCGACGAAAACACGAAAAAAACCATCACATAGTTTCGAGCAATGACCGAAAGTCGTGAAAGAACATTTGTTTCGTAACTCTAGTTGTTCGTTTAAGATTGAGACCATCGTTGGTGACCATACGTTTAAAGTCTCAAGTAACACCACCTCCTCCGTACTTCACAGTTGGCAATACACACGATGGGACGTAATGTTCTCCTCACATTCGCCAAACCCTAACACCTTAATCGGATTGCAAAGGATATAACGTGGTTCTTCACTCCGACTCACTTGTTTTCACACTTCGTCTGTCCAGTGGCGTCTCTCGTTACACCATAACTCCCTACGCACAGTCATTGAGCTAGCTGGACTTCTGAAGAGCCCTTCCGTTTAATTCGTGCAATTTTTTACAGTAATCCTCCACAGATCTTGATGGTCACGGTCTGTCAGTACACGAGGTTTGCCTGGTATTTGTTTATCTGTGGTTTTTACTTGCGTTTCAACTTCATAATCACATCACCAACAGTCGACATGGGCAGCTTTACTTGGTTTGAAATGTCCCTGATGAATTCGTTACTCAGGTGACATCTACGTTGGAATTTCCAGAGCTCTCCTGGCTGCGCCACTCTGCTGTTACTACTTCTCTACTGAGAACGCAATAATCCTCGCCTCTTTTTATACTGGCAGGCACCGCCCTTCGTGACAGCTAGTGATCAATTCTGTATTACACAGGTGTGTCGGGACACTTTTTATGAGGTATTGTAAAAGTCTAGGAAACCTAGGCTGAATACCTTATATACATGAATTTTCATTGATTTGTCTAGTGGTAAAAAGCGTTCAACGTGCACAACTACAAATTCGCTCATATAAAGAGTTACTATACTCACTTTTTAACATATAGATTGATACTGTGTGTTATGATGTAATTTGTCAGTTAGGTTTCTTTATACGTCTTTTCTCATTACAGCATATTTTAAAAGTTTTGTTATTATTCTCAGCCCCTCCTAAAAACTGACAAACACTGCACGTGTGTGCAATTTGCTTTGAGGTCCAAATTGTGCAACATTTTGCTGATTCATGACGTTTCCTGTAAGCACAGTTTCCAGTTAACTAACAGTGATAAATACGTAAGTCATTAGAAATTCTAAGAAAATTTTAAATCCCGAATGCAGATCATAAACCATTTAAAAACAGATTTAGATGGTCATATGGACAAACGTGTAGCGACAAAAGTGCTATGATTCCTTACAGGGTCAACTCAACCTAAATGGATCGTCATGCTGTAACAGATTTTCTGTACAACAGCGTTTAACGTTAGAATGTACCCGACACCCGATGGCCATATTCTGCCATGATGACTTGCGTATATCAAGGACACGGATAAAACGATGGAAATGAATAGCAGCGAGAGTATCCCCACGGTTTCGTTAGCTATTGTCTCCAATAGCCAACATTAGCATCTGCGATCCTACAGCCGGTGGTGCTGCGGAAGGCCACGTTATCCTAGGGAATCATAAAGTGGACCAATCAACATGCAGCCAGTCAGATACAGTAAAGGACCTGGAAGAGCAGCTGAATGTAATAGACACTGTATTGTAAGGAGGATGTAAGATGAACAGCAACAAAAGCAAAACAGGCATAGTCGAAGAAATGTTCTAATGTGTGTGAAGTCTTATGGGACTTAACTGCTAAGGTCATCAGTCCCTAAGCTTACACACTACTTAACCTAAATTATCCATAGGACAAACACACACACCCACGCCCGAGAGAGGACTCGAACCTCCGCCGGGACCAGCCGCACAGTCCATGACTGCAGCGCCTAAGGCCGCTCGGCTAATCCCGCGCGGCGATAATCGAATACAGTCGAATTAAATCAGGGGATGCTCAGGTAATTAGCTTAGGAAACTAGACAATTAGAGTAGTACTGTATTTTACGGACTATAAGACGCACTTTCTTCTTCAAAAGTTGCCTCAAAAATTCAGGTGCGTCTTGTACTCGAAATCAATATAAAAAAATCCAGTGTTTGATTTAAAATTCCCGCCAGTCTTAAAAATTGCCATATATTTGCTGCCGTGGGAAATCTACTTCTATCTGGCAACATTGGATTCAACTGCAAGCAGCAGTGCATACATGCGGTGATTCACAGGCTTCCTAACACTGTCTCCCTATCCGTTGTCTAGCATATGCGCGTTGTTGTAGTCTATGGTTTCAATTATTTTGAATAGAAAGTAATTTGTGTTATCGCAAACAGTACTATATTTTTTATTAGCTAGTTTTGTAATGAAAAAAATGTTATTTTTATGATGTGGGCAATAAATTTAAAGTAATAGCTTAGACAGAAGAACATGGTAACAGATCAGCTGAGCGGCACTACGATCCACCAATAGCAGAAAAAAACATTCGCAATTGTCGGGCTAGGAAAGAAGAACAGAAAAGTATTACGAAGACTAAATTTGCTAAAAGAGGACTGAATGCAGATTGGCCAGAAATAGAAGATGACGTATTGAAATGGATTCGAGGACATTGTCAAAATGGCACTGGAATTAGTACAGAAGTGATTCAAATACACACTCGTAAGCTAGCACTACAGTGGAACTTAACAGACTTCAAGTGTGAAGTTGGTTGGTGCTACAGGTTTATGAAGCGTCATGGACTTACGATGCGAAACAAAACCAAAATACCTTAGAATATTCCAAAAGAGTATGAAGAGAAAATATTATATTTCTATCGCTTTATAATGCAACATCGCAAGAAAACTAGTGTGGAGCTAAGTGAAATAGAGAATATGGACGAAACTCCTCTGACATTCGATGTGCCGAGTAATATAACTGTTTACATGAAGGGTGCTAGAATTGTAGCTATAAAAACAAGTGTACATGAAAAAATGCACAACACTCTTGTAATTTCACGTTGCGGTGACAGTACTACATTTAATCCAATGGTCATTTCCACAGAGAAAACAATGTCAAAACCTGAAATACCGCCAGGTGTTATGGTTCACGTACATGACACGGTTTGGATGGACAAGGATGGTATGGAATTATGGATTAACAGAGTGTGGGAGAGAAGGAAAAGTGCTTTACTTCAGAAGAAAAAATGGTTCAAATGGCTCTAAGCACTAAGGGACTTAACATCTGAGGTCATAAGTCCCCTAGACTTAGAACTACTTAAACCTAACTAACCTAAGGGCATCACACACATCCATACCCGAGGCAGGATTCGAGCCTGCGACCGTAGCAGCAGCGCGGTTCCGGACTGAAGCGCCTAGAACCACTCGGCCACAGCTGCCGGCTACTTAGGAAGATTTCTCTTCTTGTGCTAGATCAATTTAGCAGTCATTTGAAAAATTCTGTGAAAGAGAAACGGAGAAAGAGAAATACAGAGCTTGCTATTATTCCTCGAGGACTTACTTCACAATTGCAACCGCTTGATGTCTTACTACATACACCATTTAAAGTATATGTAAGAGAGGAATGGAAAAAATGGATGACGGATGAAATCCAACATGAATTCACGCTGAAGGGAGCTCTAAAAGAACTACAATCAAAAAAGTGTGTCAGTGGATAAAACAGTCGTGATCTAGAGTGAGAGAAGAAGATACTGCTAAATCTTTCAAGAAGTGCGACATAAGTAACGCTCTAGATCTCAGTGAAGATAATCTTATATAAGAATAGAACAACGATGACGACGAAGAGGAATAAGAAGAAAGTTCAGATGACGATTTTCAAGGATTTAGAAGGTCATTTAGGTTTCATAAACTAAAAAATTTTTGATCTGGCGTTGCAGTGTAACAATAAAAATTTTGCAAATGTAATTTTTTTGAAGAACTGCATAAAAATTAAGGTGCCTCCTATAGTCCGTAGCGTCTCATAGTCCGTAAAATACAGCAAATGAGTTTTGCTATATGTGCAACAAAATAACAGATGATGCCCGAAGTAGAGATGACATAAAATGTAGACTGGCGATTGCAGGAAAAGCGTTTCTGAAAAAGTGTTAGGAAGACTTTTCTGAAGGTATTTGTCTGGAGTGTAGGCCATGTATGGAAGCATACACAGAAAACAAACAGTTGAGACAAGAAGAGAATAGAAGCTTTTGAATTGTGGTGCTACAGATAAATGCTGAAGGTAAAGTGGGTAGATCACATATCGAATGAGGAAGTACTGAATAGAATTTCGGAGAGAAGAAGTTTTTGGCACAACTCGTGTAAAAGAAGGGATCGGTTTATAAAACCAGTTTAGTATTGGAGGGGATTTTGATGGGTAAAAACTGAAGACGGAGACCCAGAGTTGCTGTCTGCTTTGATGGGCGCTCAACTATGAGGTTATCAGCGCCCATAGAAATTCTCAACCTTTGCTCAGCCCAGTCGTACCACTTTCAGGAATGATGATGAAATGATGAGGACAACACAAACACCCAATCATCTCGAGGCAGGTGAAAATCCCTGACCCCGCCGGGAATCGAACCCGTACCCCGTACTCGGTAAGCGTGTACGCAACCCATCAGACCACGAGCTGCGGACTCAGAGTTGAATGAAGTAAGCATATTCAGAAAGATGTAGATTGCAATAGTTATTTGGAGATGAAAATAGCACAGTATAGAGTAACTCGGAGAGCTGCATAAAACTAGTCTTTCTACTGAAGATTACAACCACAACAATTGCATAGATGGAAAGAAAAGGCAATGAACTGCTACCTTTAAAGTTACAAATGTTTGTCGAGGATGTACAGAAAGTTTTGCATCCGAAACAATCACTGTGTCCGGCAGAGCGCGGGAAACAATACCAGGCCGAATCCCGTCCGACTAGCCGCACGGCCTAACCCGCTGCTTCCCGAGCGGGAAGGCGTGGTGGTCCGCAGCACGAATCCCCCTGGAGGATTAATGTAGAGGTCCGGTGTGCCGGTCAGCCTGTGAATGGCTTTTAAGGCGGTTTGCCATCCTCCTCGGCGAATGCGGGCTGGCTCCCCTTAATCCGCCTCAGTTACACCGTCAGCGATTGCTGCATGAACACTGTCTCCACGTACACAATCACAATAATTACCCTACATCTCAAATATTTGAGGTTACACTCGTCTGGTATGAGACCTTCCCATGGGGGTGCACTGGGGGCCTAACCGCACAATAACCCTGGGTTTGGTGTGGGGCAGCGGTGGGGTGGGTGGACTGCTGTGGCCTGTTGTGAACCACTGAGGGCTACGGCGGGACGAAGCCTCTTCGTCGTTTCTACGTCCCTTGTTCAATACACAAATACACACCAGGACGAACGGCTCCGATCAAGGTATCGGCTCTTCCTGTTACTAGGACAGTTGACGAATCAGACCCAGCCGAACTGGATCAGTTGGTAGAGCTGTCAGGAAAAAGTCTGAGAAATTCATTGTAGCAATTCTAACATATCATTTCCTAACTGCCCATGTGTGTTAGGTCTGTTCAGTAACGAAGTCCCCTGAGCCAGTATCTGGCAGCCAGGGAAAGAGGTTTTCTCCAGCCTGGAGGGCACCGAGCGAGGTGGCGCAGTACTTAGCACACTGGACTCGCATTCGGGAGGACGACGGTCCAATCCCGTCTCCGGCCATCCTGATTTACGTTTTCCGTGATTTCCCTAAATCGCTTCAGGCAAATGCCGGGATGGTTCCTTTGAAAGGACACGGCCGATTTCCTTCCGCATCCTTCCCTCACCCGACCTAGCGCTCCGTCTCTAATGACCTCGTTGTCGACGGGACGTTAATCTCCTCCTCCTCCTCCTCCCAGCCTGGAGGTAGTGAGCTAGTCTTTCTTAATCCACTTAAATGCGTAGGGGTCGGGCCATACGAGTCTCACTCCAGAAAGAGTGATTTATCCCGCCGGCATTTTTCAACACTGCAAAAAAAAAAAAAAAAATAAAAAAAAAGAATAAAAAAAAAGAAGAGCCATGAGAGTCCTGTCAGATGGCAGTACCTTAAATATGCGCTGTAAGTACTAGCAGGAAATGGTGAGTGAGAATGCCAGCATTCTTCTCATGCTTCTGACTAGCTGAAAGGTTTATAAGTTAGATAATTTCGTGGAACAGTCTGGAATTCGTGAATTCGAGGTGTCATCGTGAGTTGAAGAGGGAAGTCGTGGGCCCTCTAGGCGCAGTTTGTGTTTTAACGTACGAGGACATGTAGAAAACTAATACCTCCGAATTTTTTTTTTTGCGAAAACTCTTAAAGCCTTTTAAATAAAACCAACTATGTTAATATTCTACGTCCTTATTCTTCATATCTCTATATGTATTTATCAATGTTTCACCCGGGCGACGAATATATTTGTCCCAAAGAGATGCCAGTTTCTTGAGACCGTTACTGTAGAATGTTTACTCTGTTGACAGAACGACAACCTCACCTTTGCTTGCACCTTTTCATCACCGTTAAAGTGAAGTCCTCGAAGGTCTTCCTTATGTTTTGGAGAAAAGATGAAAATCTTCTGGCATAGTCTCGAACTTTTTTGGTGGAGCTGACCCTTTGTCGCGGAACTCTATTAATGCTCGCCTGATCTCGAGTTGAAACTGGTCAACCTTGCTTCCGTCAACTGTCACAGTGTTATTATGAACTCATCACACTCTCACAGTGTTTCATGTCTGTAGTGAGCGTTCGAGGCACACGGTTTTCTGCACCAATGATGGCCTGTACACACTGTCGTGACACGTCACCCTTACGTAAGAGCTGTGTGTGTTATCGGCGATTTGCTCTTATGAGTTCATGAACCCACTTCCGATGACACTCTGCGGTTGCCGTACGCGATCGTCCACTCCGAGCTCTGTCACAGAAGTTGAGGTTAGCACCACTGTTTTCTTTATAACGAGGACGAACGGCTCAACGTCGCACATTACCGATGTCGATACAGTCATCAACGTACACAGCTTTCATTCTTCTATAGATATGAACGATACAAGTTTTCTGCGGTTAGCAAGCTGTTTCTCGCAAACCGACATAGTTACGTTACACACTGCATGTTATACGCTACAGTTTCGAACCCTCAGCTGGCAGGGGGTTACAACTTCGGGTAGCGAAGCGGGAAAGTCAGCCGAGTATTACGCATGTCATATAATATCTAAAAACCGATATTGAAAACAGAATAAAAAATTAGGAGGCACTGATTTGCTGTTAGCTCTAGTAACTATCATTTCGTAGTTCTCAAGTTAGTGATCATCCGTGCTCTACGAGGGTAGTCGTTCGGTACGACAGCCTAAAAGTAGATTTGCGCTCTATCAAAACTATGGTTCCAGTCTGGAACCGCGCGACCGCTACGGTCGCAGGTTCGAATCCTGACTCGGGCATGGATGTGTGTGCTGTCCTTAGGTTAGTTAGGTTTAAGTAGCTCTAAGTTCTAGGGGACTGATGACCTCAGAAGTTAAGTCCCATAGTGCTCAGAGCCATTTGAACCAAAACTATGGTTCCGTAGTTTTGGTTGTTGTTGTTGTGTTCTTCAGTCCAGAGACTGGTTTGATGCAGCTCTCCATACTACTCCATCCTGTGCAAGCTTCTTAATTTCCCAGTACCTTCTGCAAACTACATCCTTCTGAATCTGTTTAGTGTATTCATCTCTTGGTCTCCCTCTACGATTTTTACCCTCCATGCTGTCCTCGAATAGTAAATTGGTGATCCCTTGATGCCTCAGAATATGCCCTATCAACCGATCCCTTCTTCCAGTCAAGTATTTTTGGTACACTTCGTAAATGAGGTAGAAATTGGTAGGATTACCTGAAGTACTGGCAGTATTGGTAGGGAAAGAAACATTAATGAATGTGTAAGAGAAAGACTGGGAACCGACGACTTCCTCCGTTTTTATGTTCGTATAATTATTTGTTTCGCAGATAATTAGAACCGCACGTCATTTAGTGATAGTCCATTATGTATTTTATTTTCTTACACAATATAAACTGCATTTTATGAGTACTAAAAATTAGTTGATCGCATAACTTCTGCGCTTTTCTGTAACCAAAGAAATTACTTTTGATGCAAGTGTAGTTTCCGTGCACAAACACAAAGATATATATACAATTATTGTTGTTATTATGTACTCAGTAGAACGATCTTTCTCATGATCAAAGACAAGAGTTTCCTGTTGTTATTGACAAATGTGAAAGTTGTTTATGATAAAAAAGTGAATGACATCATCGTGTGGTAATGTAGGCCGGGAGGCCCCGTCCGGGACGTTCTACCGCCAGGTGCAAGTCTTACTTCAGGGGACGAAACATTGGGTGACTTGCACGACGGTGATGGTGAGATGAGGATGAGGACAACACAACAGTCAGTTCACGGCCGGAGAAAATCTCCAGCCCGGCCGGGAATCGGACCTGGGCTCGCTGCATGGTAGACAAGGTCGGCTAAGCAGGCGGACTAGTTATTTATAAGTAACAGAAACATGTTTTAAGTAAGTTTTGACGAATATTGAAGCGATGTTTGATGTACTTTTGTTCCGATATCTTTTTCTTAAATTTTACTTTCTCTTGAGGAAACTGCATTTCCTAAAATCTGTATTGTGTTCTTCATTTTTACTACAACATCCCTCTGTTTCATGTTACAGATCAACAGTTTTCGAATAAAACCAATATTAAACACTGACAATTTCAGTTTTTCCTGTAAATACTGTTTACAGATATGTAACAGACAGGAAGATTAGTATGTAGAACAAACATGTTCCGACTGAGCGAGGTGGTGCAGTGGTTAGCAGACTGGACTCGCATTCTGGAGGACGACAGTTCAAACCCGTGTCTGGCCATCCATATCTACGTTTTCCGTAATTTCCCGAAATCGTTCCAGGTCAATGCCAGGATGGCAACTTTGGAAGGGTACGGCCGACTTCCTGCCCCATCTGTGACAAAATACGAGGTTGTGCTCAGCGTGTAATGTCCTAAGTGTCGGCCGGATGGTAAACCGAATCTTCCTTCCTTTCCTTTCAAAAATGTTCTGCACGTTTCCTGGCCCTTTATATATCCTCACTCAGTTTCTAGACGGTTCGCCGCTTCTAGTTTTCAAGGGAACCTATTAAGACACTGATCGAATACATAAAGAAAGCGATCATTATGAGGTAATGCCTCATAGATGTGCAACAGACTCAACATACATGTAACGCTGGTGTGTCCTTAACTGACAAAAGCTACTGGCCAAAGTACCGTAGTCTACGCTTATTTATGATAATCATCGGTAGCGGCCGGCGTAAGTGGCCGTGCGGTTCTAGGCGCTACAGTCTGGAGCCGAACGACCGCTACGGTCGCCGGTTCGAATCCTGCCTTTGGCATGGATGTGTGTGATGTCCTTAGGTTAGTTAGGTTTAATTAGTTCTAAGTTCTAGGCGACTGATGACCTAAGAAGTTAAGTCGCATAGTGCTCAGATTCAAGCCATCGGTAGCGGATGATAGTTTTGCGATGCTACTTATAAAGCATTCGAAAGTGCGTTCCCCTGTGCGGTACTTGAATTCTGTTTTGTTGTTTTCCAGCTTTCCTCAATGAGTGTTGTATGTTAATTAACATGGTCTTGTTCGCTAAAGAAAGGCCACAGATCTGAAGATGAAGCCATTAGCTACCTGAAGTCAGTGTTGGATGAAAGTAATGGACTTGGTTAGGGTTAACTGATACCAGTATATGTCATTCGTTTTTGAGAAAATGTGAGCGTGGTATTTTTGAATGATTTTTTCCATGTTGACTTTGAACTGTGTTCCCGTTTATCATTATGCTAAATGTCAACAGAGATACCTGATAATCAGTTGACGACGGTGTTTTGAAATGTTGACGGTGATCAAATTCCAGTCCAGCGGCGGGACCTCGGAATCTTTCCTGAGAGTCATTACATAGGTACAGGGCTTTTAATTATTGACTTTTAAGTTGCGATGTTTGATCCTCTCTCCCGGATGAAAGCGAGATCAGCATCCCCTAATTATACTAATTTTACATGTGTAGCAGTGCAGAGAATTAATCCGGGTTTGCCAATAAACGTTTTCAGTTAAATCCATGGAGCAGTACGTCGGGTAATTTGTTTCGAGCGCCGCATATCGCCTATTGTGCGTGGATTCCGTCGCTGCCGTGACTGCGATTTCGCGCTAGGCTACAAATCTTCGAGGCATGAATTTATAGAACATGTCGCATTCAGTGCTTCAGATTGGTGAATCAGAGTTGTGCAGAAACGCAAATGCAAATCTTGCGAAGCAACGGTAGTGCACAGCCTAAACAATGAAGATACTGACATCTTGGGTTGTCGGGTGTTCTGCCGGATATCAGCGTCGTACTTGCACGATATTTCGGTCACGTAGCTCGTGACCTTCATCAGGTGCGACCTGAGACTGCTCCTCGAGTGGACCTGGTCCAGTATTTATGCCTATAGCCTTCCCCCCTCCACAAACGGCTGCAGGCGCTTCCTCTGTGGTCCGCGCCCATTCCCTGCGACCTAGAACCGCAGCGGACGGAAAACGGAGCAGCAACGCTCCAGCAGGTCGCAGGGAATGGGCGCGGACCACAGAGGAAGCGCCTGGAGTCGTTGGTGGAGGGGGAAGGCCATAGGCATAAATACTGAACCAGGTCCACTCGAGGAGCAGTCTCAGTTCGCACCTGATGAAGGTCACGAGCTACGTGACCGAAATATCGTGCAAGTACGACGCTGATATCCAGCAGAACACCCGACAACCCAAGATGTCATTAGATCGCCGGGAAAGCCTGAAGAGTTACAATGAAGAAACTACTGCTCTGCTTCAGTATTGCAACAGGCTACTGCAGTCTGTGCATGACAGAGAAGTTGGTCCAGAAAATTTCTCCTTATTCCGCATCAACCACAGCTGCATCAGTCGGAGCATGTGGATTTCTAGAGCAATCAATGTTGAAGTTCTGAAAACTCATCAACAGCTACACCAAGAGTCTCGGCACTGTGTGAGAACAGTAGTGTGATGTGCTATTAATAGAACAACAGTTACTGGACTGATATTTTTCCACCATACATTAACTTCTGAGAAGAACATAATCAACATATTGTAACCGTTTGCTCAGAGAACTAACAAGTAACGGAAGCCTTACGGTTATTTTATGCAGGACACCGCAAGATTATGCATCGACAATGCGTCTCTGTCAGTATTCCGAGGTGCTTTTGATTGTAGCAACCACACTAGTAATAAATTTAGGAGGTCTACGAAGATTTAACAGAAGTGTCTAGAAATTACAGTAGGACTCTGAGCGGTATTAGCAAATGCTAGATGTCAAGTGTTATCAGAATATGTGTCAAATGTCTATTATAAACATGTTCATTTAGCCAACAGTTGAGGAAACCACAAATTAGTTTAATGAACTCATTAGGTGCAGATAATGATCAGGTATACAGAAATATGGAAGAGCAATCACTATGATAGGTCAAAAGTTGCTAACATATAGCTTCAATTTCTGCAATTTTAATGTATAGTTGTTAGCCAATTAACCTGTTGAATAACGCTTCTAATTAATGCAATAACGAGCTAACGGTGTATGGTAGCTGTACTTTGCACGTATCATTAGAAATGTAATGGAAAATCGTACAAAGCAGATACCGTAATTGGGTAAGAGCTATTCTGATCAGAAACTTTATACACTACGCAAAACAATTAAACGGCCACTTTTTCGAAATCAATAGTTGTTATTTGAAATTTGGCTAAAAACTGCTTTCAACATTCCTCTGTAATTATGTAAAAGCGTGGCTCCCTGCTCAGTCAATCTTTGGCTCGGCGACACTTCAGATAGCAAGGCGTCGAAACACGCGAAAGAAGCCAGGGTTCAGAAGTTCATCTGAGACATAAGTGGTGTTAATGATGTCACATTGGGACCAAATTTCTGCATAATTCTCCCCAAAGCCACTATCTTTGTGTCACACGATAGGAGGATGTCACGCCATTTCTTAACTACATTTCACCCCCTCTTTTGCCGTCTCTGAGATGTACACGATATGATCAAAAGTATCTGGACACCTGTATGAAAATGACTTACAAGTTCGTTGTGCCCTCCATCGGTAATGCGGGAATTCAATATGGTGTTGGCCCACCCGTAGCCTTGACGACAGCTTCCACTCTCGCACGTATACGATCAGTCAGGTGCTGGAAGGTTTCTTGGGGAATGGCGGCTCATTAACCACGGAGTGCTGCACTGAGGGGAGGTATCGATGTCGGTCGGTGAGGCCTGGCACGAAGTAGGCGTTCCAAAACATCCCAAAGGTGTTCTTAAGGATTCAGGTCAGGACTCTGTGCAGGCCAGTCCATTACAGGGATGTTATTGCCGTGTACCCATTCCGCCGTGAGGAATTAGCCGAGCGGTCTGAGGCGCTGCAGTCACGAACTGTGCGGCTGGTTCCGGAGGAGGTTCGAGTCCTCCCTCGGGCATTGGTGTGTGTGTTTGTCCTTAGGATAATTTAGGCTAAGTAGTGTGTAAGCTTAGGGACTGATGACCTTCGCAGTTAAGTCCCATAAGCTTTCACACACTTGTAACCATTCCGCCACAGACCGTGCATTATCAACAGGTGATCGATCATGTTGGAAGTTGCAGTCGCCATCCCCGAATTGCTCTTCAGCAGAGGGAAGCAATAAGGTGCTTAAAACATCAATGTAGGCCTGTACTGTGATAGTGCCACGCAACAAGGGGTGCAATCCCCCTCCATGAAAAAGACGAACACACCATAACACCACCGCCTTATAATTTTACTGTTGGCACTACACGCGCTGGAATATGACGTTCACCGGGCATTCGCCGTACCCACACCCTGTCATCGGATCGCCATATTGTGTACTGTGATTCGTCACTCCCCTGAACGTGTTTCCACTGTTGACTCGTCCAATGTTTACGCTCCTTACACTAAGCAAGACGTCGTTTGGCATTTACCGTCGGGATGTGTGGCTTATGAGCAGCCGCCTGACGATGAAATCCAAGTTTTCTCTCCTCCCGCCTAACTGTCATAGTACTTGCAGTTTGGAATTTCTGTGGGATGATCTGAATAGAAGTCTGCCTATTACACATTACGACCCTCTTGAACTGTCGGCGGTCTCTATCAGTCGACAGTCGAGGTCGGCCTGTAGCCTTTTGTACTGTGCGTGTCCCTTCACGTTTACACTTCACTATCACATCGGAAACAGTGGACCTAGGGATGTTTAGGAGTGTGGGAATTTCGCGTACAGGCGTATGACACAAGGGACACCCAATCGCCTGGCCACGTTCGAAGTCCGTGAGTTCCGCGGAGCGTCCCATTCTGCTCTCTCAAGATGTCTAAGGACTACAGAGGTCGCTGATATGGAGTATCTGGCAGTAGGCGGCAGTACAATGCACTTAATATGAAAAATTTATATTTCTGGGGGAGTCCGAATACTTTTGATCACATAGTTTAGGTTAGAACAGCGAAGCCTTGAGTTGAAATCACTCGTTTTTCTTATAGGTGGCCGAGGAAAACATTTCAGACACATCGCCGCTCAGAATAAACATGAAAAGGCCGTAGGGGGTGGTAGAAAGTGCGTCAGTGATATCGCCCTTTCACATGGGCCGGTGATTCCAACACATTTCCTGGTCGAAAATGACAGTTCTCAGTTCGGAGAGCGACAGGACGACGTTCTTGACAACCTTTGACACTGCTGACATTATTCGGACGCTTCACCTTCTTTAAATACATCATCGTGCTCCAACCACAATGAACGTGATCACGCCCCTTTAGAGTGAAGCGCGACCGCAATGTTTGCTTTGGTGTACACGGTGGAACCATCAGGGACCGTTAAAAACTATTCCCCAAAATTTGAAAGTGGATTGAAGCAGCAAAGGGTGTTTTTTAGTCCTGCTGTTTAGAGAGCACTCTGTGGTGCGATGACGGGGGAGGGGTAGGAATAATTAACACATACGTAGATGAAAGGACAAAGGATTCCTCTAAGCAAGACCTAGTGCTAGAGTTAAGCAATGTCCTCGGTGCCATCATCGCAACATTTTTGGACACTTTAAAAATATCCGTGTAGAGCGACAGCTATTCACAAGATTCCTAGGGACCTATGTGAGATGCAACCATTTCCATATGTTAAAAAGTTATATGTTCGCGTAGTATGACATTTCTAGAGACAAAAAATCTCCTCTGTACTAATCAGCATTGGTTTCGGTAACAACGATCGTCTGAAACTCAACTCGCTTTATTCGTCCACGAGACCAAGAAAGCAGCAAAACAGGGGCACAGATAGATACGGTGTTGTCTGATTTCCGGGAGGCTTTCGACAGACTTCCGCACTGTCACCCAATGAACAAAATACGAGAGTACGAGATATTTGACCAAAAGTGTGATTACATTGAAGAATTTGTAGAAAACAGAAAACAGCATGTTGTTAAAGGACCTAATTGATAACGTCGGAAGTTCCATGAAGTTTCTCGCGGGAGATGTTATTGTATACAGATGAGTTGCAACGTCAGAAAATTGTAACAAAATGCAGGAATATCTGCAGAGGATGGACGCTTGGTGCATCGAGTGGCATTTGATCATCATCATAAACAAATCTAGCGTATTGCGAATACATAGAGAGAAAGACTCTTAAGTGTATGATTACACGACTGCCGAGCCATCACTGGAAACAGTTACTTACATGAAACATTTACGAGTAAGCGGACTGAGCGATTTGAAGTGGAACATACACATAAAATTAGTCGTGGGCAAGACGGATGCCAACTGAGATTCTTTGGCAGAATCTTCTGGAAGTGTAGTTCATCAACAAAGGAAGTATCCTACAACACACCGTTCGATCGATACTTTAATACTGCTGATCAGTCTGGGATCCGTACCAGATAGGTTTGATAGAGGAAATAGAGACTATCCAAATAAGAGCAGCACGTTCCGTGGCAGGTTCATTTAGTAAATGCAAAATCGTCACCGAGTTGCTCAGTCTAGTCCAGTGATAGACTCTGCACTATAATCATCCCCATTGACATGTAAGTCGCCGAAGTGGCGACAACTAAAATGACTTGCACCTGGCGGCATGTACATCCTACGGAGGCCCTAGCCATACGACACTTCATTTCACAGTCCCGAGAGCGTACTTATATCATGCGAAAAGATCATGAAGATAAAATTAAAGAGATTCGAACCCATGGAGAGGCTTGCCAGCAATTGTTTCTCTCTCGAATCATACGTGACTCGAACAGTAAAATCGGCAAGTAATATTTGTTCACAAAGTATCCTCCGGAACACACCTACAGCAGGGTGGCTTGCGGAATATAAATGTAGATGTAGATAAACGGGCTCCACCAGCCACAAAGTAACCTCACTCATGTACAGAAAGGAGTGAAGTATGCAGCCACAATAATACTAGAACACCTCGCATGTGAACTAGAGGTACTGGCAGATAATGAAAGGTTATAATAGATATTGGAATAATTTTGTATCATCCATAGATTATTTTAAGAATATATATTATATGTAGGTGTCTGGATTATATTTACCAAATTCTGTTGTAGATTAAGATACGAAAAATATTCCTCCCATTTAAATGGCCAGCATGCGTGCGTGTTTTCGCAGATAAAATTTATATTCACACATCAAAAAAAGTTTTGCATCATCTCGGTTCGGAGAGTTCCGGAACCTGCAAAGAAAATTGGAATTGAGATATACATAAACCTCATTTCCGCCCCTTTTATTGCTCATGAAAATCACACATTGCGTGATGTACCAGCATACAGCGAGAGCTTCAGAGGTGATGGTCCAAACTGCTGAACACACCAGTACATCTAATACCCAGTAGCACGTCCTGTTGCATTGATGCATGCCTGTATTCGCCGTGGCATATTATCCACAAGTTCATCAAGACACTGTTGGTCCTCAATGTCCCACTCCTCAACGGCGATTCGGCATAGATCCCTTAGAGTGGTTGGTGGGTCACGTCGTCCATAAACAGCCCTTTACGCCAGGCATGTTCGATAGGGTTAATGTCTGGAGAACATGCTGGCCACTCTAGTCGAGCGATGTCGCTATCCTGATGGAGGTCTTTCACAAGATGTGGACGATGGGGGCGCGAATTGTCGTTCATGAAGATGAATGCCTCGCCATTATGCTGCCGATATGGTTGCACTATCGGTCGAAGGATAGCATTCACGTATCGTACAGCCATTACGGCGCCTACCATGACAACCAGCGGCGTACGTCGACCCCACATAATGCCACCCAAAATCTGCATCATGCTGCACTCGCTGGACAGTGTGTCTAAGGCATTCAACCCGAACGGGTTGCCTCCAAACAAGTCACCGACGATTGTCTGGTTGAAGGCATATGCGACACTCATCAGTGCAGAGAACGTGATGCCAATCCTGAGCGCGCCGCACGGGATAGCCGCGCGGTCGCGGGGCACGTTGCCACGGTCGGCGCGGCTCTCCCCGTCGGAGGTTCGAGTCCTCCCTCGGGCATGGGTGTGTGTGTTTTCCTTAGCGTAAGTTAGTTTAAGATAGGCTTAGTAGTGTGTAGGCCTAGGGACCGAAGACCTCAGCAGTTTGGTCCCATAGGAACTTACCACAAATTCTGAGAGGTCCATTTGCCATGTTGTTGGGCCTATCTGTATCGCACTGCATGGTATTGTGGTTGCAAAGATGGACCTCGCCATGGTCGTCGGAAGTGAAGTTGCGCATCATGCTGCTTATTGCACACAATTGAGTCGTAACACGACATCGTGTGGTTGCACGAAAAGCATTATTCAACATGGTGGTGTTGCTGTCAGGCTTCCTACGAGCCATAATCCGTAGGTAGCGCTCATCAACTGCAGTAGAAGCCCTTGCGAGGCCTGAGCGAAGCATGTCATCGACAGTTCCTGTCTATCTGTAACTCCTCCATGTCCGAACAACATCGCTGTGCTTCACTGCGAGACGTCTTGACACTTTCCTTGTTGAGAACCCTTCTTGCCACAAAGCAACAATGCCGACACAACCTAACCGTGTGTATTGACCGTCTAGGCATGGTTGAACTACAGACGACATGAGCCGTGTACCTCCTTCCTGGTGGAATGACTGGAACTGATCCGCTGTCGGACTGGACTCCCTCCGTCTAGTAGACGCTGCTCATGCATGGTTGTTTACATCTTTGGGTGGGTTTAGTAAAATCTTTAAACAGTTGAAAGGACTCTGTCTGTGATACAATATCCACAGTCAACGTGTATCTTCAGGAGTTCTGAAAACCGGGTTGATGCATAACATTTCTGATGTGTGTAATTTGTAAACCTACTGCCACGTCCTATAACATTGATACTTGTCGTGAATATGATTCACAGAACGTGTAAAAACTAAACTAAAATAAAATGAGAGTTCAAATTAACTTTGAATAGTACTCGCGTTTCTGATAGAGCGCGAAAACGTTTGATGAAATTTTGAGGGCTTTAGTGATTTCACAAAAGTTCTCAACGCTGATTAAATTCAGTCGTTCTGGATTGATTTTCATGATTCCTTTTTTGTCCATGACAGCCAGGTGCTTGACTGCTACAAAGAGCACTTCTTCTTCGTCAATGGTACAGCAAATGTAAGTCTGCCTCATGTCCATTAAGCGCCCCACCAGGCGATATTTGCTGTTTATATCCACAACCTTCAATAGACAAATATTTAAATTAAAATACACGTGGCATAATTTGGGACACGAAATTGACCCTTTATAGGTTTTTGGTAATGCGTCTGCCGAGAGCATCAGGAACTAATACGGCGTTTGTGGTGCTTCATAGACGAACACCTATACTGAGTCCGCCCGGTTGGCCCTGCGGTCTAACGCACGGCTTTCCGGGCGGGAAGGAGCGCCTGGCCCCGGCACGAACCCGCCCGGCGGATTTGTGTCGAGGTCCGGTGAACCGGCCAGTCTGTGGATGGTTTTTAGGCGGTCTTCCATCTGCCTCGGCGAATGCGGGCTGGTTCCCTACATTCCGCCTCAGTTACACTATCTCCACGATTCCTGTGCAAACAAGTTCTCCACGTACGCGTACACCACCATTACTCTGCCTCGCAAACACAGGGGTTACACTCGTCTGGTGTGAGACATTCCCTCGGGGATCCACCGGGGGCCGAACCGCACTATAACCCTGGGTTCGGTGTGGGGCGGCGAAGGGGTGAAGCGGACTGCGGCAGTCGTCGTGGGATTATGGACCACTGTAGCTGCGGCGGGGACGGAGCCTCTCCGTCGTTTCTAGGTCCCCGGTCAACATACAATACAACACCTATACTGACCATTTAGTGGGCGGTTTTACCGATGGAAAGACGACCACACCTTATACTGCAAGTAACCAAATGTTAACATTAATCACCAGTGGTAGCGTCTTTGGCTGTTACCCACAGTAATTTATCGAAATTCTCTCTGATTTAGTACATATTTAAAGCTGTGTGTATGTTACTTGCATTAATTCAGATTACTGTTATTCTTTAACTGATTATGGTGTTTTTGCTTGTAAAAGGGGCAATCAAAATTTACTGGTTGAGGGTGACGCTGCAGCGTAAATGCAACGTAGCGCTGCTTCGATGCGGGTATATAAGCACCGACATATAGGAAAAGAGTTAGTGTGGCATTCGTGTCCTTCCGGTGCGCGTGCGTTAAATGCGGAAACGTGAACTATGGCCACGTTATTGCCAAATTCGTAGTAAAAGAACCAACGTGCTGTTATTTTTTTCTTGGCTGCCGAAGGACAAACAGGACAAACACTGGAAGACATCCATCGGGGTATGAATAACGTGTGTAGGGCAGCATGTCTGTCGAAAACCACCGCTGTGGAATGGTGCGCCAAGTTCCGTGCTGGTTGCGATTCGACACAAGATACCGGTCGATGTGATAGGTCAGCCTTATCCAATACGGTTTTCATGGTATCTGGTGGCTCCATCACTTGGGAACGGTACTGCACAACGCTGGAGAAATTACAGCGTGCGAATAAATCGAAACGTCCGAGAAAACTGCGACAAGGGGTGCTGCTGATTGATTGTGACGCATGTCCTCATATCGCAAACGACGTAACGCAGAAGTTACGCCAACTCAAGTGGAAGACACTTGAGCACTTGCCCTATAGTCTTCATCTCTCTCCATGCGATTATCACGCCTTCGGTCTTTAAAAAAGACCTTGAATGGTCGATGAGTCCTGTCGGACGAGAATGTGTAGCAGGCAGTTACGGAGTTCTTCAAGCAGCATGACATGGTGTTTTACCAAACGGGTAACATCAACCTGGTGCGTTGGTGAGATGATTGCCTAAATGCTCAAGCCGATTTGGTCTGATTGGCATACCAAATTTGGACTGTAAGGCGTTTGAAAGCGGTAACTTTTCGATCAGATCTTATGCATTGAGCGGAGAAAAAATTCCAACACCAAGAACGGAGGTTGGTACGCATGTTTCTACATCTTTTAGATGACGTCTGTTCATATTTAGCACCAGGAGTATAAGAGTATATCTAGTAACGCTACTATGTGGATGCAAATCAGGTTTGCTTTAAATATGTGGTATAAGAATCTTGATCGTTAGTTACCTTTGAGTCCGGACGTAGTGAGTTGATGTTGGTGAAGAATGCCTTTTATACGACGAATATGCCATTATCAATGCCTGATTGAGTTTATACGAGGTCGAGCATAGGGTCACGAGAAGCTGTATGTTCCTTCTAAGATACAGAAAGACTTGACAGGAATGTAGCCACTTGTGGCAGCGGCGGATACGGTAAGGTACGCTCGCAACAAGACCGGCCTCCGGAATGTCACAAGACACTATCGAGAGGGAAGACCGTCGTGTTCGGCGTATGGCTGTGGCGCATCGTACTGATTCTGCAGCAGCAATTCGAGCAGCAGCTGACACCAAATTGACACAACCAGCTCTTAAAAACCAGTTACTTCAAGGACAGCTCAGAGCCAGGCGCTCCGTAGCGTGCATTCCTCTGACCCCAGACCACCGCTATTTGGGACTTCAACGGTGTCAAGTGAGAGCTCACTGCAGGGCGGAGTGGAAGTCTGTTGCGATTTTCTGATGAAAGCCAGCTCCATCTCGGTACCAATGACGACTTTGTGTTGGTTAGAAGGAGGCCAGGTGAGCAACTGCAACCAAACTGTCCGCGGCCTATTCACACTAAACCGGCATCTGGAGTTATGGTCTGAGGTTCGAGTTCGTATAACGGCAGGAGTACTCTCGTGGTTGTCCCACGAACCCTCACTGCGAACTTGTACGTCAGTCTGGTAATTCGACCTGTTGTGTTGCCATTCATGAATTGCATTCCAGGGGGTGTTCCCCAACTGGATAACACTCTCCCACATACACCTGTTGCAACCCATCACGCTCGACAGAACGTCAACATTTCCTTGGCCTACTCGATCTCCGAATTTGTCTGTAATTGAGCACGTATGGGACATCATCGAGCGATAACTCCTGCGTCTTCCACGAACAGCATTAACCGTCCTAGTATTGACCGACCAAGTGCAATAGACATGGAAAATCATCCCACAACATCCGGCACCTGTATAATAAATACGTGAACGTTAACATGTTTGCATTCAAAATTCTATCTGCTACACCGATTGTTAATGCACTTTCATTTCACATTTGCAATAGTTCTTCTCGCGCTTGCATTAACCTGTGATCTTGCAACGTTAAACACTTAAATATCTTACCAAGGAAAATGTTTTCCTGAAATTTCAGTACTCTACATAGATTATTCATTGGTGTTGAGATTTCTTTCCGGCAGTATATATATCTAGCTGTTCTCCGCCGAAAGTCTTTGAGTTTTGTTCTCTTTTGCCTGTGACGTCAGTCAGGAATGTCTCGCTACGTGGCACGTATCGATTTTTATCCAGTTGGTGAGCTATGATTATGTCATTCAAAACATTTACTGCCAAGTGAAGTACTTCAGCTCTAACAACTAAAGGTGCATAAAATGGTTTCAAAGGAATCATCGACGTGCAAATATGTAGTTTCAACGAAGCAATTAAAACATGGCGGAGTGGAGCAATTCGTTGCTAAGAAATGAGTAATGAAATCCCTGTCTGTTTGGTACTGGGCTACTGAAGTGCAGATACACAGTCCCAACTTGGCCCCATCTGAATTTTATCTGTTTTGCATACTGTTCTGTTCGCTGTGTTTCAAAGATTTTATTGATGTTACACAATTTTACAATTACCACAACAATACAGCTACTTTCGTTTTCGAGGTTTCCGAGAACATGACCCTGTAAGTATTCGATGCGTTAATACATACTGATTCTACTTGTGTTTTGCCTTTTACCAAATAACACCTATGGTTTTCGTTTGGTCATAATTATCTATCACAAGCTATATTTCATCAAACCATTTGTGTCTCTGTAATCTTTAGATCAGTTAAGTTTCAATCGCCGTCTGTACACAAATACAAACTTTTATATAGATAATTGACCTTGACGGGTGGTAGAACAGACACTCTGCCGTAGTTTAAGATTATTTTTATTATTATTTAGCTCTTCGAGGTGGGGTCCTACCCTAGTGAGATGTCGGTTTCACTGATCGTTGTACCTCAGGACCTCGTCTCTGTTGGGTTCATTTACACTATTGATAGTCAAAGACAAATTACCTAAACTCCATTTACGAGGGCGTGCCGAAAAGCTATCCCTCTGAATTTTTCATGAGAAACCTTTTGAAGCTTTTTAAGAAAACAAGCGTTTTTAACATTCTAGCTCTTTATTATTTGTGTCTACATTTTTTCAGCCTTCTGCTGTTGGAGGGCTCCGAATTGTAGCGTGTAACATTGCTGTGTATAACGTAGTTATGTCGGTGCGTGAGAAACGGTGTGCTGTAATCGAATTTCAAATTCGACGAGATCGTCTGCACATGGAGTACCCTCTCTTTCACCATGACAGTTCCAGACGACACACAAGCGCTGCGACATTTGAAACAATCCTACGCTTTTGGTTCACTGTCATCGATCATCCTTCACACAGTCCCGACTTGGCCCCATCTGAATTTTATCTGTTTTGCAAAACTTAAAGAACGCCTTCTAGGGCTTCACTTTGATACGGTGCAAGCGGTGCAAGCATAGGTGAGGTTGTGACTCCGTCAGCAAAGCCAACCATTATGCAGTAACAGTATCAGCAAACTGGTCTCCCGTTGGGAAAAATGTTTTCGCCAACTGGGTGACTAAGGTGAGAAATAGGTATGTAGACACGAAGAATAAAGACGTAGAATATTAATAACGTTTTTTCATTAAAGAAACTTAAAATATTTCGCACAAAAAATTCAGAGGTGTTACTTTCAGCACTCCCTCGTACACTGTGCGTATTAATGTTGTCACTTTGCAGTTATGATCAGTGCGGTACAACCTTTTATCTTTAAAATCGGTTTTCGATATCATCCATTTATCCAGAAACCGATAACTGGAGCTCATGTCCAGTGCTTTAGTGTTACTTTTTGATTTGTATAGCGGTCCAGCGCATGCAGTTCGGTGCCATTCGATGCAGTGAATTACGTCGTAACTGATTTACAGGAGATACGCAGTCATTGCACTGCACACGCCACGCCTATCAGCGAGGTGGGACTCAGAGCCATGACATTCACGTCAACGCTGCCCTAAGATTACTTTAGCTGGTGGTTTACTTACTGTATGGAAGACAGCAGAAAGTTGCAGCGAACAGCTGATTTTATGAATTCATAGTATTGATCCTGTAGTGTCTAGACGCAACTGAACAATGTTTGAACTTAGAAAGTAAGTTCCGAACTGTCGTGAAATAGAAAACAAAGCGAAAATCGGAAATATTTTATTTGAGACAGTTGGCTACACCTTCCAGCTATCACTCTCTACATAGTCGCCGCTTCGTCTACATTTGTAGTACCGTTGTACCAACTTTTCCAAATCCCCGTCACAGAAGGCAGACTCCTGTGCTTCCCACTAATTCTCTACGCTGTTCTGCACCTCTTTGTCTCTCCAAGATGTTGTCTTCACATCCAGTGGTTCATATGAGCAGAGATGAAATTCAAAGAAAGCCACGTCCAGACTGTATAGTGGGTGATCAAACACTTCGCATCGAAAACGCTGCAGGAGCATCTTCATTGCCCCGGCAGTGTGCTGCTGAGAACTGTCGTGAAGAAGGAAACGCATGAACAGTTACTTTATGTGGATCTGCATGAAATGAGGCGAAATCTCTCGGCAGGCACCATTACTTGGTGAATTACACAATTTTTTGGTATTTCTTGCATGCTCACTGCGACGTGACGAAATCTATTGGCATACTAGAGACGCTGCCCAACAAATCTGTCCAAAGCTTCGTCGAATGTTCACAGTGGTTTACACTTTGCGAGCGATCGAAATTGCTTTCTGGACACCTCTCGTAGAACTATAACAAAGCAGTCCACTACAATTCTCCGACATCTCACTCCCTGTACAGCATTTCTCGTAGGTACAACGTATTATGACAGATGTCGCACAAAGCTACTACGTGCAACAGGAGAGGAAACCCGCGGGACGCAAACGCATTCAGTTGGCTATCAGAGGTGGAGCGGTGGCAGCGGAAGACGGTATTATCTGGCCGGATTAGGCGTGTCGTGCGATGGACAATGCGCTGAAGCACACAGGCGCTGCGACCTGGATTTGCGCTCGGATTTCAGGCATTGTCTAGGTCTGTGTGGGCTGCTTTGGCAAGGGATACGTGATTCTGCAACACAAAGTACTCTTTTATGTCTCCATTTTTGCCACATCTATTTTTCTCGCGTAGTAGGTGCTTTACCCAGCCTAGCCTTAAATCTACTATTGAACCGACTGTGCATATGCTTTTTGGCAAGCACCGTTACCGGATCGTACTCGCTAGGCTACGCAGATGGAACTACTTTTCCACCGTTCGTATAAAACCCTTGGGGGTTGCCATTCTCTTTCTGTCTCTCTTTCTCTGACCAACTTGTATCAATGTTTCTTAAAATTTTCATCACGTAAATGAATACGAGTGGACTGCATAAATTTGAAACGCTTGGGTATGAAATAGATCCTTCACGTAGCACACTTTTACGAGGCATGAACTGTTACATAGAAGGCATAGGCAGTCTATTTGAAGCCTCTGCAGCCATTGCAACAGGAACTAACTGTTTTGACGTATTTGACTTAAATCATCAACATTTCCGGGTTCTTAATATCCATGGGTAACTTAACTTCTTGCAGACTGAAAGCATAAAACGCCAAGTCTTTTAAGTATTGTGTTGATGTTACCTAGATATATACAATGACGGTGATATTTCTGATAGAGGAAGGTGTCCAAAACCGACCCACATTTTGTTTTTGATTTTTAAAAATAGGAAATACCAAACTGTAGAAGTTGATTTAAAAGTACATAATATTTACTTTATAATGGCATGCACCGTTTACATTTTACTGTTAGGTGATATAATGAAAAGTTTTTATGAAAAAAAATATATTTTCGGAAATCTTACACATAGAAAGATTGAAAAATAGGTGCAAAATCGCACCACTTCTAAATATCACCACAAAAACACTGAAAATAAATTGGAAAAAGGTATTACCGAGCCCAAGAATCCTACTATAGGATGTTCCTGTATGTTTTGTTCCTGACAGTTTTGCGAGGTATAATAAGAACACTAATCCACTTTTTTGTAGCAATATCGTTTTTAAAAGTGTGTTCAGTGTCATTTTTCTCGGCCAATTGTACGGTCATTCTTCAAACATAGAAGCTTCTACAGTAAGACAGTACTAAACCTGCTCTTCTTCTAGACCTTTACCCAAATTAGTAGGTGCGCCACTCTTTGTATTTTCTGGTTCCTAATGTGTACCGTACTTCCATTTGGACACCGACATAAGTGTTGTTTTTCGAACACTAAATTGTTTACTGGCCTTCTTCGAATCTATCTTCATTTTCTGAACTGCATTAATAGCAGTGATTATACAGGGACTCCACTTCCTTTAATCAACATTTTCCATTATCCTATTCGACTCAGCAATAGAATTTCAAGACAATAAGATTGTACTAATGCAGGCAGACTTCAAACATGAAATAAATCAACAAAACAAGTTTTCAAAAAATATGTGAATGGAACGGTTTAATCATAAACGTTGCTCTTAAATCTTACTGTTCAAGAACACATATAGGCTAAAGGCATTAACTGCCGATGTCTGCCGACCGCGGTGGTCTAGCGGTTCTGGCACTGCAGTCCGGAACCGCGGGATTGCTACGGTCGCTGGTTCGAATCCTGCCTCGGCCACGGGTGTGTGTGATGTCCTTAGGTCAGTTAGGTTTAAGTAGTTCTAAGTTCTAGGGGACTTATGACCTAAGATGTTGAGTCCCATAGTGCTCATAGCCATTTTTGCCGATGTCTAACGGAAATAACGAATAATGTACAACGAAGTAAAACATTGCTATTGTCAAAGACTCTAATAACGAACTGATAAGTAACAAGTGAAGAGGACGACTTGTTCTTTCGAATAGAGAGTGGTAGAAGCCTAAACTACCATTTACACTTGGTTCCACCAGAGTTCACGGAAATGGAACGCCTAGAGAACAGGGGGTGCGGTTTAGGATGGGAAGGCGAGAAGAAGGGAGAGTCCAGTAAAAGTACTTTCCTCTACTATGGAAAGTAAACAGATTGTGTCATACAAACCCCGATTCCAGCGTAAAAAAAGAAACAAGCAGAAATAATCTTTCAAATATGTGGCAATTAACTGAAACCCTCAGCTGCCGACAGGTGTTGTGGATATACCGCGAAGGGAACAGCTGAATATGTGTGCCCCGATCGGGACTCGAACCCAGGATCTCCTGCTTACATGGCCGACGTTCTATCCATCTTCTTTTTTAGCGTTGTGGTCGGTCGTTGCGGACGTCACATGACATCCGTTCAAGTTCGTTTGTTGATCCTTCCACTCAGTTTTTTACTACAGAGGCCAACCAGCTCTCTGACCGAACACTATGAGCTACCGTGCTGGCTATCCATCCGAGCCACCGAAGACACAGATGAACAGCACGACTGCAGGGACTTATTCATTGTACGCTTCCGGTGAGACCCACATTCCGAACTGTCCACAATCTACATACGTAATGTACCTAATAGATATTTGCCCATGCACTCATTACTCCCGCACACTAAGGTGACGATTCCCGTAAGAGTTCGGGCAACCTGTGCGCATTCGCATACATTACGTATGTAGATTATGGACAGTTGGGAATGTGGGTCTCACAGGAAGTGTGCAAGAGATAAGTCCCTGTATTCGCGCTATTCATGTGTGTCCTCGGTGGATAGGGCGTCTGCCATTTAAGCAGGAGATCACGGGGTCGAGTCCCAGTCGGAGCACACATTTTCAGCTGTCCCCATCGAGGTATATCAACAACACCTGTGACGTGTGTAAACAACCTCCAGGATGGTGTCTCCCGGGCAACGGGCTGCGTCAGCAGCACGGCAGAAAGTTTACACAAACGGCGGCCGAACTGGAAGGAGAGTCCCTCACGGTCAACAGCATCAAGTGCATCCTCAGCGAAGAAACCGTCTGAGTGCTAAGACAATTCATATCGGACCATCAGTCCATATTATGCAGTTAAACATAGAAGGCATCAGTCGCAGTAAATGTGAGCACCTAGGTAGAATGGCTAAGGAACACCAAGTTGACGTAATTGCACTGCCAGAAACACATTTAGCTGAGGAAACTGATATCTTAACCAGGGCCAAAATTCAAGGACATACAGTGGTGGAAACAGTTCTCTCAGAAACGTATGGGTCAATTATATACATACGTAATGACATCAATAACTATGAAGTGGTAAAGAAGTCCAACATCTGCAATATTGAAACGATAACAGTTGAACTTCCCAAGCTAGACTTGTTGTGAGTATATAAACCACCAAACACAACGTGGCCAAATCCTCCACTGCAAGTTGAAGATAAACCAACAAGCCGCCACACCAACTGGGGATACAATACTAATGACCAGAATGGTGAAGCTTTACAGCAGTGGATCGAAGAACAAAATTTATACCGCAGCTATGACGATAAAGACCAAAAAACCTTCCACTCATCACGCTGGCAGATAGATACTAATCCTGACCTATGTATTGTGACCACCAACAATGAGGGAATTCCTATAGTCCACACGAGAAAGGTACTGCCCGGTTTTCCCAATACCCAACATCGTCCAACCTTAGTAAATGTGGGCATAGAACTCCCACTGATGGAATCAGTCAAGAAGCCAAGATGGAACTTTAGAAAAGGAAATTGGACAACATATAAAACAGAAATTGATACCAACATACGGTTTATTCCAGCAAAGAGAGATAATTATGCAAGATTTGCTGGCCTTATAACAGCGACGGCGAAGAGAAACATACCAAGGTGATTTAGAAAGCAGTACATACCATGCTGGAACTCTGAAACTGAAGAACTGTACAGAGAATACCAGGAAAGAAGTAACCCACAACTAGGAAGCCAATTGCTAGCGTTGCTCAATGAGCAAAGGTAGAAAATATGGGAAGAAACCACTGCAAATATGAACTTCACGCATTCTAGCCGGAAAAGTTGGTCATTGTAAAGACGTCTGGGGGCAGATACTCATACACCATCTCCGAAACCACCAATATCACCAAACCAGATTGCCTCACATATAAAAGAGAGAGCTGAAAATGTAATGTTGAACCAGGAGAATAGAACATTCGCTAAGGAGTCACTCAAAGAAGTAAAGAGCACCCTACAAGAAAACAGACAGTTTTCAAAACATTTTACTATCAGGGAGATAAACAAAGGTATAAAAACCCTCAAACTACGGAAAGCAGCTGGAGCTGATAATATATTTCCTGAATTTATAAAAAATCTGGAATCAATAGCAAGAACTTGGCTTAAAGACTACTTCAATGACATACTAAAAACTGGAGATATCCCAAAGGAATTTAGAATGTCTCTTACTCTGGCCATCCTTAAACCAGGGATATCTGGTGAAAATCCGGCAAACTACCGCCCAATAGCATTATTGAGCATTTGCTATAAGTTAATTGAGAGACTGATCTACAGTAGATTATACCAAACGATAGACAAACACCTGCCTCACGAACAAGCCGAATTCAGAACTAATCGAAGTTGCTGCGAACAAGTATTAGCCCTCACATCATACATAAAATCGGAAATCCAAAAAGGATTGAAAACATCAGGAGTCTTTGTCGACCTCAGTGCAGGTTATGATACGGTATGGATAGATGGTCTTATCCCGAAATTTGCCAACATGATTCCATGCTTGAAATTGACAAACCTGTTGGAAAAAATGCTGAATGTCCGATATTTCAAAGTAAACCTGGGGTCACAAAGCAGCAAGTCAAAAAGAATAAAAAACGGACTCCCCAAGGATCTGTATTGGCTCCACTGCTTTTTAATGTTTACATCAGTGACATGATAGACACTGAGTCAAGTAAGTTTTGCTACGCTGATGACATGGCTGTAGCTACTCAAAGCAAATGGATAGAAGATGGTGAAAGAACTCTAACTGCTGACTTAGAAGTTCTAAACCAGTACTACAAAAAATTGATACTGTGCCCAAACCCAAATAAAACAGAGACCTGCGCCTTCCATTTAAATAACAGACTAGCAGACAGAGAACTAAATACTGCTTTCTGCGGAAAACGAATTAAACATAACAAATTTCCCAACTATTTAGGCACAACTCTTGGCAGGTCGCTTACCTTCACGAAACACCTGGAACTAACTAGCCAGAAATTGAAACCCGCAATAACATCATCCAGAGATTAGCAGGTACCACATGGGGAGCGGATGCAAATACACTACGTGTTGCAGCAATATCACACGTCTATTCCGTGGCAGAGTACTGTGCCCCTGTGTGGAGTAGGAGTGCCCATGTAAAGAAGATTGATGCCATTAGGACAATAACAGGGACACTAAAGTCAACACCTCTAGCATGGCTTCATGTCCTCTCAGACATCACTCCATCTGGAATCCGTAGACAGCAGGCAACAATTCAGGAATGGCAAAAAATAAATCATGCAGATAAGGGAAGAGTACTACCGATAGCCGGCCGGTGTGGCCGAGCGCTTCTAGGCGCTTCAGTCTGAAACTGCGCGACCGCTACGGTCGCAGGTTCCAATCCTGCCTCGGGCATGGATGTGTGCGATGGCCTTAGGTTAGTTAGGTTTAAGTGGTTCTAAGTTCTAGGGGACTGATGACCTCAGATGTTAAGTCCCATAATGCTCAGAGCCATTTGAACCACTTTTAGTACTACCGATACACCTAGTACTAGATGACCGATGTCGATATCGCCTTAAATCAAGAGCGCCAATATGGGAAGACAGAACACTTGCCCAAGGAAGTACCTATGACTGCCACAAATCCTGGAAAACCAAGTGGAACAATAGTGACATTAACCGACACAATATAGAGGACCCCAGCCAACAACTCCCAGCAATGCAGCTTCCTCGTAAAATCTGGTGCCAGCTTAACCGTGTGAGAACTGGACACTCGAGAACTAAATCCATGCTGTACAAATGGGGCGCCAATGATAACCCAAGGTGTGACTGTGAAACTGATGAACAAACATTACAACATCTCGTGCAAGATTGCCCACTGCGAAGATTCTGTGGTGACTGGAGAGACTTCCTGGAGGCTAGCCCTGCTGCCATTAAATGGCTGTCACATTTGGACATAACTTATTGACGAATTGTAGCTGTGATTATATTTCAAATTTACTCAGATTTAATAATGACTGATGTTTGTTCTGTTTATATTATTATGAATGTTTGTAAATGTATAATTGTATTTATATGTTATGTTATGTAAATTTACGATGTCAATACCGCACTCGCACTGGTAAAGCCATACGATAAAAAATAAATAACAACACCTGCCAAAAGCAGAGGATTTCAATTAATTATCGTTTATACTAAGAGAAGCTGCACGGTCATCAATGGTATCTGTTCTTTCGAGAACAGTTACTGTCTTCATATATATATATATGTGTGTTTCAAATGTGTCGGAATTAATAAATGGCCTAAAACAAACTGCGGAACCTCGTTGCAGATATATTAATTTTTCCGAAAAATCTACCCTTTCATCTCTTGATTGCTGGCATGTGCCAGCAATATAGTGGTGAATGATGGGCCATACAAAAGTGTGTGCATAGGGCTTGAGGCCATTTTTTCCTGCAATCGCCCGCACTCCAATAAAAAAAAAATTTCTGAAAAGGCCGCACGCAAAACTGCAGTTTAGGGGGTCTTGGAGCTCGGTTCCTATTTGAGCCAGGAGCATGCGGTGAAAAGTTTTTGGTTTAGCCCGTACCAGCGGTCATTTTTACATCCATTCGAATATGTCATACTGTAGTTATGTCACAGTACACTAATTAATGTTTGAAAGACGGTCCAGAGCGGCCACGCAGATAGTGCGAATCGATTAAGTCCTTTTTCAAAAGATTTAAATTAGGCTGAATTTAATGCTCAGCTAATGACACCATTTGTATGTGCACCGTTCCAGATATTACGTGCAATAACAGTCACATGTAAATAATAATTTGATCCACCAGTGCATAGGACCTTTGTCTAAGAGAAGTTCTAACTGTTTGAAAAAATCTTGCTTCGTTTGAACTTTACGTGCAAAAGACACGTTTTTCTCGGAGGTTTGTGTCGCACATCACATCTATACTTCGAAGTTGTACGAATCGGTTCAATTTTCGCACGAAGGTAGATGAATGGATAATGTCAAAAAGAATTTTTTTTTATTTAGTTATCTTTATACGTTGTCGAGATTCGATGGTTGAAATTCGAGCAGCCGGCCGCGGTGGTCTCGCGGTTCTAGGCGCTCAGTCCGGAACCGCGCGACTGCTACGGTCGCAGGTTCGAATCCTGCCTCGGGCATGGATGTGTGTGATGTCGTTAGGTTGGTTAGGTTTAAGTAGTTCTAAGTTCTAGGGCACTGATGACCACAGATGTTAAGTCCCATAGTGCTCAGAGCCATTTGAACCATTTTTGAAATTCGAGCAAAATGCTACAGTAAAATTAATTCATTCAAGCGAATACGCGGAAATGGTTTTAAGCGAACCATATAAATAAAAAATGCAATCCTACGTTGAAATTTATATCTCCCTTTCAAAAATCTAGCTTTATTCGGATGTTACGCAAAAAAAGACAATTTTGTGTCCTTTTTTTAATGTGTGTTTCAGACTTTTACGAATCAGTTCACATATTATAAAAAGGTAGACAAATACATGTAATCAATTGTTGTGCTGTTGTTTTGTGAAAACTTCATCTGTCTCCACGATATAAGCGACATTGTTCGAAAGACAATAAAAAAAAACCTCTACCGGATCAGTCATCGTCCGAGCCAAACTATGGCGTCGTAATGTCAAACTTATGGTTGTGTAGATGTTGGGAAACAGAGTGAAAAATGCTCATATCCTAGCACAGAAGAATGCGAATATGTCCTTTGCAGAGTTACGGATGTAGAAGTAGGGAACTAGTTTTCGACTTATCCGCCAGCTTCAAAGATATTTAAATCGAAATATCTGGACATATTCACCCTTTTTTACTAGTTAACCCTACTGCCCCAGCGTAGACGCGCCCCCTGTTACATGCACGGTGTTGGGTTTAAGCACAAATAGACACAAAATTTACGTGCTTCTGGAGAGTGGGAGGCATCTACAGTAGGAAATATACGAGAGTGGAATGGATCTATTATAGGAAGTATGCCAGAGTAGGGATGTATGCATCTTAGCTTTAGTGAGACGTTGTCATATTGCACGACATGACAAATGCCAAGTTGGATGACTTGATGGTATGTATCATGTTATACGACATGACACCATGTGTCATGTTCTTTTACTTGACACAATGCATCATATTACATGACACGTATACTAATACCACAAGTAATAAGCGCGAATTTATCGAAATGTTTTGATTTAAATATCTTTGAAGCTGCCAGATAAGTCAAAAAGCTAGTTCCTTTCTTTTATAAGTGACCACCGCCTTTTCTTGCTGCAATCGCGTTACCCCTTTTACTTTAAGGCATCTTCAGTGGGATCTAGAGTGATACATCTTGGTTTTGATGTAGATTATAATACATTTCACGACCAGATTTTTACGTAAACAAGTGATTATTTACATTTCTTCGCGTTTTCGGTTGGCCTCTGCATTTCCTCTCATCTGGTCCCATACTGGAGGTCACACTACAACATCACTTACGAACATAAGCACGATTTCATGTTCCGAACCTTTTTCTTCACAATGTTCATAATTTTTGCCCTTATTGCTGTGGAGCACCATTAGTTTTCTGTCAGTATTAGTAGACAAAATAATGGTTCAAATGGCTCTAAGCACTAGGGGGCTTAATATCTGAGGTCATCAGTTCCCTAGACTTAGAACTAGGTAAACCTAGCGAACCTAAGGACATCACACACATCCATGCCCGAGGCAGGATTCGAACCTGCGACCGTAGCAGCCGCGTGATTCCGGACTGAAGTACCTACAATTGCTCGGCTACAGCGGCTGGCACTTGTAGAAATTTGATCGAAAACTGTGGTTTACAAGTGCTCGCTGTACGTCTCATCCTGTTTGGTTTTTATATGTCAATGTTGCCAACCTAAGGAACCATGTGCTGAAATCTAAGGTCTGTTCAGTTCTGTTATGTTTGTGTGTGTGTGCGTGCGCGCGCGCGCGTGTGTGTGTGTGTGTGTGTGTGTGTGTGTGTGTGTGTGTGTGTTTGTGTGTGTGGCCAAAATCTGTGTATATTATGTATGTGTGTGTGTGTGTGTGTGTGTGTGTGTGTGTGTGTATGTATGAAGGGGTATCCAAAAATAGATTCCAGAACTGACGAAAGGAGGAGACATATACCAGAAATCAGATATATATCAATTACAGTTTAACACTTGTGATGGCAGTTACATGGGATAAACAGGCAGAAAATTTGATGTCAGATACAAAGAACACATGAGACCCTGAATGTATGGGACAAACCACTCCACATTTGCAAAACACCTAATAGAATACAGTCAAAAACCAACCTCTATAGAAAAAGACATGAAAATAATCAGGATCAAAAGTAAAAAGACGCCAAATAATCCAGCAAGAAAATCACCACATACAGAAAACCGAAGCAGAAAAGGAAACCCTGTTGAATGATCAAGTAGACATGCCAAACATCTCACAATTTACATTACTAAATGAAATAAGAGAATAACACTCCAACAGAGGACTATTAATAATAACAATGATAATAATACCACCCAAACCCATTCCACTCACTTGTCCATTAACCCCTCCCAAAAACATTTAAACCAAAACTCAAATCAGCTGAATCAGCTCAACACCAAAACATTCAACCACGCTCAGACAGCTATTACATTCATATTCAGCCTCCTACAACTTGCACTGAATAACCCACACATGTACACACACACACACACACACACACACACACACACACACACATGTACCCTCTTTCTCTCTCTTACTGACATACACAACACACTAATCCATACACTTGCTCTTTCTCCACACACACATACACACAAACACACACACACACACACACACACACACACACACACACACACACACACACACAGAGAGAGAGAGAGAGAGAGAGAGAGAGAGATACTTGCATGACAGAAATGAACTGACGTTAGGTTCCAGCATATAGTTCCTTAGGTTGGCGACATCTACGTATAAAAAGCAAACCGGATGATACATACAATGAACTCACAGTAGTTACGTCTTTAAACCACAGTTTTCGATCAATTGTCCACGGGTAGAGACAGAAGAGTAATAGTGCTCCACAGCAATGAGGACAAACAACATGAACATTGGTAAGAAAAAGGTTCGGAACATGAAAATGTGCTATGTTCGTAAGTGACGTTATAGTACGACTTCCAGCATTGGGCCAGATGAGAGGAAATGCAGGTGCTAACCAAAAACGTGAAAAATTGTAAGTAACCACTTGTTTACGTAAAAATCTGGACGTGAACTGTTTTATAATCTACTTTAAAACAACACTGTATTATTCTAGATCCAACTGAAGATGCCTTATAGTAAAAGCCGAAACGCTTCTTGGAGAAATAAACTGGACTACAGCAGGAAAAGGCGCTTTCTATTTACAAAACAAAGATTTCTGTGCTAGCTGTGGATGATGGTCACGCAAACAAACTTGCTAGTTACCTTCTTTTACATCACTAATTCTACCCAGGACATATTCACTTTATCTTGTGCTACGACTGGAGATTTTTTCATTTTGGTTGTCTTACACTCTATTTCATTTGTTACCTTCACATACAACGACGGGTATTAACGGCTACCTAACACGCCCAGCACTCTGTCATCTCAGCCAATGAACAAATTTGCAATATAGTTAGTCGGGAGCGCATTTGTTACAACGCAACAGCAACCACTCTTCATGCTTCTTGAACTCAAATAAGCTAACCCGGAAAAAGTATTATTCGTATTCATAAAAGAGCACAGCGGTCGATTTCAAGAGGTATAGCTGGTGTAAAACTGATACAAGATTGTCACGTGACTCTCCACCGCTGAAGGAGGAGATTAGTGTTTTACATCCCGCCGACAGCGTGACTATCAGGGACGGAGCACAAGCTCAGATTAGGGAAGAATGGAAAAGAAATTCGTCCGTGCCCTGTCGAAGGAACTATTTCGGAAGTTGGCTTAAGTGATTAAGGGAATTACGGAAATCCTGAATGACGATGGCCGGATGCGGGTTTAAACCGTCGTTCTCCCAAATGCGAGTCCAGTGTGCTAACCACTGCGCTATCCCGGTCAGTTGCACCACTGCGCTAAGTGATGGCGGTGAAGTGGTGAGTGTGTACCAGTCGGATGTATAGAAATAGATGGGTGGACGTAGAGATGTGACAGAGCATGGTGTGGTAAGTCTGGTAAATTTCCATGAAAAAATG
Source organism: Schistocerca serialis cubense (assembly GCF_023864345.2). Taxonomy (NCBI): domain Eukaryota; kingdom Metazoa; phylum Arthropoda; class Insecta; order Orthoptera; family Acrididae; genus Schistocerca; species Schistocerca serialis. The sequence continues at coordinate 463,072,895 of NC_064640.1, read as the reverse complement.
GAACATTTATGTTGCGCCTTTGTGGTTGGTGAGCTTGATTATTCCAAGTGTCATATATTAGGAATTTCAATAATTTAGAGCGTCAGCTTACAGCTCGTTGTTGACAGCCGACTGAATTGATCAGTATATCAAGTGCCATCCCGGCCGCTGGTGGCCGAGCGGTTCTAGGCGCTTGAGTCTGGAACCGCGGGACCGCTACGGTCGCAGGTTCGAATCCTGCCTCGGGCATGGATGTGTGTGATGTCCGTAAGTTAGTTAGGTTTAAGTAGTTCTAAGTTCTAGGGTACTGATGACCTCAGATGTTAAGTCTCATAGTGCTCAGAGCCATTTGAACCTTTTTTTTTTTTTTTTTTTTTCAACTGCGATTGAAAATGGAGAATACCAAGTTTCTTGTTGTTACCACGCATTTTCATTTCACGGGTTAGACTACAACACAAATCAAAAATGAATTGGATTAAGTTCACGCGGAGTCTGCATCGTCATTGAAGACCATTTACCTTTGGATTAATGAATTTAGACGTAGTCGGAGAAGCACCAAAAACGAAGAGCGCTCCGGACGTCCAATTGAGGTCACCACAAAAGAAACAACTAGGGAAATCTATGATATAGTAATTCAAGCCCGCAGAGTAAAAATTTATGAGATTTATGATACTGTAGGTATCTCATCTGAGCGAGTGTGTAATATCCTGCGTGGATAATTGGCTATGAATAACCTGTATGCGAGGTGGTTGCAGTGATTTCTCATAATTGTTCAAAAGCACATACGACACAGCATTTCAGTGCAATGTATGACGAGTTTTAATCGCAACCCGCAAGACTATTTGATTGTTAATGAAACCTGGACCCGTAATTACACACCAGAATAAAAACGGCAGTCAAAGCAACGGACAAAAGGTAATGAAAGTGCACCGAAGAAAGCAAAGACCGTGTTGTCAGCTGGTAAGGTATGGCTACTGTTTTTTGGATTACCAAGAAATAATCAGCATAGATTATTTGGAAAAAGTGGCGTCATAATTGAACCCTATTACGCGTCATAGTTGAGTTGGCTGGAAGAAGACCAACAATGGCGCGCAAGGAAGTGCTCTTTCACAAGATAATGCACCATCCCACATATCAGCAATAACAATTTCCAAATTACATGAATTGGGCTTTGAATTGGTTCCTCATTCACCCTCTTCACCAGACGTACCTCCACGTGGCCTCTTTTTGTTCCTTAACTTGAAACTTCGGCTTGCTGGGAAGAACTTTTCGTCAAATGAGGAAGTGATAGTTGCAGTCAACTAGTATTTTGCAGAGTTTGACAGAAACTGTTTTTCAGATGGAATGAAAAACATCGAGAATCGCTGGACCAAGCGTATATCCCTCAAAGGAGACTATGTCGAGAAGTAAGGTGAGCTGTTGCTTGTTTCTTGCTTTTTCACCAGACTTATCAAACCTCGTAACAAAGTAAAATGGGCGGACGTAGTAGCGTGATAGAATGACAGAAGGAAGCTATGGTGTTTGGATATGGCCGTAACCACACCACAGATGAAGTTCTGGGATTTGTCGGTGTATCAACGCAGAATGGCCAACTTATCTTCAACGAACGATGTATCAACCACAGCCATGTAATACGGTGGGGAACGGTGGTTGTAAAATGATCCTAACCGACATGTTACGAGAAAGTGTGTCACACCTTGTGAATGACAATCGGTTTCAATATCGACAGGAATTACTGCTGTCCTTGAACGCAGGTCCATCCCAACCAGATTCATAGCATATTTGGCGGAGGAAACTACATGAAATGAACATTTGGAGTATCACACCTCGCAAAAGGCCATTGCTCACAGCGGCACAAAAAAAGATGTCCGTCTTCACTGCGTCAAACAACACAAAAATTAGACAGTAACTGACTGGGGATCTGTAACGACGTCCGATAAGACACAGTTTAGAGTATTTCCAGATGGTGCAGGGTGCTAAGCGCACCGACGTCATAATGAGGTGTTTAACCGCAGTGTGTCGAAGCTGTAATTAGGATCGGAAGTGGTTTTATCAAGTTTGGGTGGTGTTTTTTTTTCGTAGCATGACTTTCACCTACTGATTTGGTGAAAATGAACCGAATATTTATTTTAATATCGTCGGTTATCAAGTACTATGGCTACTAAGATTACTGATGGGCCGAGTTTAAGAACTAAGTCACCCTAATTTCTGACCAAGCAGACTTTTCGCCTTTTCCGCCACCCAACAATAGAGCGTTACGTTCTGATTTGTTATCTCTCAAGAGAAAGTGGCCGAAAAGTGCCCTGCCTCTAACTGTAAGAAGCCAGTAATACATATCCTTGTTCTGATCAGGAATTAGAGCCACCTGCTCAGCTCACTGTACTGTCGGTTTTCTCGGCATGTGTGCCCACTCAAAGAAGTGTTAGCACAAGCCCAGTGACTTGTTTCTTTAAAACCAGTTATTTAGAGATGATAGAATAATGGAGAGTGGGTATTGTAGTTATCGGGGACACGCTTATTGCTTGGCTTAATAAGGATGAATATCTATCGTGACAGGGGGAGTTGTACGCTTTTGTATCTCAGGCAATGTCCGTACTGAACAAGAATGAAGACACTGAAGACATGCATGTTATCTCCATTCTCTGCCAGACATTCGGCAAGCGCTCATCAGAGGATACGGTTGACAATGAAGACCAGTGCTCTCCACAGCAAGTAAATTACTGAACAAAGTTGACGACATGAAAACACAAACTGTGTTGCGATAAATTACCACGCACTCCGTGATAAGAAACTGGATGCATTGTTTTACAAAACGTAAATACTTTCACACTTCTACCCTACAGTGTTGCATTACTTACAGTAGAAGAAACAGATTAGTGTACTTTAAATTTAAAAATAAGCTATTCAAAGTCGATTCGCTACGTTAATTTTACATTTACATCGAGGGAATGGCCAGGCATGTTGGCAGTGTCCCCCCGATAGCATTAGGAGAAACTGCATTTGAGGAAATCCCGTTCTCAAAAGGAACACAGCAAATATGTGACATGTAGGAAGCAAAGTGCGACGGCGGCGGAATGGAATGAAGCTGACGCTCCTGCTCGCTGGCTATCGTTGTCTAACTCGAGGATGATCTCCTACTCTTTCTACTGCCAGACACCTGTTAAAATGTACAAATAAAATACTGTCGATGCTGCTGACCGCCAAGTACAAATATTAACCAGGGTACAGTCTAAGAGGCTGAAGTCAAATGACGAATCGAATGCATGTGTTAAGTTCCTCGAAGTTCACAAGTTTTTATGCATAACTAAGCGGAGTTCACTGGTGGTATCTTTCAAACAGTTACATGCCGTATCAATTATTGTTCGAGCCCTCAGTAGCGATACTGAACACATAATAAATTTTAATAAAAATTGTAGAATGCTGAAGAACATCGATTGATATTTAATCCCGATGATCTAAAGTTCACTCGACACTAGTGAAATTTCTAAGCGTCGGATTCTACAAAATATGCAAACCACCGACTAGTTTAAATACAGTTAAAGTCCAGAGGCACTGTTTCAGAATAAATCACCTAAATGTGGTGAAAATAATTACATTCTAACCTGTCCGGATCAGAAACCATGTCCCGTTGCAAGGTGGCGTCCTATCTGGGTCATGACTGTAAGTACAAGGCCCACATTACGAGCCAATTTACATTGTTATAACTGAATCGATGGTTGTCATGGCTACAACCAAAGTGTGGAGATGAAGTTAAGGGTTCCGCACGCATAATTATAACTAGCACAGGTCTATTAAAATGCACAATGAGCACAAGCTGCAGTGCAGTAACAATCGCGTATTATGAAGAACTTTCCCGTAGCACAGTTCTCTGCCGGAATCAACTGCAAGTAGGCTTGGTGCTGAACAGTCGGAAGGAGATTTTATAACATCCACAGAGCGGGCTGTCCAAGTCGGTGTCTTGTGCAGAAGCGTCCTTTGATCTTTCCCGAGACGGGAACATTGGTGGCACCGTCGCCGGGCAGCAGAGGAACCTTCCGCGAATTCTGAAACGGCGCAGGTGTGGTGCTCGGGTCAGTGACATCAGACAACGGGTGCCTCACAAAAGTACTGGACAGCCGCTGGGCATCTAGAAAACGAGCAGACGTGATCGTGATCGTGTAGTTAATAAGAAAATTGTTACTACTGGACGGTCCGTGTCGCAGAGCGCCAAGTCCGTCTGATAGCTACAGAAATTACACATTTGAGTTCTGGCTTCGAAAGGAAGCGATTGCTTTCACTCCGGTACCTGTGACGGAGTGATAGCGAAGTTTTGTATTTCGTCCGGCAGCCAGGGCATTAGTTTTACACTTACGTGATCGCGTGGGCAGTCACAGTTGCAACAAGACGCTGATCCACATCTCGACACCACTAGGCGGCCGGCAGCTATGGTTTAGACGTTGCAGAGAACATCAAAGGGTAAATATCCGCAGCTTCGGCCGTATTCAAATCATTATTGCTGAGATAGGTACAGAGGAGCTAGATGTGGGCTACACAGGGTGAGTCACTAACTATTGCCACTTAGACAAACTCCAAAAGTATGATAGTAGCTGAAAAGTTTGTGGGCCAAAGGTTGCATGGGGCAATAATATGACGTTGGTTTTTTGTTGCTAGGTGAGATAGCGTCAGAGATATGAAGGTCAACTATTTTTTTTAATGGGATGCTATAGTTTGGTACTTATTTTCTAACAGCGGATATCGAGACGAGTCCAATGATGTGTAACAGTAAGATCTTTGAAGGTCAACGAAGGTCAAAAAGGTGGCATGAAAGTCCATTCACAGAAGGTGTTCGAAGTGACGAGCAGTGGTATCAATGCAGTGCTGCAAACTTCTTATCATAGACTGAATGGTCTTCCTTATAAATTCGGTATTTATAGAAGCACATGCTCTGACAATTCTCTCTCATATATCGTGCAAGCAGTAAATATTCGCCGAATACGGAGTATCCATCTAACGTGCCATTGACATGTAAACACCATCCGACGGTTTCTCAATACAACACTAATATTAACTGTAAGACTAGTATCGTGGAATGAAGCGAATGCGAATGACGCATTCCTTCGAAGAACAGGTCGATACGTATCTCATTTACGGAGAATGCCAACTAATTCAGTGACAGCTATAGACTTTTACGCTGAAAGATATCTTCAACATACTCACCCTACACGTCGTACATTGAGAACAACTGGACCTTTAACATATCGGAAACATATCCAGGAAAGTTAAGCTACTGACGAGGAAACGGAAATTGGTACTCATGAAACTGCGGTTCGAGATCCTTGTGTTAATTCAAATCAAACCGCAAGGGAATCTGGCATGAGCCAGAGTAGTGTTGTCTGTGTTCTGCATCGCCATAAATATCATCCTTACCACATCAATGTCCACCAAGAATTAACTGGTACGGATTCTATGCGTCGCATCGAATTCTGGCGGTGGACACAACTTCAGATTCAGATGGATGACACATTTATTAATTTGATTTGATTTACTGACGAGGCTATATTCGCGAACCATGGAATGTTAACTTCCATGGCCGGCCAGTGTGGCCGTGCGGTTCTAGACGTTTCAGTCTGGAACTGCGTGACCGCTACGGTCGCAGGTTCGAATCCTGCCTCGGGCATGGATGTGTGTGATGTCCTTAGGTTAGTTAGGTTTAAGCAGTTCTAAGTTCTAGGGGACTGATGACCTCAGGAGTTAAGTCCCATAGTGCTCAGAGCGATTTGAAATTTTTTTTTTTCTGGTATCAACACGATGGGTGTCCGGCACATTTATCGGTGATGGCTAGAAATGAGATGTCGAAATAATCCCCAAATAGTTGGATTAGACGCGGAGGTTATGCGTCGTGGCCGGCTCGTTCGGCAGACTTGACGCTTCTGGGTTTTTTCTTGTGGGGATTCGTAAAAGAAATTGTTTATAAATATGTTCCAAATACACCTGAAGATATGCGAGAGAGAATTGTCAGAGCATGTGCTTCGATAAATGCCGATTTGATAAGGAATACCACTCAGTCCATGATAAGAAGTTTGAGGCACTGCATTGATACCAATGGTCACCACTTCGAACACCTTCTGTAAATGGACGTCCATGCCACATTTGTGACCATCGTTGACCTTCCAAGACATTACTGTTACACATCATTACATTGGTCTCGATAGCCGCTATCAGAAAATAAGCACCAAACTATAGCACCCCATTAAAAAAAAAAAAAAAAGAAGTTGACCATATCTGTGAATCGACCCCACGTAGCAACAAGGCCCCCGTTGTCCCATGCAATTTGTCTCCCACAAACGTTTCAGCTCCTATCATACTTTCGGAGTTATTCTTGGTGGCAGGTTCGAATCCTGTCTTCGGCAAGGATGTGTGTGATGTCCTTAGGTTAGATTCTGTGGCTTGAGGTTCAGATAAAACTATCGATTAGTTCCAATTAGGAAGCGGTACTATTACATACATGATGTAGACAGTAAATTATGTTTTCAACAATAGATAACAGTTTAGTAGTGCAGAGAAACATAATTATGCTTTGTGCTTTGGTCCCAAATGGAAATTAATATTCGACAAATCGGTGAGAAGGATTTTCGTGAATGTTCATATGTATAATTTGGGTCTACACATATAGGTACAGTTTGTTCACCATAAGGTCAACGGATGTTAGGAGCAAGCATACGTGCTACTATTTCAAATTTGATGACGGTGTGCTTTAGGCCCTCATGGTTCTCAGCTCCACAGTTGCAGTCAATTAAGATTTGCAATGAGCTCCGCTTCCCGGGGTGACCGAGCGGTTCTAGGCGATTCAGTCCGGAAGCGCGCGACTGCTACAGTCGCAGATTCGAATCCTGCCTCGGGCATGGATGTGTGTGGTGTCCTTGGGTTTAAGTAGTTCTAAATCTATGAGACTGATGACTTCAGATGTTAAGTCCAGTAGTGCTTAGAGCCATTTGGCCCATCTTCGTGGCAATAGTTAGTGACTTACCCCATATATGCAGTGCAGTGCGTGCTTACTGTGTAGTTTTCTTCTGTAAGTCAGTAACCTTTATGTTTGTAGGTAAATCAACTATAATCTCGTGCACTCTATCAGTGACAGGAGCTATGCCAATCCATATTGAAAAGTGAAAGAAATTAGTACTTTTTTGTTAGTTGTCATTTTTATCTTCGCCCACTATGTCATAATTAATTAGGGGCATCACCTTATCATGAATACTGACATGTTAATGTAAAAAACTAGTAGTAATAGAAATTTGTTTCATTCTGTGCAGTATCTCTGGCTTTCAATTAAAAATTTTTTCTTTCGGCGGTTATTTTTGTGGTTTTATTGGTTGGTCAAATGGCCCTGAGCACTATGGGACTTAACTTCTCAGTTCTTCAGTCCCCTAGAACTTAGAACTACTTAAACCTAACTAACCTAAGGACATCACAAACATCCATGCCCGAGGCAGGATTCGAACCTGCGACCGTAGCGGTCGCGCGGTTCCCGACTGCAGCGCCTAGAACCGCTCGGCCACCCCGGCCGGCTGTGGTTTTATTAAATTGATTCTTATTATGAGTGTGGCTTGGGTCCTCACCTGGCGTGGTTCTTCAGCTGGGGCAAGATATTGCGTGTAGTAGTCATGTCAGGGGGACTCTTTGTAGAATTCCAAGTTAGCATAACGCACCATCTGCATACCACCTCACGGTGAGATCTACTCGGAGGACTCCTCCCATTGTTGGTATCCCACAAAACAGTTCGGAATACTCAAAAACAAACAACCAAAACACAGTTCGGAATGCTCAAAAATAAACAGTCCCACAACAGCGATTCAGCGGTGAAGTGTGGTGGAACTCAAATGGAAACAACGAGTCCTGCCGCTACGATTTTGCAGCAAAGTACCGTTTACTTACAAAAACATTCATCAAAAGACACAACGCATGAAAAACACTGGCCTCTATTGTGTGATACACATAAAATATCCTAAGGTAGGATTCCTCGCGAAAAATTCTGTGAGCGCACACACACGAAATTCGGCTACGTTTAACGCTTCTGGAACCGAAAAAATATTACCAAAGTGTCGCGTCGAGCAACACAGGTCCGGCGTTAGCAAAGGCGTGCAGAACTCTCCCGTGAAGCTTTGTGCCAGGTCCGCTTAAAATGCCTCTATCCGAAATTCCCCTAGCTACGTCACGTAACTGCTTTCCACTGATCACCACTACTTTGCATAACTTTTAAGATAGAAGAGCAGTCTTAATTCTGTTTGCATCATTATATGTGCGCTCCAATTCGCTTCAATAATTTACCGAGAATTAATGTTTTAATGTTTTGCAATTATCTTTACAGAGTGCGTAAACAGTTTTTGTCCATTTGTGTCACTAAATAACATTATAGTTTTTTACAAAGCACCACTTTCCATACGGATTTGCAGCGCTCTTTCTGATGCGCTTGTCACAGTTTACATATATAGAAAAGTTAGACAAATATCGGCAAAACCGTGCAAAAGTTATTAATAAACCAAGACAACATGTAATACTTACAGATATTACAGACTAAACACGTTGAAACGTGTGTAAAGAAACCCGCTATCATACTCCGCCTTCTTCTTCGTGTATGTGTATTTTATTATTTGTTTTAATAAATTATTAGTAACAAATTAATAAAATTGGTGATTTACCAGTGAAATATTAATGCTGCAAATTATACAAGTAAATCAGACATTGTGTGTCGACGAGACATTTAAAATGAGCACTCACTCTCCTCTGTAACTGCTGTGGTTCAAAACTTATAAATTATTCAGTAAATTCCACATATTGCAGATTTGTTTATTTGATATCTTTTGGTATAAAATTAGTATAAATCGTCTCAGCATCTAGGGTGATTCGTCTCAAACTCCTCTTTCATTTGCAGTAATGTGCTTTGTTGTATTAATTTGCGTCTGCGTGTAATCAATGGAAAAGTCGTTAAATCGTTGTTTTAAAGCCGTGCGTTGGAACGGAGTAAACCCTCGTGATGTCACGTAACGGCCAGCCGTTTGAAACTGACAGGTCCATGTGGAGCGATCAGCCGCTAGCAACTCTCTCGCGGCCGTCTTCTTTCCCTCTGTCGTCTGCTATGTGGCTTACCCGACCTCACTGGTCACCGTGCGCGCGCCCTTGAAGCGCAACCAGCGACCAGTCTTCTCTCTCCAAATAACAACAAACAACTGTCGTGTCACAAACGAATATAGAATAGACTTAATTTCCGTCCAAAACGCGAATGACCTGTTGGAATCTCCACAGTTGCTATTATGTTGTAAGTTCAATCCCACAGGGAACAACGTAGCGTCGGCATGAACTTTGCTGATGAGGCAGTATATCGAGCTGTATAATACGAGAATAAAAGGGTCGAACATCACAGGGATGACCAAACGAGTTTAACCTGTGTTCTTCCAAAAAAGAGTTAGGGCAACCTGTGCGCATTCGCACAGACGAAGGTCAATAGCCGGGTATCTATTTAACTATATATGAAGACAGTAACTGTTCTCGAAAGAACAGATACCATTGATGACCGTGAAGTTTCTCTAGAATAAATGATAATTAATTGAAACACTGCCGACAGGTTTTGATGATATACGGGAATCGTCATCTCAGTGTGCGCGAATAATGAGTGGATGGGTAAATATGTATTAAGTACAGTCATGCTCAAAAGTATCCGAACGACCTGAATTGCATTTCGCCTGTTTCGCAGACAACCGGCATAACGCAGTTGTCTAGCAGGTCTTCTAATAGCTCCTTGGTACAGTCGTTTGACTATTGAAAGTGGTTCCAACATGTCACCACTAGAAAACACTGCTCTGTCTCGCAATAACGCATGATGTAAAGTAATACAACGATACTGCAAATATCAGGGAACACCTTATCACAGATAAGACTGTCCTTAAGGCTTGTAAGCATACATTTATTACAATAAATGACATACCTGAAATGTTACCACGCTCGTTATTACGTCAGACAGGTAATGGACGTGATAAGTTCGTCGCATTCATGATTTCCTCTGCTCAATTTGTGAAAAATTCAAAATGGCTTTACTTCGATGCTATGATGCTTAGAAGAGCCTTTACATTCTGCAGACATGAGAATAGAAGCTTACTTCTACTTAACCATTTAATAGACTCGCATTTTTTCCACCGTGACTAAATATGTAAGCTAAGCACATCATTCGTTTCAGCACACTCTTGAGGTTGGGAAATGTGGCCATAATGGTCTGGTGGAACGAATTATCACAGGTGCACTGCGTGGGTTCAGGAATTTACTTTTAAGAGGCAGAATCATATTTATTTTACGTCTGGTAACCTCAAGAGAAAGACGTTATATTCCATAATCCGTATTAAACATCACGTTCCTTCATTACCAACTGGGTAGAGCCGGTTTACCTTGGGAAATGACATAGCGGAAGTCATAGCAAACAGAAATACAGTCGCCAGTAAACTCACTTACAATAGAAAATTTTATTTTATTTGATGAACCGATAGCCATTTAAAGGAACAGGTTTCTTATTTTACTTGATTGAACTAGAGACGTTGAAAAATTTGGTGCTGGACTGTGATTCGAATTCGTATCTCCTCTTTCGAGGATCTGAATCTCTCAGAACAGTATAGTTCAATTATTTCGTTCCTTTTCCCAAGACTGCAATCTTCTCTAGGTCTCCTCTAAAGGATCCAGTACAAAAATATTCATAATTTTATTTCAAGCCCTATCAAGTGCACACCCACCTGCTAGTGAAAATTAACGTGCATTTTTAATGTCTGTTCATGTGTTGCCAACAATCACAATCGGTGTCGTTATTTCTGGTCAGACACGCACATATCTTACTGTTGGTGAGTAAGCAACTGATACGTAAGCTATATTCGTGGATGCACCGTAGGTGTGCAGTTCGATTGTCGCTTAGGCACAAAACTTTGTATCCTTATTTTAGATTCAAACACCTAGCAGCTCGTAAGAAAAACTGATACGTAACATTTGATTTTTCCTAGTTAACAATCCGATTACGTGTTGGGTTCGTATCTCCGTCACAGTACTTCACATCTTGCACTTCATCTTTAAATGCATGCACACTTTCTTACTTCGGAATTGAGGTACATCAGACATCTTTCGTGGTTAGCTAACAGGGACGGAAGGGTCTTGATAGGGGTCCCGGTTTATTTCAAAAATTGTCGTATTGGCAAACATTTCGGTAATTTATGACTCTTCATGGCTAGTCATCAATATGATGTGCTTAGATTAGATTAGATTAGTTCTTGTTCCATAGATCATGAATACGACATTTCGTAATGATGTTGAACGTGCCATTTTAAATGAAAGATTTCTTTACATACCATGATTCAATTTCTTTACAACAATTGTTTACACACACTCTCTCCATCTCATTCTTTTTTATTTCCCTCTCTCTCCCTCTCTCCCTCTCCCTCTCTCTCTGTCTCTCTCTCTCTCTGTCTCACACACACACACACACACACACACACACACACACACACACACACACACACATAATTTTTTTATTTTTGTTTATTTTTGTGCTCGACTATCGGCGCGGCACGAAAACGCCTGTGAATGAGTTTCTTAGTTTTGAGTACACTTGCGAAAGAAATATAAAAGCAACTATGAGAGTTACTGATTTATGATGATTAGTTGCTTAGTTTGCAGTCAATTCTGAGTATTTTTAAAACTACGCTGCAGTCCCTAAACCTAGTTACAGAAATGCGAATCAGTCGCAATACGTATTCCAGGCCGTAGCAGCTGCGACTTGGACACACCAGCATTGGTCACTTCCCAACCCGCTCTAGGATCACATCTGTTCCTCTTCTTCCCGCTGGTACTGTAACTGAGATTTGGCAACAAGGCAACGTATGTTTGGCAATTCTGTGATCGACGAGTTACTTCCTTGTGTGCATGGAATTAAGCCTCAAAGTTCACTTGATTTTACCTGTCATTTCCATTGAATAATCTCAGTTATTATCGCTTGAGGTGTAACAAAAGATTGTAAACTTACGGTTTTCAGCCCAGGATAGTCGTTGCAGGTAGAAATCGCAACTAATCTCGTCCTTTAAATAGCGGTTTATGAGTTCTAGCTACCATTGGCCTCGTAAGAGGAAGGTCACACACATACCTGTTCGCCAGCTCTGTGGTAACATGCTGACCTGTGAAAAAGCGTCTGTTATGGTTCGCAGTTCCAGTCTCACTGACTAACGTTTTTACCCCTTCTGTGAAAGAGCTACAAGCAGTCAGATCAAACATCAATAAGGAAATCGCAAGAAACTACTTTCGGCACATAGTGCAATGGTGAAAAACTTACAATGCTGCACAGCCGGTAACCCCTCTTCCCCCTGCTGACAAGCAAATTTTGGGTTTCTAGAAATACATAACTATATTTATGAAATGCCACATTTGCATACCTCTTGAGTATGACACAGCATACCAATTAAACACAGACACAATCAAAATCTAAGTGAGTAGTATTTTACTAATTCGTGTCGATAGAGGCATGCTTGTGTACAGATACTCAGTTTTATTAAAACAGGCCTTCGTCGTTAGGTTATCGTGGGTAGTTTTATTTCATTTCTTATAATACAGTGCATAGTTTTCGTAAGGCTTCCTTTAGTGTTGGTGAAACAATAGTAAACATGAGAGCGAAATTAATCATCAACGATATATGCGAATTCTCTGATGTTATCTGTAACAGTCTGACGCTGCACATGCAGTTTAGTGATTACATGCATGTAGAAAACTTATTCTGAGTTAAAGCTGTGAAACAATGTTTGAAGAAGAATAAAATGCCACTACCACACGACAGCTAATGTAGAAAATACTTTTCTGACGTATTTGGGTACGATGCGCTCTCTCCATACATAATACAAAAGCTTCGAGATGGCTGTCTATTAAACCTGAAAAGAACTAAATGTTACAGAAGTTAGCCCTTTTTCCACAAGCGACTATTTTGGGTTGAGAAGTGAAGGGAATTATGTTCAAAGTTCCATTAGATTGGTAACTTCAGCAGACAGCAGAATTGCGTTTTTAAAAAATTTAGTGGTAAATGTAACCGAACTCGCGACATCTGATCTATGGCGCACGACATTTACCATTACGCTACTAGCTCACACACATCTCCAACACCTCCAGAGCTGAACAACAAGTCCTCCAGAACTTCTGCATACAACAGCGCTGCGAGATAATGCAAATGGCCGGCTCTAGACTTCTGACAATGAGAGAAACAGTTACAGCTTTTCTTTTGCGCTGCACGACGTTTTTTACATACAGATAGCGCAATAGAATAGGTCAAGTGGAAAGGAACACTTCCTATTTAAATTTCTGCATCCTACACTGTTGGCAGTTCTGTGTAGGTGGCAGTTACGTGATTTTATTTCGGTGATTACAAAACAGAGTCGAATGTATGCACTGGGTAGCCGAAGCAGCTAGTTCATGGCGATTTGGTAAACCAAGTAAATGAATTTGCTGAACATGCTGCAATTTACTACAGGAAGCCTGTGTGTCAGAATTCTCATCCAGTGTGGCGCAACGGCGTTACAATAGAATAATGAGTCCCAGAAAAGTGAGTTTGGTGGTCTGTTGGACTGATGGTAGGTTCTTATACCTACGGTCTGGGTTCCACTCCCACTTTTGTCAATGATTTTAGATAGGAGAGAAAGATTCCATTCTCTTCTGACTACACCAAGTGAAGAAGATGTAATGGCAGTGTTGTCTTAAATTCACATTAGAGATGATATACCTTCTCTGCCAAGTAGACGTTATGTTGAACCACAATAAAGTCTGGAGTGGCGACATGTAGAAACTCTATCACCAGTAACCTTTCTTATACTAGTTATTTATTTCTAGTGACGAAACAAACACTATGTAGAGTCATTGGACACTTATTCCATCTTTTATCTGAGCTTCTGTATGTCGATAAAATTGGTTCAGAACTGAGAAAGCAACTCAGACCGCCCTTAACGCGGAATTTGATCCCTTCGTGGCAATACAGCTCGGTTAAAATTTGTTGTTTGTTCAAAACGGCAGATTCCTCAACATCTCCACATATTACGTGTGAATAGGTTCGAATCCTGGCCCGGTACTAAAGATTTCATTATGTATTATCAAGCTCTAGCATGAGAACACCTATCTGCTGGTGGATAATAATTTTGATTTTTAATGTTTTTTCATTCGTTGTCAACACTAACGATATCTGACGTTTTGGCTCCCAGTGGGACACAGAACTATTTGCGAGATCACTGTAAGTTCATGATCTTATTCGGTAGCTGACGTCTCTTTGTGTGTAGTCAACAACGATGTGTGGGGCTCTATTCCCAGTGAGCACTGAACTCTTCGTCATATTATTTCTAGATCAAACATGCTCACATGTCGCTGATGGTGCAACAAACCCATATTTAACGTTCGTTTTGTCTAGAATATAACAGCGATAGGTGCCGGGTTGGAGTCCTGGGAAGGAAAAAATTGATGTTTCTTCTCGTCATTTCAGTTAGAACATCTAGCTTCTGGCAAGGAAATCCGATATGTCACAGTTGGTTGTGATTCGATATCAATCCGATTAGGTTCTGGGCTCGAATCCCTGTACAACACAAGGCTTTACCTCACGGCATTTCAAGTAAGTTACTTGTGAAGAAGCAATATTTAACATCTCTCGTAGTTCGTTAACGGGGATAAGAGATACTGGGGAGGAATTCGCGTCCGTCAAAAATGTTTGCGTTATGTAATACAAAGTTGATATTTGCTAACTGATACTGTCTAAAATCGAGGTATATCACTCTCTGTATGCCTAATCAGGAATGATTGTTAGTTTGCGTCAGTCACGAAATCTTTACTTAGTCTGCCTGACCTGGGTTTGAATCCATATGCAGAAATAGACGGTTCGTCGTGTCATTTGAAGTTCATACATATTCTCAACTAGCAGCTTGTGGATAACTTAAATTTTTAATGTCATTTTGTGTTAAATAATATGTACTGTATGTTACTTTGAAGAGGAAATCATGAATGCGACGATCTTACTACGTGCATACCTATCTAACGAAATAATGAGAGTGGTAACATTTCAGGTATGTCATTTATTGTAATAAATGTGAGCTTACAAGCCTTAAGGACTGTCTTATGTGTGATAAGGTGTTCCCTGATATTTGTAACATCGTGGTATTACTTTACGTCTTGAGTTACTGCGATACAGAGCAGTTTTTTCTAATGGTGACTTGTTGGAATCACTTTCAGTAGTCAAACGACTGTACCAAGGAGCGATTAGAGGACCTGCTAGACAGCTGCGTTATGCCGGTTGCATGAGAATCAGGCGAAATGCAATTCAGGTCATTCGGATACTTTTGAGTATGAATGTACATTACGTATGTAGATTGCGGACAGTTGGGAATGTGGGTCTCATGGGAAGCGTGAAATGGGTAAGTCCATGCAGTCGCGCTTTTCATCTATGTTCTCGGTGGCTCCGATGGATAGAGCGTCTGCCATGTAAACTAGCGATCCCAGTTTCGAGTTCCGGTCGGGGCACACATTTTCAGCTGTCCCCATCGAGGTATAACAACAACACCTGTCGGCAGCTGAGGATTTCAATTAATTATCATTTAAATAAAAAATAAATTACGTAATATTCTATTTTCGAGGTGATACTTAAAACTGTGACCATATCTTACTAAAGTGTGTTAGGTCTTATGGGAACAAACTGTTGAGGTCATCGGTCCCTAAGGTTACACACTATTTAACCGAACTTAAACTAACGCATGCTAATGGTGACACACACACCCATGCCCGAGGGAGGACTCGAACCTCCGCCGGGGGGCGGGGGGGGGGGGGGTCGCGTAGAGCGTGACAAGACGATCCAGACTGCGCGGCTACCCCGCGCGGCAAATCGGCATAGCATGAAGGAGTATGCAGTAGTCTTGCTAATAAACGACGCTGATTTAACCTGCTCGTATATAAGCAACAGCAAACAAAATCTTCGGTGACACTTAGAACCGATTAAGGAACTTGTTGTTGATGTATAGAGCGAACTTCAAATAAGATCTACTCAGACACATCAGTTCTTCAGACGTGTAGCACCAAGGCTCTGTTTAGCCTAGTGTTAGAGACCGGTGACCGACTAAGCAGATACACGTCACGACACGGTGGTACGAGTAGTCTCAGTGTTAGTGTCCTTGCATCAGAAGCCCTGTTCAAACTAGGCTGACGTTGCAGAAGTCGCCGCCCGAGTCTCCTCAGGATCGACGTTGCGACACAATCACATTACGCCGGGGTTAGAAGGACCTCTGACATGGTAGAAGGACCGGTGCACAGAGGCGGTGACAAATTAGCAGCTCAGTGACTACACCTCTCTACACAGAACTGCTGGATAGAAAGCGATGCCACTTCAGAAATAATGGCGGACCAACCTCACACAACTGGCCATTTTAGGCAGGTGGTTTCAGATGACCACCAGGAGCCAGCTATTAGGGAAAGTCTATGATTGTCAACATTCCGAAATGAATCATCGAGCTGTTGCTACTGGACGCTGTCTTCACTGGCTGTGAGTCTGATATCAACTTCTGTCGAGATACTACGGAATTGGTGCCTCCTAGCTGGCGGGTCACCTGTTGGCTCGCTTCCTTTCATCATGGAGCACCAGCTTTGGGGGTCCACGGTTCGTTCCTAGACCACTTTTCCATCCAGCTGCCATCGTCCAGTGTGGGGAAACCCTGCAATTGTTCGTCGCCCTGTGCGGACGCAGTCTGTCGCTGTTAGTCGTCCTGTGCCGACAGACTCCACTGCAGTTCGTTCCCCTATGCTGACACACTCTTTGGCTGTCAGCCCTGACGCTGCCGTCCACACAAGAGCCGATGGCTCGAATTTTCACGCCTTAGTGCATCCCGCATAGAGTCGCGCTTCTTCCCACCAGGAGTTTCAATCTACAAAAGTTACGGTTCGGTAGTTTTAGCACAGTACATAGATGACTTAGTCAGTGGTAGGATTACCTGTGGTACTGGTAGTATTGGTACGGAAAGAAACATAAGCGAGACATTGGGAGCCGACGACTTCTCTTTCGTTTTTTGTTTGTTTTTTCTGCTCATAATAAGAACCGCACATCATTCATTGATAATCCATTGTGTATTTTATATCATTACAGAATATATATTGCTTTTGTAAGTAATAAAAATTAGTTGATCGCCTAACTTCGGCGTTTTTATGTAACTGAAACAACAAGAACAGTTTATACACACAAACATAAAAAATATATAGTTGATACTGTAATTTTGTACTGAATAGAATCATCATGATCAAAGGCTAAAGTTTCCTGTTGTTATTGACAGATGCGAGAGTTGTTTAAGAACGACAAAGATGTTTGTTATAAGGTTGACGAAGTTTTGAAGTGAGGATTAAAAATCTGTGTTTTGTCTTCTTCATTTAACTTTTTTCTCTGGAAATCTCGTTTTCTTGCGCTATGTGATAAATCTGTAATGTTTTCTCTACTTTTACAACAACATCCCTCTTTTTCACATTACAGATAAACAGTTTTCGAATAAAACCTGAATTAAACACTAACAATTTCAATTTTGTTATTCATAATGTTTATTCTTATGTAACAGAAGGGAGGATAAGTAAATAGAACAAAAATCTTCTGCAGGTTATCTGGATCTTTATATGTCCTCTCTCAGTTCCGGTTTTTAGGAGAATCTTGTAAGACACTGATCGAGTACGTCAAGAAAGCCATCGTTAAGAGTAAAGCCCGTTAGGTATGCAACACACATTACGTACAGGTAAGCTGTTATGACCTCTACTGACGAAACCTACTAGGAAAATTACCGTACTCTATGCTTGAGAGGCTTCACAACTCCCAGTTAATGCAGCCAGCTTTGCAGAATCTATCATAAAGGATCAAGAGTGACTGCCTGCTAGATGACGCGGCACAATTATTCTGGAATGTTGACCACGTAATCTCACCACCTGCTGGGCGTGGTGATGCTGTATGCGGGCTGTGACAGGAGGCTGCTTGGCAATCTGAGCATGCTTTACCTACTAAGAACAGCTTACTCCTTGAGGGCACTGACTGACTTACGTGTTCTGACTAGAAATAAAGGAATACATTAAATTAATTATTTCTGACTGCACGTTGGGCATCCACCCCGTACCTACCCATCGCACCTATGAAATCGCGTCCAGGATGAGGTGCTGAAGGTACTTCTGGCCATTAAGAGCCCAGCACCACCACCCATCGTAGAGTTCTTTGAACCTCGATATCTGCAAGTGGTGTCGTAATTGTTTCTGCCACAGACAACTGGGTTGTGGACCATGTCAACAGCAACAGTGTACGTCGTCATTGCTGCAGTGTCATCAGCGCAGTGTTTCTTTGGTGCTTGTTTTTCTTACAAGTTTCATGGCGAGTCGTCAGCCACCAGATGTTCAGATCCACTTTCAAATTCAGGTTGTTGCAAGTAAATTCGTACATTGTTCTGATAATTGTAAAAACGAACGCTAGTTCGCATCCGGTTAGCACGGACAATGAAATTGTGATCAAGGAGTATGGCCCATTTATCACTTATATTGTATTCTGAAATAATTGATCATGAACTACCATTCACTTGGAAAAAATGAGTTACAGCAAGAGGCGTTATGATAATATTACGTTAAAGTTTCCTTCTCACACCGATGCTCCAAATATTCTTTAGGTTGCTTGAATGGAGGCACATTTCTTAAGTCTACTTGATACATAATAAACACATCAAAAAAGTATTGCATCACCTCGTTTCCTAGAGTTCCGGAACCTGTAAAAAAATTGGAATAGAGATATATATAAGCAACATTTTCGCCCTTCTTATTGCTTATGAAAACCACACACCGCATGTTGTACCACCATACAGCGAGACCTTCAGAGGTGGTGGTCCAGACTGCTGTACACACCGGTACCTCTAATAAAGAGTAGCACATCCTCTTGCATTGATGCATGTCTGTATTCGCCGTGGCACATCATCCACAAGTTCATCAAGGCATAGTTGGTCCTGATTGTCCCACTCCTCAACGGCGATTCGTCATAGAGCCCTCAGAGTGGTTGGTGGGTCACGTCGCCCTTTTCAATCTATCCCAGGCATGTTCAATACGGTTCATGTCTGGAAAACGTGCTGGCCACTCTAATCGAGCGATGTCATTATCCTGAAGAAGTCATTCACAAGATTTGCACTATGGGGCCGCGAATTCTCGTCAGTGAAGGCGAATGCCTCACCAATATGCTGCCGATGTGGTTACACTATCGGTCGGAGGATGGCATTCACGTATCGTACAGCCGTTAAGGCGCCTTCCATGACCACCAGCGGCGTACGTCGGCCGCACGTAATGCCACTCCAAAAGAGCAGAGAACCTCCACCTTGCTGCACACGCTGGACAGAGTGTCTAAGGCGTTCATCCTGACCGGGTTGCCTCCAAACACGTCTCCGACGATTGTGTGGTAGAAGGCTAATGCGACTCTCATCGGTGAAGAGACCGTGATGCCAGTTCTGAGCGGCCCATTCAGCGTACTGCTGGGCTTACCTGTACCGCACTGCATGGTGTCGTGGTTGCAAAGATGGACCTCGTGATGGACATCGGGAGTGAACTTGCACATCATGCAGCTTATTGCACACTGTTTGAGTCGTAACATGATGTCCTATGGCTGCACGAAAAGCATTATTCAACATGGTGGCGTTGCTGTCAGCGTTCCTCCGAGCCATAATCCGTAGGTAGCGCTCATCCACTGCAGTAGTAGCCCTTGAGCGGCCTGAGCGAGGTATGTCATCGACAGTACCTGTCTCTCTGTATCTTCTCCATGTGCGAACAATATCGCTTTGGTTCACTCCGAGACGCCTGGACATTTCCTTTGTTGAGAGCTCTTCCTGACACAAAGTAACAATGCGGGCGCAATCGTACCGCGGTATTGACCGTCTAGGCATGGTTGAAGTACAGACAACACGAGCCGTGTACCTCCTCCCTGGTGGAATGACTGGAACTGATCTGCTGTCTGACCCCCTCCGTCTAATAGGCACTGCTCATGCATGTTTGTTTACATCTTCGGCGAGGTTTAGTGACATCTCTGAACAGTCAAAGGGACTGTGTCTGTGATACAATATCCACAGTCAACGAGTATCTTCAGGAGTTCTGGGAATCGGGGTTATACAAAACCTTTTTTGATGTGTGTACATGCCTTTACTTTCTTAAGAAATGCTCTTGCATTCAGGCAACTTAAAGAGTTTCTGGTGCAACGGTATGTGAAGCAGAAGAGCTCCAGATTCTTTCGTGAACAATTAAATGTTATATCGCTGAGGCGTAACGAGTCAGTAGAAAATTTTGTGGACAGAATAAGAGAGATTGATACCAATATATATGGGTTGACAGGTAATGTCTAAGCAAACACAAGAATTCTTGAGGAATCAGAACAGCTTTTCTAGAGATTTACCGCCTGGTATGTCGAGAATGACTCTGACAAAATCGCTGAAGATACTGACTGGTCCCACTTGGGAGCCCAAAGAGAACGAATGGACAGTGTTGGATAACACTAGTGTCTTCTCTGCTGACATGAGTTGTTGTTGATGTGAATGTTCGCATCATATTCAGAGGCAGTGCGGCTAACTGTATTGCTAGAAATGTATACTGTTCGGGCACTGCGAGCAGTACAGTAAGAGGCAAAATGGGCAATGCTGAAGTTCGGGTAATCGGACATTAAACACAAACGTGAACTCCAGATCCGCTAGATGGCATTCCCAGTAAGTTTCTATGCTACGAAAATGTATGCAGACATGGAGTGTTGCTTGATTCGGCGTAACAGAATAGAAACAGGGGTTCACATGTCTGTGAAGAGTCTGGACCTTCTGGGGAGAAGGCAGTTAACCACTCGATGATAAAGATTACGCGGGGTAGTGGATAATGATGTAGGGTCGACAGGTGTAGTGGTATTAGGTATCCAGGTTGGAACAAAAAGGTTTCCAGGGAAGAGTGGAAGGCTTGCAACATGTAGGAAATGGGTGCTGTTCAGTCCTAGCGTTAGATTTCCTGTACAAAAATCATACTAAAATTGATCAGAGACAGCGCACAGGGGTACACGGTGGGACGTAGTTCCAACTGGTAGAAGCTACTGCCAATGATGCGCCACTGCAAGATTCGTTCATCAAGAATGTCGAACCAACAAAATCGGTATGCAAAGTCATTAATGATTGATTCGCATAATAAGGTGCTGCAAGGCACAGGGAATTACTTTATCTGAGTGTGGGAACGGAACTACCTGCAAACATTTAGCGTAGTACGCATTTGTGTCACATCCTTACAGGAAATGGATGGTGGATGAATCGTTCCCTAGGGTGTGGGTAATTCTGGTGTTGATGATATAAGTTTGTCAAAAGGGTTATTAATAGTTAGTTTTGAATTTTTAGACGAAGATGATCTAGACAGGTGAATTTCAGACCCGACCCTTGAGCAAATCGCCAGAGCGACTGCGTTATGGTCAAAAGTGGAGCGTTTAGAAGGAGAAGAGAGAGTAGCAATAGAAAAGTTATTATCAGAATTGAGGGACCTATTTAATCCTCGTGGCCCACTGCCAGTAACTCGGGTGACGCAGCACAGAATACCAACCGAAGATAAATTCAATTGTGTACCGTAAGCTGTGTAGAGTTCCCCTTCATTTACAATCAACAATGGAAGAAATAATTAAACAGCAATTGAACAATGGCATCATTGAGGAAAGTACTAGTCACCATCATCTTGAACTTTCCAGCTCCATGATGGGTCAGTTTTGAACATAAGCCTAACCATCTAGTCCTGTTTTCCCACCATCCTTCTGTTTTCACTGTGGTCCATTCCTCTCCTCTTTTCTCGACACACTGCTCCACACCTTTCAGCCATCCATCCCTTTGTCTTCCTCTTGGTCGTTTCCTTTGCATTTCCATTTTGCGTATCCTTTTAGGAATTCTCTTGACTTCCATTTCCTTCTAAGTGTCCACACAGTCTTAGTCTTGATGTTTCTGTGCTGTTCTGCAAGGGTTCCTTTTTCACTGTTTCACTTACCTTTTGGTTCCTCATCTTAATCTCCCCTTGTTACTTCTATCCTACTTCGGAGGAACTTCATTTCACATGCCTGTAATTTGCTTACACCTCATTTATTCATTAATCATGTTTCAGTTTCAGTTTTGCTGGAACCAATCTGTCTTATTTCCCATTTTCACACAGCTCGGACTTCCATGGTGCATATCCTCTACTCTGCTTATTGTCTCTTTTTCCACTCCCTTCTTTTCTAAAGCTTTCAAGACCAACCTTCTACACGCACTATCAAATGCCTTTTCATATCGAGGTTTTCCCCAAATTCAAAGTGGTGCTCCTGCAGCTGCCTCAGTGCTAATATCAGGTTAACAGTTGATCTCCCAGGTCTCAATCCATGCTGTTCTTCTCTCAATTCGTTCTCAATCTCTCTTCAGATTCTGCTCTGCAGTATCTTTTCATATGCTTGGCATAATGCGATAAGTATCAGTGTGAAACCCGTGTAGTTTCTACAATCCTTCCTACTCAGTTTCTTAAATATAGGTACAATTCGTGGCCTTTTCCAGTCTTCTGGCGTATTATTCTCATTCCACACCACCCTCATCACACTATACAGCCACTGTTCCCCAACCTCCCCTGCTGTCTTCACCATTTGGACTCTTACTTCGCCCATACCTGGTGCCTTTCCTCATTTCATCTTGTCCAGGGCCATTTCCATTTCTTTCCATGTCAGATCCTCCTCCCTCTCCCTCCGCTCTCCATCCCAGAGTTTACTTTTACCTCCCTTAGTCTGTTATCTTCATCTCAAAGTTTATTCAGATTTACCAACTTCTCAAAGTACTCCATCCACACGATCTTCAGTTTCTCTTTGTTATTGACCTTTTTCCCATTTCTGTCTGTCACTGTTGCTTTATCTCTCAAACCTTTCCTCCTACTTTTGACCATTATATGTTACACTTTCTTACTGCTTCTGCTATCTTCCTTCATCATCTTTGTCCATTCTTCGATGCACTTTCTTCCCTCATCATCCACTGTCTTATTTGCCTCTTTCTTCTTTTTCTTATGCTGCTGTCTTCCTAATTCGTTCCTTTTCGAAATCGCTGTTTGAAGACCTTGTTCTTCCTTCCCTCTTCTCTTTCATTCCACCGTGATGTCTCCTTCCACCGTTTTCTGCCACTTGTCCTGCTGCAAACAGCTACTTCATCTTCTACCACAGCAATTGTAAATTGTTCCCATTCCTCTTCTCCTGTTTTTAGCTCATCTACTCGTAACCTTTGCCTTAATAATGTTCTGGTATTTTCTCTGCCTCGTGATGACTGGGTGTTGTGAGCTGTCCTTAGATAAGTTAGGTTGCAGTAGTTCTAAGTTCTAAGGGACTGATGACCATAGATGTTAAGTCCCATAGTGCTCAGAGCCATTTGAACCATTTTCTTTTTTGTTCTGGTATTCTATCTTGACTTCCTTTTCATTCAGTTTCCCTACTATAATTTTCCTTTCATGGTTCTCTGTCTTCTTTGATGCCTAGTGATTCTCATGCTCATCATCAGTAACCAGTGGCCGCTATCCAGTGCCTCTAATGGTAATACCTTTACATCCGTTACAGTCCGTTTTTGTTTCCTAGTCATAGAGCATATAATCCACCAAAGATTTCTGCTGTGCTACGTTACTTTGTGGCTCCCTTCCTTCTGCAACCATGAGTTACCCATCACTACACCACTCCTACTGTAGAATTCCAGCGATCTTTCCCCTTCTTGATTTCTATTTCCTCTCTTACTACTTGCAGTACATTTTCATACTCTCGTCCTTCACTTCCTACATGTTCATTCAGGTCTCCCATGACTATTAACCTTTGTTCATTCAACTGCTTTTGTAGTTCTTCCTCAAAGTCCTCCTTTCATTGCGATGTACAGCCCAATAGAGGAACACACACCAGACTCACTCCCATACCTCTCCTCTTTGTTATTATTGTGGATCACCAATCATTTTAGTGCCATAAATTCATCATATGATAGATTCTGTTCTGAGTATCGTTACTTGAAAAGCAGGATGAATGTACATGAATCTGATACCAAATATTTCAGACACCCTGAATTATTTGGTGCAGTGTAGAAACTTTTACACAATAGACCGAAAACTGGATACCACTACCCAGAAGTGGAGCTAGTGATCTCACCAAAGCCTACATTTACAGTTATTTGGGTTCATTACCAGAATCAGAGAATGCCGTTAAACTGTTTCGTTTAAAACACGCACACGCTGCATTTCAACAGTTTCTGGATGTAATATTAATGGGCTTGAAGCCAAAAAAATCTGTGGTGAAATTCGACGATATTACTGTGCTTTCAAAATATGTGGAAGAACATGTGCAAACGCTGAAGGAAGTATTTAGAAGGGTACGTTCTGCAAGCATGAACCTCGACATCAATGAGTGTCGTTTTGAATTGAAAGAAGTGAATTACTTGGGGCATGTGAATGGCCAGGATGAAGTAAAAATGGATGCCAGATGGGTACATGCACCGTGATATTTTCGAACACCACAAACAGCTAAGGAGTTAATTATTCATATGATTAGCTAATTACTGTATGAAGTTTGTTATGGGATTTGGGGATATTGCGCTACCATTCAGACATTTTTTGAAGAATGATTCAAGTTCCAATGGACAGCCGAATGTCAAGCCATGTTTTAAAAATTGAAAGAATTATGAACATTTAGTTACACATTAATTTTTCCAGATCATGAAAAGGAATTTGTTTTATTATATCAAGCCAGCAATCATGTTCTAAGTCAGGGAGTGCAAGGATAGAAACATCCACTGGCTTACACTTCATGGCAGCTGAATAAGACTGGAGAGAATACGCTACCACTGATAAGGCGATATTAAGCTTCATATACGTCTAACATACTTCTGGCATTGTCTGTGTGGGAAGAAATTTATGGTAGGTAACACTCTACTCAGGTTTTTGTTAGGTTTCAAGCATCCATCTAGTAGACTGACATCGTGGGCATTAAAATGAGAGTAATTTCACTTTTAATTGATCCACAAAGTGGACAAGAAATGTGGTAACACAAACATTCTTAGCAGAAAGATTGAGGTAGTGTAATGACTGGGTTGTAATGTAGTGGTAAGGCAGCGATCACAAGATTCTGATGTGGACTGCAAGATATTCACAACACATCTGCAATTTCCATTCATGTCAGTTTCTTATGTAGGACAATGAGGCTATGGGCATCTGCGTGCTGCACTGTGGGATGAAGTATTAAAGGAAGCATATGGTCATGTATTATCTGGGCATGGAGGTCATAGAACCTCAGACTGGAGAGTAGCTGAGCGTTATTGCTTCAACCAAGGACAGAAGAAACAGATGACTGCGTGAGAAACTGTGTGCCACGTGCACAACTTCCAAATTTAAGTCACTGATTAACGCTATATAGACAGCTAAGCAATTCAAAAAGATAAGATTGGATGTTTTAAAACATTTTAGCCAGACAGCGAGAAACTACTACTTTATGACTGTTACAGAACATTTCTCCCAATGTATGGCAATGATCAGTGTTCCGAATCAACAAGCAAACAAGGTAGCACAAGCAGTGTCAAATGATTACCTACAAAAATTCAGTGTTCCAGAGATGATAATCACAGATCAGGACACAAATTTTATGTGAGACATGATGAAGAAGTTATGTCGTTCATGTTTTCATAAACTGGAAACGAACTCATTACATCTACAGGCTAACAGAATGAAGGAATGCATTTATCACATGATCACTAAAAAGCTGAGCTATTACGTTAATAGCTATCATAACGGCCGGAATGCACTCTTCCCATGCAATGGTATCAGCATATAATTCGAAAATACATGATAGTACAGGTCTAGCGCTATATGAGGTAGTGTATGAAAGGAAAAGATCTCCACCATTTGAGGTTGCCGAACCGAAAATGGGCAAACAGAATTTCCCTAAAACGTTAAAGAATGTGTGGTAGCAGGTGAAAAAAAAGGGGGACTATAATATATTTTTAAGTACATTGGTTGGATTGCCTTAGCAAAGGGCGTCAGGTTAGCTTGTGAAAGTGTATTTATGGGATTGTATCACAGACAACGAATCTTACAGAGAGGGGAAGAAGGGTGATAGCAGCTTCCTTTCACCATGAAGCATCGGCAGAATCGTATTACAAGAATACAAATAATCAGCTTCAAGTCCAATGTACAGTACAAGTCTATAATAGTCTTGTTATAAACACTGTCCGAAAGCGTCCTTCTTCAATCCGATGCATGATGCGGCTAGAGCTGGTATGGTCAGCTTCATACCCACTCAAAGACATGTGTTGGAATACCTCTCGATGAAGTCTCGGCTCCTGAACTCCAGAACATCACACGCGAACTATTCTTCAGAACTGACACAGAAACTGACTGCCAACTAACTAAGTCACTCAGGGCGACTTACAAAACAGCACAAAGTGGTACTATGGCTCCGCAATATTGGCTACTTGCACAGAGTGATACCACATGTGTGCTCTATTGGGTGCTAGTGCGGAGTGCTGTCACATCTCCGCACGATTGGCTGCACCTGACAATTGACACTCAACGCATCTCTTTCTGTTGCAAACCTCTGTGGGGGGGCCCCCACCAGAATACTGACGTCCTAGTTTCGCCTGGTGCGTAGACTGCATCGGGTACTAGCTGTGGCTAACGGGTGGACTACGCACGGGGGTTTGTGAAGCAGGCTACAACATCCCTCCTCCCTGCTTCACCAAAGGAAAGAGGCGAAGCCTATTCTTCCTCTGTAGCTACTCTGATAAGAGTCCGAGTTCCCCTTCCGCGCTGGCTTCTGCGCTGTCCCAACCAAGCTCCGGTCGTGGCTGCAGCAGTCTTGGACGGTTTTGGTTCTGCATCTCCACCTCCCCTTTCAGGGTAAATGGAATGTCTTCACCTGCAACTGAGAAAGGTGTATAGTTTCTGGAATGGGAAAAGGCATCATACCATGAACAGTGCTAGTCCACCTGTCTACGATTGGTATCTGTATCTGCGGTCAGTATGACACACATTCCTTTTACCGCTCTACCGATCGCAGTCCGAGGATATCATGCATACTGTGCCACTCATCTGAAGAGGTTGCCAACTTCGAAATATCGCCTCCTGCATCCAAAATCTTTGAAGATGCTTTCTCCCTGTACACAAGGTTCAGTGAAGGAACAGAGAGTCTTCATCCTTCTACCATGAAGCATCTCAAACGCGCGAGCTTTAAAAAACTTTGCAATCGAATAAGGTTTCAACGTAATATGTGCTTGGTAATCAATGACACTGCCGTGGGTGCTACTAAAAAGTTCTTGTACTTTGCACGGAGTTGTGCGCATTAAACATTCTCGCCGGATATTTGCATTGGATTGGCGGAGTCCTGGTTTGTGAACCTTATTTTCTCGAAAATGTTGGCAGCCACAGGAGACTGCGTAGCCAGCCGCATTGCTTGCCCTACTTTGTGCCTTTAATGAACAATTAATGTACAGTCGTCTCTGATAGGTTCATTGAATCACTATATCTTGTCAAAGTACCCTGTAATTTGTGTAGACATGTACCAAACTTGTTTTAGTACCACTTTATACAACTTTGTAAATTCTGTTTCTAAGGTCATCACCACCATTTTCCGTGGCGTCTGTGCGTAATGTGTACCTAACTGGCTGACGTTGTTTCTGCAGACGTAACAAGTTCAATAAAACATTGGGCAGCAGATTATACCGTAGTTGGTCGATTAGGGAATATATTACCAGCGAATTCTGACTGTGCACCTGGTGTTTTGGGTGGTTTTTCAATTCTGTCTACTAAAGTTTCCTGGAGGTTTGACCGGGGCTTCGAAATACCGTTTTGAAAACACCATCCGTTCCTGCTTCGTCTGTTCAAACACCTGAATGACTGAAAAACGTTCTTCGAGTTTGGGGTTATTTAATTGAACTAGGTAATTTCGTAAACTGGTGTAGGAGCATGCCCTGACCATCGCATCTGTATAAGAAAGATTACATTTCGGATTTTAACTCTTAAATGTCCTGTCCCTGGTGAGAGACTGAAGCATGGACACTCATTCCTTTAAAAATCGGCCCGGGTTTCTTATAAGCTTGGTAAAACCTAAGGTGTGTTGCCACTACGAGAACTTTACTATCAAAATAATTAGAAAGTTTGTCCTTATTCTCTACACTACCAAAAGCACTCGGGTCACTGCCGGGAAACAACTGTTGCACCAATCCGAAATGTCTGCTCCAGTAATGGGTATCAGAAAGGTCGTTGGCTAACATTACGTGTTGTGTTGTTAGCCGCGAAGCGTTGCTCCATTCGGGAGATGTAAGTAGTGTAGTTTTCCTTTGTTGGATCAAATGGACGGAAAAAAAGAGGTATCTTCTCGTCTTGCTCTTGCCGGTGGTGCCTTTCAGATACCCATTATAGTAGTTTTTTCTGAATGTTGCTAATGCACTGCCGGAAGCGTACGATTTCTGCCATAAGATCAATTTGCTGGGGCATCTGAATTTAAACTAGACACAGATTATAATCCTCAACTAGCATTCCTAAAAAAAGTTCACATGCTAAAAATAAATTTCTGAAACCAAAGATAACACGCCAAAAATGTTCAGTAGTTCGTGATACTATCATGTCCAAATCCAGTCAGTCCACACCGTTCTAAATACACCCCGGAGGATGTCACGCTGGTTTGTGTATAGACGATGCCAAAGTACTAATGCACAGGTTCGTAGAAGCTCGTACTTCGAAAATCCCCATAGCCATTCTGAAATGTCCGATTTTATATGCGTATTCCATCAATGTGCCACTAATGTCAGTTTCACTGGGACGCTACTCCCAGCTTTATATCAGGCATGCCTTCCAAAAACTATCTGCCGGTATAATAACAGTACCGTGTTCCAAAGCCATGCTTTATTTCAAGAACACAAATACTCTACTTCAAATCCGGTGTGCAATGCAAGCTCGTAACATTCTTGTCAGTGGCAAAGTCCAATTTCACAGTGCAATATCTATCCTGTTCTAAACACTGCCGAATGTGTGGCTGGAGCTGTCGTGGTTGGTGAAACTCATTCGAAGACACTTGCTGGAACAACTCTCAGCAAACCGTCTGGTCCTGAATTCCAAAACTGCACTCAAACTCCATGTCATCACACGAGTGGCTACATGTGTCAAGTGACGTGCAGCCCTTGCTGCTGGCAACCTTCGGCAAAGCTGCCGAAATATTGTGGCCCTAGCATAGCCTGGTGCACTTGCAGTCCTGGTTAGTACCCGTGGCTGACAGGTGGACTATGCGAGTACAGGGTTTGTTAGGAGGAAGGGTAGATGCTTTGAGGTGCCATAGTATTAGTGACTCTGAATAAAGTAAATAGTATGGAGCTATGCCCTATTCCGAGTGGTTTTCCAAATATAACACATTTCATATTTTTGTACGTTTTTCTGGACTTACACGAAAGCTGCACGCTCCAGCATAAACGTCTCGCAGTACAAAATTAAACTACATTAAATTGCCTACAATAATGTCCTATTCAATATTCATCGACGCGTAATACTTTGCAGAAAGAAAGCACCAGAATACTGCCAATCTCACTCCACGCACGTGCTTTGTAACTTAGGTAGTTTTGTAAGCCGAATAGAGGTAGTTTCCTGACTTGATAATCAACAACTGTCTTGTATCATCTCATCGTGTCAGATTCATCCACACTA
The DNA here is from genome assembly GCF_023864345.2 of Schistocerca serialis cubense. NCBI lineage: Eukaryota > Metazoa > Arthropoda > Insecta > Orthoptera > Acrididae > Schistocerca > Schistocerca serialis. The sequence continues at coordinate 463,043,195 of NC_064640.1, read as the reverse complement.
CTGTGGTACGTTGTAAATAATGACGATGTTTTGAATAATGCAGAAAATAAATAACAATCCACATTAAATGTGTTTATCTTGGTAACCGTATGGGATGGGGCTTATGTGGATGTAAAGATTATTGTTCAAGATGGCTGTTACTATCACCCCTGATTCCCCCTGTATTTAGTGTTTTACTTTTGCAGACCAATCTGCTGTTTGACTTGATTTTGTCTTATGCTATAGTGCACTGATCAGCCGCTTGATGCCAATTGAGGAGCTACTCGACCGAATAGTAGTGGTTCCGGTCAAAGAAAACCATCATAACGACCGGGAGAGCGGTGTGCTGACCACACGCCCTCCAATCGACATCTTCATCTGAGAATGACACGACGGTCGGATGGTCCCGATGGGCTACTTGTGGCCTGAAGACGGAGTGCCTACGTGCACTGACGCAAACATAGAAGATTAATGACTTAGTATCCTTAAGCAAGTCTTGTGTTATGACTGGTAAGGTATTGACACGATTTATGACACGTTGAAAACTTTGTAGTTGTTATGTGTAGAGAAGAGAAGAGAATTCAGGGGAATGGTCGCTAACAGCTATATTGCATTTTGAGTATTTTAATTTTTCTGGGTTATTAGGCTTGTTAGTGTAGAGAATTAGAGGATTGCTTTTTTTTCGTTTGCCAGTGCACTTTGAGATGGTGTCCGCTGTAAAATGATAGTAGGCAACAATTAACTATCGTAACTAAGTGTAGATGGAGGTAATTCTCCTAGTAGCCTTGATCAGTTAAGATCGGAACCTCGTTACCTGTACGTTAGGTATGTTGAATACCTTTCGTACGTTATCTCATTTCGATCGCTTTTGCGTCAGCTATCAGTGACTTACCAGGTTCCTCTAGAAACAGGACGCGGCGAACTGTCTAGAAACCGAGTGAAGATATTTAAAAGGCCGCGTAACCTATGGAATATTTATGCTCTACGTAGTTATCCTCCAGTCCCTTACTTAAAAATAAACATTAATTATAGTAAAATTGAAACTGTCAATGCTTCATGCAGATTTTATTCGAAAATTGTTGATCTCTAACGTGAAACAGGGGATGTTGTAGCAAAAATTAAAAAATCCATGTAGCGCTAGGAGATGCAATTTCCCCAAAAAAGATAAAATTAAAAATCATACAACAAAATATGTCAAACGTTGCTTCAGAACTTCGTCGAGCTTATATAAAACTGTTTCTGCAATTCATAAGCAACCGTCACATTTACCAGTAACAAGAGGAAGCTCTTACCTTTGATCCTGATTAAGAACATTCCATTGAATATAAAATAGCAGCAATAATGATATAGATTTTTGTTACGTTTCTGCAGGTAAACTGTACTTGCCGTAACAATGGTTACATAAAAGGGCAAAACGTACGTGACAAATTGATTTTTCTTACTTATAAAATGAAATTTATATGCTGCAAAGAAATAAAAGATAGAATGAATGAACACTGAACGATGTGTTTTTAATCATGCGCAAAACAAGCAAACAAACAAAAACCAAAGAGAAGTCGTTGGTCCCAGTTACTCTCTTATACATTCATTTATGTTTTCCAGGCCCCCCCCCCCCCGCATGCCACCCCCCCAAAAATGCTACAAATACTCCCGGTAATTCTACCAGTTAACAACGTCATTTATTTAATGCATCAAGACTACCTAACCGTAGTGTGGGTATAGCGCAACGCTTGTGATTAGTAACGTTTTAACCAGTAAACAACGATTTTAATTATTCTGATCAATCTTTTACTGGAAATCAAGTATGAAAGAGGGACACTATACAAAATTTGAAAAATTCGGTAAGGTATCATGAGCTCACTTTTGATCAAACGTCATTATGTCAGTCCAACATTCATTTGTGTTTCCGTTCCTCCCAAAGCTACCAACACAACCGTTAATCCTATCATTCACTATGTAATTTATTTACTGTACCGAAACCACTGAACGGCAGTTTTTGTAGAGTGCAATGATTGTGATTAGTAATGTTTTAAGCATTTAATAAAGATCTGAACCGTTCTCATCAAGGTTTTATTTAGCATGAGCTCTGAAAGATGGACACTATTCTGAATTTGAATAATTCGCTAAGGTATAATGAGCTCGCTTTAGGTCAAATATCACCACTACAATCCAATCTATGAAACTCACTGGCATAACTGCACCGAACACAAGGTTATAAATGCATTGAACATCTTGAAGTTCGTTAATTACGTGACACGTTGAGTAGACAGAGCTCTCTACGATTTTTTCGAATCCCAGCTCGAGTACAGAGTCCGCAGCTCGCGGTCTAATGGCTAATGTTGCTGCCTCTGGACCACATGGTCCCGGGTTCGATACCCAGCCGGGTCGGGGATTTTCTCCGCCCTGGGACTGGGTGTTTGTGTTGTCCTCATCATCACTCTGGAAGTGCAGAGACTGGAGGGATTAAGCCGGCAGCAGTAGTATTTAAGACCTGTTTTACGACCAGCCTCTGTCCTCAGACTGACGTGTCGCCATCTGCCATTTGTTGATAGCTTCTCACTTTACGCCATGCGTGGAACCTATTGGCCATCTCACAATCACTAGCTTCTGATACTACTGCTTGATCTGCATTTGAGAGCACCTTTAGTTATACAGCGAGCCTAGCGAAGCCTTTCAGGTTCCCGGCTATTTAGAAAGTGGTGGCAGTTTTTCGCTCCAAGTTTCTGTCGTAAATTGGAGATGGAATCAGTCACGATGTTCAGTTCAAGAGACCCAAAGTAATTTTTACAGTTATTGGACTATAGGAAGAATGTTACAGTGCCTATGGTCGATCTCCTAATGGTACCTCTAGCTGGTGGTACCCACTTCACATATTCATGGTGGTAAACTAACAGCATTGTCCCAGATTTTCCAACGTGTCTCTAATGTTAGGCAGTGCATAAGCATCTTTAATTGTCCGGTGGTATAAATACCTATGACAGCAGCAAATCTGTAAGGTTTACTGCCAACTGAATACCTTCTTGGAACGATGACTACCAGTGCATCGTAAGGACTAATACTCTCTTGTATTATTTTCTCAAGGAGCAGCTAATTAATAAATTTCTGCATTTCCGGTTGTAAATGGCGTGGAACTCGGTATGGCTTTTTGTATAAAGGCAGCTCATTCCCAGAGGGAATACTATACTGCAGTCGTGGCATAGCTGGCGATGGCCCTGGTGCATTAAACAATTTCTCGAGTTCCTCTAATAAGTTCTTCATATCCCGCCTATCGTGTACAGAGCGAGGTGGCGCCATGGTTAAGACACTGGACTCACGCTCAGGAGGACGACGGTTCAAATCCGCGTCCAGCCATCCCAATGTAGGTTTTCTGTGATTTCCCTAAATTACTCCAGACAATTTCCGGAATGGTTCCTCTAAAAGCACACGGCCGCTTTCCTTCGCTATCCTTGAAACAATCCGAGCTTGTGCTCCGCGTCTCTAGTGACGTCAGTGTCGATAGGACCTTAGTCCCTAATTTTAATTCATTCCCTATCGTGTCCTTCCAAATCCGACACTTTCCTCCTAAACATAAATAAATCGATAGACTGTACTTTCTTCGAATATTCTACAACGAGATCCCTTTTCAACTCGTCTTCTTCCACCACTTGTAAGTTAGCTATCGGAGAACCTCTTGTAAGCTTCACTTATTCCGGACCAGACTGATGGGCACCACCCAGCTTCCGTCAATTTCCTGTAGATATGAAAAACATCAACATCGTCCCATTTAAGGTAGGGGTGTGAGTGTAGCCCTGATTCCACCTTCATGACGCCTGCGGACATTTTTCGTATGAGTGCCTCTACATCTTTGATATTTTTGCTTCTTGCAATATCGCTGACTATGAGCCCGACGACCACACCTCTGACATATGGCTATTCTCAATAAAGTCCAGATATATTTTTCCTTCGGTTGCGTTCTACTAACTATCTGTGAAACTCGTCTAAGGACAGAGCATCCCACAACTCCTCACTACATGTTACACAAGTCCTTATATCCCATTTTAATTTTAATAGAGCCCAACTTAACAGCTGAGCCTAGTTTCCTGATTTTGCTGCTTTATGTGAATTATATATATGAAACAACTTGTCCAGATTTACTTCAAATGTGGCTACCATAGAGGCCGTACTAGCATCAAGGATGGATGGGGATATGCTACGAGAAGATTGCTGCCTACTCTCCTCCCTTAACCGTTCTACTTTCCCATGCAACATCTCATTATAAGCTTGGAGCTTAGCTACCTGGTCCAACAAATGCCGAATCGCCTGGTTTGCCATTCTGCATAACTGCTACCATGAAAGTGCACAATGTAACCAAACATAAAAGAGAGGAGAGTGGAAAAAGGAATTTTTGCACGGACAGATATTTTGCTTAACTACTACCGTCAAAACGCACAATATAACCAAACATGAAAGAAAGGAGAGGGAAAAAGGAACAGACAATCTGTCCCGAAAAATTTAACGTGTGCACCTTCTTAAATTCCTGCACTGGACACCACTGCTGCTGAATCACTATCACTGCTTCCCGTCGTTGTTCAACCATTTAAACCGTTAAAAGCTCTTTGACAGCGACCGGCTCGAGTAGCCTGAGCAAGGCCCAGCGGAAGACTGCAAAACTCTACAGGGAGAGCGCGGCTGGCGGTATCGGAAATGGTAGGTCATCAGTCCAGGCCTCGGACCATTAGGCTGTGGTAGGGTGCCCTGAGGATAGTCTCGTGTCGGCCGTGGCAGAGTGCTTGCGGCCTGATTGGGAGGCAGTCAGGCAACATTCATTGGTTGGTCACCAGTCTGCGAGGAAGTTAGCTGCATCAATGATAATTTGTCAACCCCACAGTTGAGACTGACATAACTGCTCTGGTAACCCGGAGTTTATGTACAGGCAGAGTGGGCTTGTCAGTGTGGAAGGCCAACTGTGCCATATATTTTTAGTATTGTCGGAATCCGTTGCTAATGTGGAAGACGGTACTGCCACATACATTAGGGGGCGCTGACACATATTGAAGGCTGGGTCACTGCCATTAAGATTATATGCTGTATCGGTTAGCTGCGGCTAATGTCTTTGGTTTGGCACTGTGCCCCTAATTCAGCCTGTGATGTTACAGTCCATAGATGACTTTTAACTGGCAAAAGAAAGAAAAACGCAGCACATCCAGTGTTATATTCACAGTTCTGTTCAAAATTAAACGCAACGTTCTTATAATGGAGGCACGATTAGTGAAGCAGAAAAAATTTGATTTTCTGGTACCGAGTGTAGAAGCTATTACCTCACATTCACAATACCTTAAGGAAACTGGATGCAGCTATCATTATGATCAGCACGCAGTCCACGGCCAGCACAGTAATACACTCAGACTTATTTGCTTTGTATACTTTGTTTACTTTGTGGCCTGTGGAATACTGTTTTGCGACAACTAAGTCCTGGGAAAGACATTAGCCCGAAAGCCGTGAATATGTTCGATACTTTGTAGTAGTTCATGAAATTAAGGGAGACCTCTAGATAGCAATTGGTATGTCATAAACTGTTATCACTGTACTATGTAAGATTTTTGTTTGATAATATGTGTTTGTTTGAAAGGAACAGCAGTATATTTTCAGTTAACACTAAAGGCGATCAGATCTTTGCCTTCTGCTCAAAACTTGACAGCCCTCTGCAACATACTTTTTACTAAACTTACAAGATATTTAAAAGCAGAAAGGAAAAGGCTGCCAACCGTAGTTGAAGGTGTAACGATATCGTGATTATTATCAATTATGTGAAGTGGGCGAACGTTTCCTAGGTGGCGAGGATACACTCCCACTTGGACGTTGTGGTTTCAGTGCGCCTGTAAGAAAGACAGAAATCCGGCGAACGTGGGGATGGTCGTAGCTAGGTAGTCGGAGTTCAGGAAAAACTCTTTATTATTCATCAAGCTCGAGTGCGCAGCGTGGCATCGATCCACTGTGCATTCGCACCGGTGCAACAGAGACGGTCGTCGCTAATGGGCCACTGCATCCGCGTGTCCGAACCGCTTGAACGAGGCTCGAAGCCAATCAGTCGCTTCGCACACGTAGCAGAACTGCCCTAATGGGCCCGACAAGCGTTACAATTCATACAGAAACGGAATTTCTGTTTATCTGTCAGTTTTCCATATTTTATATGGGGAAAGTGCATGTTCCATAACTGAGATTCACCAAGTATTACCAGACTGGCTGAGTATGATCATGTATAACGAAAAAGGAAGTGATAATCAAGTAATGAATGTTACTGAAGGTCAGTGATTTATCATGGAACTGTAAATTTGCTCGAACTGACACTGAGACATATTTTGGACAGAAAAAAATGAAAAAGATTTATGTTAAGGCACGTGACAACAGATTAAAATTGTCGCCTGTTCGTGTCCGAGAAAATATCAAGAGTTGAGTGGAAGACTTTTCCGCACTTCTAAGCCAAGTGCAGTCATTGAAAAATTGTCTTACCTACGATTTAAAAGCAAGTACGCCACCTGTATTGCAGTCCATGACGGAGGGTACCTTACAAGAAACTACAGACATATAACAGATACAGAAATATCGAAGAATTCAGGTCACGAGATTCGGTTGATGATATGACGCAAGAAGAAAATTTTATTTTGAATTTAATTTGGAAAGTACTGCTGATAGGGAAATACAACTAATTTTATTTGTCAAAAACTGCAGCGTAAATGATGGTTTCTCAGTTCTGCAGGAAGAAGGTCGTGAGTTGAAAATAATATATCCTTATCATGAAATAAAGACGAATTCCGGAGAAATAACGCACCAGTATCCTCTTTCTTGAATATCACAACGCCATAGGTTCGAAAATCAAATAAAGTTTCTGATGAACGGTTTGACGGAAAGAGTTGTTCCGAAAACTAATTTAAAAGCAACAAGAAGTACATTCGATTAATATAGGACAGAGAATTGGAGCAATAAATATTGTTGCAGAAAACGTTTTTTTAATTTCTATATTCGATTCGAATACATTCTAGAAGCACCCACAAATGTCAAGAATCACTGTACTGGAATGTTCTGTAACTGTATATATACCGTATGTGTTCTGGCCGGAGGCAGTTCGCTCCGAGTTCTTGTATGTGAAAGTGCTGAATAAATCTTCGTTAAGTGAAGTTAGTGTTCGTCATTCATCAAATTACACATTCTTCTACGTGACATTATTCTGGTGGAGACGCTGGATACTGGAACTTGCGATAGCGCACGTTATCCACGATACAGGGCCATATGCAGCCCTTAGAATTCATCGTCATGGCGTCATTCTCGGATGGGACTTTTTGAAAGCTTCTGAGGCAATTGTAGACTGCGGTCGCTCGAAGATTATGCTAGACGAGATGAGATACTGTGGACAGGAAGATGCGCATCCGAGTGTGTGGAGACTATGCGTGCTGGATGAAGTGACCAATCCTGCAGTCAGCGCTACAAAAGGTAACTGTCACGTTTCATGAAATGCATCAACCCATGGATCTTGTAGTGGAATGTAAGAGAACTATACCACTGAAGAATAACTTGGTCATCCCAGCCTCTGTCATCTCCTTTAAGAACGAATTCGGTGAATTGTGGATGCTTGACTGTCGCAGAGAACCGCAAATTCTTCCAAGACGCAAGTGTGTAGCAAACGATGAGCCGTTAATTGAAGAACAGCTGAGCGTCATAGAAACCTCCCATGACGAGTCTGTGGGCGAAATTAGCGCTACCACTACGAGACAATATCTTCTAGCTCGACTATCACCAGATCTCACTAAGGAACAACAGAAGAAGCTACTTGCCATTCTTCAAGAGTTCTCTGAATGCTTCAATCCACAGGTGAAGAGCAAATTAGACAAATCGACGGTGAAGTGCCTGATTAGCACTGGAGACCATTAGCCAATAAGCCAGAAAGCACACCGTGTGCCAACAACGGAACGTCGAATAATTCGCGACGAGGTACACAAAACAATAAAGAATGACATCAATCAGCCTTCGTAGAGCCCGTGGTCGTCACCAGTGGTTCTCGTCAGGAAGAAGGATGGCAGTTGGCAGTGTTGTTTATAGGAAGCTTAATAAGATAACTAAAAAGGGCATTTAACCCTTCCACGAATTGACGATACACTAGATTGTCTGAAGGGGGCTAAGTTTTTCTCAACCACGGACATGTACTCGGAATACTGGCAAATCGAAGTGGATGAGGTTGATCGTGAGAAAACTGCATTCATCGCCCCTGAAGGCCTGTATGAGTTTAAGGTAATGCTGTTTGGTTTGTGTAATGCCCCAGCAACTTTTGAACGGATGATGGATAATCTTCTAAGTCACTAGAAGTGGACGATGGGTCATTGTTATTTAGAAGACATTATAGTGTTCTCAGAGACATTTTATGAACACGTAAAAAGACTGAGGGTCGTTCTTAAGTGTGTCCAACAAGGCGGACTGAAACTTAATCCAAGACAGTGTCTCATTGGAACAAAAGAAATCTGAATACTTGGACACCTTGTGTCAAACGAAGATGTGCAGCCAGACTCAGAAAAGGTGAGATCTATAACGGAATTTCCTATTCCTAAAAGTATTAGAGATGTGAGAAGCTTTCTCGGATTATATTCTTATGACCGTCGTTTTATCAAAGGCTTAAGTATCAAACCCAGGCCACTCCAAGAGTTGTTAAACGCCGATGCTAAATTTATCTCGGGGGAGGGGGGCAAGATATCTCAAATTATGCTTCCCTTAAATCGGTCAGAGGATGTGAAAGGACAATTTAAGACAGTTAATGGATTACTTTGCAAGAAGAACTTTGATCCATTTGGGAAGAGGTGTCTACCAGTGATTCCTAAACACACGCGCTTAGATGTTCTACAGAAATTCCATGACACAACTGAGGCCAGACATTTAGGATTTATTAGGACATACGGTAGGATCGGCAAGGGATTTTTCTGGCCAGGTTCATTTAGAAGTGTCCGTCACTATGTGTCGCACTGTCGAGAGTGCCAGAGGATAAAGGCAGTTCTTCAGAAACCACCTGGCCGACTCATACCAATTCCACCAGACGACCTCGTCTGGCTCTTCATACCTGTTCGGAAGTTTGGTCTCTCTGAGAACGCCTTTCCTCGGACGATTTCCAACGTCTGCTACTGGAAATAGATGGATTATTGTTTGCATTGATTATTTGGCACGGTATGCCATTACAAAAACGGTGAAAACAGCCGAAGCATTCGATGTTGCCAAATTCATCGTGGAAGACATTGCATTAAAACACAGTGCCCCAAGGAGGTTAATTACGGATCGAGGGACAGTTTTTCTATCGAATCTTGTGACAGAGATCAACCGTCGGTGCCCCGTTACTCATCACATGACTGCTGCCTACCATCCGCAAACTAACAGGCTTACTGAACGCCTTAATAAGACCTTGGCCGCCATGTTATCAGAAGAAAGGAGAAGAAATTTTCTTAAAGAAATCTGAAATATAAGAGTGATACACCAGAAATTTCAATCAAGTAAGTGTAGTCATTTCATTTCTATTATTGTATCTACATTTGTCCGCAGCTCGTGGTCGTGCGGTAGCGTTCTCGCTTCCCACGCCAGGGTTCCCGGGTTCGTTTCCCGGCGGGGTCAGGGATTTTCTCTGCCTCGTGATGACTGGGTGTTGTGTGATGTCCTTAGGTTAGTTAGGTTTAAGTAGTTCTAAGTTCTAGGGGACTGATGACCATAGATGTTAAGTCCCATAGTGCTCAGAGCCATTTGAACCATATCTACATTTGTGGTAAGTATAACGTGTAAACTATGGAGCCCTACACGAATCGGGATGAGACTGGTCATAGAAACAGGGAAAACAAAAATTATTTCTACATACTTGTAATGAACGTCAAATCTTTGCATGTGCATGATTTTTTTGAATGTTAGTGTTGTAGAATAAACTTGGTTTACATTCGCTAATGGCTGTCGGTCACCACACAATTTCGTGGCGTATCATACTAATCCGTCGCTAGAATTTCGTAGGAATGAGAAATAGGTGAACCAGTAGCGAGAATCGATTTAGGGATCTCACGCTAATGAGACAAAGCGCTTGCTCGATCCGGTTGGGAATCAGTGATTACTATTGACCAAACGAAGTTTAAACTCGATTATCTCGAAACTAATTAAGAGTTGCGGCTTCCTATTTACATATTTTCAAGTCCTGGTCGTGTCCTATACACCTTACCAATATGAATGAAATCGGTGTGAGGAAATTCGTGCGGTCCTCCTGTGAGTGGCACTGGTAGAATGGGCGGTGGCCGCAGCCACGGCTCAGCGTTCTTGCAGGCCGGAGTGACTGCGTTTACCACAGCCGTAGAGGAAAGCTTCACTAGATTCCATGGGCATCCTGAAGTCGATGAACCTCGGACCCCGAGGGACGTGGTGACGGCTTACTGGAGGAGGCTGTCCAATACGACACAGTAGCTTACTGTACTCTGGTGCTTATCTCTTTGGTAACTCCCACTCTCTCTACACTGAGCTTGACTGCTGGCAGGCAATCGGGGTTGCGTATCTGCAGTGTTCCCGCGCCAAGTTGCTTTGCTGCCTGGGGGCAACTGTATGCACCGCCGACTGACGCAATGCTGCGTCGATGAGTGTTAGCGGAGTCTTGCCACGCGTTGACGTGACGTGCGGGTTTGTGTGCAGGTCCCTACGTCGTCAAACACGTTGTCTTTGTTATAGTAAGTGGATCATGTATCTTGAAATTCGTTGGCGTCCTGCTATTCCGTCCGCACTGTAAAAAGGGCTTATGTTGATTCAATCACTTCTATTCACTGCAGTAATAATGGAAATCGAAGTAAGTGTTTTTCGCTGAAGTTATCGTTACTAGTAAACGGAACACAAAGCAACACCACTTAGTGGTATCTATTTCAGGTCTGCTCGAGTCTGATATTTTTATTGTAAGTGCAATATTTGTTCATGTAAGGGCGTGCAGAGCTTATGTATTTCGTCCAGGCACTGTGAATTCAGTTTTCATATTTTTCCCAAAAGGTTGGAGGTGAACAGGGAATGGTTGCTACCATCATTCCATGACCAACGTCATCTTTCCTCGGTTATTATACACACTTGAAACTTAACTGCATTTTTAAACTGTGAAATTATTATTTTCTTTACTATATTAATCTTTGCATTTTACGTACCTTGTATGAACGGTTTTTAATGTTTTATATGTGTACGTTATATTATACTTTCTTATGTCACTGAAGCATATGTCTAAAACAAACACATTATCATTGGTCTACCATTAAATATATTTATTTGAAACGTTGCAAAAAATACTGCGACTCACAGCTTATGTGGCTATAGTTTTGTTTGGAGACGGGTGATTGCTCCAAGAAAACACTCACATTCTTTGATACTTATTGCTTCGATAGAGATTATTGTTGGCAAATGTGCCTGGTTACCTCAGATTTTATTCATAGCTCACGAAACGCAAACACTCCGGATCTAGCATACATATTCAAATTTTCGAGAAGTCAAAATTTTATGTAGGCGTGGACTAGCACTGTACGGGTATAGATGAGGCCATTCGGCAGAATTATTGCAGTTGTCCTTAGCTCTGTGTCCTAAATGTTGGCACTTGATCGAAGTGTAAGGTTTATGCAGAAAGTTAATAATAATAACATCAATTAGTCTATTCTGTTGCTTGTTCTGTTTACCAATAGACAATAATTAGTCGTCGCGAGGAAAGTGTAAACAATTAAAATCTAGTGTGCAGAAATTGGTTCATGTACTTCTATGGGTGCACATTAGCCATTTATACAGGCATCTTTAAAAAAGCTCATTATATGATTGTGGTGAGTGAACTTAGTCACTGGTTTATGATAGCCAAAAAAAGTGTTAGCATGTAATATCAGTTTAAAAAAATTATGCTATGTAGTGAAAAAAGTTCACACGCACATACCATTTTTTTATGGTAGCTGTATAATATTTATGGCGGTACATTCAGCTCCTCTACATGCCATACTAACACTGAACAGTGTGTAGTGTAATTAACTGTTTATTTATATACTGTGCTGCTATCGTCAGTATCTCAGCGTGTTTAGGAGTTCCTACGAACTATCTGTGTAACAAACGGTGTTATCGTGTGCGTATGATATTCGTTCCTTTTTGTGAATGGTCGAAACACTCTATAGCTGCATATTTCCCTCGTTTATGCACCATGCACTGAGCAATGTATAATGGAGCAAATAGTTATTAGTGTTGTAAAATTTATGAAAAAAATTGTTATTTCTTGAATGTAATTGTAACAGACAGTTACAATCTGAAGCAGTATATTACAGGGGGCACATACTCTGCATCAATGTAGGCTATGCCCAGTGAGGGTACATTAAAACTTGTGGGCAGACTCGACCCCATCGTGTGTGCTTTGTAAAGCAACGATCAACAAAACATTAGGAATAGCTGATTTTTCTTCGAATAACATTGTTAAATCAAAACGGGAGTCGCAGGCTATACTTCTGACTGTTGCGCCACAGAATTCTGCTACTTATGCGACGCAAAAGAAACTGAAGTTACAAGGTTTATAAGATCTATGACACACGTCTTTCAGTTCAGGTTCGTATAGATATGCACAAACTGTTTCTCCTTTCCAAAATTTCGCCTTGTGCGTTAGGCTACTGTTAAGTCGTCTCCTAACTCGATGAAATAAAGAATTTAATTTATTGAGTTTTATCCTGTTTTAGTCGCAGGCCATTTGCAGTGAATCAGTTCATAATTACTAGAGAATTTAATTTTCCCTTCTGTACATTTAATTTGTCAGATATTACGAAATATCGCAGCCCAACAAGCAGTTTGCCATTTTATAGAAGAAACTTCCATGCGGCTGCAGCAGTTTCTCAGTGCATTTGATAAATTATGTGCATGATAAGTCGTAAAACAGATTATGTTTTTACAAGTATTTTGTCATTATAAACTTGTATATGCCCTGACTCGTTTCAGTTATTACATTACTTGTCTGATCTCCTTTCTTGTTTGTGTTGAGAGAGTCATTTGACATTATTATTGTCCTTTTTAGTGAAAGTGCTTTTATATGATAGCCGTTTGTTAAGGGAATGCACATGCAGCACCATCATAACTATATTTACATTAACGATGACTGATAGTCATTCGAAATTAGATAGAAATAAATTCATTGAATTCGAATAACTTGGCTTCAGCTGTATTAGGGACATACTTTATACCTGTTGATGACGTATGAAAATCTTTGCCGGACCAGGACTCGGCTCGGACTTCACACTTATCTAGAGCGGTCACCTTACCATTAGTCTGACCGTGCTCGCCTCCCGGACCGACCCATACCACCATATGTCACACTTTCCATATCACTGTGTCACCCGCGTTAACTGGAAAATCCGGGTTCGGGTCCCGATCCGGCATCCGGCACAAATATTCGTATGTCACCAACTGTTAGAACATCTATACGTGATACAAGTGACGCCAAGTTATTCGCATTCGACGAATTTATTTCTGTATAACTATTTTCCTTATATTTTTCTGGTTTTGAAATGGGTCTGTATTAGCATCCGTTTTATATTATTTCTAGTCACATGCCTTGTTATTTCTTGTTATAGTATCGCAGGTGGATCATTTCACGTGTAAGTGTGAGAAGAATACGATGAAGTGTTTTTTTTTTTTTTAAATTTAATATCAAATCAGCAAATCCTCCTTTTCCCGTATGCCTAGATGAACGATTTCAAATGTACTTGCGGAGTCCAGAGAAATTTCATTTTCTCAGAGTGAAGTAATTCCAAAGTCAGTGGGTCCATTCCATAGTTATCCCGTAACATAGCGTGCTACTGACTCAAAGCTTTTCGCTTCTTTGCTTCATTCGATTGGATAGGTCCATGAAACGGCCTCTATGCTAAAAGATGGTGCTCCAACTTCAACGCTTGTCCGTTGGTTGGTTTGTTAAGAAACACATGTTCCAGCTGCTGACTCGTGAGTATCTCAGTTTTCTGAAACATCGTTACGATTGCTGCGGCTAGTTAAAAATATGGGTTGTGACTTGGGGAGCAACGCGTTTGTATCAGTTTCACAATCAACAATGGTTTTGGTGAAGATCGAGTTTTATTCAAACATGTGCGTATAATGTATGAACTTGTGACTGTGCTTTGTTCCTAGTCCGTATCTGACCATATGTCCTCACCACAACCTTTTTACTCAAGTTCCACGTTTTCCCCTGTATCTAATAACGGAAGGCCGTTGGAGTTGAGGCATCATGTTTTAGCAACAGGTCCATTTCATAGAGCTAACGAGTCGAGCGTGGTATTTATTGGAATGTCTAATATCAATTAAATTTCTTGAACATGAGGGGATTCACGGATGTCCCGCTTGTTCCCAGAGGTGTAAATTTCCTCATTCATGTTGTTGATTAATCGCTTTCAGCAATTATCCCACAACATAGGAATTTGATTGCCGTTTGTTTATCATGTTTATCATATCCTCTAGGCTGAAACGGTGCTCTGTGCGGCACTGACCAACGTACATAACCGATCCATGGTTTGCTATTATGGAACATACCAATTTAATTGCGCTAAATGTATACGTGTTATAAAAATGAATGTATGTATGTACGTATGTATATGTGTTCCCCTTGTCCTCTTAAACCACTGGACCTATTTCAGCAGAACTTGGTACACATATACCATACTGTTAAGCAAAAACCGCTGTGTAGAAAAGAATCCTGCACCTATCAAAAGGGTGAGGGTGGAGGTGAAAAGGGAACGTAGCTCGTGACGCGCGAATTCCAAGGCTTAATACACCTAGTATTTGAGAATGGGAGCACTCAGCGACTTGCAACAAGCTTTACATTTTATGGTACCGTGCGCCGTGGAATTTGAATCCGCGCCAGACGTCATGGACGTCGAAGACCCATAGAGGTCGCTGCACCGTAAGTTATGGCGGCGCGCACCTCCTGGCCCGCTTTTAGTCTGGGGGCGCCACCAGTGGAACACGTGGTCCCAGCGGCCAATAGCGGCGCCCCCGAGAGCGCACTTAAGCGCCGGCCACTCGCACATCAAGGGATCTCCGGCGGTAATCCGGAAGGATACCGCCCTTCGATTGTGCCTGTCCGGTTCTAATCGAAGCGATTGGTCTATTGCAGGTGCCAGCCACCCTGCAGCAGTCCAGCCAGCAGCCAGCAGCGTTTCCAGCCAGCAGCCAGCAGCCAGCAGCCAGCAGCCAGCAGCCAGCAACGAGCAGTGGTCCCAGCCAGCAGCCAGCAGCGGTTTCTGCCAGCAGCCAGCGTCAGGCGTCCAGCAGCGGTCCCAGCCAGCGTCCAGCAGCGGTCCCAGCCAGCAGCCAGCAGCGGTCCCAGCCAGCCTCCATCAGCAGCAGCAGCAGCAGCAACAGCAGCAGCGTCCCCACTGGCTGGCCAGCCAGATCGCCTCCCCCGCCAGCAGCGGCCGAGTGGGGCTTCGGCCCCAGTCTCCTTCATCGTTCTGTGTCCCTTTTACTCTGTGTCTCTCGTCGCCTTGCCTATCCCTCGTTTGCTTCTTTGTCCTGTCCTGTGTTTTCCCCTTGTCGTAATGTCGACCCCCACCACCACTGCCATCATATACACATCCCCCTCCGCCGCCGCCACCACTATCACGTGGTGTGCCCGATCACCCCCCCCCCTCAGTCCATCACCCCACTCCTCACTCTCCCATCTCCCTCACTATTTGTCACCCCATCCCCGGCTCCTCCCACCTGCGCCTCCTCTGATCCCTTCCCTCCACTCCCTCCCTCTGCTCCTTCCGTTTCCACGGCCCCCCTCTAGGGTCGTCGCCCAAGGGGCCACGGCCCACGCTCAACTATCCCCTTCGCCTTCCTCATCATCATCATCGTCATCACCATTGCCTTCGCCATCGCCCTCACCATCTCTGGCGCCGACTCCAGCACCGGGACCTGCCACTACCCGCCACATTCCAGTCGCTCCCATCCCCCACCCCTCCTCCGCCGCCGTCAAGCACCCCAGTGGCACCCCTGCCTCCTCTACTCCCAAAAAGGCTCCGCCTCGTCCCCCTTCCCCAGCCCATGATGCTATGGATGTCTCGCCGCCGGTCCCTGCCCCTCCCCCTCCTCCTCCTCCACCACTTCCTCCTACCGCTACCTCCTCTTCTGTCCAGATCCCTCCCTTCTTGAGGCCCGGAACCTCAACCTCTTCCTTCGCCAGAATTTTCCCGGTGCCCCCAACTCCCTCCTCACTCCTCGCCATGATTCGGTCCTCCTCTCCTCCACCAGCCCTACCCTCCACACAGATCTCCTTCCCCGCATCCCTGTCACCCACTTTGGCCCTAATGCCTCCGTCACGCCTGCTCCTTCCCTGCCTCCCTCCCGCCAACCCCAACCCCACGTTGCCTGCCGACCCTCACCACCGTGATGACTCGGCTTCGTCCGGCGATCACAGAGGAGGAAGTGTTGGCGGAGCTCAAGGCGCATCCCCATCTGGAGGTGCGTGCGGTTCGCCGCATCCATAACTCAGCCAGCCCCACCTGCCTTATGAGGGTCTTTTCCGAACACGCCACCCCCATAGACCATCTCCTGAAGGAGGGTGCCCTTCTCTTTCACCAATGCTATGAAGTTGACCCTTCCTGTTCCCCTCCTCAATCCCTCTGCTGCCAGAGGGGCTTGCGGTATAATGCACACCCGACATCTTAGTGCCGTGAGGCCCCCACCTGCCCGCACTGTAGGCAAGCCCACTTCTTACGGCAGTGCCCCAATGTCCAGTCCTCCTCCTCCTGTAATACCTGTAACCTCCCTCATCCTATTTATTCCCAGAAATGTAAGGCTCGACCCCCTCCTACCACTCCTGAACTCACCGTTCCTGTCCGCCCTCTGGACGCCCCCACCCCTCCCGGCAGTTCCCTTCGCCCACCCCCTACCGCTGAGGGCATCATCAGATTCCTCACCATCGTCATCTAAGATGTTCACCCATTCCAGCGCCGCTACACCCTCCAACAGATATCCCTCACCGCCTGTTCCGTTTTCCACTTAAAAATGTATGCCACCTAATCCAATAACCAGGCCCATTTCACCTTCTCCCGTCTTGACACCCTTGTCTAAATCCCTGTCATGGTGCGACAGCACCGTATCCTTTTCAACAACATCCGCTCCCTTCCCGCCAACAAGAATCTCTTCCTGCACACCCTTGCCACCCACCGCGTGGATACCAACCTCCTCAATGAAACCTTCCTCTAGCCCCAACATACTGTCCACACTTCGCCCTACCTCCTTCACCACTCCGATAATTCCCTCCCAATTGTGCGTGGCGGAGTGGCCATTGGTCATCACTGCCAGATCCCAGTTTGGCTCCAACCTCTTCTTCCCGACCCCATGAAACACCTGATTCTAAGTCTCTTCTTCCCCGGCCTTACTGTCACCTGCGCCACCATCTATGTCCGCCCTAACGCCCCTCTTCCCTTCGACTTCCTCTCCCACATTGACCGTACCTTCTCCTCCTACGTGATCGCTGCAGACCTCAACATCCATAGTCGTTCCGCCGTCCAGTTACAGCGGTGGCATCGGTTCCTCTTCTCCCTTCAAGACGACCTCATCCCAATTACCCAGCACACCAATCCCGAATCCAACTCCACTCCCGATGTTATCCTCTCCTCCCCTAACCTCCTTGGCCACATAACGGAGGATGTCCTGGAGTCTATTGGTAGTGACCATCTCCCTGTCATCCTCACCGTTTCAGATGGTCGTCGCCCCCACCCCAACCCTAGTAATGACCCTCCCCCAAAGTACGTCCATGGCTATTCCCGTGCCAACTGGACTGCCTACCGGGATACCCTCTCCACCCAGGTCGATAGCCACCCCTTCACCTACCACCACCCTGACGATGTAACCCATGCCCCTCCTTTCTCCAGTGGACCTTGTCTGAGGCCGTGGAGGCCCACGTCCCTACTGTCGCCATCCACCCCCACCATCCTACCTTACCCCCACAGGCATTCCTCCTCCTCCGTGAATCCTGTCGTCTCTATCGTGCCTTCCTCCACATGTGTGACCCGGACACACTATGACATCACCGGCAACTCCAGCGACACATTCGAAATATGCTCGCGGCTAAGAAACGTCAGGACTGGCGACAGACTGCACTTGTTTAAATGCTACCCTACCTATCAACTCGTCCAAGTTCTGGTCAGCCTTCCGTCGCCTTACCGGAACTAAACCCTCCCCCTACTATCATCTTCTCCATGACGATCACCCCTTCCCTGAAACCCTTAGTAAGGCCAATCACTTTGCCTCCTACCTCTCCGATGTCTTTTCCATCCCCGATGATCCCCAGTTCGATTACTCCCTCTTCCCGGATGTCCGCGATCGAACTGACACCTCTGTCCCTCCCCTTGCACCTGGTTTCCAGCACTTGGACAACATTGCACACACGGAACTCAATGCCCCTATCACTACACAGGATCTCATTACTACACTCCAAACAAAATGCAACACCACTCCTGATCACGATTTTGTCACCTACCGTCACCTTCATGAAGCTCCTGTCTCTTTCCTCTCCACCCTGGCCAGGCTCTACAATGTAGTCCTGCCCGCCGGTTAATACCCCGAGCTGTGGAAAACCTCCCATATCCTGATGTTCCTTAAACCTGTTAAACCGCCACTCGCCGTCTCCTCCTATTGTCCCATCAGCCTTACCTCAGTCTTCAGCAAGGTCCTTGAATGTATCCTCACCTGACGCATCCACCAGCATCTCCACCAGCATCGACTCCTTCCCGTTACCCAGTGTGGCTTTAGGCCGTCCTTCTCTTCCGACGACCTTCTCCTTCACCTCACACATCTCCTTTCCAAACAGCTTAATTCCCGTCGCTCCGCAATCTTCCTCTCCCTGGACCACGAACGTGCTTATGACCGCATATGGCATTCCGGACTCCTCTTCAAGCTCCAAACCTTCGCCCTTCCCATTAACTACATCCGTCTGATTGGCTCCTTTCTCTCCCACCGTCCTTCCTACGTCACCATCCATAACACGGATTCCTACACCTTTTTTCCTTCCGCTGGTGTGCCCCAAGGCTCTATCCTCTCTCCCCTTCTGTACCTTTTGTATACGGCGGATATGCCGCCACTGTCACTCCCCGTCCACCTTCTCCAGTTTGCCGATGACACCGCCTTCCTTGCCCTTGCCCCCACCCTGCAGCGCTCCCAACACCTTCTCCAGTCCCATCTTGACTGGTTCACCGATTGGTGCAACCAGTGGTTGCTCAAGGTCAATCCCTCCAAAACCCAGGCGATCATTGTAGGCAAAACCACCCCTTCCTTCCGTCTCCTTGATTTCTATCTCACCATCTATTGCCATCCTATCGCCCTCACCACCACCCTTAAGTACCTTGGCGTCACCCTCGACCGTCGGCTCTCCTGGACCCCCCATCTCCAGACAATCCAAGCCAAGGCACGCTCCCGACTCCGTCTCCTCAAGCTCCTTTCCGGCTGTATGTGGGGTCTGGACCCCTCCACCATGCTCCACACCTATAAATCCCTCATCCGCCATATCCTTTGTTACGCCCATCCGGCCTGGATCTCCGCCCCCCCCCTACCTTTTATAAATCCCTTCAAATCCTTGAACGCCATGCTCTCCATCTCGCATCCGTCTCCCCTCCCCCACACGGATCCTGTACGATCTCATTCCGTTCTCCACCTCCTCTTTTTCCTTGAAAGGATACAGATCCTGTACACTTCCCGTAAACTTGATCCTCCTCACCCGCTTGTCTTGCCAATCCTCTCCCACCCCCGCCTGCTGCCGCACCTGCATTCCCAAGTCCCACTCGGTCTCCATCTCTCCACTCTCCTTACGCTCTCCCAAGGTGGCTTCCGCCAGCTCCCTCTTCCTGATGATGCCCTCCTCCCCTCCACCTACCCCTCCTACCAACTTTGATCCTCCCTCCCGCTTCCTGTGTTTGCTCCTTTGGGCACCCTGCCTCCCTTCTCTCCCCCCTTCCCCCCCTCCTCCATTTCTACCCACTCCTCCCCTGTCCCTCTACTCGTCCTCCCATCTCCTCAGCCATTGGCATCTTTGTTCTCCCGTCTCCCCCCGTCACCCTTCTTCCCCACTTGGCAGGTCCCCGGACTCGCACACACTATGTGGACATTCGCGCACCAGAGATCATTGCCATTAGTGTCTCATGTGTGTCGTCGTGTTTAGTGTTCAGTCTTCACCGTTACACTCCATTGTTCACCAGTGTCATCGACATCTTCAGTGTTTGTGCTTCGTGTCAACAGTATGTAGTGTGAATTGTCATCGAGTGTGAACGGCTTCATATTTTTTATGTTCATGTGTCTACTGTTTTTTCCCCGCCGTTTTGTTCCAACTCATGTGTCTTCTCTGTTTTATCATTGTACTATCTTTAGCTGAAGAGCGGCGTATTGTGCTGCTGCTAGCCTACCTGTTATATGGGTATTAAAATTACAATAAAGAAAAAAAAAGCACATCAAGTTACGACCTTATTCCATTCCCCCAGCTCCTCCTTTTCCTAGAACGGATACGGATCCTCTATACCTCCCGCAAACTCGATACTCCTCACCTGCTGGTCTCACCCATCCTTTCTCGCCCCCGCCCACTGCCGCACCTGTACTTCCATGTCCCACCTGCTCTCCATCTCTCCACTCTCCACACCCTTTCCTAAGGTGGCTTCCGCCAACTCCCCCTCCCTGATGATGCGCTCCTCGCCTCCATCTACCCCCTACCAACTTTGATCCTCCATCCTTCTTCCTGTGTCTGTTTCTTTTGGTCACCCTTTCACCATTCTCTACCTCTTCCCTCCCTCCTCCCTTTCTCCTGCTCCTCCCCCGGGCCTCCCCTACCCCTGTCCCTCTACTCCTACTCCCATCTCCTCTGCCACTGGCATCTCTGCTCTCCCCTCTCCCTCCCCCTTACCCCTCTTCCCCTCTTGGCAGGTCCCCGGACTCGCACACATTACGTGGACATTCGCGCACCGGAGATCATCGCCATCAATTTCTCGTGTGTGTGCCGTTGTGTCTGTGTTAGTGTTCACCCTCACACTCCTACGTTCACCTGTGCCATCGAATCATCAGTGTTTGTGCGCCGTGCCAACGTGTTTCAGTGTAATTTTCATCGAGAGTGAACAGCTCTGTGTTTTGTATTTTTGTATGTCTACTGTTTTTTTACCCGTCACTCTAACTATTATGTATCTTCTTACTGTTTTTTATCATTGGAAAATCGAAGGCTGAAGAGCAGTGTACAATGCTGCTGCCAGCCTACCTATGTATCTGTGTAGGTATGAAAATTACAATAAAGGAAAAAAAAGTACATCAAGTTATCCCTCCTAACAACTCTGATCCTCACTCCCCCTCCTTTCCTCTGTCCTTTTCCCGGGCTCCCTCTCTCCCCCCTTCCATCCTCTTTTTTCCCCACCTCCCCTCTCTCTGCCCCCTTCTCTCCCTCGAGTCCTTTTGCATTTCCCTCTGTTGTGTCGGTATCTGGGCCGACACCGTGAAGTTGAGATGGCTGAAAAGGCAAGCTAGACTAACGCAGACGGGCGTGAAGTACTGGAACAGGATACGTAATTAATGTTAGGAAGAAAAGTACGGAGCAGGTTTAATACTTAACTTTACTCAATCATGGTGGTACATCGATCTTGACGATACACAGGAGACTTTAAGTACAATCACTGTATGGCTAATGGCGCCTTGCTAGTTCGTAGCCATTAACTTAGCTGATGGCTATTCTGTCTCTCGGCTAATGAGAGAGAAAGGCTTCGTACATCTGGTCGGTAGCTAGGTTCTCGTACAACTGGGGCGAGTGCTCTCTCGTATCACGAGACCTGCCTTGGTGGTGGCGCTAGGTCTGCGATTACACAGTGGCGACACGCGGGTCCGACATGTACTAAATGGACCGCGGCCGATTTAAGCTACCACCTAGCAAGTGTGGTGTCTGGCGGTGACACCACATTCCTCCCCCGCAAATCGGCGAACGGTCGTGTGATAAGGCTTCCGCCCGCCGTGGGGAGGACCACATGTTGACGTATGCGATGAGGTGGGGAGCCTAACAACGGGCGAGGCTGTGCCACCCGCACCCGGCCATTCGGTCCGAGGGGAGCTAGGAAACGCCTGAAAAACTAGTCCAGAGTGCACGTCAACATGCGGTGTATGCGCCCGTAAAGAGACAGGAGGGACCGAAGGATCAACCTCCATTGCGTCGGGGTAGCCGACGCGCGATGACGTCATGTGGTCCGGAGCGGGCGGGAGGTCCATGGCGGAGGACAGCTGGTCACGGGAAGCGATCGGCGGCGCGTGACCCTGGGAGGCGCTTGGCGGCTGCAACGAAGCGTCGAATGCGGGCGGCGCCGGCGGGAGAACAAGCGGCGGCGGCGGCGGCTGCTGCTGCTGCGGCGGCGGCGGCGCGTCGCCATGGGGCAAAATGGAAGGCATCGTCGGTAACACCTGGGGATGAGGCGAGCCAGTAGATGGGTCCCCAGGGCGCTGACCGGACGGCACCGTCGCTGAAAGCAGACGGGGAGCGGCAGAACCCGAGCGACGACAGAGGTGCAGCTGATTGAGATGCCGACGCACCTCACCAGAGGCGCCCAAAACCAAATACATCGCGCGGCCGAGGCAGCGAAGAATGCGCCCTGCGAGCCAACGCCGTGAACCTCGATAGTTGCGATAAAATACAACGTCGCCTGGAGCAAAAACAGGAGTCTGCCGCTGCACAGGAACCTGATGCGGCGGATGCAGCAAAGACATCAAGGTGCGATGAGGACGACCGTGGAGCAACTCAGCCGGCGAGCGACCATCTCGGGGCTGAGAGCGATACGAAGACAAAAAGAGCAACAATGCGTCCTCCCGAGAATGCGACTCTTTCAATTTCAACATCTGTGACTTGAAAGTCCGGACCAATCGTTCAGCGGCACCGTTGGACTGAGGCGAAAACGGCGCGGATGTCAGATGTTGAATACCATTGGCCTGGCAGAATGACTGAAATTCTGCGGACATGAATTATGGGCCATTGTCGGAAACAATAGTCTGCGGAAGACCTTCAATGCAAAAGATAGCAGACAACGCTTGGATGGTGGCGGAGGACGTCGTGGAAGACATCCGGACAACAAAAGGAAAATTACTGAAGGCGTCGACCAGAACCAACCATCGAGCATTCCAGAATGGACCAGCAAAATCAATGTGCAAGCGTTGCCAAGGGGAAGTGGCTTTTGGCCACGCAAAGACTTTCCGCGGCGGTGCGGACTGTTGGTCGGCACACGCCGGGCACGAAGAACACATATTCGTAATCGCAGCATCGATTCCGAACTAAGTACAGTGCTGACGAGCAAGTTGTGTCGTTCGCACTATACCCCAATGTCCTTGGTGAAGAAGCCGTAAAACAGAGGACTGTAACGAACGTGGGACCACGACTCTGGACTGATCATTATCAGAACGCAACAACAAAACACCACGTCGAACAAAAAGTCTCTCCTTGTGAGCAAAAAATCGGCGAACCAACGGATCCTCGATCCGAGACTTTGACAAAGGCCATTGCGTAGCAACAAAACGTAAAACAGTAGCAAGGACAGGGTCAGCAGCTGTGGCTGTAGCGACACGACGAAAATCAATCGGAAACGATTCGACCACTTCATCGGTTTCCGAATCAATGAACATGCAAGCAAGTTCGGAAGAATCGAATGCTTTATCCTCAGCAACAGGCAAACGGGACAACGCATCGGCGTTTCCGTGCTTAGCAGCGGACCGATACAAGATATCGTAGCGGTACTGCGAGAGGAAAATAGACCAGCGAATGAATTTCTGCGCTGTACGTGGAGGTACAGGCTTGGTCGGATGAAAAAGCGATTTCAAAGGTTTGTGGTCTGTGATGATGGTAAAGTGACGACCATACAAGAAATCATGGAACTTAGTAACACCAAACACGAGAGCCAAAGCTTCTTTCTCTATCTGTGAATAATTTCTTTGCGCAGACGAGAGCAATTTGGACGCAAAGGCAATAGGGCGATCATGGGAGCCAACTTTGTGCGCAAGCACAGCACCGATCCCGAAATCCGATGCATCTACCATCAACAAAAGGGGTTTCTGGGGATCGAATGGCGTAAGGCAAGTATTAGAAAGCAACGCCGATTTCAACTGGCGAAAGGCGCGTTCACATTCCGTCGTCCAGACGAACGGAACACCTTTACGGCGTAAGCGATGAAGCGGAGCTGAAATGGAAGAGGCATTGCGCACATATTTATTGTAATAATTAATTTTACCCAACACACTCTGTAGCTGTTTCACATTTTGAGGGGAAGGCAATTCTTGTATGGCATGGAGGTGCTCTGGACTCGGATGTATGCCTTGGGCATTAATGACATGTCCCAGGTATGGTAAGTCACGAGCAAAAAAACACACATTTGTCCTTCCTCAAGCGAAGACCATTTTGCCGCAAGACCTGAAATAATGTTCGTAAGTTCGCAAGATGATCTTCTTCTGTTTGTCCGGAGATCACTATATCGTCCAGATAGTTTGCTGCAGTAGGGACCGACGCACAAATAGTTTGTAAATATTGCTGAAACAAGGCAGGGGCGGATGCACACCCGAATGGCAGTCTTTTGAAGCGGTACAATCCAAGATGCGTGTTAACCACCAATACGCGCTGGGATTCGTCGTCCACCGGTATTTGCAAGTACGCATCGGCTAGGTCCAACTTTGAAAAATATTTTCCCGGGCACAGTTTAGCAAAAAGATCTTCCGGGCGGGGCAAAGGAAAAGTAGCAGTCACTAGCTGTGGATTCACTGTGGCCTTGAAGTCCACGCAAAGTCTCAATTTTCCGGAAGGTTTGGGCAAAATTACTAAGGGTGAGGCCCAGAGAGAAGCTTGCACACGTTCAATTACACCCTGTGATTCGAGATCGTGTAACGTTCTTGCGACCTCATCACGCAATGCGTGGGGAACATTGCGCGCCCTGAAAAATTTCGGTTGCGCGTTTACCTTCAGTTCTAAATGTGCTTCATAGTTTTTAGCGCAACCTAAGCCCGGTGCAAAAATGTCTGCAAATTCGTCACACAGCCGAGAAACACTGTCTGTAGGCACAGTCTGATTCACTGATAGGACCTGATTTACAATAGACATGTTAAACAACTGAAACAAATATAGACCAAACAAGTTCACTGCAGAAGAAGAACGAAGAACGTAAAATGACACAAGTTTTGTTTGTCCCTTGTATGTTGCAAGAAGGCTGCACTGTCCTAACACAGGAATTTTCTGTCCAGAATATGTAGTTAGCTTAACATTTGCGGAACGCAACGGAGGTTTGCCCAGTTGTTTGTACGTGTCGTGATTGAGCAATGAAACTGCAGCTCCGGTATCGAGCTGGAATGGTATCACTTTGCCGTCAAAGTCTAAGTCCACAAAAAGTTTATTGTCCTGCTGACGACAAAAGCGACTGTTTTGTGCAATTTGAATAGACACTGGTACAGAATCACTTGCTAACTGACGTGATTTCCGGCGACGTAGACGCACAGTTTTTGTGGGACGATCACAGTCACTGTTAGAGAAAGTGTCACTGGACGAAGCGGAATTAACGACATGAATGTCCATAGGCGAAGGTCCACGAGCCTGAGTGTCCTTGGTTCTATTCCGGCGCGAAGCAAAGGGCCTGGAAGGATTGTGATTGTCTGATCTGAGCTTTGTCTGGCAAACACTTTGAACATGTCCTTTCTTATTGCAGAAAAAGCAAATAGCTTGGCGTGACGGGCAATGTTCACGCGAATGTCTAGTAGCACACCGCGGGCACGATTTCACTACATTTGTGGGCTGGCGCGGCACACGTGGCTTAGCGCGCGGCGGCAGCTGTGCGGACGTGCGCGAGGCCCGGTTACCGGGCCGCGCAGCGCGTCCAGCGGGCCGGTTAATGTTACACACGGCTGGCGAAGTTTCAAAAGATTCCTGAGCACAGTCAAGTGTGTCCTGTCTATCCAATATGTCTATCACTTGTTGAAGGGAGGGATTAACTAGTTTCAAAATTTGCTCCCGTATGCGAACATCAGAAACGTTCTGTGCAATTGCATCACGCACCATTGTATCTGAATAAGAAAGACCACAGTCACATTCAAAGGCACAGTCCCTAGTAAGTCCTTGCAATGTTGCTACCCACTCCCTATTAGTTTGACCGGCCGTACGTTTTGTACGAAAGAACGTATACCGTTTTGCAACCACATTAACAGTTTCTTTGAAATAGGCATCTAATGCAGACAAAATTTCCTCGTAGGACAGAGTTGCTACGTCGCGTCGGGGAAACAATTTCACTATCACACGGTATGTGGACACACCGACACAAGAAAGCAAAAACGGCTGCCGCTCTTTACCTTGAATTCTGTAGGCTGCTAGATGAAAGTTGAACTGGCGAGACCACTCGTGCCAGGTCTCATCGGCTGCCACGTATGGTCGAAAGGGAGGTGCAACAGCGTTTAGTGGCAGCGGTAGCGAAGAAGCGGCGGCGGCCGCATCGGTTTGAATGGTACGTTGACCCTGGACGAGCTGTCCAAGGGCGTCCAGTAACGCCTGCGTCTGCTGATTCTGCAAGCGATAAAATTCGGACAGTACATCTGGAGAATGTGGCGAAGCCATGACACAATTAAATGTAAGCAATCAGAAAGAACTCTTTTCCCTCGTCGCCAATGTTGTGTCGGTATCTGGGCCGACACCGTGAAGTTGAGATGGCTGAAAAGGCAAGCTAGACTAACGCAGACGGGCGTGAAGTACTGGAACAGGATACGTAATTAATGTTAGGAAGAAAAGTACGGAGCAGGTTTAATACTTAACTTTACTCAATCATGGTGGTACATCGATCTTGACGATACACAGGAGACTTTAAGTACAATCACTGTATGGCTAATGGCGCCTTGCTAGTTCGTAGCCATTAACTTAGCTGATGGCTATTCTGTCTCTTGGCTAATGAGAGAGAAAGGCTTCGTACATCTGGTCGGTAGCTAGGTTCTCGTACAACTGGGGCGAGTGCTCTCTCGTATCACGAGACCTGCCTTGGTGGTGGCGCTAGGTCTGCGATTACACAGTGGCGACACGCGGGTCCGACATGTACTAAATGGACCGCGGCCGATTTAAGCTACCACCTAGCAAGTGTGGTGTCTGGCGGTGACACCACACCCTCCTCTGCCTCTTCTCATTCCCTCTCGCGTCTACCCTGCCCCTCTCCCCATTTATGAGTCCTCTCCCTTATTGGTTCCCCCCCCTTTCGTTTTTTCCTCTCCTCCCTCCTTGTTTTTCCCCCTCCTACAGTTCCCCCCCCCCCCATCTCCCTTTGGCTTGGGAGTGTCATCTTTGTGCCGCCATTTTCGTGCAGTGTTTTACAGTGAGTGTTCCGTGTTGTGTCTTTTGGGAAGTGTTGCGAACGGCCATCATACTGTCACTGAGTGTGATTTTTTTATCTCTTGCGAACAGAAACCAGACTGTCGCCATGTTTTTTTAATTGTGTGTCTACTATGTTACTTGTCTGATTCCTGTGTGTTTTATTAACATTGCCAACCCCTTTGCTTTCTGTTTTAACTTTCCGCATTTTCCCGCTATTTTACACTTTAAGTCACCGTTTTATCACCTTTTTCCTTGTTTCTTTTCTTCTTCCGTTTTTAGAAAAGTCTGTAGGCTGTAGAGCAGCGTACTAAGCTGCTGCCAGCCCGCCCCCTTTGGGGGTTATTGAAAATCAATAAAGAAAAGAAAAAAAAGCACATCAAGTCCCCCACGTGGATCCTCTATGACCTTATTCCTTTCCCCCATCTGCTCCTATTCCTCTAACATATCCGCATACTCTACACCTCCCGCCGCCTTGATCCCCCTCACCCCCTGGTTGCTCCTTTCTTCTCCCATCCCCACCCCCTGCCACATCCTGACTGTTGTGTCCCCCCTACCCTCCAACTCTCCACCCATCATCTCCTTTCCCAAGCATCAACTCCCCCTCCAGGATGATGCCCTCTCTCCCTGCATTTATCCCTCCTATCCACTCTGATCCTCACTCCACCTCCTTTCCTCTGTCCTTTTCCCAGTCTCCCCACCTTTCCATCCTAATTTTTCCCCACCTACCCTCTAGCTGCCCCGCTACTCTACCCTGAGTTCTTTTGCATTTCCCTCCTCTGCCTCTTCTCATTCCCTCTTGCGTCTGCCCTGCCTCTCTCCCCCCTTATGAGTCCTCTCCCTCCTTTGGTTCCCCCCTCCCCCCTTTCGTTTATTCCTCTCCTCCCTCCTTGTTTTCCCCCACATCTGTCCAGGTCTCCCCCCCCCCCCCCCCCCCCGCCATCTGCCCTTGGCTAGGGAGTGTCATCTTTGTGCTGACATTTTCGTGCAGTGTTTTACAGTGGGTGTTCAGTGTTGTGTGTCTTTTGGGAAGTGTTGTGAACGGACATCAGCCGGCCAGGGTGGCCGAGCGGTTCTAGGCGCTACAGTCTGGAACCGCGCGACCGGTACGGTCGCAGGTTCGAATCCTGCCTCGGGCATGGATGTGTGTGATGTCCTTAGGTTAGTTATATTTAAGTGGTTCTAAGTTCTAAGGGACTGATGACCTTAGAAGTTAAGTCCCATAGTGCTCAGAGCCATTTGAACCATTTGAATGGACATCATACTGTCGCTGGGTGTGATTTTTTATCTCTTGCGAACAGAAACCAGACTGTCGCCATGTTTTTTAATTGTGTGTCTACTATGTTACCTGTATAATGCCTGTGTATTCTAGTAGCATTGCCAGCCCCTTTGCTTTATGTTTTAACCTTCCACAATTTTCCTCCGTTTTACAATTTAAGTCACCGTTTTATCGCTTGCTTTTATTGTTTCTTTTCTTCTTACATTTTAAAAAGACTGTAGGCTGAAGAGCAGTGTACTAAGCTGCTGCCAGCCCGCCCCCCTTCGGGGGCAATCGAAATTCAATAAAGGAAAAGAAAAGCACATGAAGTCAGTCTTATCTCTCTTATGTCAGTTTGCACCTCGCTTGCGCTAGATTGCTTTTCTTCCTGGTTCGTGTACGAGTTTGTTTCCTTGTGACTCTGTTGTTCGGTCTTGTCGTATTCGTTCTGCCCTACGTTGGTCGTGTCTGTCCTTTTCCGTTGTGTTGTTGTTCGCGGGCCTCTCCGCGGGTCCCGCCACGCCTGTCGTCAGAGCTACACCGTGACCGTCCTGGTCGCAGTTACAACACATATAATTTTAAACCTTCACTAAATTTTTCCGCACTGGCTACCCCTACAAAATGGTGAAAGGACAGAAGTTTATCACTTACTACTTTTCAGCTATTCATGCAATAAATGTACCGCATGAGGCATGAAGTTGCAATTTATTACTTCCTTATTACTTACTGTATTCGTGACACATGTAGCAGATATTATCAACACATGTCGCTGAACGTACATGGAGTATTACACTGAGGTAACAAAAGTCATGGGATAGCAATATGTACATACACAGATGGCGGTAATATCGCCTACACAAGGTACAAAATGGTAGTGCGGAGCTTTCATTTGCACTCAGATGATTCCTGTGAAAAGGTTTCTGACAACATTATGACCGTATGACGGGAATCAAAAAAACCTTGAACACGGAATGGTAGTTGTAGCTAGGTGCATGGGACATGCCAGTTCGGAAATCGTCAAGGAATTCCATATACCGAGACCCACAGGGCCAACAGTGTGCCGAGAATACGAAATTTTAGGCACAGCCTCTCATTAATGACAGCGTAGTGGCCGACGGCCTTCACTTAACGACTAAGACAGGGTTTCACAACATACGTGCTCGCGGAGCAAGCTGTGAGCAGCAAGGCGCGAGCACGGAGCAGCGTGAGCACGCTACCCCCACTACCGGACCAGAGTGGAGAGTGGGGAGAGTCACGTGGGGCACACAACAGCTGCCGCCAGTCAATGTAAATTTGCAGCCACCTGCAGGGATATCATTCACGAATTATTACTGTGACAAATGAAACAAATACAGGAGAGTGTACATGTGCCACATAATTTTATTGGCTTAGTGTATGCCTCTACATTCGTATTCATTTGTGAACTGTTACACAATAAAAGGTGTCACAGAAGTGTAGGAATCTCTGTTATCTTGTACTTTTTGCCCTTTAAAACTGCGTCTATGTTCGGTGTAATTGTTCTTGTGCATCGTAGGCGCAGCGTGCAGTTTAAATTTCGATCAGACAATGCGTTTCTCAGGCGCGTCTTGCTACATTTCATTGCAGAGAACAGTTATTCATAAACATACATGGAACCGAACATTGATATTATTGTAGCCGCCAGTTTGTGCAAATGAGGAAATCTATCCTGAGGGAAGTGTCTGTAAAATTCCAAAATGATTTTCTTGTTTTGAAATTTGTCTCTGTATTCTCTGTCACACTGCAGGTCAATAATTTCTAGTTGCAGCTCAGGACGAATCTCTTCAATATTCGCTGAATATGGAGAGGAGAACAGATCAGAATCACTGTCTAGTGCTGTCAGATCTTGAAAGTGTTGATCAAATTCTTCCTTAAGGGCAACTAAACTATGTGAATAACGTTCATAGTCTTTGTGAACATCTTGCATGGATGATAATTTAGGAAAATGAGCTAGATTTCCTGTTTCCAGCTGACTCACCCAAAGCATCAATTTCATTTTAAAAGCTCGTATTCGATCTATGAAATGAGTAATTAGTAGATCTTTACATTGTAGTGAAATGTTCAAAGCATTCAGATGGCTAGTTAAATCTGCTAAGAACGCGAGAGCACATTTCCATGAAGGCTCTTTCAATTCAGGAACACACATGTTATTTATTTCCATGATCATATTTATCTCATCTAATAGGCAAAAATTCGATTTAATAATTCGCCACGACTAAGCCAGTGGACCTCACTGTAATAAGGCAGGCTACCATACTGGCTTTCTACATCCTCAAGAAAGCTTTTAAATTGTCTGTGTTGTAGCCCATGCTTCCTTATATAATTGGTTGTACGAACAACAACACTCATCACATTTTTTAGAGTGATACTCTTTGCACATAAGTTTTCCTGGTGGATCACACAGTGAACGCCCCTTATTTATTCGGCACAGTCAGTTTTTGCATTTTCTCTTTCAACAGCGCAACGAAACCTAGTTTTTCCCCTGTCATCGCTGGTGCACCGTCTGTAGACACTGAAACTAAAGAATTCCACGACAATCCTATATTTTCAACACTATCTTCAATACTACTTAAAATATCACCTCCGGGTGTAGTGTTCTTCATGGCTACTACATCGAGGAGCTCCTTCCTCACCTGAAGATCTCTATTAACACCTCTAATAAATATGGAAAGCTGCGTTGCTCCAGTGGTATAAACACTTTCGTCCAGAGCTAGAGAATACGCCATAAAATCTTTATAGATATTTGTAAGCTGGCTCTGGACGTCGTCTGCCATGTCCTATATGCAACGCATAATGGTCATGACACATAATGGCACACTCCGAAACTGTTCAACGTGAGATGGACACAAATGTTCCCCTGCAACTACCAAACATCTTTTATTAAATCGCCATCAGTGAAGGGGCGCAGGGATTTTGCTAAAAACAAAGCAATTTTGTAGCTCACTCTGAGACCTGCCTCAGTTGATTTTTCTTCGTCATCCAGATCTTCTTCGGATAGCTTCCTTTTAAGTTTAATAACTTCCTGTGCACGATATGGTCCATCATATTTTCCACTTCCGTAGTCTTTCGCGTGGTACGACATATAATGTCGCTGAAAATTAAATTTCCTAAAAGAATTCAGCGTTTTGTGACATATTAAACATTTTACAACACCATCTTTTTCTGTAAACAGATACAATTCCTCCCAATGGAGGTTGAACTGCGAAAGCAAGGTTGGGGTTACACAACGGCGACTTGACATGATTCTTAACCAGCGATGTGACTGTTAGAGCTGATCGTAGTACTTTTAACGTTACACAGTCAGCGCGAATTCAATAGGCATGCTGCGGCCCTGTTCAAACGTGCGCGCGCATTTCCCCTCCCTCCCCACCCTTCCTACTCCGCGACCTTGCACCTGCTCGCGAGCACGTGCCTGAGCAGACGCGAGTACTCACGCTCAAAACCGGCTAGTTGTTAAGCCTTGGACTAAGAGGAGCGGCTTTTATGTACCGTTGTCAGTGCTAACAGACAAGTAACATCGTGTGAAATAATCGTAGAAATCAGTGTGGGACGTACTAAGAACATATCCGTTAGGACACAGCAGCAAGTTTTCGCAATAATGGGCGGTGGCAACAGACGACCGGTACGAGTGCCTTTGCCAACAGAACGACATCGTTTGCAGATTCTCTCCTGGGCTCTTGACCATACCGCTTGGACCCTAAACGACTGCAAAACCGTGACCTGATCAGATGAGTTCCGATCTGAGTTGGTAAGAGCTGATGGTAGTGTTTGAGTGTGGCGCAGACACCACGAGGACATAGACCGAGGTTGTCAACAAGGCTCTGTGCAAGCCGGTAGTGCCTCCATAATAGTGTGGGCTGTATTTACATGGAGTGGATTGGGTCCTAGGATGCGTTCGACTACATGGAGATCACTTACAGGTATTCATTGACCTCATGTTCCCAAATAACGATGGAATTCTTATGGATAACAATGTGCAATAACACTGGCGAAGGTGTTTCTAGTGTAGGTTTTTGTGCACGAACTCACCTCTCGATTATATCTCATAAATGTTCGACTGAATTCATGTCGGACGATCTGGGTGGCCAAACCATTCGCTCGAATTGTTCAGAATGATCTTCAAACAAATCACGTACATGTCCGAAAGAACGGACACCACGCATTCAAATAATTGATATGCCTACCTGGGCAATGAATCCACCTTCTCCAGTGCGGATACACAAATATGTACGACCTACTGTGGGAATCGCATAGTAGCTGACGGTTGTAAAATGGACAGCGACTGCGGGAAGGTGGCGCTCGGTGGGAGGGTGTATCGGGCGTGACGCGCGCCGAGGTAGACCGCGCAGTTGGGATAACGCTGTGTCCCGCATGGTGCAGTGGTTGACGCGCCTGCCTAGCAAGCAGGCGATCCTGGATTCGAATCCCGATCCGGTACACATTTGTACTCTTCGCCGCTAATTCCGCGTAATGTCCCGCTGCATTTGACAGCAGTGATCCCCTTCAATTTACATATAATGTTTCACAGCTGCGTAGTTTGCGTGGTGTCTCTTCTTTCGGACATGCCTGAAAGAACAGACACAACGAATTCATATAATGCCATCAGTTTTTATTACCCTAGCGTATATAGATGTCGGCTATAAACAGCGATCTTCAGTGCTAAAATACAATGAAATGACAGACGCAGAATTAATTTGTTTTACATAGTACAATAAGTAGAACATCATATAATCCTATAGCAACTATCCGATTTTATAATTTCCTTGTAATTTAGCTCTGAGGATGGCTATTTATAGCTGAAATTTAGATAGGCAAGAGTAACACAAGCCAAAGAAATATTTTTTTTTTTTCAAAAAAAATTATATTCCTTTGATAGCTGATCTTTATAGATTTTTATGAGCTGAATCCAAGCCTAGCCTTAGATTTTTTATATCACACATAGTATTCGTGCAATATACTTTTTATTATATATTATAAAAATCCTATACTATACGGTAAATGGGGACATTAATCAAATGCTTTGTTTCAACATAAGCATGGTTTGAATTTCAGTAAGCTACTTAACACAATGATATGTGTTAGTAGAGGTTTCACTTGCCAGCTGGAATTGGTTTGTATTTTACTTCTCTTTTTTCTTTGAAGTTTCTTGTGTAGGTTTTTCTACGATGAGTCGCTTGCTGAGCTTCTCGGTGAAGTGACCTACAGTAGTCCCCCAAACATGTTGGTGTTCCAGCGGCCTTGGTAGCGAATTTCCATCACTAGTATTGGATGAATCAATATACAGCCTCCAGTCTTCCTTTTTGTATTCAATACCAAACTCATTCATCAAACCGGGAATGTCTGAGCAGTACACTAAACCTCCTACTTCTTGAAAATAATTCACCACAAATACCACAAAAACTGTCAACACAGTTTTTACAGCCACGAGTACACATTGTACTGAACACATGTACAGGAAATGGAAAAGTGAGGTTAGGTTGACAGTAAACAAAACACCATCTGTTAACACAGAAATAGAATCGACCTTTTCTTACCAGCAAATGTTTTTCAGGAGTGCTACCCACGTCACCTACATTCATTGTACCTCCTTTTCAAATTAATTTAACTATATAAAAGCTGTTAAATTCTTTAAAAATCGGTTAATTTAAAAAATTTAACTGTAAAATGTGAGGGAATGGTGGGTGATTCAGTTATTCAAGTATCATATTTGTATTTCCCACCCTAAAAAACATAAGAATAAGGTACTTTCAGCAAAAAAGTTTTTCCATCGTTGGCCTGTGTAATTAAAAGCAACGGGATTGCCATCGATTGCTGTGTGCCTCTCCTTCCCTACAGCCTACGGTCGCTGTGCACAAGAGTTCCTTATGAAATTAAAACTAGTTAATGTGAATCAAGTTATCTCCTGCCTCCGATCTGTTCTCATTTAATAGGAACCATTCAAGTTACTTGCTCATCGTGAGAGGACGCATTGATCAATTTTTGTAACAAATCATTATCTAAAAATTATCCATCAATGGGAGGGGGTGGTGTTGCATTGGCAAGATGCTAGCATCAATACTGACATTGATGCCTCACTTACGCTACATGCTGCTGGCACACAAGTCTTAGACTCAGTCTGTGGCGTAGTACATAAATTAAATCTGAGATTGGATTCCGTTAGGAAGTTTGTGCTCCACGACAACACACCAAGTATTACAAACATGGGAACCTCCAGAATTGAAGCACAAATGTGAAAGCTTTTTTTATTATTGTAAATGTCCGGCCCCGGTAGCTGAGTGGACAGCTTGACGGAATGTCAATCCTAAGGTCCCGGGTTCGATTCCCGGCTGGGTCGGAGATTTTCTCCGCTCAAGGACTGGGTGTTGTGTTGTCCTAATCATCATCATTTCATCCCCATAGACGCGCAGGTCGCCGAAGTGGCGTCAAATCGAAAGACCTGCACCACGCGAACGGTCTACCCGACGGGGGGCCTTAGCCACACGACATTTCATTTCATTATTGTAAATCGATTGCCGTCACAGAATGATTTTCTTCATTGCAAGGCTTAGTCCTGTGGACTCATATAATCATGCAAGCTGATGTAAGATGGGCATGGAGCACTGAGGACAGCCAATAGCGGGATGGCGTGCCGAGTAGGACAGTTAGGGACACGGGCGAGGTGAGCGGAGGTAGCCACCAGCACTGTTCAGACTGATAAATAGATTCTGCACTATTTCTGGCAGACAGCTGTGTCTTCTGATAAGGATATTTGCAGCTTTGCAGGAAGGAGAAGTCGAGTGTTAGTTCACTGTCTGCGGAGAGCTTATTTCCACCAGTTTTGAGCTGAGCAGACATTTATTGCTAGGCCTTTCTGTCGTTCACAAGCATAGTAAACTTCTGAATGCTATTTACAGTAAGACTGCGTTATCTAAAATTCCTATCCACTGGAAGTGATGGAATTATTTTCCATTCCTATATACCTTTTACCAACAATTGTCTGTGATGTTTGTTAAGTGCATAGCTTATTTTCATTCATCGTACTTTTGGTTACTTGTTTGTGTTGTGCATTCTGACCTTTTGGGTAATAAAGACTTCCGTTACCAAGTAGTTAATGTTTGATTTCAGTACTGTGAAGGCCGGGTGGTGTGGCCGAGCGGTTCTAGGCGCTTCGGTCTGGACCCGCGCGACCGCTATGGTCACAGGTTCGAATCCTGTCTTGGGCATGGATGTGTGTGATATCCTTAGGTTAGTTAGGTGTAAGTAGTTCTAAATTCTAGGGGACTGATGACCTCAGATGTTAAGTCCCATAGTGCTCAGAGGCATTTGAACCATTTTGAAGTACTGTGAAATTTTTGATTCATTATTTTGGATGTTTTTTTTTGCGTTAATTATCGATATTTGTGGAGTGCACAGATACTTATTGAGAGAGGTCATCTCTAGTTAGCATTATTCTTGCATATAGATCTCATAAGTTTCTAAATGGTGTTTTTTTGTAGCAAAAGTAAATTCTGGGACAGGAAGTAGGAATAGGTACATACCGGCTACAATTATAACACTGTACTCAGCACAAGTAGGAGTCTCTGGAAAGTTCATATTTTCCAATGTGTATAAAAGAAAAGGTATTGAACTCGAGCTAACTGGTCCACTTACATCTTCTCTTCTAACCAGAGGGTTTTTTAGCTAGTAGAGGACAACATCTTCCAAACTCACCAACTTTGTTTGAGGGTAGAGAACATTACAATCAGAAATAGCGCAGCGTGTGCTCTGTGGCTTCATGAGACAGTGCGCAAGAGAGGCATCTGTATTAATGGTTACGTCATTGTCGCCATGAACCAGAATGTTGCCTGAATTGATGTCTCTCATATCACGATTGTGACATTTCCGTGGGCTCACCGTATACACACATCGCGATTTTTCTACAAGCCTAACGTTGCATGATTCTTACTAACACATATGAAAACAGTGCCCTTGGTGTTCTTCTTCCTGCCTCTGGCGTCTGACAGTGGTCGTATATGGAGTGAAAGAACACACACGTACAGACACACACACACACACACACACACACACACACACACACACACACACGCGCGCGCGCGCGTGGCGATCTTTCCGTAAGCGTTGTATCTCGCCGCCGGCGCATCATTTTGCATGAAAACGCTATCCTTGGTACTACATGCTGCGCTCGTGTACCAGCTGTGCTTAAATTGCTTGCGTTTGTAATTAAATTGTCTGGAACCCACATCGTGCAGTATCGGCTAGTATATATTATATATATCAGAACCTCCTCCTCTTTCTCAGTATCCACATAACTGAGATATATTACGAATGACTGCCCTGACATGACGCGGAGACAGGAGCGCAGCGCCTAAAAGAGGAGGAATGAAATTATTTCTATGATAAAATGATAATTACCCATTAAAATATATATTAATAGCGACACTAAATACACATACTAGTCGTTAGAGAACTTTCATGTCAACGCAAATATTGCTGTTTACAAGGACGCCTGTAAACGCATCGTTAGCTTCATGCAGTGATCGTAGTCGAAAATGAACAACATAGTGACGTTGAAGTAATATTACAGTGGTATCGTCTAAACGAGTATGCTACCTAGGTCGATATTCCATGCAAACGTTCTTTTTCTCTCAATGATACTAAACCATGCTCATCTTGTCCAGACTAATGGTGACTGTGTCTATGTGTTTCACCATAGCGAACAGTAAATGGTCTGAACGTATTCCTTATAATATCTGACTCTCAAACGTTGAAGACGTTTTTCTGTCTACACTAGCACAACTCTCGAAGGTTTACTTCTACGCACCCTGTAGGACCATTACGAAAGACTTACAGCTGAAGAAGACCGAAAGTAAGGATTTGCATTGCAGGATTATACTGTGAGTTCCTGCTATTACCCATTCATCAGATTGAGGGTTCACTAGAGTACCCAAAGACAATGAAGACATATAAGAACTGGAATACTGAGTAGGGCACTCACATCTATGAAACAAAACCTAATGTGTGTGTGTGTGTGTGTAACTAGTATGGAGACGGCAGTATCACCCCAACTTTGATATCAAATTTGATATTCAAATAAATTAAATTTCTCAGTTAATTAACCCCACTTCCAAACAAGCCCACCCCCCCCCCCCCTCCCGGATGACGTCAAGTGTTTTTGTCAGCCTGCGTGTGGCCCCCAGCCCCCTTGCCCCCAACCCACACCCCTCCCACACCTACCCTATAGGCGCGAATTTCGAACTTTGGCGAGGATTTCAAATTTGGATGGGAATTTCTTTGTCCCAGGGCTTTACTGGGTCCCACACGCCCCCCCTCCCCCCTTTCTGAACCGGAACCGTCGGCAAATTATAAATGGTTATCGGAAAGACTGGACCCCTCTGGAACAAAAACGAAATTCTGGAGAACGGTCCAGATGGTCTGCAATGTCGTCAGTACAATGCTTCACTGTGAGAACGTGGCTGGGCGGTCAGTGTTATCGACGCCGACGAAAGCTACACATACAACAGAGCGCGACACCGGCATCCCTTAGAACAAAACCGTGATGAATGAGGGCTATTCTGGCTGCGGGTTGTTTGTCTAAAAGGATAGCCACGACTTCCAATGGAACTTGGTCACCACGCTGTTCTGAGCAGTGGAAAGTAACATTTGTATTCGAAATAGCCACATGTCGTATGTTCAAGTTTCAGTTAAAAAAGTAAAACACAATAGCGACGATAATAAATGCCCTCTGTCCATTAAAATAGGCATAGTCCATTTTATTTTAGTTTATGAGAAAAATCGGTATGGTTTTTACATTCAACTGCAGAAAACGATTCGTGTCTCATTATACTGCGATATCCAATGAAGTGCTTTGCCGGTAATGACAGATTATCTGCTGAGACATGTCCACTCTGCGTAAAATCAGGAAAAAAATTTCACTATTTTGATGTAAAAATTACCCATCACCGCAGAATGTCCTTGTTATTTCAAAACCGTCATCAAAGTAAAGAAAAACTGAGAATTCAAACTCCGAAGAAAAGACATGTATTAAGCAATTTCATTCAGCTTGATGTCAAATTACATGACCTGGGAGCGCCTCTCGCGTTCAAACCAGTGTCTGTAAACGAACTGTCAAGCACGCAACATTTCAGACACGTGTAATAACATAAGAGAATACAATGTACCACGCCATTGGCTCACATGTCCGAAAAAATTGTTTTACATCCGAAAACAACAAGTTTTAATTCAAGAGAATGCAGCTGTTTTTCACACAATGGCAGATCCCGTTACACCAGAGGGATGTTATATCATACAAGCTTTTAAAAAACAAATTATGAGAGCCTGTGTAGATTGAAATTTCGTTGAAAGATGTTGTCCACACGAAAAAAAAAGAAAAGAAATGCCTGTCAAGAATCATTCAGTGGTGCCCTAGCCTTCTCTTCCACACACCAGGCGGCACGTCATTGTTACCAAACTGATAGACTAATTAATTGAATTGATCATAAGAGTCACTTTGCATGGCGAGTAATTTTTTTTCAGCAGGAAGATTACACTCACTAGGCTTCTTCACGACAATTTTGAAGTGTAATTATAACGGTGATGCAGTTGTTGCAGCGTGTATTGGCTTCGATTACCTGGGCGGCTGGGTGATTATCGAGCATGCGTCTATAGCAAACTCTTATGTCAAACAACTATAGATGCTGTCTTCAGCTTAGAGGTAACATGCTTATTAAACTCCTGTTTGTCCAACACCAGCATCTCATTAGCTGAACATATTTCCCGCCAAAAAGAATAAAGATAGTACCTTACACCCAGCCTTTTTCCCGCCAGCTTGTAGGTGAAGGGTAGAGTTTGAGTGTGTCTGTCACTAGTTTGAGTATTGTGAAGTTTTTTTCCAGCAGGGTAACACCAGGTGTATGGTGTTGTCTATTTTTGAGATGTATTGCGATTTTAAGCATTCCTTGTGTAGCGCTGTGCATATAGTTGTGTAAGGAGGCCTGATATTCATGATTAATTATGTAATTAGGACGTCAGTTTCCCTACCATAATAAATAAAGTACACTAACTTAACCTTCCTCTCCTTTATCTGGGCAGTTTCCATGTGTTGGGGATACACTTGGGCTTTCTGTCCAGAAGGATAAGGGTTCGAGTCCCAGAAAGGACACGGCCATTTTTAATTTCACGTCAGATCGAAGCGCCGCTGGTGGTATAATTGCGTTGGGGGGGGGGGGTGCACTTGGGCTTTCAGACCAGGAGGACCAGGGCTCGAGTCCCAGAATGGGCACAGCCATTTTTAATTTCCCAACAGTTCCTGGGTGTGGGTGTGGGGGGGGGGGGGGCGTGTAGGACGTCAGCATAGCCCTGGGATAAAGAAATTCCCACAAAAATTCGAAATTACCGCCAAAATTCGAATTCGCGCCAATAGGGTAGGTAGGGGAGGGGAGGAGGGGTGTGGGGAGGGGCGGTAAGAGGGCTGGCACCCACGTGCAGACTGACGAAAACACATGACGTCATCTGGGAGTGGAGGTAGGCTTGGCCTGAGATGGGGGTAATTAATTGATCAATTGAAATCATTTGCATATCAATTTGATATTAAAACTGGGGTGATACGGCCATCTGCCTACTACTTGTGTGTGTCGTGAGTGGGGTACCTCCTCATTACCTGAGACAGGAAACTGTTGAATGTAATTATATCTGAATATCTGAGTAGTTGTCAATTCACTGAATCATACGGTCACTAATCAGTATTTATTTTACAGCAATTGAAAGAATAAATGAAATTTGTTTGAGTGCAGGGAGCATTGCAATCGTCGTTCCTACAAAAAAATACCACACAAGCTGCTATAACGTCTTCATGCAGATAACTGTGGGTGACCTGTGAAGCCAACGTCGCTGGTAGATGTGGTGCCCATCTGCACATACACTGTGCTAATAAGGAGCCGCGACTCATGTTACAATATTAATATTTTTACTTAGTTTTCATGTACACAAAGAAATTATTTGCCATGGAGTATCATTCTAGACCTGTTTTAGCATGCAAAGTATTCTGTATGTAGATGTGGAGAGAGACGATTGATTGACAACAGCAGCTGGGGTGCGGATAGGGAGCGACGGACTGCGTGCATACGTATAATCCTACCAGCTCACTTATTCGTTAGTACGATCATACCATGCATGAGAAGGTTTCGTTTGAGTGACTGTGGCTCCAAGTGCGTCAATGTCGGTCTTTCGCCTGATATTGAGTATGACAGGTAGTGGCTGAAATATGGGATGTGGTACATCGTAAGAAGATGCTACTCACACAAATACAGTGGTATCACTTGTGCAAAAGACTACTGTACATCGAGAGCCAATTAACCGAAGAGTTCAGAACATGTAACATCGACATCAACATTAATATGTTCACCAGCCGTGAACGCCTTAGTGACTTAGTACTAAGTACGAGGGCTATTCGCGAAGTAAGGAACCATAGGTCGCGAAATGGAAACCACAGT
The DNA here is from genome assembly GCF_023864345.2 of Schistocerca serialis cubense. NCBI lineage: Eukaryota > Metazoa > Arthropoda > Insecta > Orthoptera > Acrididae > Schistocerca > Schistocerca serialis. The sequence continues at coordinate 463,002,151 of NC_064640.1, read as the reverse complement.
CAAAATCAAAACTATTTTATTTTCAACAGTTAGCTACAACCTCCAGCTAGTACTTATCTCCATAGTCACCGATCCGACTTAGACGTTTATCGTAGCGTTGTACCAACTTTCCAGTACCCTGGTTATAGAAGGCAGCAGCCAGTGCTTTCCGCCAATTCTCTACGCTGGCCTACAGCTCGTTGTCTGTGCCGAAATGTTGTCTTCATAGCCAGCGGGTCATATGAGGAGAGATGAAACTCATAGGGAGACAATTATGGGCTGTATTGTGGGTAATCAAACATCTCCAATTGAAAATAATGCAGGAGCATCTTCATTGCCCCTGCAGAATGCGGCTGAGAATTGGCTTGAAACGCACGACAGTTATACAATGTTGGCTGCATAGCTTCAGGCGAGATTTCTCACAAGGCCCTCGTGCTTGGCGGGAGACACTTTTGTTATAGGTATCTTTATGTGCTCCCTGTGTGCTCAGAACTAAAAAGAAAGACGTAACGCGATCGACGGGCATACTAGGGACACTGCCCAACACACCCATGCAAAACTTCATAGGATTTTCACTGTGGTTTCCATGTCGCGACCGATCGTTCCTTACGTTCCGAATAACCCTCGTATTTATAGCGTCACAGCACTGAAGCTATTGGACCATGTGACGATGTATATTGTGTTATTAGAACGGCTAACTATTGCCAACATCCGAGAGCTGTGTGATGCAATGTATCTCGCTACCGACCGTATACATCCACTAACTAATGATGTGAAGAGCGTATTCGATAACATCGTGCAATGTATTCTGCAACATCGTCTGTTCACTGGCGTCGAGCTGGGTGATCATGAGCAAGGTTACATACATGATGAATGGAGAGTGTAAAAAAGGAAATTATTTGATAACTACTCCCACATGGCATGTGGTTTTGATGGAGGGAAAATGAATGTGTATTGAATGTATGTATATATGAAATACAGCTGTAATAAATCAATTTTTTTACCACAATTTGCCCTATGTGTTTGGTTGCATTATAAATATTTTCATGTTTCCTTGTGGAAACTAATAGTAATTCTTCCAACAAGAAACCCTTACTGCAGCTGAAAACAGATCGCAGCTACGCAACAATCTCGGCACTCCGCTACTTTATTACGCATACTAAGTATCCAGGATGATGACAAAACTAGTCACGTGACAATGACGTATTTTATAGGTGTAATCTAGTTGCATTGCATAAGATCATTATTAGTGATATGTATCTACCTACGGTTGTGTTTCCCCTACCTACAAAACTGAGATTTCAGCTGTATCATCTGTGAAAAGAGGCATTAGGTGGTATGCATACGAGTTGGTGGAAGGGGAAAATGCATAAATGATTCGCGCCCCATTCCATGTCTAGTGTGGATGAGTGAGCACTGTTATCATCTCAACAAGCGAAGAAAGTGGTAAATGTAGGTTCAAATGTACTATATGGACTTCTTACCAAGTCCTTCCTTCAAGATATGAGTGTACCTTAATTCATTTTCAATATAATAATCTCATAAAGAATTATCACACACTATCAGTCAACTAGAGGACAGTTCACCTATGACTGTGGTGCTGATTTAGCCGAAATATCTGTTATTTGTTCTAGGGTGTAAATGTCGAGTAAATCCACCAACATTTTCTATCTCTGGAGAATAATTCAGAAATATTATATTGAAAGAATTACTATTGAACTTGGAGTCATTCAGAAGGAGAAATGTAAAACTGTTTTTATTCGTGTTTTTCAGAGCTACAATAAAAAATAGCGAAAAAATCTCATCCGTCCTCTTGTCTGTATCAATTTGTCTGCAAAAAGAAAAACGGTAAGAAAACATTGGGACACTGTATTCAAAAGTCTTCACACGATTTGAAAGTCATCATCTACGTGATATACACTCCTGGAAATTGAAATAAGAACACCGTGAATTCATTGTCCCAGGAAGGGGAAACTTTATTGACACATTCCTGGGGTCAGATACATCACATGATCACACTGACAGAACCACAGGCACATAGACACAGGCAACAGAGCATGCACAATGTCGGCACTAGTATAGTGTATATCCACCTTTCGCAGCAATGCAGGCTGCTATTCTCCCATGGAGACTATCGTAGAGATGCTGGATGTAGTCCTGTGGAACGGCTTGCCATGCCATTTCCACCTGGCGCCTCAGTTGAACCAGCGTTCGTGCTGGACGTGCAGACCGCGTGAGACGACGCTTCATCCAGTCCCAAACATGCTCAATGGGGGACAGATCCGGAGATCTTGCTGGCCAGGGTAGTTGACTTACACCTTCTAGAGCACGTTGGGTGGCACGGGATACATGCGGACGTGCATTGTCCTGTTGGAACAGCAAGTTCCCTTGCCGGTCTAGGAATGGTAGAACGATGGGTTCGATGACGGTTTGGATGTACCGTGCACTATTCAGTGTCCCCTCGACGATCACCAGTGGTGTACGGCCAGTGTAGGAGATCGCTCCCCACACCATGATGCCGGGTGTTGGCCCTGTGTGCCTCGGTCGTATGCAGTCCTGATTGTGGCGCTCACCTGCACGGCGCCAAACACGCATACGACCATCATTGGCACCAAGGCAGAAGCGACTCTCATCGCTGAAGACGACACGTCTCCATTCGTCCCTCCATTCACGACTGTCGCGACACCACTGGAGGGGGGCTGCACGATGTTGGGGCGTGAGCTGAAGACGGCCTAACGGTGTGCGGGACCGTAGCCCAGCTTCATGGAGACGGTTGCGAATGGTCCTCGCCGATACCCCAGGAGCAACAGTGTCCCTAATTTGCTGGGAAGTGGCGGTGCGGTCCCCTACGGCACTGCGTAGGATCCTACGGTCTTGGCGTGCATCCGTGCGTCGCTGCGGTCCGGTCCCAGGTCGACGGGCACGTGCACCTTCCGCCGACCACTGGCGACAACATCGATGTACTGTGGAGACCTCACGCCCCACGTGTTGAGCAATTCGGCGGTACGTCCACCCGGCCTCCCGCATGCCCACTATACGCCCTCACTCAAAGTCCGTCAACTGCACATACGGTTCACGTCCACGCTGTCGCGGCATGCTACCAGTGTTAAAGACTGCGATGGAGCTCCGTATGCCACGGCAAACTGGCTGACACTGACGGCGGCGGTGCACAAATGCTGCGCAGCTAGCGCCATTCGACGGCCAACACCGCGGTTCCTGGTGTGTCCGCTGTGCCGTGCGTGTGATCATTGCTTGTACAGCCCTCTCGCAGTGTCCGGAGCAAGTATGGTGGGTCTGACACACCGGTGTCAATGTGTTCTTTTTTCCATTTCCAGGAGTGTATGTATAGTAAATGACAATTTATCAGCAAGGGACGCGATGGGGGGGGGGGGGGGGGGCACATGTACTTATGTCAGTGATTGGTTGCACTGCGTCAATGTCGCTGAAGCATTTGGGCTAATCTTTTATGAACGTACATGCGTAAATTCGTATGACTCTGCTCAGAGAGAACACTGTCAAAATGCCATCTGCAGTTTTTTGTATGCATTCTGTCTCTGCTCCACATTAATTTTGGTAAGTGGTAGCCCCACTAGCTCTATAAGATAACCTGTAACATATTGAAAGAGTGCTCAGACAATACGCAAGCGCGCGCGCACACACACACACACACACACACACACACACATGATGAAATCCAATAACGTCGGCATGTACATGGAGATTATCACAAACTCCACGTTGCGGTTGTAGTGGTTACTCCAAATGCGACAATTCGACTGTTGTTGTTGTTCTGGTCTTCAGTCCTGAGACTGGTTTGATGCAGTTCTCCATACTACTCTATCCTGTGCATGCTTCTTCATCTCCCAGTACCTACTGCAACCTACATCCTTCTTAATCTGGTTAGTGTAATCATCTCTTGGTCTCCCTCTATGATATTTACCCTCCACGCTGCCCTCCAGTGCTAAATTGGTGATCCCTTGATGCCTCAGAACATGTCCTACCAACCGATCCCTTCTTCTAGTCAAGTTGTGTCACAAACTCCTCTTCTCCCCATTCAATACCTCCTCATTAGTTATGTGATCTACCCATCTAATCTTCAGTATTCTTCTGCAGCACCACATTTCGAAAGCTTCTATTCTCTTCTTGTCCAAACTACTTACTGTCCACGTTTCACTTCCATACATTTCTATACTCCATACAAATACTTCCAGAAACGACTTCCTGACATTTAAATCTATACTGGATGTTAACAAATTCCTCTTCTTCAGAGACGCTTTCCTTGTCATTGCCAGTCTACATTTTATATCCTCTCTACTTCGACCATCATCAGTTATTTTGCTCCCCAAATAGCAAAACTCCTTAACTACTTTGTGTCTCATTCCGTAATGTAATTCCCTCAGCATCACCCGAGTTACCTCGACTACATTCCATTATCCTCGTTTTGCTTTTTTTGATGTTCACCTGATATCCTCCTTTCAAGACAATGTCCATTTCGTTCAACTGCTCTTCCAAGTCCTTTGCTGTCTCTGACAGAATTACAATGTCATCAGGGAACCTCAAAGTTTTTACTTCTTCTCCATGGATTTTAATACCTACTCCGAATTTTTGTCCTGTTTCCTTTATTGCTTGCTCAATATACAAATTGAATAACATCGGGGAGAGTCTACAATCCTGTCTCACTCCCTTTCCAACCACTGCTTCCCTTTCATGTCCCTCGACTCTTATAACTGCCATTTGGTTTCTGTACAAATTGTAAATAGTCTTACCCTCCCTGTATTTTACCACTGCCACCTTCAGAATTTGAAAGAGAGTATTCCAGTCAACATTGTCAAAAGCTTTCTCTAAGTCTACAAATGCTAGAAACGTAGGTTTGCCTTTCCTTAATCTAGCTTCTAAGATAAGTCGTATGGTCAGTATTGCCTCACGTGTTCCAACATTTCTGCGGAATCCAAACTGATCTTCCCCGAGGTCGGCTTCTACCAGTTTTTCCATGCGTCTGTAAAGAATTCGCGTTAGTATTTTGCAGCCGTGACTTATTAAACTGATAGTTCGGTTATTTTTCACATCTGTCAACACCTGATTTCTTTGGGATTAGAATTATTATATTCTTCTTGAAGTCTGACGATATTTCGCCGGTCTCATACATTTGGCTCACCAGATGGTAGAGTTTTGTCAGGACTGGCTCTCCCACGGCTGTCAGTAGTTTTAATGGAATGTTGTCTCCTCCCGGGGCCTTTTTTCAGTGCTCTGTCAAACTCATCACGCAGTATCACATCTCCCATTTCATCTTCATCTACATCCCCTTCCATTTCCATAATACTCTCCTCAAGTACATCGCCATTGTATAGAAACTCTATATACTCCTTCCACCTTTCTGCTGTCCCTTCTTTGCTTAGAACTGGGTTTCCATCTGAGCTCTTGATGTTCATACAAGTGGTTGTCTTTCCTCCAAAGGTCTCTTTAATTTTCCTGTTGGCAGTATCTATCTTACCCTTAGTGAGATAAGCCTCTACGTCCTTAGATGTGTCCTGTAGCCATCCCTGCTTAGCCATTTTGCACTTCCTGTCGATCTCATATTTGAGACGTTTGTATTCCATTTTTCGTGCTTCATTTATTGCATTTTTATATTTTCTCCTTTCATCAATTAAATTCAATATTTCTTCTGTTACCCAAGGATTTCTACCAGCCCTCGTCTTTTTACCTGCTTCATCCTCTGCTGCCTTCACTACTTCATCCCTCAAAGTAACCCATTCTTCTTCTGCTGTATTTCTTTCCCCCATTCCTGTCAATTTTTCCCTTATACTCTCCCTGAAATTGGATACAACCTCTGGTATAGTCAGTTTATCCAGTTCCCATCTCCTTAAATTCCCACCTTTTTGCAATTTCTTCAGTTTTCATCTACAGTTCATAACCAATAGATTGCGGTCAGAGTCCACATCTGTCCCTGAAAATGTCTTACAATTTAAAACCTGGTTCCTAAATCTCTGGCTTACCATTATATAATCTATCTGAAACCTGTCAGTATCTGCAGACTTCTTCCATTTATACAACCTTCATTTGTGATCCTTGAACCAAGTGATTAAGTTATGCTCTGTGCAAAATTCTTCCAGGCGGCTTCCTCTTTCATCTCTTCCTCCCAATCCATATTCACCTACTATGTTTCCTTCTCTTCCTTTTCCTGCTATCGAATTCCAGTCACCCATGACTATTAAATTTTCGTATCCCTTCATTATCTGAATAATTTCGTTTATCTCCTCATACATTTCTTCAATTTCTTCGTCATCTGCAGAGCTAGTTGGATATAAACTTGTACTACCGTAGTAGGCGTGGGCTTCGGGTCTATCTTGGCCACAATAATGCGTTCATTGTGCTGTTTGTAGTAGCTTTCCCGCACTCCTATTTTTTTATTCATTATTAAACCTACTCGTACATTACCCCTATTCGATTTTGTATTTATAACCCTGTATTCACCTGACCAAAAGTCTTGTTCCTCCTGCCACCGAATTTCACTAATTGCCACTATATCTAACTTTAACCTATCCATTTCCCTTTTTAAAATTTTCTAACCTACCTTCGATCCGTAGAACGCCAGTTTTCTTTCTCCTGATAACTACGTCCTCCTGAGTAGTCCCCGCCCGGATATCCGAATGGGGGACTATTTTACCTCCGGAATATTTTACCCAAGAGGACGCCATCATCATTCGACTGTATTATCTATGAAAGGAAACATACAAGTTGGTGGAAGAGGGCAAATGTATCAGTGAAACTCGACCTCTTCAGTACCTATCACGGATAAAAGAGAGTTGTTATTATCTTAACTAGCTCCACGTTGTTCACCAACGTCGCAATTCAACAGTTCAACTGTAACGCATATGAAATGACGCATCAGACAGGGCTTCTCATACATGGAACATCAAGGGCGTGCATCGGTCGAATTCGACTTAATTCACCTCAGTTCGGCTTGCATGCTAAAGTCGCTGTGGTGGGGTGCAGAGTGAGCTGATAGACGGCTTATTCGACACTGAAATACGAAGGTTATTAGGAACGTTAAGTCCGACATAGCGCGAAATGGAAACTACGGTGCAAATCCGATGAAGCTTAGCACAGATGTGTTGGGCAGTGTCTCCTGCATGCCGTCGATCGCGACACGTTGCTCTTTCCCGTTCTGAGCGTACAGTGAAAACGTAATGATGTCTGGAATACTATATGACCCGCCAACTATGACAGCCCGGTGAGATATTTCGCCTGACGTCACGCAGACCACGTAATGTCACTGTTATGCGTTTCCTACTTCATGACACTTGTTCGCCACACTCTGCAGGGGCAATGAAGATGTGCCTGCAGCGTTTTCGTTGGAAAGTTTTTGATCACCCACTGACTCACTCTGAGTTTCATCTTTGATCACATGAAACGCTAGCTACGAAGACAACATTTTGGCACAGACGAGTTGGAGACCAGCGTAGAAATAGTGAAAAGCACAGGCGGCTGCCATCTATAACGGACGCGCAGGGTAGCCGCACGGTCTCAGGTGTCTTTTGTCACGATCCGCGCGGCTCCCCCCGTAGGAGGTTTGAGTCCTCCCTCGGGCATGGGTGTGTATGTTACCCTTATCGTAAGCTAGTTTAACTTAGATTAAGTAGTGCGTAAGCCTAGGGACCGATGACCTCAGCAGTGTGGTCCCATACGACGTTACCACAAATTTCCAAATTTCCATCTATAACGACGGTATTGGAAAGTTCGTATAACGCTACGACAGACGTCTAAGTCACAGCGGCGATTATTTAGAGAAGTAGTAGGAAGCTATAGTAAACTGTTGCAAATAAAACATTTCAGATTTTGACAGTGGTTCCCTGTTAGCGACCGATGGGACCTCTCTTTCCGAATAGCATACGTAGACAAGTGCAAAACAGTTACTGGAATATCGGAACGACTTACTCCGAACACATTTCAACTGGAGTGGAAACTGTCTTATTTTTTGTTAGTTGTGACGATAAAGCCAAATGTCTAAACTGCAGTACAGTAATTTCGTGTGCAGAAAATAGTCTACTGAAAGACACTACAGCAAATTGCATTCAGAAAACTATAGGGAAATCATAGGGTACGCAGGAGCGTCAGAATTAAAGAAGTTGCAGACTCTTGCAGAAGAGAATTCTGTGCCCAGAAATGAGTTTTGTCCCAGCATTGTAGCACATGTATTTTGGTTAAAGGTCCTACGAAACGAAGTGAAGTTTGTTTACGTTCTTCACAAATGTGTATTCTCTTTCGTTCTCGCTTGTATTATTACTAACACAACCATTTTTCACTACTCGTAATTTAGAGCGAAGTAGATGAAGGGTGCTGCGAAAGGAATCTTAGAGCTAATTATAGAGGGGCTTTACGTTTAGCAAGAGCAGGGAAGCCGATTATGGAAGGGCCATTAATAATGAATATCTTTCTGGACGTAGTAGAGTCAGTGAATCATACATTAGCTCCCACACACAGTAGAATACCACTTTCGAGTATGATACCACTTCGGTGAAACAGCGACATTCACGGAAATTTGCATGGACAATTTGCAGCAACAATTAGAAACCTCCTAGCGTACTCTATGGCACTTGATGAGTACTCGGATATTAGCGGCACGGATCAGTTAGCCATTTCTTTTCTTTTTTTTGCGTTGCGTAGACAACGACCTACATGTAACGGAAGAGCTTCTCGATGTGATTTCGGTGAAGGTCACTGCTACAGGGGCGAAGATTTTAGAAGCGATTGAAATGGTAGCTAAAGAAGTAGGACTCACTTGGAGAAAAGATGTTTTCCGTAACCACAGACGGGGGAGCACCAAATCGTGGTAAAGTAGAAAGGTTTATTGCCCTACTGCGGAGAAATCTTAACTTGACGAATTTTCCTTCCGTTCATTGTTATGCACACCAAGATGCTATTTGTGCAAAACTTATCGGTCTTCAAGAGAGATGAACATAGTGTTACGTATCGTGAACTTTATTCGTTCTCTCACTCATCGTCATTTCAAGGAACTTCTGATTTCATTTGAACAAGAGTAATGTACCCTATCATGCTGAGGTACCCTGCTCGGGTAAATAAAAGTAATTTCCCGAGTTTTTCAACTGTGCGACACTGTGGCTCAGATTTAGGAGGACAAAGGACGTCCGGAGCCACTTTTACATTATGGCTCACCTAAATGATTTTACTCTGAAACTCCAAAGATAAAATAATCTCATCAACTACATGGACTGCAAAATAAAGGCTTTCCAATGTAAAGTCCAGCTCTTCGAAAACAACCTTTCAGAGAAAAGTATGAAACATTTTCCTGACCTACAAAATCGATGTGTAAATTTTACGTTTAATAAGTGTTTTATTCGAAACGGTACGGTGGTTTTCTTTGACAGCATCTGGCTGAGAAGGGGCTCATTATGAAATATATGTCGAGCTGCTAAGGTTCCTTGAAAATGACTTACAATGAGTTTAGCGACCGATTCCAGGTAATGTATCTGTATGTCATTAACAGAAAAATCAGTCGTTTTTGTTGTAGTATGTATAAGTGTAACATTATATGAAGAACAATAGTGCACAGTACATGTATATTACAGTGAATCGATAATTCTAAGTCTCATAGCATGCAAAATTACCAGTGAGATTGCTTCATAATGAGTGACAAAAAATGTGACGAACTGAGAAATGCCGGCCGGTGTGGCCGAACGGTTCTAGGCGCTTCAGTCTGGAACCGCGCGACTGCTACGGTCGCAGGTTCGAATCCTGCCTCGGGCATGGCTGTGTGTGATGTGCTTAGGTTATTTAGGTGTAAGTAGTTCTAAGTTCTAGGGGACTGATAACCTCAGATGTTAAGTCCCATAGTGCTCAGAGCCATTTGAACTGAGAAATTATTTCATCTCTTGCATAAATTGACATGCTGATTACTAATTACATTGGCCCATAGTGAGAGCCAGAAACTGATATCAGTAACTAAGTGAAATAAAAAAGAAGAAAAAGTTATGAAATTATTGATAAGAGAATGGAACAGACTGTTTACATGAATAAAACATTAAATGACTGCATTTATTCCTGTACTCTTATACACAAAACAAAACAAAAATTTACTAATCTCAGGGCCGATTTGATCTAGGTTGAACATCACTCAGTTATTAAAGGTAATGCGAGGGAAATGAATCATCTCACCATTATCCGTAGTTATTTGTGGATGGTGATGTCGGTGGCAGGCACTATCTCGGGACGGCGTGTCGCCTCGTAGCTGTGCTGCGCTAATCGGCAGCTCTCCTGGGTGTGCCGCGCTTGTGCAGCGAGGCCTCGGAACGGTCTCCTTGTTGATGCGTCGCCGTGTGTTGCCGTAGACGGCACCGTTATCGTGGCGTCGGGAGGTGGATCTTGTCGATGGATGGAAGAGCTCTCATGTTGTCTTGATTCCACGCTGTCTCACCGACTATCCTCTTCACCCAATACCCATCTCACAGCTCAACGACTCCTCGAAATTTGTCTTCTCTCTTCACTGCCATCGGCGGAATAAAATTTCAATGCCGAACAGTGACTACTCGTTGTTTCATGACGACACATCTCAGTGCAGGGTGGAAATTCTTTATGTTGTGTGGGATGGTGTATGACTCGGGAATCGGCGTCTTTCTCAAGATTTCATTGTCAAGGCTGTTGCCAGCATTGGTCGCACATTGCTTCGATGTTTTTCTGCATTCCTAAGCTACCCTGAAAACAACCACACAACACCTTGTAACGGCTATCTCTGTATGAGGCCTGGACGGTCTCATGTTCGTGCCTCGTCTCAGAATCTGCTGGTGTTCGTGATTTATAAGGAACTTCCCTACCGTCCAGAAAACATTTTTTTATGACGATAATAAAGACATATCGCCTTTTAGTACTTCAAAGTAACTTTTTACATTACTTTAAGTTATAAACATTCGAATTTGTTTTTGTGACAGGCTGAAAATGGTTCAAATGGCTCTGAGCACTATGGGACTTAACTGCGGTGGTCATCAGTCGCCTAGAACTTAAAACTACTTAAACCTAACTAACCTAAGGACATCACACACATTCATGCCCGAAGCTGGATTCAAACCGGCGACCGTAGCAGTCGCGCTGTTCCAGGCTGTAGCGCCTAGAACCGCTCTGACCGGCTGTGACAGGAAATCACTAATTCGTACCGAGTACGTGATGTGTTTGTGAAGCCCTTTTTGGCAGCAATTGAAAGTGCTTCTCCTAATTTACGTTTCGAGCTAACCGATTTGCAAACCGATGATCGTCGAAACGATTCTTTTTACAACACCAAAAGTTTGCTGTAATGCTACCAGAATTTGTTGAATGAAGAATTTCACAAGATACACAGAGAAGCAGCGAAGATTATTTCCATGAGTGGCTCCAAATACACTCCTGGAAATGGAAAAAAGAACACATTGACACGGGTGTGTCAGACCCACCATACTTGCTCCGGACACTGCGAGAGGGCTGTACAAGCAATGATCACACGCACGGCACAGCGGACACACCAGGAACCGCGGTGTTGGCCGTCGAATGGCGCTAGCTGCGCAGCATTTGTGCACCGCCGCCGTCAGTGTCAGCCAGTTTGCCGTGGCATCCGGAGCTCCATCGCAGTCTTTAACACTGGTAGCATGCCGCGACAGCGTGGACGTGAACCGTATGTGCAGTTGACGGACTTTGAGTGAGGGCGTATAGTGGGCATGCGGGAGGCCGGGTGGACGTACCGCCGAATTGCTCAACACGTGGGGCGTGAGGTCTCCACAGTACATCGATGTTGTCGCCAGTGGTCAGCGGAAGGTGCACGTGCCCGTCGACCTGGGACCGGACCGCAGCGACGCACGGATGCACGCCAAGACCGTAGGATCCTACGCAGTGCCGTAGGGGACCGCACCGCCACTTCCCAGCAAATTAGGGACACTGTTGCTCCTGGGGTATCGGCGAGGACCATTCGCAACCGTCTCCATGAAGCTGGGCTACGGTCCCGCACACCGTTAGGCCGTCTTCCGCTCACGCCCCAACATCATGCAGCCCGCCTCCAGTGGTGTCGCGACAGGCGTGAATGGAGGGACGAATGGAGACGTGTCGTCTTCAGCGATGAGAGTCGCTTCTGCCTTGGTGCCAATGATGGTCGTATGCGTGTTTGGCGCCGTGCAGGTGAGCGCCACAATCAGGACTGCATACGACCGAGGCACACAGGGCCAACACCCGGCATCATGGTGTGGGGAGCGATCTCCTACACTGGCCGTACACCACTGGTGATCGTCGAGGGGACACTGAATAGTGCACGGTACATCCAAACCGTCATCGAACCCATCGTTCTACCATTCCTAGACCGGCAAGGGAACTTGCTGTTCCAACAGGACAATGCACGTCCGCATGTATCCCGTGCCACCCAACGTGCTCTAGAAGGTGTAAGTCAACTACCCTGGCCAGCAAGATCTCCGGATCTCTCCCCCATTGAGCATGTTTGGGACTGGATGAAGCGTCGTCTCACGCGGTCTGCACGTCCAGCACGAACGCTGGTCCAACTGAGGCGCCAGGTGGAAATGGCGTGGCAAGTCGTTCACAGGACTACATCCAGCATCTCTACGATCGTCTCCATGGGAGAATAGCAGCCTGCATTGCTGCGAAAGGTGGATATACACTGTACTAGTGCCGACATTGTGCATGCTCTGTTGCCTGTGTCTATGTGCCTGTGGTTCTGTCAGTGTGATCATGTGATGTATCTGACCCCAGGAATGTGTCAATAAAGTTTCCCCTTCCTGGGACAATGAATTCACGGTGTTCTTATTTCAATTTCCAGGAGTGTATGTATGTGAAAGATTTCTTTCTGCTTTGTCACGTACAATTTGAAGTGGAATGATCATATAAAAATAATTGTTGGTAAGGCGGGTACCAGGTTGAGATTCATTCGGAGAGTCCTTAGAAAATGTAGTCCATCAACAAAGGAGGTGGCTTACAAAAGACTCGTTCGATCTATACTTGAGTATTGCTCATTAGTGTGGGATCCGTAGCAGATCGGGTTGACGGAGGAGATAGAGAAGAACCAAAGAAGAGCGGCGCGTTTCGTCACAGGGTTATTTGGTAACCATGATAGCGTTACGGAAATGTTTAGTAAACTCAAGTGGCAGACTCTGCAAGAGAGGCGCTCTGCATCGCGGTGTAGCTTGCTCGCCAGGTTTCGAGAGGGTACGTTTCTGGATGAGGTATCGAATATATAGCTTCTCCCTACTTATATCTCCCAAGGAGATCACGAATGTAAAATTAGAGAGATTCGAGTGCGCACGGAGGCTTTCAGACAGTCGTTCTCCCCGCGAACCATACGTGACTGGAACAGAAAAGGGAGGTAATGACAGTGGCACGTAAAGTGCCCTCCGCCACACACCGTTGGGTGGCTTGCGGAGTATAAATGTAGATGTAGATGTGGAAGTACTTCTGGTCGTAATTTAAAAAATGCTCTAAGAATTGCTGTCAGGAGATCCCTTGTTCCAGATTTTAGTAGCATAATTGCAAATTAAAGAAGAAAATAGAAAATGTAATTTTCTTCTCAAAAAAAAGATTAGAAGTTACTATTATTGGATCTCTGTTCCACCAAACTAAACTCTCTAGCCACCGAATGTAACCATTTGGCGATGACGAAGGAAACAGAGGTGAAGTCTTGGAAAAGTTCGAGACAGGCGGAGCGAGCGAGGCAAGCGTAGGGAGAGAGAGAGAGAGAGAGACAACGCTATTGTGCAAAGTTGAGGAGTGGAAGTTTGCACAGTCGTCATTACAGTAAAGCTGTCTTCTGCACTCTGGAGCGCGTGATGCACTGGTGCAAACACCTTGAGAGGACGTGCATTACACTGTGTGCATATGACTTGTTGGTAGAGGGAGAAATGAATCAATAACGCCACCCTCAGAGTAGAGTACATATGCTTTTCTCAGCCTATTTGTAACTTCTTACCCCGGATTCTTCATAAAAATTTGCGATTTACCACGAGCGTATAGCACATAGCTGAGACTCCCAAATAAAGTCAAGGCTATCGAATACAATGTCCTGTTTCTTCAATCTTTATTTTCTTTTTCCAAATATATTCACACATACAAGATCATGGATGCGTTTTATTAGTGTAGCCCCGACCAAGATGAGCAAAAAGGTTTTTTTTTTTAATTTGTCCATATCAATGAATGACTGAAAAGTAAATAGTACAATTTGCATATCCTACGACGTTTAAAAAAGTTGCGTTATTTTATGTATTTTCTCCATCAATCCAGGATCTCGTTAAAATGTTATAACACACCAAGAATTTCTGTATCGAGAGCAATACTGAACAGGGAAAAGCTCGAAATGACTTTGAAATTAAATCAGAGAGTCTGCTAATGATCTTAATCTACAACTTCATTGCTTAATATAGGGTCTCTATGCCTGTACATTAACCAACGTGCATTAGAATAGATAACACAGTAAATAGTTCTGTCTTAAACTCGGTATGAAACAAATAAAAAAAATGCAGATCCGACTTCATTGGGTCTGAAGGAGCCTTTTCATTGCTTCATTAAATAATTTGCCTAGGCATGAGGACCCTTAAACTTTCATGGTTAGAAGAACCATGCTCATTAATAAAACTACACCAGTGCGTATGAGAAATGGTAAGTATTCTTATAATTAATTATCAATTAAGGAAAGCACAACAAACTATAACTTTTTAAATAACAAATGTGCTTTCATAAGTAGTTTTTTGACCTGCTCAGAATTATAATTGGCTGTGAAAATGACAACATAACTTTAAATTCAAGCTCAACCGCTTTCTCATAATAAATTAGGACACTTTGAATTAAATTTACTAGGATAGAATTCCTGTCCAGGATTGTGATTTGGGATAATCATGGGTATAAGATAGAGTTTTTAACAACACCACGATTATTATTAAAATCTGCCAACTTTCACAAATACCTGGTCCATTTACAGAGTGCCTACTATAAACAATTTAGTGGAAGGCTAGTGGCTCTGGTGGCAAAATTTGTAGTGGCTATTAACCTGGCCGCGATGGATGCAATCATACCGTTACTGTTGGTCTCGTCCTGTTACATATATTCTTGGCATCGAAATTATATTTATAGTGCCAAAAATCAAGCTATGTAAATGGTATCACCCAGTGCAGGATCTGATGTCCATAAAAGTTGCCGTTAGGCTCTTCTGGCCTAAAAACTCAATGAATATGAGTCACAAAGATCCGCTACTGTTAGCGAGGTGTTTACGACTTCAATGCTTAGTCCAGACTCCTTACCCGTCACAAAAGACGAGTTGCCACTTGTGCTCCAACCACACCTTTTCCACTCCGCCGTACTACTTCCGTAACTGCGGGGCTTCCCCACATCTTTTGAATTCAGCCCTATGTTCCCTAACTGTGGATCAAATCATTTACAGTACATTACGTAACAATCATTCCATTAGTTAGTTAAATCCACAAGCATAATTCATACAACATCGTTCAAAAGTTCACATAACTGAAATACGTATATACAGTCAAGAATTTCCATGACAGATATAACACTATACATATGCAATACTACAAATTGACATAAAAATATCGAGACAGATACAAAATAGGTCAAAAATAGGAGTTACAAGTTCATGTGCGAGATTTCTCTCCAATTGTCTGGATAACTGTTGTCTCCTTTCTTATTAATTGGGTTAGCTATAGCTGTGGCCCATTCTTCTGGATGTTTTCCTGTTGCCTACATTTTTTGTGAGATAATATGAAAAGATGTCTCAGATGTTTTACCAGCACACTTCCTCATTTCCGGAATCTCTTGACTGTCACCACATGCTTTGTGGCTTCTCATTGCTTTAAGTGCAATTTCAATTTGTTGTACTGCAGGTGAGTTTATATTTTCTAGTTTGATTTTTATCGGGGTGCTTGTATCAATTGTTAAATGCTTTTCGGTTTCATCACAGTTCTAAGACTTGTTGAATGTTTCTGCCATGATTTCTGCGTTTCCTTGTTATTATGGGCTATTCTTCCATCTTTATTTCTCAGCAATAGTGTGGGAGAGTTGTAATTACATAATTGCTTATCAAAGTCTTTGAAATACTCTATGGGATTAGTTTGGAATTGTTTTCTTCGTTGGAGCTCAGTAGATCCTTTTAATATTGCCGAATTATTTTTCTGATAATTTGAAAGAATTTTTTCTTATATTTTTGAGGTTAGTTGCATTTTTTCTGTTTTGTGACTTTGAAATTTAGTCCAAGCTTGATATCTTTCCTCATGAATGTCATGACATTCCTTAGTTCACCATGCATGTTTTTTTACGTTGATTTACTGGCGCCAATTCTTCAGCATGTTGTTTTAAAATTGGTATTAGTTCCTCAAGATTTTCAGTTACTGTTGTATTTTTTGTGTTTTCTGATATCTGTCATTTTTGATTGATTTGTGGGAGTCTCACTTTCATTTATCTGCAATTGCTCTCTGTATATTTTTCCTGAGTGGGGTGAAAGTGATTTTGATTTTGACGAAAGAATGATCTGATCCTGTGTCTGTTCCTCTCAGTATTTCCTCATTTCGAATTTATTTATGAAAGAATTTGTCCATGCAGACATGGTCCAGCTGCCTCTCGCCTCCTGTCCAAGCTGTATGTTTCCATCATGAATTTGCTTGGTTTTCTTTTAAAATGTGTAGATTTAGAGACGAGACCATGTGTTCTGCAAATTTCAAACACGCTTTGTCCGTTTCTTTGCCCGTTTCTCTTAGTTTTTTTTATGTGGAGCCCATTTTCCAGTTATTTCTCTGTACTTCTTTTCCTTTCCAGTTGGACATTAAAATCCCCTATTGATGTCCCTTCATTGTTTTCACTGCCTTGATTTATTGTCTGATCCAAAAGATCCCTAAATTATTCTACTTTTAGCATAGCTTTTGTTAGAAAATTTTTCTGATTGGTACGGGCATTGTAATTTGTAATAGTTTAGATCTTGTTGGTGGTTTTCAGCGTTAAAGCTGCGATTCGTGGAGTAATAGATTTGAAATCAGTTATTCAATCTATCACTTTCAGATTCCCTATGAATTCTGTTCTGAATTATGGACATTGTTTCATAACTCTTTGTCCTGGTTTTCCATAGTAAATTCTATAACATTGAGATTCAAATGGTTCTTCTGTTGTATTTCTCATTTCTTTGAGTCCTGCTATTATGATGTTTTATCGGTCCGATTTGTTTGTGAAGTTTTTGAGCTTCCCAGTTCTCAGTAAAGAGTTTATGTTATGTGTTACAATGTATTTAACGTGTTTATGTTTTATTTTGGCATTATTCTCTTGATGAGAGTTGGGTAATTTCAAATGCTCTAATCCATTTGAGTCTCTGGCTATCCACTGATTCCGATCTAGCCTCCTCCTTCCCTGTTGGTTTCGACGGTGGAAATTTTTCTCTAAAAGATCTTTTTGCGTTTCATTGTCAGAGGCTATCAACCTCAAGTGGAGAGATCTCCGTGTTACAGTTATGGTTGTTAGCCACAGAGTATATTAATCAACCGCCACTAGCATGTGGAACAAACTCTGCTGGGGTACTTCCACTAATATATGGAGCTGTCGTACCCTTGGTGCTAGTTTCTGTCCTCACGGTGTATTTTATTTCTCTGGTACTTACCACATCTGGTGAGCATCCCCCTATCCGCCGCCTGCGGAGGCGCTCGCTAGGAGACTATCCATTCTCCCGAATTATTGTTTTATCGTAGAAATAATTTCATTGCTCTTCACTTAGGCACTGTGATTCTCTCTCAGCCTCGTGTCAGGGCTGACATTCGAAACACATCTTGGTAACGTGGATATTACGGGAGGGGATGGTTTGGGGAACAGGATTGAGTTACAAAATATTATTACATCTGTTCTACCTTAGGTATGGTTGGACTAGCTGACAATGCAAATAGAGTGCATGATGTTCCGTGGGTTACAAGCAGTCTCATTAAAAATGCAAGCAAGTTTAATGACACAGTCAGCACACGTCCGAAGCGGGCGATGCCAAGGCACCGTCTTGATATGTCCGCAAAATCGTGCACCTTCGGGGCGAGGCAACGCCTACAGAAAAATCGGCACATGTGTGTGTGTTTGTGTGTGTTTGTGTGTGTGTGTGTGTGTGTGTGTGTGTGTGTGTGTGTGTGTGAGCTCTCTTTCTCTGCGTAAGACAGCTGCCAGACGTCACACGCCGGAAGTGCGACGCCGAGGGCACAGTCTGGATATATGTTCGCAAAAATCGTGCGACGGTAGGGCTGCAGAAAAATCACAAGCCTCGTGTGTGAAGAGGCGAGAGAGATGTCGCATTCGTGGCATGAGAAGCAACATTTCATGTTATTTTCTGACCAGTATAGGCAATCACATAAGCATCAATACTGAAGCATCTGTCCTATTCTGTCTCATGATACCACAGAACACTACGACGTTTCTGATTCTAATGCTGCCTACCATCAAACAATTTTGTTGTAAAGTAAGGAGCCTTGATAACTGCTTTGTTATGGAGCCGCTGTGATCCTGTCTCCACCTCATGTCAGGGATGTCATTCATAATACATGTCAAGAAAAAATGTGGCACTTAAAGGTTATCATGCTATTCCTCGTCAAGATTGAAGACAAAACTGTATCTAACAAAATCAGATAGGTGAATTATGACGATACATGTATGAAAACAAGGAGCTGGCAACAATGTCACGTCGTGCAGTGCATAGGAATGCACAGAGAAACGTGTTTCAGCCCGAACTACCGTACCAACTGTCATAGCTAACTGAGTGGATTGCTGGGACATTAAACTCGTATCCACCATGGAGCTATGGTTCGAATCTTTCACAAGTTCATGTTTTATTTCTTAGACGCCCGTTTCATACTTCCCGTCGTTTATAAGTAGGACACCACATGGCAGTGGGATCCATTAAATTGCGTGAATGTGTCTACTAATTATTCAGAGCACAGCCATAACTGATCCTGTCAAGTTCATGTAGGGCTGCTTCACGAAGGCGTATACAAATGATGAAAACGTCGGAATCCTCTTGGTGCAGGGTTCATCATGGAAATAGATTGCTGCTCGTGCGAATGCTGCAAGGTAGCCTCAAACGCGCCATTCCGATAAGAATGTTTTCCGTCTCCTGGAGCAGCACCTTGGGGAAACCGGTAATCTTCGTCCAAAAGTAAGGGCAGAGGTCGTCCAAGGGCTGAACATACTCCACAGAGCACACGATTCTTGAAACTGTTTACCAGTCACTTCGGCGAAGTACCCGTGATACTGCAAGGCGGTTTCATATATGTCAAAGACTGTATCCATATCATTTCACGTTTCATTACACCTTAACCCAACATCAGCCTTCAGGAGACCGCATTCGACGAATACAGTTTTGTGAACAGTTTTTGCACCAAATGGATGAAAACGAACATTTTATGAATAACGTGATCTAGACTGACGGACCTAGCTTCACTCGTGAAGGAATTTTCGACCTCCACAACAGCCATTGTCGGTCAGGAGCCAACCCACATGTCACCGATAAATGTGGCTTTCAGGCACGTTTAGGAATAGACCTGTGGGTTGGAATTGTGGGAGAAGTGCTTTTGGGATCTTACCTATTACTGAACAAGTTGTATGTGCCCTTTGTGTTGACCGTGTCTTTGATATACCTTGTCTGACGCATTAGGAAACGTTCCACCTTTTGTTCGACAACAGCTATGGTTTCAGCATGATGGTGCACAGCCACACTGTGAGATGAATGTGCGTAGTTATTAATGTGAAGCGTTTGCAGGGAAATGGATTAGTTGTGAAGGTCCAAGTTCTGGCCTCCACATTCCTCGGACCCTAATTCACTAAATTTTTATTTGTGGGGTCACGTAAAGAAACATGTTTATAGTACTCCACACATGGATGTACACAACCTAATAGCTTGAGCGCATGCCGCTTCGGCAAAGGTGGGTACAGGTATGCTGCGTAGCGTCCAGCTAAGTATGATACGCCGAGTGGCGATGTGTTTGCTAATGGAGGGTGGTCACTTTGAACAGCTTCTCTAAAGCGTAGGTACCGGCTCGGTGAAAATATGCCTGGACCTCAAACGGACAGAATCTAAATATTGCTCATAGCAGAGAGGGTAATACAGAAGACTACCTATTTTGTACCTCATTGGATAGAAACGATGTTACTGTGTCCAGTTTTATTTTCTGTTGCTTTATTTGCGTAATGGATGAAACAAAGCGGTCGTTTACTATGTAAGAAGTTGATGTTATGTCTTAAGGCTTAAATACTGGTAACAATAACAAGAAATACGCAAGGTGCCCATTCTGGAGGTTGAAGTTGGATGGAATTTGATGCTTTAACCGAACAAAAAAGTTTGGCGCGAATTCGAAACGAATATCAGCGAGCTTGCATATCTACTACCCATTGCACTGACACGTCTCACTGAGCTACTGACACACCTCTGGCACACCCCAGAGATCATGCTACCTGTTGCTGGCTACGCTGCACGCAGCTAAGGCGTTAGCAGAGCGTCGTCTTTTAAATTACAGTTCCATTAAACCTATTGGCCGGGACTAGGTTTTGGTAAAAACACTTTTGTTTTGAATTCAGATGATAAATCGCATACCGACCACCAACTGAGGGATTTATCTTTTCACCGTAGAAATAATGCTCCGCGGGCTCAAGTTGATGTAATAAAAAATGTGCAGGACTTCGATTTAGGTGCGACGCCACAAAGGCAAACGACACGTTTTTATGTGACGTGTGTTGCATTACACCAATATGCAAGATATGAGTATAGCTCAAATTTAATGTTATAGTTCGTGATCCAATCAAATTACTTCACACGTGGTTTAATGTTACTTTTAACGCTTGATATCTCGTGTCTTTCCTTGTAGCAGCTATTCTTCATACCATTTCTCGGCAGGAATTCGTATGTTTTTGTCAACCCACCGTTAGAAACTGGGGTGTAAGAAATTTTACTGTTGTTGTTTGACTTCTTACGGTAAATGTATGGGATAAGCTGTATGAATACCTGGTAGTGCACGCTGGCACACAGCGCACTTTGAGGTCCGCGTATGGATTAATGGAGAACTTAATGCTGATCGAAAGTGATATTGACATATTAAATTAGATGTAAATCAACATAACTATCCAATTTTTAAGCTACCCAGAGTCGAAGCTAGTTGCTGACGCTGGTGCCAGCCAACCTCTACAGGAGTGCCTAATTGCTGTTACATAGACTTAGCACAGAGGAACTATATTCACTTCAAAACTATTCCCCTTCCCGCCGGAGATTCTAGCCCTACCTAGGGCATGGGCGTCTGTGTTGTTCGTAGCGTAAGTTAGTTTACGTCAGTTTAAGTAGTGTGTAAGTCTAAAGCCCCATGACCTCAGCACTTTGGTCCCTTAGGAATTCACAAACATTTGAACATTTTTTCAAAGCTATTTCCCTAACAAATGGGTTCTACTTGACGAATAAAGCTCAAATTTGTATCGTTGACGGTCGAGGAGAAGTTCTTCAGAAATGTTTCTGTCAAGAAGAAATTTGGTATTCACAAAGCAGACAACTGTGAGCATTAACACAGCTTACTGAGTTCAGCTTTTGAGAAGACTTAATGTGTAATGGCTCTCTTTAGAATTTTTAAATAATTTATTCTAACAATATGCAGCTCCACTAAATAAAACTGAAAATAAGACCATTCAGTGTACTAGTCTGCACTCCTGTTAGAACTGAGAACTCACGCGGCCCTTGCATTATAAGACGTGTGGAACCATTGAGCTGACGAGACACTGCTGCTAACTGGTCATTCTCGTCGCAGGATTGGTCTTTGAACCTAATAACGCGAAGTTAGAGATAAGAACAATGTTACTTATATGAAATATGGTATTCCTGGAGTCTACAGTTAACTTTTCTGTCTCACTGTTTCATCTTACATGAGGATTATACAGCATAAGTGATGGAAATAGAAATGGAATGCCAAGAACCACGTGCTGAAGTAAATGCACTGTCACATGGTTGCCAAATATCGGCAACCATATTGACATATCTTAGATATTCTAGGATCAGCTATGCAGCGAAATGCTGGTCGCTCTCGTCTTACACGGACTCTCAGAGGGGAGGCGCTAGCGCCTTTGGTTTTTACGCAGCGTTATCTCCTGATACTTTGTACCGTAGCTTTTCGGTTACATGTTTAATACATTCGATTAGTTTTAACCTACAATACCTAATTTTTGAACCTTTCCTGTGTGGCAGGGGTTGCTAACGCTGGTGTTGTATAGTTTCAGCGCAGGGATAGCAATAATCGTGGTATCTCTTTCTCTTCATGTAGAATACGTCATGTGAAATATTGAACTATATAATTTTCCATTACGATTACGACGTCTCTGAAATACAAACGAATAAAGCACTTACTTTGATAGTTTACAACGAAAACTTATTAGAATAGTATAAAATGTAATTGGAAATCAAGCTTCCCCCATACGTCAGAAAACAGTTGAATGTCAAACAATTGGCACCTCGAAATCTGTGACAGAATGCAGTCTTGTGCCACGTAGACATATAATTTCACGACTACCACGAGAATGCAGAAGTACTGTTGGTGTAAATGGAAACTACGTACGCAGTTAACTAATTATTCGACGCCACTCAGTAATAAATTCATATGAGGATTCAGAAAAGACGCTGAAAATTATATTCATCAACACAGAAATTAAACACTAAATGAGGGCCATCTGCAAAATATTGCCTTCATAATGTTTCCGTCTTTATTGTTCCGCAAATGATGAAAAGAGTCTAAATCCATGGCACTAACGGTTCCTTCAAAACTTTCTCCGACGACTTATTTTTTGTGTTCTTGTTTGGTATTCATATAGCAGACACCTATGCCTGCTCTCCCGGTTTCTCGATGTTTCTCGAGGTTTCCAGTAGGTTTACGAATTGTATTCGAAATCGAATGGCACATGTGAAACACGCACTTGATTACCCGCAATTTTCATCTTAGCTTACGTAGCTTTGTAAATAAAATACAATAAAATCCTAATTTGTCCAGTGGCATTACTCACTTAAACAGTAACAGAACAAAAATAATCAGCCAGAGTGATCAGTTGACAGCTGTAACACCACAACCAGCAGCTGAGCCAAAGGTAAACCATGTTCACTTTCGCAGATTCGTAGTTATCTGTAGCAGTGACAGTGTCATTCTCCTCATTTGACTGCTGAGAAATATCCTGTGAGATGAATTTATCTGTTCTTACGCCGTTAAATCAACTGAAACTCTTGCAGAGTTCTGCCTGCGTCACCGGTATTCACATTGCCCTGGAAACGAGACGCCGACATAAACATGCGTATTCTGTGCGGCAAAACATCAAACATTCGACTCTTCCGTATTCACTGGCCATGTGCGTCAGTACCAAATAGGTTCAGGAAAACTCTTGTAAGTGAACGAATAACATTAATAAACGCAACGATAATAAACTATTACTGAATGAAGTTTGCTGCATTACCCAAGAAGGTTGATGTTTAAAAATAAAAGTAAATAAAAATATGGTGATCGTTCAGCTGGTGCAATGCAAAAGTTGTCTTAGCTATTTGTTACTGAATTCCATTTGGGCTGTTTGGAGGGAAAAAATTAAAGAAGTCGATACCCATGGGTAGTCCAACAAGATCTGAACCAGCAACAACTCTTGCCTTAGGTCACGAGACGAGTATGTCGTTACGGAGCAAACATGACAGTGCTTTGTTTAACCCTTAGTCATTGCTCTGGTGGTAGTTAATGTAGACAGTTCACAATATGACATACAATACCAGTCAAAATTTAATTGTGGAATGATCTTCCTAGGGTTGAAAATCTACATTTACCGTCTTCATGTCACATAAACAAGACAACTATTCAGATTACTTCATCAGTATGAGAAGAAACTATTACGAGAATTTAGCAGGATCAGTCATCTGCAATCTCAAAAGTGACTGAAAGATAACGAGATGCCAAATATCGTCAGAAATCCTGTCAAGTCTCAGCCACACTAGCAATACGAAGAAGTTAACGGACAGTTCACAATCTCCTCACTGGTATCCACAGCCTGCTCCACTGAGCCCCAGTGAAGCTGCACTACCAGCCGACGATCTAAGGGGCAGCTTCAAACCGACAGCAGATTACACTATTGAAAAATGCAGAACATTCGGACACTTATCCCGTCGGGCTTGAGGCGAAAGCTTATTTCAACAAAACTAAAAATGTGTGTAAAACGTCATTTTCCGGAATGTCAAGGAACAGTGAAATATTAGGCACTGTTTGCCTCAGTGGGCTGTATGTATGTCGGGTCTTGTCATACACAACTGTAATATCAGGAATACCACCAAAATGTTGAGATATTGAGGATAATACACTAATCCATCGATGCCAGACAGTAATAAATCAAATTTTGGTTTCACAAGGAGAAATTGCATGAATGAGTACTGATGCAGAAACAAAAGACAACAAATAGGCAAACGTGCAGTTGTACCCATTCATACGTTTTAAATCTTCAGATCTACCGTATGCAATGCATACTAATAAGCTTGGTTTATGCCGCCTTGTTTAATGCTGAGATGATGAACAAAATACAGATCCATATCACTGACAATTGCTTAACATCTGTTCTTCTCTTGTTTTGTTGGTAATGTAAGTTGGTATTTGCGAATCACACGGCTGTGGGTACTCATGTGAGGTGGCCAGGAGACATGTGAGATGAAGGGTTAGGATTCGTCACTTACTTGTGACATTTATCAGCTCAATTAAAGTGTTAGTGAAATTATGTGGTAAGATATGCGTTTAATGGCAAAGCTGGATCTGATTCCGAAAGCATCTACTGTTTTAGAGAGTGACCACTTTACAACTATACAGGCAAGGTATTGCTGCTCTCACTGTCTTAAAAGCAACTGAACTGAGATAGCTGGCTCGCAACGTGAAAGGTAAGAGTACCAGTAGCTCATTCTTTAAACAACCTTCTCTGAATTAGAAAAATTTACTTTGTTATTTCACCGTCACTTCTTCAGTGGGTCTTATTGAGAATATTTCATGAGGGTTGACAAGAAAAAGCTAGGCCAATTTAGCAGTATCAATCAGTCTCATACCCGCGAATCACTGTTATGACAACAGAGCTGGCAAAACAATGCCTACAGCGTTTTCGTAGCCGGAATGATGCATGCTCGGACCCGGAGAACCAATGTAACGCAAGACAAGGTGCTACATTGGCCTCCTGGAAACATTGCAGGAGTAGCCTTAATTGTCTCCTTTAAGAATACCATCTCACATCACCAACAAAACAAGATAAAGTCTCTGAACAATCTCGAAGGATCTGTCTGTGACAGGAATCTGTATTTTGTTCGTCACCTCGGTGTCAAAGGAGATGGGAGAATTCACGGAAGTAATGGACAAGATTGTTAGTCTGTATTCCCTATCGCAGATCTGGAGGTGAACCAATTATGTAATGTTACCTCCCACCTTTCAACGTTGATCTTTGAAATTTAAGTAATTTTTTTCATGATCTCGGCATCAAAAGATACGGAATAGGTCACGGAGGTAATTTACAAGCTTGTTAGTCTGCGTTACCTATGATAGATCTTGAGATGAAAAACGTATGAAAGCTGTAAAGATACCTCCATCATTTGAATGTTGATTTTTTTAAATGTAAGTAACAAGGGAAAATGTTCATGAAGAAGGTGGCATGTTTCCAACAAGAACAGAGAAGAAATTTAATTAAAATTTGAAAAAAAGGTGTGAACTACTTTCCTTTCTTCTTGTTACGTAAGACGTTCGGCAAAATACCTTTTCTTTTATCCAAGCTACTGATTGCCATAGGCGCAGATGTCGTTTCAAAGCAATGAGCTTGAAGACACAAGCCCGTGCTATTGTTAGGTTTCAAGCCCAAGAAACTATCAGCGTAACAATAATAATCATTGGACTTCATTAAGAACATGGATTGCAGGCTCACCTTGTAAGTACTGAAATGCGGAATCGACTGCCCTCTTACGGCGTGCGATCGTTGGTTGACCAAACGACGACTTCTAACGAATTTAAAAGAAATATATAATACTCTTTACCATTGGTGGAGAACAGGAGTAAACGAAGTACTACTAAATAAAGAGACAAATAAATGAAATATTATTTATTATTTCAGAATATCATTTAGATGACGGAAAATTCCGAACATTTTAGTAGAAAGAGTCGAAGAAGAAGAAAGAAAAGACGACTACACAGCTTTAAAATTTTTTATTAGAACAACACCAAAATTAACATAGGTAATAACTATGAAGTTGAAATAAGGTTCGTACTCTTATATAGAGCCTTATCGCTGTCGTCATCTGTTCGCAAATATTTACTTGTTTGCTTATTTCTTTCTCAGAGTCAACCACTGTCTTTCTCATATGTGAGATTTCATTTCTACGTTACTCAACGATTTCGGTTTTCAGACCGAAAACGTTTTCGTCCATTTCGTTACTACTAAACGTTCTACCATTTCTAGCATCTTTATGATTTCTAAATCGAACCTTTCGTGCTCACATCGGTATTTATGGTATTTATTTCAAGTTCCATGTCTTTGAGTGCAGTACTCAAAACACCTACTTCCTCTTCTGCTTTATTGACCAGTTTACTGATCTCTACGCTCTGTGCTTTCATTTGATTATTGAGGCTACTAATACCAGTTGCCTGCGTTTTTAGTTGATTCTCAAGACAACTAATTTTTGTTTTGGGTTGGTTATCAAGACCAATAATTTGTGGTTAAATTTGACCCTTAATGCTACTAATTTGTGCTTTACTCTGACCTTTAACTTTTGTAGGCACACGTTTGAACAGATCGTTCACGCTTAATGGTTTTTCGCTATCCTGCTCTACTCTGTTCTCATGCTCTGATTCTGCATCATGCGATTCTATCGGTTCTTTCTGTGTTTTTGAACTACTGAACATAGCAATCGATTAATTTACGTAATCATTATCTCCCCCGTCAGCTTCTACATTCATTGCGTCCTTTGACTCACGTTTTGTGACGGGCTCATCATCTGAAACTGATCATTTACATAACGTACGCGTGGTACGCAACGTAAACCAACTGCCGTTCTGTGGTGCTATGTGTGTACTCACATCATTAACCGCTATCGGGCTCCATGATGATTCACGGTACGCGTTGTACTGTGCTGACTGCACGGCCCCTTCCACCGGAGGTTCGACTCCTCCCTGGGCATGAGCGTGCGTGTTGTTCTTAGTATAAGTTAGTTTCAGTTAGCTTACGTGGTGTGTAAGTCTAGGGACCGATGACCTATGCAGTTGGGTCCTTTAGAAATTCACACACATTTGAACATTTGAACTTGTACTGTGTCGTTCTGTTCGCTTTCATCTGCTACTGTTTTTGTATCCATTTAATATTGAGTAATAATTACAGTTTACTTCCTAAACTCTCGTAATATGCGCTGTCATTTGTTTTATTCAATTTATTGCAGGTTTGCAACACAGGGCATTCAGTGCTGAAAATACACTTTTTTCGCGCTTAGTACAACCGTTGTGATCTGTATTTTACTGTATAAGAAGCTAACAATTGTCCTGTCACGGTATCCACGTATAACACTAATTGCTACTATTAAAATAATAATATGTCGATAACATTACCCCTGTGGAAGGATTTTCATTTTGTGACTGTGACGGTGTGAAATTGTAAGGCAACGGACTAATTTTGTTCCCCTAAAGATATCTATTGAAAGCATGGGGTAGTAAAATAAAAGGGGAATCGAAACAAGGTTCTGTTAGCAATCAAGTAAATTTTACATCAACATCTGCATCACACTTCTCTAGGCACCTAATGGTGTGTGGCGGAGGGTACTTTCGGTACCACTATCTAATGCTTCCAAACCTGTTCCACTCGCGAATAGTGCGTGGGAAGAATGATTGTCAGCAAGCCTCTGAATTGTCTCTAATTTCTTGAGTTTTCTCTTCGCGGTCAATACCCTAGATGTATGTGGGGGGGGGGGGGGGGGGAAGTAATATATTATCCGACTTAATATGTTATCTGACTCCTTCTGAAAAGTTGTATCCCGAAATTTCAATAGTAAATCTCTCCGTGATGCAAAACGCCTCTCTTGTAACGCCTGCCAGTGGAGTTTGTTTAGCATCTCCGTAACGCTCGCTCGCCAGCTAAGCGATCCCGTGACGAAACGCGCCGCTCTTCGTTGGATCTTCATTATCACCTCTAGCAGACCCACCAGATAGGGATCCCAGATATACTCAAGAATCACGCGAACAAGCGTCTTATGAGCCACTTCTTTCGAGGATGAGCGACATTTCCTTAAGATCCTTCCGATGAATCTGAGTCTGGTGTCTGCCTCTCCCACCATCTGTCTTATATGGCCATTCCACTTAAGGTCGCTCTGGACAGTTACGCCTAGATATTTTACGGCAGACGCTGTCTCCAGCTGTTTGTCATCAATAGTGTAGCTTTACAGTAGTGGATTTCTTGTCCTATGTATGCGCAATATGTTACATTTATTTATGTTCAGGGTCAACTTCCAGAGTCTGCACCATTCATCAGCTCTCTGCAGGTCGTTCTGCAAATTCTTATTATCTTCTGGTCTTGCTACTTTGGTATAGACAACTGTATCACTTGCGAATAGTCTTAAAGAGCATCCGATGCTTTCTACTAGATCATTAATATATATTGTAAACAGCAGCGGTCCTGTCAGACTTCTCTGTGGTACTCCGGATATTACCTTTACATCTGTCGATTTAGTTCCGTTAAGAGCGACGTGACGAGTTCTATTTGCAACAAAGCCTTGAATCCAATCGCAGGTCTTCTCCAAGACTCTATAAGCTCGTATTTTTTTTCATTAAACGGCAATGCGGGAAGGTGTCAAATGCCTTACTGACATCATGGAACACGGCATCAACCTGAGCGCCGTTGTCCACTGTGCTGTGGATCTCTCGCAGGATCTCTGTTTGCGGAATACATGTTGATTTTTACAGGGGAATGTTCATTTTCCAAAACGTCGTAATTCTTGAGCATAAAACATGTTCCATAATTCTACAACAGATTGACCTCAACGATATGTGTCTGTAATTGTGTGGATCTGTCTTACGGCCTTTCTTTAAAACGCTAATGACCTGCGCTTTTTTTCCAGTCGAGAGGTATCTTTCATTGCTCAAGCGATCTACAATAAATTACTGCTAGAAAGGGAGCAACTTCTTTCACATAATCTTTATAGAATATTATAGGTATGTCATCTAGTCCTGAAGCGTTTCCACTACTAAGCGATTATAGCTGCTTTTCAGTTCCCAGATCGGCTGTCTAAATATCTGCCATTAGGATGGTCGTACGACTATTGAAAAGAGTGACAGTGGTACGATCTTCCGCAGTGAAACAACTTCGGAAGACCTAATTCAGTATTTCAGCCTTCTCTCATTGATCTTCCGTTTCGGTGCCGGTGTGGTCGCTGAGAGAATGAATAGGTAATTTTGACCCACTTACTGATTTTACATGCAAACAAGTCTCGTAGTGTTTTTACTCATGTCGGTTGATAACGTCTTACTTTCAAAATCATTGACCACTTCTCTCATTGCGCTCATTTTCGCTTCGTTCGGATTTTGTTTGTCAGCTAGGTTTTTACTTTTCTTGAATCTGAGATGAAGTGCTCTTTGTTTATGAAGCGCTTTTCTAACATGGCTATTAAACCATTGTGGATTTTTCCCATCCCTTAAAACCTTACTCGGAAAATACTTGTCTAGGGCATAGTGAACGATGCCTTTGACTTTTTTCCATTTGTTCTCGACCACTTCGTTTTCATACCGAATATTTGATGCTGACTGCTGAGATACAGATACACAATTTTGCCAGCTTTAACCAAATCGGTCCCAGACCCCGTCTCAACGCTTCGTTCAAAATTAATGTAAAAGTAGTATACAACAAAGGCCAAAAACGCACATAAGACTTCTTTGGCAGACCATCGGACCCCAGTGACTTACGAGGAGGAGATCTGACAATAAGGCCATAGACATCGTTTCAATGTGAAGCATCTAAATACGCAGTATTATGTGCAAGTGTTATCTACGATCCAGAGCCTGAACAAATAAATCGGTTTACATATCGATAGGAACGGGTACCTCACGCAACTCAACGTAGAACTAATGTAGATCATGCAATATGTCGTTCTGTTCCTTCATAAGATTGTCATCCTCGGTCCTGCGAGACACGGTACACGCACGTCGACGACGACTCTGATGTCGAATCAGATGATGCAGAGAAGTTAGTTCATCCACTACTAAGGAATGTGGTTATGATCGCATCCTTAACCCTTTCATTTGACAACACCTAAACCGTAACAACTGCGTCTTTACACACCAGACGTCTGCAATCAGTAGGGGAGCCTGATGAGCACTTTCATTAAGATCGCCTAAAAGAGAGTAGTAAAATACTTGCGTACTTCGAAATACCTACGCTCTATCAGCGAAGAATCGTATCAACGTTTGCTGGAACCTCGGCTTTCCAAGTTGAACTCACCATTTCAAAACTGAGGCGTATTACGCAGTTGAACGGAGATTATACTCCTACACTTGCCGGATCCCCTCATCTGGAGATGTCTCCTTCAAGTACACAACATTCAACATACTAGACCATCGAAACAATTTCACCGACTATGGCCTGTTATTTAATGTGACAGTCAATGTGCAGTGATCTGTGAAGCTGTTGGGATGGCTGAGAAAGCCTAAGTCCACTCACGCATCCTATCCTACAAATAAAGTCTGTCAAGCCTATTGCTGGAAGTAGCAGTAAAATGAGTAAATTCGACAAGCTTTCGATATTTACAGATACTAATATCTTGCAGTTTCCATGAACGGACTGTTCCGTAACAAAGAGTCAACAGCCTCCTTATAAAATCGGAAAAGTCCAAAGTACGTCTGGTACAGAACGATGCATAAAGGAGAACGAAGGTCGTGTGAGAAAACGTACATCCTATTCCATTCTAGTCCCCTACCATTATCAAGGACTTCATCTCCTTTAATGCCCCCCCCCCCCCTAAGAAATAAGGCGATAGCCATCTACATCTAGATCTAGATCTACATCTACATCTATATAGATACTTCGCAAGCAACCACACCGTGCTTGGAGGAGGGTACCTAGTACCACTACTTGTCATTTCCTTTCCTATTAGCCGGCCGGAGTGGCCGAGCGGTTCTAGGCGCTTCAGTCTGGAACCGCGCGACAGCTACGGTCGCAGGTTCGAATCCTGCCTCGGGCATGGATGTGTGTGATGTCCTTAGGTTAGTTAGGTTTAAGTAGTTCTAAGTTCTAGGAGACTGATGACTTCAGAAGTTAAGTTCCATAGTGCTCAGAGCCATTTGAACCATTTGATGACTATCAATCGCCTCCACAGGAGTATCGGCAGTAGGTCGTTGCGACCTCTGCCGACTGTGTGACATCAGGTGAACAGATGAGTTTAGGGGTGCCTGAATTTGTTGCTGTTGAATCTCTGGACCACCGGAAGTCTCAACTACTTCCGTAAGAGTTGCCTCAGGCGCAGGAGAACACTAGGAGAATCACTAGAGACATCACCAGCCGCTTTCGCACCACGAACTCCCTTAAGGAGTGCAAGACTCTCCACTAGAAGATACGTCAACAGACAATTTACTTGAGGGAGGGATGGATGAGGAGAAGACGTATGCGACTCTTCACCATCCTGCGTACGAAATCTTTCACTTTGCAATGCGGACACTGCCGGCTTGGTAACAACAATTTCTGGACTGTGCTGTGAGCGCAATAGCGGAAATTCGGAAGCAGTAAGCTGCGTGTCCCTCTAACGTTCATTGCACTTGTGTAAGACATTTCACTAACCTCGTAAGCAGTAGAAATGGGATCAGCAAATGTCAATTTTCGACACTCTTAAGTTGAGGACTTCAATACAAATGCTCGTTACTGGCAATTAGATCTAAGGTGGCCAATTTCGTTGCAGAGAAAACACGCCCCCATTTCAAATGAATTCGTACATCTATTATGTGTATTTCCGTACAGTCTAGGCCGTAGACGCATGGTTGACGACATATGGAAGTTTGGGTCTGGCCGAGAGTTGTGCACGTATAGCTAAATGGTCAGTCAACCTTCAGCGGCGCAGCGGTTCTGACGGTGTTTACGTCCCTGCCTCACGTCTGCGTGAGAGGTGTTTACGCTAAGTGTGTAGCGGTGTGCCGCGGTATACATAGAACGAATCATGGCCTTGTCGTTGGGCAAATCGAGACTGAAATTTAGTTTTGTTAACGAATATGCTCGATCGAAGGCTTATGAGATCGAACGTTATTTACGGGACGAGGTGAAAATCGGGCCTGACGTTCTAGTTGGAATACACTTATCTATAGTCAGCAGCGTGGTCTATGTCAAGCTCATAAATGAAGCGGCATGAGACGAACTACTACTCCGACACCGACAAGGACTTCGTTTCTGTCATTCGGACGGGAATGTTGGAGCGGTAACAGTTGAACACGCCGGCATGGGACTCCGAACGATCCGCGTCTTTGAGCTTCCATTCGAAATGCCAAAAGAATTGGTGACAGACGCCCTGCGTCCTTACGGAACGGTCGTATCTCACGTGGCTGAAAAATGGGTGAGTTTAAAGACGTATCCTGTCCTCAGTGGCGTCAGACAAATACAGATCGAACTCCGAAAACACGTTCCGTCGTACTTGTACGTCGCTGGTTGTAGGGCGATTGTCATCTAAGACGGACAACCAAGGACGTGCTCTGGGTGTGGGAAGGAGGGACACGTCCGTTCTGAGTGTGCTCAACGAAGGTTGTTACAGCTGCAACGGGATGATCCACCACTCCCATCGCACCCGACTGTACTCCCCATGACTTATGTCGCAGCATTACGCGATGACGTGGGCCGCGAGACAGAAGCGTACCAGAACACACAGACAGCGGCAGATCATGGCGAGCCACCGAAGGACGACGTTGCGCTGGACCACCTGCAGCAGTCACAGGCCCTGTCTTCGGTGTCGCTTGCGGTCCCTTCAGATAAGGCACTTGCTGACGTCGATAATACGACGGCGCACTATTCCGACGTTCCCCACGAACAACTGGAGACCATGCTGACCTCTGATTCCGAAGCCCGGTAACGAAAACGGTGATCACAAAAACGCCGGAAGAAGCGCCGCCTCACGCTGGAGAACGAACAATCTGATCTATCAGGCCATTCTGAGACGTTTTCGGGTACAGAGCAGACGACCATGGATACAGAAGAACCGCCTAGCGTGGATGCAACGGTGGCCAGCGGGACGGCGACACGACCTGCCGCTGACGATGCTCCAGACACAGCGACGGCAACAGGCTTCTGAGGAAGCTACGGCGCCTGCACCGCACGACAACGATGGTACGCTAGGGGACTGGTCAGAAGACCCACCCTCGTGGGAAACAGATGATGCCGGAGCAACGGCTCCCACACACTCCCCCGGTGTAAGACCGGAAGAGTGCACGGAATAACCGCAGACCATGTGAGGGGACGGCGGGGGAAGTTAGTACGAAAGCAGCCTGTGTACGGAAGAATTAGCGACCGTACGGTGCCCTATCTACACTCCTGGAAATTGAAATAAGAACACCGTGAATTCATTGTCCCAGGAAGGGGAAACTTTATTGACACATTCCTGGGGTCAGATACATCACATGATCGCACTGACAGAACCACAGGCACATAGACACAGGCAACAGAGCATGCACAATGTCGGCACTAGTACGGTGTATATCCATCTTTCGTAGCAATGCAGGCTGCTATTCTCCCATGGAGACGATCGTAGAGATGCTGGATGTAGTCCTGTGGAACGGCTTGCCATGCCATTTCCACCTGGCGCCTCAGTTGGACCAGCGTTCGTGCTGGACGTGCAGACCGCGTGAGACGATGCTTCATCCAGTCCCAAACATGCTCAATGGGGGACAGATCCGGAGATCTTGCTGGCCAGGGTAGTTGACTTACACCTTCTAGAGCACGTTAGGTGGCACGGGATACATGCGGACGTGAATTGACCTGTTGGAACAGCAAGTTCCCTTGCCGGTCTAGGAATGGTAGAACGATGGGTTCGATGACGGTTTGGATGTACCGTGCACTATTCAGTGTCCCCTCGACGATCACCAGTGGTGTACGGCCAGTGTAGGAGATCGCTCCCCACACCATGATGCCGGGTGTTGGCCCTGTGTGCCTCGGTCGTATGCAGTCCTGATTGTGGCGCTCACCTATACGGCGCCAAACACGCATACGACCATCATTGGCACCAAGGCAGAAGCGACTCTCATCGCTGAAGACGACACGTCTCCATTCGTCCCTCCATTCACGCCTGTCGCGACACCACTGGAGGCGGGCTGCACGATGTTGGGGCGTGAGCGGAAGACGGCCTAACGGTGTGCGGGACCGTAGCCCAGCTTTATGGAGACGGTTGCGAATGAACCTCGCCGATACCCCAGGAGCAACAGTGTCCCTAATTTGCTGGGAAGTGGCGGTGCGGTCCCCTACGGCACTGCGTAGGATCCTACGGTCTTGGCGTGCATCCGTGCGTCGCTGCGGTCCGGTCCCAGGTCGACGGGCACGTGCACCTTCCGCCGACCACTGGCGACAACATCGATGTACTGTGGAGACCTCACGGCCCACGTGTTGAGCAATTCGGCGGTACGTCCACCCGGCCTCCCGCATGCCCACTATACGCCCTCGCTCAAAGTCCGTCAACTGCACATACGGTTCACGTCCACGCTGTCGCGGCATGCTACCAGTGTTAAAGATTGCGATGGAGCTCTGTATGCCACAGCAAACTGGCTGACACTGACGGCGGCGGTGCACAAATGCTGCGCAGCTAGTGCCATTCGACGGCCGACACCGCGGTTCCTGGTGTGTCCGCTGTGCCGTGCGTGTGATCATTGCTAGTACAGCCCTCTCGCAGTGTCCGGAGCAAGTATGGTGGGTCTGACACACTGGTGTCAATGTGTTCTTTTTTCCATTTCCAGGAGTGTATGTTGACAGCCATGCAACAAGCTTATCGGATAGGGTCTGTTAACATCAATAGCATTGGGACGCTGGTAAAAATCAAGATGCTCAGTGACATGATAAAGGCTGTAGATTTAGTCATAGCACTATTACAGGAAGTTCGGGTACTTCTCCCCTCGGACTTTTACGGTTACGACTTTACTGTTCCCCGTGTGACGAGAATGGCGTTGTCACAGCGATACTATTAAAGGAAGGGATACGTGCAGACGAAGTAGTGTATTTGCCTTCTGCCCGTGGTACGGCCGTGACCATAGGTGGAATACATTTGATCAACATATACGCACCGTCAGGCTCGGATAAGAGAAGGGACAGAGCAGATTTTTACGCCCATGAGGTTACATCTGTTGTCCCAGGGACGATACGATGCTTGCATACTCGGCGGAGATTTTAATTGGGTTGTCGACAGAAAGGACCAACAACCTAACTATACTACTAGCCAAGAACTTAGGGAGCTGGTCAACGGGATGAAATTAGTCGATACATGGAACCAACAAGGATATACATTTCTTACTAGCCACTCCGCGAGCCGTTTGGATCGGATCTACGTTTCAAGGGGGTTAGCAATGTCGACGGTGGACGCAGAAATATTGCCGACAGCGTTTACAGACCACGAGGCATATATTTGTACGGTTAACATTGCTAGACAGCAGGTATGGAGACGGAGGGGTCATTGGAAAATGAACGTCTCCCACCTGCGTGATGCAGAATGCCGACGCATGGTGGAGCACGCGTGGCATGGCTGCCTCCGTCGACGAAATTCTTTCGGTTCTGTCCTGCAGTGGTGGATCGAGTGCGCGAAGCCAGCTTTACGGAGGACGTTAATAGGTTACGGGAAGGAGGTTTCTCAATGGCAGCGCACGACCACTGAGTTTTACTTTACGGCTCTCCGGGGACTGTTAGCTCAACCACCTACACCAGAACGCCAGACGTCCGTCCAACGAGTCAAGGCGAAGCTAGTACAAGTTGCGACGCTGAGGATGGCGGGTACGACGATACCCGCGATCTCGCAGGATTGCCTGCCCAAAGAGGTTCTCTCGATGCATTATGTGATAAAGGAAAGACGAAGAAGACGAAGGACGTTAATACATGAGATCGATCTCGGCGATGGCCGTCGTTTTACCACACAAAGGGGCATAGCACAGGCGTTCACGTATCATTTTAGCAGATTCTATGCGAGCAACGGGGAGGGTCAAAGGGAGTTGGGGAACGTCCTGGAAGAGATCCCAGACTCGACGAGTGTGAACGGGGAAGCAGACGGGTTATCTGAAATTACGTGTGAAGAGGTCGAGGAAGCGATTACACGAGGTGCCTGCAACAAGTCCCCAGGTCCAGACGGATTCCCGTTGGAATTTTACCGTGCCTTTGTGACCATTATGACATCGATTTGGCTACGCATGTTTAGTGAGCTTCTGCGGCAAGAAGTACCGGTTCACATTAAATTCACGGAAGGGCTCATGATACATCTACATCTACATCTACATCTACATCTACATTTATACTCCGAAAGCCACCCAACGGTGTGTGGCGGAGGGCACTTTACGTGCCACTGTCATTACCTCCCTTTCCTGTTCCAGTCGCGTATGGTTCGCGGGAAGAACGACTGTCTGAAAGCCTCCGTGCGCGCTCTAATCTCTCTAATTTTACATTCGTGATCTCCTCGGTAGGTATAAGTAGGGGGAAGCAATATATTCGATACCTCATCCAGAAACGCACCCTCTCGAAACCTTGAAAGGTGGCTACACTGAGCCACTGCGCCAGAGATTGCGCCAAAGAGTATTATGAAGCCGCCTCCACAGTGCTTGGGGAGAGCTCGTAGTAGTCAGTGCCTGTTAAGAACTCGTAGCAGTCAGTACTTGTTAAGAACTCGTAGCAGAGAGTGTTTGTTGAGATGTGCTAGTAGGCAGTGCTTGCTGAGATGTGATATTGGAGAGTTCTGGTTGAGATGTGATAGTAGAGAGTCGGTGTGAGATATATTGTAAGGATTAGAGTGATTTTCATCAATATAAATGAGGTAACAAACTCTGTTTCTTTTTTTTCTTTTTTTTTTTTTTTGTTACCTCATTTATATTGATGAAAATCACTCTAATCCTTACAATATATCTCACACCGACTCTCTACTATCACATCTCAACCAGAACTCTCCAATATCACATCTCAGCAAGCACTGCCTACTAGCACATCTCAACAAACACTCTCTGCTACGAGTTCTTAACAAGTACTGACTGCTACGAGTTCTTAACAGGCACTGACTACTACGAGCTCTCCCCAAGCACTGTGGAGGCGGCTTAATAATACTCTTTGGCGCAATCTCTGGCGCAGTGGCTCAGTGTAGCCACCTTTCAACCTGGCGAGCAAGCTACACCTCGATGCAGAGCGCCTCTCTTGCAGAGTCCGCCACTTGAGCCTATTAAACATCTCCGCAACGCTATCACGGTTACCAAATAACCCTGTGACGAAACGCGCCGCTCTTCTTTGGATACTCCCTATCTCCTCCGTCAAACCGATACCAAAGCCCCGTGGTGGCAAACGGCCTTGTGATTATCGCCCCTTGACCCTCCTTAATAGTGACTGCTAGATTTTCATACACATACTGGGCAGTCGTATCAGAAAGTCGCTGGAGAATCGAATACATGCCGATCAGACTTGTCTTGGCGGCATCAGTAATATCCACACAGCCTTGGGAGACTATCGTGACGTCGTCACCCTCGCGACTGCATGCCGCCTCCGGGCGGCGATGGTTGCTGTAGATTTCGATCATGCTTTTGATCGTGTGTATCGTGTGTACCTCGCGGCAGTGATGAACAGGATAGGTGTCTCGCCATTATTGACAACTGCTGTGATGCGGCTGTTGCACGGCGCCAGAACAGCGATGGTGATCAACGGAAGGAGAACTGAGTATTTTAAGATCTTAATATCAGTCAGATAGGGTTGCCAATTGTCGATACTCCTATATGCGACCGCCTTAGAACCGTGCCTCGCAGGCCTTCGCCGCCGTCTTACCGGGATCTCCCTACGGCATTTATAATTCAAATGCAGAGCATATGCGGATGACATTGTGTTCCTCGTACGGAATGAGGGGGAGACTCAAACAGCACTGGCTTGGCTACATACGTATGGGATGGAAGCTGAAAGTGAAGTCAACTACCGAATATCACAATTCATGCATGTGAGGCGTGGACTAGAACCGGGAGCGGAAGGACCCTTACATGCGGTGCAAACTCTCCGCTGTTTGGGTGTCACCTTTCTTAAGGAGACAGTGGGAACGGCTGCGGACAACTACCGAAGGTTGTTAGAGTCCGCACAGCAGTACGACTAAACGCCCTACGGTCGATGGATATGCTGCAGTGAGTGTTACTCGTCAATCTTTATCTCGTGCCCATGATGTGCCACCTGACACACCTTCTCCCCTTGACACGCACGATGGTTATGAAGATTCAGGCGGCTTTTGGGTACGATGTATGCCTGGGACGGCTCTTTAAGGTACAGTACAACACGCTTACCCTCCCAGCGCGAGAGGGGGCGTTGGTTTAGTGAACGTGCACGAGAAGGCGCGTGCCATGTACATTAATACTATGCTCAAACGGTGGCGCAACAGGAATCACTCACTTACGTGGACGATCATCGAATAACTAGTACCAACATCGCATCTTCCTCCAGTCAGTGTCGGCCATATATCGTCCCCGTTTACGTATGTGCGCACGTTCATCGTGGAACACAGTTCGAGAGCGTTTACCGACGACCCGACAGTCGACATCGAAGCACGTGTACCATCTGCTTCTTCGACAGATCGCCCGGAATAGGGTGGAACGGAAACATCCAGCCGTTATTGGCACGTGGTGTGGCGCACGGTACACCCCCCCCCCCCCCGCCCCAAAAATGGCTCCGAGCACTATGGGACTTAACATCTATGGTCATCAGTCCCCTAGAACTTAGAACTACTTAAACCTAACTAACCTAAGGACATCACACAACACCCAGTCATCACGAGGCAGAGAAAATCCCTGACCCCGCCGGGAATCGAACCCGGGAACTCGGACGTGGGAAGCGAGAACGCTACCGAACGACCACGAGCTGCGGTCCCCCCCCCCCCCCCCCCCGCCCC
Source organism: Schistocerca serialis cubense (assembly GCF_023864345.2). Taxonomy (NCBI): domain Eukaryota; kingdom Metazoa; phylum Arthropoda; class Insecta; order Orthoptera; family Acrididae; genus Schistocerca; species Schistocerca serialis. Next base: position 462,963,078 of record NC_064640.1, on the reverse strand, counting down.
CGTACCTACAACCTACAACAGTCAGATCAACATGCTACATTGTAGTGAACCTAAAATACCCTGCGAATGATAAAAAGTACGCAATCCATTAAGCGGATTCGCCCATGTGTCAGCAATGCGGCGTCCTGGATACGGACGACCATCGGCTGGTCTCCGGCGAGGCATTGGCTGTCTCGACTCTCGCAAGGAAGATAATAGCTTTCATGTGGCACACTATCTATACAGCAGTCTCTTGTGACATAGTTTTTTTTCCCGAGGACACGTATTTTCCGCGTCATAAGACGGACGGAGTGGCGTGGATCACAGGTATGACGGTCCATTACATCTATAGAGACACACTTCTGAACGTACTGAACGTACTGGATTACTGGCAATACTTGCAAGATGGACACACAAAACTGTTACGGCTACAAAAGTACAAGGACTGGTATGCCAATTTCCTAGTAACGGCTTTTGCGGACCCGCCATATACTTGGGGGGTGCCGGGTGCCCAAAGATGAGCGGCGGTGCTGTCGTTGTGGAAACGACCAAGTAAAGTGATCAACTAAGGACAGCTATGCGAGTATGCGACCTAGAAAAACTAACGATTGCACAGTTAGCAATGGGATGTACTTCAAATTTTGTTTTCATATCTATAAATACTTTTCTTTAGGGTGCCGGAGGTGGCTCCACTTTTACTTTGTTGTTATTTCAAGCTGCGTGGTAGGACGGCGGCGAGGTTCCTTCCAGGACAGTTATAATGTGTAAGGACGTACTATGTTTATTTTGGGAATAATAAAGGTTTCTGTTTCTCCTACCTTCCTTAAAAAAACAAAAAAGGTTAATAGAGCGTAAAAAAATAAAAAATAGAAGGAAATAAAAAAAATGGTAAGGAATGTTACGTTTGACTACTATCTCCACTGAATGGATATCACTATAACATTGCAACCAATGTTGAGTGGACCAGTGATGGCGTCGTATACCCTTACATTACCATAATGGAGCAAAATCTCCTTAAGTAAACTGTCATGAACCTCTGATGGAGGTCTGAACACTCGGACGTCTATATAATACTGTTCTGTTTTTTCAAGAAGCATTGCACTTATGGAATGAACAAAGGGAACTTGAGAATTATGACGTAAAAGCAATCTATCTACTTGTAGAAGATCCCATACCTTAACGAAAGAGGCATAGTTGTCAGAATCAAAATAGGTAGTATGAAGATTATCAGTTGTTGTTGTGGTCTGCAGTCCAAAGAATGGTTTGATGCAGCTCTCCATGGTACACTATCTTACGCAAGCCTCTTCATCTCCGAGTAACTACTGCAACCTACATTCTTCTGAATTTGCTTACTATATTCATCTCTTGGTCTCCCTCTACGATTTTTACCCTCCACGCTTCCCTCCAATACTAAATTGGTGATCCTTTGATGCCTCAGAACGTGTCCTACCAACAGATCCCTTCTTCTAGTCAAGTTGTGCCACAAATGCCTCTTCTCCCCAATTCTATCCAATTCTATTCAGAACCTCCTCATTAGTTATGTGATCTACACATTTAATTTTCAGAATTCATGTGTAGCATCACATTTCGAAAGCTTCTATTCTCTTCTTGTCCAAACTATTTGTCGTCCATGTTTCACTTCCATACATGGCTACACTCCATACAAATACTTTCAGAAACGACTCCCTGACACTTAAATCAATACTCGATATTAACAAATTTCTCTTCTTCAGAAACGCTTTCCTGGCCATCGCCAGTCTACATTTCATATCCTCTCTAATTCGACCATCCTTAGTTATTTTGCTGCCCAAATAGCAAATCTCACCTACTGCTTTAAGTGTCTCATTTCCTAATCTAATTCCCTCAGCGTCGCCTGATTTCATTCGACTACATTCCATTATCCTCGTCTCACTAGGAGCACACGCACCCGCTGGCGAGCAGGCCCGAGCAGGTTGCATCATGCAGCCTCGCAGGCGCTCCGCGGCTAACGCGGCACTATGTTTTCGATTTTTTATCAAATTGTTGTATCCTTGAGCCCCCGTTTACCAGATGTACGACTAGCGATTGGCGGCTGACGCTGCAGATCATACTTTATTAATAATTATAGTGAAGGGTTACATCACCAGTTACAGTTACATTCTCAGGAAGTACACCAAGTCCTTTCATCCATACATGATGCTAAGACCCAATCTAGACCTAGTTATGTATACAGTAATACGCCATTTACATTGTATACCCGCTCCTGCCGTAAAGTTAGTACTGATGAAAAAATACATGTATGGATGAAAGGACTTGGTGTACTTGCTCCTCCTTTCAAGACACTGTCCATTCCGTTCAACTGCTCTTCCAAGTCCTTTGCCGTCTCCGACAGAATTACAATGTCGTCGGCAAACCTCAAAGTTTTTAATTCTTCTGCCTGGAAACTACAAATTTTTGTTTTGTTTCCTTTACTGCTTGTTCACTGTACAGATTGAATAAAATCGGGTCGGGGATAGACTACAACCCTGTCTCACTCCCTTCTCAATCACTGCTTGCGTTTCGTGTCCCTCGACTCTTATAACTGCATTCTGGCTACTGTGCAAATTGTATATAGCCTTTCGTTCCTCCTATTCTACCCCTGCTACCTTCAGAATTTGAAAGAGAGTATTCCAGTCAACATTGGCAAAAGCTTTCGCTAAGTCTACAAATGCTGCAAACGTAGGTTTGTCTTTCCTTAACCTAGCGTTTAAGATAAGTCAAAGGGTTCGCATTGCCTAGCGTTTTCCAACATTTCCACGGAATCCAAACTGATCTTCACCAAGATCGGCTTTTACCAGTTTTTCCGTTCGTCTGTAAAGAATTCGTGTTCGTATTTTGCAACCGTGATTTATTAAAGTGATAATTCGATAATTTTCACACCTGTCTCCACCTGTTTCCTTTCGAATTGGAATTATTATATTCTTCTTGAAGTCTGAGGGTATTTCACCGGTCACATTCATCTTACCCATCAGATGGAAGAGTTCGGTCATGGCTGGCTCTTCCTAGGCTATCGGTAGTTATAATGGAATGTCGTCTACTCCCGGGGCCTTATTTCTCCTTAGGTCCTCAAGGGGAGTTAGAATCGAAAAAAATTTTTTCACTTTTTCATTACAAAATTTGCAGTTTTACAAATAAAATTATATACATATCACTTATAACCTCATATGAGAAGTATTTTATTTTATTTTTTTAATTATAATCTACACAGGTTGAAAATGTTAAAATTTTTACGGTCATTACTTCAAGATCTAATAAAATCGGTAATTTTTTTATGCAGAAGACTGTTGATTGCTGTGCTATAAAGGTTAAATTACGTGTTTGTATTGGTAGCATCGTCAAAATTAGTATCGTATCGTTTAATAGTATAAACACGCGTTGTATATCGAAGTGATAACGTTTTTCCGAGGACAAGTGACGAATAGATTGATAAGTCTCTCAAAAAGTAAAGTATGATGCCTAAACGAAGTGTTTTTAAGAATCGTGGGTTTCATGGTAATAGTTTTTCGAATAAAAGGAAACATTGTGTTCAACATGTGGCGTGTGAAGTTGCAGACAATGAAATACAGACAAAGTCGTCAGTATCTAGAGAAACACCCATTAGTGCTTCGAAGATTAAAATAAAACGTTGTGATACAAAGTTTTCTGAAAATAAAAGTGATGTAAATGGTATGTTCGGTTATATTCTGATAGATTTACACATCCTAAGAAGGGTGTAGCTGAATGTGTGTGTTGTAAAATATACGGAGGACCAGTTAGTTTGCGTGAAGACAGTGAGGTACCAAATGGACTATCCAGGAAACATATCATTAATTGTGCCAGTAGTAAATATACTCATTCATTTTGGAATTCTGAGAAGTGTAGAAATAATTATTTTGAAATAAATCTTAGGTAGTTTTATGGATTGAGAGCTTTTGGCAAAGGACACACTGCAGTAGAAACAATGTGTGCCGTGATAAGTATGCCACCTGTAAAATCGAGAAGTATGCAGAATTTATTGGAGCTGCTGTGGAATCTGTTGCATGTGAGTCAATGAAGGGTGCTGCAAACGAAGCTGTTGAAATAAATGATGAAATGACTGACATACCAGTAGCTTTTGCTGGCACTTGGCAGAAGTGCAGCTACAGTTCTAAGAATTCTGTTGCTACGGTGACCAGTGTGGATACTGGAAAGGTAACAGATTTCCAGATTTGAACCAAACATTATTATAAGTGTAAATCAGGGAATGAAGGAGGGCATAACTGTGACAGAAATTATGAAGGAACAAGCGGTGGTATTTAGGCCTCTCCAGCTATTGAAATTTTTAGTCGATCAGTGAACGAAAGGGGAGTGTGTTACACTAAGTTCGTAGGTGATGGAGACTCAAAAGTATGTAACAGTGTAGTAGCAGCTCAGCCTTATGGTGAGAAGATTATAACAAAACTGGAATGTGTTGGTCATGTCCAGAAGAGCATGGGCAACAGGTTGAGGGCTGATCGGAGTGGCCGAGCGGTTCTAGGCGCTACAGTCTGGAGCCACGCGGCCGCTACGGTCGCAGGTTCGAATCCTACCTGGGGCATGGATGTGTGTGATGTCCTTAGGTTAGTTAGGTTTAAGTTGTTCTAAGTTCTAGGGGACTGATGACCTCAGAAGTTAAGTCCCATAGTGCTCAGAGCGATTTGAACCAACAGGTTGAGGAAATTTAAACAAAGTTTGATAGGCCAGAAACTTTCTGATGGTAAAACCATAAGAGGCAGGCTGGCAGACAAAATGATTGATGAACTACAGCAGTATTATGGGATGGTCACTAGAAATAAAACTGAAGATTTGTTGAAAATGAAGCAGGTAGTATGGATTACTTTCTTCCACAGACTGTCAACTGATAAAAAACCAATACACCAACTTCGGCCTCCTGGACCTATTCATGGTGCAATTACCGCAATACCCAACACGCAAACAGTTCGTACAGCCATAAACATTCCATCCCAGCAGCAGTCATGGATATCATAAAACCTATTTACAGAGACCTGGCAAATCAATCCTGAATTACTGAAGAAGTGTCTGCCTGGCCAGACTCAAAATCCCAATGAGTCGTTCAATAATCTTTTATGGACTCGATTATCAAAAATGTTTTTATTGGAATGAAGATACTAAAGTGGAGGTCAGTGACGTCATTATTGCTTTTAATGATGGCAACATTGGTAGGGTGAAAGTGCTACAGCATATGGGAGTTAATCCTGAAGCAAACTGCATCAGAGAACTTGAACGGATGGAAAAGGTTCGCATTGATAAAGAACAGTATGCGGTACAATTGGCCACTAAGGAGGCCAGAAAGAAGAAAAGAAGAAAAAAACTTGGAAAAAGATCAAGAGGGTGATATACAGTATGGCGCAGGGTGCTTCTGAGTGACTAAAAATAAAAAATTACGCATATATTAGGTGAGTTACAATCTTTTGAAACTTTAGAAGCTGTTTCTGAAAATTTACATTTTCTGTTGCATTTTTTCCTAAATCTCAGAAACCACTTCGAGCAGAATATTCAAATTTTCAGGGAGTAATAACATACATATCCTGAGTCTACTGAACTAAAATAAGAACATAATGTTATGTATAATTAAAATTATTTAGGTTAACGTATAAAAAAGTACACAAAATCTTAACAGTGTAACTAAAAAATTGTATTTCCGAAAGTAGTGGCTGAAATGCTATTATTGTAGTTCAGTAGACTCAGAACATATAGTTTAACGTCCTGTAAAAGTTTCATGTCAACGGCTACAGTGATTCCTGAAATACAAGGGAAGCCAAGTCATTAAATTTAACATTGTCGGGATAGGGCATTCAAACTCGCCTTAAGTGCTCTGTCAAATTCTTTACGCAGTATCACATCTCCAACCTCATCTTCATCTACGTCCTCTTCCATTTCCATAATATTGCTCTCAAGTACAAAGCCGTTGTATAGACCCTCTCTATACACCTTCCACGTCTCGGCTTTCCCTTCTTTGCTTTACCATATCAGCCCTCGATATTCATACAGGTGGTTCTCTTTTCTCCAAACGTCTCTTTAATTTTTCTGTAGACAGCATCTTTCTTACCCCTAGTGATATATGCTTCTACAGCCTTACATTTGTCCTCTAGCAATTCCCGCTTAGCCGTTTCGCCCTCCCTGTCGATCTCATCTTTGAGACGTTTATATTCCTTTTTGCCTGCTTCATTTACTGTATTTTTATATTTTCTCCTTTCATTAATTAAATTCAGTATTTCTTCTGTTACTCAAGGATTTCTAATAGCCCTCGTGTTTTTACCTACCTTACCATCTGCTGCCTTCACTATTTCATCTCTCAAAGCTGCACATTTTTCTTCCACTGTATTCCTTTTCCCTGTTCTTGTCAATCGTTCCCTAATGCTGCTTCTGAAACTCTGTACAACCTCTGGGATTTTTCAGTTTATCCAGGTCCTATCTCCCTGAATTCCTACCTTTTTGCAGTTTCTTCAGTTTTAAGAAGATGATTAGATGTTATGCGAATTGTATCAACAAGCCAGTCATGAATCTCCAAAGATCCGGGTTGAACGGTACGCTTAGATTTGCCATAACTGAAGTTTACTGTACTTTTTCCCGGAGCACATCAAACGACGATGTGACACACACGAAGAAACAAACAACACTGAAGAAAATCTGTCCAGGCGTGCGTGATTCTGCGGTGAGACGGTAAACTAGCACCTTTCCCGCTCGACGCATGAAGCGAAACTGCAAAGGAACCATCCCGGAATTTGTCTGGAGTGATTAGGAAATACCGCTAGACCATAGGCATTGATGTTTCATAACATCTCGAGCAGAAGGCAAGACTTCTACCAGGACCTTCTGCAGCCTACGGTGTTGTCAGATTGTGCAGAGAGCTGGACTTAAAACTCTGTCAGTGTTCCCATGTTATTTTGTCCCATTACGCGATCGGCTCGGTCAGGGTCTGTGGCGGCCGGCCGCCGACCACGTTTTATGTCAAAAGGAAGTCGCTTCTAGTCACGTTTTCGGTTTCGTGGAAGCCGAGACGGCTGTCTCACATGCTCCGTATGCTGAAGCTGTGCAGTCTCCTCCACCCTTACGTGATGAACGAGCTTTCCCAGCTCTGTTGGCTCCGCCGCACACGTATACAGTCTCAGAGCAGCGGCGCTATGTCGCCCTCCCAGCGGCCACACCCCGATGGACGCCAGCACCTCCTCTGTATTCAAACACCTTGCCACTATGAACAATCCGCAGCAATCCGTACCCACCGCAGCACCACGCCTTCATGTGGATGAACAATTCCGGAGCTGGAAAAAGGAAGACCGTTCCCTCCAGAGCATTCACATTGCGAGACAAACTCTTTAAGCTGATCATGCAGGTCATTCGTGAAAGACAAACGACACCACAGGGACCAGTCAGCTCCACAGCAATGCGCTGGCCGTTACTAGAAATTCGGGCACAAAAAAACGACTATTAAAACTGTAACTGGAATGAGATTTTCACTCTGCAGCGGAGTGTGCGCTGATATAAAACTTCCTGGAAGATTAAAACTGTGTGCCCGACCGAGACTCGAACTCGAGACCTTTGCCTTTCGCGGGCAAGTGCTCTACCATCTGAGCTACCGAAGCACGACTCACGCCCCGTACTCGCAGCTGTACTTCTGACAGTATCCTGTCTCCTACCTTCCAAACTTTACAGAAGCTCTTCTGCGAACCATGCAGAAGTAGCACTCCTGAAAGAAAGGATATTGCGGAGACATGGCTTAGCCACAGCCTGGGGATGTTTCCGCTGCAGAGTGAAAATCTCATTCTTGGAACATCCCCCAGGATGTGGCTAAGCCATGTCTCCGCAATATCCTTTCTTTCAGGAGTACTAGTTCTGCATGGTTCGCAGAAGAGCTTCTGTAAAGTTTGGAAGGTAAGAGACAGGATACTGGCAGAAGTAAAGGTGTGAGTACCGGGCGTGAGTCGTGCTTCGGTAGCTCAGATGGTAGAGCACTTGCCCGCGAAAGGCAAAGGTCCCGAGTTCGAGTCTCGGTCGGGCACACAGTTTTAATCTGCCAGGAAGTTTCAAAACTGTAACTATCTGAGAAACTTGGTTTAAGCAACACTCATTGTTCTCGCTACCGCGTCTCTACACTTGTCGGAAAGACAGACACGACGGGAAAGGCGGAGCTGCACTGTTCGTTAGGTCATCAGTTCCTGCTTCTGCTAGATACGTAAAACACACACACACACAAGGCGCTTCAAGGCAGTAGTGGCACTTTACTACCCTCCAAGACACGCAATTGAAATAGGTGAGTGGCATGCTCTGGCTAATCAGCTCGACCCCCCTTTCCGGTTCTGTGGAGAGTTCAATGCGCACCATGCGATGTAGGAATGCTAGGTGAACGACGGATATGGATCAGCTATTCTAGACACTATAGTTGAATTCAATTTATTTGTTCTGAACACCGGTTTCCCAACTCTTAACCCAGCGCTTGGAAGACGCTCGTCCACGGTAGACAACTTCTTGTGTTCTCCCAATATTTTACAAGATTTAAGTGGGAGGTTTGCCCCTACCCACGGGGTTCTGATTATTTTGCCATTAGGTTAACTATGCAGGATGTGAGTGATACGGGACCATCCATGCCGTCACCATTATGGAACATGCACACAGCAGACTGCGGAAAAGGGGGAAGTGGGGGGTGCGTATAAAACATATCTCAAGAAACATCATCACACAGATTTATTGCAATACGCTACTATCGCTTCATTTCCCTAATAAATGAGGCTGCTGTCTATTAAAAATGCCAAGTAAAACCGATCCAGAGGCTGAAAGAGCTTTCAGTTTCATAGTGTAATCAAGATTCCTCAACACAAGGTGCTAAACGAAAGCTTACTTACGCCATCTATAAAAGAGAACGCACCTGGGAGAATTTTCTCAGACAAAAAATGGTGGCCGCAGTCAACAAACTGCTTTCGAAGACGCAGAAAAACAGTACTGGAATCAGTTTTGTGAGACGCTCACTAGAAAAGCTTCTTTTTTATCGGTCTGGTCCACCACATGCAAACTCCGAAACAGGTACCCATTGGATCAAGGTTTACATGGCTGGCAGGATGACTTCGCACAGGTCAACGTGCCCCCTTCAGTCATCCCTGAATCACTAGAAACCTCAGCCGCTGATTTTCTTTGATTCCTGGGATCGAAAAACTCTTACTGACTCCATTTCAGTTCTCAGAACTGAGGAACGTCTTAAAAAGTATCTGCGATGCTGCTCCTGGGTATGACGACATCCAATACAAAATGCCAGCCAATTTGCCAGAAGAGGAGTGACTACTACAAAATACTACTTGTTTGTAGGAAAATGGCTTGGCTTATTCTTTCGGTAAATATTTTTTTCAATCAGTCATTAATTATAAAGATTTTATATCTTTGTTATTTGCAACGTTTCAATACATGTATTTATAAAACCAATGTTTCATTGTTGGATACTTCAAATTTATGTACCTTATTTTTAACACCATCTCTTTGAGGATTCAGTAGACAGTGTTGCATTTTTTAACTGGTTTGTAGCAACCAACATGTCGTTCAGATCAGTGAATTAACTGAACCTGTTAAGCATGAACTAGCCCTATACAAACAAATTATCGTAAAGGTTTAAGCGTCATTGGGCGTTTTATACATTCAGAAAGTGTGTAGTGTAGGAGACGTAAAATTCTAGCATCCAGCGTGAGGCGAGCCATAATTCATTTCAGGTGCAACAATACAGAGAATATTTACTGCCTAAAACCACTCACGTGATATACAGGGTGGTCCATTGATCGTGACCGGGCCAAATATCTCACGAAATAAGCATCAAACGAAAACACTACAGAGAACTAAACTCGTCTAACTTGAAGGGGAAAACCAGATGGCGCTACTGTTCGCCCGGTAGATGGCCCTGCTATAGGTCAAACGGAGATCAACTGCGTATTTTTTAAACAGGAACCCCCATTTTTTATTACATATTCGTGTAGTACATAAAAAAATATGAATGTTTTAGTTGGAGCACTTTTTTCGCTTTGTGAAAGATGGCGCTGTATTAGTCACAAACGTATAAGTATGTGGTATCACGTAACATTTGTAAGTAGGCTGTTCAAGTTTTTATATTGGTAACGCCAAGTAGCGCTCTGTATGAAAATTACTGGCTGTGCTGTGTGCAGTCTGTGGCTAGTTTGCATTGTTGTCAGCCATTGTAGTGTTGGGCAGCTGGATGTGAACAGCGCGTAGCGTTGCGCAGTTGGAGGTGAGCCGCCAGCAGTGGTGGATATGGGGAGAGAGATGGCGGAGTTTTGAAATTTGTAAGACTGGATGTCATGAACTGCTATATACACTCCTGGAAATGGAAAAAAGAACACGTTGACACCGGTGTGTCAGACCCACCATACTTGCTGCGGACACTGCGAGAGGGTTATACAAGCAATGATCACACGCACGGCACAGCCGTCAGTGTCAGCCAGTTTGCCGTGGCATACGGAGCTCCATCGCAGTCTTTAACACTGGTAGCATGCCGCGATAGCGTGGACGTGAACCGTATGTGCAGTTGACGGACTTTGAGCGAGGGCGTATAGTGGGCATGCGGGAGGCCGGGTGGACGTACCGCCGAATTGCTCAACACGTGGGGCGTGAGGTCTCCACAGTACATCGATGTTGTCGCCAGTGGTCGGCGGAAGGTGCACGTGACCGTCGACCTGGGACCGGACCGCAGCGACGCACGGATGCACGCCAAGACCGTAGGATCCTACGCAGTGCCGTAGGGGACCGCACCGCCACTTCCCAGCAAATTAGGGACACTGTTGCTCCTGGGGTATCGGCGAGGACCATTCGCAACCGTCTCCATGAAGCTGGGTTACGGTCCCGCACACCGTTAGGCCGTCTTCCGCTCACGCCCCAACATCGTGCAGCCCGCCTCCAGTGGTGCCGCGACAGGCGTGAATGGAGGGACGAATGGAGACGTTTCGTCTTCAGCGATGAGAGTCGCTTCTGCCTTGGTGCCAATGATGGTCGTATGCGTGTTTGGCGCCGTGCAGGTGAGCGCCACAATCAGGACTGCATACGACCGAGGCACACAGGGCCAACACCCGGCATCATGGTGTGGGGAGCGATCTCCTACACTGGCCGTACACCACTGGTGATCGTCGAGGGGACACTGAATAGTGCACGGTACATCCAAACCGTCATCGAACCCATCGTTCTACCATTCCTAGACCGGCAAGGGAACTTGCTGTACCAACAGGACAATGCACATCCGCATGTATCCCGTGCCACCCAACGTGCTCTAGAAGGTGTAAGTCAACTACCCTGGCCAGCAAGATCTCCGGATCTGTCCCCCATTGAGCATGTTTGGGACTGGATGAAGCGTCGTCTCAGGCGGTCTGCACGTCCAGCACGAACGCTGGTCCAACTGAGGCGCCAGGTGGAAATGGCATGGCAAGCCGTTCCACAGGACTACATCCAGCATCTCTACGATCGTCTCCATGGGAGAATAGCAGCCTGCATTGCTGCGAAAGATGGATATACACTGTACTAGTGCCGACATTGTGCATGCTCTGTTGCCTGTGTCTATGTGCCTGTGGTTCTGTCAGTGTGATCATGTGATGTATCTGACCCCAGGAATGTGTCAATAAAGTTTCCCCTTCCTGGGACAATGAATTCACGGTGTTCTTATTTCAATTTCCAGGAGTGTATATTATGACTGTTAAGGTAAATACATTGTTTGTTCTCTATTAAAATCTTTCATTTGCTAACTATGCCTATCAGTAGTTAGTGCCTTCCGTAGTTTGAATCTTTTATTTAGCTGGCAGTAGTGGCGCTCGCTGTATTGCAGTAGTTCGAGTAACGAAGATTTTTGAGAGGTAAGTGATTTGTAAAAGGTATAGGTTAATGTTAGTCAGGGCCATTCTTTTGTAATGATTTTTGAAAGTCAGATTGCATTGCGCTAAAAAGACTGTGTGTCAGTTTAAACACAGTCATGTATAATTTTTCTAAGGGGACGTTTCATATGTCGACCCTTAGCCGAGGATACCTCACTGGAATCTTCTGATTTTTTTCTTGTAGTTTGTGTAATTAGTATAGCTATTGTTTATAGCTAGCGCATAATTGTAGAGAGAATCTCCTTTGTAGTTGCAGTCTTTCATTGTTGTTGTGGCATGCATGTAGATTTGCACCAAGTATTTCGCAGCTGCGCTTGCAGTTAACTAGATATTATTTTCAGTGCTATGTTAATGTGTTTTCTTATTTTACTCTTCCAATTGTGTTTTTCTGTGTTACTGTGACAATAATGGCGTGTGAAAAACGTAATACTAGGCTCCAAAGTAAACTGAGAAATTGCAGTGAAGATGAAAGCAGTGAATTAGCGCCACTGGGTACTGAATTAACTAATGTTCAAAGTAGTAATTTGGTAATTTTGCATAGGGAAATGGAGCGGGCGGCAAATAATGGTGTAGACAGTGAAACAATTAGTGAACAGGGAAGCATTATCGATCGATAGGTCAGCAACAGTTCGCCTCAGGAATCCGAAATGACAGGACACAATCTTGCAAATACTGTAGGCTCAGGTTTTGGGTCCTCACCGTTTTCTCAAATAAGTCAAGACATATTTTCTGCTTGTCAAAACGTGAATGTTGCCGGTGAAACTTCACTGCCGAAAAGCACTAAGGAACATGTTTCAGACACCAGTGCATTGTTATTACAGTTAATGCAACACATGGGACAAACGCTACAAAAGTTAGACACGACGCTTGAACAAAATCAGAAACAAATGGGACAAAATCTTCAGAAGTTAGACACAATGGAACAACTCCAGAGACAAACACAGCAACAGTTAGACGCAATGGAACAAAATCTTCACACCACGCTTGAACAAACACGTGAAGATTTAACTACTGAGTTACATAAAATCGAATCGAAATGTCAAAAAATCTGTAATGACGTAAAAACACAAATTTTTGAGCATTTCCAACCTATTTTTTCGCGTCATGAAAATGCATTACAGAATCACGAAGCAGCCATAAAAGAACTGCAAACTCTTGTTCATGAAAATCATGAGACCTTGCAAGCTAAAATTGACTCAGTTGCATCTACCGATTTTGTTACGCAGCTTGCAAAAACTCAGGAAAACTTAAAGGACACAGTAGATACTCTTAAAATTGGTTCAGAAAGACACATGGAGGAAAGTAGTTCATTATCAGAGAAAGTAGTTGAACTTTCGGATCAGCTAAATAATTTATCTACGAAGGTAGATGATAATCTGAATGACACAAAACCGGTAGTCTTTACTGACACAGAAGAGTGTGAACAAATTAGGAAATTCAAACAAAATCAGAATCAAATTAATACACAACACCAAAGAGAAATCCGGGAAGTACAAGATCAGCTGACACAGGTAATACAAGAATTACGTATTTCAGAGGCCACTCACGCCCCAATACGGGAAGAGGGACATAGAAATACGGAACAGCCACAAAATAATAACACAGCGCATTTCGGAAATTATGAAAGAAATTGGCAAGGTGCACCGAATTTTGAAATGGAACCGCCGAAACGACGTAACAATGACCGATATGCGACTCGCCGACATGATGATTTTGACTATAAGCTGTTCATTACTACACGTAAATTTAAAACATTTAAGAATTCTGGCAACGACATTCATCCACAAGCGTGGCTCCATCAATTCTCTCATTGTTTTCCTCCCAACTGGTCATTAGAGCACAGATTAGAATTTATGTGTGGCTATTTAGAGAATGAACCAGCTGTAAGAATGCGATCGGTCATTCACGATTGTCACAGTGAAGGAGAATTTTACTATGCCTTCCTCTCAGCATATTGGTCTCAAGCTACACAAGACCGAGTAAAACATAGCATCATAATGATGAAACATTTCGAATAATCTGAATTTTTCCAGTCATGTGAAATATTTTGAAGACATGTTGCACAAGAATCAGTACCTGTCAAACCCATACAGCCCCTCAGAACTTATCCGCATTTACTTAATCAAATTACCTGAACATTTACGACATATTATTTTGGCAGGACGTTGCAAAGACGACATTGAAGCTTTTCAGGGACTCTTACAAGAATTGGAAATTGACACTGATAATCGCGGAACGCGAAAACAGGAACACAACAATTACAGCTCACATCCGTCGCAATTCCGTGATGAAAGAAATAATAACTGCACACGATAAGGCTATTCTTACAACGCAAATCGTGAACAAAACAGACACCTCCCATATGACAACCAATGGCAGAGTAATAGTTACAGAGAAAGATCGCATTTCCGTAGTAATGAATATGACACAGCCAATCATAGAAACAGACAATATGGCAACCAGAACTATTATTATCATGGGAGACAGAATAACTTCAGACGCAATGGTCCACCATGCAGTGATAATTCAGGGAGAAATTCTCCACCACATGACCGACAAACAAGAAACTATGTAAACTACCGACAAAACGACAGACCTGAATTCCATCAGAACTGGCGAGCTTCAAGCAGGGCAGGGCCTTCTCGGCAGGTGAATTTGTAGAAGTTAGGTCTCCTAATCCCAATAACGATGCACGCCAACAAAGAGACAGACAATGACTCGCACCGCAGGCAGCCATGTGTGCCGGCTGGCTCAGGGAAAAATAACAGACGTTATCCTTGAGAAAAATTTTAGCATCCCTTACCGACGTATACCACATGATAATTGCTTTGAAGTTGAAACTCTGCGTACTAGGAAGAGTGAAGGTTTACACCACATTTCACATATAAAACCGTTTATTGAAAGATAATCTACTTTTTAACTTTGTCTTTGATATAAAACTTTTCACTTCACATTTCTAGTATGCATTGTCAGGCCTAGAAACTGTTACCATGCAACAATGTTTGAAGTTTAATATCCAATCAAGAACCAAGCGAACTTATTTAAACAGAAATTACTAATGCATTGTTATAGTGAACAGACGTCACAGTGCTATTGTGTGTGTACATTCTTGCTTGTTAGTTGCACGATTACATAACGACTATAAGGCTTACATACTTAGAACATATACTGGTACTGCTAATGAGATTTTAATGCAACATTTTGGTTTACTTGAAAATACATTCTGGATTTAAAGTACTTTCTGTGAGATACCAGATGACACAGTGGTTAGTTTATGTGACAGCTACACGATTTTATCACGACACTACTAATGAGTGATAATTTACAATGTTGCTTTTGCGGTGTTCCTGTTTCATATCTGCACAGTTGTTCTGAATTATTCTGGAAAGTAAAACATGTTTTAGTAGTAACTTTTGTGGTATAGCTACAATGAGACAGCCTTTTCTGTAGCACAACAATACGTTACAGCACAGTACTTTCTTCATCACGGCAATAAGCGTAATAACTAAGATATCTATACGGAAAGCATTTCACTTTTGTTTATTATGAGGTAAGTACATTGACTTTTGCGGAACTTAGCTTTCGGAGGACGATAACTACGACACTTCCACAGAGATTATCTTACAACAAGACGCACAGTTTCGCGCTACAGTACACGTATTTGAGTGATTAATTTTGTACTTAAAACATTTATTTTTAAAGATATTTGAAGTACAATGATACAAAGGTTTTCTGTGATACATTTCATTCCATTGCTGTAATCTGTAACACCTGAGGATATAATTACATTAATCCTCAGGGGGATACACGCTTATTTTGTGTACCATGTGTTTGGCAAGCACAAGGAGCCCTAGCTAATACGGTATTTGCTTATACAACTTTACACATCGGTACCATAATTCTCTAACACACAAATTACACAACTATCTGATCATGTAACAGAGGAACAAACATTTTTTTACTAAATCAATGACACATGTTTACACAATTACACAGATGGATAACTTCACACTTATGAAATTGTATTTCGTCTGTTCCTTGTGAACTGTTCGTATTTTTTCGGAACCATTGTGATACTATGAGAGCTCTGAATAATGTGTTTGGTATGGGACCATGATTTTTAAAGTACCTTGGAGGTAGATGACACTGTTGAAATGAGCAGAGGTTTTTTATTTAGGTTTTGACATTATTACAGAAAGCTACAACGTTTTTGAGATTTGACTGAGGTGTTATGATATTATTACGATGACTATGTGTATTATGCTGTTGTGGTATGTTCATGATCAATAAGCTGATGCTATATGAGTTATTTGATTATGCTACGTATCTGTTATGATGAAATATTGACGAAGTGTCGACGAATAATGTAAGGGATAATGAGTAGTGGTTAGGGACTCTGGTTTGAGAAAAAGGTTGTTGGAAACCAAGAATCGTACTTTAAGAGTTATGAAATGTATGTAAATGCGTGAATGTATTACAATGCCAACGAAAATTTTTTGGACACTGTTATATCAATAGGATTTTGCTTCTACAGATTTGTAACGCAAATTCCTGACCTGTGAAATATTTTTATATGAGACTGTCACTGTAGCGGAAACTGCTGTCATAAATATTTCGGTAAGAAAGTTAAGTGACCACCTTCACGTAATGCGTTGTGGGCACCCAGCTGCGTGACAGACACCTGGAAAAAAGCCATTAGTGTGTGCCTTTCAGAGGCACAGGTGGAGAAAAAAAAAGAGGCCGTTATCCTCGCTATTGACATTCCTTTGTAGAAACCATCGTAAATACGACACTGTCAAACTTGAAAACATGATTACACTGTAGAGTTCTTAATTTATGATATTTACTGAAATGAAATGATGAGAAACATTTCATGTCTATTGTTTTGCTAGTTGAAAGATTGTTTACTGCATTATGAAATGCCATATGGCTAGTGAATGACGTTTCACGCCTTGCTTTGCCTATTTTGTTTAATATCTAGTTTCTAGCTGCACTGCGGCATTGGTTATTATAAAATTTAATAGATGTACTAATATCACTATTTTCTGTCTACAGAACCAGGAAAGAATACATTTATGATGTACTTTCTTAGAAAAGAGAGCACTAATAGACATTTCCCTTCCCAGGAACTGCATAAATAATTTTTTAAACGATTTGGTAACTTGTCTGCTACAGTAACTTCTCGTGATGCATCACTCTAGTATTAAGATGTGACATAGGTATTAGACATGACCATCTTTAGTGTAATATTTTTTCTGATTGAGCTTTGTCATGTTTAGATATAAGTTATTGCATTTGCTGCTGCTGTTTGGCAGGCATAGTGCTACTTAATTTCACTTTGTATTACTCTGTTAACCTAATTTTACTACTGATTTATTTTTCTTGTTGCTGCGCATTGGCTCATATTAGTTGTAATGTTGCATTGCTTGGAAATTTAGATTTACTGCAGCTTGCTTTGACAATTTCCATTTTTTTCATTGCTGTTTGTGTTAATTTGTTATGTGCCGCTGCATTGCCTCGTCCCTTGGTATATACATCTGAGCTCAGTAGATTTAAGTTAGCTTAAGAGGGGGTAGACTATATAAGAAGCTAACTATGATGAATTGGAAGAAACACATTGAGAAGCTATAAGAAAATGGTTTGGCCAAAAAAGTAGTGCATAGTGGAGAAAAACTATTTTTGAAAGAGGATGTGAACAGGATACAGAATGCATGCTTGGATAGAAGTTTTTTTTGGATGGAGCTAATGTTGAAATAAGAGGGACGATATATGGAATGAAGTTTTGGGTTGGACTGCAGTACCAAATTTTACACTGAAAACGAACCCTGTCCTTTCCATTGTGCTATCCCCCTATGTGTTTGTGTACTCTTGTATATTTGTGTTTTTCCTGTCTTTATGTGTTTAGCTAATAAGAGTTATGTTGTAGAATTTTTCTGATAATATGTTATTTTCTTTGTAAAGATGTTTAGACATTATGTATTCTGTTCTGTTTTAATGCTCATGTGTGAAGTTGATGTTTCGAAAGTTACTCTGATCTTTTATGTATGTACTCATGTAATAATTCCTGTAACACTGATGTATCTGTTTATTTCTATTCTTTTGTAGAGGCTGTACTACTACAGAGTTATCTGTGTTGTTATGTTCTTTAATGACGAATTTTGTTCCTTTGTAATTGAATTCTTATGTCATAAAATTGTAATTGACACCAGTTCATCATATTATTAACTTGTAAGTTCCATTTCACTGTACACGTTTCTGTTGGTCATAGTATATGGACAATATGTGAGAAGTAGGGACTGTTAGTGTTTGCACGTGTGTTAATAATTCAGCAAGGGACTGGATAACAGCATTGCTGGTTCTAAGTACAATTCCAAAAACTTTGTGAGTGCACAAGTGGTGGTTATGGACTTGCTATATTATCCGAAAGACTCTTCAATGGTAACTGTGCACCTGCACAGTCACAACAGGTGGCTGCTGGCCATCTCTACAAGGACTACAGTGGGTCTGTATCTTTGATGACCCACCAATACCATTATTTCTGGAAGGACTACAGTGGGTCTACACCTTTGCTGACTCACTAGTACCATTATTTCTACAAGGACTACAGTGGGTCTGCACCTCAGGTGGCCCACCAATACCACAATCTCTACCAGGACTACAGTGGGTCTGCTCTGTGATGACCTACCTACCAATAGTCGTCAAAACTTCGAATGACTCTGTTGTGCGTTTGCTCTGTTGTGGTCGATTACCTGTCTGCATGTCGAGAGTCAGCACTGTCTTTCCGTTGGAAGGACAACACTACTTCTTCAAGACTGCATGGAAATCCACTACTTCCTTGTGCATTTTCTTTTACTGCTCCGACTTTGAGAAAAACGCTGCAATTTTACTGTGATGAATGATCAGGACTGTCTTTATGGACTGTGAGAAAATTTTAGCTTTTGACCAACATTGTATGAATAAGTGTGTGCATTTGATATCTTTGTTATTGTAATTATGAAAAATTTTATCAAATCATTATTGGCCACTGCCCAAAACAATTTGTAAAATTTTTTGTGGGGAGCATGGGGGCTATGTAAGTAGGCTGTTCAGGTTTTTATATTGGTAACGCCACGTAGCGCTCTGTATGAAAATCCCTGGCTGTGCTGTGTGCAGTCTGTGGCTAGTTTGCATTGTTGTCTGCCATTGTAGTCTCGGGCAGCTGGATGTGAACAGCGCGTAGCGTTGCGCAGTTGGAGGTGAGCCGCTAACAGTGGTGGATGTGGGGAGAGAGATGGCGGAGTTTTGAAATTTGTAAGACTGTATGTCATGAACTGCTATATATATTATGACCGTTAAGGTAAATACATTGTTTGTTCTCTATTAAAATCTTTCATTTGCTAACTATGCCTATCAGTAGTTAGTGCCTTCCGTAGTTTGAATCTTTTATTCAGCTGGCAGTAGTGGCGCTCGCTGTATTGCAGTAGTTCGAGTAACGAAGATTTTAGAGAGGTAAGTGATTTGTGAAAGGTATAGGTTAATGTTAGTCAGGGCCATTCTTTTGTAGGGATTTTTGAAAGTCAGATTGCGTTGCGCTAAAAATATTGTGTGTCAGTTTAAGCACAGTCGTGTACAATTGTTCAAAGGGGACGTTTCACATTCCGCCAGTGCGGACGGTATTTGCTTCGTGATACATTACCCATGCTAAAATAGACCGTTTACCAATTGCCGAAAAGGTCGATATCGTGTTGATGTATAGCTATTGTGATCAAAATGCTCAACGGGCCTGTGCTATGTATGCTGCTCGGTTTCCTGGACGACATCACCGGCCGGAGTGGCCGTGCGGTTTTAGGCGCTATAGTCTGGAGCCGAGCGACCGCTGGGTCGCACGTTCGAATCCTGCCTCGGGAATGGATGTGTCTGATGCCCTTAGATTAGTTAGATTTAACTAGTTCTAAGTTCTAGGCAACTGATGACCTCAGAAGTTAAGTCGCATAGTGCTCAGAGCCATTTGAACCATTTGGACGACATCATCCAAGTGTCCGGATCGTTCGCCGGATAGTTACGTTATTTAAGGAAACAGGAAGTGTTCAGCCACATGTGAAACATCAACCACGACCTGCAACAAATGATGATGCCCAAGTAGGTGTTTTAGCTGCTGTTGTGGTTAATCCGCACATCGGTAGCAGACAAATTGCGCGAGAATCGGGAAACTCAAAAACGTCGGAGTTGAGAATGCTACATCAACATCGATTGCACCCGTATCATATTTCTATGCACCAGGAATTGCATGGCGACGACTTTGAACGTCGTGTACAGTTCTGCCACTGGGCACAAGAGACAGATTTTTTGCACGCGTTCTATTTAGCGACGAAGCGTGATTCACCAACAGCGGTAAGGTAAACCGGCATAATATACACTATTGGACAACGGAATATCCACGATGAGTGCGACAAGTGACACATCAGCGAACTTGGCGGGTTAAAGTATGGTGCGGCATTATGGGAGGAAGGATAATTGGCCCCCATTTTATCGATGGCAATCTAAATGGTGCAATGGATGCTGATTTCCTACGTAATGTTCTACCGATGTTACTACAAGATGTTTCACTGCATGACAGAATGACCATGTACTTCCAACATGATGGATGTCCGGCTCATACCTCGCGTGCGGTTGAAGTAGTATTGAATAGTATATATCATGACAGGTGGATTGGTCGTCGAAACACCATACCATGGCCCGGACGTTCACTGGATCTGACGTCCCCGGATTTGTTTCTGTGGGGAAAGTTGAATGATATTTGCTATCGTGATCCATCGACAACGCGTGACAACATGCGTCAGCGCATTGTCAATGCATGTGCGAACATTACGGAAGGTGAAATACTCGCTGTTAGAGGAATGTCGTTACACATATTGCCAAATGCATTGAGGTTGACGGACATCATTTTGAGCATTTATTGCATTAATGTGGTATTTACAGGTAATCACGCTGTAACAGCATACGTTCTCAGAAATGATAAGTTCACAAAGATACATGTATCACATTGGAACAACCGAAATAAAATGTTCAAACGTACCTACGTTCTGTATTTTAATTTAAAAAACCTACCTCTTACGAACTATTCATCTAAAATTGTGAATCATATGTTTGTGACTATTACAGCGCCATCTATCACAAAGCGAAAACAGTGGTTCAACTAAAACAATCATATTCCTTTACGTACTACACGAATATGTAATAAAAAATGGGGGTTCATATTTTAAAAAAACGCAGTTGATATCCGTTTGACCTATGGCGGCGCCATCTAGCGGGCCAACTATAGCGCCATCTAGTTTCCTCCTTCAAGCTAGACAAGTTTCGATCTTTGTAGTTTTTTCGTTTGACGCTTATTTCGTGAGATATTTTGCCCGGTCACGATCAATGGACCACCCTGTATATATAAATTAATGTCAACGCATCTTCATTGGTTTACAACGGAGATTGAAATGTGAGTGCCTCATTTGCGTCCAACGTAAGAGCAACGTCAGTATTTTCACTTTTGATTTTCCTATATGCATAATTTTTTCATTCTCTTCTCCCATTAACGACCTGAATAAATTGTGTGTTTATGACACTGTATACGGTTTCTAATTTGTTTAATGTATTTTCTCTTTGGATTGCTGTGAGACTACCTTACAAGTCTCTAACATTATACCAATTACTGATCTAGATCTAAATTTGAAGTTCGCATTTCATTTGATACGGGGAATCTTGAAGAAACTGCGTAGCTGAAAACTACGAACAGCTTTGGCATGATTTACTCTGTTCAAGACATGATGGTCTGATACATAGTTGTAAGTCTTGATTTTATTATAGTATTTTTTGATGTTATTAACATCAAGATTTCTTTCATTTCTTGCATCTTTTGGAAGATGCATCAGCGAAATATTCGGAAATAAATAGTCACTGAGGGTGGTGAATTAAGAGCGTAGCAGAACCACCGCCAAAGCCTCCGGCGTGCTGCGGCTTGCTGTGTAATAAGTTGTTATGGTGATATTAATCGTATATAGGGTGATTCACTTAAGACGCTCATCCAAGGTTTTTACTCAACCGCTTAAGATGTCGTAATTCCGTTTTTATCCAAATGAACTGCGAAAAATTCGCCACTAAATGATGTGCAGTCTCTTTTCATAACATTATTAATTGCAAAGATATCTTTAACAAAGCTGCTTTTTCAAATAGAACTGTAGTAATTTCTGCAACTGGTATTGTAGTTCTAAAAGATTCCACGTTCCATTCTTCAAAACCTGATTACTAATTTCAGGGAAATTACGCTATTTAGAACATAGGATTAGTCTGTTCTGAACACAGAATCGACTGCTCTCATATATCGAAGTTTGTGTTGTTATACGGAACTGTTCCGTGAGACTGATGGGGCATTCTGTCTTGACACAGCTAAGAGAATTTATCAACAAAAGCGGAATAGTGGAGAAAAAATTTAATTTAAAACTTATAAGAATCACCATTGGCTACATATGCTTTGACTGACACAGCAACTAGAAGACGAAGGACGTGGAATCTAAGGATGAATCCACAGGTAACTGCGGTAACAGTTCTTCTCTCGTATATTCCAGAGCGCAGAAAGAAAGATACACGCTAAACATGTAATAGATTTGTAAAACAGGGAACTGAGGCTTAAAGATTGTTAAATAACAACTTCGCGTCATGAGTCTAATATCAAGGAACATACGCACACTGTGGAATTACATCAGAAACCCCAACAAAAACAAAGTCACGATAGATATGTTGTCGTAAACACTTCCTTAATAATCCATGTATATCATCAAGTGTTAGAAATTCCCACCGTATACAGCTATACACGAGTTTAGTCGCTGCCACTCTTCTTTCGGCATCATTGCACATACTGCAACATTGCGATGTCGTAACTCCTGTTAGGTCGGCGGAACCTGGACCAAGAATTCATCTTTGAAAAAAGTCCACGGGTATCAGAGCAGACCAACACCTTCATATCCTATCCAACAAGGAAATAGCTGGGTGCATGCACACCTAGTCACAAACGAGAAGTGAGGCTGGCACCAATTGTAGTGGTATCACATACATCTACGCGTTTCCACAGATACTTCTTCTTGAAAAGCCGGTAACACTTTGGTAAGAAATTTTGTGTGTGTGATTGTGTGTGTTTGTGTGAGACCTGAAAGTTGTCTACCATATTCACAACTTAGAGACTGATTTTCTTTCAAGAGTTCTTAAATCGCAGACTCGCTTCACAGATATATTCTACACTGAGCGGTCGACTTCTGAGAGCATCGCTGTCTGTGACACGCTCAAGAGAATGCCGTGAGACAATTCTGTGAGGTTTTGGTTTCGGCGTACTATTCAAGGACGAGCGCGGCGCGTGGCGTAATAGCATATGATTGGTTTAAATATACAAAGCATGGTCCAGTTGGTCGCTGATGCTCTTCCGCTACAAGTGTGGTAAGACTGCTGTTACGAGCAGTATTTTATATTTATTAACTTTGAGGGTCAGTGGTCGATCCCTGTACCAAGCGTCGATCTACAGATCTTCCACCATTTTGTTAAAAACCTGTAGCGTTGCAAATGTCTGTCTACAACAATATCCGACGTTACCCACTAGGTCATTTATAGGTATAGTGAAAAGTAATGGTCCTGTAACACTCCATTAGGGTACTTCCGAAGTTACTTGCACGCCTCCGTTGAGAACGATATACTGTTGTCAGTTTGAAGAAAACTTATCAATACAATCACAGAGCTGACTTATATTACGTATGCTCGTAATTTGTTCATTACGTGGCAGCGAGCAAGTAGTGCACGCCATTCGGAAGTCAAGGAACACTGCATCAGCATGGGAGCTGGTAATTCTGGGTGTCGTGAACACACAGAGAGACATGGGCCCCACATGGTCATTGTTTGCCGAATCCGTGTTGATTCCAACAGGGAGTATCGTCGGTCTCCTGAAGCATCATAACAGGCGATAATGAAACCCATTCAAAAATTGTACAGCATTCCGACACCTACGATAAATAAACGTAGTTCCTTGTATCTGTCCGACAACCCTCCTTGGAAACGGCAATGGACTACGAATTTTCCCTATCACTTGGATCACTTTCTTCCTCCATCGAAATACGATAGATTGCAGCTAGAGAAGGTTGAACTTCTTTCGCATATTGTATGTAGAATCGTGTAGTCAGTCTACCAAGATCACTCACCTTTCCTGAATTGAGTTGTTTTTCTATCCCGTTGGTGTGTCGATTTAACGATGGCGCTACAGTACGATCTTCGTCAGCTACAACAATTTTGAAAAAAGGCATTTAATACTTCAGCAGTATCTGCGTCATCCTCCAATTCGATACCAGCGCGGTCACAAAGTATGTGACAGATGACATCGATCCGCTTACTGATTTAACGTAAGACCAAAACTTCTTAGGATTTTCTGACAAATAGTTAGACAGAATTTCACTTTCAAATTTATTAGACACATCACGCATGGCTAACCTCACGGTACATTTGGCTTCAGTTTTTGTTTGTCTGTGACGCTTTAGCTACGTTTAATATCCAGTTAAGCTCTCTTTGGTTCCGTAACATCTTTGTAACACGACTGTTTAACCACGGCGGGTCTTTCCCATCCTTCAAAACTTTGCTCGGCATGTACCTGTCTAAAGTGTATTGTACATTATTCTTTAACTTAGTCCACTGATGCTCAACACTGTTTCTGCTCGTAAAGAAATTTTAATGGTGACCGCTCAGATGTTCTGAAGCCTCACATGACTAACATCCGCGTAAGATAGTGATCGATCATCATGTTCAAATCGATAAATTCAAAGTTCTAAATATTGTACTTGATCCAAAACTAGTACTCAGATTTCGACGAGTTATACACCGCTGAATTCGTCTCTTTTAGGCCTACAATTACAGCAGCAGAGATTTCAATTTTAACATTAAAAAAACTAAGCTGATACCGGTATCTCTGTAATTAATATAGCTGTTAAAAGATACTTTATGTCGTTAAGTGAAGATTTCCTCATCCCAGTAAATTATGGAGTACAATATCATAAACAGCTCAGGAAATGTTTGAGTTGGACAGCGTAAGTTAATCAGCCGGCGAGGCGGCGGGTTAAATAATAATAGTAGTTGACGTCGGTAATTGTAAGCGGCCCTTCTCACGTGACCCTGGCAACTAATTTAATGGTCAGCCAGAAAGCAAAGGGGAACATACTGACCTCAGTGTCCAGTCTACACGGCCACATTCTGGTTCAACCCACAGAAAGAAAATTTTCTGTTCTCCTTCTACTTTGCGGGACCAGAACTATGATATTAAATGAAAGTATAAAGTTCCTATTGATATATATATATATTGAGTAAAGTTTCTCACTTACAACACTTGGAAATTCACTATGTCCAACTGTAAGTAAATCTTTCAATCATAAACAGCACGACTAGCAGTTCAGAGGCGACCTCTACGGTACGTTCCTACCTGATTGTCTTTCTCCCTGACTAATAATACTCAACTGAATGTTTGCAATAAATGTTCAAAGTTAATGCTCGCACCAAAAGTGGAAATAATAGTCACCACTTGCCACGCGGATTTGTAATTCTCACGGACGGCACACTAACAGTTACTTTTGCGAATTCTAAGCGATCCAGGGCGGTGTACAGTCCTCGCGAGTTCACTATCCGTTTTTACCGCAAATACGCGATTTGTCACAGTCCGGCACTGATGTCATCCGAGCAGAGCGCGATTTGACGTTTAACAGACGTTGATCTTACAGTGGCTGAGGGCGAAGTGAACCTTCCTACTCCCTCTCGGGCTGTAATTATATAACAACATCAGTTGTTATATGCCTTCTGCATACTGCAGCAGCCTCAGAACGACCGCTTTCTCAGACACATAATCTTTAAAAATATAGTTATAATTTAATTCAGAAACTTCTTAATTTTACGTGTATTTAGATATTTTGTGTGAAAGCAAAGAAAAGTTTTAACTCGCTTGAATGAAAACTTTGCCTTCTAGAATTTTTATAGTCGAAATAACGATGGATCGTTACCTCTGAACCATACTTTTACTATAACTTGTATTGGCTGTTATTAATACCACAACTCTAAAATTTGGTACAGCTCTATTATTTGGTATGTTTTATCATCTGCTTTAACCAAAATTCTCTACTCTTAAAATTACAGGTACTTAATCAACTATAAATGGGTTTACTTTAGTTACAAAATTGTTTTTTTGTTATTTACTCAAAAACTATAAGAAGTAGATTAACGTGGTCTCTCAGTTATGATTTTTAGGATGAACTGAGGCATAAAACAAATTTTTACGTTTCTAAATCCAATATTTAGCGCCTTCCATTTTTCCTAAAGAAGTGGATTCCGGTCGTAATTATTGCTCTTTAGCTTTCAAACTTGCCTATTTATGAGCTCTATAGGCATATTCTGACCAAATTCTGGCTTTCAAGATTTATTATTTAGCGCCACTTATTTTTCTCTTAAAACTGCATTTTTACGGAAATTATGAAGTTTAGGTACATAAAGACTTGATATTTGAAACATTATTATACTAAAATATATTTTAACAAACTTTTAAACGTAAATTTTGACTTTTAATTTTATACTTAATTGTGGTGCAATACTTGCGCGCTACGTGCAGACGCGTTAAAGTGACGTGAACTGGAGTAAGACCCAGCACACTCACTCGCCTCTGTATCTCACATATGATACAGCACTTGCTTTGTTTCAAGCCTGTATACAGAAACACAGCACTTTCTGCAGAGCACTCCAATAATTGTTGAGTGATTATCTATTTTTGTGACTAACTGTTTCTTACGCAGGTAAGGATTCCTTTATAAGCCAAGCAGGGAGCATAGGACAAAGAGAGAAGAAGGATATCGACAGTGCTACGCCACACTAAACATTTTTATACATCACTAACATAAAGCAAACATATAAACGTAGTCACATCATTGCACTTAACACAAGACATTCATAGAATTGTGCAAATATACGTCTGAAAGATGTTGTAGTACTGTCTAATTGCTATCAAGAAATTTATATATCTCAATGTCATCTGTTCCGTCGGACGACGGCTCCTTGACTTCGTTTCGGTCCAGATGAACTAATAGCATGCGAACTGCTACCGAAAACAATAATTTTCGAATAGGGGGTTGATGGACTAGTGGGACGCATTGCAGCGTGCAATAAGTTGGAAATTTGAATCGGTCATGAACCGTGTCCGGATGGCCGAAGCGGTTAAGGCAATCCCTTCTGAGCAGGAGTATATCCGGTTTCGAGTCCCTGTCTGGCGTAAGTTTTCAACTCTCACTATTACATTACCACAATGCTCTGAGCTGCAGGAAATGATGAATTCCCCCATGCCTTGCCTTCCTATTCCCACTCTCTACTTCATATAAATTTCTACACCAGCCGGATATATCAGACATAGCAGACACCACTGAAATATGTACATTTCTGTAAATGATTCACGTTTGTACAGAGTTACTTGTTATCATATGGTGGTATAAATCATATTGTCAACCTGTGTGTAAAATCTGTGCTAGGTAGTGCACTCATTCTTTTTTATAACTGTAATTAGCGCCGTCCACAGATTCATACAATATAGAGCGAGAAGCGCAGCTGATCATTGTTTGCTGCTGGAACCAAAGATGGTCACAGAGGTCTTCACATACCGATAGTGTATTGTATTGTATCGAAATGGGGACCTAGAAACGACAGGTAGGCTTTGTCCCTGCTGTATTTCCTCAGTGGTTCACAACCCCACAACAGGGTACAGCAGTCCCCACACCCTACCGCCGCCCCATACCGAATCCAGGTTTACTGTGCGGTTCGGCCCCCAGTGGACCCTCCTGGGAACGTCTCACACCAGACGAGAGCAACCCCAATGTTTGAGTGGTAGAGTAATCATGGTGTACGCGTACGTGGAGACAGTGTTTAAGCAGCAATCGCCGACATAGTGTAACTGAGACGGAATAAGGGGAACCAGCGCGCATTCGCCGAAGTAGACGGAAAACCACCTTATAAACCATTCACAGACCGGCCGCCACACCGGACCTCGACACTAATCTGCCGGGAGGATTCGTGCCCGGGACCGGCACGCCTTACCGCCCGGAAAGTAGTGCGTTAGCCCGCACGACTAACCGAGCGGGCTTACCGATAGTGACTGGTATCTTACTATCAGCAAGCAGTGTGTCATATGCTGCCGTAAGTATACATGACATTCATCAGTCAAATGTTCTGTACGTTGCATCTAATAGCAACATACGCATGTTACTATCACATTTGCGGTGGCAAAAGTGACAAAATTAAATTGCATAGAAGTAACGATTTATGTGCACTCATAGGCTCTAGTGTGAAACAAGTTATAGTCCCATTTGATATACAATGGGACCACTCATACAACAGATGGAAGCAGTATATATAATACTGCTTCCATCTGTTGTATGCAGTGTACAACTAATGTAAGTTCACTAGTCGTTCATGTTATATGTTTGTATAACATATACAAACATACACAGACTTTGGCACAGACATATAAAAACCTACACAAACTCTGGTACTAGAATTACCGTCTCAACAGAAATTCAGACACAATAAGCGTCTAAGCCTAACTACTTTTAACTTGTACAGAGTGACGTAAGTTGCCGTGTAAGTCATTACTAGATGAAACATGTAGAACATCTGTTATAACTATGACGCGTACCTATCGTAGCAAAGGACACACAGCTTCCTTATAGTAAGATAGTAAGATACCGGTCACTATCGATATATGAAAACCTCTATGACCATCTTTGATTCTACCAGTAAACAGTGGGCAGCTGTGCAGTCAGCTCTATGTGGTATGAATCCGTTCACAGCGTTAACATCGATTACACTGCCTACGGTATGATAACAGGTAGCTCTGTACAAATATGAACCACTTATGTTTTTATGAGATATGGTTTTCGTATTAAGTCACATCACTGTGTTATGATGTACCCTTATTTTCAGTGTTTAATTCATGGTTTTATCATTTGACCATAATGATCTTATATTTCACCTAACATAAAGCTGTGAATACTTTGACGTGTGTACGTGACATTTTATTACGTGTGTGTTGTCGTTAACATTTACAACAGCTAAAAGATTCGTGGCCGTTTTAGCCTATAATATTACTTATGTATTATTTCGTTTCGTATATAGGAACCTGATAACGATCAATCCACCGAAACTAGTAGTGTAAATAAAGAATTTTATCAGTAGCTCATTAGGTAATGTAACACTTTTCAAATATATATGAGCTGAGGTTAACCACCTCCTGAAAATAAAAATACGTGTCATTGCTGAAGACACTCTGGATTCGAGAAGACGCACCGATCCGAGATCGAATCCGCCTGGCGGATTAGCGACGATGGCCAGGGTGCAGGGCAGCCTGGATGTGGTTTTAGGCGGTTTCCTACATTCGACAAGACGAACAACGGGCTGGTATCCTGCCCAGATTCAGTTGCACGATGCACAAACATTTCGGAAACTTTCAAACAGTTCCACAAGGGGTAACACTAAAGACAGAACGTTGGGGTACACAAATTCCATCCTGGGTGAAAGAGGGGGGAAGGGGGGGGGGTGACGAGAGAGAAAGCATCCGGCAACCTCCTACCACTAACACTGCCGAATCCGGTCGTAGGTCGTGTTCCAAAAATGAACAGCATAGGGACAGAAGTGATGACACTTTCTGCAGGACTTGACCATCATTTTGCAGGACAATGCTCAAGTAAGTAAAGTGCCAGTTGTTACTGGTTTGTTTGACTGATGGGGCTACAAAGTGGTATACCACCTACTGCCCTCCCCTGACTTAAGCCCTCGTAAGTTCAACTCGATATCTGAACGGAAGGAAACACTTTAAAGCATTCGCTTCAGAACTGCTACAAATTCGTCGAGCAATAGACCGCGCCGCTCGAACTGTCAACACAACCGGCATTGCTATGAGTATCCTAGTACTTCCATGTCGCTGGCGTTGGTGAGTACTTTGAAGGTCAGTAAAACTCTGAGACACGTATCTATTTTGCACGAGCTGTAAATAAATAGTTGCCATTGTTGAAGTTCCTACCCTCGTATCTCCAGGGAACTTTCAACGATTTGTTGAGTCCGTTCCACGTCGATTTACTGCACAACGCCGGGAAAAAGAAGGTCCCACACGATATCAGGAAGTATCCTATGACTTTTTCACCTCAGTGTAAGCCAGCAATAATCCTTAAGGATGGTCGCAATACCAATGAACGTGAATTAAATAATTTCACGTCGGTTAGACCGATACATTAAAACTCGTTACAAATAATAACAGAAATGAATTGATTCATTTACTTAGCATTGGAAGACTAGCGCCATCAGGCCTTCCCTAACATTTAACCTGATATTTTAAATATTTTAAATTACATTTATTATTACAAGCATGTTATAAGTAACACCTAACATAAAATTAAATGTTCAGTAATTGTCTCCATTTTAAATTTAAGATGCTGTTGATGACTGAACAGTGTTATAAAAATGGTGGTGCTAGAAGTTGTAATGTTTTCGTTGTTATAAAAAAAATTGCTCAGAGCACTATGGGACTTAACAGCTATGGTCATCAGTCCCCTAGAACTTAGAACTACTTAAACCTAACTAACCTGAGGACATCACACAACACCCAGATTTGGTTGTTGTAGCAGTGTCAGAAGCAAAGTATATGAAAAACGATTTCTTCATAAGCGATGACTTACAGAAGGAAAAACAACGCCTTCGTATAAGGCAGTAAACTGCAGAATTCGGTACAGTATAAGAAAAAGTTACATATAACGAGAGAAAGTAGGCAACTTCCAAATTCGGTTGTATGATTCTAAAATCACAATTGTAAATGCGGTTTTCAGAGCAGAAACTTTATGCAGCGTGTACCATAATAAAGGTTTATGTTGGCAGCACGTGGACCGCGCGGTGAAGAACACCGGAGCTACTACTGAGCGTGGACGTTGACACGGCCACGATGCGAAATGCGTTCGATTGTCACGAGCACTGCGGTATGACTCCCTTGTGGCCATGTTCCACGTGGGTGAGATTTTCAGCGTGGAACCATCGACAAGGCTCTACACTAAGGGCGACGGTCAATGTGGTATCAGAGCATCAGTCTGTACTTCACTATCAACCGTGGGCATCGAATCAGACCACGACGGAGCCTTTCAATTTTCTATGAAGAGACAGAGAAGATCCTGCTTACAGTGGTCTAACCATCACGGTGGCCGAAACTATTTATTTCCCTCCACTTTGGCATCTTTGGTGGCTGTTTGCTGCTCTGCAATGATTGGTGCAAATATGTGATGTAGAAAATCGAGTTCAGTGTAAATGAGCAATGCACATGCTTTCTATATTAAAGTTCAAAACATGATGGTGTGGTTAAATCTTGAGAAATTATATGCTAATACTGTATTATTTTAAGAGTATAGAGAATGACAATGGTGTGAAGATTTATTTATGAAATTCAGAAGCAGATGCTTGAGACGTGGAAACTTGTTTATAGGAAGAATCGTAGGTTAGATGGGATTTAGGTTAGCGAATGTGCTGGACAAAAACAAGGAACATTCCAAACTTAGTAATCACATCAGAGAGTCAATATGTGAAATGTCTAGCCACGTAGTGTGCGTGACTACAGAATCGGATTACAAGCGGATGAGTATTAAGCTTGGAGAAGTAAGGGGCAATTCAAAATGAAAACAGCGATTAACACTGGCTAAAAGTTAATTTGTTAGTTACGTATTCCATAGATCATCCGAACGATGATTTTATCGAAATGATATGGATCGAGTCAGAGTCAGTTTACATAAATAAATTTAATTAGATTGTTATCTTTGTATTTATTTACACACAGGATGCCAGCTTTTAGCTAAAAATTCGTCTGTGGAATAGGAGTTATCCAAATGGAATGAATTTAGGTTAGATTTGAAACTTGTTTTGCTACTTGGTAAACATTGTAAGTTAGTGATCAAATGATAAAAAATTTTTGTTGATGTATATAGAGCTTTTTTCGCAGCCAATGCAGCTTTAATACAGGGTCATATAAGTCATTTTTGTCTACTACTGTTGTAGATGATGACACAAATATTCTTTTCAAATTGTGACCGATCACTTATGTCGCTTGCAGCGCCACAACTAGTTTTTGGTGTGGCTGAGTAATGTAACACCGTTACTACAACTGTTGCAAGAGGGCATGGAAGCGAATCAGATCTCAGCTGGCCAAATGCAGTTACATCAGGGGATACCCGCTGATACGGCAACTACCAGCTCTAAGGCACCTAGACGCCTGCCAAATGCTGCAACCGAGCAGACACCAAAGTCTTAACAGCAGCAGAAATTCAGAGCCACTGCGGCATGTGGGACCTGGTTGCTCCAAGTACGAGCCATGGTTCAGTTGTTCCTTACGTGTAAAAACAGAGATGTAGTAAATCAAGAACGGTTCAAGACCTTATTAGTGCTCCTCATTTTTAATCAAAGTTAAGGCAGTCCGTCAGCCACCAGTCCAGCGGTGAGACCTACGAATGTCTACGAGAGTACATGGCTCTAAATTTCCTTTAATTTACGACTATGGTCACAAACTTTCTGTTCACAGCTTACCGGTTTCGGTCTATAATGACCATCTTCAGATCTGTGTTTTATAAAAACAATGTCCTAATGAAGAATCCGAAGAAGACAATTTGATGCCTGCCAATATAAAATGCAAACAATGGGCAAGACAAGACAGAACTGAAATGGTGAGTCATAAAATCACGAGAAGAGTTTTTTGAAGTGTTGGTGGCTAACCTTGAAAATCTGAAAATGCATCATTTTATTGCAAAAGCTCAAAGTAAATGTTTGAACGACAAAGAGCAAACCTTGTCAGCTGATGAATGCTTAGTTGTAGCTGACTTTTCGGAAATTATTCCTTTGTTGTTCAAGATGAAGTACAAGGGCACCACTGGGTAAACAAACAGGCCAAAGTTCATCCATTTGTATTCTATTATAAAGATGAAGATACACTAATGAGCCACAGCTTATGTGTCATAAGTGACTTCCTTGAACAGAACACTACAGCAATGCACATTTTTCAACTAAAATTAACGATCTACATTAAACAGCACCACCCTTCCATAAAAAAAAGATATACTTATCGGATGGGGCAGCAAGTCAATGTAAAAACAAAAAAATATTAACATCTGGTTTCATTAACATAATTTTGGGTTTTATGGAGAGTGGCACTTCTTCACTTCATGCCATGGCAAGAGCACTTGTGATGGTGTCGGGGGTACAACAAAGCGAGCTGTCGCAAAAACAAGTCTGCAGCGGACCGATGACAATCATATCATAACGCCTCAAGAAATGTTTGAAGTCTTTAAAAAACAAATCAAAGGAATTTCATATGTTTTTGTACAGTGTGATAAAATACGAGAAGTCTATGACAGTGTCTTGAAGGAAAGGTACAACACTTGTCAGAAGATTAAAGGTACTCGATCTTTTCATTGTTTTGTACCCCATTCACAAAACTTAGTGTAAGATCACATCAACTTCGTCTGATAGTGAACTTCGTCAGTGTGGAAAACTTGTACAATTGGTTCTTCAAAATAAAAACATAGAGGCTTGTGTTTACGATGAACAGTGGTGGATTGTCGAAGTTGATAATATTTACTGTCAAAACCAAAATGTACATGTTATACTTTACCATCCGCCAGGACCAAGGACATCTTTTAAAAAAAATCGAGGAGGATCCAGTTTGGATGCCACTTAAAAATGTACTAAGGAAGCTGTCGCACATGGAATTTACAACTGTGTCTGGGCGAAAATATAATCTAACACCCAAACTAAGTGAACAAATATCTCAAATGTTCAATGAGCGATGCACTAAAACAGATAACAATAAAACAATATAATGTAATTAGTAGGATTATTTTCAATAATAAAGTAAGTAGTCATAGATATGATTAAATTATATACTGTAACTGATGTACTTTATTTCATAAGCCTAGATATCGCAGATGTTAAATAGACGTATTTTTTACTCGCGTTTCTAATTTTTTTCCATAACTTACAATTGAATCTCACAGTTGAAATTTATACTGAAGTTTGATATCATAAAGGTCTATTAACTAGGAAATGTTCAGATTTTTATCTGGTCCGCCAAAAAAAGGCCGCAAAATGGAAAAATAAAAAAAATCCGTTTTTTAAAATAGTGTATTTTCTTAAGTGTAAGCTGCTCACCATTGATACTCAATAAAAAGTAACTATACTATACAGTGTAATAGCAGAAAATATGTTAAAGCTGAGAAATTAATCTTTCTTTGGAAAACTATTGTTCAAAACTTGAGTTTTTTTAATTTGTGGCCAATAACTTTGAACTATTAAAAATATATTAAATAATACATTCACCTAAGTTATAATGATAATACATTGTAGCCCAGAGTGTGTTGAACTAAATGCATTTTATCTGAAAGGCTCAGGACAGTACACTACTGTATAATTGTAAAAAATGTAGATGCTTGCAAATACGAAAAAAAAGCATGCGTCCTGGAACAAATATGGCCGCCATTTCAAAATAATAAACAATAAAATTTAAGAAAACGTATTTGGGGGAATTCACCCAGCAAATATAAAATTTTTCTCAGATGATCAAGCAACCAACTATTTTTTTCTTCGACCACTTGGTATGTGTTGACCCCACTGCCCCAGTCTGTCTAGCGTCTCCATGTTGTTAATTAGAGAATGTATGTCGGCTATTGTGTACTAGTTTAGGGTATAGTAATCACAGCAAACTGATTGGGCTCTGTTTGCGCACGTTCTAGGCTGCCGTTGCACAATTGCTGATTGAAGCTCTCCCACTGCTGCCGAGTTTAGGTTGCGTGGAAAACAATGTGACTTACAAAGAAACAGGTGCATATTCCATTAGGCTTTACTATGCATTTCATAATGATTGACCCCTGAATTTTTGCCCACATTTTGGCTCCTTACATGAAGAATATCTATATCTTGTACCCTGCCAAAATTTTGTAGATATCTACTTTTATTTGCTGTGCGCATGTTACATTTTAGTTAAAATGTGTGTCACACAGAACCTAATATTTAAGAGAAAGAGTGCTTTCCCGAGCATCTTTTGGCGATTGTCAACTTTGAGGAGTCATAGAAGTTGGACCATAATAAGGAGAAACATTTTCTTAGCACAGTTTAAATATACAACCATTCTCTACTTACAGGAGAATTTTAGTTGCTGTTCCATTATCCGTTTTGTTCTAACAATGGTGGATGTAGAGTACAGCAGTCCGCCTAACGGTGATACGTATCAACAAAACGCAAAGTTGTGACCTTTCACAGCCTTTATGTTTTTATACTCATTAAGTTTCATAAAGCGCTTATATCACATGTTTAATCTGTTTGCCTTTGTGTCTCTATGTGCCGCTTCGTCGCGTATGCTATACTGCCAGAACTCCGAACAGTATTTCCTCTTCATTGTTCATTGTTGTAGTATTTATAGCAAGGCTTCCCGTCAGACAGGAAACAACTGTGCTCCAAAAATGATTCAAATGGCTCTAATCACTATGGGACTTAACATCTGAGGTCATCAGTCCAGTAGACTTAGAACTATTTAAACCTAAGTAACCTAAGGACATCACACACATCCGTGCCCGAGGCAGGATTTCAGCCTGAGACCGTAGCAGCAGCGCAGTTCCGGGCTGAAGCGCCTAGAATCGCTCGGTTACAGCTGCCGGCACTTGTGCTCCCTTCATTGTTGTGTACTCCTGTGAGACAATCATTGGAAAATAATAGTTGTCTTCTACTTGTGAGAAATCATGCATCACTCACGGAGCTGTGAAAGTCCTGTGGTTATTAGTGAACGTGCTTACTTGGAGGCCGAAAAAGAGTAGAGCGTGAACAGTTCAGTATCATAGCCAGTAACTTCTGAATGTCTCGGTATTAGTAAAAGTACAGTAAAGTGAATTGAAAGAGAATATGGGAAAACTTGGTGTCTTGTTTAAATAAAAAAGATTCATGACTGGCGACAGAAATGTGCACTGCATGAGGAAAAGCAGTTTCCATCAGTAGCAGCCCTATCGGAAAAGAGAAGACTGTAGTCGAAGACTTTCCTGATATGGGTGAAATAACCGTTTGGCGCACTATTCCAAAACTGTGCTTCAGATACAAAAAGGTCACCAAAAAACCTGTGCTGATGGAAAATAATCGTGTGTCAGGGAAAAGCGACGCGTTCTTGTGAGAAATATAACACCTGCGGAACGCTGGATGGACTGTCTACAACACTGATGAGAGTTGGTATGGTGTTATTCATCACAGAAAATGTGGATGGCAGGAACAAAAAATATCGTACGCATCAGAAAAGGTATACGACTATCACAGAGGAAGTGATTAAGATTGGAATGTCAGG
This sequence comes from Schistocerca serialis cubense, assembly GCF_023864345.2. Lineage (NCBI taxonomy): Eukaryota > Metazoa > Arthropoda > Insecta > Orthoptera > Acrididae > Schistocerca > Schistocerca serialis. The sequence goes on along the minus strand of NC_064640.1, from coordinate 462,926,796 downwards.
AAAGCAGGAAGTCAAACAGCTGTCCGGTTCTGGAAAAAAGGACTGTAATGTGCCATATTGGGAATGAAGATGTGTTAGTGTCAAATGTTGGAATATCTTTTACCGTGCAAAAAGGAGATGCAGCTAAACATTCTGAGATGATTGCCAGACTCTACGAAGAGTGGTTTAGGAGTGTTCCCGAAAACTTACCAAATCGATCAGTGACTGATTTAGTTCAAGCTCCATATAACAGGATGATAAATCCTTTAACACGTAATCCATGTATGTAATGGAGAAATGATACTGTTATTCGATGAGGAAGGAGATAATGTTGGGATTTTATTTAATGATAGATTATATGAGCAGTTTAGTAAAGCTGGCCTATTGGATCACGCGTGGCTGCAATTCAGGTCACAAGAATACGTATTGGAAAGTGTCGCGTGCTCAATGGACAAGGAAATAAAACTTATGTGGCTGCCTGTGGCGCACGGCGAATTCAATGCCATTGAAACTATTTGGGCATTTGTCAAGAATAAAGTAGCAAAGAAGAAAAATAATTTAAAGATAAACGACACTTTGCAGATTAGCCTCTCCACTCTGGAATATGTTTCCCAAAGCGTCGGGAAGAATTCTGGAAGAATTCAAACTTGGAACCTGTTACAAAGAGCCCACTGTCTTAACAAAGCAATACAACCATTGCTGACCCAAGTTGACGACTGCAGTGGCAGCGACGAGACTTCAGTCAGCAGCCAAAGCGATTTTATTTCATTCATCATTCTTTCTTGCAACCTTTATTTTAGCTAACCGACTTTTCATATAATCTTGAAATGTACAATACATTCCATTGTTCGTTTATTGATAGCTACTTGTGTATCGAGCGTTCACCTGTAGTTTCCCACATTAATGCCCTTTGTTCGCAACAGTTCAACGCGGCAGTACTGCACTGTAATGCGAATACAAAGTTGCCGTTTTTCGCTGCTGAATACGTGCTTATTGAGTATTACAACAGTGGCCTCTCGCTGGTATGACAACTACGCTTCACCGCAGCTTTATTTTAGCTAACCGACTTTTCATATAATCTTGAAATGTACAATACATTCCATTGTTCATTTATTGACAGCTACTTGTGTATCGAGCGTTCACCTGCAGTTTCCCACATTAATGCCCTTTGTTCGCAACAGTTCAACGCGGCAGTACTGCACTGTAATGCGAATACAAAGTTGCCGTTTTTCGCTGCTGAATACGTGCTTATCGAGTATTACAACAGTGGCCTCTCGCTGGTATGACAACTACGCTTCACCGCAGCCTCACATTACTGCAGCTACTGACGCAGTTGCTCTACAGACTTTTAATTGAAAAACATAGGGAGTATTTATTAGTAGTGGCATACGACGCAACAAACAAAAGTTCAAGCTTTATACCAGTGCTTTCTCCGCCACAATAGCTACAACAGTAAGCTCATCTCAGCGTCTGGCGTTTGATGTTATAATAATGAAACGACTAGTCAGAAAATAACGAATATCCGGCTGCAAATAGAACAAGGTTGGAACACTAAATTGTGCTAAGGTAATTTTTCTTCTAATTACAATCTGACTTCAGTAACTCCTCAAAGTTGATATTTGTCGAAAACTTCTCGAAAAATCACACTTTCTCTTAAATATTGCCGCGTATGTTTCCCACATTTTAACTAAAATGTAATATTCATACACTAAATAAAAGTAGACACGTTTCGGCAAGGTACAACACGTCCACGTTCATCGTCCGATGCAACCAGAATATCACTCAAATTCAGGGGTCACTCATTATGTAATAGATATGACTGGAGTAGGACGGTCATAGCAATTTTTTGGACACTTACGACTCAACTACTGCCGAGAGGACAACGCCTCCCCCTGAGATCATACACGGCCTTGAATATGTGATGCCATGAAGATCGCTTTAGCCTCACCGTAAATTTAAAGGTTTTCATGCTATACCCTTTTAATGCAAACCTTTAACTGTGCGTAGTATCATTTCACACAGATTACCTCGAGCCGAGAATGATCAACATTATAATGTGTTAGAATAATAACCCACTTCCTAATAATCTGAAGGAAGTTTCAGATGACATAAAATGGTTGAATTATAACGTTTTATTTTTGCACAGTACATCATTTACATATAACATTCAATGTTTTACATTTTCACACATACACAGAAACCTCATTTAACTTTACCTTTTAGAACCAATCTTATTTTACATTTTCATTCGTACACAATAAAATCAGTCATCATTGCCAATTCTCAGAGCCCAGATCACTTACCTGGAAGTATAAAACGTTTATCATCTTGCGCTGATGGACGTAGCATGTGCTACTTATCTGTGGAAACTACATGGAACTTGGGTTGAATAACATGTGAGCCTACGCAGAATCCCAGAAAGTTGTTTAATTGAATGGGAAAGACACTGTACAGAAAAAGAAATATATAGTGCAAATATGTACTGCATCATGCAAAACGTGTTTTCAAATTACAATAAGCTACTGCTAAATCAATTGTCATGCACACAACAATGACCCCACCGAGTAGTGCTCAGTATGTCATCCAGTATGAAATGATTATCAACTTTAGCTCAAAAGAATAATTTTGTTTCAGACTTAGCATTAATAGTATATTTGTTAAAACTGTGCAAAATGTACGACAGATTAGAGACAACTAGCGACATCGTGGGAAGGTAGGTAGAGAGTAGATGCATTGTTTGCTGACAGTAATGTTCAACGGGACGTTATTTTTAAACAGACATATGTAGTGTTTGATACGCTGATAGCAGAAGGCATGGCTGTTTTCTAAAGCTGATAGATCCATCTTATAGACTTTCATTATAAATATACACTAAATAAGTTTCCAGCAAAGCATGTAAAACTGTGTTACGAGAACAGCAGATGGTTTGGTACTTCGGCTTTCCCTGAAACAACAGAGACGGCATTCCCCTTCTAAATAAAAAGGAGGTTCAATTAATGAAAGACGAGTTGAATGGTAAACCCGTTACTAAAAATGTGGGCCGGCCGGGGTAGCCGAGCGGTTCTAGGCGCTTCAGTTTGTAACCGCGCGACCGCTACGGTCGCAGGTTCGAATTCTGCCTCGGGCATGGATGTGTGTGATGCCTTAGGTTAGTTAGGTTTAAGTAGTTCTAAGTTATAAGGGACTGATGACCTCAGATGTTAAGTCCCATAGTGTTCAGAGCCATTTGAACCATTTGAACTAAATATGTTGGTCGATGATTTAAAATGTATGCATCTGAGAATGAATCAGGAGTCATGATGCGGAGAGCAAAGTGTGCGAACACTCTTCTGTTAAAGCATTAACCACTGATGATAACCAGCCATGTTTATTGAATTATGATGTTAAAGCAGCACTTCGTTGTGTTAATTAAACTATCACGACTCGCTATTACGACAGAAGATTTTCGACTTTAACTTTCTGGATCCACACAGTCCCATTCTACAGTATCATATTTGATCCTAACATCCTTCGGAGATGGCTCACTCATTATTTATGGTTATATAGCACTACTTAGATTAGTTAACTACCTGCAAACCACCATTTTCGACACCAAAAAGCTTCTGGATGATATACGCTCAGAGGACAGCAGCATCAAGTGACTTGCTTCTGCTATTGTCTTCCTTGCTCTTTTCCCTTAGTTAATGAGTCAAAACTACTGCCGTCTCGAAGCACGCCTTACAATGTCGACACCACAAATTATGCATGTGTGTTTTCCTCACACAAGCTGGACAAGTTGTGACTTGTTCAAAGAAGCAAAAAGTCTTAGTCAGTGAGTTCAGACTTGCCAGTACCAAGGAATTGGCATGTGTGTCCTATTACACAAAGACAACTAAAATTTTTTGGCAAAAATCGAGCGTTATGTAACTAAACGCGATGGTTTATATAAACGTCAGGTATTATTTTACCGAGTACCAGTTATATAATCAAACCACATCCATGATATGGGTGTTAACGACGCTCTAAGGCAAAAAATAAGATGCACCCTGAAGGAATTATCCGAATATATCGGAAATCAGTAGACTGATTTACATGCACAGTAACAGAAATGATTGGACTTTCAGAAAAGTTAGATGAGTCATTCAAGGGAAGAAGCTTCACAAATTGAGGAAGTCAATAACGTGTTGGTCCACCTCTGGCCTCTATGCAAGCAGTTGTTCAGCTTGGCATTAATTGACAGAGTTGTAGAATGTTCCCCTGAGGGATATCCTGCCTAATTCTGACTAACTGGCACATTAAATCGTCAAAACCCCGATCAGGTTGGAGGGCCCTTTCCATAACGCTCCGTCTAGGGCGCTGCAGTCATGGACTGTGCGGCTGGTTCCGGCGGAGGTTCATCCCTCGGGCATGGGTGTGTGAGTTTTGTCCTTAGGATAATTTAGGTTAATTAGTGTGTAAGCTTAGGGACTGATGACCTTAGCAGTTAAGTCCCATAAGATTTCACACACACACACACACACACACACACAACGCTCCAAACTTTCTCACTTCAGGAGAGATCGAGGCACCTTGCTGGACAACGTAGGGTTCGGAAAGCACGAAGAAAAGCAATAGAAACTCTCGCCGTGTGCTCACGGGCCTTATCTTGCTGAAATGTAAGCCCATGATGGGCAACGAAACAGGGCGTAGAGTATCATCGATGTACCAGTCTGCTCCAAATGTGCTGCGAATAACAACTGAAGTTGTCTTGCTATAAAAAGAAATGTCACGCAGACCCTGACTCCGGGTTATCGGGTCGTATGGCAGGCGACAGCCAGGTTGATATTTATTTATTTGCCTATTTACTTATTTATTCAATCATTCATTCTTCATAATCACATCCTATTATCAGAAAAGCTAAAATAGGTCGTAAAAATTACATTTCCTGGACTATTTTACCTTTTTAGATAATAGGCTGTAATTATGAAGAATACATAAATAAGTAAATTCCAATCCTATTGCCGCCAGCTATACAACTGACCCGATAACCAGGAGCTGTGGTCTGGATCAGGTTGATATCCCACCACAGTCCTGGTCGTCTCCACGCACATATGCGGCCTGGAATCTCATTGACTTGCGTAGAACTGCCTTCAGTGATGATTTCCACGATTCCCACTTCGGACAGAGCCCTGATGACCAGCAATGACGGCCCTCCTACAAGCTCGGGATCTTAACGATCTGTCGTTCCAATTGGACAGAATTTGGCACGATAGCCATCACGAAGACGACCTACAAATCTGTCAATCAGTGACAAAGCCGAATACCTGCTTGCATAGGGGACAGAGGTGGACCAACACGTTATTAACTAGCGCAGTTTGTGAATCTCTTTCTCTTGAATAATCGACCCACTGTTCTTCTAAAATTGTAGTCATCCGTTTGTCTGTGCATGTACGTAACATTTACCGATTTCCGTCTCAACGGAATAATTACTTCGGCTTAAAGTGTGTGTTAAATGATGGAGCGTTAATAAAACGTTAACAAGTCGGTTTGGTTTCTTCGAACATAGTGCCAATTTAGGCAACATTCAAATTGTTAAGGATACTTTTGAACATGACCCTAAATTACGTAAAATTCAGCTCTCTTGGGATATTTCTGAACATGGAAGACTGCGTTAGTGCTTGCCAGCTAATCTGCGGCAGTGCAGCGACAGTCATCTCACAGTGTGCAAATCCATACATAACCTGTGCAGTCAGCTTCCACTTGGAATCTTCTGTGTCTTGTACAGTCTTCCATGTAAAATGTGAGTGCTGGCGATGTCTATGTCTTTAGATGTAGAAAGTAAGTTTCTCGATAGCACCTTATAACATCGATTCACAGCTGACATACGAAACTTCATTGAAAGAAGCAGCATGTTAAGGTAGGGTGTGCATAAAAATTTGACCAGATTCGGTGGGAAATTGATCAAAATGTCTACATTACACAAGCGCTTGTAATATTGTGTGCATACATCGTGTAAATAGAAATCCATGAGACCAGTGAACGTACATGCTACCTGTGCTAATGCACCGAGGGTTCAATATCGCCACTCAGTTTGCATAGGTGACTGAAGGTAACACTTATATAGTCTCGAAACTGATAGCGAAAGTAGTATATTTTGTAAAACGTGCGGATGTTGGTATTCCTTATTTCTGCGAGGTCATAACCATCTGACGTTCAGCGCCCATTTCAATGATGGATCATCTAAAACTAATCTAGGATCTGTTTGTACCCAGATAATCCCAGACAACGTGTTTTGAGGCAACCCGGTGACATCGAACGCCTCCAAAACTGTATCCCAGATGTGCAACTTGGTGGTGATGCACTGATGTTCTGGGGTGCTTTACTTGAAGCCATCGTGCAACTTTAGTGATTGTTGAGGCCAATATCCCCGCTCTGCGGTACAGGGACGATTCTGCAACCAATATTGGGATCGTATAACCAAAATTTTGCTGATCTTGATGGATGATAACTCGCTTGCTTGTCGTACTGTTCTCGTGAACAGGTTCCCTCAGCATAGTAGGATCCCTAGCACCAAGTGACTTGGCTGTTCCACGGACATGGACCCAATCGAACAATGCATCCTACGGTCCGCTAACCCTCCCGACCTCAACCTTTGTTAGTCGCTGTCCTCACTCAGCCAGCCATTTCCCTGTTCCCATTCCAGCATTACACATCTACTGAAACGATCTGCTTTCGGTCGTCGAAAACGACCATGTACTAAACGCGATTGATGCAGAATCGTCATTGAAAACTAGTACAATTAGAACAATTAGTGGTATGCTACGATGGATTCAAGCCGGACCGCTAGTAACTTGACGTTCCTCCTCGTACAGACGTTGCTCAGGAGTTCTGTGAAAAACCGCCCATAGGAAACAGACGATTCTGTCGTAATACGAATGTGCTGCGAAACGTTTTCATGTGTGTAAAATGTATAATACTGGAAAAACTGCAGGAACTGTGGAAATCACACGGCTAGAAATCTATCTCCAGGTGACTGCTTATTAATGGTTTACTTTAACCAGACATACACAAACATCGCAGTGGCCACATCCTGCGAAAACTAACCCTTATGCAGTGATGGCAGTAGAGCTTTTGTGTTGGCCATCATGCCAGTGTGGGAGTGGAGGGGCTCCACCTCTTATTCATAAAAAAAAGTAAGAACATCAGCACGACATGTCTCCGCGACAAACAACCAAGTCAGCCATCGCGGAACTCTACTTGGAACTTAATTACTATATGAGGTGTGAAGAGACGATAGTGCCCAGATATTTGGATAGTGAAGTGAAGGAGTCGATAGAGATTCAACTGACCGAGAACCTTATCAACCGGGGCATGGCCTACCAACTGAGAATTGAGTAATGCGTGGGCTCATGCACTGCATCTACTAAAAACGCAACGAAGAAGAACTCATCAGCACAGAAACCACGAACATGCTGCCAGAAGGAACGGACTGGCAACACAACGTCCAAAGGCGAGCCATATGGGAACGGACAGCGAATAGAAGGCGATTAATCGGTTTGGACAGCAAAATAGAACATTCCAGTACGGTGCTTTCAGGCATGGATGGCATTAGGATCGTCATGCGGTACTGACAACAGACGAAGCGCCTGCCGGGACGAGACGGGGCGGGAAGGCAGAGGGTACAAATTACGGACACACTACATCCGATGATCAGTCTCAGGTAGCGTCTGATAAAGGTGGACGAGTCACATCACCGAAATGACGTGCAAGAGAGAGAATGGTATCAGGCAGTACACTCAACTCTAGAATGTCAACGAAGCCTGAATAATTACGCATAGTTAACAGTCAGACTTAGCTAACACTTTTGCGAGCATATCTGGGGTTGTTTCATTCACTGCTTGCGCTATGTGGCGTTACGTTGAACCAAAACCTGTTGGAGTCTTTCACAACCAACTCCACGTACCGCCTCTGACGGACAATTCAGTACTATCAGGTCCCCGTGGCATTCTCTGCGAATAACTTCACTCGGATTCGGTGTAGTGGGTCATGGGGACAGCGCACCATTCTTTCGGCAGTTGTCCTTCTTCCAGACCTTGGAGCTGCTACTTCTCATTCATTTAACCCCTCAATTAGCATTAAGAGGCTCTGTACACACCATCCCAGTACTCCCACCACAAAAATGTCGCTGGCAGTATCAGGAATCGAACTCAGGTTTTCCATTTAGTAGTTAGACACACTGACCACATGGCTATGGACGCGACAGGAATATACAATCACTATGTGGTCAAAAGTAACCGGAAATTACCAAAAACATGTTTTTCATATTAGGTGCATTGTGCTGCCACCTACTGACAAGTGCTGCATATCAGCGACCTCAGTAATCTTTAGACATCGTGACAAAGCAGAATGGGGCGCTCCGCGGAACTCACGGACATCGAACGTGGTCAGGTGACTGAGTGTCACATCAGTCATACGTCTGTACGCGAGATTTCCACACTCCTAAACATCCTAGGTCCACTGTTTCCGATGTGATAGCTAAGTGGAAGCGTGAAGGGACAGGTATCAGGCAGTACACTCAACTCTAGAATGTCAACATGGATTCCGGAAACAGCGATCGTGTGAGACCCAACTCGCCTTATTTGGTCATGAGACCCAGAAAATATTAGATACAGGCTCCCAGGTAGATGCTATTTTTCTTGACTTCCGGAAGGCGTTCGATACAGTTCCGCACTGTCGCCTGATAAACAAAGTAAGAGCCTACGGAATATCAGACCAGCTGTGTGGCTGGATTGAAGAGTTTTTAGCAAACAGAACACAGCATGTTGTTATCAATGGAGAGACGTCTACAGACGTTAAAGTAACCTCTGGCGTGCCACAGGGGAGTGTTATGGGACCATTGCTTTTCACAATATATATAAATGACTTAGTAGATAGTGTCGGAAGTTCCATGCGGCTTTTCGCGGATGATGCTGTAGTATACAGAGAAGTTGCAGCATTAGAAAATTGTAGCGAAATGCAGGAAGATCTGCAGCGGATAGGCACTTGGTGCAGGGAGTGGCAACTGACCCTTAACATAGACAAATGTATTGTATTGCGAATACATAGAAAGAAGGATCCTTTATTGTATGATTATATGATAGCGGAACAAACACTGGTAGCAGTTACTTCTGTAAAATATCTGGGAGTATGCGTGCGGAACGATTTGAAGTGGAATGATCATATAAAATTAATTGTTGGTAAGGCGGGTACCAGGTTGAGATTCATTGGGAGAGTGCTTAGAAAATGTAGTCCATCAACAAAGGAGGTGGCTTACAAAACACTCGTTCGACCTATACTTGAGTATTGCTCATCAGTGTGGGATCCGTACCAGATCGGTCTGACGGAGGAGATAGAGAAGATCCAAAGAAGAGCGGCGCGTTTCGTCACAGGGTTATTTGGTAACCGTGATAGCGTTACGGAGATGTTTAATAAACCCAAGTGGCAGACTCTGCAAGAGAGGCGCTCTGCATCGCGTTGTAGCTTGCTCGGCAGGTTTCGAGAGGGTGCGTTTCTGGATGAGGTATCGAATATATTGCTTCCCCCTACTTATACCTCCCGAGGTGATCACGAATGTAAAATTAGAGAGATTAGAGCGCGCACGGAGGCTTTCAGACAGTCGTTCTTCCCCCGAACCATACGCGACTGGAACAGGAAAGGGAGGTAATGACAGTGGCACGTAAAGTGCCCTCCGCCACACACCGTTGGGTGGCTTGCGGAGTATCAATGTAGATGTAGATGTAGATGTACAACACAAAAGCGTACAGGCCGACCTCGTCTGTCGACTGACAAAGACCGCCGACTGTTGAAGAGAGTCGTAATGTGTAGTAGTCAGACATCTATCCAGACCATCACATAGGAATTCCAAACTGCATCAGGTTCCACTGCAAGTACTATGACAGTTAGGGGGAGGCGAGAAAACGGATTTCATGGTCGAGCGGCTATTCGTAAGCCGCACAACGCGGCGGTAAATGCCAAACGACGCCTCGCTTGGTATACGGAGCGAAAACATTGGACGATTGAACAGTGGAAAAACGTTGTGTGGAGTGACGAATTACGGTTGAAACGTCCCCTTAGAACAATTATACATGACTGTGCTTCAATATTTTATAGCGCAACGCAATCTGACTTTCAATAATCCCTACAAAAGAATCGCCCTGACTAACATTAACCTACACCTTTCACAAATCACTTACCTGACAAAAATCTTCGTTACTCGAACTACTGCAATACAGCGAGCGCCACTACTGCCAGCTAAATAAAAGATTCAAACTACGGAAGGCACTAACTACTGATAGGCATAGTTAGCAAATGAAAGATTTTAATAGAGAGCCAACAATATATTTACCTTAATAGTCATAATATATATAGCAGTACATAACATCCAGTCTTACAAATTTCCAAACTCCGCCATCTCTCTCCCCACATCCACCACTGCTGGCGGCTCACCTCCAACTGCACAGCGCTATGTGCTCTTAACATCCAACTGCCCAACACTACAATGGCAGACAACAATGCAAACTGGCCACAGACTGCACACAGCACACAGCACAGCCAGTGATTTTCATACAGAGCGCTACGTGACATTGCCAATAAGAAAACATAAACTGCTGTTCTAGGTGCTCAGTCTGGAACCGCGCGACTGCTATGGTCGCAGGTTCGAATCCTGCCTCGGGCATGGATGTGTGTGATGTCCTTAGGTCAGTTAGGTTTAAGTAGTTCTAAGTTCTAGGGGACTGATGACCACAGATGTTAAGTCCCATAGTGCTAAGAGCCATTTGAACCATTTTTTTCTTCTCCACCTGTGCCTCTGAAAGGCACACACTAATGGCTTTTTTCCAGGCGTCTGTCGCACAGCTGGGTGCCCACAACGCATTACATGTAGGTGGTCACTTAACTCTCTTACCGAAATATTTACGACAGCAGTTTCTGCTAAAGGGACAGTCTCATATAAAAATATTTCACAGGTCAAGAATTTGCGTTAGAAATCTGTAGAAACAAAGTCCTATTGATATAACAGTGTCCAAAAAAAGTTTCGTCGGTATTGTAATACATTCACGCATTTACATACATTTCATAACTCTTAAATTACGATTCTTGGTTTCCAACAACCTTTTTCACAAACCAGAGTCCCTAACCACTACTCATTATTCCTTACCTTATTTGTCGACACTTCTTCAATATTTCATCATAACAGATATGTAGCATAATCAAATAACTCATATAGCATCAGCTTATTGACCATAAACATACCGCAACAGCATTATACACATAGTCATCGTAATAATAATATAATAACAGATCAATCACATCTCAGAATCGTTGCAGCTTCTTTCAATAATTTCAAAACTTAAAAAAAAAATTCTCTGCTCATGTCAAAAGGGTCATCTGCCTCAAACGTACTTTAAAAATCGTGACCCCATACCAAATATATCATTCAAAGCTCTCATAGTATCACAATGGTTCTGAATAAATATCAACAGTTCACAAAGGACAGACAAAATACAATTTCATAAGTGTGAAGTTACCCAACTGTGTAATTGCGTAAACATGTGTCACTGATGTAGTAAAAAAAATGTTTATCTCTCAGTTAAATGATCAGATAGCTGTGTAATTTGTGTGTTAGAGAAATATGGTATCGATGTGTAAAGTTGTATAAGCAATTACCATATTAGCTAGGGCTCCTTGTGCTTGCCAAACACATGGCACACAAAGTAGGCGTGTACCCCCTGAGGATTAATGTAATTATACCCTCAGGTGTTACAGATTACAGCAATGGAATGAAATGTATCACGGAAAACTTTCTTGGTAATTCAAAAATCTTGAAAAATAAATGTTTTAAGTACAAAATTAGTCACTCAAATGCGTGTCCTGTAGCGCTAAATGTGCGTCTTGCTGTAAGATAATTCTGTGGAAGTGTCGTAGTTATCGTTCTCTGGAAGCAAAGTTCTGCTGAAGTCAATGTACTTACCTCATCATAAACGAATGTGAAATGGTTTGCGTATAGATATCGTAGTTATTACGTACCTTACTGTGATCAAGAAAGTACTATAATGTAATGTATTGTTGTGCTACGAAAAAGGCTGTCTCATTGTAGCTATACCACAAAAGTTACTACTAAAACATGTTTTACTTTCCAGAATAATTCCGAAAAACTGTGCAGATATAAAACAGAAACACCGCAAAAGCAACAATGTAAATTGTGTCGCACATTAGTAGCGTCGTGATATAATCGTGTAGCTGTCAAAGAAACCAAATACTAAGTCATCTTTAATCTCACAAAAACTACTTCTAATAAGAAATGTCTTTTTAAGTAAACCAAAATGTTGCATTAAAATCTCATTAGCAGTAAATGTTCTAAGTATGTAAGCCTTATAGTCGTTACGTAATCGTGCAACTAACCAGCAAGAATGTACACACACAGTAACACTGTGTCCTCTGTTCACTATCACAACGCAGTGGTAATTTCTGTTTAAATAAGTTCTCTTGGTTCTTGACTGGATATTTAACTTCAGACATTGTTGCATGTTAACAGATTCTAAGTCTGACAAAGCATACTAGTAATGTAAAGTGAAACTTTTAATAGCAAAGACTAAGTTAAAGAAAACAGATTATCTTTCAATAAACGGTTTTACATGTGAAATGTGGTGTAAACCTTTACTTTTTACATGACTGTGCTTAAACCGACACACAATATTTTTTAGCGCAACGCAATCTGACTTTCAATAATCCCTACAAAAGAATCGCCCTGACTAACATTAACCTACACCTTTCACAAATCACTTACCTGACAAAAATCTTCGTTACTCGAACTACTGCAATACAGCGAGCGCCACTACTGCCAGCTATATAAAAGATTCAAACTACGGAAGGCACTAACTACTGATAGGCATAGTTAGCAAATGAAAGATTTTAATAGAGAAGAAACAATGTATTTACCTTAATAGTCACAATATATATAGCAGTTCATGACATCCAGTCTTACAAATTTCCAAACTCCGCCATCTCTCTCCCTACATCCACCACTGCTGGCGGCTCACCTCCAACTGCACAGCGCTACGCGCTGTTAACATCCAACTGCCCAACACTACAATGGCAGACAACAATGCAAACTGGCCATAGATTGCACACAGCACAGCCAGGGATTTTCATACAGAGCGCTACGTAACGTTGCCAATAAGAAAACATAAACAGCCCACTTACACGGTACACAATGTGGCGATCCGATGGCAGGGTGTGGGTACGGCAAATGCCTGGTGAACTTCATCTGCCAGCGTGTGTAGTGCCAACAGGCGGCGGTGATGTTATGATGTGGTCGTGTTTTCCATGAAGGAGGCTTACCCCTTGTTATTTTGCGTGGCACTATCACAGCACAGTTCTTCATTGATGTTGTAAGCACCTTCTTGGTTCCCACTGTTGAAGAGCAATTCGGGGATGGCGATTTCATCTTTTAGCACGATGGAACACAAGTTGCTAATGCACAGCCTGTAATGGACTGGCCTGCTCAGAGTCCTGACTTGAATCCTGTAGAACACGATTGGGATGTGTTAGACGCCGACTTCGTGCCAGGCCTCACCGCCCGAAAACGAGACGTCTCCTCAGTGCAGCACGCAGTGAACAATGGGATGCCATCCCCCAAGAAACCTTCCAGCACCTGACTGAACGTATGCCTGCCAGAGTGGAAGCTGTCATCAAGCCTAAGGGTGGGCCAACATCGTATTGAATTCCAGCATTACCGATGGAGGGCGCCACGAACTTATAAGTCATTTTCAGCCAGGTGTCCGGATACTTTTGATGACATCGTGTATTATTAATAAAGCAACTTGGTGATTAGCGATGCAAAGTGAAGCCTGCATGCCATTTACAGCCCAGCCAGCACTGAGACAGCTTACTGTTAATAGGTGCTTTACACACCTATAACGATGCGACGGTGCTCTGTCCAGACAGAAAACGAAATCATGCGAATGTTCTCAGTAATGTGGAAGAAGACCTCGATATATCGAAGTATGTGATTCCTGTAACCATCTTTTTCGAGAAAACGAACGGTCTGCAAAAGGTGCAAAACACATGAAACTTTGAAGAATATCTTTCGTACTCGACTATGGTATGTGACCGCTATGTTCGCAATGTTCGTCTGTTGTGGAGGTACACGTTTCCTCTTAAGTGGAACTTAGCCTCATCACTAGCCGTGATAGAAATTATGTCCTATCTCCACGCATCAACACAATGTATCAGCACCGTTAAGGGTCTGTAGCAATTCACTCCTATGTGGTATGACACAAAAACGTCGCCAAATAACTTGCCAGAGAGACAGACACATGATAGTTTCCGAATGGCACGACGAGCAGACTTCTGTTGATTACGTACAAAACTCAGCTGAATGTACTCTATGCCTGGGGTGACCTGTGGATTTCCTCTGAAGTGAACAACCACTGTACTGAAACTGGTGGGACCATCGCCGAGTACTTTAAGCTGTAGATTGTGCAGTGACGTAATCTTGGCGAATATCACGTCCCACAGTTGTAACTAAACAGCAACCGTTGAAACTAATGGCGAAACTCGCCCTTTGTTGCTGGATTATCATCACCTCAACTCGACTAATGCAAGCCCGTGAGCTAGCTACTTCTGGGAGACCCCTGCCGCCAACCATATCAACCGACAACTTACAGCTTGTGTTGAAGTAAAGCTTTTGTTTCGATGCGTCAGTTACACTCTACCATAAATTTCTATCCTCATTGATGTAATGATATAGTCTCAGAAATCGAATGACTCTTTTTCAAATACCCTGTGCGATAATGGCTACCACACTATGAAGGGGACCGTTCTATTCTAGTCTTTATTCTGGTCTCTTAACACAAAATGCGTCCGTTGTTGAACATAATTCTGACTCTGACAGAGTATAACTGAGGCACAGAGATTCATAAGAGCCCAAAGCACAGACACATTATTAGGAAAAATAGAAGTTTGTGAAAATCAAATTTGTAGACAAACCACTAGTCTCATAAGTCTATACTGTTTTGTAACCAAGTTTCAGCGTCGTATATTTCCTTTGAAAAATAATATACCCATTTTGTATTATGAAATTGTAATTAATGTATATGATTATATGTATCATTTATATTAAGTCACAAAGTGTCCGTGGATAGACTAGAAACAAAAGTGTGTTTTGACAGTTGTAAAGTTTGTAATTAATGTGAAATTAGAATCAGAAAACAAAGAACAGTTGCTAAATGCACAAAATGTTGCAAAATTTCCTCCGCCTCGTAATTATAATTTTCATTAAGCAGATTCTGTGGCTTGAGGTTCAGATAAAACTATCGATATAGTTCCAACTGAGAAGCGCTACTATTACATACATGATGTAGACAGTAAATTATGTTTTCAAACATAGATAACAGTTTAGTAGTGCAGAGAAACATAATTATGCTATGGGCTTTGGTCCCAAATGGAAATGAATATCCGACAAATCGGTTAGAAGGCTTTTCGTTAATGTTCATATGTATAATTTGGGCCTGCAAATATAGGTACAGTTTGTTCACCATAAGATCAATGGATATCAGGAGCAAGCATACGTGCTACTATTTAAAATCTGACGACGGTGTGCTTTAGGCCGTCATGGTTCTCAGCTCCGCAGTTGCAGTCAATTAAGATCTGCAAAGAGCTCCACTGGCCGTGGTGGTCGAGCGGTTCTAGGCGATTCAGTCCTGAACCGCGCGACTGCTACGATCGCAAGTTCGCCTCCTGCCTCGGGCATGGATGTGTGTGATGTCCTTGGGTTTAAGTAGTTCTAAGTCTAGGGGACTGATGACCTCAGATGTTAAGCCCATTGTGATCAGAGCCATTTGATTTTTTTTTTCCAATGAGCTCTGCTCCGCTCATTTGCCACTAGTCTTCAGGAAATAAGTTATAAGCCGACACATATAAGAGCACTCATCTCGTTTGGTCAATCTCAGCACCTCACTGTCTCACTGTCTACAGACAACCTATACTTTTGATCTCACAGTGCAGTACAGTCCCCAGAGGCAAGACAGCAGACTGCTACATGCGTCATGGTTTACCAACTCACAATCTGTTAGGCAGAGGACTCTGAGACGCAGATTTCAGGCTGCTGCAGTCAATTATGTCTTTGAATAAGACACAAGGTTTTCTTTAAACTAACTCATTGTCAGTGTATAATCATTTTGTTGCATCCATTGAGTTGGGGGTATTTCATCAAACCTTCCAAATAATCTGTATTCTGTTTCAACATGTGGCACGTTGTCCATCACATTTTTATTTTCTGAACCAATGACCCATCATCTTATTTTTTGTGCTGAATTTAAATGTCTCGTAGGCCTGACTTTCTGACGGATTTGTGTATGACTTCAGTGCTCATGGGGTAACTCACAGATGAGACTCTAGGCATGGCCACATATCAATAAAATCATTAGTGTCAGCAGTGTCCATTTGGAGGCACTAAATACTAGATAGTATAACGTCCAAAGTAATTATTGGCAAGTGTAGAGGAAGTCAATGTTTCAAATGTATATCAGAAATTAATACCCAGCTCGAACAAATAATAATCATAATTTGGTTCCTTTATCATGTGAATAATGCCGAACTAATTTGTATTCTACTATCCCTTAGAGCGCACCTATGCATGACATGGAGTGGCAAAATAAACATAGCTACAAGCGAAGTAGGACACAAGATTCGTGTTTTGGTAAACGGTGAGAAATTTCTTTTTCTCTAAAGATGTTTATGCAGCATATCCAGGTAAATTTCCCTAGGTTATAGGATTCCACATTCATTGGATTAACGAACAATACTGAACATATACCGAACCGTGCATATATCTAGTGAGAGTTGATGAAATGCTAGAAACAAACACGAATTGGTAGCCACCTACAAGAAGCCGCCACCTAACTCGTAAATAGTTCATCTCAAGAATCGGTTTTCACACGAAACCGATAACTACCGTTCATGCTCGGTTACTTGACTACAGAAAGGCTATGAAGAAATGACGATTTAATAACATAGATTACTAAACTAAATGCCATGTGAACAAGCCTTGGAAGGCCCAACAGTACCCACCGGCCTCAGTGTCATCCTCAGCCCACAGGCGTTACTTGATACAGATATGGAGGGGCATCTGGTCAGCACACCGCTCTACCTGCCGTATGTCAGTTTATGAGACCGGAGCCGCTACTTCT
Source organism: Schistocerca serialis cubense (assembly GCF_023864345.2). Classification (NCBI taxonomy): domain Eukaryota; kingdom Metazoa; phylum Arthropoda; class Insecta; order Orthoptera; family Acrididae; genus Schistocerca; species Schistocerca serialis. Next base: position 462,909,631 of record NC_064640.1, on the reverse strand, counting down.
CAATCAAATAGCTCCTGAGTTTGCCTCAGGAGGGCTGAGTTCACCCCGCTTGCCAACAGCGCTCGGCAGACCGGATGGTCTCCCAACCAAGTGCTAGCCCAGCCCGACGTGCGTAGCTTCGGTGATCTGACGGGAACAGGTGTTACCACTGCGGCAAGGTTGTATTGTTGTTGCATTAATTTGTTATGAAAGCGGTGCTGATAGACAATAAAACCGGGTTAAAAGCTGTGAGCTGTCAGGGGAAGTTAACCTTGCATTACTGAGCAACTGTTTCACCAGGTATCCAGTCTAGCTTACCAAATTCGCAACCAGACTAACATTAATTATAATCTTTCAATCGTCATATGACAACCGGTGATTGATATATATATATATATATATATATATATATATATATATATATATATATATATATATATAAGAGAATTTAAATAAAAAGAAATAAATCAGTTTATATTTGGAAATTTATTTTAACATTGTTCATTGAAATTTCAGCATATTAAACTTGATTCATAACTAAACTGGTGCCTTATTTAGGATTGTGAACATGTGATTTTGTAATCCTACGGAACAGATCAAATAAGGAGTCAAGATTGGGAGACTACATACAACACTGCATTCATAAAATAACACACGAAGAATGTTGAAACATATCCAAGAGGAAATTGGCAACAACCAACCGATTCAATTTTGATCCAAAGAAGCTACATTCGTAGCACAATCCTGTCCGTCATGAAATTACCACACATTGGTATACTAAATGCATACTAACTCTCTGTGAAATGTTCCCAAAAAGAATAGCTGAGGGCTACTTTGATGCTGACAGCACATGCTTCACGTGGTCAAATTGGTTCACATAAAGAGCGTAACTCCACAATGATTTTGATAATTAAAATAAATTACATCTAAACGCAATTTACAAAAGAAAAACCTCGAACTGATTACTATCGTCTTACTATTAACCTGATGGGTCAAACAATTGTATAAGCACGTGGTACTGGTCTCACAAAGTACACCCCACATGGGTTGAACATAAAGAAAAGTTGCTATATTGAAAAATATTGTCAAGACGAGATGTTATAATTTCACTCACATTCGCATTTAAGATTGATGATCTTAGAGTTACTGATCAACACGTGGTTCCACTTTACTCACAATGTAGTGACAAAGCAACTACCGGAAGATATTCTGCACTTCACACTGGAATTACACTGCGTTGCAATTTAAGATAACATTAGATATTTTAGAGCTAAACCTGAACTAAAGGTGATTAAATTTTCAGTTAGGCTGAACTTAAGAAATCCCTTGTCCTACGGACTTAGCAGAGACGCGCTTAGCCGGAGATCTTACCACTTCAGACGCTCGCCACGGACAGACTGACCTGGGATCCTACTGAGCGTGCTTAACATATACAAACGGAAGTGACCAGAGAGGCAGCTTCCTATAGCAACATGACAACGGACGGACAGGACCATACTAAGAATAGAAACCTCTCTGCTTTTAGAAAGCGTAGCTACCTGTTCCGACGTTGGTCCTACTGTTCTCTAGCAGACAGGCTTGTCTGCTACCATCCAGCATGCAAGTAGAAATACATTTGCTCATTCATCCTCTCACACAGAAGGGAAGGGGGATGACAGTATCTTATCATGTATAGTATATAAAAGAAAGCGGATGTAGGTTCCGTATGAGACTGTGTGACATGAATTACATATAAACTGTGTTTTAAAGTGTAGGAGTGTGACAGATCGTTCTTGTTTATGTGTAAAAGTAACACGTTTCACTGCTGAGTCTCCTTCCAGATAGTCAGAAACACCACAGTAAATTTAGAAGAGGAATATATGCCGTAAATGACAACAGATTTAAGAAATTAACATGAAAGGAATCCAACAGAGACCTTTCATAACCCGAACGCTCCGGGCAAAGACTGTGCAGGGAATTTTCTGGCCATGCTAGGACATTCCCAAGTAGGCTTCTCACACCCAACTTAAACCAAAAATGTAAAGAAATGGCAAAAGGTCACCAGCTACTTGCTAAAACACAATAATTTCAACACATCTTTAGAATCTACCAATTTCAAAGAGAAAAAAACAATCTGTGACACCTATTTAAAAGATAGTGTAGACCTAATTCGGTCAGCAAGTAAAAATAATGGTTCTTGTGTCATTAATATGAAAACAATTTCTGGTTGTTACCCTTATGGAGTTCACCAGTATTTGTTCATTGCAAGAGCCAACTGATCACAGGAAAATTTATGACCGTTTATTAACATGTAAAATTTATGAAAATAGCAAAGGTGCCACAGCAATTTAAAAAAACCTGAAAATAACATCAGTAATATAAAGCAAAACTTTACAATGCACAATCCGCAAAAGCAAAAAAAAGATAAGAGAAAAAACATGATTTACATAGTGGTTATCGCAAAAAATTCTATATCTTATAAAACTAATAATTTGTAGAGTTAAAATAACTTTGTGGCACTAAATTTAATCAGTCTACTACATTTCAGTTAGTTAGCAAACAATGATCACTGTGTCATTATACTGAAACTACAATTAATTGTGTAATTGTTACCCTTAAGGGGTTCCTCACTTTAATTTGCCCCACGCAAAGGCTAATCGATCACAGTCCAATGAGAATGAATAGCTATCTGACTGATAAACGAAGCAATGCCACAGGAATGAATTTACTAAACAAAATATCACAAATCTAATACAATACACAAAAACAAACATCGAGAAATAAAACAGCTCTGAAAGTACAGTAGTCAACGTCTGAAAAAAAACACCAATAAGTAAAACACCTGCAAAACACAAGAGTCAGTCTAATAAAAAAAACACCAATAAATCGAACCCCTGCAAAATACACGATCAAAGTTTCTCTGAAAGAACACACATATATGCATTGGACTAAGAACCGTATAATCACTGTTCACTGGCACACTCAGTAGTTCCACTGTTCCGAGGCACATTATAAGAGGGGGGGGGGGGTTGTCGCAGCAGCTGTCAGTAGGGATTTTTGTCCATCTGTTGCGTGCAATCCCGCCATCTCTGCCCTCTCATGAAGTTTCTCTTGGTGGCCCATGTCACATACATCTCGATTTGGTTCCATGTTCGTGTTGTCAAATTCGTGAGGTATCCTCGTTTGACACGCCAGGCTGATATTCCAGGGCAAGGATGACACTTAATGGCTCTTCTTTGTGCCACCCTTAGCTACCAGAGAACATCAAACTATGATTTATTGTCGCTTGACAGTTGGCATCCGCCAGGAAATGTTGATAGGCGTCGTTAAAGTCTGCCAGTTTCTCAAATGCTACTTATTAATTCACTAAAATGAATAGGATTACGCCTTGTGGAAGTATAGGTCAGGGCAGCATAGGGTTCACATGTTATTTATACACACACACATGCACACCTGTTGTCTATACTACAAACTAACTACCCATAAACATGAATTACTCAAAATTTTACTTCAATCCACTACTAGTTAATACAACAAGCTACTTCAATGCTACTTCAACACAGTGTTTATACCACTACAAAAAAATGGTTCAAATGGCTCTGAGCACTATGGGACTCAACTGCTAAGGTCATTAGTCCCCTAGAACTTAGAACTAGTTAAACCTAACTAACCTAAGGACATCACAAACATCCATGCCCGAGGCAGGATTCGAACCTGCGACTGTAGCGGTCTTGCGGTTCCAGACTGCAGCGCCTTTAACCGCACGGCCACTTCGACCGGCCTTATACCACTACAACATTGTTCTAATTCGTCCTCTTCCTGACGCTCGCGGCTTATGTCTTGTCACATGATAAGTATGGAGAAACTTCCCTTAAACATACACAGTAAAAAGAACCATGGTTATTTACACGCCAAAACATTTATACCAGTTGACACACCTGATAAGAGACTCGCAAGTATACATTTACCATAATCATATGTTTATACATAAAACAGTAAGACAATTTCATCCAAAATTACGTTATCACAAGAATTAATCACGCAGATGACTCTGAGAAGGATAAAAATATTTTCATCTTACAGGTTATATTACATTTTCTTACCCATTTTGTTCAAATTTCGTTCCTTCTTTAAGCTACCTTTCGCTTCCAAATCAGTTAATTCGCCTGTGGTGGTTATTCTGGATTCATTTCTCATGAATGGCAAAATTGTGGTCTCCTCTATTCTGTAAAACAGTTCCATCTTAATATATTGAACTTACAACAGACACAAAAAATCCGAATCCTCCTGTAGTTTAAATGAGAAATGTTTTGCTTCATCCTTATTACATTAAACCAAGCTTTCCTTCGGTCCCATTATCAAAATTATTTAATCTTCCTCTACCTTCAAGAGGGACATTTCTTCAGTTCAACTCATATAGGCTGCAGTGCATCCCGCAGCAGCGAAAACAGTAAGCTGTAATGCTCACAGCATCAGCAAAACACATAAACGTCACTTTTATAGGACACGTATTAATGCAGAATAATTTTTCAGGCTCTGGTTCAACATCAGTCAAGGCTACAAAAAGGATCCATATTTCCGTTCCACGCTCCATTTGCTGAAAAACTGCTCGTATTTGACTACCACAATAATATTTCATGGCCACGTGAATTACACAAACCACAATTCTTCTTTCACCTTTAACGGAATCAATATACTGACGAAATCCATAGACAGCACTTTACATACTCAGCCATAAAGAACAAAAATGACATGTATCATCAATATTAACATATCATCGCATATTGGGAAGCCTACGGTTAAACAATCGTATTATTGCATTCTGTTTTCAAGATTCTAAACTTACTCATTCCTTTCTCAGAGTTCTCCTATCTTAAAATATTCATACAGCAATCATACTATAGTAAGAGATCCTCATTTATACTGACAGATATAGAATAGTAATAGATAGATAGTAGCACTGAAAGCAGAAAATCGGAAACACGGCTACTAACAGCTGGGGACCTGGGTTTGCCACAGCCATGATAGCCACAGATCGGATATTCCCCTGAGTTTTGCATTAATTCAAGACAGATCTTGCTTCTCTCAGGAGCGACTCTTTTCAATTTACACAAAAAAACGTAAACAGCATTTCACTCGTTCACAAAGAAACCTTTTATCTTCACATTTGAACCAACCTAAATCCTAATTGCACAAGGAAAGAAAAAAACTAAAAACATCACTTCAATCAATCACATAGAAACATCTTTATCATTATTTTTATCAACATATTATAGACTGAACAAAAGCAGTAATCACACCAATCTTTAAACACGGAAACAGAAAAGATTGTAACAACTACAGAGGTATCTCTTTAATCAGCGTTGTGGGTAAAATCTTCTCAGGTATTGTTGAAAGGAAAGTGCGAGTATTAGTTGACGACCAATTGGATGAAAATCTGTGTGGGTTTAGGCCTCTTAGAGGTTGTCAGGACCAGATCTTTAGCTTACAGCAAATAATGGAGAAGTGTTATGAACGGAACAGGGAATTTCATCTATGCTTTATAGATCTAGAAAAGGCATATGACCGGGTTCCTAGGAGGAAGTTATTGTCTATTCTACGAGATTATGGAATAGGAGGCAAACTTTTGCAAGCAATTAAAGGTCTTTACATGGATAGTCAGGTAGCAGTTAGAGTTGACGGTAAATTGAGTTCATGGTTCAGAGTAGTTTCAGGGGTAAGACAAGGCTGCAACCTGTCTCCACTGTTGTTCATATTATATATGGATCACATGTTGAAAACAATAGACTGGCTGTGTGAGATTAAGATGTGTGAACACAAAATAAGCAGTCTTGCATATGCAGATGACTTAGTTGTGATGGCAGATTCGATTGAAAGTTTGCAAAGTAGTATTTCAGAGCTAGATCAGAAATGTAAGGACTATGGTATGAAGATTAGCATCTCCAAAACGAAAGTAATGTCAGTGGGAAAGAGATATAAACGGATTGAGTGCCAAATAGGAGGAACAAAGTTAGTACAGGTGGACAGTTTCAAGTACTTAGGATGCATATTCTCACAGGATGGCAACATAGTGAAAGAACTGGAAGCGAGGTGTAGCAAAGCTAATGCAGTGAATGCTCAGCTACGATCTACTCTCTTCTGCAAGAAGGAAGTCAGTACCAAGACTAAGTTATCTGTGCACCGTTCAATCTTTCGACCAACTTTGTTGTAGGGGAGCGAAAGCTGGGCGGATTCAGGATACCTTATCAATAAGGTTGAGGTAACGGATATGAAAGTAGCTAGGATGATTGCAGGTACTAGTAGATGGGAACAATGGCAGGAGGGTGTCCACAATGAGGAAATCAAAGAAAAACTGAGAGTGAACTCTATAGATGTAGCAGTCAGGGCGAACAGGCTTAGATGATGGGGTCATGTAACACGCATGGGAGAAGCAAGGTTACCCAAGAGACTCATGGGTTCAACAGTAGAGGGTAGGAGGAGTCGGGGCACACCAAGGAGAGGGTACCTGGATTCGGTTAAGAATGATTTTGAAGTAATAAGCTTAACATCAGAAGAGGCACCAATGTTAGCACGGAATAGGGGATCATGGAGGAATTTGATAAAGGGGACTATGCTCCAGACTGAACGCTGAAAGGCATAATCAGTCTTAAATGATGATGATGATGATGACATATTATTCAAAATGCATTTATCACAAATGTAACCTAATGAATTGTTTGTCTTCACAGCCCTCTCTACTCCTCACTGTCCTTTCTACTCAATGTGAGGTTTTACGTTTGACACATGGTGTAGCCCTTTTGATTTCTTCGATCGAAGGGTTTCAACTTCTATGGCGTTTTCATGGGGAATCCTCACTATCCGATACGGGCCGTTAAAGAGATTAAAAAATTTCTTGCAGACACCTGACCGTTTGTTAGACTGCTTGTGTGATCTGATTAGAACTTTTTGTCCTACATGAAACACTGCTTTTCTCGCGTTTTTCTTATATGCCTTGACTCTGGGTTCTGCTGCACGCTTGATGTTGCGTAAAGCTAAGTCAACAATTGCGTTCCGGCGTAGTCTCGGCTTTAGTAACCAAGGCACTACCTCTTTGATTTTGCTCGGGGGCTCCTTGTTTTTTAGCACAGTGATTGGCGGAAGCTTTGTTGACGTATTAGGCAACTCATTAATTATGTTCTGAAATCCTTTTAGGTGTATGTCCCATGATCGGTGATTGCGACTGCAGTATAACCTACATAATTTTCCTAATTCACGCATAATACGCTCACAGGGGTTCGAGCTGGGGTGAAATAGACACACACACACACACACACACACACACACACACATATATATATATATATATATATATATATATATATATATATATATATATATATACGTTTAATTCTTCTCCTTCGAAGCATCCGCTGCCAGTATTGCGATCTAAATTGTGGTCCATTATCCGAGATAACCTTTTTCACAAGCCCAACTTCATGCAGAAACTGCTTTGCAGATGCAGCTGCCACTGCCCTTCCTGTGGCTCGCCTCAACGGAGTCAGACACACAAACTTGGATGTTAGCACCACCGCTACGAAAACATATGCGAAACCTGCTTTAGATCGTATTAGTGGCCCAAATAGATCCACGGCCACGAGGTCACGAAGTTTGCTTGGTATTATCGGGTGCAATGATGCAGCATACATCACTGTGGCCGCCTTTGCTCGCTGGCAAGGTCCGCACACTCTAAGTACACAACGAATACGCCGTAGCATGTTATTAAAGTAGAATGTCTCCTTCAGATTTTCACAACATTTCTGTGCTCCGAAGTGACCATAACTCAAATGTATGTACCATATAATTTTGTTTACGAGTTCCTCCGTAATCACCAACACCCATCTGGAGTCGTCCGGGGCTCATTTCTTGAATAGTATTCTATTGCACACTAAGTAGTACTGGCGTATTCCTACATTCTCCTTATCCTCCCATTTCTTCTTTATATCTTTCAATACTGCGTCCTTATCCTGTTCGTCCGCTATTCTCCCTAAAGAGGTGGTAACAAAGTTCTCGAACGCTACATTCTGTAAGTATAGGATGCTAAAATTATTTTCACCGAGTTTCCCTTCTTCGGTGTGAACCAAACCTATAGGAATGCGCGATAAAGCGTCAGCAATTACATTTTTCTGTGCCGGAATGTATTCTACAGTGAAATTGTATTCCTGTAGGTATGGTGCCCAGCGTCCTAGTCTCCCATGCGTGATTTTTGTGCTCATAAGAAATTGGAGTGCACAGTGGTCAGTGTACACCCTGGTGGTCCTCCCAAATAAGAAATACCTAAATTTTGAGAATGCCCAAACTATCGCGAGTGCTTCGAGTTCTGTCACGGAATAATTTTTTTCACATCGACAGAGCACCCTGCTCCCAAACGGGATTGTTTTCCAAGTTGTAATATCATCATTTCCTTCCGTTTTAAACAGTACCGCACCTAATCCTTACAAGGAACTGTCCGTCATTAAACAGAATTCTTGTGTCAGGTCGGGATGCACGAGGATGGGAGCCTCTACCAATGCCTTTTTCAATTTATAAAATCCATCCTGTGCCTCTTGATCCCAGATCCACAAAGCGTTCTTCCCTGTTAGTCCACATAGACGGGGTGTACCAAGTACACTAAAATTTATAAATCGCTTATAAAAATTACATAGGCCTAAGATTGCTCGCAACTGTTTTTTATTTGTCGGCATTGCACACTCCTCTATCGCCGCAATTTTCTCCGGGTCATGTTGTATTCCATTTGCTGAGACAATATGGCCTAAGAATTTTATGTTCTCTCGTCCGAACTGTGACTTATCTAAGTTGACTGTTACACCTGCCTTCTCAAAAACATCCAGTAGTCTGTTCAGAACGTCATTATGATCCTCCCACGACTTTTCCGCTATTAATATGTCATCCACGTAAATTGTCACTGGCTGTTTCAAATCATCAGGCAAAATGCTATTTAATCCCCTTATAAAAGCAGCTGATGAGACGTTTAGTCCGAACGGGAGACGCCGGAATTGGAAACAATTTCCATAACACAGGAACGCTGTATATAATCTCCAAGATGGGTGTAGCACGATTTGCCAAAAACTCGAACGGAGATCGACAGATGATAGTACCTTTACCCCGTGGAAACATTGTAAGAGTTCCTCAAGGCTCTCAGGCCTGTCCGTTTCCGACATAATAATTGTGTTAATCTGTCTCGAGTATAGTACCAAACGAAACGAGTTGTCGCGTTTTGTTACGACAAGCAAGAATGAGTTGTACGAGCTTACTGCCCGCTCAATTATTCCTTGTTTTAACATCTTGTTTATTTCCTTCTCCACCTGGGCTTTATACGCCACGGGAATAGGGTATGGTCTAACAGAAAACTTCTGATGGTCACGTACTCTGAATTGGTAAGTAAAACCCTTAATCGCCCCCGGAGTCTCAGAAAATACCCGTTCATGATTACTAAGTAGGCAATGCAATTTCTCCTTTTCCCTGTCCGTGGTTCTGACACCCGCTATGCTCTTTCTCAGTGCATCAGCAAAAACAACATCTTTCCCCTGCTCACCAGACGTAGATCACGCCTCACTTACATAGTTTACGAGTAGCTCCAGCCTGGGTTGCGACTCGGTTTGAGCTTGAAATTTTAGGCAACTAATATCTGACTCGGCACATAATATGCATTCATAAAATACTAAATTAATTGGCTGATCCCCAACTTGAACTGTCATTACTCCTCCACCCATGTCGCCAGCCGAAGTGGCCGTGCAGTTAAAGGCGCTGCGGTCTGGAGCCGCAAGACCGCTACGGTCGCAGGTTCGAATCCTGCCTCGGGCATGGATGTTTGTGATGTCCTTAGGTTAGTTAGGTTTAACTAGTTCTAAGTTCTAGGGGACTAATGACCTCAGCAGTTGAGTCCCATAGTGCTCAGAGCCATTTGAACCATTTGAACCTCCACCCATGTCAATTACTGCATGGTGGGCATTCATGAAGTCATTTCCTAAAACCATTGCCACATTCAGCATTGGGAGCACAAAGAAGTTGTACTCAAACACTCTTCCCTGGCAGGTAAAATTAAGCCGAGTCTGCCTTCGGATTTCTACGCTCTTACCGTAGATTGCGCCCTTCACCTTTATTCCTCGCACTTGAAAAACGGGCCAAGTCCCAGTCCCTTCTCATTTTTGAAATGCTGCCTCGCTCACTATGCAGAAAGGGCTTCCAGTGTCAATGACACACTTAAAACATATTTCGTTTACTGCAACTGTCACGACTGGATTTATTCCCGAAATTTTAGCAATCGTAGTTTCTTGCAACAAATCCTCTCTAATATCTTCACTCTGTATATACCGTATGCACTCATTTGCCATGTCGCTCATTTGTTCCGGTTGGGCGCCTTCTGCGCTGATCGTTTGTCATTGCCGGTTTCGTTCATTTCCATTTGTTGGATTATGTCTAGGGTTAGCCGGCAGAATTTCAACATCATGAGGTGCTCCGCCTACAGTCCTATTCCCACCGTGTTCACCGTAGTATCGATTCTGGTTGCCGTAACTGTTGCGTTCACGATCCTGTCCACGTCCTCGATCATTTCCGTTGTTCCACCCGTGTTCGGGACTGTTACCCCAGTTTCTATACGGCCGGTCCCGATTATTGTTCCGTTCGTGTCGCGACGACCAGTCACGCCGTTGATTAGTACTATGGCCACGACTGCGATTGCGCTGCTGTGCCCCGTAATAACTTTGTGCCTGATTAGGCGGGCATTCTGGTGTACTATATTCCAACTCTTGGAGAATTGTCTTAAACGTTTCCACGTCCTCTTAGCATCGTCCCGCAGGAATGACGTGGCGCAAGTGCATCGGCAATTTGGTGATGTGTATCCTAATTACTTCCGCAGGACCCTATGGGTGGTATAGAAATTGATTTGCCTGCAGCATGTGGTCGAATAGGCGTTCTGGGCTGCCGAAACCAGACTGGTTCAAATTTGGCAGCATAATTATGCCATGCTTGACCCTATCTTGTGCCGCTTCCAACCAATAGGTGGACAGAAAGGCTTGTCGAAACTCCCGAGTGGAGTTGCAGTGACGCGCTGCCGACATCATGCGAATCGCCGGTTCGCCTTCCAAATAGCCACACATATATTCTATCTAATGTGAACTTGTCCAGTCGGGGGGACGACAGAACTCAAATTGCTCGAGCCATGCTCGTGGATGTATTCTTTTTTGCGAATTTCGAAATATCTCAAACTTTCTCACCGTAAGGAAATGTTTGAAATCAAATCCCCGCATTTCCTCCTGGCGAGGCCCTTGAATGTTTCTATTCTTCTCATGTCTGCCCCTTAAAATACATTCTTCCCTGTCGTCAAAATCTCCCTCGTGGCCGGAGCCCCTCTCTGCACCGTTCGTACAGCTATTTTTAGTGCTATTGGCGAGTTCGGAATCACACCCCATGCGGCTTTCCAGATGCGCCACGCGTTCTTGTAATTCGCCTGTTACAGCTTTGTGCCGCCTGTTCACTTCGAACTGTCCCTTCTGAAATCTAAGAAGCAAACGCACTTCTTCGGTCTCTACGACTGCTACCGGTGTAGTATTGTTATCGCTCTCTGTCACCTTCATCGTGCCTACGATGTCCGCTAATGCCGCAATCTTATCATGTATTTGTCTGTTGTCCTCCGCCCCAGTCTGCTTCAATTGTTCTACTTGCTGTTCGAGTGCGTGAGTCGCTTGACTGTTGTCCGCTACTGTGTTGCTAACGGACGCGGGACAATGCGTTTCCGCCTCCGGAACTCTGGAGAGTACCTGCTGGCGTTCCCTTTGGCATTCTTCTCTCAGCGCTTGGAAATTCCTAAGTAGCTGTTCCTCGCTCCCTTTCGATTCCACATCGCGCCTCCGCTTGCCCTGTTCTAAGGCTTGCAGACGATCATCAATTTGTTCAAATGTACGGCCTAATTCTTTCATAATATCACTTTTTATTTCAGATTGTTTATTCTTTGTGAGATATCTTCGGACACTCTCTGCATCGACTTGTCGACTTTATTTGTCTGCTGGATTAGTTTTTCGTTTATTTGCTCGCCTAGCTCTTGGATCGATTTTTCAGATTTCTCTGCGTTTTCTTTATTTTCTTGTAATAAGGCTTTCATGAGTTCTGCCAAATCAATTTGGTTAGTTGGAGGCAAATTGATTTCTGGCTCTGATGGGAGCCGGTTTGTCCTGTTTTGCATTTCCTCTGAAGTATTCTCCATTGCATTTTCGGAACCGTCCGACGCGTTAATGTTCGAAATCAAATTATCCCCTTGGTCCATGTTGCTTAAGTTGTGGGACCGCCTACTTTTAGCTTGGTTATGTGTCTGCATTAGTTCAATTTCTACCCGGTACACAACACACTAATCAGAATAAATGTATCCCCCAAACATTACGACAGTCACACGAAAAGTACCCAACCTAGTACGCACTTTTTCACACGGAAAACAAATTTATATTTTTGATCGAAGTCAGTGTAATTTACAAGCGAGAAAAATAAACACATACATATAAAACACACAAATATAGAAAGCAAAACAAGAGAAACAACACAACGCCACTCAACAACGCCGTGAATCTTTTAAAAGTCTGCTCAGAAACAACGCAGAAGTTGTTTGAGCGCTACAGGGCAAAAAAAATTAAGATTATACAACGCTCGCAATCTAACGTTTCAGAGATTCCACAGTCTAGCAGAATCACAGAACAGGGTCGCCATGTGTAATGTTGTTGCATTAATTTGTTATGAAAGCGGTGCTGATAGACAATAAAACCGGGTTAAAAGCTGTGAGCTGTCTGGGGAAGTTAACCTTGCATTACTGAGCAACTGTTTCGCCAGGAATCCAGTCTAGCTTACCAAATTCGCAACCAGACTAACATTAATTATAATCTTTTAATCGTCATACAACAACCCGTGATATATATATATATATATATATATATATATATATATATATATATATATATATATAAAAGAGAATTTAAATAAAAAGAAATAAATCAGTTTATATTTGAAAATTTATTTTAACATTGATCATTGAAATTTCAGCATATTAAACTTGATTCATAACTAAACTGGTGCCTTATTTAGGATTGTGAAAATGTGATTTCGTAATCTTATGGAACAGATCAAATAGTGAGCCAAGATTGGGAGACTACATACAACACTGCATTCATAAAATAACACACGAAGAACGTTGAAAAATATCCAAGAGGAAATTAACGACAACCAACCGATTCAATTTTCACCCAAAGAAGTTACGTTCATAGCACAATCCTGTCCGTCATGAAATTACCACACACTGGTATACTAAATGCATACTAACTCTCTGTGAAATGTTCCCGAAAAGAATAGCTCAGGGCTACTTTGATGTTGACACCACACGCTTCACGTGGTCAACTTGGTTTACTCAAAGAGTGTAACTCCACAATGATTTTGATAATTAAAATAAATTACATCTAAACGCAATTTACAAAAGAAAAACCTCGAACTGATTACTATCGTCTTATTATAAACCTGATGGGTCAAACAATTGTATAAGCACGTGGTACTGGTCTCACAAAGTACACCCCACATGGGTTGAACATGAAGAAAAGTTGCTATATTGAAAAATATTGTCAAGACGAGACGTTATAATCTCACTCACATTCATATTTAAGATTGATGATCTTAGAGTTACTGATCAACACGTGGTTCCACTTTACTCACAAATTAGTGACAAAGCAACTACTGGAAGCTATTCTGAACTTCACACTCGAAATACACTGCGTTGCAAGTTAAGATAACATTAGATATTTTAGAGCTAAACCTGAAATAAAGGTGATTAAATTTTCAGTTAGGCTGAACTTAAGAAATCCCTTGTCCTACGGACTTAGCAGAGACGCGCTTAGCCGGAGATCTTACCACTTCAGACGCTCGCCACGGACAGACTGACCTGGGATCCTACTGAGCGTGCTTAACATATACAAACGGAAGTGACCAGAGAGGCAGCTTCCTATAGCAACATGACAACGGACGGACAGGACCATACTAAGAATAGAAACCTCTCTGCTTTTAGAAAGCGTAGCTACCTGTTCCGACGTTGGTCCTACTGTTCTCTAGCAGACAGGCTTGTCTGCTACCATCCAGCATGCAAGTAGAAATACATTTGCTCATTCATCCTCTCACACAGAAGGGAAGGGGGATGACAGTATCTTATCATATACAGTATATAAAAGAAAGCGGATGTAGGTTCCATATGAGACTGTGTGACATGAATTACATATAAACTGTGTTTTAAAGTGCAGTAGTGTGACAGATCGTTCTTGTTTATGTGTAAAAGTAACACGTTTCACTGCTCAGTCTCCTCCCAGATAGTCAGAAACACCACAGTAAATTTAGAAGAGGAATTTATGCCGTAAATGACAACAGATTTAAGAAATTAACATGAAAGGAATCCAACAGAGACCTTTCAGGGCCGTTGGCAATTACGTAGATTAATGATGCAAATAATAAACAGACTACTTATTTTGCGCTTTTTAAGGATTCCACTAACTTTCAAACTTTCCATACATACAAAGTAAAACAGTAGACTTATCCATCTGTCTCTCCTCTATCTGATCCCGTAGTTCATCGTTTTAGTTTTCTCGCATAGACATCTTCTGTGGAGAATCTTCGTTGCTTCAGCAGAATAACATATTCGCTAGTATCTTACATGCAATGCATTCCGTCATCAGGCCACAAGTGGCCCATCGGGACCGTCTGACCTCCGTGTCATCCTCAATGAGGATGTGGATAGGGGGGGCGTGTGATCAGCACACTGCTCTCCCGGTCACGACGATGGTTTTCTTTGACTGGAGCCGTTACTATTCGGTCAAGTTAGTCCTCAATTGGCATCACGAGGCTTAGTGCACCCTGAAAAATGGCAACAGCGGATGGCGATTCGGATGGTTACCCATCCAAGTGCCAGTTGCGCCCGACAGCACTTAATTCGGGGAACTGACGGGAACCGGTGTATCCACTGCTGCAGGGCCGTTGTCCAGTATCATACATGGAGGTACTTTATTTTAAAAGTTCAAATGAATTTCCTTTTCCGTGGAACAATTCAGAAGCTATTAACAGTGTTATCCATATTATTGCTGGAATTACATAGAGTCAACTGCCTGGCCGCATTGATAATACCGATTTCCATCAGATCACCGAAGTTAAGCACTGTCAGGCCTGGCTAAGACCTGGATGGGTGACTGTCTGGGTCTGCCAAGTGCTGTTGACAAGCGGGGTGCACTCAGCCATTGTGATGACAGTTGAGGAGATACTTGACTGAGAAGTAGCGGCTACAGTCACG
Source organism: Schistocerca serialis cubense (assembly GCF_023864345.2). Classification (NCBI taxonomy): domain Eukaryota; kingdom Metazoa; phylum Arthropoda; class Insecta; order Orthoptera; family Acrididae; genus Schistocerca; species Schistocerca serialis. The sequence continues at coordinate 462,894,336 of NC_064640.1, read as the reverse complement.
AAAACACAATGACCGGAAGAGCGGTGTATTTAGACCGCATGCCTCTCCATATCCGCACCCAGTGACTCCTCTCGGCCGAGGATGCAAGGACGGTCGGTCGGTACCGTTCGGCCTTCCGAGGCCTGTTGGGCATAACACAGGATTGTTTACGAAGGTAAGTTAACTTCAGGTTTTTCGTTAGTGTTCGAGCGATACTATGAGTCAGACTAATTCTGGAGTCAATCATTTCATGTTGTTTTGGTATATATGTATATATATATATATATATATATATATATATATATATATATATATATATATATATATTAGAATTTGTGATTACTTACTCAGGCGATTTTGAGTGTTAGAAAGTCAACAGTTGTGTGATACAGTTTCATATTCGACACTTTTCAGCAATGTTTTGCTGGAAGCATGAAGGTGGACAGTAATTATTCCGACTAAATCTATGGCTAAAATAATGCCATCTGTAAAAATAGGGCCGTACAGAGACATGTGTTGTTACCCAGATTCTTTTGAACATAGACTAATACTGTAGACTTCAGACTGTGTTAGTTCATATAATGATCGAAATGAAGACAAACACACGAACAAAGTCAAGTATTAGTAATGTACCGGCAACTTGTTTCCCCTACTTAACTGCCCAGTCACGATGTTAGATTATTCATTCCACACTGCAGGCTTTGGCGAAGCTTTGTCAGCAACAGTGATCGGCCACTATGTCGTGACTGTCATAGTATATGCTGTACGAGTGACCTACACGCGGTTATTCCCATTGTGTGAGCTGATCGTATTGCTATGAGTAATTAGTCCATGTTGTCTCTGTGGGTGTCCTTTCGTTAACCAACGTTTAGTTTTATACTGAACTGGAATTGTGATTTGACAACACAGAGGTGAGGAACTGTTTTTAGATGTTTTAAACACTAAGTATATTGCGTTACACATCACTGTCTAAATTACAAAAAAAAAAATAGTTCAAATGGCTCTGAGCACTATAGGACTCAACTTCTGAGGTCATCAGTCCCCTAGAACTTAGAACTACTTAAACCTAACTAACCTAAGAACATCACACACATCCATGCCCGAGGCAGGATTCGAACCTTTGACCGTAGCGGTCACTCGGTTCCAGACTGTAGCGCCTAGAACCGCTCGGCCATCCCAGCCGGCTCTAAATTACAATCACACGTATATTGAAGAGTTTGATCACATCCATTATTGACAGACCAGAAATCCAACTGCTAGTTGTTCCTTTCATAGTATCTTAATAAGTCACCTTCAGGTGTTTTTAAAGCTATTAAATATGTAATGTCTCATTCTGTTTCTGTTGACTATCGTAATACCGTTGAAGACTGCGTTTGTCAGTAGACATAAACTGACGCGTTTTAGATACAATTAAAACAATAAGGGCCAAAACAATTACTGAAATCTTAACTAGTTAATAAAATTGTGTTTCCTTCGTTTCGACCATTTAGGATCACGGGTGACATGTTCAGTACGTCTTATTTCTTTCCAATAACTCTTCATTCTCTTGCTTCCCTGGTTCTCACTGCACCCATGATGTTATTTTCGATACTCTTATCAGTCCACCTATGACGTCCCACTGTACTCCTACAGCTGGACCTCTCTTGCACTGCTGCGTAGAATTTTTTTGCTAATTACAGTTGTTTCCAATCCCCACTGACTTCTTTCATCCAGTTGGTCCCTGTTACGCATGTTGCATTCCATATATACTTTGCCAACGTCTTGTCCTCCATTCTCTCGATGTCCACCGCAAATCTGTCTTCTCTTCTGTATCATGCTTGAAACTTCAGAAGCTTCAAAACACTCTCATATTGTTCCTGTATTCATCTATGAATTGTACTTCAAAAGAATGGCTGCAAAAGACGTCGGTTCTCCATGTTAGGTGCGACCTGTATACATCTTCTGTGGCTCATTACCTCAGTTGCAGGTCCACCACTGCTACTGCGGTTGCTCACCTAATACTTCGACTTAGGAAGTAACCATGGAGCATATATTAGTATCCGTACTTCCAGAGACGTCTCGGAGTATTTATTAGCATCTGTACTTTCAGAGACATCTCGGAGTATATATTAGTACCTGTACTTTCAGAGACTTCTTGTATGCGAAGTTGTAGTAGCTAAAAACTTAGAGATAGACGCAAAAGTTTCGAAATGAATGTAATATATTTCTATGAAGTATTTTTGTTTGCTGTATTCATGAAGATTTAATAACCAAACGATAAGATTAAGAATAATTTTCAGTAGGTAATCATTTGTGTGTTTACCGGAGCACATGTGATAAAGGTTGCTTTGCGAAATTCATGCGTTTTTAAAGGCCCTGTGTTCCGCTACCGCAGGTCACCTTTGAGAAACATTTAGTGCACGAGTTCGCTCGCAGCTAAAAGCAACCGCAGAGCTATAGCGGCGTACTGTCGCAAATACGAAACGGGGGCGTGTCTCGAAGGAAGTAAAAGGCGCACACTGAAAAAGTGTTGAATCAGCATGTCTCACAGGCAAAGGCTTATTTAGCTCGTCTGCTGCAGCCGACTGAGACGCGCATCGCAATTTAATTGGAGCCTCGTGACAAGGCTGCTTCAGTGTTCGCCAGACGTGCGTCAGTCGCTGTTTGACTTGCCCTGTGTTACTTGTCCCGGTTGGCAAGCTTTTTCAGCAGGGTTTCAATTCCAGGGAGCAGACATCAGCAAATACAGTGAAAGCGTCCGAGGGCCTAGTAGTAGTGGCAGCAGCCCCTTCGCCTCTAACCTACCGTAAAATACAGAAGAGAGATGTGGTATCCAAGAATTATGTCCTACAGTAACTATACTTTGCAAGCAATCGGCAAATCTATTTACAGAACTGAAGCACAAATCAGAAGTATTGCACATCACATCGTATTTAATGTTTCTGAAATATTTTATCTTAATTACAAATGTAGTATATGAATAAACAGCAGCAATATATATTTCTCCATTTCTATATGCAACAAACTTATTGGACAAACTTTAAAGCCAACATTTCTGGATAGAAGGCGACATATAACAATGATTCAATCGTATGTGACTACCTTTTTGAAACTTTTGTGGTCTGCTATAGCGCTTCAGTATATGCTAATAACACAAGTATAGCATGATGGTATACTGAGGTACGGTACGTAATGCGAAATTGTATCTTGACGATACGTCTAATTGTATATAAGGATTTCCTGAATGAATTTTCACCCTGCAGCATAGTCTGTGCTGATTTCAAACCCCCTGGCAGATGAAAACTGTAAGTTTCACGAGAACTCATCTCAGATTCGAATCCAAGACAGGCGCCCAGTTTTAATCTTTCCAGAGGTTTCAGACCAGCACACACTCCACTGCAGGGTAAAATTTCATTCTATTTATGCTATTAATGCTGTTTATCTGACAAGCATGACTATGTTTCCAAACAAAATAAACATTTCTCCGTCACTGTAGGTGTTTACTTTGCCTTCACGCTCATGCTGCTGAACTACTGTGAGAATACCTTGCTGTAAGATTCCAATCTTCGAGAGAACACGTTTGCCGGCCTGTGTGGCCGAGCGGTTCTAGGCGCTTCAGTCTGGAACCGAGCGACCGCTACGGTCGCAGGCTCGAATCCTGCCTCGGGTATGGATGTGTGTGATGTCCTTAGGTTAGTTAGGTTTAAGTAGTTCTAAGTTCTAGGGGACTGATGACCTCAAATGTTAAGTCCCATAGTGGTCAGAGCCATTTGAACCATTTGGAGAAAACACAATTGTAGCAAATAATAAATTAATGCTGTAAATTTTATAGGTATACGAAACCTTGGTACACGCTTCACAAAAGAATTAAAGGGTCGCTTATATCAAACACTGTTATTTTCCCGCGTTGCGAAGCAGAAGTTTTAAGTTTGGCTCAAAAGTTCCTGCACTCTCCGTTTGCCTTTGCGCAGAAGCGTGTCGCCCTGTGACATTACTCTGAAGGTCAACGGCGCTTCAAATAAGAAGGTGTCGACACATGCGAAAAAAAGATCAGAACTTATAAGTTCATGTGGATGTAAGGTGGGTTACCGACGTCACACTTGCACCAAATTTCACCCACAGCCCCTCCCCCCCCCTCCCCTACGTCATCATGTAAGTGTCACACGAAGTAGAGGTCATCACACCTCCCCTTTCTTACATCGCACAGCTTTTCACCACGCCTATGCGATAGGAATCAGAACCGCGAAGCCCAGCCTTTAAATTACGCGGTTGGCCTATGGATGGCCGCGTAAGGCATTTCGGACTCGCCACCGTTCAGAATCGACACGAGAAGGCCTCAATACGGGACATAAATGGCGTCAGGGGAATCACACCTACCCTTGGGGCGCTTATTTACACACATTTCGCTGTCGAAAACGATGGTATACAGTACAATGTGCAACTGTCTGAGGTTCTTTACAATCTTTGTTACTGTTGACTCCCCCTGACGATTCAACCCTTCTCTAATGACATCATGGCATTGCAATCCTACTGAACGAGATCTTACCCCTTTGAAGTGTAGAGTGACCACAATTTTTAGTCTGGTATACTGGGAGGAACCACTAGGGACCGTTCAAAGCCATTCGACGATACTGGAACGTTATCCTAAGCAGCAAAGTGTGTTTTGCCTTATCAGCTCTCCTGTTTCGCATCCTCCTGTGGCGTGATAATAGATTTGCATGTATATGAGAAGAGGGAGGGGGGAGGGGATAGGAAGGTATGTGACTGAGATGTGTACGAAGGAAACGCCAAAAGGTTCCTTTAAGACGCCCCAATTCGGCAATATCCTTGATACCACCTGAACACATTTATAGGACACTTTAAAAATGTACAACCTTTGACCAACTTCTAAACGCCTGCCAACAGGCAACCATTTCAACACCAATTCGATTCTGCATGCCCGCAAACAGGTGCCAGAGCAGCAGATCAGTGCCACACAGCTGAAGAATGACAAGGGATTGCAAGGATTGTTTCAGTACAGGTTCGTTTTTAAAGCACTCAACAATGGGGCGTGGGCGGCGTCACTGGTGTTGCTGCTCTGGGAGGATGTAGAACAGGATGGCTGAAAAGCACAACTACTCTTTGCTACTTCAGATCGCATTCAGATTTCGTCGAATGCTTCTGAACGGTCCCTAGTGATTCTGCTCTGTACACCAATGCAAAAACTGCCGTCGCTCTGCTCTCTCAAGCGGTCAGACCTCGTTTATTTGGGATACAGCCCAGCGACGTCCTTGAGGAAGGGTTGAATCGTCTGGGATATGTCAGCTGTGTTCTGTTGCACATCGCACTGCAAACTGTCGACTAATAAATGTGTGTAAATGAACGCCCCGGAAATGCTCGACGATCCTTGTCCGTCAGTACATGAGGTCTGCCTGACCTTCATTTAGCTTTGGTAGTTCCTTCGCGTTTCCATTTCGGAATTACATCATCAACAGTAGACTCGGGCAGATTTAGAAGCGTTGAAATTATCCTGATGGATATGTTACTCGAGTGACATCTAATAAATAGTTCACGTTCGAAGTAACTGAGCTCTCCTAACTGACCCATTAGGCTGTTACTGTTTCTCTGCTGACAACGTAATACTCCCTGCCTGCTTTTATTCTGGCAGGTCTGCCTCTCGTGATATCTAGTAATCCATACCGTATTAAATAGGAGTGTCTCGGTCTAGTGAGATTTGTGAGAATGGTATAGATTCAGAATGCGAAGTAATTTAGGTGAGGATCAGTGACGAAGGTGGATCAGACATGGTAATCGGATTCTTTTGTAAGCACCGTGCCTCAGCAGGAATACTGGTGGAACATCTAAGAGGAAACTCGGATATTTCGCGTAAATTTTCTGGTCATACTATAGTTTTAGGTGAAGATTTCAGCCTACCAGCTATAGACTGGGAGACATAAGTGATTGGGATGGTTAATAGCGACAGAAAACAGTGTGAAATTGTTCTCAGTACCTCAATCGAAATTACATTTAAGCAATTAATGAGAGAAGCGACTCTCGAAGATAACGTCGTATACCCACTGGTGGCAAACAGAATCGAAGTGTTCGATTCAGTTGACGGAGAACAGGGGGGAATCAGTGAACATAAAGACGTTCAGTACCACTGAGTATGACTGTAAATAAGAACAGCTACAAAGATAGGTCGGAAGATCCTTCTGTTTAGCAAGAGCGACCAGAGACCGGTAAAACATTACCAGACAGGTAGTAACGAATATTTCATCTCGAGTCTAACAATATTGAACACCAATGGACAAGGGCATCGTACGATACGACTTAGTCATGTATGTGCCGACCAGAATTGTGAGGGATGGAAAAGACCCACCGTGGATCGATAATTGTGTTACAAAGCTGCTACGAAGTAAAGACAGTTTCACTTCAAATTTAAACGTATCCAAAGCCTCACAGAGAAACATGAACTAAACGAAGCCAAATTTAGCCTAAGGATGGCTACGCATCAAGCGTTCAACGAATTCGAAAATAAGATGCTATCCACCGACTTAACAGAAAATCCTAAGAAGGTTTGCTCTAATGTTAAAATCAGTAAATGGATCGATACCACCTGTCCAGACACTCTGTGACAATAATGGCGTGGAAACAGAGCATGACGCAGAAAAGGACAAAATACTAAATGTATTTTTCCAACATCGCATCACGGAGAAAGATGGCAATGTATTTCGTCCTTTAAACCGTCGCACGAACGAAAAAACGACAGATATCGAAATCAAGGAGTAAGGGATGGAAAAGGAACAGAAAGAGAGGCCACTGGACCTGACGGGATAGCAGTTCGAGTCTACACAGAGTATGTAAAAGCATTAGCTTATCCTTTGGCAGCAGTATACCCTAGGTTTCTTGAGGAGCGAAGCGTCCCTAATGATTGGCAACAGGCGCAGATCATACCGGTTTCCAAGAAAGGTCGTTGAACAGACGCATAAATAGGCCTATATTCCTGACCTCGGTCTGTTGTAGATTTTTGGAAAATGTTTTATGCTCACATATTATGACATTTCAGGAGACCGAAAATCTACATCATATGAATCAACATGGATTCCGAAAATAACGATCGTGTGAAACCTAGCTGACTCTATTCGTCCGCGAGACCAAAAAAGTTGTAAATAAAAACCCCCAGGTAGATGCCGCGTTCCTTGACTTCTGAAACACGTTCGATGCAGTTCCGCGCTGCCTCGTAATGGACAAAATACGAAGTTATGGGATATTAGACCAAGTGTGTGACTATGACTGGAATGCAGAGTTTCTCGGAAACAGATCACAGAAGAGAGAAGAGAGAAGAGAGAAGGTCTCAGACATAAAAGTAACTTTGGGCGTATTGCCAATATATAGACAAAAAGACCTTTTAGTGCATCATTACAAGATTGCAGAACAATCAGTGGAAGCAGTTACTTCAGTAAAATACTTAGCAGTAAGCCTACGGAGCGATTTGAATTGGAATGACTACAAAAAATTTATTGTGGGTAATGTATACGCCACAGACACATTAGAAGAAATCTCAGGCAACGTAGTCCATCATCAACGGAAATAGCTTACAAAACACTCGTTCTGCCAATACTTGAATAGTGCCCGACAGCCTTGGATAGGATAGGTAGGATTTGTACAGGAAGTAGAGAAGATCCAAAGAAGAGCAGCACGTTTCGTTACAGCTTCATTTAGTAAGGATGAAAGTGTCACGAAAATGCTCACTCAATGCCAGTGACAGACGCGCCAAGAGAGACGGTCTGCATCACGGTACGGTCTAGAGTCAAAACTATGAAAGTGTAAGTTCCTACAAGAGACAACCTACATATTACTCCGTACTTTATACACTGAGGCGCCAAAGAAACTGGTATAGGCATGCGTATTCAAATACAGAGATATGTAAACAGGCAGAATACGGAGCTGCGCTCGGCAACGCCTATATAAGACAGCAAGTGTCTGGCGCAGTTGTTAGATGTGTTACTGCTGCTACAATGGCAGGTTATCAAGATTTAAGCGAGTTTAGACGTGGTGTTATAGTCGGCGTACGAGTGGTTGGACGCAGCATCTCTGACATAGCGAGCCATGAAGTGAGGATTTTCCCCTTCGACCAGGTCAGGAATGTGCCGTGAATATCAAAAATCCGGTGAAGCGTCAAATCTCCGACGTCGCTGAGGCACTCTTCTGAGTTTAAGCACCTCCGCTGACCACCGAACTTCCCAGACATAAACATTATTGAGCGTATCTGTGATGCCTTGCAACGTGCTCTTCAGAAGAGATCTCAACCCCCTCGTACTCTCACGGATTTATGGAAAGTCCTGCCGCGTTCATGGTGTCAATTCCTCCATCACTACTTCTGACATTAGTCGAGCCCATGCCACGTCGCGTTGCGGCATTTCTGCGTGCTCGCTGGGGCCGTACATGATACGAGTTTCTTTCGCTCTTCAGTGTAGCTCGTAATACAGGATGCTTATCTTTATTGCTCCTGTGCCTGTGTGTCCATAGCACCATTTCTGGTGTTACTGTCCACCTTTCGAAGAAAGTTTTATCTGTCATTGAATAGTCTTTTCTGACCTATTTTCTTGGCACTGTCATGGATCCACTCTATTTTCAACTCCCTAATTCCAATTTGAAGTTTCCATTACTTTTTATTTAGAATATGGTGTACAGTCAGTGACTAATACGTTAAGCATATGAAATGTAGTTTCCAAATTTGAGGAGCTATTTGGCTTCGTTTTAGTAATTACATAATCATGTCAAATCAGCAACGAATTGTCAGTACGAATATTCCCCTGCACTGTTTATCAAGATATTGTATTTTTTGCCCTAGATGCATGCACTGAGCGGGGTGTCACACAGACGTTATGTCCTCTTCTGGTGTAAGATGACCCAGACGTTTGACAACTGGACACCAATACTACGAATAATAAGGGCTGTACGGTGGAATTTAACAAAACAATAAACAAAATAAAGGCTGTCTGTCCGAAAGTGCCCGTCGTTGCTTATATGTAAAAACCATATCTGCTACGAGGTAATATTTTAAAATTGTGTTGCTCCATCCCGTGCATTGCGACATATTTGCAGCCTCCTTGTCATTCTGTACACAAGCTGGTCGATATTTGCTGTTATAGTGTGTCCCAGTTCACAAGAACGGCCCTCCTGAGGTCATCCAGTGATTAAGGAGGGTTCCTGTGGCAATACACTGCAAGTTTCAACTGGTCCTAAGCATGGTCAGTTGGATTGTTGTCAATAGATATTGCAAGTCTTTCCATACGGCTGATTCCTACTTATTGGAGGAGTGTTCTAATGAAGTGGTACAATGTGCTCGTACATTAGCATCTTTAAAGACGAATCCAGATCAAAGATGTTGATTTAATGGCAGAAAAATATATAGCAGAGTATTGTTTCGATACTGCACAGCCCTTCCATTATCATGGATTGCCATCCGAAGAGCCTGATATCTGCACATGATACCGGTCCAAAACTTGAGTGACCTACTTCCTGGCTGTTATACGGTGTTGATACTCCAAACTCGTATTGTTTTGTGGCCGCCTACACCCCTTCTACGACGATTATCTGGCGTAAGGCAAATCCTTAAATCGTCGATGAAGAGAATCCGATACCATCAAGCCAGGTTTTATTCCAGGTCCTATCTCCCCTACCATATTCGCGTATCGCACTAGTGTTGAGGAGGATGGGTCGGCTGATCTGGAACGCGTAACGGACGCCTAGAGGCCGAATTCGGCGTAAGGAGTGGTGAGAATACTACTATCTGGATCAATCAAGCCCTCCACTCTGCCTATAAAAAGATGGAAAGTGTTTTTGCTGCATTCTTCTGACAGTAATTGCTTGCCATAATTGGTACACAGCTGTCGTCAACTTGTGTTGTTAATCACGAGCGACCTTTACGAGTCACATCTTCAGTGATATGTTGGTATGTGCATCAGTTAAGTGCTTGAATGACGTCGCTTTGAAGTACATCAGTTCAGGAGACAATATTTCGTTCCGAGAAGCCTTCTTGGCGTAAAGTGAGAATGTGCGCGAGATGTAAGCTTTAAGTGTCCCTTCGGGGCATGTTGACAGAGTGAAGAGTGCTTGCAAATCGCATAGGCCCATTTACGAATTGATACACAAGGTTCACTACTGAACTGCACCGAGAGCGCAGGTATACTATTACCTCTATTGTGCAGGTAGCTGTACTTAGCGATTTTCTGTTGCCAAAAGAGTAATAGGGAAGTGATTTCCGATAAAGTAGTAGTAACAACAACAGCAATAATAATAAAGTAATATATAAATCAATGCGAATTATGTGGTTACCGTAACATTTTTTGTAGGATTCTGTGTAATTAACAGCAACGGCGCGTAAACGCTTCCTTTGGACAAGTCTGTGCTACTGTCACTTTTAGCCATTAGTCGGAGTCGAGAATGGCATAGTGAGTTCTGTTTACTGGAAAGTAACTAAGCTCATATAATCATCTCTAAACTTCACTATTATTCACTATCTGAGATGAGGAAAACATATAGAACGTCCTCTTGAGCTATAATAAGATTATATCAACCAGCCCAACCCCACCTCCCGAGATGCTCATCTTCTGGACCATTACATGGACCTGCGACTTTTACTTCGAAGGAGATTGCGGCTAGCTACACAGAGATAATAGGCGAACATACAATGTTTTCTACTTCTCCGCTAAATTCTGTTGTCAGAGATAATTCTACGGTTCCGTACGTAATTATTTCTGATGAGTGTTCTTGATAATTTCTTGTGCCTTTCAAAGTCACTTGGAAGGCTTCTTTGCTCCAGATAACTACAAATTGCTTTTATAAGTCGGGAACTTTTTCATGTTACATATATAAGCTAAAGTTAGTGAAAACGACAACACTCTGGAAAAACTACTGGAATAATTCTTAGTATGTTATGTAGACTACAGAGGGATGGCGTTTGCACTGAGTCGGGAATCCTTCTCTTGCGTGAGGATAAAGGTCTGTGTTACAAGAATCGTAGGTAGTGAAGAGCCATCATACGAAGTGGCCATATTAAACCAAGTATCTATAGGCCTCGTGGTGTCACAGAAATATCAACATGAGAATAGCCTGTAAATGAGTAAAGTGTTCAACCTTAATTCGAAGAACGACAGGTGCTACTATTTCCTTAGACAGTACGTTCTATTGATACACAGCAACCCCTTCTGATGCACAAACCGCGTCGGAAGAATATATACAAGAGCTCTTTGATTTCATCCTTTCACATTAACAGCTTACCTTGCTGCACATGGGGGCTAGTGGCGAGTTAAGATTGTCGTAGATCGTGTATACGTCTGTAATTATAATTGTTTTACTATTGCTGTATCACCGTTGTCCCTGTAACCTTGTAATTTTGACGAGAATCTTTGTCTAATCTGACACTTTTACCAACAATTCCAGTGGTCTTTACTCTTGTGAGCGATTTTACAGTATTATCAATTCCACCATCACTTCTACCTACACTGCACAACACAATTAAAGTATCAGTTTTTGGAAACCCACAATTGTCTTTAATTGCAACGCTGAAGTTCGAAATTTGGTTCAAAGGCACCTATAAACTTAATCTATAATGGTATAAAAACGTGGCATCCTACGACGTGACACTCGAACTCGGTGATGATTCAAACAGCAGGATATCGCCAGATGGGAAAAAAGGCCAGAACTCAGAATTTCATGTGAGCTGTAAGACGGTTTAACGTCACATTCTCACCAGATTCCACCCCAATTCTGTCCAAGGCCTTCGTGGATGAGTCACCCGATAGTAATATCGTCACACTCCTCTTATCCACATTTCACCCCTTCTTTTGACGCCCCTGAGATGGAGGTAAGGAACCAAACCGCACACTGTAAGCCCCCAGTTCGGCAAAACCCTTCGTACGACACGCATACATTTGTTGAACGCCTTAAAAATATACCTTTACAGAGACTTCAACGCCCATTCAACGGGGTGGCGCTTCGCTGCTGCTCTAGTACCAGCTTGCAGACATGCGGAACCTAAGAGACATCGAAGGGGTTGCCTGCCCTCAGGCGCTTGTGAAACAGCAAAGCCCTCAGTTGAACTGGTGACGGAAGTCTCTGTACCGGTACAGTAGTAAAGATTTCACCAATGGTGCGTGGGTGGCACAAAGGGTGTTGCCGAACCAAGCGGTGTTAGAGAGCATATTTGCCCTCATCATCACCACAATTGATAGGATGGGAGTCGAGTATGGATAATTGGATGTCCTCCTCCGACACAAACATACTAGAATATTCGAGATATATCAATGTGTTTCGTTAAAATGAACACGCTGTGTAGCAAAAGGGAAGTGAAAACTGCGCGCTGTCTTCAGTGGAATGGCAGTATGTTAAGCTCCGCCCACCCGGTTAGCCTTACGGTCTAACACACTGCTTTCCGGATGGGAAGGCGTGCCGGTCCCCGGCATGAACCCGCTCGGTGAATTAGTGTCGAGGCCCGGTGTGACGGCCAGTCTATGGACGGTTTTTAGGATGGTTTTCTATCTGCCTCAGCGAATGCGGGCTGGTTCCTCTTATTCTTCCTCAGTAACACCATGTAGGCGATTGCTGCGCAAACACTGTCTCCACGTACGCGTTCACCATGATTACTCTACCACGTAAACATTTGGGTTTACATTCGTCTGGTGTGGGACGTTCCCGGGGTGTCCACTGGGGGCCGAACCGCAGAATAATCCTGCGTTCGGTGTGGGGCGGCGGTGGGGTGAGTGGACTGCTGTAGCCAGTTGTGGGGTTGTGAACCACTGAAGGCTACGGCGGGAACGAGGCCTCTCTGTCGTTTCTAGGTTCCCAGTTCAGTACAACATACAACATGTCAAATTCGGCGTAGTTTTCAAACGCAAGCGTATATACTTAACAGCACAGTGCTTGAAGAGGAATGGCTCTTTTAAAACCAATGGAAAGCAACACTATGGCTGGGGTAGGAACTTCAAAGCAATGGTCAGACATGCCAGTATAAATTTATAACAGGTCAGGGCAGGATAACTAGCGACCGTTAGAACTTATAGACAGCAGTGTGACAGGTAGTTGGTTGACAAGTCCCATAATGAAATGAGTCTTCTAGACCAGCATAAAAATTTTCTTCAACATAAGTTTCCACAAGTTCACAAAGAAGATTACGTCGATGTCTGCACATATTTGTTCAAAAATGGTTCAAATGGCTCTGAGCACTATGGGAGTTAACAGCTGTGGTCATCAGTCCCCTAGAACTTAGAACTACTAAAACCTAACTAACCTAAGGACATCACACACATCCATGCCCGAGCCAGGATTCGAACCTGCTACCGTAGCAGTCGCGCGGTTCCGGACTGCGCGCCTAGAACCGCGAGACCACCGCGGCCGGCCACATATTTGTGCAAGCAACTTTTTTCTGCAATAAAGAGAATGAAATCTACTCTTAGATGGTCACGGACAGACTTCAGTTTAATAGTTTATCTTCTAATTATCAGATAAAATGACTGAAGTCTCAGTTTATATTTCATTAACACAATACATATTTTTGATGAATGTCAATCTTAAAAGATTGTCTGATAATCAAGAATATTATTTATTTCATTATTTGTGCAGATGCAACACCAACAGATAAAGCGATTATAAAATGGTTCGAATAGCTCTGAGCACTATGGGACTTAACGTCTGAGGCCATTAGTCCCCTAGAACTTAGAACTACTTAAACGTAACTAACCTAAGGACAGCACACACATCCATGCCCGAGGCAGGATTCGAACCTTTGACCGTAGCGGTCACGCTGTTCTAGACTGAAGCGCCTAGAACCGCTCGGCCACTGCGGCCGGCTAAGCAATTATCTAATGTTTCAATTTCCTAAACAATTTTTACTTCTGTCGGGGCTTTTGTCATAACACATTGCTGTTAAAATGTAAATACGAAACAGTTATTCTTCGTCTGATCTACACATAATTAGATGACTCTTCCACGATTTTTCTGTTACTGGAAGGTTAGAGTATAACAACAGAAAAATAAATCGTGGCTCATGTATGCAGGAACCACTTTCAACTGTTAATTTATGTTGGGTCTCTTTTGCAAGAGTGCAAGTGGTTCTTCGCGAAATGCTTTAGTGCACTATCAAAATAGAACTCCCTGCAATATTCGACTGCTGCTACAATTCCAAGAGAACCGCGGCATTGATCCAGACGTCACGGTACTTGAAATGAATTATCGAGGCACAAGAGCGAGATCTCATTAGCTAAAGGCCTCATTAGACATGACAGTGCTCTTGCGTTCATCAAGACAGTGAATTCCGAGTCAGAAGACTTATTCTTTTTGTTTGTAGCTGGGACCCGCTTTTATTGACAGTTCCAACGTGATTCAAAAGCAGGAGATGTCTTAGACTGACTGAACATTAAAGATAAAATCTTTTAGTTTCCCGACTTTGGCACCATTAGTGTCGTACTCTTAATTTAACATGGCTAGTTAACCCAGATCGCTGATGAATTTACTGCTTCAAGTATTGTATTGAAAGATAGGATTTCTACCCTTCTTCGAGACGTTGTGTTTCGTTCTGTATTTCCAGATCATGATAGTCACTAATTTTTTAGTAACTATGTTTTTTTTTACTTGTACGGTTTACAGTAATTTTGGGTAGACTTTACAGTCCATCCTGCGTGCTGTCTTAGCATTACTCACAAATAGAAAACAGTGTTTCTTCTTGACCCCTTTTGACAAAACAGTAACTTAATGTGAAATAATGATTCATACTTTCACAGTCATAAAGCTGTATTTTACTTAACATCTGAATTCCAATACTTACAATATTAGAAACTTTTCAGAGATATAAGTGGTGTTTACATTGTATGAAACGAAAATTTGTTCTCGCTGGCCCCCTAAATGTAAGCGATCTGCTTCATGACCCATCAAAAATGTAGTTTCCTGTTCGTTTTCCAGTCCACTCTGCACCCTCGACGAAGAAAGTTACTTAATCGCATATTCTGTTGAAGTAAAAGGTGCACATATTCCGCATAGGGTAAGTAAGTCTTCATATTGTATTTGTTATAATATCCCTTTTGGAATCACTCAGAGCACTGCGTTAGTTGTTCTATGGTAAGAGTTTATTATGGACATACTAGGTTATTGATAACTCTCACCTGACATGCAAACTACAGATCGCTTCTGGTAACAAATTTCCAAATTAAGAACATTAAACTTTTTAAAATCCGTTTACAAAGGACAAAACGGTCTGAGTATAATTTTCTCGCAACAGAAATTGAAATACCTGGGTAATGTAATTTCTAATGTCCTCTGAAAGTTTTTCATTATGTTTTTACTAATTTATACTGTTTGTTCAAACATAATAATCACGACACTCCAATCAACCAGTGACCTGCATTTAAGACGATGCAGCAACATATCTACTGCTCAGCCTCGCTAAATGCAACATTATATGCTTTCGTAAAAACTGATTTTCTTTAATATCATTGAATTCCTGTTCTTGTATACGTTAACCAAATGGATTTTGCGAACTACCTTTTCACTTTAGGTTCAATTGTTTACCAAATAAGCTCAGTGTCATCAACAATAAAATGAGGTTTATTTTATTTAGTTTGCACCATAAGCCACATTATGTTAAGAAACATGTATGTGTGTTAGTAAACCTTTGAACCCAGTAAATCTTTCACGATATGTGTCATATGAATTACCTGTAAAATTTTTTAGCTCATTGCACACTAGAAGTGAAACGAGGCCATGAGTGTAATCAATTCGTGTGATGAAGGTGCAACACAGATTTTCGTTGGGGTTGATTGGAATATGTCCCCTAATTGCTTGTACTAATCGAAAGTATTCATGTATATTCTTTATGTATCTCACTAATTTGCAATAGTCCTAATACTTCACGTTTCACCAATATAATGAGTGACTTTTCGGTGAGTATGCGAACATCACCTACAGAAATTTGCACACAAAAATTCATATCCTGTTTTACTGTTTGGCAACCACTTATTCAGTAATTAACATAATTTTTTGTTTATACGAATAACCTTTCCAAAACGCTTGTGGGTAGAACAGGCATATTTGCACAGGTTCAACAGCACGAGAGATTCTTGGTTCACGCTGTTGAAAGGTGGCAGATACATTCAGGAAATTTATGCCACATTGCTCAACATTCGCTACGTACCTCTGCTGCGCCAAACTGGATGAAGTGCTGTGTTTTCAGAGTGAGGACCTCCCTTCTTTTGGTTCACAACTGAAACCATTCTCTGGTATTGCGACCAACTTGCTTCGTTTGGACGAAATAGATAAATGAAAATTTTGTGTACGCATGACCTAGTTTTATATTCTTCCACTTCGTCGTTCGTGAGGCACAAAAATGTACCGGTATTTCATTAACATTTGTATGTACAACTAAGGTACGTAACTTTGTAAAATCTTTCATCATTATCTGGACGTCACTAGTTTTCTCTACATATCTAAATGTGACCTTATATATTCATAAAATAACAATCTGTGGTAGATTCTGTCAGTTAGGAAACTCATTAGTGAATATGCAAATTGTAAAATATAGTGCTAAGCTACTATGTGTGCTGCAACCAGTTTTGGACTTTGAATAGTATGTAATTGAGATACTACAGTAATCTACAGTAATGGATATGTAACAGCTGTAATTTTTCGTTGCTGATAGAAAATGACACATCTATGATAAAAATATCTTAGAAATACTTATTTTCGTCATAATAAAGGTTCGTGGGCAAACAGTGAAAGCTGTTTATATAATAATCTGGTATGTTTGGTGTTCTGCAACTTGTAAGTATTTGTTAAAAGATATTATGCTCCACACTATAAGTTGCATATTAAATATTTAATTGACAGTTCGGCGTTCGCTTATAGCGCTCATCGACAATGGCAAATAATAAAGGTTCGTGGGCAAACAGTGAAAGCTGTTTACATAATAATCTGGTATGTTTGGTGTTCTGCAACTTGTAAGTATTTGTTAAAAGATATTATGCTCCACACTATAAGTTGCATATAAAATATTTAATTGACAGTTCGGCGTTCGCTTATAGCGCTCATCGACAATGGCAAATATTTTGCACGTTCATGTCAAATTACGTGTGTGTGAACTATGAATTCTGTATTACGTCAAAACTGACTTCGATCTCTGTAGTAGACAGGTCGTGTGAAGGCTGTCAATCGCTAAATGGCCACACTTCCTGGTCTCGTTGTAGTAGTGTCCAATGTGCAATTTATACATTTCTGCAGAAAGCACGCATATCGGTTGACACGTTGCATAGGTGGCCTAATACACACGCAACTGTGTATATGCGACAGAAGTACGTTCTTTCAACTGACAGAATTTACGCGATATGCTGATCCATTACATAAAATATACTCCTCAAGTTTGCTCTGAAGACCTTATATGATCATTGCCCACAGTGAGACTGAATGCTATCTCATAGCGTTGCAGGCATGTGGTGACGGTAAAAAAAAGTGTGTAAGCTCGGCACATACGATATAGAATAACTCTTGCGACGATATCCAAGTGGGAAAACCCATTGACATAATCTACTTCGAAAAACGGTAGACTGTTATGGCCTGGTACCTGGGACCTAGGAGGATCAACTGAAACTGGTTGAAGGACGGTGGCCCCACAAGTAGGCAACAAGGAGGTAGACGTCGACGCCTCATCAGATGATGGTAATGACGATGATGATGAAAATGATGTTTGGTTTGTGGGGCACTCAACTGGGTGGTCATCAGCGCCAATACAATGTCCCAGTTTTCACACAGTCCAATACAGCGACTGTCACAAATAATGATGATGGTGAAATTATGAGGACAACACAAACACCCAGTCCTCGGACAGTGAAAATCCCGAACCCGGCCGCGAATCGAAACCGAGACCCCGTGATCCAGACGCAGCAACGCTAGCCACTAGACCATTGGCTGCGGACGCCTCATCAGAGAACATGTAGGTCGGAGGCTTGCTTGCTCTACAGATCGGAATTGGTGGACAGCTGTGGCACATGTGAAAACAGAGTACAACCATGATGTAGACACGAGTGTATCAGAGCCCACCGTTCAGCGCACATTGCTGAAAATGTGGCTCCGCTGCAGACGACCCTTATGTTTTCGCATGTTTACCGAACGACATAGTCAGTAAAGATTCCAGTGTCTACAGGATCATCGAAACGTGATTGTGGATCAAGGGAAACCAGGTAGACGAATCACTTTTCTTATTAGACCAGGTCGATCGTCGTGTCATGATACGTTGTCATTCAGGCGCACCGAAAGTCGAAAAACGCACAGCGTCACGGGTATTGGCCCGTGGGGGCAGTATTATGCTATGGGGGAGATTCATCGGGGCCTCCATGGGACCTGTGGTTGTATTCGAAAGCGTCATGGCTGCTGTTAGCTACATTAACATTGTTGCCGACCCTTGCTTCCTTTCACAACTGGATGTCTTCGCAATGGCCATGGCACCTTCTAAGAATGTAAGTGTCCTTTTCACAAGGTCAGAATCTTGCTGCAGTGATTTGGGGAGCATGATAGTTTACTTACGTTGATGTTTTTGCCACCAGCTTCGCTCGATATGAGCTCCACGACCACAAACTAGTGGCCAGTAATTCACGGGACTTCCAAGTATTGTAAGGTTTCTTAATTAGAGGAAATGGCAATTTTTTCTGTAATATAGGCCTAGGAAAGCCTATCTCCTGACGACATGTATAGAGGAGAGTCTTTGGATTCCAGTGTTTCTACTTTTGTTGAGTAGTCAGTACACGCTGGCGAACACTTCTTTGTCGACTGCTGGTAGAATCCAACGTATTGACTTCAGCCTTGCTGGTGTGGAGGCTTGATATCGGAATGCAGTTGCTGTAACTTGGTACGTACTGAATGAGGTAACATCCGGCTTCGGCGTGCGCTGTAACTGCAATAAACGAAGTATAGCGATTAGGGAACATTAACGAGTTTAGCTTTTTCAATAATGTAATGTGCGTCTTGGCTATCAGAACAATGATCGTTTTACGCACATCATAATTTGCATGAACTGAGGAAAGATCACTCTTCATCTTCGTTTTTGAAGTACTGAATGTAAAGTGAAGTTACCTGACGTGTTCATTTCATGAACTTTCCAGTCTATATCCTAAATAGCAGTAATTGTATGAAGACGCTGGGGAATAAGAAAAGTCTTGAGAGTAGTGGGAAGTGCCAAGAGACTATCCAGATTCTGAGAATACTAAGCACAGTTATCGGTTAATAATAGCAAATAGATTAGAAACTCTTCAGCAGAAAGTGAAAAAATTGACCCAGTGATAGGCCTGGGTGTAGTACCCAATGAGAACAATGACGATAGTTGTCAGGTAATAACGATAAACCAGTTAGTAGCCCCTCCAGCAGTAAGTGAATGTGCTGATGTATTCACAGGTTAGGATGCAGTACACAAAGAAATAGACAACGAGGAAAGAAACCAGGTACAAGACTTGATATAGAACTGAAACCAAATATGTAGAAATTTGTCAAGCGGTGTGTATGGAGTTTGAGACTGATACAAATAGTTTGAAGATTAGACCGGCAAGCATTGGCGTAGGAACAGTTAGAACAAGCACGGTTATCACACATGGAGAGAGAGTAGTGGAAGATATTCCATGGATTTAAGGGATATACAGGAGACAAGTAATGGGGTGATACTCTCTAAAACCACTATTGTGTTACCACTTGAGCAGGGAGATTAGCTAGATTCTGTGAGCCATGTACTGAAATGACAATTACAATCTCATGATGGCTATTCTGACAGTAAGACAGTAAATAATAAAGAACTGTTGAGTAATGTTACACGGAGATCTGAGCTAGTTACCATCTTGGTACAACTGTCTAATGATTCTGAAAAATATAATGACTCTGTAAATCAGAAATATTCGTTGATGCAACTTCATTCTTTCCTACTGCATGACGAAAACCCCAAACATTTTTTAGGCGAACCAGTGATACAGGCTTACAACAAGTTTGAGAATGAGCTTTGGTGTAGAGAAATGATGGCGCATTATTAAGTTCAACAGCATGAACAGCTTATGTCTATTAAATTGAGAATTCGGAAGTGTTGTAAAAGAGTGAGGTTTAAGCAGAATAAAAATTTTTTAGCCCACAAAGGTGCTGCAAAGCTTGTGTAAATGAAGGTGGAACAGTGTAGGCGTAGGTATCCAACAGCTGTTTTGCTGGTGTATCATCGTGCAATTGGTATGCTGCTAGCTGGATGGAACTTTACTTCCGAGTTTCACTCCTCTTCTGTTTCATCATTCGTAGTTGTAGATTAAGAAAATTGTAGTCATTAATCAACGAAATTATTCATCAACTTATTTAAAATGATATTTGGTGCATAAAAGGAGCAGAATACTTCCATGAGAAGAGCAACAATTGAGATTTAAAATGTGTGGTACTGTCAATTCTTGTGTTGAAAACCGACTTCTTAGAGTACATTACTGGATGTGAGAGCCTGTACGAAATGTGGGGCTTGACATCTATCTGTACAGTACAGAGAAGTGCTGTAAAATTTTTATAAATATGGTCTTGAGTATTTTAGCTGTTAATTATTTTTTCATTTCCTTTTGTCAATGTAACTATAGTGTATTTTTGCTGCAATAGTTTTGTTTTGTCATATTCCTTGTTATGTGTGGAGAATTTCTTTAATCACTAGCTCCTGTATCAGTTACAATTTTACGTGACTATTCTGATGTGATGTGGGTGAGGTATGAACTGGTATTTTCGTTAAAATTATTGTACACCGTTTTTGAAAGGGAGGCTACCGACGTATTACGTGCACATCTTAGCAAATTTCGAAATTTTCTAGATGTCTATTGTCTTAGGCTGACGTGTCTGAGTAAGTAGTATGCGAGAATTAAAGAATAAAACCAAGGAAAGTAAGTCTGTAAGCTCCACTGCCTTCTCTTTCTTTTACATTTCCATCTGTTTCACTAATCATCACAAATATTTGCGAAGTCTCTTTCATTTGGAATTTTGGAAGTGTATCTATGGCAGAGTACTGTGTATCTATAATAATTACTTGCTTTATGTCAGCAGTTCATTTCTTAAGATTCTTGCATAGTGTTGAGAAAATGATATTTTTTGTGGTATTTAGGCTGTCTTTGAAAACGGAATAGTGAGGAAAATATTCTATGATAAAGTGTGAAGTATTATGATATATGAAGTGTAGAGCAACTAAAGTGGCCGGCCGAAGTCTAAAGATATTAGACTTCGACCACTTTATGAGGAGGACATTAGTGTTTAATGTGCCGTAAACAACAAGGTCATTAGAGACGGATTAGAGAAGGAAATCGATCACTTTAGTTCCACTGGCTGTTTCTTTTGTAATGGGTTGGGTTGGCTTGTTTGGGGAAGGAGACCAGACGGCGAGGTCATCGGTCTCATCGGATTAGGGAAGGATGGGGAAGGCCGTGCCCTTTGAAAGGAACCATCCCAGCATTTGCCTGGAGTGATTTAGGGAAATCACGGAAAACATAAATCGGGATGGCCGGACGCGGGATTGAACCGTCGTCCTCCCGAATGCGAGTCCAGTGTCTAACCACTGCACCACCTCGCTCGGTGTTTCTTTTGTAATGATTTCTATATGTATTTCTGAATTCGAACTGCAGTCTGTATCGGCCTGAACTTCATGTCAGTGTGACCACACCATGTGTTTTATGCACTGATGAAGACTATTCTATAACTGAAATCGACCTGAAATAAAATTGAGCTTCTTCGCTTCTGATCTCTGTTCTTCCTTCCTGACCGTTTTTTGATGTTGTTCATCACACAAAAATTATAAAATACAGCCCACAAAAACTTGTATAAGAAAAATGTAGCAAGTTATCGAAATACTAAAGATCGCTTAAATAATTAATGTTGGTTTATCTGTCCATCTGGTCTGTATTTAATATTAACCGTTCAAAGATAACCACCATTAACTTGACTGCTAAAACTGACCTTAGGTCTTTCTATTGTCACTTATTTTTCATCACTAGACCTAAGGTGTTTCTAGTATAAGACTTACAAGGGAACCTCCACATCGCACCCCCCTCAGATTTAGTTATAAGTTGGCACAGTGGATAGGCCTTGAAAAACTGAACACAGATCAATCGAGAAAACAGGAAGAAGTTGTGTGGAACCGTGAAAAAAATTAGTAAAATATACAAACTGAGTAGTCTACGCCCAAGATAAGCAACATCAAGGAGAACGAGCTTATGAGCGCAATGGTCCCGTGGTTGGCGTGAGTAGTTACGGAACGAGAGGTCCTTGGTTCAAGTGTTCCCTCTACTGAAAGTTTTACTTTCTTTATTTTCGCAAAGTTATGATCTGTCCGTTCGTTCATTGACGTCTCTGTTCACTGCAATACGTTTAGTGTCTGTGTTTTGCGACCGCACCGCAAAACCGTGCGATTAGTAGACGAAAGGAAGTGCCTCTCCAATGGAAACCGAAAACATTTGACGGCAAGGTCATAGGTCAACCGATTCCTCCACGGGAAAACACGTCTGATATATTCTATACGACACTGGTGACGGTATGTGCGTCACATGACAGGATTATCTTGTCGACTCACCTAAGTTGTACACTTGGCGAATGGGTAAAAAGATTCTTCTACCTTGCCCGATTTAGGTTTTCTTGTGGATGTGATAATCACTCCCAAAAAGTGATGAAAACATAAGATTTCGTCACATAAACTGAAAATAAAAAATTAAACTTTTCACTCGAGGGAGGACTTGAATCTAGGACCTCTCGTTCCGTAGTTACCAAACTTTTCACTCGAGGGAGGACTTCAACGTAGGACCTCTCGTCCCGTAGCTACTCTCGCTAACCACGGGACCACGGCTCTCCTTGACTCCCAGTGTCCTTGATGTTACCTATCATCACATGGACTACTCAGTTAGTATATTTTACTATTTTTTTTCATAGTTCCACACAACTTCTTTCTGTTTTCTCGATTGATCTGTGTTCAGTTTTTCAAGGTCTATCCACTGTGCCAACTTATAACTAAATTTGAGGGGGGTGCGATGGGGAGGTTCCCTTGTTAGCTACATTTAGGCACTACAATAATATTACACATTGCTAAAGAATATGCGCATTTGACTAACTTGACTGATTTTTCTCTGCAGTGATGACAGTTCCTTGTAACATGTGTACTGATGGCGTGCACACACAGTAAATGTCAACCATGGCGATCCCAATCCTATTTTTCTAAGCTTGAGATATATATGTGTTGCAGATTGGTATATTCGTGTAGCTATACGTTGTTAGTAGATAGTAATTAGATTGTGATTACAATGAAGTAAGCTGATCAGTCAGAACATTACGACTAACGACCTACTATGAATATAAATCGGTCCAAGTGATAGCAGCGTCACCTGGCGAGGAATGACTGCTGAACAGACACACGCACGGTGAATAAAGTATCAGTGAGCGTGCTGCCCGTTTGTAGAATGGGAAAGACACGCGATGTGTGTGAGTTTGATCGAGGGTAGATTGTGATGGCCCGGAGGGGTAAAACCACTCACATGGGCGGCCGCAACTTATTACAGATGTCGGATGTCGTAGGCTGGGCAGATTGGTAAAACAGGACAGGTGGTGAACTGCTGCAGAACTAACATCAAACTTTAATGCGGGGTGGAGTACAAGTGTGTCTGACCACACGGTGCGTCCGACACTCCTAACGATGGGCCATCGCAGCCGACGACGTATGCATGCGCAAGTGTTAACATCACGACATCGGTAACTACGACTGAAATGGGCATGTGACAATCGGCACTGGACGTTGGCGCTGTGTCAGAGAGCTGCATGGTGTGATGGATCCAAATACCTTTTACATCATGCAGGTGGAAGGTACTTGACGCGTGCACTCCCAGAAGGAGACAAGCTGGCGGTCGCTCCATGATGCTTTCCTGAACTTTCACGTGGGCATTCATGGATCCAGTGGAGCTCATCTACATCTACATCTACATTTATACTCCGCAAGCCACCCAACGGTGTGTGCCGGAGGGCACTTTACGTGCCACTGTCATTACCTCCCTTTCCTGTTCCAGTCGCGTATGGTTCGGGGGAAGAACGACTGTCTGAAAGCCTCCGTGCGCGCTCTAATCTCTCTAATTTTACATTCGTGATCTCCTCGGGAGGTATAAGTAGGGGGAAGCAATATATTCGATACCTCATCCAGAAACGCACCCTCTCGAAACCTGGACAGCAAGCTACACCGCGATGCAGAGCGCCTCTCTTGCAGAGTCTGCCACTTGAGTTTATTAAACATCTCCATAACGCTATCACGGTTACCAAATAACCCGGTGACGAAACGCGCCGCTCTTCTTTGGATCTTCTCTATCTCCTCCGTCAGACCGATCTGGTACGGATCCCACACTGATGAGCAATACTCAAGTATAGGTCGAACGAGTGTTTTGTAAGCCACCTCCTTTGTTGATGGACTACATTTTCTAAGCACTCTCCCAACGAATTTCAACCTGGTACCCGCCTTACCAACAATTAATTTTATATGATCATTCCACTTCAAATCGTTCCGCACGCATACTCCCAGATATTTTACAGAAGTAACTGCTACCAGTGTTTGTTCCGCTATCATGTAATCATACAATAAAGGATCCTTCTTTCTATGTATTCGCAATACATTACATTTGTCTATATTAAGGGTCAGTTGCCACTCCCTGCACCAAGTGCCTATCCGCTGCAGATCTCCCTGCATTTCGCTACAATTTTCTAATGCTGCAACTTCTCTGTATACTACAGCATCATCCGCGAAAAGCCGCATGGAACTTCCGACACTATCTACTAGGTCATTTATATATATTGTGAAAAGCAATGGTCCCATAACACTCCCCTGTGGCACGCCAGAGGTTACTTTAACGTCTGTAGACGTCTCTCCATTGATAACAACATGCTGTGTTCTGTTTGCTAAAAACTCTTCAATCCAGCCACACAGCTGGTCTGTTATTCCGTAGGCTCTTACTTCGTTTATCAGGCGACAGTGCGGAACTGTATCGAACGCCTTCCGGAAGTCAAGAAAAATAGCGTCTACCTGGGAGCCTGTATCTAATATTTTCTAGGTCTCATGAACAAATAAAGCGAGTTGGGTCTGACACGATCGCTGTTTCCGGAATCCATGTTGATTCCTACATAGTAGATTCTGGGTTTCCAAAAACGACATGATACTCGAGCAAAAAACATGTTCTAGAATTCTACAACAGATCGACGTCAGAGATATAGGTCTATAGTTTGGCGCATCTGCTCGACGACCCTTCATGAAGACTGGGACTATCTGTGCTCTTTTCCAATCATTTGGAACCCTCCGTTCCTCTAGAGACTTGCGGTACACGGCTGTTAGAAGGGGGACAGTTCTTTCGCGTACTCTGTGTAGAATCGAAATGGTATCCCGTCAGGTCCAATGGACTTTCTTCTATTGAGTGATTCCAGTTGCTTTTCTATTCCTTGGACACTTATTTCGATGTCTGCCATTTTTTCGTTTGTGCGAGGATTTAGAGAAGGAACTGCAGTGCGGTCTTCCTCTGTGAAACAGCTTTGGAAAAAGGTGTTTAGTATTTCAGCTTTACGCGTGTCATCCTCTGTTTCAATGCCATCATCATCCCGGAGTGTCTGGACATGCTGTTTCGAGCCACTTACTGATTTAACGTAAGACCAGAACTTCCTAGGATTTTCTGTCAAGTCGGTACATAGAATTTTACTTTCGAATTCACTGAACGCTTCACGCATAGCCCTCCTTACGCTAACTTTGACATCGTTTAGCTTCTGTTTGTCTGAGAGGTTTTGGCTGCGTTTAAACTTGGAGTGGAGCTCTCTTTGCTTTCGCAGTAGTTTCCTAACTTTGTTGTTGTACCACGGTGGGTTTTTCCCGTCCCTCAGAGTTTTACTCGGCACGTACCTGTCTAAAACGCATTTTACGATTGCCTTGAACTTTTTCCATAAACACTCAACATTGTCAGTGTCGGAACAGAAATTTTCGTTTTGATCTGTTAGGTAGTCTGAAATCTGCCTTCTATTACTCTTGCTAAACAGATAAACCTTCCTCCCTTTTTTTATATTCCTATTAACTTCCATATTCAGGGATGCTGCAACGGCCTTATGATCACTGATTCCCTGTTCTGTACATACAGAGTCGAAAAGTTCGGGTCTGTTTGTTATCAGTAGGTCCAAGATGTTATCTCCACGAGTCGGTTCTCTATTTAATTGCTCGAGGTAATTTTCGGATAGTGCACTCAGTATAATGTCAAATGGTTCAAATGGCTCTGAGCACTATGGGACTCAACTGCTGAGGTCATTAGTCCCCTAGAACTGAGAACTAGTTAAACCTAACTAACCTAAGGACATCACAAACATCCATGCCCGAGGCAGGATTCGAACCTGCGACCGTAGCGGTCTTGCGGTTCCAGACTGCAGCGCCTTTAACCGCACGGCCACTTCGGCCGGCTCAGTATAATGTCACTCGATGCTCTGTCCCTACCACCCATCCTAAACATCTGAGTGTCCCAGTCTATATCTGGTAAATTGAAATCTCCACCTAAGACTATAACATGCTGAGAAAATTTATGTGAAATGTATTCCAAATTTTCTCTCAGTTGTTCTGCCACTAATGCTGCTGAGTCGGGAGGTCGGTAAAAGGAGCCAATAATTAACCTAGTTCGGTTGTTGAGTGTAACCTCCACCCATAATAATTCACAGGAACTATCCACTTCTACTTCACTACAGGATAAACTACTACTAACAGCGATGAACACTCCACCACCGGTTGCATGCATTCTATCCTTTCTAAACACCGTCTGTACCTTTGTAAAAATTTCGGCAGAATTTATCTCTGGCTTAAGCCAGCTTTCTGTACCTATAACGATTTCAGCTTCGGTGCTTTCTATCAGCACTTGAAGTTCTGGTACTTTACCAACGCAGCTTCGACAGTTGACAATTACAATACCGATTGCTGCTTGTTCCCCGCATGTCCTGACTTTGCCCCGCACCCGTTGAGGCTGTTGCCCTTTCTGTACTTGCCCAAGGCCATCTAACCTAAAAAACCGCCCAGCCCACGCCACACAACCCCTGCTACCCGTGTAGCCGCTTGTTGCGTGTAGTGGACTCCTGACCTATCCAGCGGAACCCGAAACCCCACCACCCTATGGCGCAAGGGACCATAACAGCCAAGGAGTATCGTACACTGGTTGAAGACTACGTACATTCCTTCATGACAGTCGTGTTTTGCGGCGGCAGTGTCATTCTTCAAGAAGATAATGCGCTATTTCCCAAGACAAGGAGTGTAATGGAGTGGTTCGAGGAACACGGTGGCGATTTCCAATTGATGTGCTGCCTTCCCAACTCGCCAGATCTGAACCCGATCGAACACGCTTAGGAATGAACGGAATTAGGTGACTTGTGCGTGCAGATGTGGTGCCATCTCCCTCTAGCGACCTACCAAGGCCTTGCTTCCTCCATACCACGACGCGTAGCTGCTGTTATCTGTGCCAGAGGTGGACATACCTGTTATTAGCTGGGTGATCATAACGTTCTGGCTGATCACTGTGGTTGTCTTTTCTGATTGTTCCTAATGCTTATAAATCTAGCAAATATTGTTACAGAAATAAAGACAACAGAATACTCGAAGATTTTTATTTTTGCTCCTCATTTTGTGTGACAATAGCTGATTATTTTCTCACTGGGATTTTGTATGGTTCATATAGAGTAATACATGTTCTGATTTGATCCGTTATAAATGGTTCTGAAAGCCTGAGACTGTGAAAAGAATGGGTTTGCTTATAAATAATTCTTCTGCTACCAGTCACGATTTTCTTTATTTTAGTTTTCACTCGACGCGTTTCGGAAAATAATAACCATTTTCATGTGCGTTTTTTGTGTTTGTTGTGCCATTTCTATGTGATGTTGTCGATGTGTGAGAGTATGCTTCATTTCATTGACTTTACTGATTGTATAAGAAACACATGATTTTTTGTTGGTTGTCGATCTATTTGTGAAGTTAGTGGCGAAATTTAGAAGACTTTGTACTTACAGCTTTCTTATGGTCCATTTGTGCAGAGTCTCATACACACGATTCATCACACACAACTCGCTGTACACTTTAAACATTGAAAGTATCTTACATAGAGAAAACAGTTACAAAAATGTTTCTACAAATAGTCAACAGAGATAACATTACAGGTCTTCCACAAGATACGATATGCTTTTGGACATAGGTTATTTATCTTAACGATTTAGATCATGATTTACTTATATCGATTTTACAATTTTACTTATTTCTATGTGTTACTATTTTCGTTTAAGTATAACATCGAAACATCTGAAGAAATTTACTGATTTACTTTCAACTTTTTCGTTTAACATTTTATCTTCATATTTTCTCTAATGTGAATATATCTCCAGTTCTTCTAGCAAATACATTTTATGTCCTTTATTTAGTTGGTGGAGTAGTTTGACACTTTGTTCTATTTTTTCAAATGGGTGTCCTGTATGTGTATTACTATGGCTGATGTAGTGCATCTGTTGTGTGGGTAGGCTTTAATGTGCTCTGTGTACATGGTGTTGAAATTTCGGCCTGTTTGTTCTAGGTAGGACATGGAGCATTCCTGGCCTGTTAACTTGTACATTCCGGGGTCTGAATACGGATCAAGATTACACTTTATATTATGTATTAGTTTTTGATGTGGTTTATTTAATGTAGAAAACCCTATTTTTATTAGGAGGTTTTTGAAAATATTTGCAGTCTTCTGTGATACATTGCCAATCTATAGGATACTACATATACATTTCTTTTGTCTCTTTTTCTTCTATAGTGCAGTTTGATCCTGGGCCTTTCTTCACTTTGTCTAGGATTGTGTCAACCATGGAAGCATTGTAACCATTGGCAACTGCAATCTTTCTCACTATGTTTATTTCTTGTTTCCTGTTTTCTTAGTTCAATGGTATTTTCGTTGCCCTATGTAGCATTGACCTGTATGCTACCTGTTTATGGATATTTGGGTGACATGAGGTTTCAGGGATTGTGGTGTCAGTCATTGCGTTTTTCCTATGAATTTTGAATGTGCATGTGCTGTTGTGTCCTGTAATATTTCGGTCCAGAAAGTTGATGCTTATATTTTGTTCATGTTCCACTTGAACTTTGATTTTCTCGTGTATATTATTGAAGTAATTTACAATGTCTGTGATGTATTTGGTATCCCTTTCCACTAAAAGTAGTGTGTCATCCACATACCTCCAATAAAATTCAATTTTCCTTAGGCAAGGTTCCTGGCTGTTAACTGATTTTTGTTCTAAGTGATTTATGTATATGTCAGCTAGGGTACTAGATACACATGATCCCATTGCTAGGTCATCTGGTTGTCTATAAATGATGCCATTAAAAGTAAAGTAGTTGTAACTTAGGGTTTGCTGAAGGAGATCCATAAATTCGACAGTTTCCGTGTATGAAAGTTTCTTGTGTTTCATTTAACTCTGTATCTAGGGGCACTCCTATCACTGCTGGCCGCTATTTATATATATTTAAAGCTCAAAATTGACCTTTATTAAGTGGCCGCCAAGACTGCGTGACATGGGTATGGGGCTAACTATACATTTTAAGGTTACCTACATGCCATACGTTTGCTGTCACAGAGAAAAATATTTTGTAAATATCTCATGCATTGTTGTTCTATGTCCCGTATGTTTTTGGTCATACAATGGCCTGAGGATGGCGCCGTGTACCAAAACCAGTAGCTAGAAGAAAAAATTAAAAATTGAGACTGTAGACTAAATCATGTACAGGGTGTTTCAGAAGGGATGGTCAATATTCAGGGACATAACAGGATTGATAACTCGAAACAAAAAAAGTCAAGTAAAACGCATATCTTAAGAGATATGAGCAATTCTTGATCTTCGATACTGTGTAATAAATCTCTTCTACTGCAAGCTCTTTGCTTTCCATATTTTTGGAAGTGGTAATATGATCCAAAGCAAGAAAACAAATGTCCAGTAGGAATATGCTCTAAAATGCATACCTTAAAAGCTATAAGCACTTCTTCATTAGAGGAGTTTCGTTTCAAAGTAGCGAATATGTACAGCTGCTCATAGCTCTTAAGATATGCATTTTACAGCAGATGTTTACTGGAGATTTTTCTTATTTTGGTCCATAGTACCACTTCCCAAAACATGGAAAACTCACAGCTTGCAGTAGAAGAGATTTGTCTCACAGTATGATGGATTAATAACTGCTCATAACTCTGAAGGTATGCGTATTAGAGCCCACATTCATTTGACTTTCTTGTTTCGAATGACCATTCCTGTCATATCCCTGAATATTAACCACCAGTTATGGAACACCCTGTATAATTCTTTTAGTATTGAATATAAGAGTAAGTTTTATCCAATGTGTTAATTAATACACAACTAAATCACAATAATTTGCACCACATTTGTTGCTGAGCCTTCACATCCCAGTTGCCTATTCAAAATGTTCTAAAATGAGATTATCCGGACGTGCAGTGCAACTCACGTGATTCGATTATTAATATGTGATTCACGTGCACTTGGTTCACTCGCCAAGAACTCTGCGAGATTTATTTATGTAATACCAAAAAAACGAGATTTTTCCAACTTTTCTTGTTGCCTATGAATACATTTGAATTACATGATAGAGCTATGTTTATATTATTGCACAGGTAAACTACATAATTATTAGGGGCAGATTCAGACATTGATTGGAGCGTTTAGGGAAGAGTGAGTGATTTTCTTTTTGCATAGATTCAGATTATCTCATTTTATTTGTTTACTAATTCCTGTTTTTAGGCCTAACGCACTATCGTACTCAGAACAATGTGTTAAGCAATACTGTGTTGCTCTATACTCATATCAGCTGATACACACACTATATATTCAGTGATTTTTTTCAGTATGATGCAGGGATGTTATTTACTTACGTGAATTTGTGTTTGGTTAACATAAATACCGAGTTTATACAGTTGAGCGATTGTACAAATGTTCTACAGTAGAAGTTCAAAGATAAAGAATACGCATAATATTTATATCGGTATATAGAAATCACATCCAGAAGGACAAATCTGAAGGCTTCACAGAAATTGCGTATAGTGCACACAACTACACAGATAAGCACTCAAGACTCGCCATCTTCACATAGTTACGAATAATGATTACACAAAGCCACCAACAAACATGC
This sequence comes from Schistocerca serialis cubense, assembly GCF_023864345.2. Lineage (NCBI taxonomy): Eukaryota > Metazoa > Arthropoda > Insecta > Orthoptera > Acrididae > Schistocerca > Schistocerca serialis. The sequence continues at coordinate 462,863,177 of NC_064640.1, read as the reverse complement.
AGTTGCTCCAAATAGACATTCACACAGACTGAAAAATACACCACCAAAGTTCCAGTATAACCAAAGATATTTCTTCACACAATAAAATTGCTTAATGAACGATCCCTTACACACCCTCCCACCCACCCACACACACACACATACACACACACGCACACACAGACTCACACACACACACACACACACACACACACACACACACATCTAATACACACTCGTACATACTTGATCCGCTCTATACTCTATTTGATTTCACCACTGCCGCAGCTCTATCAGTTATCTCTGTATATCTGCACTGCTCATTTTTTCTACTATCTATGCAATTAGCGAACCTAAAAATATCTTAGTGCTTGTGTGGTTTATTTTCATAGGACTTGACCCAATATTTCGTAAATTGCCCACATCCATCGCATTGCGATACCTTTACAGAAAGTTGCGAATAGAAGTAATTTTCAGTTACTGGATTAATTCAGTTCGACACGTCAGCAGTGAGTTTATTCCACAAAAGAATTATTGCAATTTGTTTCGACGGCGGGCTGTCATTTTCAGTGGTCTGCTATTCAGTACACTGACAATTGAAATGTCTCCGACCACAACACTGTTTCTACCTGAATTTTTACGGGACTGTTTATTTTTTATTATCTGTTCGAAAAGGCAACTTGTTTGCGTAATTCGTTACATTGGACTAGGCTAATTCAGTTTCAGGCATAAATTGATTATGTGTGTAGCGTTTTCTACTTACTGGGCCGTTGGACGCCGTCTTGAATGAAATTGTAATTGCATAAGAAGATTAGTAAAGAGACATGGTTTTGTTGGTTTTATCGATGATAATTAATTGTCTATGCGTGCTTCATTATTCGATATCAGTCACTTCAGTACTTGGCTTGTAGACAACAAAGAGCAATCGAATAGTACTAAACGACAAATATCAAAGTCACTTTTACCTAGGAGAGATTGGTTCCAAAATGCTTATAATATTGCTTCTATAATGATAATATGCTTCTGATATTCAGCTTGTATACCTGGTCTGTAGACGATTGGCCCAAGATAGGTTTTCGAAAGCACACATGCATAGTCAGCACCCGGAGGAAGTTTCTTATCTTTCTAGATTTGTTAGTCAGCGGAGTCAGCTGTGCATAACGGCAATGGCTGGTAGTGTTAGGTAACAAAATGAAAATTTTTATTATATATGTTACATTGCCTAATGTGTAGCCCAAACACGCAAAATATCTAAATTCTTGTATGGGAGAGCTTTATATCGTCAAATCCTTCACATCGCATTTTTGTTTCAGAGGACAAAATTTACATGTGATTGGACACCAACATATAATAAAGTACTCCTCAAAACATCAATAAGACAGACAGTGAGTGCAACAAAAGTAAATCTGAAATACTTGAAAAGGAAAATTGGCGTTTTTCGACTATTATGGCAATAATGTTCGAAATAATATTGTCGTACAATTTGAAAGCTGGGTGTTAATTTGCTACTTTCAGATTTCAGTCTACTTTGCAAAGCGATGTGAAATGGAAAGAGCCTGTAAGGATTATAGTAGGAAACTGTGGTTCAGTTATAGAGGAGACCGTGTAGTGCGACCCATTCTTGAGTACTGCTTGAGTGTTTGGTATCCACATTTGGTCGAACTGAAGGAAAACATTGAAGCAACTTAAAGGCAGGCCGCTAGATTTGTTACACGCTAGCATTACCGAGATGCTTTGGGAACTACATTGGGAATCCCTGATGGGAAGGTGACGTTCTTTTGAGAATCACTACTGACAAAATTTAAAGTATCACTACTAGAAGCTGACTGCAGAATGATTCAGCTGCCGCCAACGTACATTTCGCGTGAGGACCACAAACATAAGAGAAATTAGGGCTCGTACAGAGGCAATAGAGAGTCTTTTCTCCATGGCTCTATTTGAGAGCGGGACAGGAAAGGAGATGACTAGTAGTGGGCTAGTGCAACCCCCGTCATACATCGTATGGTGGCTTTCGGAGTATGTATTTAGATTTAATACTTGTACATTTCAGTTATTCGCGTACCAGACGTTGCAGACTCATTGCTCACTGTAGATATTCTGTTCCATACCTAGCATCGATCGCCGACAACTTGGAGTATTGAGGGTAGTCTTCGGAGGAAACGGGAGGTATGCCTTTGCTTTCTGGGTGAGTCAGTCAGATCTTTATCCACTGCGCTAGCAACGCAAGGACTTGAGTCTATATAAGCTATCTTGTCTTCTGTCGTCTAGAGAAAGGGCGTATTAGCAGTTCAGTGCAGCAGGTTGGTATGTCCCCAGTCGGTGACGTGGTGAGATGATGCTAAGCTGCGTACAGGAGATACATAATTGCTGTATATTTTGGTTAAGCTTACGCGACGATTTGTGATTCGTGCTTAACTAATTTCTTTATTCGCATCTTAAAGTTACTGTAACTTCCGTGTTCAAGACACGTGTTATATTTTAGGACTTCGGCTCGTTGTCTGTTTGTGAGGAGAAATATTTTGGAGGCTTGCTGTCGAATGTGCTTGCTAGCAAGCAATTCATCTTAACAATAGTTGCGAAGTTGTTCGGTTCAGTTCTTCATTTTCGGGGTTTCGTTACTCAGGCGGTAAAAACATATCCCTTATAGGGGCACTTTGTTGTACATCTGTCTGTCCGTCTGTAATATCCATTCTCTTCAGTAACGATTGAAGGTACCAAGTTGAAACCTATGTCAAACGCTAAGGTTACGGAAGAATGCTGCATCATTGACCGGTTACGGCTCGCCTTCTGAAGTGGGGACAGAGCTGCTCGTATCCGGCTCCATTAGACTGTGCTCGCTCACGTACTCGCTCTATGTCTATTGGGTGGACTCCGACATGCGAATAGTGGAGCATGGCCGGTCTTCGCTGATGTCTCACTTCACCTCGCCTCGCCTCGTCTCGCCTCGTCGGACTGCCAAACCCAACGCCTCTCTCTCTGTCAAACTTTCTCTCTCTCTCTCTCTCTCTCTCTCTTTCTTTCTTTCTTCCTGCTCTTTCTTTCTGTTTTTCTTTCTCCCATGCTGTCGCTCTCTTCTAACACCGAAGTAACGTATGGTACTGCGTACCGAAACCGGTTGTCATTCTGCAAAACAAATAAATTGCGAGTATGGACTAAGACACATATTTTTTCAGTATTGCACTGGTCGCTTTTCCACCGACGATATATCGGAAACATATATTAAGTGACACTCTTAACTTCATACTGAATGTGGAAAATAATTTCATATTAAGTACAAGCACAGGAAAGAAGATTCACTTCTAAACAGAGGATTATTTCAAGCTTGTCAGTAATAGGAAACTACGAGTACACTAAATAAATACTGTCCCTCAAATCTGGGAGACGGTTGTCTGTATAAAATAAACGTACGAAGAAAACTATGCAGTCACAGCTATAATTATCCACACTTTTTATTTGAAGAAAATTTATGGCTACTGTTGATTAGCAGTAGATCATTGACACAGTCTTAATTCAATTGACTTTGCTGTGTCGTTCCCTGCTCTGCGTTAATAACCAGCAGAGAGAGAAGTAATATAAAACTGCATGAAAGTGTTCCAGGTCAAAATGTATTTTGTATTGATTAAATATTATACGAATTACACATAGACTTTCGTTTAGCTATAATACAACATGGACCAGCTATACAAATGTCATTACGTTAATGGCTACATGCAAGTGCCTGTAAAACTACCGCACTTTTGTCGCACACTGCTAACAGTTCCCCACTCTTCATTTACGACAAGCATATTGACATCACGCAAAGACGACGGAAAGAACGTAGGAATATGGAACGAGGAATTTCACCTTACGCAAGGTACCTATGTTTTCTGTTTTGTTTCACCCAGACATGTTTCAGCCCTTTTTGGGCTATCTTCAGTGGGTTGTTTATCATTTTCTAACTTTAAAATTGCTGTTACATATTAACATTTAGCGGAAATTTTGGTACATAATACTTAAATTGCGAATGAATAATTGTTGTACAATATTAATCATTTGTTCATAGTTCACAGTTGAGATATGTATTAACGACCTGATGCGCTATGTGTTCTTTGTAACATTATGGCCAAGTTCTATTTATTGATTAATTGGCGAAAAGAGTGGATGTATGCATTAGTTTACATACCTTACATGATGCTGTTGGGCATTTACTTTGGTTGCTACTCTGCTACACAGTCTACAACTTCTCATCTCCAAACAGCAAAATGTATTTTTTTTTATTTCTCTGTTAATTATGCATTTAGAAACCGAAATGGGGGACATCACTTTTTTGTGTGTAATTTAAGGTTTTGATATTGTGGTGCTTTCTCATTTGTTGTTGGCGAATTGAATAGGCTCCTTTCGTGACCTATGGTCACTTAACATTGTACTTCCTCCGATTTTTCAATACATAGGCAGTTTTCACCGCCTTTACGTGTTGTTGTGGTTGTGTGGTATTCATTTGTTTTGTAGCGTGTCTGGGTGAGCGAGGTGCGCGAGTATAAAGTGCATTTGGCGTCTGTGGTGTTTGGTTTGTGTGAGTGTGGGCGCTCGCGCGCTTGTGTGTGTGTGTGTGTGTGTGTGAAACCTATCTGGGTGAAACAAAACAGAAAAAACGGTGTCTTGCATAAGACGAAATTCGTCATTCCATATTTTCGTAGCAAGCAGGGACATAACAATAAGAACTGCAACACCACAAGATCAACGTAGACTTTTTATGTTACCTCTTCATTTAGAAAAGCCAGTGCTCGATTTTTAATCAATTGTACCTCTTATTAATAAATACAGAATCGTTAGTATACATGAGTTACGCTAGTTAATTACAACTCTATCCTTTCTTCGTAGCGTAATGAAACAGTACTGAACTCACCTCAGTTATTTTCACTGACACATCAGACTGTTGTCAAATCAAAGAAGTAACTCGATTGAAAGTTCTTTTTCGCCCTCTAATTTATATGTGCTCTCTTTAAAGACCCTCAGGAAATCCACAGTTCTTTCCGTAAGCTTATCATCTTTCCACATAATCTGTTGACGGAATTCCTTTCCACCTCTGAAGCAGCAACTTCGTTATATTGAGCGTATAAGCACTCGTGCATAATGTAAAATCTGTTGAGTGTGTACTGACCTCTTGTTTCGTGCATAATGAATAATCTGTTTAGTGTGTACTGACCTCTTGTTTCAAAGATGAATGGAAAGATGAGTAGACACAATTTTCTTCATGTACTGTACAAAGAATTTTGCAGTATTTATTGTTGCTACCATCTTCAGGAATCATATACTGAAGAGCCAAAGAAACTGGTACATCTGCCCAATATCGTGTAGAGCCCCACGAGCACGCAGGAGTGCTGCAGCGTGACGTGGCATGGACTCGACTAATGTCTGAAGTAGTGCCGGAGGCAATTGACTCCATGAATTCTACAGGGCTGTTCATAAATTCGTAAGCGCGCAAGGTGGTGGAGATCCCTTCTGAACAGCACGTTACAAGGCATCCCAGATATACATTCAATAATCTTCATGTCTGAGGAATTTGGTGGCCAGCGGAAGTGTTTAAACTCTGAAGAGTGTTCCTGAAGACACTCTGTAGCAATTCTGGACGTGTAGGATGTTGCATTGTCCTGCTGATATTGTTCAAGTCCGTCGGAATGCATAATGGACATGAATTCATGCCGATCACCAGACAGAATGATTCTGTACGTGTCACCTGTCAGAGACCTAACTAGACGTATCAGGGGTCCCTTACCATATCAGTTGCACATGCCCCACACCATTACAGCATTACTGCCAGTAGCTTGAACAGTCACCTACTGACATGCAGGCTCAATACCTCTACAAGTCCATCCGCTCGATACAACTTGAAACGAGAGTCATCCGACCTGGAAACATGTTTCCAGTCATCAACACTCCAGTATCGGAGCTGACGGGACCAATCGAGGCCTAAAGCTTTGTCTCATGTAGTCTTCAAAGGTACACGAGTGGGCCTTTGACGCCGAAAGCCCGTATCGATGATGTTTCGTAGAATGGTTCGCACGCTGACACTTGTTGGTGGCCCAGCATGGAAATCTGCAGCAGTTTGCGGAAGGGTTGCACTTCTGTCACGCTGAACGATTCTCTTCAGCCGTCGTTGGTCCCATTCTTGCAGGATCTTTTTCCGGCCGCTGCGATGTCGGAGATTTGATGATTTACCGGTTTCCTGACATTTGCGGTACACTCGTGAATTGTCGTACGGGGAAATCCCCAAGACATCGCAACTTCGGAGAGGCTGTGTCCCATCACTCGTGCGCCGACTATAACACCACACTGAAACTCAGTTAAATCTTAATAACCTGTCATTGTAGCAGCAGTAACCGCTCTAACAACTACACCAGGCACCTGTCTTATATAACGTTGCTGACCGCAGCGCCGTATTCTGCCGGTTTACATATCTTTGTATTGGAATAGGCATTCCTACATGCCTATACCAGTTTCTTTGGCTCTTCAGTGTATAACGAGAAAGCATGGCTAAGTGCTGTGTTAACGCAATAAGCAGCACAAAGAAGCCTTCGTGATTTTCGAGTGCTTTCATTATACAGCCCTATCCTCTTACCGTCCGAAAATTAACTTCTGAATAAAACATTATTGAAAAATATCAGTCCATGTTTATTCAATATACTTTACAATTTAAATAATACATGTGATTGTGTAAATGAATCCACATATCAACTGTTGCAGCACGTGTTTTATTAATAACATTCTTAATAATAGATGGCTCTACGCTGTTTAGAATTGCATCAAGCTGTTATTTAACATGTTTGTTTGGAGTAGAGTGATTTATCATGACATCCGCTTACTTCTCAGAAATTTGCGACTAGCCCTTCTTGGCATTATATTCTTTCCACACACAGTAACACTTTTTTACTGTTATACTATTTTTGGTTACTGCTGGTATTCCTGAACGAGCCCTGTAAGAGTGGGAGTCCTAATAGCTGAGGTTCTTTAAGCTGCTCGTTCCTCATGGAAACACAACAATGTATAGCGGTTCATGCTAGACTCTAGTCTACGAATAGCTTTCAATCATACTCTATCGGCTTCCTCACTCTGCACTGTTACAGACACACCACGAATAAACAGACTGTGCTGAAAGTAGTCACGAGCGGATAAACAAACGTTCAACATCTTTTGAGCCAAACGTTAGCTAAGGTTAGGTCATGGCTGCTATGTTCGCTCACAGTAGATTCTGCAGGTAGCCTGCATAGGTAGGATGTGCCGGTCCCACCTCGAAATATGTACTTGCTTAGTCGGTCATGTAGAACTATAGCCTGCTGTCCCTTGGCGGTATAAATAAGTAAAGCTTCTAAGTCAATGCAGTCAAAACATACGACCATTTATCCACGTAGTTTGGTACTCGCAAACTCACTCATCAAAAACTGTAAATGAACTATCTATTTATACACTCAAGTTTTTACAGATCCCTAAGAGCTAGAGTCCTCACTCACGCTTGTCTGGTTTTTATTTATTATTTTTGTCACCTAGTTGTGTAGCTTCAAATTGAGGAGTAAATCACACTTCATTAAACAAGTCAGTACACTAAATTAACATAAGGAAAATTGATAGCAAATAAAGCAAACTTTACACGAATCTTGTGCAGGCAAGTAGCTCAGTATATATTGGCACACTCAACAACATAACAAGGGAATTTGGTTCATTTTTTCCAGGAACTCCCAGCCCAAATATGTACTGAGAGCCCAGTGTTAGAATTCCCTGTCATCCCATCAGGGATCGGCAAGAGGTGCGTGAACTTAAACCGATAGTATCCTGAACAGGGGCTTTCTACGAAAACTACTGTTTACCTGAACATGTAGAAAAATTAGTCATCACATGAACCAGTACCGCTTTAGTTTGCCAAGGTAACTGTGTGGTGCAGCTTGACGGGATCGTTTATCGTAGTGCCATAATTTTTTGAAGAGTAGAATCCAGCACGTCATATTGCCTGTACTGTCACTGCTAAATGTTATGAGAGGCTTTTGCGCACCAACGTCATTCCATCACTTAACACTATATGTGTGTAGGTAGTATAATTTTTATGGAACATGGCGCTCCTCCACACATTACACAGCCAGTGAAGCAACTGCTGTACAGGCATTTTGGAAATGCTAGCCGTCACGTCCCTACAGCCTGGCCTTTTTGATCACCTGATGTTAATCCATGTGATTTATGGCTGTGGGCTTGTCTGAATGATGCTGTGATCGGTGCTTCGACTCCAAAACTAACTGAATTGATGGCACACATATCCGCATCGCGCTCTGAACATGATTCTTAGACTCCTCGAACAATTGTGGAGCATGCTGTTTCTCGATTTCAACTTGCGACAGAACGTGCAACACACACCATAGACATCGTATAGCACAGGCCCCTTGACAGTCCCCAGCCAGACACCACACCATAGCCATTCTCATTGCTGTAAAGAAAGACCATACCTTTTGCTGTTTCTTCTTAAAGTAGAGACTAAGCAACTAAGAGCTACTCCTTCCTACATTATAATCTTCAATATTCTGGAGCAAAATTTTGTGATTAACACATTCAAACGGTTTAGTTAAATCTAGAAAGATGCCTAGCGTTCGAAAGTTTTTGTTTAATCCTTCCAGTGCCTAACAGAGGAATGGAAATACAGCATTTTCTGTCATTAAACCATTTTTAAAACCAGACTGTACATTTGACAGAAAATTATGTGAACTGGCATGATCAGTTTCCCTTATGGATACAGTCTTCTCAACAAGCTGATCAAACACCAATGATAAAGAAATTGTCTAAAATCGTCTGCATTATCCGTTTCTCCTTTTTGATAGAGTGGTTTCACCACTGAGTAATTTAATCGAGGAAACTGACCATACCTAAAGTAAATGTTGCTAAGTACAGGAACAATAAATGAAGCACTGTGTTTTATTAATCTGCTATGTACCCCATCATACCGATTTTTAAATTATTGTCTGACTATCTCACTAATCAGCACCTAGTCTGCCTTGAAAATCTACTTTCTAAGGGAGTTATATGATTCCCTGTAGGTACACATATGTGACTAACTAATAACAAAAGTTGTGTTAGTACTTATTGCCTTTTGCGGCTGGTGCCGGCAGAGGTTCGAGTCCTCCCTCAGACAGGGGTGTGTACTTGTCCTTAGGATTATTTAGGTTAAGTAGTGTGTAATCTTAGGGACTGATGACCTTAGTAGTTAAGTCCCATAAGATTTCACACACATCTGAATATTTTTGAACTTATTGCCTTTGCATCTTCGATCTTGTGCTGTTGACTAGAATCCTACTCCAAGACTGACCATTTGGTTTTAATTTTGTCCTGAGAATAAGCTCTTCTACCTCAATGCTACATGGTTTTTTCCTTCCTAATAACATTTTCATGTACCTTCTAGTAGTGTTTGATTGAGCTACTGCAGCTCGATTGTAATAATTTCCCACAATTTGATATAATTCCCACTTCATTCTGCATTATAATTGTTAACCAATTAGTCAGTCACTGAGATTGCTCATTAGTGCTAGTACTATGTTTTGAACATTGTAACAGAAAGCTGCTTCCAGAGAGTATGGGAAATGTGTCAAGGATAGTCTTATAATCATAGTCTATGTTATCAGCACTTTAAACATCTTGCCACTATTGTCCTTTAATAAGGTTTAAAAGCGCCTCTGGTGCCTTTGGATAAACATTTCGAAATAGTTTCAAAGTGTATTGGACATATGTGTGTGCACAAATCTGTTTTCTGGTACAATTTGTGCAGCATTCTACCTCTTCCCAACTTAACGCCCTCTAGTAATGTAGAATGAAAAGAAATGTTTGTAGCTATGCTACTGTCCCCATGCACTGTGCTTGGATACAATACAGGTGATATGAATTTAAGAGATATTTGAATACTCTCTTCATTGCAGAATAATTTACAAACCTAATGTTAATGCATTTGTGCCTGAATAATATTTTATTATATTTTCTTTGTATATATATATATATATATATATATATATATATATATATATATATATATATATATATATATATTGTTTAATTTTTAATTTATTTTATTACTTTTAGATGATAAATTTAACATTACTCTTCCAGATCGTTACACTAAAAACTTTTTAGATGATTAAAAGTAAGACAAAAATATTGGACTACATTTATTTATCGAGGTAAAAACAAAAAAATTCATTCGGCCCATTTATTGAATCCAATAAATTTTAGAATTTTTATTTCTCTTTTGTTTAAGTTTATATAATATTACATTTTCAAGTAATAATTTATTGTTTAGTCAAATGAAAATTTCGTTTTTTGGTTGTAGATGATGTTTGGGTTGGGGCTTATGGCAAAACTGATATCTTGGTTTCTAACCTGGAATTTTTAATCAGTGTGCAATTTGAGCCAGAATGAGCATAAATATACTACTGCTATTCTATTTAATCTAAGAAGGTGAAAGTATTTTTCCACTTTAAGTGTTTCTTATTCAAAATTTCCACTTAAAGTGGAAAAATACTTTCGCCTTCTTAGATTAAATATAATAGCAGTAGTATATTTATGCTCATTCTGGCTCAAATTGCACACTGATTAAAAATTCCAGGTTAGAAACCAAGATTTCAGTTTTGCCATATGCCCCAACCAAAACTTCATCTACAACCAAAAAACGAAATTTTCATTTGACTAAACAATAAATTATTACTTGAAAATGTAATATTATATAAACTTAAATAAAAGAGAAATAAAAATTCTGAAATTTATTGGATTCAATAAATGGGCCGAATAAATTTTTTTGTTTTTACCTCGATAAATAAATGTAATCCAATATTTTTGTCTTACTTTTAATCATCTAAAAAGTTTTTAGTATAACGATCTGGAAGAGTAATGTTAAATTTATCATCTAAAAGTAATAAAACTTTTTCACCATATTTAGTTGGTAAAATTTCAGCTTTGGAAATGATGTAAAGTCTTATATTTCTTCAGCCCTCATAATTTAGTGAACACTTCTGCATAACTATGAATGTAATTGTTAAGTTCAGTTGCTAAATTTTCGGTGCTACCTGTCATTTTCATTTAGTTTTGGGTTTATTTACATAGAAAGATTTTACATTTTCTAAAATTCAAATATTTAAGGGAAACAATTAAATTTTGAGAAATTAAATTTTGTAGATTTATCTTCTCTATTTTTATGAAAATATTTCAGTAAACATTCGATGTTGTAAATTAGAAGTTAAATACGTTTTACCATACATAATAATATATGTAACTGTATCATCACATATTTCTTCATTAAGGAACACACTTAATTTTATTGTTTTTTATTGAGACTTATAACATTCATTCTTTTATACTTAATTATTACAGAGATAGTATAATTTCAAAATAATTTTATGGACTTACATTTAATTCATTATTTAATTGGGTTATTCTTTTTAAAATGTCTAAAGGCATTGTAAGCTTTTAAAAAGTTATTCTGTGGATCAAGGTTCTATAACTCTTGAAGAATATTTTATATCTTCCATTTATAGAGATATTTTGTACTTTAACATCATCAACCAAAAAAGAATCATTTAATTGATAACTTTTGAATAGTTTGGAAAACACAAACCTTAAAGTATGGAATATCAAATTTGGCATAGTTATGATACTTAGTAATATCCTGTAAAAAATCGCTTTTCATTTAATCCAGCGAATTTAATTGATTGTACTTAAGAGAGAAAATCGGAATTTTAGAATTTTTCAGTTTTTTTGCTCTACTTCAAACGAATATTCTGGTTCATATTGAAGAGCAGGAATAGGAATTTTCATACGTTTTACAACAATTTTACCTTCTTTGGATAGCATATTATCATCATTAACAGAAATCTATCGAAGAATAATATAATATTTAAAAAAGCCACCATATAATTCAAATAGATAAAGTATTTCATTTTGTTTGGTTTTAATTTTACCATTGTTAAGAATATATCATTCCATATTAAATCAGTTCATAGAGACAAGGTTAATTAAATAAGAGCTGATAAAAAGTAAATAGTTATTCTATTCCAGACAAAATAGTTTCCCTTTATAATCGTCATAACTTCAAACAATTTTAACTCATAGCTACCAATTAGTTTAATTTTATGTGTATCATCATATGGTGAAATATTTATTCCATCTGTGTGAATAATGTCAAAGGTCGTATAAAGTTGCAAACAGTTAGGATGAATACAACTATTGCCAGTATTAAAACTAATTTCTATTTCCTTCTTCGGAAGGTTGAAAATATTTTTTTCTGTTCTCATTAACAGGAAATGAGTAAGCTTGATAGCTCTCGGTATTGTGTATGATTTATTGTTGGAAAAATTTATTAATTCATATTCAAAATTACTGCTACATATACTACCACTTCTATCAATTGTAGTCATTTCTAAATTCTTAATTGTATCAAAAATTGAAATATTTTTAGGGTTATTGGGTATAAAAACTATTGGTGCACTAAATTCAGCATTACATTTATATGAAACCACAATATTAGTTTCATGACGAAAATGATTATTATGTTTAACAAATAATACATAAGCTGAATTAAAATTAATATATCTTAAATCAAATAAAATGATTTTGGGAACATCAGTAGCACAAATTATTCCTTGGCATCATTAATTTCAGTATTAAATCCTAAGACTTGATGAGTACTGGCTTCATTATCCATAAATAATCTAACATCACTTTGAAAAACCAGTCTTTTTAAATTTTTTATCTTGTTTAATGCTGATAATAGGAATTATAGATTGAATAATTTTTTCTTAATTTTTCAAACTATTCTGACCAATAGGAATTTCTATCATCCCTTTGTTAGTACGTTATTTAGTATTTTTGATGAATTTCATATTTCTCCATGATACTAAAGTTTATTATTTTTCAATGTTATATTCAGAGTTAAAGAAGCTGAATGAATCCAACTAGTGAAACACTTTTATATGTTTCTCTTAATGGAGCTTAAACCTTTTCTTCAGAACAGATGAATTATCACTAAGTCGAAATAATCTGTTCATTTATATTAATATAACTTATGTAAATAAAAGTGAGATTGGGAAGAAAAAATAAGAATTCCTGAAACGAAATCAACATATAAACACAGTAAACCTTAACCAAATTCCATTCAATATGCAGTCATAGGAACAAGTGATTGTGGAAAAACAACATTATTGATTGATAATTGTATTCTAGCACCTGGATGATAAAATTGGAAAAATATTCATCATTTATACATGTATTCTAAAAGTTTAGATCATCCAAAATATCAGGAGTTTATCAAAAGATGTGAAAAATTGAAGTTTAAAATATTGAAAAAATTGCTACTTTTATGGAAAACAATGATGAAATAGATCCATTAGATGAATGTGCAGATATTTCAGTTGTAGTTATTGGTGGTTTCATTGTTGAAAATCACGATATACTTCAAAACTACATTACTGGAGGAATAGATTTATTTAAGAGAAATATATTCAAAACTACCAAAACAATTAGCCAGGGATAATTTTAATTTTTTAAATATTTTCACACAAGTCGTTACGAATTTAAATCATAATCATCATGTATTTGATGGCAGAGATTTAAAGTTCTATGAATTTGAAGAACAATACAATAAATATTGGATTATAGATTAATACGGTTTTCCAATAATAGATATGACAAGTTATGTTAATGATGGTAAATACAGAAAGATTAATAAGAATTTTTTTAATGTTGAACATTAACACTGCACATAAATGTTGAATGTAAAGACTGAATGTAAATGTTGAATATAAATGTTGGACATAACTGTTGAACATAAACACTGGCATAAATATTGAATACAAACATTGAGCATAAAATAAAAGTAGCTTATTATATTTTTATCCTTAGTTAATGTTTGCAGAATGCAATCCAGATGTTAAAAAAGCCAGACAGAATACAAGAGTAAAGGAACAGTTAAAAGAAGTGTGTCAAAAATGGAAACAAAAACCAAGAACAGAATACAAACAATTTAAAAAAGAAGATTAACCAGTTATTGATGCAATTGTACAAGTTAACCAAGGACTCAAAGGATTAGGTGATAATGTTTTGAAAGCAATTGAAGAAAATAGAGAAGTTGAAAAACAAATGGTTCCTTATAATGAACATCATGTAGAAGAATTTAAAAACATTCCAACAATTTACAATGTGATAGTGATAAAAGAAATTATATATTAAGTGAATCACAAATAAATAATTTGTTACAGAATTCTGAAAAAGACAGAATGAAATTAAGAGACAAAGGTGTTAAAAATAATTATAAGTAAAACTCTGTTAGAAATTAGTAAGCATGATGAAGACAAGGGTTTTTCATAAGACCTGTTGGTGCTTTTCAATATATTGGTAAATTACCAGTAGAATTCACTGGTGACAAACTAACAACTTGTGTATGGGTATATTAAGGAACAGATGGATTAACGAATATTTTAACGAGATAACAAATAACTAAGGATAAATGAGTTACAGAATTTGAGTCTGTTGATTTACACAATTTTTCCAGAAGTTTATTTGATTCACATTCTGTATATAATGAAAGTAAGTCAAATAAAATGAAATCAATTAAAGGAAATAAATATAATCATTTGATAAAAACAGTTGTTAAACAATATTTCCCTATTTTTTAAAACAATAAAAATGTTTCTTTGAAAAAGTTGGTGAAAGTTTAATAAAACAATACTGATAATAACCAGTTGAATATATATTCAGATGTATGATGTCACAGATATAATCTATAGATAAACGATACTCCATGGAGAAGAATAACTTGGAAAGTAAAAATATCATAATGAAAAAGTAGGAATAACACAATCATTAACTAATAACTTCAGTGACCAAAATGAACTCCTTATTGAATTAAATTTTTGTAGAATTTACCACTCACGATTTGGAAACGTGAAATATATGGAAAAGGATTAGTTAATACTTTAATTAATTACCTTTTGAAATTGCGTCTTCCAGGCAATCGAATTTGTAGTCTGGTACCCTAATTACATAAAAGATTAGCTAGAGGAGATCAAGGAATTAATCTTAGTTGAAGGCTGTAAATGGTATGATATTGCTTATAGAGATAATAAAGGTTCATAAAAAGGGCATGAAGCTTATAAAGAACTTCAATTAAGAAAGACATGAAGCTTATAAAATACTTCAATTACATGCAAAAGAAAAAATGCTTCTTTCTGATGTTCCATTAAGAGAAAAAATTGCATCTACTGCAGCAAGAGGAATAATATATGGCTTGGGGATTGAAAATTGGTGGTTACAGTAAACTTTTTATTAATTTTTGATCTATATAAATGGATAACTTGAGTTTTGATTATGCCTTGCTACCAAGTGGCAAAATTAAACCAAAATCGATTAAACTTACATTGAACAGTTACACAGTACTGAACCATTTTTAACTGACTTTCCTGTTGTGTAAATATTATTGAATAACGAACAAAAAAGTGAAGGACTAACATACCACGAAGCTGTATTTTACCATTACTATTGTCTTTATTACCATATTTAACCTTTCTTGTTTCCTTAGCTGGTGGCTTGCTAATGCTGTTAAAAAAAGAAAAACGCTGATAAGGAATTGGAATATCAAGCGAGACATAATTTAGCTATGGGATGGAAGGAAACGGATGTGGAAAAATTCAATGATATAATCACAAGTTTTAATAATACTTTATCTAATTTTGACATTGATGAATTAGTTAAACGAATAAGAACAAAATATTTTAATGGCATTTTTATAATTGATATATTAGCTGAAAAACCAAAACATTTAGAATGTTGAATAGTAAAGTTAGATAGTATTGATGACATTCTTACTCACTAATTCCTTAATATAAGATTAAAGATATGAAATTTGTTTTTGATTAAGTCCACGAAATATACCAAAACAGCTAGTCAATTATTTTCAAAAAAGTGTTTACATTATAACATTGAGACAATAGAGAATTTTTGTGAAGTAATATGTGGTCATAGATTTTTATTTCTTTAAAAATTATTATACTGGAAGTATAAATATTATCATATTTGAATTTTAATCAACAGAGATTTTTGGAAATAAGATGCAGCTTGAAGAACATATGCTTAATGGCAAAATAAATTTAAAATACGTAAAAGATGAATGAGAACCAATAATTGATAAAACAATACAATATTCGATTAAACAACTTCATAACGAATTACAACACATTTATAAAGTAACCAAAAGACATACTGATTTTAAAGGCAGTAGATAAGTAGATTCCAAAAATCCTATATGTGATTATGATGCAGTTACCAAACAATGTTTAGAAAAGAAGATGTTTCAAAACCTGAATACACGGGAATTTAAATGCAGTTGACTAATTATGGTACAAAAACTAATCTAACTAATAATAATTTACAAAAAAGCAAATTGAAGAAGATATTTCAGAAATAGATTAAACTCTGTACTTAAATGATTTACATAATCTTAATCGGGATGTATGTGATAAACAGAATTTCTTATTATGACTGGAGATTACAAAAAATGCACAATTTCAATGAATATTATTTTATTTTTAAATAAGTTGTTGAAGGTGAAGACATAAACTGGTAATTAACATTTAATGGTTTAGGTCTTTTGCTGATTGTTTTTCATAAAATTTGCAAAATAACTTCTGACCTCAACACCTGACATCCAGACATGCAATAGCATGCATGTAAAATTTTCTAACTGTAAGATTGAAAGATTCTCTTAAATTTCTTCCAGTTCATCTGTAGATAGTAATATGTGGAGAAAAATCAATTATTTTATCCTCTACATAAATGGAGAATCTAAAAAGTTTACTGACACACACAATCCTCATATATTAACAGTTAAAATTGGAAGACAGAGGACTGAAGATATATAGTGGTATGTAATAGTAAAAAGACCAAATTTGTTGAAAGAGTTTTGTAGGTGAAGGTTCTCACTATTTGTAAAGATATTAATGAATTCCATAAACCAATACAAATTTTTGTTAAAAAATATTATTTTCTTTGGAATGGATGATTTATGCAAGTCAATTTAGTCAAAATGAATACAGGACACTTAAATGGAATTACAAAAATAAGTAAAGGATATAAATTATTATTTACTGTTATATATGTTTCTTTCAAAATTGGCTTGGTCTTCTCTGGTTAAAGATAAGACAGGCAATAATAAAACTGAAGCTTTAGAAAAAATATTACAGTCAAAAAGACCTAAAATTTACAAATAGGTACTAGTGAAGAATTTTATAATAAGTAATTTCAAGAATTAATGAAAAACTTTTATCGAAGTTTTAGTGAATTAAAAGTAGCTATTGAACTATTTAATAGAGCATTGAAAGAAAAGATGTGGAAAGATGTGACCTTCAAGGATATTATTAATGGTTTAGCTTAGTTTCTAAATTCATTAAAGAAAATAACAACACAAAGAATTAAAAAATAAAAATTCAGCCAAAAGATGCAAACAAATAAATTTAAAAAATCTTACAGAAAACTGTTTATATAATAAATTTGTTAGATACTAATGATAAATATAAAATTGGTGATGAAGTAAGGATAAGGAAACTGAAAGGAACTTTTGAAAAAGGAAATACTGGTAACTGGTCAACAGAAATTTTGGAACTGAAGATGTTATACATTCTAATCCAGTCAATTATAATTTCTTTATGAATGTTATTTAAAATTTAATTAAGAAAACCTTCTTGGAAATTTAGTTCTTTATTCTAAGAAATGTTTGCTAGATGTAATCTATCGACTGCCTAGGCAGTCCTTAGATTAGTTACATCTTCGGTCAGTTGTTCTCGTGAATAATTGTCCAAGGTATTAAAGCAATTTTGATGTCAAATAATTCTACCACACAATGTAGTAATAAAGGGTCTATTTGGTCATTTATCTCACGTAAAATTTCTACAGTTCTGTCATATATGTTTCATCTGTGATTTTTATATAGCTGTACTTATTTCTATTCAGATCATTTAAATGATTTACTTGACCTTTGTAGCGTTCTTTTAAATTAATTGTAATTCTACATTCTCCATAATTTCTTATCGAAAAGTAAAACGTCATGAGTAAGCCATTTTTGAAATTGGTTTGGTTTTTCCTTTTTTTAATTCACTATTAAAAAATATAATCCAGGTTATAAGTTAGACCCCTCCAGCTGGAGAATCCTAAATTTTCAAAAATACCTTTGTCATCTCCATCTACATCTTTCAAATCTCTTATACTCTAAAAGTTTAGCCTCTTCTTTTACTTTACATTATGGATATTTACCTTCATCAATAATTATTAAAATATTTGTATCATTCTATACAAGTTTTTTTATTTTTTACATCTATTATAAAATTTAATATATTTTTATTTATTAATTTCCATTAATTTTTTCTTTCTAAATTGAAAGTTAAAATTAAATGACTTGTCCTGTGTGCAATCAAGAAAAAGATATTCATAAAGAAATAAGAATAAAAAACATACTATGCCTTCAAAAATAGGTCCTATTCATTGCATAAGAAAGAAACAACATTGTTATTGCGAAAATAGACAAGAAATGTAAAGGAACTTATTAATAACTGGCATAATAAAGCATTCAGTATCGAAAATTACAAAAAATAAAATAAAACATCTTCCAAATATATTTATAGCTGTGACCAGAATCAATCCAGAAAGGAAAAAATATCTTTAAATTGTCAGGAACATAAAGAATGATAACATCAAAAAGTTGAAAGTTTTTGTGGAAAATTTGTTTCTATAATATATTTGGAAATACATCAGAAACTACTATCTCACGAAATTGTCTCATTAATTTTTTTTATTTTAATCTTGTACGTAACCGGTGTATTCCTATAAGAAATCATTCTCATCAATTATTATTCTTTCATAAATTTTTTGTTGACCATGTGGTAATTTATTAATTCCAGCTTGTAATATAACACATTAATTTTCATGGGTCATTAAAACAATTTTATTACAGTCCATTGTATACAATTAATGTTTAAATTATCTAATTGACTTCATTTCTCTATATTGGGTTATTTAATCAGTTAAAGAGATTTTATAATCATCAAAGCTAATATCATTATTTTCAATAGATATATTAGCTCCTTTAGATTTTTCTCTTCTTTATAAACAACTTTGTAATCATTATTTTTCGATCTTATACTAAGATGGTCTACCATTTTTTTCCAAATTTTCGTCTTTCATTTCCTTATTTATTTGCAGTATTCCATAAATATTATCATTTGCATATGCACTTGGGCAAACCTCGTTTATCACTGATTTCACATCTTTACAGAAGTCTTTAGTTCTTAAATCATAAATGAAGGAATCAGTATCCATTTAACCTAAGTTATTATTTTCACTGTGTTTTAGTTTCTGTATATTATAATGGAAATCATACATTGTAAATTTCGAAGTTTCTAGAAAACTCATTCTAATATAAATATTGAGTATTATTTTTAGTTTTCACGTAAATTTCTATTAGATTTTCTGAAAATACAATAGTATGTTCATAATTAGTTTTTGAAATATAAATGACATATATTCTATAATCTCTTATTACTTAAATATTGGGTTATTTAATCAGTTAAAGAGATTTTATAATCATCAAAGCTAATATCATTATTTTCAATAGATATATTAGCTCCTTTAGATTTTTCTCTTCTTTATAAACAACTTTGTAATCATTATTTTTCGATCTTATACTAAGATGGTCTACCATTTTTTTCCAAATTTTCGTCTTTCATTTCCTTATTTATTTGCAGTATTCCATAAATATTATCATTTGCATATGCACTTGGGCCAACCTCGTTTATCACTGATTTCACATCTTTACAGAAGTCTTTAGTTCTTAAATCATAAATGAAGGAATCAGTATCCATTTAACCTAAGTTATTATTTTCACTGTGTTTTAGTTTCTGTATATTATAATGGAAATCATACATTGTAAATTTCGAAGTTTCTAGAAAACTCATTCTAATATAAATATTGAGTATTATTTTTAGTCTTCACGTAAATTTCTATTAGATTTTCTGAAAATACAATAGTATGTTCATAATTAGTTTTTGAAATATAAATGACATATATTCTATAATCTCTTATTACTTAAATGTTTGGTCTATTTCTAATATTTTCTGTCGTTTTCCCTAATACTGAGTTCTTCAGTAACTCCAGGAAATCTTTTTCAAAATCTTTAGCTGCTGTTTTTCTCATACATGTATTAATATCAATGTTATTTTTCAACCAATCAGATTGCTCAAAGTATAAGATTCTGTGATCGTTCATAAATTTTAATCTGCAATTTAAACATTGTTTAAGATTTCTATAATTATATCAATAATTTTCTTAGTTATATTATGTGATGAATAGTTTACTTCCTCCATCTGGTGCTGTGTAAGTCATGTAATTCTCTTGGATATTCTAAATCAACTTCTAAAATAAAATCATATTTACTATCATCTGGCACTTAAAGTTATTTATTTAATTAAAACATATTATTTCTGAACAACTGAAATATTTAAATATTATAAACTGAAGCACTGTCCAACCATATAAATTATATGCTCCAAAAATTTCAATATAATTTGAGAGTCATTTTGGCTAAAAATTTTTCATAGATTTATTATTTGATTCTTCATATCTTTTAATGCTTTGAGAAATTCCACCACGAATTCGTTTCTGAAAAATAAAATAATCTCATAATGGTTTCATAAGGGGAATAAAACTTTTTGCCATTTTTAACATAGAATCACAAGACGATACTGCAGCAGTAAAATACAAAGATGGATGGAGTTTATAATATTTAATACATTTATCTCTAAAACTTTCCAACATTTTGCTAAAATTAATACCTCAGATTTATGATATAGTCTTCAAATTTTTTGAATCGAGTTGCTTTCCACACTGTTTTTGCTCAATAGTAATCTTCATCAGAAATATTATCTATATTAAATCCTGAGGAGAACTATTCACTTTAGGTAATTCAGTTTTTTATAATTTGTCTTCAGAATCCATATATTCTTAAGGATAAACTTCTTTTTTAAATTTATATATAATTTTTCACATTCAAAATGTCATGCTGTTTCTCTAAATTCTTCTTTTGTAAAATTAGAAGCTAATTTATCACTATTTGAGGCTGTAAATTTAAATGTATCTGAAAATCATAATGGTAATCCATCATCAACATATTTACAAAAGAAAATATAGTTTTCCATTATTTGGAAATGGAACAATGTATTTAAGGTCTATTCAACATTCAATGTAATTTGCTAAGTTATGAATATTAACTGGAATTTATCTAGGATTTTGATAATTAAGATTAAATCCTTCATGTGCACCACCTTGATACTTTCCTGTTAAATGATAATTTACATTTACATCTACATGAATACTCTGCAAATCACATTTAAGTGCCTGGCAGGGGGTTTTGTGATCCGCCTTTACAATTCTTTACTATTTCAATCTTGTATAGCATGTGGAAAGAAAGACCACCTATATCCTTCCATAGGAGCTCTGATTTCCTTTGTTTTATCATGGTGGTCGTTTCTCCCTGTGTAAGTCGGTGACAAAAAAATATTTTATCAGTTGGAGGATAATGTTGGTGATTGGAATTTCGTGAGAAGATTCGATTCCAAAGAAAAACATCTGTCTTTTAATGATGTCCAGCCCAACTCCTGTACTATTTCTGTGACACTGTCTCCTATGTTTCGTGATGATACAAAACGTGCTGCCCTCCTTTGAACTTTTTTTATGTACTCCATCAGTCGCATGTGGTAAGGATCCCACACCACACAGCAGTATTCTAAAAGCAGACAGAGAAGCATAGTGAAGGCAGTCTACTTAGTAGATCTGTTATATTTTCTAAGTATCCTGCCAATTAAGTGCAACCTTTGGTTAACTTCCCCACAACGTTTTCTGTGTGTTTCTTCCAATTTAAACTGTTCATAGTGGTAATAACTAAGTAATTAGTTGAATTTACGGCTTTCGATTTGACTAGTGTATTGTGGAATAGAGTTTAACGAATTTCTTTTTGCACTCATGTGGATAACCTCACACTTTAAGTTATTTTGGGTCTAATACCAATTTTCGCACCATGCAGATATCTTTTCTAAATCGTTTTGCAATTTGTTTTGAGCTTCTGATGACTTTAACAGTCGATAAAAGACTGCTAGTCAGATTGTCTCCCAAATCGTTTATATAGATAAGGAAAAGCAGAGGGCCTAAATATCTACCTTGGGGAACGCCAGAAATCATTTCTGTTGTACTCAATGTCTTTCCCTCAGTTATTGCGAACTGTGACCTCTCAGGCAGGAAATCATAAATCCAGTCACATAGTTGTGACGATATTCCATAAGCCCATAATTTTACTACAAGCTGCTTGTGTGGTAGTGTGTCAAAAGCCTTCCAGAAAACCAAAAATATGGAATTGATCTGAAATCCCATGTCAGTAGCACTCAACACTTCATGTGAGTAAGGAGCTAGTTGTGTTTCACATGTTTTCTAAACCCATGTTGACTGTGCATCCATAGACAGTTTTCTTTGAGCTAGTTCATAATAATTATCTCCTATTTTTTTATATATTTTTTATATTTTCACAGTTATAACAAGTTCCTGAAATTTTAAAATTAATTTTATTCTCATTTGTCACTATCATTGGAATATTTCTTGCTCATATTTTAACAATTTCTCTAGATTCCTCTTTTAATATTCAGACTATTTTTTTTGCTGCATCCTTACCAGTACATGCAACAGGATTGTTATAATCACCATTAGAATATTTAATATAATAGCTGAATGAAGTCAGTAAATATTTTTGATATTTAGTGATGGACACTTTCTACAAATTTGGTTGAAAAGTCTAAATCTATTTTAATAAACCTTCAAAGCCTTCGTAAATTGCAAGAGGTGTGCTTAGTGAGTGACTATAATTTTCGAATCCAATTTTTTGCATTTTACAGGTATATCTATTTTTCTTTCTTTATGTTCTTTGCAATCATTTTCATGATGATCTTATTTTTCTAGTGAATAAGTATATCTTAAACACTGATTAGATGACCACTTGCAGTTGCTTGTGAACTCATTAAACTAGACAGCTTTTTATCCAACAATAATAACAATAATCTTCTTCTTGTATTAAAAGAACATTAATATTTTTTTCTTGTTTATTTTTTGTGTGGTAAAGAGGATATACATTTATTTTTTCTTCTTCATTGCTTTCATATGCAAAAAAACTAATTGTAATATTTAATTTCTTTTCAGAGTTTAGAATCTCTTTTAACTGAAAAGGAATATAATTTCATTTTTTCATAAGTTTCTTCTAATTCTAATCTTTTTTTAATTATTAATTCTTTCTAAATTTTCATCTACAGGATATGATGCACATTTTACAGCCACCAAAAACATATTTTAAATTAATTACAAAGTTTCTATCTTTTATTGCGTATTGTATACCTATCTAACGAGAACCATATATAGGATTGTGATTAATAACACTTAATTCTCAACTATCTTTATAAAATAAAGAGCAACCAGTTTTTTCCTCTGCATTTCTCCTATTTAAGTTAATAGTTTATTCGTTTATTTTTGATAATAAATTTCTAAATCAGTTGTTCATAATAAAACTTGATTATCTGTTTCAAAAATAAATTCTTGTGTTTCATCTTGTCTTTTAAATTTAAAATAAAGTTACATGTTAACTTTAATCACTCATCTTTGTATTAAAATATTCTGTCACTTGGTATTTACTTCTTCTTCATTTGATTAAAAAATTCTACTGGTTTGACAATATTATCTTTATTAAGAATGCTGTAAGCCATTATTATTGATTTAAAGGCAGAAGCATTTCTATAGGTTCGCTTAGGTGATTCGAAAATAATCTTCATCATCTAGAAAAACGAATCCTGGTAAATTTTTCTGATACTTTTTTTGGTTAATTTCTTGATATTTATCTACTGAAAGCTTTTGAAATAATTCTCTTTATCATTATTATTAATATTTTTTTAGATCTACTGATAAAATGGATTAATTGTTGTTTACAAGATTACTAATATTTTTTGAATTTTTATTTTTCAGATTTTACAAAAATCATTTACAGATTTTTTCTCAAATAATTGCCATTATTATTAATTTCAGCTTCACATCTTTCGATAATAGCGATTAATTCCCTTTTATTCAGTTTAGAATAATATCTTAATTTTTTTTCATTTTACAGATGGTATGATGATCTTTTAAGTATTTTTTATTCAATTTACTATCATATCGTTGTTATTAATATTGTCCATAGAATTTGTGATAAGAATCAATAATTTTTCGTTATTAAGTTAGTGATAATTCCTTAAATTTTTGGTTTTACAAATTGAATGAGGTTCTTTGTTATTTTTATATTTTAGGTCTCTCTTCACCATTTCTTTCTTATTAGAATAAACAATAAATTCCATCAGATCTTGTCTAGTCACATTTGAATAATTAATTTTCCTTACAATAATTTTCTAAATCTGCATAACTCAATCGATATTTCCTTTACTGTAATTTTCTAGGTTCTGAAGTATCTGAGCTTTGGAGTACATGTGGTTTTGCTTTCATTTATACATAAAAAAGTTTATTTTCAATAGTTAAAATGTCTACATAAGAAATGTACTTTTGAGTTTGTTGATTGAAATTGCAATCTACGATTTAGACAGGCAAGACTTGGCAGATCTTATCCATAAAAAAATTTTGTACATTTTTATTTTTTAAATGAGTTGGATATTCGTTGTGTGCATACAGATAGGTTACATTTAGTGCCTAACTTTTATACAAAAAATTAATTATGTTTTTAGAATTAAAATTAGAATTTCGTTTTGTGGGTGTACATAGATTACGTTTGATGGCTCTTATTTATAAAGAAAAAATTATTACATTTTTAAATTTTAAATGAAGATTTAGTTTTTTTGGCAATTGATAAATTTCTGGATGAGGGATTTTGCAAAACTAAAATTTTGGTTTATATCCTGAAATTTTGAAGCAATGTAGTCTTTGTGCAAGAATCAGCATAAATATGCTACTAATAACATAAATGCAACGGTAAACAATATTGATAGCAAAATATAAATTTATATATGAAATTACACCTATTAATACTGAATGAAATAAATTAAATATGAGTACAAATTACTGATCAGAAATAAAAATAACAATTTACTTGGTATAATAGGCAGCAAAACATTCAACAAACAATCCCACATTATTTTTCTTAAAATGGATACATGATGATATACGGTTCATTCCAAAGCTGTGTCTAGCTTGAAGCTGCTGCATTTTCTCAATTAGATGGTTCATTCCTTAGATCTGCCTCTCCTCTGCTACAGTACAGCATAGCAGTGTTGGTTCAGGTCTTTCAGTGGTGTCACATACTCTGAAAACACATGAACAAAATTTCTGTTTGAAAATTTATGTGTGAGTTTGTATGTCCATTTCTGGGATACAGATTTTACAAATTGTGTTCAGCAATATCCAGTAACCAACTGAAAAGAGACCAGTACCATTTTCTGTAATGCATATTTATCCTGTGATGATTCATATTTTCATCCATTCCACCCATGTAGATATTTTATTCCCTATGATGACAGTTAGAGGAACTTCGATGTGTTTCCTTGTCCCCTTGCAATACCTTCCAATAATGGTTACTTGGTTCACACTAGTTGTATTTGAACCTATGTTGCTATCTTCCCATTTGCACAGATACAGACCACTTTTTCTTTTTATGAATGGTACCTCTTTCATCCTTCTCTGTTCCCTTTGGAAGGGGAAAATTTGAGAAATGCCAAATTCTCTCACAGTCCCAGTGCCCCAGAACCTTACTGTAGGCAAAAAATAAGAAGTTAAAACTTGTAGACAAGTAACCAAAATAGAAGTGACAGTAATAATATGCTCCCATTAGTGTTTAGTGTTACTTTCATGTAACACTGAAAATGTAGCACATGCCTCTGTGATAGAAATAATGTTGTATGTATTTCAATAAATGAATTTTGATTATTGATTTATTAGTGAATTATTTACAATTTTTGAACTTGAAGGATAACATAGTGTAACTGTAAGAAACTCACTCTAAATTCATGGTGTGTGAGATTATGAGTGTATTTAAATTCAGTTGTAAAATTATCCTTAATTAAGCATAAGAAAACTATTGAAATTCCAAGTTTCCCAAAAAATGAAGAAAACTCCAGTCCAGCCCCATGTACCATTGATGTAACATTGAGTGCTAATGTGTTAAAGTCACTACATACAACTAATTTCTAGTTCTTTCTATAAGGTGAGAAAACAACTCTCTGTAACATGAACAGAAACGTGCCGAAAGCCGAGTAAAGGAACGTGTCAATAACTATAGATAAATGCTTAGTTTCATTAAATCTAGCGTTTCCTTCACAAGATTGAGTGGTTTGTCCAGTGCAGTGGTTTGAGACGTTAATAGACTCAAATAGAATACAGTTGTTAATGTACATTTCCACTCAACCACTCAAAGAGTTATTTGAAAACTATCCATCTAATCTATATCCCAATATAGGAAACTTGCCCCCCTTCAAAGGCCGTCTACTGCAAGTCTCTAGAGGAATGGGGGTACCAAGCAATTGGAAAAGAGCACAGGTAGTTCCAGTTTTCAAGAAGGGTCGTCGAGCAGATTCGCAAAACTATAGGCCTATATCTCTGACATCGATCTGTTGCAGAATTGTAGAACATGTTTTTTGCTCGTGTATCATGTCATTTCTGGAAACCCAGATTCTACTCTGTAGGAATCAACATGGATTCCGGAAACAGCGATTGTGTGAGACCCAACTCGCTTTAATTCTTCGTGACACTCAGAAAATATTTGATACAGGCTCTCAGGTAGATGCCATTTTCCCTGACTTCTGGAAGGCATTTGATACAGTTCCGCACTGTCGCCTGATACACAAAGTAAGAACCTATAGAATATTAGACCGGCTGTGTGGCTGGATTAAAGAGTTTTAGCAAACAGAACACGGCATGTTGTTCCCCATGGAGAGACGTCTACAGACGTTAAAGCAACCACTGGCGTGCCACAGGGAAGTGTTATGGGACCATTGCTTTTCACAATATATATAAATGACCCGGTAGATAGTGTCAGAAGTTCCATGCAGCTTTTCGTGGATGATGCTGTAATATACAGAGAAGTCGTAGCATTAGAAAATTGCAGCGAAGTGCAGGAAGATCTGCAGCGGATAGGCACTTGGTGCAGGGAGTGGCAACTAACCCTTAACATAGACAAATGTAATGTATTGCGAATACATAGGAAGAAGGATCCTTTATTGTATGATTATATGATAGTGGAACAAACACTGGTGGCAGTTACTTTTGTAAGATATCTGAGAATATGCGTGCAGGACGATTTGAAGTGGAATGATCATATAAAATTAATTGTTGGTAATGCGGGTGCCAGGTTGAGATTCATTGGGAGAGTCTTTAGAAAATGTAGTCCATCAATAAAGGAGGTGGCTTACAAAAGACTCGTTCGACCTATACTTGAGTATAGCTTCCTACGATAATCACTACCAGTATCACTTTAGTAAATTTCAATTTAATTCTAGCTTCCTACGATAATCTATTAATTACTAAGCTTACTCCTCTCTGCTGGCAGCATCGGCCCCTTAAATCACTCCCTTCTCCCTTATTTCCACCCTAAGCTGTTTCAAATACGCTAATTACATTTCTCCTCGTACGACAGAGGATACACAGTGACACACAGCCGTCACTATTTCGGTCATATTCTCCTTGCACAGAATACCACTAATCCATTTTCTATACTCCCGCAACCTCAGGAAATCTTTAGCAGGCGCCTTTCTTTCGGCACTCGCGGTGTCACAAACAGGGCGTGCAAAATCTCGGACACCCCTGTGTTATGTCACTTGGCGGAAGCAGCGGCCAGTGCCCCTCGCGGCAGGTAGTGCCTAACAAAAGGACAAACCAGTCTGCCACCCTACTACAGGCTGCTCGGCGGAACGCGTCAGAGCTTTTAGCAGCTCACTGCAACACCCAGTCTTTACCTGCGCATTACGAAGAACTTAGCCTCCTCTTCAACCAACTAAACTACCACGTAATCCTCTTATCCGAAACGTGGTTGAAACCACACATATCCTCTGCATCTTTTCATCTCCCAGGGTACACATTTCTTAGGGCAGACAGATCAAAAAAGCGAGGTGGCGGGGTCGGCGCGTATATACGAACAGATCTCAAAGCGAAAGTCTTATGTACGTCAAATCCTGCTGAAGAAAAAGAGGCTGAATTCATGTTCATTGAAATAAATATACAAAGTCGGAAATTCTTGACTGGCGTCGTGTACAAGCCGCCAAAAATAAGCTCAATGAGTTCCTTCCAGTCGGAATTACATTCACCTCAGTGTCAATACGAACATGTCATCGTAATGGGTGACTTGAACATAGACCTGCTAAGAGACACTCCCTCCGCAATAAACCTAAGAAGACTGTTTAGTTGCAATAGCATGAACATTCTTCCATTACAACCTACACACGATACGGCGCACAGTCATACTCTTATAGACGTAATCGCAACGAAACAGACTGACAAAGTAAGAGATGTTGGTCAAACATCGGCCCCTGGCCTCTCAGCACATGATGTAATATTCCTGGCCTACTCTGTGCAGCCCCCAAGGATCAAATCGCGTTACATAACTTGTAGGAACATGAAACGTATTGACCTTGATGCTCTAACAGCCGATTGCTCAGAAATCTCATGGCATCAAATAATCAGAAAACCCACAATCGACGGCAAAATTAATGAACTTGGTGATAAACTCACTGCCCTCTATGACAAACATGCACCTGTGCGCACAATCCGTGTAAGAAAATCTCCTGCTCCATGGCTGACAGCTGAATTACGTCAAATGATGACTAATAGGGATGCTGCCCACAGGCGTTTCAAGGCAGATCCGAAACCCGAGCGTTTCGAAGAATATAGAAAGCTACGGAACAGAGTGAAACAATGCATTCACAATGCTAAAATCAGGCACGCTCGCTCCCTTGTATGCAGCGATCTGACGCCCACGACTCTATGGAAGAATCTTCGTAGCTTGGGGGTCGGAAAGGGAAAATCGGAAACTACTTTTCATGTGTCAGCTAACGAATTAAATGAATTCTTCTCTGCACCTTTGAATACCAGCACAGCTGATAATTACCGTCCACAAGAATCCCCAAACAGGATAACTAACAACGATACCTTCCATCTAAAACATGTAACAACAAATACGGCAAGAAAAGCAATAATGAGAATCTCTTCTGATGCAATAGGCAACGACAGTATCGGTATAACCATGATTAAGAATGTTGCCGATATCTTAGTACCTGTCTTAACTGACATATTTAATTTTTCCCTCGTGAACGGAATATATCCCACTGCATGGAAAAGAAGCCTAATTCGACCCATCCCTAAGATCGAAAACCCGCAACTGCCTAGAGATTACCGACCAATTAGCATACTGCCTGCTGTTTCCAAAGCACTTGAATATATTGTTCATGACCAAATCACTGAACACTTGCATGAATTCAGCCTATATGACAAATTTCAATCCGGTTTCCGTAAACATCACAGCACAAACACTGCTCTAATTAAAGTAACTGATGACCTGAAATATGCCATCGACAATCGAAAGGCAACAATATTGACGCTACTGGACTTCAGCAAAGCTTTTGACACTGTTAACTTTGACATATTGCTCAGAAAAATGCAACAGCTTAATTTCTCTGATAGTGCAATGAGATGGTTTGAAAGCTACTTAAAAGACAGACAGCAATGTGTTGTCTGCGTAAATGAAAAATCTTCCTGGAAACATGTTTCCTCGGGAGTGCCACAAGGATCAGTCTTAGGACCACTTTTGTTTTCTTTATATGTCAAGGATATTTCGTCGGTTCTGTCCTCCTGTAAATATCATTTCTATGCCGACGACCTCCAGCTCTACTTAAGCGTCAGACCTGAAGATGTAAACACTGCAATCGCTCAGATGAATGATGATCTGTCTTCAGTAGTGAGATGGGCGAAAAACCTGGGGCTTAAACTAAATGCAAAAAAGACGCAAGTAATCTTAATAGCCTATCAGAAATTAATAAGTTCAGATTTCCGCGAACGGCTACCTCCTATTCTGCTCGACGGTACTCCAATACCATACCAGAAAACAGTGAAGAACTTGGGTGTAACTTTGGATGAGCATCTCAACTGGGCGGAGAATACAGTCGCAGTGTGCCGAAAGACTTCTGCTTGTCTCTATGCTCTCAAAAAGTTTCGGAACATATTTCCACAGGACTTGAAACGCCAGCTCGTGCAAGCACTCGTTCTACCGAACCTCCACTATTGTGATGTGATTCAACAAGGAATGAGTAGTGAAAACAAAAGACGGCTAGAGCTAACCATGAATGCCTGTGTGCGTTACACCTGCAACATTCGCCGATATGATCATGTTAGTGCTTCATACTCCGAGCTAGGGTGGCTGCGGCCGGACAAATTGCGTGACTACCACACTCTATGTCTACTCCACCGAATCCTCATCGCGCAAGCACCCCAGTACCTTGCTTCAGAGATTAAAAACCTGTCATATCATCATAATCGAAACACGAGGTCACTCTTATTTGGTATCCTAACTGTGCCCACTCACAAAACAAAAACTTTTGCAAACTCCTTCTCAGTTGCCGCTGTCCGCCTCTGGAACAAACTGCCCCTTACCTTGCGCAAAATTCGATCTCCTGCTGCTTTTAAGAAGAAGTTGAAGCATTTCCTACTATCATCCTCACAAAGTTCTCCACAAAATTAACGTACAAGGACAATCCCCTCATCTGTCAAATAGCAAAGCTAGCGTCTCCTATCTTGCTCCTGAGATGTCTTCCTCTTCATCTTTCTCTATTAGCCACGCAATCTTCTTTTCCTTTATATTTCCTTAATTATGTTTCATCATGTCTCTATTCTTCTCCTCCCTTCACCATGAGTCTCCCTCATACTCCCTGCTGCCGGCACTCCTATCTAAAATCTGTCTCTTCAATAATGTCTAATTATAACAGTACTTGTGACCTAAGAATATAAACTCAATATGTATGTATTTTTCCAGGTGTACCTTTCAAATTGTTTATTTCACTTTTTGTACTAGATTTAGTTTAACATGCCTACTAAAACATATGAATGTAAAATAAGTAGAATGCCTGGTTAGATGTAAGAGAGGGCCTGATGGCCCTAATCTTGCCAGGTTAAATAAATAAATAAATAAATAAATAAAATAAATATTACTCATCAGTGTGGGATCTGTACCAGGTCAGGTTGACAGAGGAGAAAGAGAAGATCCAAAGAAGTGTGGCACGTTTCGTCACAGGGTTATTTGGTAAGCGTGATAGCGTTACAGAGATGTTTAGCAAACTCAAGTGGCAGACTCTGCAAGAGAGGCGCTCTGCATCGCGGTGTAGCTTGCTGTCCCGGTTTCGAGAGGGTGCGTTTCTGGATTAGGTACTGAATATATTGCTTCCCCCTACTTATACCTACTGAGGAGATCATGAATGTAAAATTAGAGAGATTCGAGCGCGCACGGAGGCTTTCAGGCAGTCGTTCTTCCTACGAACCATACACGACTCGAACACGAAAGGGAGGTACTGACAGTGGCATGTAAAGTTCCCTCCACCACACACTGTTGGGTGGCTTGCTGAGTATAAATGTAGATGTAGATGAAGAACCTCTCAAAAGTGACACTGTTTAATTGGTGCTCATATATACCAATAATGTTAGAGTCAAAACCCTTAAGTGTTTCACATACTTTATCTGTAATATTTATTATATTTTAATAAAGTATGTTAATTCCTTCATTTGTTAGATACCTACCCTTTTCTGAAAGTGGTTCACTTCTTAGAGATACTTTCTTTCTTGGAATGGAACTTTGTGTGCCATGTCTTTCTTGCTTGCAAACAGTACCTGTATTTCTATGCTTTATATGCTTCTCTGAAGTCATTGATATGAGTTTACATTCAAATGTAGATGCTATTAATTTTCTCTTGAGACAAATTTTTCTATTTCATTGAGTTAGAGTGTCCTGTACTCTGTATTCAGTATTCGATTGCATGATACTTAATGAACCATTTCCCCTCACTATTTTGTAACATTTGTACTAGTTTCTTAATGCAATTCACATTAGTCTCCTCGAATATTATGCATCTCATTCATTGCATGTTTTCCAGCAGATATGGTCATGACACTAATACAGATTGAAGACATGCTGTACTTGATTCTACAAAAATGTACATTGTCTATGCAGACTATCTGAGTGTTGTTATAAGAACTTGGTGCTCACATGCTAGTTGCATTAAGACTCGTTAAAAACATGTTGTTTAAACAATATTATTCTTGCTGAAATGACTAGCATGATTGCTTATGTTCACTTAAGTTGTTTCCTTTCCTCTTTGCCCATTGAAAATTTTCCTTTCACAAAGTACGTCTTTCCTCTCAGAGTAATTTAGTACAGCCTTTGCAGTTAGATGGCGTTACTGATTTATGGTTCGATGCTTGGTATATGAGAGGGAATAATTTTCAGATAAGGGTTTATTCAGATTTAATTTAGGAGTAATCCCACTTGTAAACTTGACGGGATCCTTACAGATTTAATTGAAGGTGTAAGATGAAACAATGTACAACTTGTTGCATTATCACCAACTTCATTTCAGCCACCTTCAATACAAGTTATTACAACATATTTACATTCTGACTTCCAATTGTTTTACTATCTCACTTTAATATTTGTTACTTACATTATTTAAACATTATTCATCGAGTAATATGTTGTTAGTGGTTATTAAGCACTTAGTGACCTCTTATGATAATTTCTTGTTTTTTCGCGTTCACGACTATTAATGAGTAAAATGATCAGACATGATGAGCCCACAAAGTCTGCATCATCTAGGACTTCCATAAAATAAATATTTGACTGTTAGTAGCTTTTACTTCTTAAATTATGTAACATTTGGAGAACAGTCACCAGAATGCACCTAAAAGGTATCGAAACTAATAAAAATATCGAAGAAAGAAAATTAATGAAGGCTTTTGTTTACTAGTATCTTCAAACGATTTCATTTCCTTCTTTTATTTTCCATATTTTTTTACTTTTTTCTGTTGTTAACTATGTTCATGATTGCACAGTCCTGTATGCATACAGTAGATAGGTAGAACTTAAACACAGCACTGTTTACCACTTTCGTAGTCTACCACATCTACATAGATGTATACAAGTAGCTTCTTCCATAATACCTCTTTAGACGGACACTGACGTCATCGTATTAACTAATTAATTTTTCTCGCCATCCGAAGCTATTTCCTGCTGATTCCTTTTTTTCATACATGTCAGTTACAAAACTGTCCTATTGAGGTGTGCTAAGCTTTCTTATAATCAATCCAAAACATTATTAATGTTCTGATTCAGTTCAGCTGTGTTCAAAAGGTTACAGGTTTGGTGTTCCTACACACGTCGTTGTGTCAGTGATTATGCTAGATATTAGAATGATCATAGCTTGCCGTTGAAACCTTACCGTTACTTGGGAGCTCCTTTATGATATTTAAAGCAATGTACTTAACACAGAAACAACTTCAATGACTAAAGGTGGCAAAACTCTACGCCATTAATTGGTAACATAGTAGACATAACTACTATATCAGGCCTGCCAAGCAACTCAAAAAAACTGTACAGTAACTGAGTGCTAAGATTTCCATTCATGATGGTGGCATAATACCATACAGTTTTTGCTAGAGACTAACAGAACATAGTACTTACTTACAATGATCGACTTTGATTAACGTGCCCAGCTGAAGAATGCAGAGAATTCAGCATAAAGATACTAGTCAGTATGTTGAGCACTGTTAACATTTTTTGTGTTTAATACGTATGAAATAGTAATGAGGAGTGAATGTCACATCGCTCCTGTCCAAAGAACTGCTCTTATCACAGTACATCTATAATCATTCCTAAGGCTCTCAATAGAAATACGAGTCAATATTAATTTAAATAAGCTCCCATAATTGTCAAAAATCAGCGTAGCGATACGACATGTTTAAAGTAAAATCCTTCCATGTCACCATTCATTGCCTTGAAAAAGGACTGATCACTTTGAATAAAATGTATCTCTAGAGTTTTCTTTAAAACCAGTTCTCTTGATATTACTAAACTGCCTCGACAATCGACAAGCCTACCGTAATTAAAACCGCAATACATCCTTATATATTCAAAACAAGGAGCTCTGAAAATTTGAAATTTGTGGTAAGCTCTATGGGACCAAACTGTTGAAGTCATGGGTCCTTAGGCTTACACATTACTTAATGTAACTTAAACTAACTTACACCAAGGACAACACACACACACCCATGCCCGAGGGAGGATTCGAACCTCTGATGGGGCGCGCCGCGCCAACTATGACATGACGCCTAAGACCACACAGGTACCACACGCAGCAAGACCTTTACAAAAATAAAAGCTAATTATCATGATTATTAGTAACGGTATACTATTATTGTTAAACAATGTGTATGAAAGTTCTTTAAGAGATTGCTAAGTTTTAGCGATGTATTCAATTTACGAAATTCATAATGGTTACTATAAATAAGTGGAAGCAAATACTGATAATTAAAAATCAAATGAAAATTATCAGTTGTTTTTTTATATTTTGTTTTAAACCATAATATGCAACCAAACCTCTGGTATTATTTCTATGTAAGAACACGATCTGAAAACGTTGTGTCTGACTATAGCATATTGCAGCATAATGCGGCAAACTAAATTAAATGTACATATGCGGAAACAGAGAAATTAGTTTATGTTACAAGCGAAAGGTCTCGCTTAAATTTCTAGCTCTTATTCAATTTAAAGACTGTTGATGAAAATCATTCGTGACATGTTAGGATTCCCTCAACAATTATTGAAGAATATTAATAGCTTTTCGATACCAGTGGGTGAGTAGAACCATAATTGAGGTACAAAAGTAACAAATTTACAGACTGCTGGAGCAGTTTCTACATAACTGATTAAAAAATACATGAAAGAACTGAAGGCAATCTCAAGAGAATAGGCGTCTTACTTTAAGCACCGACGTGTAGCAAAGCTCTTTTCAGCATAAAACATCTGATGAAGCCATAAACATCCTTTGGAGCCTCACTGTGTACTTTATTTTCAAATTGATACAATTTTTTTCAACTGTACTCTCTTCAAGAACAGATTTCACACATTCCGAGCTTTGCTATAGACATATACCTACATTCCATTACATTGCGCAACTTGAAAAGGGTCTTCTTGGTATCATTGTGATAGTATTGATTAATGCTAATTTCCTAACTTCTAGTCTGTACCTGAATTGTCTAGTTTTGCTATGATTGGATTCATCATCAATAGACAGTGTTGCTCACTCAAGCAACGACCACAAGGGAAAAAATTACAGTTAAAACGGGGTACTGTACAGCACACATGCAACCACAAAAAGACTAACGACAATAAATTTAAATTTAGTTATCGGTTGATACATTCCTTACGGCAAAAACCGGTTTTAACTTAAAGTACATCCTAAATAACGTACCTCGCAGACGTGACCGTCAGGTCAGTTTCGCGACAGGATGTGAATGGGCCACTTTTTTACTGAAACATTTTAACCCCCCTTTCGCTCTTCAACTTTAAGCTAAATTGTGAAATACGCACTGCAGTCTTTTGACCATAAACTGAAACAAGAGAAAGAGTTTTCAGATTTCTCAGTTGTTGCTATGTTACTAGCAGATGAAATATATCCAAGTGTTTCGTCTTCTCTTACAACTACTGACGCCCATACGTCTGTGTTCCATGTCGCAGGATTGCAGTGAACCTTCAACGAACTTACCGATGTAAAAATACCGGTTCTAGTGTATACTTTTAGAGAAAAATAAGTAGTAGGTCAACGCGACTAATCACGCGCAATAGAACAGTACATCTGGTCGCACTGATTCCTTATAGGATGCCGACTTCTCCCGTCGTTGATGCGTAATCCCCAGGCGTGCTGTAAAATTATCCACCAGCAACGAATATCAGCTGATGGAAAGCAATAAAGCCTGTGTTGGAAACATCTACTCTACAACTCAGTGAGCAGAAATGCTGAATGAGAGGTAAGATACGGATAACAGTTAATGAATAGATATCGTGCTGGGCGAGATATTGCTGTGGTTAAAAAACTAGACGAATGAGTTTCGCGACAATATTGCTCATATCTATTGGCTGAAGCTAATAGAAGCCATTCTGTCTCAAGGAAACTGTATGTTCGAAGAACGTTCAAGACATTTTATATTTACCTAAATATTAGTCACAAATCGATGTAGACAGCAAAACGGAAGAATTTCGAGCTTATCCAGAGGCTGAGCAACAAACGTTTGTATCGTGCATCATTCGTGTACAGCATGGAAGGTGGTGGGGGACGAGAATGGTACAACATGTACACTCCGCCACATATCATTAGTAGGCTTTCGAAATATAGATTTAGACTTGTATTGGGAAGGAGTGGGGAATCAAATCACTGTTCAATCAGCTTCCTTTACGTTAATCATCTTTTTCCAAAATCACTTCAGACGAATGTTTTGCGAAATATCGCCCGTCAAAAGACTGACAGCCATCAAGTCCAAGATTGCCCTTAATGCCTTTGAAGTCAATGGGGTTTTAAAGGTAAAATACCTTTGCATGTGTTGTGGAACCTCCAAGGCTCTGTTTCCAAAAGAAGATCCCACCGGATTGCAGCACACGGTTTACTACAAGAGGCTAAGCACACAGATGGTATATGTGGCTGGTATTTGAAAAACGTTTTGCCATCTAGAGCTCTCAAGATTGATAATACCTAGCATTTTAGGTTCGTTGTTCTTAGTTTTGCAAAACTAACACTATACTGGTGAATACTGGAGCTAGCATATGCTTTATGAAATAGCAGCCAGTCGGACCCGTCGGATGTCAATTTATTGAAAACCACTGTGACAAATGTTCCAAGGCTTTGTAATTGCCGAAGTGAGATCTATCTTATACGAAAATCATGACACTGAATTTTTGGTCTGTAGTGTTGGCGCTCCAACAAGTAAACTGGGTAACTGAAATAGAGGATTTGATCTTTTTTGTTCTATACTAATTGTATTTTCTGGCAAACAACCATGTAACATCTATTTGTTGAACAAAATATACTGTGACCGGTGACTTTTCACAGCAAATTTTAACACCTCTGCTAGGAAGGTATTGGATGGACACCATTCTCCCGAAGAATCATCACTAACCATCCAGACACGTCCCCTCATGTCCGAGTAAGTTCACGTATCTTGACATAATATCGGGGGTGGCATGCGTCCTAGAATTATCCTATTTTCTACTAAAAGCTATTTATCCTCTACATCTTTTCGCATCTTTGGCGTACGTCGTACATTTCTGAAGATACACAAAGATAAAGAATGATTCGTGACTCAGACGAAAGCGTACAAGTCGTTGGTTCGCATTCGGGAGGACGACAGTTCAATCCCGCGTCCGGCCATCCTGATTTAGGTTTTCCGTGATTTACCTAAATCGCTCCAGGCAAATGCCAGGATGGTTCCTTTCAAAGGACACGGCCGACTTCCTGCCCCGTCCTTCCCTAATCCGATGAGACCGATGACCTCGCTGTCTGGTCTCCTTCCCCAAACCAACCAACCAACCAAGTCGTTGGTTTCAGTAACGGACAAAAGTATCCAGATATAGTTGTTGACATATCCACCGAAACGTTACTGTAGTAGAACACTTGTTGCGCTGATCAGAGCCCAGCTTAGAAATTTGGCTTTTCTAGATCTGTTCTGAACAAAGTTCGCTTTCCCTTGATCAATGTTTGGCACTATCTGAGTGGTTTGTAATAGATGCTGTAGGTCTGACAAGCATCAAATCCACCTTTGTTAGTATGTTTTCCCAAAAATTAATGCGAATATTTTGTGTGAAGATCATCGAGTGAAATTGCGCACTGTTACCCTGTGCTATTTACCTACCCTTCAGATATCTCTATTGCCACTTAAATTGTGATATTCATTATTCATTGCATGTATTTTATCAACCTTATCGTCTTTTGTAGACACAGAAGCCTTCTATACATGAGAGCTTTTTCTGTCTGTAATCTGTCGTTTCTATAACATTTGAAACATTAGTAGCATTGCTCCCCAGTGATGTAATCCTAGGAAAACAATAGCTAAAGCAGTTTTATGGCTTCCGTTTTTAATAATAGCCATTTACTAGGCTTTCTTGTCCACTTCAGCAAATTGCAGGAACTCGTAGTTTCAAAAATCATCAGATAAACGTAAGCCGAAGAATCTGAGACAGAAGCCCACAGATAAAATAAGAATGTCCTAAATCCATGCAGTACGGTGGGGTGCAAGTTATTAAATGGCGTACCAGCGGACAAACAATGAAGTACCACGATCATCGATATAATATCAATCTTCTTCCTCTAATCCTCTAAAACCAGAAAACATGATGATTGGTTTACAACGACAATGGGAGCAGATAAAATAAATCTATTTCACACAACTGGCAATGAATTAATCTATCGATATAAAGAAGCGCAGTGCGAGTCAAGGGCTTGTTTGACTGGGTAAAGTGAGAAACGAAACCGTAGGAAAAATTTAACTGGTAGACAACCGATTAAATTCACGGTAATTCTCGCAAGAACCTGTTTTTAGAGAGTAAATTGTATACCACCTGCCACAGACTTCATATTGTTTCACAGGGTATAAATACAGAGGAAACATATAATGTTATTTTAATAAAATTTTTACTGTTCATTTAGATAATATTGATGAGGAATATAAAATATAGTGCAAGACAGACTGCAGTTTTAATAAGAGAAATACAATTTTTACAACGGAGGTATATACCTTGATATCAATACTCTGCACTCTACGTTACTGTGTCTCGCAAAGGGTACTTCTGGTAGCAGTAGCTGACCCCGTTTTCTTCAACCATTAGAGAATAGCGAGAGGGAAGAACAATTGTCGGTAAACTTCAGTATTAGCTCAAATGTCTCCGATTTTCTCGATGTGGTGTTTTGGCGAGACATATGCGGAAGTTAGTAATATGTTGAGCGACTCTTTCCGGAGCCTACTCTATTGGAATTTCAAAAGTAAACCTATACGTGATGCATACCGCTTCACTTGTAGCATCTGCCACTGGAGTTTCTTGAGCATCTGGTGTCGACTAAACGATGCCGAGCTGAAATGCGCCGCTCGTCCTTGGATCTTCTCTGTCTCTCTTCTATTAATCCAGCCTGGAAAAGGACACAGTCTGACAAAGAATACTCAAGAATCAGTCGCACAAGCGTTCTGTAAACTCCTTTTAGTGGATGAATTACATTTCCTTAAGGTTCTCCCAATGTTTCTCAGCTTGCGAATAGCTTCACACAGCTTCAGATGTTATGCTCTATATCGTTTACATACACTGTCCAGTATCTTTAATGTGACCACCTGCTAAAAACCAGTAATCATCATTTGCAGCATGGACCGCTGCAAGACGTGCAGGAAGAACGTCGCTGTAATTGTGGAAGATACCGACAGGGACATGGAGGCATGCGGACCTCAGTCCCGTGACCAGCTGCTCTTCGTTACTCGGTTAAGGATCCATGGCACGGGCAGCCCGATCGAAGTAATCCCGAGATTCTCTATTGGGCTTAAGCCCGGGAAGTCTGGTGGCCAGGCGAGTACGGTAAACTTACGCACGTACACTGCAAGCAGTGTGACACGTAACGTTGTCCTTCTGGTAGATGCCATCGTGCTGAGGAGGAACAAACTACATGTAGGGGTTGAAATGGTCCCCAAGAATAGATACATACTTTTGTTGAACCATCGTACCTTCCAGAATAACGAGATCACCCGAGGAATATGACGAAACTGTCCCCCAGCCCATAATGTATGCAGTGAGTTTGCTTTCAGACGTTCCGTGCCGTACACGCCAAAGGCTATCTGTCCAATGGAGTTTAAAATGTGAGCCAATTCAGAAGGCCACCTGTCACCCCTCGGTGGAAGTCCAGTTGCAGTATTTGTGTGCAAGTATCAGGCTTTGTTGCCGATGAACAGATGAACAACAGTCCGCTTGGGTGCATGAGCCAAGCGCTTGCTGCGGAGGTGCATATGCAGCAGCGGTTGCTAAAGGATCATGAGAGGACACTGTTGGTAGCCCGTTGGTTCATCTGAACGGTCAGTTGCTGAACAGTTTCACGTTTACTCTCCCGTACTCATCTCCGCATCCTTCGTTTGCCCAAGTCATCCATGGATCGTGGTGCCCCATGGTTGCCTTGGCACCAGTTTTAGATAGTGCCATTTTGTCATGCACGGTACGCTTTAATTACGGCGGCACGTGAACAATTTTGCACATTTAGCCGTTTTGGAAATGTCCCGAAAACCAATAATCGGAGCCCCTTGGACGTCAGATAAATAGCTGAGTTTCCACATAACGACTGAACTGATTCCGCCTCTTCCCCCTCCTTTAAAACGTCTTACATACACTCCACTGCTAGTACTACCAACAGCCGTATGAGAGTGGTTATTGAACGTTGGCCTCAAACATAGGTAGTGAATACATTAATGTAATGCGCCTTGCATATTGTAAACACTAATAATTTTGTCGCACTTTTTCGTCGAATTCCATAAATTATTTTCATATGTGACGATTTTGTTCAATTAAGTGCAAGGAGGTGCTGACTCCAATCACAAATCTGGCCCGATACTGGGTAAGCTCACTACACACAGTGTATACGTATATCAGATGCCTTCCTTGAAGTAAGAAACACCACATCAACATGGGCGCATATGTCCATTGTGCTCTGTATCTAATAGACGATCAGTGTGGGCTGATGTTATCAAAATACGTGTTAACAGAATAAATTCTGATTTTCGTAGCGGAGAATTTCATTTGAGAAGAAGATCATAATAAGTCAGCACAAAAGATGTTCCATAATCCTATAACAGATTGATGTCAGCTGTATAGGCCCATATTTAAATGTGTCAGTTCTACGATCCGTCCTAAAAACAGTAGCGATTTACGCTTTTTTCCCCTCGTTACATACCATTCGTCGCTCCAGCGATGTAATATAAACCGTTGCTTGAGGGGAAGCAAGTTCTCTCACATCATCTCTATAGACCCTCACAGATATCTCATTCGGTTCAGACGCCTTTCTACTACTAATGAATTTAAGTTACTTTTCTGTTCTATTGTCACTTACGACAATATCTACCATTTCGGCGTTCTTGCGATGATTCAGAGGGTCTCTGCCACTATAGCTTCTGACACAGGTTATCTATTAAAAGTGTCCGAATACTATATTGGAACCACGTTTCAATCTATGATTCTTAGTTTCGGCTCCAGTATGTTCACTGAGTGACTGAATATACGAATACGAACCGTTTAATGAATTTTATTAAGACCGAAACTTTTTGAATTTTTAATCAGATTAGTTTCCAAAATCTTACATTCAGACTCATTCAATGCTTCTGAGGACAGCTGAACCAGTAACTCTGTTCACCCTCTGCCCAGAGGTACTCGAACCCACCACTGTCCGCTACTCATCCTCGAGTGGGGCTAAATCCCTGTGGGAGCTTGCCCATTGATGTGATTTGCACGCGCTTGCAAAGTGTGTGTGTGCATCATGTGTTTGTGTGTGTGTGTGTGTGTGTGTGTGTGTGTGTGTGAGAGAGAGAGAGAGAGAGAGAGAGGGGGGGGGGGGAATACACTTCTCATAGCTTGGTAGCTTGGCAGAAAATGCCGAAGACGACCGATGCTGTCTCGACTAATGACAGCTGAGTGAGATTTCAATGCTATGTGGATGTCACGTGCACGCGATCAGTTTCACATAGGGTACGAGTCTGCAGCGTGCGCGTGCGTGTTCTGCTTCCCTTACTACTACATCTTGTGTTTACTTCGTGTTTCTGATCAGGACACTTAATGTTATCAGTTGTAACGGGTTCTATAAGCTCATTTGCTTGATTTACTCATGAGGTCCTACCGTGTACCTTGACTGAATATTTTAATAATAAACAAAGTTGAAATTTATAATCAGTTATCGTGTTTCTCAATGTACATCTATTCATTTGTTCTGTCCAAAATACGTCCTACTGTCAGCGCGACTTTAACTGTAGACTAAATGCAAGCATTATTTCATGAGTTATTCATTCATGTAAATTTACAGTTCCATAGATAAATCAATGACTTTTTTAACATCCCGTATTCGATTATCACTTTAATTTTCGCTATACATTATCATACTCAGCTATTGTGATAATACTTTATAACTCTCAGTTATTCAGTATACACTTTCTCCATAGAAACCATGAACTATCGGAATCTAAAAGGAAATTCAAATTCTAAATGCATTCCAAAGATTGCAGGGCCTATTAGAGTCACTAATTTGCAACAACTATGTATGGAGTAGATGTTCTCTTCACTGAATGCTAAGGCCCCTCATGTAGCTCCAGCGGCGCCAAAGGAGTCACAGTTGTCGCCATTGGTGCTCCGGTGCCATGGTAGCTTATAACAGCAATCTGAAGCCCCTCAACCGCGGCCAACGCAGCTTCTAGCTGTTTCTGGAAAGCAATTAATTGTCCCTTTACCGACACAAAGCAAGCACAGTGCTTCCATTTAGAATTTTGTAAGAACTTTATAAAA
Organism: Schistocerca serialis cubense; assembly: GCF_023864345.2. Classification (NCBI taxonomy): domain Eukaryota; kingdom Metazoa; phylum Arthropoda; class Insecta; order Orthoptera; family Acrididae; genus Schistocerca; species Schistocerca serialis. The sequence goes on along the minus strand of NC_064640.1, from coordinate 462,820,504 downwards.
CCACGAGAAAATACACTAACCAAAGCTCTCAGATCTAACTGAAACAGAAAAAACAATTCGTTAACCGCGTATTCCATGAATCACTGAAGTCCTGTTGCGTTATTTCAGCTGATTGTCTTGCAGTTTTTTAATTTTTTAGGCAATTTAGAGCTAGAACTCCACATATATATATATAAACAAATTGAGCAGAACATAACAAATCCCAAAACTAGCGATATTGTTTAGTCCTCATAACTTGGTCAGAGATCTTACAGTTCCAGTAGATTATGATGAGGTGCCTTGTTAGTTCTGTATTGGCTTTTGATGACTTCCACAATGTGTTCGATAGTAATGATTATCGGCGTAGTGGAACATAAGTGTGTCAGATCATTTTAGCACGATAATGATCTTGCAGATAAGAATAATAGTGGCCCTATTGACCACAACAAATGTTAAATTAAAGATTCCGAGCCATTGCTTTTATAGAAAAAGATGCCTTCTGAAACGGTCACTAACTTGTGCGTATGACCAGGTGAATGTATTATAGTGGCCTATGTTGTCAAAACAAGAAAACGCCAAATTGTCCTTGGTGAACTGCAATGGTTAAACTTACTAAGCTCTGTTAGAACCGCGAAATATACAAAACCACGAAGATGAACTTGGTGGAATCATTGGTTCCTGTATGGCGCGAGTCATGGACCAAGAAAGCTAGCTGTAAGTAACTCTAGGAAAATTACTATCGGTTCTTCGAATAATTTTCGACTATTGTGCAGTGCGCCTGTTGTGCAATGACTGAAAATTACTAATGGATCATCGAATAATCTTCGACTCTTGTGTAGTGCGCCTGTTCTGCAGTGGCTCAAGCTCCTTTGGCTCGAAGCAAAGTGTCTATAAGCTAATCTTAAATTTGAGACAATAAACCTTTGAACAAAATGCAAATGATTCCATGTGTCGCCTACGTCATTTAATGAACTCCGCTTCAAATGACATTTTACAGACCTCCAGCGAAACCCTGCAGACTAATCCTTAATGGATAATGGTTCAGTAGCCACGCTCCTGCGCTTCAGTAATACAGTCGGTTCATGAGAGTCCATGGATGGCTCGTTTGCTCCGGAATACCATCTGCACCTATGTGTGGAGTCTGGTATGCTACGAAATACCTAAGTTTTCTCCAACAGAAAACGCCGCAGTCAATTGCGCTTCGGTTTTCATCCATTCTTCCTTATAGATTTAGCAAATCTGCGACGTCCACATTACTGGACGAAGCACCGACGTGTAACATTACTTCATCTACCATGATTTTCATGTAATTCATTTCTTACCTGTATGTAGAAATGATAGCAGGAAGATTAAGGTGGTGCGCCAATTCCTCTAAGAGCCACGGTATTCAGCACACTTAAATGTTCCACTGCAAATAGAAAGTTTAGCAATTTGTTGCTCGGCGCTGCGTGTCGAGAGCCGAATTGATGTCTTCGAGATGTCGTGTTGGGGGAAGATGTTACACGTACCATGGACAAAAAGAATAAACAATGCTTCCATTACAGAAGAACTTAGCATCACAAGAAGTTTAACTTACGGCGTAAAGTCAAGCGGGGCGCTCCAGTCGCGAACGAGAGAGCGGAGAGGGCTGTGAAGAAGGCGTCAGCCAACTGCTCGCTGATTGAGCCCTCTCCAAGACGACAAGGCGATAGCAGTGGCCTCTATGCAAAGCGGACGTAAGCGCCACGCTCGACTGGCCGCGACCCAGTTCGACAGAAGCTTCATGACTAGCGACCTGAATAGAAGTGTCAAGGCTCATTACCTCACTTGTATTATAATTGTTATAATGAAGAGTTTTTTTTGTTTTGTCCGTCGCCCTTTACTTGCGACACGTCTGTTTAATACAAAATTAAGTATTGTATTTTTTCGTTTTCTTAATAAAACTCATTAATACGATTTGCTTGAATTGTTGTCTTGCGATCCAAGAAAGCATGTTGCCTAGACACCCCATATTCGACGGCTAGGCGGGATTCAACATTTTGGAGAGGAGCATTAAGAAGAACCCAATGTTGGACTGCCACGGATTTTCTTTTGTGTTTTGCTGGCGCCTTTAATCTACTTTGTCTTTTGCTTCCAGGGGTGTGTTTACTTGCTTTAACAGTATAGTATTTTTGCTATTCAGTGCTTTTATGTGGGTGTCGCAGCAATTTTCTTTGCTTGTGTGCTTATTTTTATTGCTTGCATTGTCTGTTTATATCATTTGCATAGTCGAAAATGACCAGTCCACCTCTCCCATCCCCTGCTCAAGCGCCTCACCTGCAACCTAACACAGATGTTTCAGTTTCAGACCCAGCAAATAGCCACACTGCTGAACATGGTACAGCGGCTCCCGGCTAACTCATCTACCAACAGAGCACCACAAGCCACACCAATAACTCCAAGAGCTGTACCGCCTTTTCGTCAGTTTCGTGAGAAATGGCTCGAGTGGTTGCAACAGTCTGAAGCCCACATAATTGTTCACAGCGTACCAGGTGCTGCGAAACTACATTACTTTTTGTCAGTGGTAGGAAGTTCAGTGTTTCACCTCATTCAGATATTATTTCATAACTCTAAGCTGAGTAAACTTTTCAATGATCAGGTTACAGATCCGCTAACTAACTATTATGACCAACAAGTGAATGTGGCAGCAGCTGGGTAACAATTCCTTAATTGCAAGAAAATGTCAGAACAAACTTATCGCGAGTGTGTAAAAGATATGCAGGGTATGACGTGGAAATGCCAATTCAGATGTGCTTGTGTTGCTTTATAAATGGTTCAAATGGCTCTGAGCACTATGGGACGTAACATCTGTGGTCATCAGTCCCCTAGAACTTAGAACTACTTAAACCTAACTAACCTAAGGACGTCACACACATCCATGCCCGAGGCAGGATTCGAACCTTCGACCATAGCGGTCACGCGGTTCCAGACTGAAGCGCCTAGAACCGCACGGCCACACTGGCTGGCGGTGCTTTATATTCAGATGTTATGTTGCATGATGCGATCGTGTACAATGTAACTGATGTCAGACTTAGAGAACAGATTTTGAAACAGTCAGAGCCATCATCTCGACATGTAGTGCAACTACTACATCAGTTTTCCGGTGCCGTGTCGACCGATACATCTGAGCAGCCACCAATCTGTCGGGTTCAGTCATCCCTAGTTTATGACTGGCCCAGTAGGCAGTGGCTGCTTCCGCACGCCACACTGCGTAAACACTTCTACATACCGCGTAAACAGTTCTCTAAACAGGTTGAAACGTCCTCTTTCAACAATTATATATGACTGTGTTTAAACTGACACACAATATTTTTAGCGCAACGCAATCTGACTTTCAATAATCCCTACAAAAGAATGGCCCTGACTAACATTAACCTATACATTTCACAAATCACTTACCTCACTAAAATCTTCGTTACTCGAACTACAGCAATATAGTGAGCGCCACTACTGCCAGCTAAATAAAAGATTCTAACTACTGAAGGCACTAACTACTGATAGGCCTAGTTAGCAAATGAAAGATTTTGATAGAGAACAAATGATGTATTTACCTTAATAGTCATAATTTATATAGCAGTTCATGACATCCAGTCTTACAAATTTCAAACCTCCGCCATCTCTCTCCCCACATCCACCACTGCTGGCGGCTCACCTCCAACTGCGCAACACTACGCGCTGTTAACATCCATCTGCCCAACACTACAATGGCAGACAACAATGCAAACTAGCCACAGACTGCACACAGCACAGCCAGTGATTTTCATACAGAGCGCTACGTGGCGTTACCAATAAGAAAACCTAAACAGCCTACTTACAAGATGAACAGTATTAAGTCATGCCCTCAGTGCTATTCAAGACACAAACGCCTGGACTGCCCAGCCCAACAAGCACAGTGTTATGCTTGTGGAAAGAAAGGTCATGTACAATCCGTATGTTTGCAATGGAACGAACATAAGAATTCTGCCCACTTACAAAGATCTAGTCACAAGGCCAGTGCAGTGTATTCAAAGCCCGCTGTGGGCATATCCAGAACTAGCTAGAAAACAGTTTCTTCAGTGCTATGCCAGTCTAACATGCGTTTTGTTCATTTACATATTAGTGGAAAAGGTTCGTAATTTGAGTTGGCCACAGGTACCTCTGTTATAGTGCTGAATCGTAAAACATATGATCTGATAGGCTCCCCGTGCCTGTCTAAAACTAGCAGGCACCTGACGGCATATAACTGGCAAGACATTCCCAGTCTCGGAATATTTACTTTTCCTGCCATGTATCGCTCGTATACGCGAACTGTGACTTTCACTGTGATAAAATCACGCGATTGTGAGAGATAACTTGTCCTTCGATAATGATCGAAGCAGAACAAATGAACTCCGGTCTTCCTGCTTGCTAAGCAGAAATGCTAACCATTACACCACCACAGCACTAGGGTCAACATTGCTGCACGAATTACCCAAGTTGAGTGCCCTCCACAACACAAACTTCAATGCATATCTTCTGCTTATTTTCCTTTACATTGTCACTATTGCCAGGGTTCTTCCGCACTGGAATAGCAGCCCAACGTTGCCGGAGAGCCCTGGCAATAGTGACAATGTAAGGGAAAATAAGCGGAAGTTATGAAATGTGTGTTTAGCAGGGCACTCAACTTGGGTAATTCGTGCAGCAATGTGATGTAATGGTTAGCATTTCTGCGTAGGAAGCAAGTAGACCCGCGTTCGAATCCTGGCAGTAATACAAACTTTAATGCATTTCTCCTGCTTCAATCATTATTGGAGATAATGAAGAGACTTAAATGTTTCAGGGATAAGTAAAATTACAAGATCTGTAGTATTTGGCTTTGATTCGTTTGATTCCCATTGCATTACTGGACAAAGTTGCTGCTCAACTTAAGGAATTTCAAGACAGCTGAGCTATCGCGCCAATACAAGCTAGTCAATGGGCAAATCCACAGGTTTTGCTCCTCAAACCTTCAGGTCGCATTCGAATCTGAGTTGACTTTGTCTACAGGCAGGCAAAAAACTGTGGGTGATAATTATCCATTTCCACGCCCAGAGGATCTCATGGGCAGATTAGGCGCTAGTCACAACTTTTCAAAAATTGATTTGTGCGATGCGTATTTTCAAACAGTGTGTGTTGTGAATACTCATTAGGGCTTGTGTAAATATTTGTGTTTGTCTTTTGACAGTGCTTCCGCACACGCCATTTTCAACAGTATTTGGACAGCTGATTGCTCAAGTACCAAATTGTTCAAACAATTTGTACGATATTGTCGTAGCAGGTCGTACACATGAAGAACACATAGCCAATTTACGTGCTTTGTTTCGTGTGTTATCTGATGCAGGATTAAAGTGTAGACTGGAAAAGTGTGATTTTTTTCATACCTAAGTTACTGTATCTTGGTCATGTCATAAACAGTGAAGGAGTACATCCTCTTCAGTCACATTTATAAGCCAATCGTGACGTGCCAGTTCCTCGGAATATCACACAATTGCAGTAAAACTGAACTATTATATTCCATTCATACCGAATGCTGCACAAATCGCGGCTCCATTGCATCGCAATAACGTCCGTTTGTCTGGACAGATAAGTGCCAAGAAGCTTTTCAAAAACTTACAGATGCATTGCTCAGTGATCAATGCTTGGTTCACTTTGATGCAGACAAACCAGTTGTGTTGCAAGTTGACGCCTCTTGTCATGGAATCGGTGCAGTGCTTTTGCACAGATTTAAAGATAAATACAAGCGTATCGCTTTCACATCAAATGTGTTGTCCAAATCTCTGTGCAACTATTTACAAATAGAGAAAGAGGCATTGGCTGTTTTGTATGGTGTCACCAAATTCCACCACTATTTGTATGGTAGAGAATTATACTTAGATCAGAAGCCACTGCTGTCCTTGTTTCATCCGATGAAGCTGGTTCTTGTACGAAATGCCCAAAAACTTCAACGATGGGCGTTATTGTTGTCTCAACAGTAGTACGAGATTTTTGTGTCGTCCGACAGCTCAACATGTTAATGCGGACGCACTTTCACGTCTTCCGATTGGCCCTGAAACAGACTTAGACGCTTCAGCTGCATCTTATCACATATATGTTCAGGATTCTGAACTGCTTCATTCCTTTCCTCTGAGCTGTATGGAATTTGCACAGGTCACGGAAGGTGATTCAGATTTTAACATTTTACTCAAATACACTACTGGCCATTAAAATTGCTACACCACGAAGATGACGTGCTACAGAATGAAGCAGATGCTGTGATATGCAAATCATTAGCTTTTCAGAGCATTCACACTAGGCAACACCTACAATGTGCTGACATGAGGAAGGCTTCCAACCGATTTCTCATACACAAACAGAACAAAAAGGAGAGATAGAAACAGTTTCAAGATGATAATGAATTAACTGGAAATTTACTTATTAGGAAACAGCTGTAAATTTACTTGTTACAGCATGTATTCCCATAGAAAAAAGTTTATCAAAGATCTATTGAACAAGAAAGACGTTTCTGGATTAATGAAACATGAAGGAGAACTTTTACAATTACTACTGGCAGCATTACCATATGTAGCAACTACTGGGTCACTAGCAGGTGGTTTTGCAGGCATTGCTAACACAGTAACAAATAAAAACAAAGTTTATAAACAAATATATAAACAAATACATAATCTAGTAATGGAAAAATGGAACAGGAATGAAACATGCAAAAAAATCGGAGATATCCTTGATCTAGTTTTCATACAGAAGAATTACTCAATAAACCAAAATATCTTGAATTTGGAACAGTTAATTGAGATATAACTAATAATGTTGTTACTAAATGGATTTGTTGTTAGAAATCGAAAAATACAGAATTTGGTTTTAATTCGTTTGGTGGTAATACACCAAAAGAATTATTAAATTATGTAGAAAAAATTTACTTATAATTTTGAAGGAATACAGAATTTAAACAAATTTAATGTGGTCATTTATGTTTCTTTGCTTTAAGACTGTTGTCAATCTAAATATAACTTCCATTATATAGTAAATTCAGTAAATGCAAATTTTTGGAAATAAATCACACCCATCTATAGGTTGTATTAATTTTGGAAAAAGAAACTCAGAAAATATAAAGTATAAATCAAAAGAAAAAGTTGATGCAAAAGTACAATCTTTAATTAAACACTTTTATAAGGAATTAAGTAACATTTTGAGGTAACTGAAGGCTATATTGATTTTAAAGGTAGAAGATAAGCAGTTTTAAAAGATCCAATAATTGATGACGATGTAGATACCACACAATATCTACAAAAGTAATATTCTACAAACCTGAGTACTTAAATATACTTACACAACTCGGTAATTACATCCCTAAATGTAAAAGTTATGCAGATTCATCAACTTTATTTCAACACAACAACTACTCTTGACAAAAGAATCAAAATTGTGTATTCAGATCTTACATTTGATCCAGATAGATGTAATATACTGTAAAAGATTTACATGATAGAAAAATAACTGAAGTTACTCTTATGACAAGAGTGGGTCAACAAGTGCAAATTTTTGAATATGGTTTCAGGCTTTAAAAAGTTATTGTTGTTGGTAAGAATATAATGAAACATTTGGAATTAGAAGATTTAGATATTGTGGTAAGTGTATTTGGTAAGTTAAGGGGAGTAAATAATAGCAATCAATCCATAATGATAGAGAAATCAAGTTATCTAACTGAAATATTGAAAGACAGAGTAAAACCGTACCTGTAGAGGTAAAAATAGTTGTACTTGGTGAAATAATTGAAACTTTTATTACGTTTCTATGTATATATATGTACATATACTGCTTGAAGTGCAAAACTGGATCTCATCAGAGAGTAACAACTCAAAATGGTAGAAAGGAATTTATGGTTTTCATACAATTTTCAAAAGTAAAAGGACTAAATTTGTTAAAAAGATTTTATAGGATGATATCTAAAACCTAATATTCATGAAGAAGTAATTAATGAATTACACAAACTAATAATGAAAGATTTTTAAAGAAGGCATGTATTTTCATTTGGTATTGATGATTTATGGCCAGCTGATTTAGTAAGAATGGATTTACGTAATTTAAATGGAATTTCAAAAATAAATAAAGACATAAAAATTGATCGATCGTTAGTAATGCTTTCTTTTCAAAATTAGCTTTTGTTATTCCAGTTAAAGGTAAAAGAGGAGAGAATGTAGCTGACGCTTTTGGAAAATATTTAAACATAGATCATGGGCCAAAGACATATTGTACTCTTCAGAGCAATCAACAAAATATTTACAAATAGATAAAGGTAAGGAATTCTATAATCAAGACTTTAAAGAAATGTGAAGAGATATAATATTAATCATTATTCAACTATTAATGAATTAAGAGCATCTATTGTTGAAAGATTTAAGAGAACATTAAAAGAAAATATGTTGAAAAAATTTGGCTTACAAGGAAATTGTTAATGGGATGAAGTAGCTTCAAACCTAGTTGATGAATATAATGATACAAAACAAACAACAATAAATATGAAATCGATCGGTATTAATGAAAAGAATTATAAACCCACTAATGTTGTATCCAGTATGTTGAAATTTAAAAAAGGAGATAGAGTTCGAATCAGTAAACTTAAAGGACGTTTTGAAAAAGGATACACAAACTATTGGTCGACAGAAATACTCGAAATTGAATCTGTTATTCATTCAAATTCGTTCACATTCAGATTGAGATATTTGAATGATGAAGAAGCAAAATGTAATTTTTATGAGTGTGAATCACAGAAAACAAAATATCAAGTTGTATACCTTGTTGAAAACGCTTTGAAAAAGAAAGGAGATAATGTATATGTTAAATCGTTAAGATATGATAATTTGCATAGTAGTTATGTAGATAAAAGAATTAGTACTTCATATTCACTTAAAAATATTCATTCAGCTGATTGGTTTGTTATAGAAGGAAGTGTATTTCGACATTAAAATAGAGGTTAAGAAAAACGATGAACTGTCAGAATTATCTCAAAATTTTAAATTTTAATTGATTGAATGAAATGGTGGTTTAAGTGAGTCTAGCTCATTAGATCTATATAAAAATGTATGTATTATATGAAATGTAATAATGAAAAAAATTGGAAATTTACTTTTCTTGATAACTAATTAACATTTAATTGTAAATTTAAATTCCATAACGTTTTATAAGTTCTTTACTACTTTTCATTGCTGTCCTTCTTGGAAGCTACTCCATATTTGTACATTACTAAATAATCAATTCTCACTAGTCTGATAAATGTTTTCTTGGTAGAACTCAATTATTTTTACTTATACAATCATCTAACACATTAGTTATTTTTTTGTGAATCATCAATCAAAATATTTCATCATCTAATAAAGCTTTGTTGGGTGCAAGTGGATCAGTCAAATATGTTTCTGTTAAATGATTTCTACTTAGATGGGCAATAGAATCATTATGCTTGTATAAGTTTTTGATCATAAATTTAGCAATGTCAAATGATGGTTTGCAATATAAAACTAAATGTCTTTATTTCTCTTCTCTCTAAAATCAAGCAATTTGTGGATTAATTGTTCTGCTTTATTTACATCATACATTTTATCTTAGTAACATACATAATATTAATCTTCTTTGTTGTGTAAAGAATAAAAATTAGAGTTCCTAACAGAGAAATTTCCTGTATATCCTATTTAAAGTTATTGATTCAATAATACCTTTCTGAGAGGGCTATGTATATGTAGTTCTTGTTCTATAGTCATCCTTAAGTGATATGCACAGTATTTTCTTATAGACACTAAAGCATCACAACCCAATGTAAAAAATTTTCAACTTCTTTCGTTTGTGACTTCATAGATAAAGAATATAGAACTTGGTTATTAATAAATATGGTTTCTAGACGTTGATTTCGGAAGGGTAATGTTCCACTGCTCTTTAATTTTTCAAATAATTTATATATTATTAACTTTTATATGATCATTAATTGCATATCTAGTTTGTTCATATACTAGAATATTATTAAGATCTGTAGCTTTATGCCATGGATTATTTCCTTTGTCATTTAACACCAGAACTTCTTTATTGTTATAAATAACTTTTTATAATTTTAGATATATTCACAAAATATACCATATAGATGATTCTGAATTAGATGCACTTGTAATAGCTGTTATTTATTAAAAATAATTTTTATTTGGTTTTAAATGTTTTATATCTTAATTTCGTTTTGATTATATTCATATTCTAAAGTTAATGGATTATTGTATTTCTATATGTTCTAAGTGACGGTTGTTTAAAGACTATATGAAATTATATATTTTTTTCAATTTCCCAGGATCTAGCATCACTGATTCCATAACCCCATGATGAATAAAATACAAAATACTGTTTGTCATCAAAACTTCCTTCTCTATGAATGAAGGAACAGAAATATCACTAAACAAAGAACTAAAATTTTTCTAAATATATTCAGGTATATTCCTGATAAAAGTTTTACCATCAGTTTACTTTCAGTAATTGGCATTTAATAAAAATAATTTTTATTACATTTTTTATTTCGTTTTGAATATAATTGTAATATAAAGCAAATTTTTTATTTCTGTGGTTAATGTTATATTTTTTTATAATCAACAAAATTATTTCAATTTCATTTAATTTTTCAATTCTAGGATAACCTGGGTGTTGAACTCAACAGTAAACAAAACACAAAAAATGATTTGTTATCAAAATTTTCTTTGTTCAAAGAATGGATCTAAAATGTCTTTAAGTACAGAATATAAATATTGCTTATGTTGAAACTTCCTGGCAGATTAAAACTGTGTACCTGACCGAGACTTCAACTCGGGACCTGAGTCATGCTTCGGTAGCTCAGCTGGTAGAGCACTTGCCTGGGAAAGGCAAAGGTCCCGAGTACGAGTCTCGGTCGGGCACACAGTTTTAATCTGCCAAGGAGTTTCAATCAGTGCACACTCCGCTGCAGAGTGAAAATCTTATTCCGGAAACATCCCCCGGGCTGTGGCTAAGCCATGTCTCCACAGTATCCTTTCTTTCAGGAGAGCAAGTTCTGTAACTTTCATAGGAGAGCTTCTGTAAAGTTTGGAAGGTAGGAGACGAGATACTGGCAGAAGTAAAGCTGTGAGGACCAGGCGCGAGTCATGCTTCGGTAGCTCAGATGGTAGAGCACTTGCCCGAGAAAGGCAAAGGTGCCGAGTTCGAGTCTCGGTCGGGCACACAGTTTTAATCTGCCAGGAAGTTTCATATCAGCGCACACACCGCTACGGAGTGAAAATCTCATTCTGGAAACATCCCACAAAATCTGCTACAAGTCCAAATGAATGCACATGAGCAACATAATAAAACCCGAGATCAGATTAATGAACTAGAGGAACCGACTTGGAGTAGTGTGGCAGGGAGGAGCTGGTACAGAAGAAAGCAGAGTAATTATAAAACCATAATGGGTACCAAAAAAGACGAAGAAATGCAAGCAGTAGAAATAACAGTGAGGTTACACATCGGTAACTTAAAGAGAACCACAACAACTGCTACAGTAGTGAAATACCTTAACAAGAACGGAATACTTGGACAACTAGAATGTGAGGAACTGCGCACACTGGGCTACAAAAAAGCTTTTAAAGTAGGCATTCCGTTTGAAAAGCTACAAATCACACAAGAACCAAAATTCTGGCCAGAAAACATAAAAGTACGTCGATTTCGTTTCCCAAGACGATCAATGAAAGAGGGAGCAGAGCTCAACTAAACTATGAAGAAAACCAGAAGAGCAGGAAATAAAAGCAGTCTTGTGGAATACAGAGGGAGTAAAAAGTGCTATTAACCTAACACCAACAGACATTTTGCAAAACTCGGATCTTGCAATTCTAACAGAAACCTTCCTGATAGACAGCTGGCAACATAAAGATTTCTATAATTATCACCTAATGGCAAAGAAGGGAGAAAGAGGACGACCCATGGGAGGAATATCTATCCTACTGAAACCCTGGATAACGCCGACCAAAAAAATCATAAAACAGGGAAATAGTATGCTGATGGAAGCGGGAAACATAAATATAATTGCAGCCTATTTTAAACCGCAAACAAATGCTGTTGAAATAATTGACGAAATAGTCACACTCATCAAACAATTCGACAGCAAACCCACCATTATTACAGGTGATCTCAACTGCAGAATAGACACAGAAAACTATAAAACAAAACTAGTCGTTGAAACCCTAGAAGAAAATGGTTTCACCCTACTTAACGATAGACAGATACCTACATACATATGCCACAATAGGAAGAGCACCATTGATATCGCATTAACAAGAGGAGACACAGAAGGAGGTATTCAACCAATATGGCATGACTCCATTACTCCTATACGAAAGCACATTCCAATGAAGATAAAAATAAATATCGTCACGTCACCGCCAGCAAGAAAGACCCACCAAAGAACACAAAGAAAAAGTGATATAGAAAAATTAACAAACCAGCAAGAACAATTAACACAAATAGAAACTTTCATAGAGGAAGGAGACCTTCAAAAAGCAACAGACCAAACAGAAGACCTCCTAAAAAATTCAGTGACACAAACAATCCCCAAAACAAGGATGGCCAAACGATGGTTTGATGCTGAATGCTACAGCAAAAGGAACACTGTTCTAAGAACCCTCCACAGACTAAGAAACCAGCATGATGCGGAAACATACAAACTGTACTTAGAAGAGAGGAGAATCTACAAAAGACTAATAGAAGGGAAGAAAAAAGAATACATAGAAAGAGAGGCAAAAATAGAAGCGGATGAAGCAGAGAAAGACCCATACATAGCAGCAAGACCAAGAAAAATGGCTTATACACCAAATATAGACCTGAAGGAATGGGAAGACCACTTCAGTAAGATACTGAACAAACGAGGACTCAAAACACCCCCAAAGAATGAGAAACAACATCAAACTAAGGAAAAAACAATACATGGGTACCCTTAAACGAAGATGATATGAAAGAAGTAATAAAAGCACTGAAGAACAAGAAAGCAGCAGGACCTGATAATATATATAATGAACATATAAAAGATGCAAAAGAGGCCCTCCAACACATATCGACTAAACGGTTTAACAAATGTCTGGAACTTGGAAGAATTCCTACACAATGGAGACTCTCGACAATAAAAGTTCTCTACAAAGGTAGAGGAGACCCAATGGACCCAAACAAGTACAGAGGCATAGCCCTGGAAAATACTCAGTTCAAGATCTTATCAAAGATAATAACACAAAGAATTCCAAGCCTCTGTGGAGAGTCATCTCCCAGAAGGACAAATGGGTTTCAGATCTGGAAGATCAACACTTACAGCAGTCAGGCTTCTTCTAAACAACATCGATGATGCGCTACAAAGGAAACAAATGTTCTACACAGTGTTCATAGACTTTACCAAAGCGTTTGACCTATTGGAAAGAGAGCTCATAGTCCGAAAACTGGAAAACACAATGGGAAAAGATAGCGTATGGGCAAGAATAATCAAGTCAATCCTCGGATATAACTTAATTACAATATCAGACAACCTCTCTTTTTCGAACCCCATTCTGCAATCGAACGGAGTCTTACAGGACGAGCCAATGAGCCCTTTGCTGTACATTATTGCCACTGAAGAAGTACTCTGAATTAGAGAAAATGAAGAAGATGTGTATGTATATGCATACGCTGACGACATAGCTGTAGGTTCAACAGATATACAGAAGCTGCAGAGAATCATTGAGAAAATAGACAGCTGGTGCAGTGAACACCAACTACACATAAACATAACAAAGACAGAAATGGTAATGTTCAGAAAAGGAGGCAAAACGCCCAAGAATGTGGAAATCAGTATCAGAGGACAAAAAATAAAAATCTCATCAGACTTTAAATACCTAGGAGTGACATTGCAACCAACAGACAAATGCTTCACAAAACATACAACAGAACGTGCAGCCCAAGCAATAATAGCAATACAGGACATCAAAAACATCCGCCTACTCAGTCTAGAAACAGCCATGAAATTATTCAACACAAAAATCTTGCCAATCCTGGCGTATGGGATGGAGGTTATATGGGTCCACCTGACAGAAAAAAATCTAGAAACACTAGAAAAGGTAAAATCGACCTACCTAAAAACAGCACTATTTCTCTCAAGGACAACAAGATCTAGACTAGTGTACCTGCTAGCGAGAGAGACATTCCTAATTGAAGACATCAGACTTTGATATATGATGCCACACACCAGGGCTTCCAGAAGGCAACTGAAGATCATGGAGGACAAACGAGAAAAAATATGGCCGGAGTTTTATGGCACCGAAGCAATAACGAACTGCTCATGGACAGCACCAAACTTCGAACAGCGATATGTCGTAACTAGACTTTCTATTCACGGCTTTCATCATCTAATCTGCAAAAACAAAACTTATCATGACCTAGCCACAACACATGTATGTGAACTGTGTAACGAAGCCTATGAACGATATCACATAGAACTGTGCAGTAAAAGAATGAAATCGATAAATGAATATGCAAAAATGTAAATGTAAAATGTTAAGCATAGTAACTGTATATGGCTATTAGGCTGAAATTTTATTAAATAAAAATAAAATCATCTTTGTTTACAAAGACTAAGTTTAGATAGTGTAAAAATCAGTTTCAGATGCTGTTAAGTTAATAACTAACACTTTTAATGAAACAACTTTTGAAATTTAGTCAATGCAAATGACTTGTAATAAATGGTGACTCTAACTAGTCTATAACAGAAGAAATTAAAATCCGAACAGAAGTTATATCTCAAAGGTTATTCGAAAATTAGGAAACAACACCTTTTGTTCTTATTAATAACAATAATAAGAAGAGAACTGAACAATATTATGAATGAAAAAATAAACAATTATATGAAAAATAAAATTAATTAATTAAAAACTAAACAACAAAAATTATTTTAATGCTTCATCTTCAGTTAAAATTTAAAATTTTTGACATTCATATGAGCTGTATTCAACAAATGAAAAATTTGGTGAAGTAGTTATTGATTATATTTACAAGAAAATCCATTTACTGATTCTGAAGCTAAAGATTAATTTCAAGATAATATAATATATCTGCAAATTTGTAACACAGTCCCATTGTAAACTCGACTGGGAATATCTACGTAGCAATTTTGAAATATCTGAGGATTTCATAGAAGAATCACAAGCTCAGTTAGATTGGAATACTACATCCAGATATCAATAATCATCAAAGGATATCATGACAGAATTTCTAGGTAAATTAAACTAGAATGAAATGTCACATGCCCAAAAAATATCTGAAGTTTCCATTAGAAAATTTCAAGGCTAAAATAAATTGGGAAAAGCATTGAGTTATCAAAAACTGTCTGAAGTTTTTGTGAGAAGATTTCAAGATAAATGGGAGAGGGTAGAAATAGCAGGTGGAGAAACATTATCTACAGAATTTGTGAGAGAGTTTCAAATGAAATTAGACCAGAATCTTTCAAAATTTATATGAAGATTTTATGAAAGAATTTCTCCATAATTTTGTTTCGGATTGTATATCAAGTAACACAAACTATTTGAAGATTTTATATTAGAAATTAAAGCAAAGAATATTGGCAATAGTTCTTAAAATTTTGAAAATTATCTTAATCATTTCAACATAAAATATTTAAATAATGTGAAATGCTGATGCAGTCTGAAGATTGCAAATGTTCTGTATGTTTGAGTATTCAAAGTATCAATTTGTGAAAAAAATTTGTTATCACATTTTTCATACAGTATTGATGAATGGTTAATAGCTCATTCTTTTTGTCCTGTGTAGAAACGTTGTTTAAATTTTTCTGGAATGTATCTAAGTTATTGAATGATTCAATTTTGATATAGGAAGATCAATTGGCCTTCATTGTTTTCATTTCAAGTACTGAAATAATTATGTCAACAAACAAATCTTAAAGTTTCTTCCATTCAACGATATAAATATACTGAGTCAGGATTAAAATTATATCTTAATACTTCTTTACAGTTATGGTGCCTACCTTCGATTCTTTAAAAGTTTTGTAATTTTTTTCATTCTAATGACATGATAACTTTATTGTCAGTCATCATCGAATAATTTTAGAAGAATGAATATTGGTCCTAAATTTTTTAAAGTATTTCTGAATCAAAATGACAAAAGTAAATATGTCGTTGTATTTTTCTAATATTATATGTAAAGCATTATCAAATGATTGAGTTAAATTATCTTCATAATAATTTTTTTGCTTTAATATTAAAGAGAATCTCAGTAGAGATAGAAAATTTTTCGTTATCTTCTAAGGGCATCTCCAAGATATTCTTAAAGTTTTCTAATTCCATACAGTCATCTTGATCAACAATTTTTCTGATTCCTGGTTTTGTATCTTTATGTTCTAGTATTAGAGCACTAACTTTCCTTGAAATCAAGGAACACTATTACATCCAAAAATGTAAACTCTTGCTTATTATTATATGTAAGCTTGTTGAGGTCATAACAGACTCGATTTGATAAATACTTTTTGCAAGATTTTTTATTTTTATTAAGAAAAATTATATATACACACAAGATGAAAATGCAGGGTCATTAATGTAACAGCTCTGACACTAAATGTAACTGCACTTTCTCTTTTGATGCTAGTCAATTGTCAGGATGAACATTACTGCAAAGGGCATTTGTTTCTAAAGCATTATGACAGGGTGAAAATACTAAATAAATTAATTTTTCTCTCTTAACAACATGTGGGCAGGGTGGGTTCTTCCTTGGCTTGGGTATGAGGTAGAATTAAACAGCATTTTTACATAAGATAACTTTTATTGAAAGTTTCGTACAACTGTATCTTACTGGATGTTCTGGTTCAGTGAGCGGCAGCTGTGTCGTTTGCGAAGCCTTCTGCTGCGGCAGCGGCGGCGACGGCGGCGTCTGATTACACATAGTGGTGTGTATCTCGTGTCACCATCTCGCCCAGCTGACGGGAGACGCACAGCGCGAGGTAGCCCATTTAATTATTGTGAGCGAAGTCGTGCATCAGATGGTGATACCTTGGATGTTGCGTCCCAGTGTTTCTCTTCTCTAAGCGGCCGTGTGTGTTGTGCGTTGGCCAGCAGAACGGCGTGGCAGGGTAAGGCCAGTGTCCCAGACTCGAACAATGGACTCCTGCTTGCCAGTCTTCGGCTTTCAGATCTCCATCCCAGCTCACAGGTGACTGCTGATGTGAGGCCATCTCCTTCCCTTCCTCACAAGTCACCCAGGTACGTAAAAATCAGACTTCAAATACATTTTAACTTCTGTCTTCTGGCGCCGTGGCTGCTGCTTTCTATTCCATTACAGCGGCGGACTTGGTGCGTCTGTGCATGATGCAGTCTCTTCTTGCATGACGGTCCTCAGCACCGAAACTGACTGAAAACTACGGCTACGCTTCTTCACTTCGTCGTCTTCTTCGACTCTCGTCTGTCGGGTTCACTGCATCTCGTGTATTTATTCACTTCAGTTTACTGGAGGTGAACGACTTCACGGTCATTGCCTCTTCTGTCACGTTGAAAAGCTTCTCGAAGAATCTTCTTAACGACAGTCATTGGCTCTTTGAATGTAGGTGAGGGCCTTTGCTCACATGTGACAACTGAGAAACACATGAGCCGGTCGGGCGATGCCCTGATGGCTGAATCGACAGCATCCACTTGTGTGGAACTTGCTGACTTCGTGGTCATTGTCTCTTCTGCTCTGCTGTTCTGCCCGCTGTTTGCCAGTGTGTAATTCTTCTAAAGCAAACTAAGTTTTTCATTTATATTCTAATCTCTACTTCACTTTGAGTTCACTAATTTATTTACTTAAGTACCACTCAACATTAATAAATTAATGACAAAGCCTAGGTGTGTTGTTAAGGATTCATTTGGTAATTATAGAAGTAATAGATGTAAATGGAATAAAAAGAATATAAAATGGTTGTATAAGGGGCCGCTAAAAGTAACATAAACAAAACATTTGATTTATGGCAAAAATATACTGGTACTTGATTTCATCTTGATAACAATAACCCTGATATTAAAATTTCAAATCAAAGATACCACACAGAAAGGAAATATGTGATCATTGTTGTCCAAAAGATATCGATGGAAAAGAAAATGTGATTTTTTTCCAGATATAAATAATGATCCAGTAATAATGCACACAAATGATGAAGAACAGTGATACTTAGAAAGTAACAAAAATACATCAAAACATCAGACAAATTTATATGAAATTCTGCTTCATGTAATTGGTCACTCATTAGATTTAGTTCATTCAAATGACTATAAAATAATAATGTATCTATACTATAATGGTTCAGATATAGAATTATTTCATTATGACATCGATGGAATTCGAAGTTTTTATGGTAAAAATCATTAACAGAGCCGATTATACAGACCATTTCATTAAGGTGTTATGGGAAATTAATAAATTTGACCACTCATTATTAGAAAATGGAATTTTACGTACGTTTTTATGACAAAGAGGTGTGGATAGGTAGTGATATAAATCTGCAATTAACAAGTTATTGGTTAACATTATTAGCAGGAAACTTAAAGAAAATAGATCGCTTGTATCAAAGACCAAGTAGTGATGTAACTTCATTTGTTGGTGATATAATGCATATGACAAATTTACAGATATTAGAATTAAACCCTGAATATAGGAAGTTGTATGGGAATATGGTGCAAATTTTTATTAAATGATGAAGTGAACACTGATTCTGATAGAACATTTTTACCCCTTAATGAATTTTTTGTGTTAAATTAGAGGAATATAATCTTTAATGTAGATCACAAGGAATTCTAAGTAAACAATTTCGAGGTTTGCCAATATCATTAAATTCTGCAATCAGATATGTTAATGGCTTATTTTTTAAGGATGATACTTTTTATGAATAAATTTAATTCACAAATAATGAGTTAAAGCTGGTAAAACTGTTTCACCATTATTTTATATTGATTGTAATAAATCATCAGAATTAGTTCCTAAGGAAATAAATATATTAAAACATACATGACAAAAATTAGATATTTTACAAAAACATAATAAAGATTTTTTATATAAATGGACGCTCTTTAGTTACAGCTTAGGCTGTCTTTGGACACTGTTCAGTCCATAATGTGTAAATATTGTATTACTGAGAAATCAACTTATAATTTTATTTCACAAAAATACACAAAAGATGGTTATCTAACGATATGTAGACAATTTGTCAATGAATATCATGTAAATGGGCACAATGAAGAACGAATTCTTTATGTATGTGGAAAAAATATTTCAAAATATCAGTATCAAAATTATTTAGTAGGAATTCCTAGTGAAGAACTTTCAAAAATGTTCTTCTCGATGAAAAATAGAAAGAAACTGATAAATTTACAAACAAAATTTAAACACTCTCAAGAAATTATAGATTTAAATTAGTTTTAGAGAAATTCATCACATGAAGATAACGATAATAATAAATATAAAAACATACAAAACATGAAGAATGAGACAGGACAATCATACTGTACTAAATTTTGTAATACCCATCTAATAATAATTGTTACCTGAGGATTCTTGAATTCTTAGTTTTTTACAAATTTAATAAATTATACTTTTAATAAACAGAAGAGACATTTATATTCATTGATTATTTAATTGAAATAATTTAATAAGTTAAAGTAAGTAATGTAAATCAGATCTAATAACATTTATTAAGAGACACCTAGCCACAGATTTAAGTCTGTTTCAGATGACACAAAGTGGAACCCTTTGGAAACAGTTACCTCGTTTTGATGATGAAAATTTCGGAACTAGAGAAAGTAAATTATTGAAAATACAATGCCATTTTCTATTTACTTCTTTGAGAAGCAAAAAAAACATTAAAACAGATAATGATTGTCTAGTTGACAAAGGATTTGTGAACAGCTTACAGACCATAAATTTTGAAAAAAAAATAATACTCAAGTGAACCTAAACTTTTCATGAGTATGGTAAACCGAAAATTATGAAAATTGTATAAGATAATCTAGAATATATCACAACCAAAAGTAACTTTTCAATTCTTTAGTGAGTTGCTAATGCAGACAAGTGGAAATATTATGCAATTTAAATTACAGATAGTAAAATATAGGATCACAAATAAAAGAGAATAAATTAAAAACTTTATGAATGGGAAGCAAGGTATTTTATCAATAATCGGTATATTTCAAGCATGTGGGTCAGGATGGACATTAAAAAATCCTATTGGTTTACAGCTAGGAATTAACAGAAATGTTCCACTGAGAGGATCATCTTACATTTAA
Organism: Schistocerca serialis cubense; assembly: GCF_023864345.2. Taxonomy (NCBI): domain Eukaryota; kingdom Metazoa; phylum Arthropoda; class Insecta; order Orthoptera; family Acrididae; genus Schistocerca; species Schistocerca serialis. Next base: position 462,800,210 of record NC_064640.1, on the reverse strand, counting down.
TAACCAAGTAAGGTAAGAAATAAAAAAGTATGTATTTACTTAAAAATAATGATTAAAACTGTTGGTTGTGGGCTATTAAATCTAAGTGTATCCTGTAGTTAAAAGTTTGGAAAGAGCCTGTGAATATAAACTTTTGGTAATCAGCTTGATCACAAACTTGAAAATTTTGAATTTCCAATAATGGTTGATAGTATTAAAAGAACTTCAAGTAAAATTAATGTACTTGTTAATGATTATTCGTTTGAAGAAAAAGATCAAGTGTATCCGTTAAAAATTATGAAGTGTAAGAAACAGAAACATGTAAATCTCTGTAATTTCGAAGATAGAAATAACTCACACCATTGTTAAACAAAAAATTTATCTACAATATTTTGAGTCAAAGTAGTAAACATGAAACAGAAAAATTTGTTTGTGATTTGACTTCACTCCATTTCATCAGTAAATAAAAATTAGATAAACATATACCAAGCTTCTTAGTTAACAAACCAATAAAGGTAGAAATGCCAGACAAAGTTTTATATATGGATTTCAAAAATTATCAAATTACAAATAATTGTCCATTTTTCATTTATGCTGATTTTGAAAGTTTGCTACTGAAGACAGATAACTGTCAAAGAAATCAAGAAAATTCATACACAATGTAATATCGATAATGTCAACAAAGTGGATTCTGGTATTATATCAAGTACATGAATGGGCATTATAAAAATCCTGTTCCATACAGAGGATGAAATTGTCATTAGAACTAACTGAATATCTAAAACAACTAGTAGAAAATATTGGAATAATTTATCCTGAAATTGAAGAATTGAAAACATTAACTCCTGAAGAACAATCAGCAAACCCAAGATCAAAAATATGTATACTGTGTAAGTGTTAATATTGTCAGAAAAACAAAAGCGTTTGTCATCATGATCAATGGTTGGGAAATTTATAGATCTGTTAAGTGATAAATGTTATCTAAAAGTGACACCCTCAACTTTTGTTCAAATATATTTATATGAAGTATATGGATATGATTGAACTCAGTTTGTGAAAAATCTTCTTTATGATAAAAAAGGGAAGGATTTATTATATAATAATGAAGAGAGATATGTCTTTTCTTAAGAAGTCAGAAAATATCAAGAAGATATCCATTAGTACATTTTTATTTAGGACTTGACAAACTTTCATCAACTTTGGCGAGAGGTCAAAAGAAAAACATTAGAAAAATTTTCCCAGCAGAATTATTAAATCCAGTGGTCAGAAAGGCTGTTTATCATTATGATTACATGGATGCTTCCAACAAATCTGAAGAGATACAATTACCAGCAAAGGAAGAATTTTGCAGTAAACTGAGTGACTGATATAAGTGATGAAGATTATAAACACGCTAAATAGTTTGGGAAAAATTAATATCAAAAATCTTGGCAAACAATATCTATCTGTATTTTAAAACTAATTAATTGTTTTTGCATGATTTGTTTGAAAATTTTAGGAAAACTTGTATAAATGGCTATTATTTAAATTCATCTTGGCACTTTACTACACCAGGAAAATTTTGGAATGTCTAAACAACCACTAGAGTTATGACATGATATCGATATGATTCCCCTGCTGGAAAAGGGAGTAAGAGGATGGATATCTCAATGTTATAAAATATATGTAAAAGCAAGTTATATATAGATGTAAGATTATTGTGTTAAAATGTACTGAATTCTTAGCATATTTACATAAAAACAATTAATATGGTTATGTATTGAGTCAATATTTACCATATGTTGGATCTGAACAGGATAATCCAGATTCTTTTGATTGAACAAAAATAAGCAAAATTTCATATAAAACTGCACATGGATATAAATTTGAAGTAGGTCTGGAATACTCAAAAATTTATATGATTTGTACAAAGATTTAGCACTCACTCCTGAAAATAAAATTCCGTCTAACAGTAAAGAAAGTAAATTATGAACTACTCTGCAAACAAAAGTAATTATGTTGTTCACTATCGGAAACTTAAATATTATTAGTCTCTAATAACGATATTAACAAAAATACATAGAGTTTCCAAATTTAATCAGTTAGCTTGGTTGAAGAGGTATATAGATTTAAATACTGAAATGAGAACTAGAGCAAAAAAATGGTTACAAAAATATTTCTATAAGTTAATGAATAATTCAGTATTTGATAAGACAATGGAAAATATCAGAAACAGAATGAATGTAAAATTAGTGTCTGTTCCAGAAAGACGTGATTCACCTATATGAAAACAAAACTTTAAAGGAAGAACTATATTTAATGAAAATCTTATTGCTACTGATACGAATAAAACTAAAATCATATTTATTAAACCTACTATGTTCGTATGAGTAAACCTGATTTATCTATATAATCGATGTATAGACTAATGAAAACAAAATATGGAGAAAATATTGAGTTATGTTATCAAGATACAGACAGCTATATTTACAATATATAAACTGAAGATTTCTATGAAGACATGAAATTGATCATTGATTACTTTGACACAAGTGACTATTGGTCACATAATATTTATGATATTCCACAAGTAAACACGAAAGATATAGAAAAAGCGAAAATTGTATTGAATGAAAAAATAATGGAAGGATTTTGTGGTTTAACAGCTAAAACATATGCTTATAAGGTTGGTGGTAGAGGAGAGAAAAATGGAAAGGTGTTAAGGTATATCTTGTTAAATAGAATAAGTTTAGATACCCATAAAGGTCGTTTATTCCACAATAGGAACAATTAATAGGATTTGAAGTGAAATACACAAAATCTATGCAGTTTAGGTAAACAAGAAACCATTGAGTCTTCATGATGATAAATAACACATTTTGCCAAATAAAATAGGTATGTTACCATATCGACATTACACATTAGAAAAAACCTCATAAATTTTTTTTTGTAAATGGAAACATTTTTGAAAAAGTTCAACAATATTACCAACCCTAATTTGCTTAAAAGGATTACTGAGTTACAATTAAATGCTTTATGTATATATATATATATATATATATATATATATATATATATATATATATATATATATATATATATATATATATATATATATATATATGATGTCTTGATTGGGCCGCATGTTCCTCCACCCACGCTGAATGGAGCATGTTATCATGATTTCATACGGGATACTCTACTCTATATATATATAGGGTGTTACAAAAAGGTACAGCCAAACTTTCAGGAAACATTCCTCACACACAAATAATGAAAAGATGTTATGTGGATATGTGTCTGGAAACGCTTAATTTCCATGTTACAGTTCATTTTACTTTCATCAGTATGTATGTACTCCCTCGATTCACCGCCAGTTCGCCGAATTGAAAGAAGGTACTGTTGACTTCGGTGCTTGTGTTGACATGTGACTCATTGTTTTACAGTAATAACATCAAGCACATCAGTACATAGCATCAGCAGGTTAGTATTCATCACGAACGTAGTTTTGCAGTGAGTGCAATGTTTACAAATGCGGAGTTGACAGATGCCCATTTGATGTATGGATTAGCACGGGGCAATAGCCGTGGCGCGGTACGTTTGCATCGAGACATTTCCAGAACGACGATATCCCGACGGGAAGACGTTCGAAGCAATTCATTGGCGTCTTAGGGAGCACAGAACATTCCGGCCTATGACTCGTGACTGGGAAAGACCTAGAACGATGAGGACACCGCAGTGGACAAGGCAATTCTTCGTGAAGTTGAAGATAACCCTAACGTCAGCGACAGAGAAGCTGCTGCTGTACAAGGTAACGTTGACCACGTCACTGTATGGAGGGTGTTACGGGACAACCAGTTGTTTCTGTACCATGTACAGCGTGTGTAGGCACTATCAGCAGCTGATTGGCCTCCACGGGTACACTTCTGCTAATGGTTCATCCAACTATGTGTCAATCCTCATTTCAGTGCAACTGTTCTCTTTACGGATGAGGCTTCATTCCAACGTGATCAAATTGTAAATTTTCACAATCAACATGTGTGGGCAGACGAGAATCAGCACGCAATTATGCAATCACGTCATCAACACAGATTTTCTGTGAACGTTTGGACAGGCATTGTTGGTGATGTCTTGATTGGGCCGCATGTTCCTCCACCCACGCTGAATGGAGCATGTTATCATGATTTCATACGGGATACTCTACCTGTGCTGCTAGAACATGTGCCTTTACAAGTACGACACAACATGTGCATCATGCACGATGGAGCTCCTGCACATTTCAGTCGAAGTGTTCATATGCTTCTCAACAACAGATTCGGTGACCGATGGATTGGTAGAGCTGGACCAATTTCGTGGCCTCCACACTCTCCTGACTTCAACCCTCTTTCATTTATGGGGGCATTTGAAAGCTCTTGTCTACACAACCCTGGTGCCAAATGTAGAGACTCTTCATGCTCGCATTGTGAACAGCTGTGATACAATACACCATCCTTCAGGGCTGCATCAGTGCATCAAGGATTCCATGCGATGGAGGGGTGGATGCATGTATCCTCACTAATGGATGACATTTTGAACATTTCCTGTAACAAAGTGTTTGAAGTCACGCTGGTATGTTCTGTTGCTGTGTGTTTCCATTCCATGATAAATGTGATTTGAAGAGAAGTAATAAAATGAACTCTACCATGGAAAGTAAGCGTTTCTGGGCACATGTCCACATAACATATGTTCTTTCTTTGTGTATGAGGAATGTTTCCTGAAAGTTTGGCCATACCTTTTTGTAACACCCTGTATATACTGGCTGTGAATATTTATCTACCCAATACAGAGAACAAATATATTTGGAACTCAATATAGAATTTAAAATGGTTTTACCTATTGGTTCTTTAAAAATAATTTGAAATTGGTATCTTTAATTTCTTGAAGAAGATAATATTAAATTGAAGTATGAAGGAATGATGAATCTTAAAAACAATGAAAAATAATTTCATGATTTTGAATTTACCCTGTCATATGTATGAAGAAAAAGAATATTCATGAATTTCATAAAGACAAATATCGAAAAGTTTGACGTTGTGGAATATAACAGTAAAAACATCAAAATACAATTTACATGTGAATGTAGTAGAACTGTTTTGAAGTCTTATCTAAAAAAGATGAAAAATCAACAGCTCATAAATGAGAAAGAACTAGGAAAATTTTGGGTAAGGAATAGGACTCATAAAAGGTGTTCCTATTTCTTTTCATACTTTTGCCTTTTTATAAAAATTATAATTTTTTATCATAAGTGAATGTAATACAAAAAATATTTCGTTCCCTTCATTTTCCAAGAATTTCTTGGTAAAATAATTTTTTAATGAAAATGAGTGAGTTACACCTGAAAATTGGACGATAGCAAATTTCAGCAGAGTCTGTGTAAATTTATAAATGAAAACGAGTGAGAAAGTATACTGAAATTATCTGCTGTTAGTGTATATAAAAGAAGTACTAACAAAATTTATGTAAGGAAAAAATAAAGGAGACATTTCACCACTGGAAAAAATCCCATATTCAGATGATATACTTAGGGAAACAAAATACGGTACTGTGAACTAAGAAATCTTATACCAAAATATTATGTTATTCTGAGTAATGGTTCACAACTATTTGTACTGTAGTTAACAATCTTCTGAAGAGCAGCAACTCTAAACACAATATTTGACTAATAATCAGTTGATATCAGACTATTAATACGTTCAGTTACACTTTCAAGAAGATGTAAGTTCATTCACAGAGCGATATGTGTCATGGACAAGAGGTAGCACACGTCGTACTGCACACATCAAAAGTTTTGCATCACCTCTGTTCCGAGAGTTCCGCAACCTGTACAGAAAATTGGAATAGAGATCAACGTAAACACCATTTCTGCCATTTCTATTGCTCATGAAAACCACATATTGCATGTTGTACCACCATGCAGCGAGATTTTCAGAGGTGGTGGCCCAGATTGCTGTACACACCCGTACCTTTGATACCCAGTAGCACGGGCTCTTGCATTGATGCAGGCCTGTATTCGTCGTGGGACACTATCCACAAGTTCATCAAGACAATGTTGGTCCATATTGTCCCACTCCTCAACGGTGATTCGGTGTAGATCCCTAAGAGTGGTGGATAACGTCGTCCATACACAGCCCTTTTCCATCTATCCCAGGCATGAGCAATAGGGTTCTTGTCTGGAGAATATGCTTGTCACTCTAGTCGAGTGATGTCGTTATCCTGAAGGAAGTCATTCACACAATGTGCATGATGGGGCCGCAAATTGTCAACCATGAAGACGAATGTTTCGCCTATATGCTGCCGATATCGGTTGGAGGATGGCATTCACTTATCATACAGCTGTTACGGCGCCTTCTATGACCACCTGCGACGTACGTTGGCCCAACATAATGTCGCCCCAAAACAGCACAGAACTTTCACACTGCTGCACTATGTGGACAGCATGTCTAAGGTGTTCAGCCTGACCAGGTTTCCTCCAAACACGTCTCCGATGATTGTCTGGTTGAAGGCATATGCGACACTCATCAGTGAAGAGAAAGTGATACCTATTCCTGGCGGTCCATTCGGCAAGTTGTTGGGCCCACCTGTACCGCGCTGCATGGTGTCGTGGTGGTAAAGATGAACCTCGCCATGGACGTCGGGTGTGAAGTTGCGCATCATGCAGCCAAATGTGCACAGTTTGAGTCGTAGCACGACGTCCTGTGGCTGCACGTAAAGCATTATTCAACATGGTGGCGTTGCTGTCAAGGTTTCTTCGAGCCATAATCCATAGGTAGTGGTCATCCACTGCAGTAGTAGCACTTGGGTGGCCTGAGTGAGGCATGTTATCGACATTTCCTGTCTCTCTGTTTCCCCTCCATGTCCGAACGACATGCCTTTGGTTCACTCCGAGACGCCTAGATGATTCCCTTGTTGAGAACCCTTCTTGGCACAAAGTATCAATGCGGACGCGATCGAACCGCGGTGTTGACCATCTACGCCTGGTCCCCTACAGACAACACGAGCCGTGTGCCTCCATCATGGTGGAATGACTGGAACTGATCGCCTGTCGGACCCCCTCCGTCTAATAGGCACTGCTCATGCATGGTTGTTTACATCTTTGGACCGGTTTAGTGACATCTCTGAACAGTGAAAGCGATTATGTTTGTGATACAGTATCCACAGTCAACGTCTATCTTCAGGAGTTCTGGGAACTGGGGTGATGCTAAACATTTTATGGTGTGTGTAGTTAGTTTGAGATCGGCCCCAGCTCAGACGCGCTGAGTCATTAATTCACACTCCATTTCACTCTGCTGTCATCGAACCGTGCAGCCCCACAAGTAATAAATAAATAATAAGGATCTGGAGCACACTCTTAATTTCGCCACGTGACTGGTGCATTAAAATACTGCGGCAAAGGCAGCACACAGACTGTAAGTTTGACTGGAATTGAGGTGTCAACTCACTACTTACGCCTGGAGCACTAGCAATCCTTCTGACTCGATTGTACGAAAATCAGGCTCTGTCCACCGTGGATACAGCACGGAAACGCAAGGAAAGGTGACACCATCTGGATAACTAGCACTGTTGCCTTCTGAAAATATTGCAGCCCAATGGTTGTTAACCCTGTAATAAAATATCGTGCAGTGGAAGATCAGTCACATATTAGAATAACAGTGTTAGTATCACTTGCTGTTGAGAATATTGTTTAGTGGTGTGGATAGTGTATGAAAGGTGTGCAGCAACGTGTCTATGATCGGCAACCTGTTTCTCCAAAGATTGTCTAAACTGTAGTTACAGAATCGAGTCAAATTTACAAAGAACCACTAATTAGAATGATGTTGCACCGTATCTGGCTTATATGAATCCACTGATTTGGGTGTGAAGTGTGTTGTAAGGCCGTTGTAACCTCTACTGAGGTAGGCTGGACCACACCTGTTGTAACTGGTCTTTGATATACTGCATCTTTGACAGACTTGATGTACGAGCTGGTCCATCAGATGTTCTATCGGAGAGAGATCTGGGGATCTTACTGGCCAAGGGAGTACCTCAACATCACGCCGACTGTTAATAGAGACACGTGCCATGTGTGTACAAGCGTTTTCCTGTTGAGAAATGGCATCGCTATATTGTCACATAAGTGATAACACATGAGGATGCAGAAAATGCAAGTTGTCCATGACTTGTCGTCATGCCGTAACAATAACTACAGTCATTACCAGCAATGATATGAAGTCATACCTGATGGTTCCCCAAACCATGACACCAGTAGTAACACATCTGTTTCTCTCCGAAACACTGGAGGCATGGGTCCTCTCCCCATATCTCAGCCACACTTGGCGATGATATTCATCTGGTGTAGTTTGGAACTGTGATTCGTCGCTGAAGACAGTGCAACTCCTTTCGTCAGTAGTCTACACTTCTCAGTCACGGCACCACTCCAAAAGCATCCGTCAGCGTTGTGGTGTTGGCAACGGCCTTGCCTCAGTGGTAACACTGGTTCCAGTCAAATCACCGATGTTAAGCGCTATCGGGCTGGGCTAGCACTTCGTGGGTGACCATACGGTCTGATAAGCGCTGTTGACAACTGTTGTGCACTCAGCCCTTGTGAGGCAATGTGAGCAGCTACTTGACTGACAAGCGGAGGCCGCCAAATGTGAAATTCAGATTCGATTCATACTGCGCATAATAAAAGCTCATGGCCAGAGGTGTAATGTGGCAAAGCACCAAGATGCACTTTTTAGCCGTTGTCGATAAAATCGACAGTTAAAAGAAACAGTTGCGGTGAAATACTCTATACGGTTAATAATTTTCCACAGCGTTGTGGCGCAGCGGTAAGCGCTCGGGTTTGATATCAGAAGGTCGCCGGATCGAATCTCGCATCATGCAACTTTTTCTTTAAGTATTTCTTTTTTGTAATTCAGATGTATATATATATATATATATATATATATATATATATTTCCCGGCAATCAGTTGCAACAATTATGCATATAATAAGTTGATGAAAGTCGTTTGTCGTGGAAAAACTGGCGACTTCGAACATCATTATGTTTTCCGCAAACAAAGTTGTATTTCACAAATGTTATTAATTGTCTTCATAATGTTAACCACGTATAGTTAACGGAAGACGTAGAAACGATATTCCGAAACGAATACGTGTAACGTAAGTCAAACGTTCGAATTAGAAATGAGACCCCACGAACACAAAATCGCTGTGGCAGGTATGAAATATAAACTCCGTTACTCGCTCGTTACACTTGAAGGACAGATGTTGAATGGGCCGAAACGAGCCGCCGCATAACAGCGTAGTTGCCTGCTAACTTCGAAAGAAGGTAGATGCGGTCCCTAGCGCAACTTATAACATCGTCGAAAATCAGTGCTGACGGGAGAGTTTTGGTACACCCTGTTAAAAAAACGGAAAAATGGAGGCGGTACAATTGGAGACCGATCCGCCTTCACCAACATGCATAAGCAATTCATTAATAGTTTATATATATATATATATATATATATATGCGACTTTCGGATTACGAACCCGACCGCTTACCACTGCGCCACGACGCTGTAGAAAACTACTAATCGTAGAGAGTATTTCACCGCAACGGTTTCTTTTAACTGTCGATTTTCTCGACAACGGCTGAGAAGTGCATCTTGGTGCTTTGCCGCATTACACCTCTGGCCATGAGCTTTTATTATGCGTAGTATGAATCGAATCTGAATTTCACAATTGGCGGCCTCCCCTTGTGAGAAATAGTGGCTCTGGTCTCGTAAACTGACACACGGCCGGGACAACGGTGAGCTGCTCACATGCCTCTCTATATCTACATCCAATGATGTCTGTGGGCTGAGGAGACACGGCTGCCTGCCGGTACCGTTGAGCCTTCATGACCTGTTTGGGCAGAGTTTAGTTTAATTTAGCGCCATGGTATTAACGGCAGCCTTCGCAAGAGATGTCATTTTCATAGTGAAACTGTTGCTGGTCTCCAGCCAGTTGTTGGGGCTGACACAGTATACAGTAGGGAGTTCATTACTTGTTCTCGGATGGCAGGCACAGATGTGAGGAGGTTACCATGTGCTTTGGGCACAATACGGCGAACTTCCTTGCGATGGTCAGACGAAGTGGACCTGACCTTTGACGACGTGTATGCCCGCCCCCGAGATCCCAGTCAGTCCATCGTTGAGTCACTATTACTTCCGAATGGCCCACAAATATGCATACTGCAATATTCGACTTGTCGGCCGAATGGAGACCCACTATAAGACCACTGTCAAACTTTGTCAGGTGATGATAACGCTGTTTCGCGCGAGTACACGGCATTTCCTTCTCCTTCGCAGTGATTACTCTACATTTGACGCTGGTCACGGCCCATGTATACCCTACCAGGCTCGGTCACACCACTTAACACGAACAACACTAATGCACTTTGGTCGTAGTTCTCCCTGTCAGAGAATTGCAACTCTAATCATATCCATATCCGCTGATGAGGTATACGCGTACGAAGTTAGATTGACATGCAATCATGTCTTCTGGATGTTTCACTTTTTTGGTCAGGTAATGTATTTAAGTAGCACTAAATGTAGATGGTCACGTTCGAAAAACGGGTGAGAGCGATTACTATTCTACGTACTTTCAAGGTGGAAGTGTATCGTTAGTTGTTTGATTTGAGATATAAGGAAATAATGTTGTTATTCTATAACATCATGTAACCAGAAATTAACATGTAAATGTCTTTTTTTGAAACTGTGTTCTTCCACACTATAAATAAATGCATTAAGTTGTTACATGTATAGCTGGTTCATGCTTAGGAACTGTTGGATTTTATGAAATGTAAGATTTGGAGGTAAGTCCCTCAGCAAGGAAAAGGCTTAGGCGGGAGTGTAAAATATGGTTTGGTGCGAAGTAGCGAGAGAATTCTTTGTGGTATGCATAGTCGGTGGCCAGCAACGAACAAGCAATCCCGACTACTTGACAAGTCAAGAACTGTAGCAAGAGTGGATTAATTATGCCTAGGATATGGACTCATGTTTGTAATTATATCATGGAATTCATTATTTTGTGCTGAATCGTTAAATTCCGAATCCAAAGAGATATTTTACAGAACATATTACATCAAGAGCCATGGTCGTACCAAGCGTCTTTATTGTTTTGCCACAGAATATCATTACGGCCACCACCTTCAGGACAAGTAATGTTTACTACTGTACATATGTGCATGGAGTATAAACTTGCTAAACTTTCAATTAATAAGTGATTTCTCTTGATTTTGTGTCTTGAACACTGATTTATCCTCAGTTATTTCTCTGGAAAAGTTTCTCTACCTGTTGCTGAAATGTTCCAAGTGTTTCCGAATTTAATGAACTACAGAATCAATATTATTTTAACCCTTCAATAACTTTGGTGGAGAAATAATTTTCTTACTTAGTCAGTCATTTGTGTGAAATGGTACAAGTGATGTCTAGGTGTATACGTTAACGAACAGCCTAAGAATAAGTGTTCGATAACGCGTAACTGAAGCGATACATGTAAACCATTATTAAAAGCACTGCTCACGCTTACATTTTGTGCAAAAAAACAGTGGTTACAAAAACCAAATATAGGCCAGAACAGTTCAAAGGCCTACATGTTTCTTACTTACCTTAAAGGTTTGTAACAGTGTTTTGTATGTGTATTTACGTCTTTGTGTGTATTATTACTGTGTCTTCTTAGAAGGCTTCACCTAAAACCGAATTAGTGAATAAAACAGTTTCTGGGCCCTCCCTATGACGAATATGTGGTTTAATGAGCGTACACTGTAAGTGCGTATGAAGTTCAGTAACAATTCTAGAAACATTTTAGCACTTAAAATTATAACCGGCATTAACTTCGTAAAACTATAACAGATTCACGGTGCTCATACATTACTACACGATATAACGGCTAATATGAATACTAATGAAGGAAGTGGTGCTCATGTTAGTTAAAATAAAAGCTTCGCAATAATTTCAAAATTACTATGTTTTCAAAATGAAATATTAAAACCACCTCACGTTCAAATTATCTGTATTCTCCATCCGTTGAATGATACATTGTAATAAGAATTATAGTTCCGAGTCTGAAGCTGATAGTATACGTTAGTCAGAAGTAACAACGCATTTTAAACGTTTATCTATCTTGCTTATGCACAGTTTGTTTGCTAACACTTTCTAGGGAGTGCAATTGTTTTAGTGTCCGATTTACCAAACAGATTTCTAATTCAAGTACAGTTTAATTCAGTAGTTAGTTTTGCATTGTTAGTTGTATATTTCCTTGGAATTACTTTGCCTAGTAAGGCTGCCGACCATATACATTAATACGACCACAGATTTACTTTTCAACTGTAATATCATATGTTTAATTCCCGCAATAATAACTGTTGCTCCCTTTCAGGTGCCGAGATACAGTCCTATTATCTGCCATTAGTACACTATCATGCGCCTTCGTAGCGTAGCGGTAGCGTTGCCGCCTACCACACAGGTGGCCTAGGTTCGATTCCCTGCTGGGGACTGGCTGTTGTGTGTCCTTCATCATCATTTTCATCATCATTGACTCGCAAGTCACCGAAGTGGTGTCAACTAAAAAGGATTTGCAATACGGTGGCCGGACTCGCCCGAATGGGGCTTTACGGCCAACAACGACATACGATTATTTAATATCCAGCACACGATCATGGTCAGCTTTAAGGCCTGTCAAAGGAGTTACGTTATCGAGCGTCTGCTGTTTTAGCGATAACCTACTGTGGTATACAGTGATTGGAACGTCGGTTGTGTAGATGTTAAAGATCGAGTGAAACATAGGAATGCCAGAACTCTTCTTAAATTGGTTCACGGGACTATGAGACTTGTGCCTGAAATGACATACTAGCGAAGCTGGCAACTGTCGTGATTCTGGAGCAGCGGAAGGACAGTGCACTTGTTTCATGTCGGGGAGCATACGTTGTAACGTCTTCAATTTATGTAGCAGTATTATCACTGTTCTCAATCGAATTAATACTGTTTATATTCTTGGATGCCTATATACGGCCTCTAAATCGTTGATTGGCATCAAGACAGCGACATTCGACCTGCAGGTAGCCTCTACGCATCCTGGTGGCTTCGAAAAACTTTCGTTACCACATTGTGACAACAGGAAAAGAAGACTTGGTGGCACATATTCCTTACCATAGAACTATGCGTAATCTTAGAAGTCTAAACTCGAAGCCTCTCTTTACGGTTTTAGAGAGTGAAAACGTAAGATATTCAGAATGCTAGCCTTAAGTGGAGTTACTAGCGAAATTCCAACCCATCATAAAAAAAAAACCCTTGGGACTGAAATTTGTTAAATAACTTATCTTGGCATGCTGAATTTCCAAGATGCTAATCCAGGCGGATGTAAAATTAATGTGTGCAGCAGGAAAACTGAATGAAAATGAAGATTTGATCCTGTCTGACTTCCCCTTGAAGCAGGTCTTAGGATCTCTTAATGGGGATATCTTCCGCTTCTTGCTCTTTAACGTAAAAATTACAACGTAAACGTAAATGAATAATTAAGGTAACTAGTAACTATAAAATGATAAATGCTGTTTCTGCTTCTACATTTTTACTGTGGATTAAAATTCCTTTATACATTACAAACGTCTATATATCAATGTCCAATGGATATAAAGAGACACAAATGAATTTCCTAACTAATTTCAGTGATCAGTTGTCAAAATCTGCCCCTCTTTATGGCTATGCGATCAATATAAATAACACGAGATGACTGACTACATTTAGAAGACACTACTTTCAAAGATGGTCTACAGTGGTGTGCAACCTCAGTGGAAATAAAACTTAAGTGATCACAGCTGCCTGCCGGAGTAACCGAGCGGTTCTAGGCGCTACAGTCTGGAACCGTGGGACCGCTGCGGTCGCAGGTTCGAATCCTACCTCGGGCATGGATGTGTGTGATGGCCTTAGGTTAGTTAGGCTTAAGTAGTTTTAAGTTCTAGGGGACTGATGACCTCAGAAGTTAAGTCCCATAGTACTAAGTGCCATTTGAACCATTTGATCACAGCTGTTGAGCCTTATAGCCCTAATAAGCCGAAGCAATTAGCAATATAACAATAAGCACTGCGTCTGGTGCGTCGGAGTGACGGTTTTCGTACACATCTGCGACGATGGAAGAACTCCCGCCACAAAATAAACTCTTCCAAACACTAGGACGGCAGAAGGCGGTCCTCTGACTAGTATACTCTAATACTGTCTTCTCCTCTCTGTGTTCTACAGACGAGAAACGCGAACTCTCAGCCACAAGGACGGAGTTCAGGTAACGTCTCAACGTGAGTATAGTGAGAAGAAATGCTCTCAATCACTGAACACTGTGTACTCAACGACGACTCCCTACCCGGAAGCGAAGTCCAGGATCGTATAAGTTCGCAACAGTACAGTGCCTAACCGTTCTAACTTTAAAATCTCCTGAGAGCAAAGATAGAAAGTCCGTCTGTACCAATAAAAGCTGATACTGAGTGACTGTCAAACTCGGGCGCTCAAAACGGAAGACCTCTTCTCTGGGCCGCTGGCTTCCCAGCAAAGCTCGGCTCCCCTCCCTCGTAACTCAGAAGGCGAATCATATTCTCGAAAGCACGGAATATTCTCCCTACAGATACCTCCAAATGCCGTCCAACCATCGTTTTGTCTATGGTCGTCCAGCGCGGAAAGTTTGCGAGGAAATACCTATAGTCTTACAGTGGTAAGCTTCTCAGAGTAAAAAATTCTCGGAAATAACCCATCCTGCGATTTCCGAGGTAACGCTTCCTCGTTCCTCTCTGCTGCGTCCAAGATTTTCAGTGTTCCAGAAGTATTATGCGGTTATCCTTCTGTCCCTACTACACGACCGGCCGGCCGCCGCTTTATTGTGCTTCCGCGCTCAGGTGCCCAGACCGTCCGTCTTGGCACTTGCTGTGTGAACGAGGACCAACACACCTGTGTGAGCTTTTCCACTCAGGGCTTGAGTTACGCCTGTCGTTTCATTTCTACCGGTGTTCCAACCTCTACTAGTATAGGCAATCATACATTACGCCGTTTTGATAAGAAAGACACTCCATCACCTTTCATGCAATAGGCGTTAACAATTATTTACAAGCTGTGCGTGACAATGTCAGTCTTCTTTAAATATTCATATATACGATGTACAACCTATCAAATGATAAGTAATTGTGGTTGTAAATAACAAAAAGTATGTAAATGAGTGCTTGTAAGGTGTGAAATTATAGCCATCTTATAAATTGACTGGGTAAATCTAGTTTACAAAACAAACATTTTTTTCATACATCTGGATTTTTGAGGTTTTAAATAAATAATTGTTTTTTCAAACGCAATTGTGGTGCTGTTGGTTATCACAGAATGTATCCACAAAAAAGTATGAGCAAAAAGTGTTTAAAACGACAGAGGAGTAGCACTTAATACTGTGGCCATTTTGATTTTTTCGAAAAAGTTGGAGTATAGTTGGTTTTATATCACTAGATAGATGTGAACAGTGCAGAAATTTAATTGAAATAGTAATTTTGTGTGAATGTGTCTGTAATTGTATATGTATATGTGATTAAGCTATATGTGCATCCGAAATAAACATAAATAAATAAGTGTAACTATAGCTTACAGCTTTTCTTTAAATTTCCAGACATGCGGATTTACGTTTGCTGCGGTCTCAGTTGTCAACTGGAAAGTAAATGTTTATAAGCGTATCTAGTCCTGGGTGGTTGGCGGCGGGGTGTGAGGTTCTTAGGGCGAGGCAGGTGATCAACATTCGAACGCAGTCCAGTTCCTTTACGTAACTTTATTGATACCACGATACATACATACACTCTACCAGTCAACGCCCCTGGAGTCTACCAATTCTAACACGACGAGGAATCCCGACGGTTGATGAGATGCATTGGAGAAGTATGTGCCGAAAAAGTGGGTTACGGACGGAAGAGGCCCACCGTGGTTTAACAGCGCAATTCGGAGAATGCTCAGGAAGCAAACACAGTTGCACTCGCGGTACAAGAAAGCTCGGAAGAATGAGGGCAGGCAAAAGTTAGTAGAGATTCGTGCTGCTGTAAAAAGAGCGATGTACGAAGCATACAACCACTACCACCGTCATGACTTAGCAAAAGATCTTGCAGAAAACACAAGGAAATTCTGGTCTTACGTAAAATCGGTAAGCGGGTCGAAGGCTTCCATCCAGTCACTCACTGATCATTGTGGCCTGGCAACGGAAGACAGAAAATCGAAAGCTGAAATTTTTAATTTAGCATTTGAGAAATCTTTCACGCAGGAGGACCGTACGAATATACTTCTGTTTGAGTCTCGTACAGATTCCAGTATGGAGGACATAGTGATAGCTATCCCTGGGGTTGTGAAGCCGCTGAATGGGTTGAAAATAAATAAATCGCCATGTCCTGATGGGATTCCAGTTCGGTTTTACAGAGAGTACTCTACTGCATTGGCTCCTTACTTAGCTTGCATTTATCGCGAATCTCTTGCCCAACGTAAAGTCCCGAGCAACTGGAAAAAAGCGCAGGTGAAGCCTGTATATAAGAAGGGTAGAAGGACGGATCCTCAAAATTACAGACCAATATCCTTAACATCGGTTAGTTGCAGGATTCTCGAACATATTCTCAGTTCGAAAATAATGAATCTCCTTGAGACGGAGAACTTGTTGTCCATGCATCTGCACGGCTTTAGAAAGCGTCGCTCTTGCGAAACGCAACTCACCCTTTTTTCACATTATATCTTGCGAACCATGGATGAAGGGTATAAGACGGATGCCTCTATTGCTTGACTTCCGGAAAGCGTTTGACTCGGTGCCCCACTGCAGACTCCTAACTAAGGTCAGAGCATATGGGATTGGTTACCAGGTATGTGAGTGGCTCGAAGATTTAAGTAATAGAACCCAGTACGTTGTCCTCGATGGTGAGTGTTCATCGGAGGTGAGGGTATCATCTGGAGTGCCCCAGGGAAGTGTGGTAGGTCCGCTGTTGTTTTCTATCTACATAAACGATTTTTTGGATAGGGTGGATAGCAATGTGCGGCTGTTTGCTGATGATGCTGTGGTGTACGGGAAGGTGTCGTCGTTGAGTGACTGGAGGATGATACAAGATGACTTGGACAGGATTTGTGATTGGTGTAAAGAATGGCAGCTAACTCTAAATATAGATAAATGTAAAATAATGCAGATGAATAGGAAAAATAATCCCGTAATGTTTGAATACTCCATTAGCAGTGTAGCGCTTGACACAGTCACGTCGATTGAATATTTGGGCGTAACACTGCAGAGCGATATGAAGTGGGACAAGCATGTAATGGCAGTTGCGGGGAAGGCGGATAGTCGTCTTCGCTTCACTGGTATAATTTTGGGAAGATGTGGTTCATCTGTAAAGGATACCGCTTATAAAACACTAATACGACCTATTCTTGAGTACTGCTCGAGCGTTTGGGATCCCTATCGGTTCGGATTGAGGGAGGACATAGAAGAAATTCAGAGGCGGGCTGTTAGATTTGTTACTGGTAGGTTTCATTATCACGCGAGTGTTACGGAAATGCTTCAGGAACTTGGGTGGGAGTCTCTGCAGGAAAGGAGGCGTTTTTTTCGTGAATCGCTACTGAGGAAATTTAGAGAACCAGCATTTGATGCTGAATGCAGTACAATTTTACTGCCGCCAACTTATATTTCGCGGAAAGATCACAAAAGATAAGAGAGATTAGCGCTCGTACAGAGGCATATAGGCAATCATTTTTTCCTCGTTCTGTTTGGGAGTGGAACAGGGAGAGAAGATGCTACTTGTGGTACGAGGTACCCTCCGCCACGCACCGTATGGTGGATTGCGGAGTATGTATGTAGATGTAGACGGCACGAACCCTGGTGACCAAGAAACACCCACATTTATTGCGCGTAGTCAGCTGTACCCGCCGCTGACGATCCGCCATTACGGATACAGCGGAGACCGGAATGTGCTTTCTGCGTTGAAGGATGAGTGTTCGTGTGCGCTCCTTCATCACTCTCCTACACATTCCTTGATACGATGAAATAACCGTAAGTAATAGTATCAAACATGCCTCGACGTAAGAGACACGCGGTAAATTGTAGTGAGGTAGCGAAGCAGCGATGGAAAAATGTGAAAAGCGAAGGAAACTAAATCGTCAGTGACAACATATCGTATGAGGAAAATGTAAGTACACAAATGAAATTTGACAGTATTGCTAGAATAGCACTGAGAAAACCAATATTACTAACACTAGCGATGAAAAAAAGAAATACTGAAGAAAAGACAGATGAATCTAAATTTATTCTACTTGATTTCTTGCTGTTATCATTACTATCAAAAACGAAGTGCGCTGATTGCGATCAAAGTATCCTGAATAGTGAGTTAGGTCCCACGTGTTGGGGATATTCGTGCAGAATTATGTTTGAAACAAAATAGAAGCAGAGCTCCTTTTGATGTAAACACGCGTACATGCTTGACATATATATACAGGTTGGAGAAAAACTGTGGCACGGAATTTTAAACATGAATAGCTGAAGCCAGTCGGAACCAAAATTACTAATGTTGTGTAGGTCGACAACGCAAGAGTTTTAAACTACGGAAACTTGGTGCCGCGTGCTCCGATTGGCCGTGGGATTGCCCTGTTGCCGTTCGTCAGTTGACGGGTAACGCTATGGTTCTCGGTTCACACATACAAACGTCCCTCACTCCGTCACTGCCCCAACGTGATACGCACACGTGTCGAATAGGTCTTGCTGATTGTCTCCACCTCACGTCAGAGGCATTCACATTTAAGCTTCGCTTCGGAGCACACACACGTCACCAGTGGTTTGGCCATACAGTAAGCATGGCGGCACAGTATTCGTTTGAAGAACAACGAGATATGGTTTTTGTTTATAGACTAGCCGAAGGTAATGCACATGAAGCTCGACGGTTGTATGAGAAACGGAACCCAGCAAGACGCCATCCACACCCGCAAACGTTTACAGCAATTCACCGGCGACTTGGCGAAACAGGTTCGTCGGAGGGATATCATGGTGTGTGTGAAGGTTTGAGGGATGACGGTCAGGATCCATTTAGTTTCCACCCTGTCCAAGGCCTAAAACCTGTGGCGGACTATAAACAAATGCTAGGATTTTGCTGGTGGCTTCTGCGACGTGCTGCACGAGATCCCGACTTCCCCACAATTGTGTCTTTTATCGACGAGTGCACCTTCCATCGGAATGATCTTTACAACACTCTAAACGTTCATTACTGAGCAAGAGGAAAGCCTCACGTCATGTACGGCCACGGACACCAGGGACGACTTTCGCTCAACATTTGTTCAGACATTGTGGGTGACCATCTCATTGAGCTGGTCTGTCTACCTCGTAGACGTACTGGGGCAAATTACCTTCACTTGTTGCAAGAAACTCTACCCAGCCTGCTGGAAGAAGTTCCCATGGACATACGGCTGCGCAACTGGTTGTAGCATGATGGGGCGCCCGCACGTAACAGCCTTGCTGTGCTAGAATATTTAAATGAACTCTTCGACGGCTGGGTAATTGGCTGAGGTGCTCGTAGGAAGCCGGCCGGTGTGGCCGTGCGGTTAAAGGCGCTTCAGTCTGGAACCGCGTGAGCGCTCCAGTCGCAGGTTCGAATCCTGCCTCGGGCATGGATGTGTGTGATGTCCTTAGGTTAGTTAGGTTTAAGTAGTTCTTAGTTCTAGGGGACTCATGACCACAGATGTTAAGTCCCATAGTGCTCAGAGCCACTTTACTCGTAGGACATGGCCTCCGCGATCACCAGACATCACACCACCGGACTTTTTCCTGTGGGGACTCTTAAAGGTTCTACTTCACCCACCCAGACGCGAACCACCTACATACGAAGAGGAATTAATGGATCGCATTCAACATGCCGCCAATCAGATCAGGGGAATGCCAGAAATCTTTAAAAGAGTTCGGCAAAACACCTTTCAACGTTACCAAGCTAGTGGCGCGTCAGAGTCTCGCCTATTCGAGCACGTGCTTAAAGTAAACAATGTCCTAGCCACAAAAGGGCCCTTTTCAGGGCTGACACAATTTGTAAAAGACTTCCTACACGCAAAGTAACAGCTGTTTTTTCCGGTTTTTTCCCGGTACGTCTTATGATGAAACTACAAAGGTTGTCTCGGGGCCGTGCGGGATTAGCCGAGCGGTTTCAGGCGCTGCAGTCGTAGACTGTGCGGCTGGTCCCGGCGGAGGTTCGAGTCCTCCCTCGGGCATGGGAGTGTGTGTTTGTCCTTAGGATAATTTAGGTTAAGTAGTGTGTAAGCTTAGGGACTGATGACCTTAGCGGTTAAGTCCCATAAGATTTCACACACATTTGAACAATTTTTTTGATGTCTCTGGAACCCGTCGGATTCACGCCCAGGCCCCCAGAGTGGAAAACCGGCGCGCTGCCATCGAGCTTGCGGGCCGCCTTGGATACATCGCGATCTCCGACGGGCAAAGCACTCGCGATCATGCGTTTCCAGAGCATCCGGCAAGAGGGTAATACCGCTGCCAAACTGGGCGCGTGGCACCAAGTTTCCGTAGTTTAAAAATCGCACGTTGTCGACCTACACAACATTAGTAATATGGGTTCCTAGTGGCATAAGCTATCAAGGGTTAAAATTTCGTAACACAAAATACACGCACACACACCACACAAACACACCACACCAACACACACATATATGCAGGAATAGGGTATTCGAGCACTCAACATTTCGCGATGATAATGTATATGTGATACTCTTCAAGAACATGTGCGACGTATAGAAAGTGCTGTAGATGAATCTAGGGAAGTTACTTTTGACGAATCTCGGGTAATAGTAAAAAAATACATATAAAAGATCGGAACTGGATAGCGAACTTAATGAAAGGGCCTCTGGTGAAGATTCAAAATTCGATTTTGTGAATAAGCTTATTCATAATGATTTTGAGGAAAACCCAAACTTGGATTCCGATAATGAGTTTATTGATAATGATGAGGAGAACAGTTCGCAAGTGGCTTTTGATTGTGAGCTTAGTGATGATAATAACGCGAACAGTGATGTAATAATGAAAAGTTCATATGACAAAACAGATTTAGCTGTGAGTTAAGATGGTTCATGGCCAACTAGAGGATTCCGAACAAAAGTAGGTTTTGGCAGCGTTAGTGGTTTGTTCGCCGGATACGTTGTCGATTTTAATACTCTAATAATGTTTTGTCAAACTTGCGTAGCTATAGCAACTCAATTAGGTGAATATTCCCATGAATGTCATTTTAGGTTGGAAGGGCACACCAATCAATGTTCTATGAATCATTCGGGATCATCTTGTTCGATGGAACCTACGATTACAGGAAATATACTGAAACTATTCGAAAGCTGAGGATGTCGATAAATCAAAATGCTTTTTGGTGGTGATTCAAAAGCTTTCAGTTAGGTCACCTTACTGAACATATTTGGGGATAATCATGAAATTCAAAAGGAAGACTGCGAGAATTATGTTGCAGAAAGGTATTGTATGTCAGTATGACTGCTCAAAACCTCTTGCATGCACATAGATGTGTACAGATATATACTTCACAACCATTTAATCTTCGGGTGAGATACATTTACAACTGATACATTTTGCAGCTGTAACGCAAATTGTGAAAGAAGAAAGGAGCAAAAAAGTTACTTTGGGTGGCAACGGCCATAGACAACTGACAGACACTTTAACAAAAAAAAACATGCTGAATATTATAAAAAAGTAATACATAGAAATTAAAATTATAGGAAAGTACGCATAATCATACTTTTCGTTATGACTGACTTTTGCAGATGTAGTTGTGTCAACTAATTTCTTATTCACAGAACTTGGAAGCTGTAGTATATGCACCAATATATGATTGCGCATCTACTGCCAAAAATTCTCAACATCCTCACTGCCTGAAAGAAGAGTCATTATGGTGTTTTTATCATTCAGCATTGGCAAAAGAAACTGAGTCTGGATCTCATGCTTCTAATATGAAAGGACCAATAAATCAAATTTGTTTAGATAAAACTCTGCCTCTTTAAACGGTCTTAACTGATGAATCACCACTAGCACGATATGCTCGATGTCTAACACAAAATGATAGAAAGAGGTTACACAGCATTGTATGGAATGGGTGTCCCAAAGAGACATATGTTTCTGCAATTAGAATAAAAGGAGCGGCTCCTATCAGTGTAGTGAATATAATATTGGCCCTCTCAGATTTATAATAGAATTAACGACAAAATTTGGACTCAAATATGCTTATCGAAGGGGACAAGCGTCAGAAAAAGAGGGCGAAATAGCCTTGCACCAAGCTGAAGTGAAAAATTGGAGGAAACAGAAAGAAATTCACCGAAAAACTGATTTTGCCAAACATTGAAGAGAAGAAATTACGGTCGAACATGGTGGTTAGGCTATGGTGCCGGGTGCTTTGATGTAACTGCCTATCATTCACACATATGTGGTTTGAATGTGATGTAATATGTAAACTGAAAATAAGAAATACAATTTTAAAACTTATGAAATCGTCCTTCGTCTTCTTTTTTCATAATGGGGCAAAATTTATGTAATGTCAAAGTCATTATATTTTATGCTAAAATCTTGTCACTTATTGTAAAAACAGACATTTTATTGTTTATCTACACTTTCCGTATATAAGTCATAACAAAACTCTTCAACATGGTGAGCCAAGATGTATGAGAAATGCGAAATATCCTCAGACTTCAAGAATAATATGATAATCCCAATTCCAAAGAAAACAGGTTCTGACAGGTGTGAAAATTACCGAACTATCAATTTAATAAGTCACGGGTTAAAATACTAACACAAATCCTTTACAGAAGAATGGAAAAAGTGGTGGAAGCCGATCTTTGGGGAATATCAGTTTGGATTCCGCAGAAACATGCGAGCCAGTACTGCCCTACGACTTATCATAGAAGACGGGTTGAGGAAAGGTAAACATACGTTAATAGCATTTGTAGACTTCAATAAAGCCTTTGATAATGTTGACTGGAATACTCTCTTTCAAATTCTAAAGTTGTCAGGGGTAAAATACAGGGGACGAAACTCTATTCACAATTTGCACAGAAACGAGAAGGCAGTAATAAGAGTGGAGGGGCACCAAAGGGAAGCAGTGGTTGAGAAGGCAGTGAGACAGGGTTCTGCCTATGGCCAATGTTATCCAATCTGTATATTGAGGAAGCAGTGAAGGAAAGAAAAGAAAATTTCGAGTAGTAATTAAAGTCCAGGGAGAAGATATAAGAACTTTGAGGTCTGCCGATGACATTGTACTTCTGTCAGAGATAGCAAAGCACTTGGAAGAGCAGTTGAACGGAATGGACAGTACTTTGAAAGGAGGATATAAGACGAACATAAAAAAAGTCAAAATGAGGATAATGGAAGGTAGTCGAATTAAATCAGGTGATGCTGAGGGAATTAGATTAGGAAATGAGATACTTGAAGTAGTAGATGAGCTTTGCTATTTGGGAATCCAAAAAACTGGTGAGGTCGAAGTAGGGAGGGCATAAAACCTAAACCGGCAATGAAAAGAAAACTGTTTATGATGAACAGAAATTTGTTAACATCGAGTATACACTCAAGTGTCAGGAAGTCTTTTCCCAAAGTATTTGTATGGAGCGTAGTCATGTACGGAAGTGAAACGTGGATGATAAACAGTTTAGGCAAGAAAAGAACAGAAGCTTTTGAAAAGTGGTGCTACAGAAGAATACTGAAGATAAAATGGGTATATCACATAATTAATGAGTAGGTACTAAATAGAATTGCGTAGAAGAGAAATTTTTGGTACAGCGTGACTGAAAGAAGGGATCGGTTTGTGTGACACGTTCTGAAGCGTTAAGGGATCACCAATTTAGTGCTGGAGGGAAGGGTGGGGGGTAGAAATCGCAGGGGGAGACCAACCGATGAATACAGTAAGCAGATTCAGAGGGATGTAGGTTGCAGTAGCTGCTCGGAGATGAAGAGGCTTACACAGGATAGAGTAGTATGGAGAGCTGCTTCAAACTAGTCTTTGGACTGAAGACCACAACAAAAATATTCCGTATGTATGCCGTGTTAAGAATGTCACACTAATTCAATTTCTTTAAAAAAAATGAAAATGGCCGAAACAATAAAATGCTACTCTTCTGTCAATTTTAAGTATGTTTTGTTCAAACTTTTTTGCGAATACATTCCTTGATAACCAACAACTTCAAGTTTGGGTTTATAAAAGTAACGATTCTTGAAAACAGAAAAATCCTAAGGGATAAAAAAATCTTTGGTTAGCAAAGTGAATTTACCTAGTTAACTCAGCATGCCAAAGTATGTTATGAAACAAATTTTGAACCCCCAGTGATTTGGTTTTAATCGAGTTAAAATTTCACCGGTGCGTCCCCTTAACCACAACGGTACATTGGTGCTATTTGAGAGGAGTGGGCTCCATGCCAGCATCGGGTTTTGCCTAAATTCCTTTCTCACCACCGATACAACGCTACGCCCCACCAGCATTCATCGCAATAATCTGCTCCGAATATATACATTCGAAACTTAAAGTTCACGTTGCGTAAGAGAGAGCTACCAGTTCGCACGATTAACGATAATCTTTCCCCAGTACTTCTACTCGTATGAAATACCTACGAACGAACCCCCAGCGAATGGTGCCACACAGTTTTACTTTGCTGTCCCAATCTTCTTCGATGAGTCCCGTTTTCTGTTTCATCGGATGGTATTTTGAGTATCAGACGAGATATATTGTGTAGCCTTTACTGACAAAACGCAGGGAGCCAGCGGCGGCGTAACGACGTGCGTGGTATATCCGGGGCACTTCCAGTGCCTATAAGTGTTTCGAGAATCTTTACTATTGAGGGAACGGAAATTCCAGATAAATTCAGTTTCAAAACATTGTAGCCTCTGGTGGAAGTATCGCCGTACATACGAGATACGTATGAGTCCTCTCCATTGTACGCGAACTATCTAGCTAATTACTGTAATCGTTCTTAAGATAATAAAGTCGGAAGCTACACCTAAGGTCTTCGGCACTTTGCTTTAACTCCCTTTGTAGCTGTACAGTAAGCTCATATTACAAACGCTGGCAATTATTCGTCGGGCGTCGGAGAACAGCTGATCATATTAATCCTTACATCTCATTGTACTCCTTGCTGAAACATATCACCCTAGTTTCCACTCCTAAAAGCCGGTTATTGGAACTCGCCAAGTAGGTTTCTAGTAGATATGCAGCGCCACTCTTCGAGTGCCCACTAGCTAATATTTGACAGCATTACTGTAAGACTCACCTGACAGTCAAACAAGCATGTGATCATTAATCATTTGGATACACCGTTAGTTCTACCTTGTATGAATCTTTCACACATGAGTAGTAGTCAAGTACAGGAAGAAGAAGTTCTTCGTAGCTGATCTCTTTCGTAGAGGAACTGCAGATTTTCTGTGTCCTCTAAACGAACTGAAGACTTACCTTTGATTTACCTACAACTGGATTCACGCGATCGTTCCAGTCTATGTATACACACGCATATACTCTCTTGCTTTTGTACGATTTGACTGAATCTAGTCTTATTCGTTAATGAATATTCTAGAGGTACTAAACTTTTATGTTTTGTGAAATGCACTACACTACATTTCCCAACATTAAGCTATAGCTTCCAGTCTTTTCACCAAGCTGAAATTTTGTGTAACGTAACAGATTATTATCACAATTATCATCAAATAAACATCAAGGAATGTACGTACATCATCTGCGAAAACTCTGAGAATATAGGTGATAACTATCCGGTAAGCCCGTGATGTGTCACACGACTGGTTAGGATTGTACGACACTAAACTAAGGCATGCCAATAATATTTCACTGTCATTATGTGACTCCCCATCCAAAATAATTCACTTGCACATCAATAAATTTTCAGTTCAGTTTCAAACCACGTTCTTATATATTTGACATCGATGGATGAAGACGCATCTACGGCAAAAACCATGGACACCGAAAGCTTGGCAATCAAACGAAAACCGACAGTAAATACACGTGACAATCGGTCACACAAGTAGGGCAATACAGGGTGAACACAAAGTCTCCATACTTTCCTTGAAAAAGCAGATGTATTTAACAACTGGGATATGTACTGCAATGTATATCACAATAGAATCACAAATCAATACATTTTAATGAGTGCCTTCCATGCCTAACAATACACTGTAACACTGTTCAACACACCGGGATTATTTTGATCAACTGCGTATCTAATTCGTTGTTTCACTTATGCTGTACTGGTAACCTTCACCTGGTACACTTAAAACTTGACAGACCGCCACTCAAAGAATTCTAAGGGGGTCATATCTGGATAGTGAGGGACCCAATCCCTTTTAAACTCCCAACAATAGTGACATAATTAGTCTTTTCACTGTGGTTTCATCCACATAAGTGTTCGACATATATATTGATCACACCTCTCTTCTCTCCCCCCTCCCCCTCTCTGTGTCCACCTCTTCCTCTCTCTGTCTGTCAACCGCATTTTCCCACCTCTATCTGTATATCTCCACCTCCCCACCCTCTCTGTTTCTTCATCTTCTCCTCCCCCTCTTCTCGTCTATTTCTTCCACCCCCTCTCTTCGACATATATTCCTACTCCTGCCCTCTAACCATATCCTCCTCCTCTTCTTTCCTTCCTTCTCCGCTTCATCATGTTTCTTTTTCTCCCCTCTACAACATCCACCTGCCTCATGCATCTCCCCCTTCTCCCCTCTCTCCGTCCATTTCCTTCTACCCCTCCATGTGTCCATCCCCATCTCGATCCATCTCAGCCTATCCCCTAACGTACTCATCGGAACATGTAGCCCCTCAAATACAGTTCAATAAAGCAGACTGATACTGCTCCAAAAACATGATTCTCATGCAGGGCAGGTTACACATGAGGAGCTTGAAAACCATTTATTAGCACTTGACATACAGACCTTGCAAAGCAGATCGATGTTGCTGGCCGATACTACTCCAACACAACAAGCCTGTCATGAAGGGCAGCATATACACAGTAAACACATTTTCGCCCGAATATCGGCTCCTGTGGGAGCTAAGATGACGATACTCGTCAGGCTTGATATTTCTATACAAAATTTGGTTGTAATCGATTTAGGAGTTAAGAAGGAGATGTCGAGACTACACACATACAGTCTGATTTATACAGGGTGTTTGGAATTGGCTGTTACAAACTTCTATGACTTGTAGAGGGGAGTGAGTATATAATATTTTGAATAAGAGCCCATTGGTGTAAACGTGCTGTTTCCGTTCTATGACGGTTTCGATTCAGATGTTTAACTCATCAATTTATGCTTGAGGAATTGAATTAGGAGTGGCGTTGAACAACTGTTAGGTAACTGTTCGAAAGTAAGTGTAAGGAAACATCAATTTATCACTTATGCACATTTCTTTGTATTAAAGCTTAGACATTACGTGTTTACATTATTCCCAAGAGAAACAGGACTCGTTATACTGTATGTATAAAACAGTACTGATGCATTACAACGGCTGCTCGATGTGGCGATCACCAACGTTCTTACAGACGCTGTACTTACAAAGCATGTTCTTATACACAGTCTCCATCCCACTTGATGTCTCTTCAGTTTCTAGTGCAGCGGCGATAGACCGTGCCAGCATATCTTCCTATTTCTCAACAGGAGTCTCGTAAATTAAACTTTGCGGATGACCCCAGAAGAAGTAGTGCATAGGAGCAGTAGACGTCATCCTGTCTGCCCTATTATATACCAGGACAAGCAACTCTGAGGCTTTTCTCTTTCCCTCAGCAAACGTGAACGCGTTAGACATCTGAACTGACACTGTCGTAGAACGAACGCGGTACTTTCCCGTACATGGGTTCCTACTCAAAGCATTATGTACTCATTTCCCTCTACAAGTACTAGAAGTTTGTAACTGGAATTTCCGAACACCCTGTATGTGTAACAGATGTCCTCAAAAAAGATCTGGGCTAATTGGTTTTACAAACATTTTTTATTGTCTGTCTTTATTGCTGTAGCTAGAAATAAAGTAACTAATGAACAAATGGGTTCAAATGGCTCTGAGCACTATGGGACTCAACATCTTAGGTCATAAGTCCCCTAGAACTTAGAACTACTTAAACCTAACTAACCTAAGGACATCACAAACACCCATGCCCGAGGCAGGATTCGAACCCGCGACCGTAGCAGCCTCGCGGTTTCGGACTGCAGCGCCAGAACCGCACGGCCACCGCGGCCGGCAACTAATGAACACATACTCTATGTAATACAACGTCGTTATTGTACCATATCATTAAAAATTATATGTACCGGAAAGCACTTAATTTTATCGGTTACAAAAGTTTTTTGTTCGACTTATCAGCAATATTTTCATGCAACATCACATAATAAAATAGCAGTTTGGTAGTATCGACGTTATTCATATAGCTTGCAAGGCAGCTGTCAACAGATGGCGCCTGGTACATTTGTTACATTTAAATGAAAAACATTTATGGTTCAAATGGTTCAAACGGCTCTGAGCACTATGGGACTCAACTGCAGAGGTCATAAGTCCCCTAGAACTTAGAACTACTTAAACCTAACTAACCTAAGGACAACACACACATCCATGCCCGAGGCAGGATTCGAACATGCGACTGTAGCGGTCGCGCGGTTCCAGACTGTAGCGCCAGAACCGCTCGGCCACCAGCGGCCGGCAAAAACATTTATGACACTGATATAATAATAAAATTTTGTTTGCTTTTTGAGAAACCTGTTCTTCAAGATACTTGATTAAGACTTCCGGTTTTTCAGGACCAGAAACCTAATGGAAACGTCACGAAAAATTTAATTGGAATGGTAGACGTTGTCTATATCCATGGCGCCGCTGCTAGTCCGTCTTCGTTGCGGCATACTCCGGCGTTGCGCCGTGACCGAAAAAGTCGTCTGCTAACCACCGATGTGGGCAGAGGGCAGCGCAGGACGACTCTTCTCCGATTTCAGGTATAACACACATGTTCCCGCTCTCCTACCGCACGCATTCTCTCACCTATCACCTTATACATAGATAAGCAACATTCATCACGTAGGTAAGTCTTAATATGCAAATGTATGCGAGAAGGGAACCATAGAAATCCTCGAAAAAATCACCTCAGTTATAAAAGAACTAGCAACAGGGGAAGTGACTGAACTAGTGTAAATGTTATTACTAGTACGTCGTTCAATTACTTTACGTTAAACGGAAAAAAATTACAGAGAAAAAAGTAACTGCCTGGATACAGTCTTTCTCGGCAATTTTATAAACAAACAAATCTAGACAAATAATGAAAAATAAATTTTGAGAATCAAGTCCAATCCAGGTACTGGTGGAAAACGCTGCCTATAGGTAATTGTGGACACCTAAAACGAAATGGAATGGAGTTACATCCTGCTCGAAAATAGTTGACTCCTTAATCCCTTCGCGTACCAAACGTATCTCCAGCAAAATTTCCAATATATAGAGGTATGTGCCTCTGGTAACTGTTTTCTCTGCAAACTTAAAAGACCCATAGACGTTAATACATGTAATGATTACGACACCTTCACTTTTAGGGTGTCTCGTTTTTACTCTTTTAGTCGCATGGTTATTCGTTTGCCCAAATCCTGTAATTTTGTCTATTTAAACGTCCACAGATGTGATATGTTGCTTCATCACGGAACAAGCATGTTCCACACGATTCTCATTTTCTACTGTATTACAGATATAACACACATCTTGTTGGGCTAGACAATCCTTAGCTTCAAACATATGCAGAATTTGGACGTGGTATACTGGTTTCTTCAATTTGTATCGCTGAGCTTCTCAAACTGAAGATTGTGCAATAGCTAGCCCTCTACTTAGTCTCCTGATAGATACAAAGAAACTTCGTGTGATCGCATCCTCTATGTGTCCCAACGTTTCTTGAACTATGGACCGCCTTATAGAATATCCGTCATCAACGACAGTAAATGTAAGTTTGAATTTATTTACCAAATTCTTGATTTAAAATCTTGTGTGTGCTGGGTTTCTGTATTTACAGGTAAAATGCTCCTGTTTCTTTTCGCATGTTATCCCTCGCAAACGAGCACAAACAACACCGATTCTTTCTTTTGTTTTGACTAGTCTGTAATATCACCTGTAAAAATACGGATTTAGGAATAATATGACAGAAGCGCATTGAGACCTTGCGTTCACGCTGTACAACCAGCCGGAGAGAAGCTGGAGGCCACGTCAGGCAGACAATCGCCAACTACACTCCGCTACCCTATTCTCTTCGCTTCTGCCGCTGGGCACTGCTTACGACATCGATCCACTCTGCTTGACTCTACCGTGTTCGTCGTCTCTCCCTGCTGTAGTGGCCCGGGAAACTGACTCCGTCAGCAGTGCTCAATTGCAGGTGACAGACTTTGAAGCATGCCATCAGCACATCTGTACTGCTCTGGTCTCCGTCGTGTGGAAAACTTCGAATTTCCTCGCGTTATAATCACGTGTTACTGATTGCATCCTGTGACAGACTCTGAACTTCCGGCAGTTCAAGAGCCAGTTTTTTCTACTTTGCCCCTTTTTCTTATTGACTTTAATTTTTTCCGGTTGCAAGTATCCAGATATTTAATCTGAATTACTATTTGATGGATAGTAAATTCTGCAACCTAAAACCTGTATATTTAATTACTGTAGGTTATAGTACCGGCTACATAATTCACACTAACGTTTTTCTGTAATAGCAATCAGCGTGGAGCCGAGTGAAAACAAATATTTCCTCAGTAAGGCGAACCGTCTTTATCCCTCTTGTCAGATTTGGTATTTAATACAACTAAGGAAGAATATAGGTCAAACCTATCTACAAAAGGGCAGTATAACTCACCCACACAGATGTCACCCTGTAGCACTTATTTCTATAAGTAACATAATTCTGGAACATAGTATGGCTTACAACGTAATGACATCTTTGGAGAAACCGGCCTCCTTCCTGGAAACCTCCAACAACTGGAAGTGTTGGTCTTACTACGCTCATCTCACGCACTTTTTCTATACAGAAGATGACAGGAACTACCACATGGTGCTGAAACCTTTTGGATTTTAGTAATTTTAGTTATTTTCTCCAATTTCAATATTGCATCAATCATTTTCTCAACGATATAGCATGTGAATTATGGGAACTTTCCTTCTTTATTTCTTGTGAAGGAAAGTTTCAGACAGAACATTCCGACCTTCGGTTTATTATTTTCTGATTCAGCCCGTATCACATTGACATGTGTCCAAATACTGTTCCTGTACCACTAACAGCCTTCACATGCAACTAAAATTTCTTATGGTTTTGCGAGACTTCCTGCAATTATATATCGAAACGGTGGTTACTGAAGGCTTCAAGCACTCTCGCTTTCGTACCTGTACGACTGGTGAAGTTTCTAAAGAGGCTTTTTGATATTTTATGTATATTGTCGCAGTAGAAGCCGAGTAGCACAGTCGCTGTAGTGTAGTGGTTGTGATACTAGGTTGGTGCGTGGAGGGTCGCGGGTTCAGAGCTCACCTGTACTGAAAACTTTTAATTTCTATATTCGGTTCGAGTACATATATATTCTAGAAGTGTCAACAAATGGCGGGAATCATTGTACTGGAATGTTCTGTAGCTGTATATATACCGTATGTGTTCGGGCTGGAGGCAGATTACTCCTCGCTCTTGTATGTGCAAGTGCTGAATAAACCTTCTTTAAGAGAAGTTTGTGTTCGTCATTTATTTACTTACACATTGGAAATAGTGACCCCGCAGATTATCGACGACACAGTGGCTGCAATCAGGTCACGACAGAGCCGCCGTTTACGTGGCGGGAAACCCGAGTTCGAGACATATTCAACAGATCGCTATCTATCGGAGACAGAAGAAGAAGAGGACGTCACGATGACAGCACTGTGTTGCCACCACATGCTACATCCTTCAGGGTTCTATGGTGATGATGGCCAAGATCCTAACAAGTGGCTGAAGGTATTTGAGCGTATAGCCAAATTTAACAAATGGGATGACACCGTCTGTTTGGCTAAAGTATTTTTCTTCTTGCAGGGCACTGCCAAGTAATGGTATGACAAAAACGAGGAGATGTTCACAACATGGGAAGTATTCCAGGCGGAACTGCGCAAGTATTTCGACGGCACACAACGACAGAAGTGAAAGGCTGAAGATAAATTAAAGTGCAGGGCACAGCGTCCAGGAGAAACGACAGCGTCCTACATTCAAGACGACTTGGAGCTGTGTAAAGAAGTGGATCCTCGAATGAAGGAGGAAGATAAAGTTGCAAATCTCATGAAGGGTGTTGCTGAGGACATGTATGAAGTCCTACTCCTGAAGGAGGTTTCGACAGCAGACGACTTCATAAAATGGTGCCAGTGTATCGAGACAACGGATGAAAAAAGAATTATACCCAAGATGTTTCAACGGCTTCCAAACGACGTATCGATGTCTGTGATGGAGGAAAAAACTGATTTCACAAGTGTTCTTCGTCAGATAGTGAGAGAGGAAGTTCAGAAGGCACTTGGATAGTACGGCGAGCAAAAAACCGAGACGCTTCAAGAGGTCATAATGGAAGTAGCGGAGCAGACATTGAACCCAATGTCTCGTCCTTCATTTTCCTTTAAAACGGTGAAAAAGTCGAGACCCAGGCGAAGTTACGTTCCTGCAATGCCGCATGAGGAACCTGTTTGGGCACCAAGGAAGACTGACATCTGGAGCACCCAGGATAACCAACCAGTATTTTTCCACTGTGGACGACCGGGACATGTGGTGCGCTATTGTCGAGAAAGGTGGCGGATATTTGATGACGCCCGCGCCAGAAGACAGCAGACCGATCTTAGCCAACGCCAACTCCAGGACGACGAAGATGAACAAGAAGATGTGGGTGCAGGACGACGTAGGTCACTACCGCCGCAAGCTAGCCACTGGAGAGGCCACTCCCCAACATGCCGATCAAGGCCTCCATCGCCGTTTAGAAGCTCCAGTCGGTCACCTAGTCGCCACAACCTGGAAAACTAAAGGGAGGTTCCTTGGAGGTTAGGCTGCCGAAGAGAAAAGTCGTCCGCTGTCAATCACTACAAAAATGATAGGAAACTACGTCGGTATCCTCACGGATGGCCGACCAGCCAAAGCTCTTGTGGACTCTGGTGCACCATATTCATTCATGTCGGAGAAGTACTGTCGCCAGTTACAGAAAACCGTATTCGTCTACAACAAGACATCTCTGCTGAAGGTGGCTAATAGGAAATATGTAAAAACTACAGGAAGATGTGTCATTCGTGTGGGTATAAGTGGCCATACACAGGCCTTAGAATTCATCGACTTATGAGAGTGTAGTCATGACGTCATTCTCGGATGGGACTTTTTGAAATCTTCTCAAGCAATTATAGGTTGTGGTCGATCGAAGATTATGCTAGACGAGATGAGATACTGTGGACAGGAAGATACGCATCCGAGTTTTTGGAGGCTATGTGTGCTGGATGAAGTGATCATTCCTGCAGTCAGCGCTAAAAAGGTAGTGCCATGCATCAACCCATGGATCTCGTAGTGGAATGTAAGAGAAGCATACCACTGAGGAATAACTTGGTCATACCAGCCTCTGTCGTCTCGTTTAAGAACGGAATCGGAGAATTGTGGATAGTTAACTATCGCCGAGAACCGCAGATCCTTCCAAGACGCGTGTGTGTAGCAAACGCTGAGCCGTTAATTGAAAAACAGCTGAGCGTCATAGAAACCTCTTATGCCGAGTATGTGTGCGAAATTTACAGAAAAAACAAAGGCGATCCCAAACAATTGCCTACTCCCACTAAGCAGTATAGCTCTTCGTCAGCTGCGATGAAAGAAATCACACATTCGAGAACTCAAAAAGATCGTGAGCAATCCTCCGGCAAAATCCATCAAGACATCCCCGGTAGTGAAAGAACCAGACTGCACTCTAGACATCCACTCCTAAGGAATGCGACAGTTTTTGATGCAAATCGATCCGGCCTAAGTGATCGCTGAGAAGGGGAATGGACAAATGAGGACCCCAGGCACCCTCTCTTTCATAATATGCCTTGCCTCACCACCACACCACTTGTATTCGACAAGTCTCGCAAATCTGAGCTACTCTAAAGAGAATACGAACGAACGTGGCAGATGTACTGTCCCTTTTTATACGTGGGGAAAAATAGCTTCTCCTAAAAGCGCTTGTGATGCCGCTAGGAGAACCGTAAAACTTATAGTTACGGTTTCTCCAATGACGGCATTCACTGGTGACCGCTCCGAATTACAGCACGCTACCGAAAAGGTGGTAAAATACATCGACAACATAACATTCGGATTTAGGTTTGCTCCCATATACTTTTTGTGGTTGTTTATATTCTGTGTACTTGTATATTTATTATTTTTAGGGTCTCGTTTATTAGTTGATAAAAACGGAACCCTTATAGTTTCACTTCATTGTCCGTCTACCCGTGTGTCGTTCGGTCAAGCCCCTATTGTTCAAGAACGGGGAAGATAAGAAGTTGAAATTGGCGTTCCATACTAAAATCTACGTTCTCTTGCTGGTATGAAAATTTTAAGCTTCCAAGTTAATGCACTCAAAACATACGGCCGTTTTATCGCATGTTTCGATACTTACAGACTCGCTCATCAAAACCTATATGGTGTTTCCCGTTGAAGTAGATTCATGAAATGGCAAGAAGCAAGATTTCACTGTACAAGTATAGGGAAAAATCCGAAAATTATTAATTTAAAATAATATCACATATACCTTTTTGGCCGTTTTTGTCCGTCTGTCTGTCTGTGCATCTTCGAGGTCCTTTTCTCTCATGGGTGGAGGTATAAAGTTGGATATTACGCCAAATGCCAAGGTCTACGGCTCCATGAGTGTGTAAATAATTTAAGCTTCTAAGTCTACGTTATCAAAAGATATCACCTATTTTGATACTCACAAAATCAGTCATCTGTTCTATCCGCATACGTGTCATGCTGGGTGGTCGAGCACCCAGTTTCGCTCCGGCGTCGTAGTGGTCGGTCATGAGGTGTTTAGCGGTGTGCGCTGCACCCAGTGTTCACAAGTCTCGTACAGTCTTTTCGAGGCCGTCTCGTGTAGCGTCTACTACAGAGATGCGTTGCGCGGAAAGTAAAAGTCTTTACACTTTCCTAAGCGTGTGAAAAACTATAAAGTATTCACAATAATGGAAATCTTCCTCCAGAATAAAACTGTGAAACTGGAATTCGACAAGGACAATGAGGGGCCAATAGCTTTCGAAATCAAGAGGCAGGGCCGGCCGCGGTGGTCTAGCGGTTCTGGCGCTGCAGTCCGGAACCGCGGGACTGCAAAGGTCGCAGGTTCTAATCCTGCCTCGGGCATGGGTGTGTGTGATGTCCTTAGGTTAGTTAGGTTTAAGTAGTTCCAAGTTCTAGGGGACTTATGACCTAAGATGTTGAGTCCCATAGTGCTCAGAGCCATTTGAACCATTTTTTCAAGGGATGGGTAACTGCCTATAAGAAACTAACATTGGGAACTTAATTTCCGTATTCAGGTTGATTGTTTACAGTCTCGGGATCATTAACAGCAACTGAATTACTCTCAGCTACTGTGTCGCTGTTTGATGCCGGTTCATTAATTATTTCCGCTATGATGTCTGCAAATAAATGTTTACGTTTAGTTAGCTTGAGTTCAAGACGGGATTTTCGTCTCGAGCAGTCTTGGTTAGTTGGTTGGTTTGGGTGGAGGAGACCAGACAGCGAGGTCATCGGTCTCAGCGGACTAGAGAAGGATGGGGAAGGAAGTCTGCCGTACCCTTTCAAAGGAATCATCCTGACATTTTCCTGAAGCGGTTTAGGGTAATCACGGGAAACCTAAATCAGGATGGCCGGTCGCGGGATTAAACCATCGTCCTCCCGGATGCGAATCCAGTATGCTATGCTTGATAATCCCCAATATTCATTACATACGGGACTGCGTTTTTAACTTCCATTTCGATACATATGATTCTATTAGGGACGGGGAACGGATAACAATCTGCCCACATCTCGTTCCGAAAAGCACGAACTTTTCCATAAGGCTGCATTTTGAGTTTGGAACCACCACGGGAATACAGACTTGTCAAGTCCTTCGACTGGAGTAACGGTAAACTTAGCGATAGAGCCTGTTGCTAATGTTACCTCAAAGTGCCCAGTATACTCATGGATTACTCACTGGTACACTAAATGTTTCAAATGGCACTGAGCACTACGGGACTTAACATCTGTGGTCATCAGTCCCCTAGAACCTAGAACTACTTAAACCTAACTAACCTAAGGACATCACACACATCCATGCCCGAGGCAGGATTCGAACCTGCGACCGTAGCAGTCGCGAGGTTCCGGACTGAGCGCCTAGAACCGCGAGACCACCGATGGATTACTCACTGGTACACTAAATGTTTCAAATGGCACTGAGCACTACGGGACTTAACATCTGTGGTCATCAGTCCCCTAGAACCTAGAACTACTTAAACCTAACTAACCTAAGGACATCACACACATCCATGCCCGAGGCAGGATTCGAACCTGCGACCGTAGCAGTCGCGCGGTTCTGGACTGAGCGCCTAGAACCGCGAGACCACCGCGGCCGGCACTGGTACACTAAGTTAGAACAAATTTCGAAATAGCAGATCAACTCGTTAGTATTCACTTGCACACTAGGGGACAGGAATAAAGAATTTTGGTGCTAGAAACGTGGAGTACCTGTGTCACAAACATAACTGGAGAATAAATTAGTGGGTGAGTTATGCTAAGGCCAAGCGTCGGAGATTACAACAAAAATCGGTGGGAGAGAAGTACAGAAGAATTTTATTTTTAATCTGTAATCTCATGTACCAAAGTACATGAGATGTAACCAGAAACATTTTGGAGATAAAACAGATTAAAGCACGGATAATGTCACTGCAAAGCGAAAACTAGAGGGTATGAATAAAAGAATCAAAGATGACAGCATTATTGAAGGTGAGAATGAGTCACTTCGCCAAAGAGAAGTAGCACCGGTCAGTACTGGAAGAATACATCCAAAGCTCGGCTTTCTCAGAACTTCCATAGTCGAGAACAGCTACGTAAACCGGGAGCACAAAATGTGCAAATGCAAAGAAATGGTACCGTCATATTAAGAAACGACAATTACCTAACAGAATGCAAACAAAATTATCTCATCTCACTTGACCTGGGGTGTGGAAGAACATTCACAACGAACAGGTTACGTCACATGTTAGGATAGAATGATACAAGATGGTCAATGTAACGTTTCCAGTGCGCACGAAGTTATCCTCTGTCCATCTTGCAGATTCACCGAATTGTGATTGGTATAATGAAGAAGATTCACTTATACACCGGTGGAATGGACTCAACAAAATCTTGCATCACTACTGCGGACGGCACCGTAATAAGTCAAGATACAGGAAGTCGTAACATCAGACCAAAAAATATACCCAGATTAGAAAAACAATGCAGTAACTGGGCTATCGGGTCGATTCGTACACTACGTGATCACAAGTGAAACACTGAGTTTAACGGAATTTAAGTTTAAATTGACAAAATTATACCATGAACTGCAGAACAAACGAAATCACGAAGTAGGCTACAGGTAGTCCGAAGAAAATATGCTACAACGGAGAAGAAGGTTTTCCTGACAAAGGAACAGGAACTTCAATTTGTATAGATGGCAGGCGATAGGATTTAGGCAAACAAGTATACATTTCATTTTTAGAGACATGAAGTATTTCAGAAGACGGAAAATTAAATATGGAGGCTGAAGCAATATACAAACATCAAAAGTGACTTTACTGCATTATTACTTTTCTATTTCAGTTCTACGGAATGGGAAACATTCCTTATCATTTGTTCACAATTCAGAAGCTGTTTGGTTTAAATAAATAACAAAAACTGCAGAAGTTGTCACATCAAGCGAAATGTTTACCTTGGTTACTGCTTTCCGTTTTTGTTTTCCAAGAGAATTATTGTTTTAAGGAACAAGAATAAGGGCAAAGAAACCAGGCCGAGAGCGCAACTTAAAAACGAATGGAGAATGGAAGAGCCGTAGAGAGAAGAGGGCAAAAAAAAAAAAAAGGGTAAAGCGTGTCTGCAAACCAAGAATTTAAGGGCTCGATTTTCCGTCGGATCACGGGTTTTGAATCTTCGTTTCAATCTACCCTTCCATCAGAATGATATGAGGTGTCGCTAGAAGCAACACGTGGTTCGGAATCCACGATACACCGTAAGACTCGTTTCTCTGGTCGGACAACTGAGGTAGGGTAAGAACACGAAAGTAGCCGAAGTGGTGTCCAGTAGAAAGACTTGCACCAGGCCACTGAGCCACAAGGAATTATTGTTATCTATATACATAATTAAGTTTGTACTGAATCCTCAGGGCGCAAGTCCTACTCCCATTTGTCTGGTTTTATTTCTTTCTGTCTAACCTGCCTGTCTAAAGTGCATTCTTAATGTTTGTGTTGTAGACTTCTTAGATGTCATAAATTCACGTGATGTGCTATGTCATACGATAAATAAATTATAAATAAATACCGAAGTAAACTTCTGCGTTAGTCTCGGACCCGATAAAATGTTCCAATTAAGGCCTTCGTCATGTAGTCGATTACTATTCTTGCCTGAACCATATCCTCGCAGATTTGTTTTCACGTAAGATGATTTACGAATATGATCTATCGCTATGAAACCTGGACCACTAGAAAATGAATCCAGAGTAATTAGTAAGAAATCGTTGAAGTAGATTTTAATGGCTGCCAAGGCCATGTGCTTCAATAGATAAGGATATGAAGGAGAAGTTTATCTATATCTCGCGTCAGATTTTACAAGGATAGATTACGGAGTGCGACACAGATATCAAGCACTGGCCTAACGTAATGTATGTTAGTATGTCCGCTTGAAGGACACCATGAACAGGTCCAGTAACTGGCGGCCAGATATATCACCATTATGAAGCACCGCTAGGAAAATCCAATCAAAGTTCTATTACGAACCGAAATAATACGTGCTGATGCCTATGATGACGGAGAAACTAATGAACTGACTAATCCCTATAGTTTTCGTTTAGTCTAAAATTCTGACTTGCAGTTTTGGTTCAGTCGAGCTCAGGCGGCTATGGCGTCAGTACTGTAGATGCGCGCTTGTAGAACTGATGTTGTTTCCATATCTTCCAACCCATTTCTAAAATATCTGATTCTGTTCAGACGCTACAGCAATGTTTAATGAACATAAACCAACTTGCACGGAAGTTATAATGGTCTATAAACATTTAGTCGTGATACACTGAGAGATGCTCAGGGCCGTTAGCAGAGTGAGAATTAGAGTAAGAAAGGAGACTCC
Source organism: Schistocerca serialis cubense (assembly GCF_023864345.2). Taxonomy (NCBI): domain Eukaryota; kingdom Metazoa; phylum Arthropoda; class Insecta; order Orthoptera; family Acrididae; genus Schistocerca; species Schistocerca serialis. The sequence continues at coordinate 462,760,865 of NC_064640.1, read as the reverse complement.
AGTGTTTGTGTTTGCATGCACAAACTATATTTCCTTGTAATATGCTTGACATTCATTGCAGAACTTTGTACCACTGCAAACAGTGGTACATTACCCAGCATGCGCCAAAGTCAATGCGACGAATTGCAGCAAGAAACACTGGAGAGTACCCTAGTAATGTTCCTTGTCGAGCAGTCAAGAGCTCATCACACTCTTCCACATTATCTGTACCACCCTCTTACTATCTGGAAAGTAGCTGTCATGGCGGGGACACATACAGTCATATAGTCGAATGTGTGTCGAACCTATGATGAAAATTTGAAGATTTTCTCTCTTTCTCTGCTGTAAACTTGCACACAAAAATGCACCACCAGTTTTCTCGGCACTGGGTCCTACCCTCCGCTTATCTCTGGGCCTAACGAGGGGCTATAAGGACTGGAGCTACCTTCTAGCTAGTGATAAACTGTCAGCAGATCCAAGGTAGAAAACTGTATGCATTGCTTCATGTTATCCAGTGTTTCTGTTATATTCGGGAAAATGTGTGTATTCATAACCGTGCGCTGGTTAAAGTACCGATAGTTACACAAAAAGTGATACGTCCTCGCCCCATTTCCACCTTTCTTCGATACGGTTACCACTTGCGCTCCCCTGGGGCTGCTACATTCCACCGTAATATCGTGTCATAATTGTCAGTTACTGAATTCTTCCATGAGTGGTTGCAGATGGTGTGACGTGTCGTACGTTTTACAGTACACTGGCAGTTCATTCTCATTTGGAATCCTGTGCTGTGTCACTGGAGTCATTGGCAAAGAACGATGAGAATCAAACAGATATTCAAATTTCAACAATAACTGCACCATCACCATCTTCTCTTCCAACGGTGCTACTTTCTCCTGTAATGCAGTTGAGCTCGTGGCTGGCTTAAGAGTGGGGTACAAATCTGCGCTATTTAAATCTTCATCCTCTAAAATTAGCAAATTGTCAACCGCCAATTCCTCGGACAGTACCATGTCCGCTGTTCCAAAATTATTTATCCCCACAGGCACTACCTGGTCACTGTCTATTTTCTATACACATACAACATTTTTGTGAACGAAACACCGAGCATAATTTAATTCATCATTTTCATTTAGTGGGTCCATTAGGTAAGATGGCGTATTGGCTCTTACGCTAACCCATAGTAACTTCCCTGTACCTCGTGGCAGATTATCACACAAACAGATCCTTCAGACGATAATGATGGAAGCAGAAGATATGAATTAAAATTGGTGCCTTGTTGCTTATTTTTTAAAATCTCATCTTGCACGTAGTCGATCGTTCTTTTTGTTCGGGGCGGACGTCCAATGACACTTGTTCAAGTTCAGTTTTTTTTTATTACAGAGTGCAGCTAATCCTCTGACCGAACACGTTGGCTACCGGCACGGTATTAGGCAGAAACGCTAACCATTACACCACCGCAGCACTATAGATAACATTGCTGCACGAACTACGCAGGTTGAGTGCCTTCCCCAAGAAAAACTTCAATTCATATCTTCAGCTTATTTTCCCCCTTACATTATCACTACTGCCAGGGCTCTCCGGCACTGGAATAGAACCTCAGCGTTGGACGTAGATAGAGATGGGACTTAAATGTCTTGGGGAAAATTTAATTATAAGGTCTATAAGTTCACCTCTGGTACAGGACTTCCCCCATTACGTCCAACACTGGGGTGCCATTCTAGTAACGGAGTGCCGTGGGAATAGTGACAATGTTAGGGGGAAAATAAGCTGAATATATGAATTGAAGTTTATGTTGGGGAGGGCGCTCGACCTGGGTAGTTTGTGCAGCAATGTTGACCATAGTGCTATGGCGGGGTAATGGTCAGAATTTATGCCTAGTAAGCAAACAGATTCGGGTGCAAGTTCCGGCCGTGGCTCACATTTTAGTTCATGTCTTCTCCTTCCTTCATTATCTTAGTTAAAGATGAGACTTCATTGTCCCGGGGAAAATTTAATTATAAGATCCTTAGTAGCTGCGCACACGGTTTAAGACCATTCCATTTGAACGAGGAATGAACCTTGCCGCTCCGTGACACTATAAGCAGTTTCGTCCCACATGAAACGATATCCAGTTGAGTTATACCTTTACCGATTAAGACCAATTCTGCAAAATTGTTCAAGGAAGAGATCTAACTCTACGATTGGGTGGTAGCCAATGCCTAGTTAAGGCAATGCCTCCATATCAGCCCGAAATTTTTTTTACCAAAATCTCAGTATTAAACACCACGGAAGCCCGCAAAATTGCCATTACCATGCACCCAATTAACTTACCTGTTGGTGCTCTCACCCGCTTGTTCTCCATGACGTCCACCCCTTGCATTGACCGTTATGATCCTGTCTCCAATGTAAACCATGATTCATCCCATTCACTAAGCTATCCAAGCAAAATATTGCACACATTTAGACTTTGTTTATATTCGCTCGGAAGGTTCCAAAACTACAATTTTCGTTTCACGGCCATTTAATATTTCCTCTACAAGCGTACGTCTGGCAGACTTCTGTCTACATTCCAGTTCATGATACCCTGTTCACCCGCGTTTCCTATACTGCGGTTTACCGTACTGCTGTCGTATGTGAGCCGTATGTCCGTACCAACAGGGTGAGTCACTAACTATTGCCACCTAGAATAACTCTGAAAGTATGATAGCAGCTGAGAAGTTTGTGGGACAAACGTTGCATGGGACAAAGGGGCCCATAATATGACGTTGGTTTTATGTTGCTAGGTGGGGTTGCGTCAGAGATATGAAGGTCAACTTTGTTTTTTTTAAAATGGGTTGTATAGTTTGGTATTTATTTTCTGATGGTGACTATGGAGACGAAGCCAATGATTTGTAACACAGTAAGGTCCCGGAACGTCAACGAAGATCAAAAAGGTGGCATGAACGTCCATTTACAGAAGGTGTTCGCAGTGATGACCATTGGTATCAATCCATCTCAGAAATCTTCTTATCACGGACTGAGTGGTATTCCTTATCACTTGGTGACTTATCGAGGCACATGCTCTGACACTTCTCTCTCACATATCGTGCAAATAGTAAATATTCGCTGAATATGGCGTATCCATCTAACGTGTGATTGACATGTAAACACCATTCGACGGTTTCGCAATACAACGCTGATAGAAACGGTAAGACTGGTGTCGTCGAAACAAGCGAAAGTGAATGATGTATTCCTTAGAAGAACAAGTCGATATGCTTCTCATTTACGGAAAACGCGAACGAAATTCAGTGAGAGCTAGAGACTTATACGCTGAAAGATATCCCCAATGTACTAACCCTACACGTCGTAAATTTAAATATGTGTATGATAAATTGAGAACAACTGGATCTTAATCGCATCGGAAACATATCCGGCAAAGGAAAGTTACAAACGGGGAAACGGAAATTGGTACTCTTGCCACTGCGGTTCGAGACCCTTGTGTTAGTTCGCGTCAGATCGCAATGGAATCTGGCATGAGTCAGAGCAGTGTTATTCGTGTTCTGCATCGCCATAATTATCATCCTTACCATATCAGTCTACACCAAGCATTACCTGGTACGGAATGTATGTGTCACATTGAATTCTGCCGATGGGCTCAACTTTAGATTGAGGTGGGTGACACATTTATTAATTTGATTTTATTTTTGACTAGGCTACATTCACGAAGCATGGAAGTGTTAATTTGCGTAAGATGCGTTATTTGGCAACTGAAAACCAATGTTGGCTGCAGCAAGTTGCACACCAAAAACCGTGGTCGGTGAATGTATGGTAGTGAACTCTGGAGGACAGAATTATAGACCCCTATTTCATTGAAGGAAATCTTAATGGTAGGAAGTACGCCACATTTATGCAAGAAACATTTGGTCTGTTATTAGAAGAAATACCTTTAGGAACAAGGAACAGAATGTGGTACCAACACGGTGGGTTTCCGGCACATTATTCACCGATGGCTAGAAATGAGTTGCAGAGATAATTTCCGAATCGTTGGACTGGAAACGGAGATGTGTCGTGGCCGGGTAGTTCGCCAGACTTGACGCCCTTAGACTTTTTCTTGTGGGGATTCGTAAAAGACATCGTTTATAAACACGTTCCAACTATACTTAAAGATATCCGAGAGAGTTTCAGAGAATGTGCTTCGATAAGTGCCGATTTGATAAGGAATACCATTCAGTCCATGACAAGAACATTGCGGTACTGAATTGATACCAATGGTCATCACTTCAAACACCTTCTGTAAATACTCGTTCATGCCACCTTTTTCACCTTCGTTGACCTTCAAGGACCTGGCCGTTACAGATCATTGGATTCGGCTCGATAGCCACTATCAGAAAATAAGTACCAAACTATAGCATCCCATTCTAAAAAAATGAAGTTGATGTTCACATCTCTGAAGTGACCTCACCAGCAACAAAAAACCTACCTCATATTATGGCCCCTATTGTCCCGTGCAACTTCTTTCCCACAAACGTTTCAACTCCTATCATACCTTCAGAGTTGTTCTTGGTGGCAGTAGTTAGTGACTCTCCCTGTATAACAATTAACATGCATGGTGAAAATTCCCCTTCTATTCCAAAACTCTCGTCACCACAACTGTTTCCCATAATGCTGCCGTTGTTCTTAGAGAAATCTGTCCGTACCTTCCTTGACGCATTACATGGCAACCCCTGCAAAAATAAATATAAGTTTTCGATAGACCCAACCTGCCTTTGCAACACGTAGTTTAACTGCTTTTTATAGCACCCACAGAGATTTTTTCTTCTGTAGCCCTGCACCGACACCATCCTCAAAATTTGATATGGTTCTGCATTCGTTACTCCATTGTGATACATCGTGCACGCTTTAGCGTCTCCCACGACACTCTTATAGACTATGCATGACAGCAGTTTTTCTTACCAAAGTATTAGGTTTGTGGTTATTAACTGGGTGACTGTCAACACTATCACACCCTCTCCTGCATTCCGAAAAAAGAGAGAGACTGGGGTAGCAGTAGTAGAGTCTTGAATGGGTAACAACTAGAGTTGGGTTCTTCCAAAACCAGGCTCTTGTAGGTTTTGCCACAGTACATAAAGGACATAGTACAGGGTGTCCAGAAAAGGACTCCCTGATTTCAAAATTAAATATCTCGAAAACAAAGATCGATAGAGGAATGCAGTAAACGGTGTGTTTATTGTGAAAGCTGTAAGAAATTTATACAGCAGTTTGAAATAATAGCTACTAAAGCTGCTAACAGATGGCGCTGTAATCGCCATACGTAATGCCTAGTATAAATAGTGATCCGAAGCCCAGAGCGATCAGTTCCACTATTTAAAAGTGAAAGGAGGTTAGCGTACCGAAGGAAGAGATTAAAACCGTGTATTCCATTGAACAACACGTTTTTCTGGTGCTAGAGTACCACAGGTTAGAAGAGAGTCCTACGGCAACAAGGCGAAGTTTTCAAGCACCATTTAATGTTCCAAAAGGACCCGATGCGAAAACCATTCGTACGCTCTTCGCAAAATTTCAACGAACAGGCAGCGTAACTGATGATCTAGTAGGGCATGTTGGCCGCAAGCAAACCGCAGTTACGCCTGAAAATATCGCCACAGTTTCTGGAATTATTCTGCGAAATCCAATGCCATCCGTCCGTAGAATTGCATCTGAGACTGGTTTGAAGCGATCCAGCATTCAAAATTCAAATGCACCAGGCCATACCCGTACGAGCTGTGCAACAAGGGGTAGCCTTTGCTAATCAGATGCTCTCAATGACTGATAGTGAAGGATATGATGTTGGCTGCATCTGGTTTACAGATGAAGCGCACTTCCACCTGAATGGATACGTGAATAAGCAGAACTGGCGATTTTGGGGTTCCGAAAAGCCATATTGATGTGAAGCGAAACCCCTGTATTCTCCTAAAGTTACTGTGTGGGCTGCAGTATGCAGCAGAGGAATTATTGGCCCTTTTTTCATTCGAGAAACGGTCACTGGTGCACGTTGCGTTGCAATTTTGGGACAATTTGTCGTCACACAGCAAGCGTTAGAGGATCGACCAGGTACTGAATGGTTTATGTAAGATGGAGCCCGACCACATCGGACCGAACAAGTGTTTCGCTTTCTTGAGGAATACTTCGGGAATCGAGTTATTGCTTTGGAATATCCCAAATTTACTGGTGCAGGCATGGATTGGCCTCCATATTCGCCGGATTTGACTCCCTGTGACGTTTTTTTTGTGTGGTACGGAGATAGACATGGTCTACCCGAAGCATCCCTCCACGCTGGACGAGCTTGAATTGGCGATCTCTGTGGCATGTGAATCCATTTCGGTTGAGACACTACGAAATGTGATGGCGAATTTCATTCTTCTTTTGCGCCACCTCTGTAGTGCCTATGATGAACATTTGGAAACATTGTGATGTGATTGTTTGCATGATTGATTTCATACGATTATTTCACTTATGTATGCTGATATGAGCTGTACAGCGTACAGCGCCATCTGTTAGCAGCTTTTGTAACTATTATTTCAAACTGCTGTATAAACTTCTTACCGCTTTCTCAAAAAACATATCGCTTACTGCATTCCTCTATCGATCTTTGTTTTCGAGATATTTAATTTTGAAATCAGGGAGCCCTTTTCTGGACACCCTGGAAATGACTGAATTACCGGTAGTGCCAGTATCATTGATATGGAAAGAATCATTTAGTGAGAGAGAAACTGGGAGCTGAAGGCTTCTCTTTGTTTTTTGCTTCTTTATGCGTTTGTTTGTTTTGCACATAACGAGAACCACACAGCGTCCAGTGTTAGCCCATTGTGTATTTTATATTCTTTCTGCGCTTTTATGCCACTGAAGAAATTTTTTAGCAACAAGTACACTTCACATTAACAAACATTTAAATATTTATATAATTATTGTTGTTATTTTGTGGTCAACAAAATGATATTCATCGTGATCAAAGGCAAGAGTTTTCTGTTATTGTTGATAAGTGCAAAAGTTTATTATGAATAGCAGAAACATATAAGCTTGACGAAGTACTGAAATGATGTCTGATATATTTTTCTTCTACGGCATTATTTAATTGTGCTTCTTTTTGAGGATGTCGCGTTTTCTTGCGTGTACAATTAATCTGTATTGTTTCTCTTACTTCTACTACTGTCTCTCCCTATTTCATGTCACAAATGAATTGTTTTCTAGTAAAACCTTAATTAAACATTGACAGTTTCAATTTTGCTATCAATAGTGTTTATTTTTAAATAACAGTTAAGGGATCAGCTATGTAGAACAGAAATGTTCAATAATTTAAGCTGGCCTTTATGCATCCTCACTGAGTTTCTAGATGGTTCACTGTTTCCGGTTTCTGGAGGAATCTACTAAAACACTGATTGCTTGTGCAAACAGAGGGACAAATGGCTCTAGGCACCATGAGACTTAACATCTGAGGTCATCAGTCCCCTAGACTTAGAACTACTTAATCCTAACTAACCTAAGGACATCACACACATCCATACCCGAGACACGATACAGGATTCGAACCTGCGACCGTAGCAGCAGCGCAGTTCCAGACTGAAGCGCCTAGAACCGCGTGGCCACAGTGGCCGGCAACAGAGGGACAGACATCAAGTAACACCAGATAGGTACGGTCAGGATCTTAACTGACCAAGGTTACTAGGAGGACTACTGTATCCTACCTTTACTTAAAACAGTCTACAGTAGCTTACAGTAGTTTTACAACTATAGTAACAACATTCTGATCGAGGAATGTTCCCTCCTGTCTTCCCTGAATGCATCCAGTTTCTTACATAGCTGTGTAGTGTGTGTTTCCTTCCGCATCTTTTGATTCAATAAGGTCTGAACTGCCTGGGTAGTGGTGACGTTCTTAGTTTATAATATCTCAACTGTAAAGTCTGCGTCCATAAGAAAAAGGAAAGTTCAATTCGTGCCACTGAATACACCTTAACCGATGTGCTACTTCTCAGCAGCTACCATAATCCCTCTCTACACTATCTGGCATAATGTCCATGCGTCCAACACCTAACGAAAACCACAGTACTTGGATGCGCGCATTGTAGCACTACGTTCCAACTAGCTGTACTGAGTACACCTAACGAGCATAAACCTCCATCTATTCCTTTACTACAACCTGTAAATGTACTAAGATCACTGACTGAATCTCCTTTCAATCCTTTGAGTACTGCAGACGTGATATGCCGCGGACGTTGTTTGCTGCTGAAGTGGGCTTTCCCGTGGGCCCTGCAGACGGCATTCGCCGCGCTGCCTTGCCGGTACATGAGTCCCAGTGACGGTATATACCGCAACCGGTTCCACTGCCTGTGGGTCTGCGGACGTCAATAGCCGCTCAGTGCTGCATGCCGGCCCGTCGCAAATTCTTTTGTCCCGTGCACTCCCTGGGATGCATGTACCCTTTTTATTGGTCTATGCCGCTGGCCCTGCTATCCGGGAAACATTGTGCTATGGCTTTCGCAGTTGCTGTTCGACATTCGTGCTAGATGGATCATTTGATCTGCATTCTGCTTCTCTAGTGTCGTTTAGCTATCTGCCGTTTCATCAGGATTTTTAGAGCGCTGTCACTTTTGAGTTCCACAGACAAATGGAACATCGACGTCGTTGTACTGACGAAGAGATACTGGATATACTGACAAGGAGTGACAGTGACAGTGAGTGTGGCATCTTCAATGAATGTAGTGACGATGAAGATACATCAGAAGAATCTCATACTAATACACCTCCATGTACTTCATCTAGTAGAGCTTGCCAGGACAGTTCTTCTTCAGATTCTGAAAGTGAAGACGAATCGATCCGTAAAAGGCCACGCCATAGTGAGAATGAGAAATTTGGTTGGCCAAAATGTGATTTCAGTCCAGCACTTCATGCATTTAATGACTCATCTTCAGGACATAATTGCCAACTAGAACCTGATTCAAGTGTTCTATACTATTTCATGCTGTTTCTATCAGAAGATCTGTTGAAATTTATAGCACTTGAAACGAACCGATTTTGTACTTTCACCATGGCAAATACGTCGGAATCAGTTCGTTCTCATTCCCTAAGGCGTCAGGGATTTTCTCTGCCTCGTGATGACTGGGTGTTGTGTGATGTCCTTAGGTTAGTTAGGTTTAAGTAGTTCTAAGTTCTAGGGGACTGATGACGATAGATGTTGAGTCCCCTAGTGCTCAGAGCCATTTGAACCATTTTTCAGTTCGTTCTCTACTATCCACCTGGAAAGATACAGGTTTTAAGGAAATGTGTAGCTTCATTCGTATTTGGGTTCTCATGGCTCGTGTTAAAAACTTGAGAATAAAGGAATATTGATCCAGAGATGTACTTCTGAGTATTACAATTTTTGGCGAAGTCATCTCCCGTGACGTAAACTTTTGAGAATGTTGCATTTTAGTGACTACTTGGCCAGTCGTTGGGATGACAGTTTGTTCAAAATTAGGACAATAGTTCATACAGTTTGTGTGGCATTCCGCAGTGCATTTAATCCATACAGAAAACTATGTGTCGATAAAAGACTTTTATTGTTCAAAGGTCGCTTATCTCTTAAACAATACATTCCATCGAAACGAAGTAGATTTGGAATGAAAACATTCGTGTTGTGCGACTGTAAAACTGGATACGTGTTGGATTTCATTGTATACACAGGCACACTAACTGAAATTGAAGTCCATAATTTGGGGAAATCTGGTGATATTGTGGCAACACTAATGAAGCCACACGTTGAACATGGACTTACTCTGTATGTCGACAATTGGTATACAAGTCCACCCTTGTTTCTTTAGCTTCACAACCAGAGAACAGGAGCTCGCGGTATTGTACGTAGGAACAGGCGCAACTTTCCGAAGCTACAAAAGAAACTGAAACGAGGAGAAGTTGAGTTTATGTCAACTGGCGCAATGCTTGCCATCAAGTGGTGCGACAAGAGAGAAGTGCTCATGCTGACTACCTGCAACACTACAGAAATGCGTGACACGGGAAAGACAAACAGGACGACTGGCTAAAAAGTAACTAAACCGCAATGTGCTGTTGATTACAGTGCAAATATGGGAGCAGTAGACCACTCCGAATGCTATTAAGCTCTGTTGCATCTGTGCGTAAATCTGTGAAATGGGACAAAAAAAAAGTTTTTTCGTGTTGTGGACCTTTGTGTTTTAAATGCTCTTCACAGTATGGGAGTATGCGTGCGGAACGATTTGAAGTGGAATGATCATATAAAATTAATTGTTGGTAAGGCGGGTACCAGGTTGAGATTCATTGGGAGAGTGCTTAGAAAATGTAGTCCATCAACAAAGGAGGTGGCTTACAAAACACTCGTTCGACCTATACTTGAGTATTGCTCATCAGTGTAGGATCCGTACCAGATCGGTCTGACGGAGGAGATAGAGAAGATCCAAAGAAGAGCGGCGCGTTTCGTCACAGGGTTATTTGGTAACCGTGATAGCGTTACGGACATGTTTAATAAACTCAAGTGGCAGACTCTGCAAGAGAGGCGCTCTGCATCGCGGTGTAGCTTGCTGTCCAGGTTTCGAGAGGGTGCGTTTCTGGATGAGGTATCGAATATATTGCTTCCCCCTACTTATACCTCCTGAGGAGATCACGAATGCAAAATTAGAGAGATTAGAGCGCGCATGGAGGCTTTCAGACAGTCGTTCTTCCCCCGAACCATACGCGACTGGAACAGGAAAGGGTGGTAATGACAGTGGCACGTAAAGTGCCCTCCGCCACACACTGTTGGGTGGCTTGCGGAGTATAAATGTAGATGTAGATGTAGATGTAGATGGGTGACAGGGAGCAAAATATCATTAGCAGGTTTTCATTTATGTCTGGTACGAGAACTTGCGGAAAAATTTGCAACAGAACAGAGAAGAGATAGGAAAGGAAGACGCTCTGAAGACGAGAATCTTCTTCGCCTTACTGGGAGGCACTTTCTACATATCATTCCAAGTGACTAGTCCAATAAACGCGGACTATGGCGTAGATGGACAGTCTGTTCGAAACACAACGTGCGTCGAGAAACGAAATATGAAAGCAAAACATGCAATGTACCTTTGTGCATTGACCCATTTTTTGAAACATACTGCAGAAAGAAGAACTTTTAACGAAGTTGTTAGAGCTGGAAGACGAAATGGAGCTCTTACGTCTCCAAAAATTACTTAAAAATTACAAAAAATAAAAATGAATACAAAAATTAAAAAAATATTAACTTCACCATTGCCGGTCCAAAGCCCGCATGAGAAAGGGTGGGAAATATAGCTATGCAAAAAAAAGAAAAAGACACCGAATTATCTGAGCATGAAGAGCCTCTCCAGATGAACTATTTTGCTGACAACCACTTTATGTACAAACATGTGAAACATCCAGTCTGTGCTGACAAACACAGACTGGATGCTTCAGATGTTGGTGCAGAAGATCTAAAAATAAAAACTTAGTACAAATTTGTGGATTCTTCCATAACTTCTTGGTAGAAGTTAATCCTTAAACTTAGTGCAAATACCATTAATTAAACAAAAAAGTCTAGCATTATTATTACCACAAAACTGTAGCTTGGGTTCCCGTAAAAAACTAGTTTCAGGAGAAGCCCATTTTCAAACCACCTTGTGAAACAAAGACTGAGACAACCACATTATAGCTGTCAATAAAACCATAGAAGATGGATAGCTATCGATGTTCTATGGTTTTATTAACAGCTACAATGTGTCTGTCACATTTCTTTTTGACATGGTTGTTTGGAAAACTAGTCGCCGCTTAAACACATATCTTTTACCGCATCCCAGGCTATAATTTACTAGTAATATTCGGTAATGGATTGCTGTCCTATATTTCCAGGACACTGGATTCGTGAAAAAATTCTAGGCCTACACTTGGAAAGGGCGTCTCGGCACACACTGGTCAGTTGCACACTCTCGCCCGTTTCTGAAGCCCGAAAGGTCATTAGGAATTAAATGTGACGTTTAAGTAAGTAGTTTCGAAACTTGAGTATTTCCTTATCTAATTCTCAAAGAAAATTTGTAAAACGTTGTTTATTTCTACTGTACACCGACAATTGCATTCCACATAAAAAGAACTGGGAAATGTTGAATTTTTGATTTTGATGTTTCCTTTGGGGATAATTTATTGGGTTAATGCTCTCAAAATATAGTGAATAGCTTCAAAATTGTGTGCCGCCATCCAGACGCTTCCCTTGAAAGTTGTTTGCAGTTGAATCATTGCGCTAGTTCAGAGGAACGTCAACGTTTGATCGTTACGATTTCTACGGCATTTACATCGTACGTTGCGCACAAAAATCTGATAATTAAGTAACAGTATGCCAAATAAAACGCAGGTGTATACTGAGACCTTATGACAATTCTCAAGAACTAAGCACAAATGAAAGAAAGCCTTTGATGAGGAGTTACATGTTAGCAGCATAAGCAGTTTCAGTGTACACTAGGTCTGTTGAGCAATTTATCTCCAGATTCAAAGCTATGGAATAAGTATCCAGATATCCTGCATTTATTTTTAACGTCGGCGATCATACTAACTGCGAGACTGTCACGACTGCCATGGTTTCAGAAATACACAGACCAGAGAGAGTACGGCCGAGCAGAGAGCTCAGGCACACACAATAGTTCACGGAAGTGTCTGCCAGCGCAGGTACGCGGAATAGTCGTCCCTAAGGACAGGCTTGACATGCCACACGCACCAGAGCAGCACTCAAAGGATTAATAATCGAACTCTCAACAAAGCCCACCACTCCAGTAGCGTACCTACTCTAAGAGGCAGCTGCACCACTGATAAGACCTTAGAACATGAAAAAGAGTTCATCCTCACTCATCATATTGCATCAGTGCTGCATATAGTTGAACTGCAATATCACTCGCAGTTACTAATTGTTCTGACACCAGTGTTATGGTACAACCAATTGTGATTGCTGTGCTGGTTGGTTATTTTAAAGAGATTTACAATAGTAGTAGAGACAAAGTGGGGTCATCAGCACACTTTATATGTGTGGGGCCAATTTTATCATTATTCAATCAATTTAATCCCGGCATATAAATTTCCGCTGGTGCAATGCCAGTCGAGTGGTTGGTGTGTATCGCTTGCGCCCTGCTACAGCTGGCAGAAAGTGCTGAGGCGCTCCAAATTGAACACAAAACTGTCAGAGACTAGTTGCTGCGTCTGGCGAAAGCAGCCACCAACGAGCCTCGTCCTTATGAATCCTGTTCGAAATTCGGAACCATCAGGGTGGGCTGTTGGATTTTACCAAAACAGATCTAAAGTGCCATTGCCAGTCTTGATGAGAGTCCATGTGCCCTAGCCAAACATTTCTCAGCTGATGTCCCAGAAACAACTATGGTCGAATAATGGAAACACAACGATTTTGCCGACTGAACCAGGAGTACAAATATTCCCTCCAGCAGTGTGTTTCGTAGCCAGAATCCTGAAAACAGCCTGTCCCATGGGTAGGCGCCACACTGCTCCACAGGGTTTCGAGAGACTCACATGAAACGAGCTCATGGCGTCATTCCACAGGCTGGGCTGTTTGTTACCAGAGTGTAGCAGGCTGAGGCTGCCCTCACAGCCCATCAAACACCCACCTATTGGGCTGACACCACACTGCTCTTGACTGGGTAACAGACTTTTGGATGAAATGAGACCTTGACCCACTGCTCGATCTGACTGCTCTGCACAGAACAAAAGAGGGCATGCACTGAACATCTCTACAATTATTTTCAAGTGGTTTGAAATAATAGTAGAAATAAAGTGAGACCATCAGCACACTTTATATGTGTGGGCCCCATTTTATCATTATTCAATCAATTATAGCTATAAAATCATTTTAAATAAAACAGTGCTGATATTAGTGAATTTTATTGTTTTAATTAAATCAAATTACATCAGTTAGATTTCATTCAAAATTATTAATTTTAACGGAATATAACCCATTGAAAAACAATATGAGAGGATGATAAAATATTTTTATGATTACGTTTTAAACATATAAACTACTTGTTTAATATTTTATTTCTTTACTTTTCGATTTATTTGAAATTTTATTTTTGAATTTAACTTCTTTCACTTTAAAAATCTGAAAAATTTCTTATTTTTCGATTTTCATAATGTCACATAAAATACATTTATGTTTTGCATTAAAAATAAATCAATTTTATCTTCTTTGACTCCCAAGCCATAATCGCAACCATCATAATCTTCTTTTAAACCCATAACATTCATAAAATTTGAAATAATTGTTTCATCATAATTCAGTGTATGTAATAATTGAAATTTTTGTGGATCTATAAAATACCACTTTTGGTGTTTCTTTTATTATGTCTTTTATGTCAAAATTTACTAAATCTTCTAAAAAAACCATTGATATAGAATTAATATTTTTTGGTGTATTCTAGATTTAATTTGCTATGTTAATTCGAATAACTGTGTTAGTTGTTGTATTTATATACAAAAAAATTAAAATATTTATTTCTTTACCACGTGTACATGTTGAAACATCCCTTAGAAAAATTAGTGAATTGCTGTGCTGGTAAACCCCTTACGCTATTTGATTTTCAAACAGCTGAGCAGAACTGAACATACTCAGAAATTTCGCTCTTTACTTATTCTGTTCCTCACTAAACTGACACACAATATTTTTAGCGCAACGCAATCTGACTTTTAATAATCCCTACAAAAGAATGGCCCTGACTAACAATAACCTATACCTTTCATGAATCACTTACCTCACAAAAATCTTCGTTACTCGAACTACTGCAATACAGTGAGTGCCACTGCTACCAGCTAAATAAAGGATTCTAACAACTGAAGGCACTAACAACTGATAGCCATAGTTAGCAAATGAAAGTTTTTGATAAAGAACAAACACTGTATTTACCTTAACATTGTTCAAAAGTCATAATATATATCAGTTCAAGACATCCAGTCTTACAAATTTACTGTCTCTGATGGACACACATCCAGATCATCCGCTCTCAGATCTCCACCATCTCTCTCCCCACATCCACCACTGTTAGCAGCTCACCTCCAACTGCACAACGCTATGTGCTGTTAATAGCCAACTGTCCAACACTACAATAGCCAACAACAATGCTAACCAGCCACAGACTGCACACAGCACAGCTAGTGATTTTCATACAGAGCGCTACGTGGCATTACCTATATAAAAACCTATACAGCCTACTTACATAGCCCCCATGCTCCTCACAAGAAATTTTATAAATCGTTTTGGGCCATGGCCAATACAGATTTGAAAAAATTTGTCTTAGTTACAATAACAAAGATATCAAATGAACACACTAATTGATACAATGTTAGTCAAAAGCTAAAATTTTCTCACAGTCCATAATGACAGTCCTGATCATTCATCACAGTAAAATTGCAGTGTTTTTTTTTTCAAAGTCCGAGTAGTAAAAGAAAGTGCACACGGAAGTAGTGGATTTCCATGCAGTCTTGAAGAAGTATTATTGTCCTTCCAACAGAAAGACAGTGCTGACTCTTGACATGCAGACAGGTAATTGGCCACAACAGAGTAAACCCACTGCAGAGTAGGTCGAAGTTTTGAAGAATATTGGTATGTAGGTCATCACAGAGCAGAGCCACTGTAGTCCTGGTAGAGAGTATGGTATTGGTGGGCCACCAGAGGTGGGGACCCACTGCAGTCCTTGTAGAAATAATGGTATTGGTGGGTCATCAAAGGTGCAGACCCACTGCAGTCCTTGTAGAGACGGCAGCAGCCATCTGTTAGTGGCTGTGCGGGTGCACATTCACCATCGAAGAGTCTTGTAGACAATGTAGCAAGTCCATAAACCACCACTTGTGTACTCACAAAGTTTTTGGAATTGTCCTTAGAACCAGCAATGCTGTTAATCAGTCCCTTGCTGAATTATTAACACACGTGCAAGCACTAACAGTCCCAGCTTCTCACATACTGTGCATATATTACGACCAACAGTAACGTGTGCAGTGAAATGATACTTAATTTGAAGAACTGGTGTCTATACAATTATAAATTTATAACATAAGAATACGATTACAAAGATACAAAATACATAATTAAAGAACATAACACTACAGGTAACATTTGTAGTAACACAGACTTTACAAAAGAATAGAAATAAACATATGCATCAGTGTTACAGGAATTATGACATTAGTAAATATATAAAATAATGAGAATAGTTTTCGAAACAGTAATTTCACACATGAGCATTGAAACAGAACAGAATTAATAATGTCCAAACAACTTTACAAATTAAATAATATATTAGAAAAATTCTACAACATAATTCTTATCAGCTAAACACATAAAGACAGGAAAAACACAAATACACAAGGGTACACAAACACCTAGCGGAATAATGCAAAAGGAAAGGACTGGGTTGGTTTTCAATGTAACATTTGGTACTGCAGTCCAAAGAAAAACTTCATTCCATAGATCTTTCCTCTTATTTCAACATTTGCTCCTGCAAAAAAAGTCCTGTCCAACGCTATTAAATAAATATTTCTCATTGTACAATACTCATTTTTTGCCCAAATCTTTTTCATATAACTTCTCAATGCATTCTTTGCCTATTCTTCATAGTTTGTTTCTTATATAGTCTACCCCCTCTTAAGCTAACTTGAATCTACTGAGCTCAGATATATATACTAAGGGACTAGGCAATGCAGCAACACACAACAAATTAACACAAACAGCAATGACAAAAGATACAAATTGCTAAGGCTAGCAGCAGTAAATCTAAATTAGCAAAGCAATTGCAATATTACAACTAATATAAGGCACTGTGCAGCAAACAAGAAAAATTAATCGGTAGTAAAACTGGCTTAACAAAGTAATACAAAGTGAAACTGAGTAGCACTATGCCGGGCAAACAGCAGCAGCAACTACCATAACTTATATCTAATCATGGCAAACCCACTAGCAACAAAAATAGTACACTAAAGACAACAATGCAGATAAGGGAAATGTCTATTCACATCTTAATGTCAAAGTAATTAAAGTAGTGTACCACAACTCATTCTACAAAAAATATTACCAAGTACTTGAAAAGAAAATTATGTATGCAGTTACTGTTATTAGTCCCTTGTTATTGTTCTTTCCTTTCCAAGTGCTCCTTTTTCGAAGAATGTGGATCATAAAATTATTAATTAATAGCTCTGTTGACAGAAAGTGTTCACATTAGCAAATACATTCAATTTTATTTTATAAAACCAGTGCTACAACAGAGCTGGAAACCAGATACCGAATGAAATAAGCAACATGTACAAAGTAAAGCATAAAAAATCATTCAATATTCATGTGGCATTTCGTAAGTTAGTAGAAATTCTCTCAACTCTCGCAGAAAGAAGCTGATCATAATCAGGTGTGCAGATATAAGTATCTTTCCAAGTAATGAACGTGTCGTATTTGCGATGCTTTCTAGAAAGGAATGTCAATAGTGATATTAATGGCCTCTCCTTTTTTTGTTGTGCCTCTGAAAGGCATGACTTTTTTTCCAGGTGCATAGCTTGTCACCTACAGTGCAATACGTCAAGGTTACTTAGCTTTCTTACCGAAATATTTATGACACCAGTTTGCACTACAGTGACAGTCTTATATAAAAGTTTCACAGGTCGAGAATTTGCGTTGCAAATGTGTAGAAACAAAATCCTGTAAATATAACAGGGTCCAAAAAATATTCGTCAGCATTGTGATACATTCATGCATTTACACACATTTCAGAGCTCTTAAAGTACAGTTCTTCGTTTCCAAAATCCTTTTCCACAAATCAGAGTCTCTAACCACTACTTATTACTTCTTACCTTATTACACACGTATATATTTGTCTACACTTCTTCAGTATTTCATCATAAGAAATACGCAGCATAATCAAATTCCTCATATAACACCAGCTTATTGATCATAGACATACCTCAACAGCATAATACACTCCGTTGTCATAATAATAACATCATAAAACCTCAGCCAAATCTCAAAATCGTTGTAGCTATCTGCAATAATTTCAAAACCTGAAAAAAATTCTCTGCTCATTACAATAGTGTCACCTATCTCAAACGTACTTTAAAAATCATGATCCCATACCAAATACATCATTAAAAGCTCTCATAGTATCACAACGGTTCTGTAAAAAATATGAACATTTCACAAAGTACAGACAAAATACAATTTCATAAGTGTGAAGTTATCCAACTGTGTAATTGCGTAAACATCTTTCACTAACGTAGTAAAATACATGTTTGTCTCTCTCAGTTAAATGATCAGATAGCTGTGTAATTATGTGTTAGAGAAATATGGTACCGATGTGTAAAGTTGTATAAGCAAATACCATATTACTAGGGCTACTTGTGCTTGCCAGACACATGGCACACAAAGTAGGCGTGTACCCCCCCCCCCCCCCCCCCCCGAGGATTAATCTAATTATACCCTCTGGGGTTACAGATTACAGCAATGGAATGAAATGTATCATGGAAAACCTTTGTAACATTGTAATTGAAAAATCTTTAAACATAAATGTTTTACGTACAAAATCAATCACTCAGATACATGTACTGTAGCGCTAAACTGTGCATCTTGTTGTAAGACAATCTCTGTCATTACTTAAGGGTAAAAAATGTGCCAAGTGTCGTAATTATCGTCGTCCATAAGCAAAGTCAATGTACTTACCTCGTAATAAACAAAGTGAATTGCTATGCGAATAGACATCGTAGTTGTTACGCTTATTGCCATGTTTCAGTAAGTGCTGTACTGTAACGTATTGTTGTGCTATAGAAAAGGCTGTCTCCTTGTAGCTATAACACAAAAGTTACTACTAAAACGTGCATTCATTTCCAGAAGAATTCAGAAAAACTGTGCAGATATAAACAGATACACCGCTAAACCAACCATGTAAATTGTGTCTCACATTAGTAGCGTCGTGTTATAGTTGTTAAGCTGTCAAATAAACTAACCACTGTGTCATCTGGTATCTCTCAGAAAGCACTTTAAATCCATAATGTATTTTCAAGTTAATCAAAATGTTGCAGTAAATCTCGTTAGCAGTAGAGGTATATGTTCTAAGTATGTAAGCCTTATAGTCGTAATGTAATCGTGCAACTAACAAACAAGAATGGACACACACAATAACAATGCATCGTCTGTTCACTATAACAATTCATTTGTAATTACTGTCTGCATATGTTCCCTAGGTTCTAGACTGGATGGTTAATTTTAAAACATAGTTGCATGTTAACAGTTTCTAAGTGTGACAAAGAGTACTAGTAATGTGAAGTGAAACATTTTATAGCAAAGACTAAGTTATAAAAATTGATTATCTCTCAATAAACGGTTTTACGTGTGAAATGAGGTGCAAGCCTTTACTCTTCCTATGATGCAGGGCTCCAGCTTCAACGGAATTATCATGTGGTATATGGTATATCTGAAAAGAATGCTCAAATTTTTCTCAAGGTTAGCGTCTACCTTATTTTTCTCTGAGCCAGCTGGCGCACATGGCTGTTTGCAGTGTGAGTCATTGAGTTAGCAATAAACAAATGCTGCACTAATTACACAAACAACAAGATAAAATCAGAAGATTCCAGTGAGGTATCCTCGGCTAAGGGTCGACATATGAAATGTCCCCTTAGAAAAATTATCAATGACTGTGCTTAAATTGACACACAATATTTTTAGCGCAACGCAATCTGACTTTTAATAATCCCTACAAAAGAATGGCCCCGACTAACAATAACCTATACCATTCATGAATCACTTATCTCACAAAAATCTGCAATACAGCGAGCGCCAGTACTGCCAGCTAAGTAAAACATTCTAACTATTGAAGGCACTAACTACTGATAGGCATAGTTAGCAAATGAAAGTTTTTGATAAATAACAAACAATGTATTTACCTTAACAGTGTTCAAAAGTCATAATATATATCAGTTCATGACATCCAGTCTTACAAATTTACTGTCTCTGATGGACACACATCCAGATCATCCACTCTCCAAACGCCGCCATCTCTGTCCCCACATCCACAACTGCTGGCGGCTCACCTCCAACTATGCGACGCTATGCGCTGTTAACAGCCAACTGTCCAACACTGCAATAGCCAACAACAATGCAAACCAGTCACAGATTGCACACAGCACAGCCAGTGATTTTCATACAGAGCACTACGTGGCATTACCAATATAAAAACCTATACAGCCAACTTACATTGTTTCTGAATTTATATATTCGAAATCATTTTTTGGTTTTTCAGTTTTAAATGATAATACTATATTCGAGTGTACATCAGCAATAGTTCGTTTAAATGATCTTTGTAACAAAATTTAGAAATTTGTTTTCCCCATACATTTGAGTTTTACTATATACTTCTCTATGATAGTCACTTAAAGAAGGTTTACATTTTGTTCTATAACCATCTCTTGCATATTCTGTGAGGCAGAATTATGAGTTCATTACTTGCTCTCACAGGTTTTACAATCTTTTGTTTGGCAGCTTGCATTTATTAGGAAAAGTAAAATAAATTAAAATAAATTTTTTCTAAAAATGAAATCATTAAGTATAATGATATACAATTTTTAGTAATTATTGATAAAAAATAATGTTTTTAAGTAAATTTTTTCATACCCAACAATAATAAGAATTATCAAAACCAAACCATTTAAAAAAAAACTTCAACATTTTCATTTGAAAGACTTTTTCAACGAGTTATAACTCTCAAAATCTTTTTTGTAATTCTTATTTGTAAAGATTTCCTTTAATTTCTTCACTATCTTAAGCTTTGAATTTTTGTATGAGTGGATTAGAATGAATAATTCTTCCATTTCGAAAAATTCTGGTTACCAATTGACTCTACAGCCTTTTTCAAAAATTCGTTCTTTTTACTTATTCTCAGTTTAGTGTCAGTTACACATGTAGGTTTTCTCAAAATTTGTTAAATAAGTAGTCTGCATTAAAATTAAATCATTTTCTTTATTTACATAATCTGGTTTAATTTTTCTTCTCAAATTCTTTGTGTTATTATGTTCATCAATTAATTTAGTAATTACATTAGTCCCTTTGTAATTCCCTCATAAGACAAAATTTTCCAAATTTTTTTAAATGTTCTGTTAAATCATTCAACAACAGATGCCTCCACATCTGTAACAGTTAAATAATGATTTATTTCATATCTTTCGATGTTCTTGAAAATATTTCACATAAAATTGTTTTCCATTACATGTTTGTAAATTTTTTTGACATATTTTCTTTAAACGTTTTTTGGAAGAATCAGTGTTTTATCCTTAACTAGGATAATCCAAATATATTTTGAGAAAACATCAATTACATATAACAAATAATTACATCCTTTATTTATTTTCAGAATTCATTTTAAGTTAACTGAATCAATTTCTACTAGATCAGCTTGCCATAAATAATCTCTACCAAAAGAAGTAATATTACGTTGTGTAATTTTTTTCATATCAGGTGATATAATCAATGAATTATTTCTTCTCAAATATTTTTACTAGGCCACATTGTGCAATCTACTAATCTTTTTGACTAATTTATGTTTTTGTTTCATCTACTGAACAAATAAATTCAATTCTTTGTTTTGCATTTTTTGTTCTTATTCTATATGGATAATGTGTATCAGTCAACTTTTTACACTTTTATACACCAAGTATGATAATCTGAAAAATGATTAATGTTGTAGAAATTTTTTTACAAATTTTTAATAAAAGAATTTTAATAATTTTTTATCAAGATAACTTTATAAATTTTTTGTTAAATAATGACCATACAGTAAAGTAGCTATGTTATTTTCTAAAATATATCTTTTATAATCATGATAACTTAAAGACATTATGCTGATTTCAAGTGGATAAACTTCATGTTTTGCACTTTACATTTAATTAAGAATCATAATTGTTCTTTGCTATTAAATAAACAAATTTGTACTCTTGTAAACATATCTTATTTTTGTGGCACATTTATTTAGTCTTTTTGATTTGGTCTCTCCTTTATCAGCTTTATAAGTGTACATTTTTGCTCATAACCACAAAATTCCTCCATTATGTTTCCTATATATTCATCTTCAATTATCTCTAATAGTCTTTATTTAATTGAAGAACATTACAAATATAATTTTTCATGTAGTCACTTATTTCCAATTAATGAATCATTGATCATATATCTCTAAAATCTACAGTTTTATATTATATATATGACTGTCAGTATCTTGATAACAAAGTTGGGTATTTCCTCCAAGATTTTGTTTGAGAAGGTTGGTGGATATTGTAACATTTTCTTTCTATATGTGAGGTAGAGTATTTCCCATATAAATAGGTTTATGAAAGAAAATTTTAACTTTATTCATCCGAATGGCAACTAAATTATCATTAAATATTGTTCGTTTTTAAAAACTGGTTTAGCTATTAATTTATCATAGTTATTCACATTTGATACCAGTTTAATATCTACTTTCTTTCTTATATTTTCCTATTCTTTTTCCACATACTGAAACAATCATCAATTTATAAAACCTAATTGAAAGTCATTGTTCGCTTTCATTCTCATTTACATATTTAAACCTACATACTTTTTTAACTAATAAGTTTGTTAAAATTTTTGAAATTTGTTTATGTTTGCAGTCTTCATTTAAAGAGAGATATGCTATTTACTATTTCTGTTATGAATGAAATAACTGAGTTAATTATATAAAGTAGTTAATAAATGGTTTTCACTTGTTTTTAGTATTATTTTATTTTCAGATGCTAATGGAAAATCATTATGTGAATATTATCATTCCATTGGATATTCCAAATGTAGTAGGAAAACGTAATTCATAAGTTTCTGAAATTTCACTTATGTTTTCAGAACCAATAGATTTTGGTTCTACACATTCAAATCCACAGTATTGTAATTAGTTACTTATAGAAAATTATATAATCTATTTCCATCTAAATATATTAGGGAATGTAATTTTGATAAATATATAAAAAAGTTTGCATATTTATTATCTGCCTGAAAATATGCTGTACAAAACTGTGATAATGCACCTCCTGTTCCTTATCAACCATTAATGTCACATCATAATCACATATACATAAGTATATATATATATATATAATGATGCCTACGTAAGAATATTGTCTGTAGCTGATTATCTGTCTTCATCCATCAATCTACACAAAGGGAATCCAGTATTGATAGAACTCTGTATAACTCACATTATAAGCTGGAGACCTGGTATGGGCTAAAATAAATAATACTAATATACTCAGAGGCTATATTTTATAAATCATTCCATTACAGCATTGTAGCTTGAAGTCCATGTGCAGCAGCGTGTAGTTGCAGGTACTAAATAACTTACCACACAAGGTCGTCAGGGCATTCTTGTAACAAGGCAAAACTGCCTTCTACCTCAAGAGTAAAAGGCTATAAATTTGCTTGACATCTATGAAATTTGCTACGAAATATACCATCGCTCATGCAGCTTGTATACCAATACATAGCTTGAGACTATGTTCAAGTCATAGTACTTAATATATTCTTAAATATATACTTAAATAAATCCTTTTGACAAAATATATTAGTCATAATTGAGTCCTAAACAAATTCTCTTATTGTCTATAAAATATTTTATGCACTATTCGTAACATTATCTCAAAAATTTAATTCATGAATACAATTTCTTAAAAGGAATTACTAGTTTTTATTTTGTGTTAAATTCATATTTATATGGAAAAAAATAATCAGATATCTGAAAAATAAAAAAATCGATTTTCGGAGAGGTATTTATTTGCTTGTGAATAACAACTCATGAAACTCGTTTTTCGTATATTTTTCAATTCTTTACATTGTAGTTAATTTTCAACTCATTGTTCACTTCCAGGCAAAGTTCATAGCAATAAATTCTACTTAAACATTCATCAAGAGTTTCATAATAAAAATACTTCCATCCCAGATTATCAATTTTTCAGACAAGTTGATATTATACGTATTGGTGAGTTTCTGAAAACTTCTTATATCACATAAAATATTCAATAATTATAGTTGTAAATTATTAACTTCATTTGTCTCTGTCGTAAGTTCACAAAATTGAAATATCATACAAAATACTGGAAGCATTTTAAATTTATGTTTTTGGCTTATAAATAACAACTTAACTTAGGTACACTAAATTGCGAAAATATTAAGAGAAACTCTTAATTACGTGTGATTAATTTAAAATTAATAATTTAAAGAAAAATATTTATATATGTTAATAAATTTATAAATATTTAGTTCGTTTTATCAAGTTCCATAATTATTTTGATTCTAATTGTTACTAAAAATGTATTCTTTTTACAAATATTTCTAATTTATTTATTAATATTTAATTGTACTTCAATATCTTTTTAATTAAATTACATTAATCATTCATTTTTCTATATCATTCCATCAATACATGTATATGTTTATTATAATTTGATATTAAAATTTTATTCTAATGATTGACAGTGTTTTAATTATTAGCAATTTTTTATTATTTTATTGATTCTAATTACTTTTTGTTTTATTACTGACTTTTCTAAAAAAATTGTCAGTCTTTTTATTAATTTTGTTTCTATTTACATTTACTTTCATTTATATTTTCAATTTTTTTATTTCACTAAATCTTTAGTATTAATGTTCATTATCCTTTTAGATTCTAAGATTTTTTATTATTGTGTTATTAGCAAATATTTACAATAATTAAATTTTATGTTCCTTAAAATTAATAATTATCCACTAGTAGGTTTTCTACACCAATGAAGATAAGTGATTGTAATATTTCGATGTAAGTAATATGTCTGTTATCTAGTAGTCCTGAGTTATTACTGGCAAATGAATCAAAGACTATTTCACTGTAATTCTTTTTTAATGAAAAAACAGCAGGTATATTTATTATCAGACATACCTAAATTACTAGTACCAGAAGCAAATTTTTTCTGTTATTACATTACTCATGAATTTGAAATCACTCCTAGATGGTTTAGATTTTAAGTCCTTTTCAGAGTCATAATTTGATAATTTTTTTTATATTTTAAAAGAATGTACCAGTAATTTTGTTATCCATTGTTAAATTATGTCTAATTTCTTATTTTACTTTCATTTACTGTCATAGTAGTTGCTGCACCAGACGCTAAATAACCAATTACACAGGATGCTCCTTTAAAAGTAGTAACAATGTGCCACCATATTTTGATATTCCTGAACCGGCTTACCTTTTTATAAGACAATTCGTTTTTTCAATTGAAATAGCTAATGAAACAAATAATTATCTACAGTTTTTCTAACTTTCTTTTTTTGATGATCAGTTGAAAATTATCAGTTTTATTTTCCTTGGTTATTTTATTTTTTGTTGCTTCAGGTTTTGTTTTTATATTAATGAATGAGTTTTAAACAATTGTAAAATCGTTAATTTATACAAATAAGACATTTATAAAGATTTGATAAAACTAATATAACGATTACAAATATTATTTTTGGGCAAATGTATGAAATTATCTTATTCCAAAATTTATAAATTAACTTATTAAAATAATTAATTAATTTCTTGCATAACTTTCACTGTAGTGCAATTGAAAACCAATCAATTTATTACATTAATATTTTATAATTATTCCTATTTATTTAAACTTTTTATGAGTAATAACAAGTCAATATAATATGATTAATAATAAATTGTTGCACCAAATACTATTTTTGAAATAAAACAAGCATACTTATTTCTTGATGACATTTATCTTTATATTTGAAAAACTACTGTCACCTAAGTTAAAATTAATGTTATGTAATAAAATGTAAATCTTTTATCAAACTATAAGTGACACTATTTTCATTAGCGTTAGTTAAAAATTAACTGATATTAACGTTTATACCCATAAAAATATAATATCATTTTGAAATTCAACTGTGTTTAAAATTTTTTCTTCTTCTATATGAATATTGGAAATCTTAATATTAATAAATAGTAAATTTTGGGAATTATATTGCACAAAAGGAATTTTACTGTTTCACCATGGGAATATACTTTGTTATAAATAGGTGTAATATTGCAAGTAAAAAAATGTGGTATAAACTCCAATTAATTATAATTCTTTATAATGGTCTTCTCTAAGTACCCTTAATCTTTCTTTGCAAACTGATTAAATATCAACTAATTCGATTAGTTAATTTAATGTTATTAATAAATTATTATCATAGTAAATTGATCAAATGTTAAATTTTGAACAAAAAATTTAAATAAACATGTTGAGCTGTTACCTAACTCTATGTGGTCAGTAGTAACTGGAGGATGTGAAAACACTATTGATCAGTATTATGTTTTAGCTCCAGCATGGTTAAACTAACATAAGATAACTGATTTATTGAGTTATTACAAAAGTTACATCGACTAAAATACTAGAAATTTATAAAAGATGAGAAAAATACTGAACATAAAAGTAATGAAATAAAAGCTGCTTATATCGGAAATAATGATAAAATTTTAAAGAAATGGGTAGGAAATATTGGAATGAAAATAAATTTAGCTTTATTACAATAGATACAGCTAAGATACATTCACAAAAGAAAATTTAGAAATAAAAGCAAGGATTTTTAAAAATTAACAAAAATGTTAAACATTAAGCATAACCATTACACTACATATAATCGTTAGACATTAAGGAGAAAACGTTAAATAATTGCATAGTATTGTTATTACCTTTAATAAACGTTTTCAGAATTAATCTCTTATTCATAGAGTCAAAGATATTAAAGAATAAATTTTGAGTGGTACTGAAGAAAATAAAGAAGGTGAAAAGCAACTTTATCCATGTCACCCACAACAACAGCGACATTGTGCATTCTGTACATCACATGGTTTAATGAAGAGTGCATTACATTTCGGGCATGCAGCCACGCTAATAAGACTTTCTTCACTGATATTTCGGCTGCATATCGTCTGGCCATCCTCAGAGTGAGTCACACGGCTGCTGACAAGATGCCAAGTGCAGTGTTATTTGCTTCACCATGGTGGTACTGCGCATGCAGGTCAGACATGTTGGTCGTTGACAAGGAAATATGGATACATCAGCGCCGCCTCTGGTTAAAGTCAGCTACATAGGATTCGTTTATTGATGTATGTTAGGTGGCTGGGTAAATAAACTGCAGAGAAATCATCATGGTGTCACTATTGCCGAACATACATCGCCTTCGACACAGGCGGAGCATATGTAAGTGTATTTCCTGTTTAATCACCAGTGTCTGTGGCCCGTATGTGCAGCTGTGGTGGAGCATATAAGGCCACACTTGGCATCTTGTGGTCAGTTTTATGACTCACACTGAGGATGGTCAGTCGATACCAAGTGGAAGTATCTGTGAATTAAGTTTTATTTGTGTGGCTGCTTGTCAAAAATTAAATGCACTGACAACAACATCAATTACAAGAAGATATATATCGTATAAAGGAATATGTTAGTAATTTTACTTTAAACAGGTGAGAAATGCAAGATTTATGGAATAAATATTAAGAAGAGGCTATAGAAAGAAAAGCTTAAGATACAAAGAACAATGTTTAAATATTTAAGGAAGGTATGGAAATCAAAAACTGCTTGAATATATCATGAATAGTGAACATACTGTTAATGTATTAAGACCTTTCAGCACACTTATATATATTGGAAGCATGGTAGTAAAGTTTGATTGAGATAAGTTATCAGCTGGTGATAAAATATATGGAGAAACAGATGGATTGATCAAACATTAAACTAAAATCAGATTACTCTGAAGGGTATGAATAAGAAATTTGTTTCTGTTTTTTCATCAAATTACGTAATATTTCACTTGATTCAAAAGCAAATAATCTGAAAATAAATGAAATAAAATAAAATAAATTAGGGGTTTCCATACAAATATTTGGTGCAACATTTTTGGATGTAAATGTCCCAAATTTAAGATCTTCTTCAGGTACTACAAGCAAAAAACAGGTAAACATTTTATAAAAATGTAGATAGACAAATCGAATGTATTTCGATGTATGATGTCCATTAGGTAATCAATAGAATAGTAGTAACTCATGGAGCAGAATTGGCTGGAAATGAAAAATTATTATAATGAAAAAGTTGGAATATCAAAAACATTAAGAAATAAATGTTACATTCATATTATTAGTAATCCAAAACGAATTTCATATTTAATTAGATTTTAGGATATCTTGCCTGATACATTTTGGGACTCAGGAAAATACAGAAAATAATTTGTTCAGACTCTAATTAGTATATTAACATTCAATATATATATATATATATATATATGTATTATCAGCAGACAAATTAGCTAGATGTGATAAAGTAATGAATCTATTAGATGAACCTTGTAAAATACATACATTGCATTTTGAGTTTACAAAGATTTAGAAAAATATGTGAAGCAAATAAAGAACTTAACTTAATAGCAAAAGAAATAATGTATGCTGAAGATGCATCATTTGGCAGAAAGGTAGTAGCAAGTGCAGTTACAATAACAGTGTACGGAAAACAAAAAATCAGGAATGGTCCTCAATGATAATGACTGGGAACTATAAATTTTATTATTATTTTCAATAAATGTGTTTATTAATTCATCTTAATTAATTTTAAATTATTTTGAATATTATGTTTTCTCAAATTTTTATACAATTTTAATCTCTGTGAATTTATAAAATTGAGTAGTAATCTTTACCTGTTAATGAAAGAAATGAAGGTTAATTAAAATCTAGTTGGAATACAGAAATTAAAGAATACATTGGATATTGCTGGGTTTATTCCCATCATGCTCGAAAAATTTGAATTTAGAATTTTTTTTAAAGCTTATGATTCCAGTTACCTATTTTCTAAAATTATTATAATTAAGTTGTAAAAATTTATGATTTGGTAATAATAAGAAGAGAAAATATTTTGTTAAGAATAGAATATACTTTTATTTCCCCAATAGATTTGTTAAATTTAAATTCGTTCATTTCTGATAAAATTTTTCTGGATGGATATATAACACATAATGGTGAAACAAAAAGTAAAGTAAATGTGTAGTTTATACATTAGAAATATTTGTTGATATTCTTAAAATGATAAAGAAATTATATGGGAAGGTGATTTAACTGTTATTCTTACTTTAAGTTCCTGTGCTGGTGATGCTGTCCTTGGTTGGTCTGATATTGTGCTGGAGTCGACATGAAAGTTTTATCATATCTCCAGGCTGAGTAACCGAAATTAACGCTGATTAGATATAACAAATCATTATTATTCAGCTGACTCTGATATGCCTTACTTTATTTCTTTTGTTTTTAAACAATGAAAAATATTCAGTGAATTGATATTTTGTTATGTCGCAATGACAAATTTCAAAATATATATCTAAAAGTGGGCAAAATGAAACTTGTGTTCAAGAAATGTAGAATTTAAATCCGCCAACTAATTATTTAAAACTTATATTCATTTCGTGATTTTAAATTAACAACCGAATGAAAATGATATATTGACATAAATTGATATTATTTCATTACGATTTATCACACTTATGTTATAAACGTAATTTAAAAAATGTTATTACAAATCACAATACAACTAAAAAAATAATGTGACACATTAATGATAAAATTACTGAAAATAATTTTAGATTATGTGGAATTGTTTTTTTGAAATGAAGGATTTTACTTATGATGTACGACATACATTATTCTTCAACAATTATTAATTTTTGTTTATTGAATGCAAAACCATTAAAATGATACATAAATATATTTTTAAAAAATGCATTAATAGTTTTCGTAATTATAGAAGTCTTGTAAAGTTTTATTATCTTTAAAATTAATACTTATACGGTTATTCACAACATTTTTATTCATTATACAAAAGAGAAAGTTCATTTCTCTGTTTTGTCCCACATTTCTATCAAATTCGTATTATAATTATAAATTTCAAATTCATTTGCATCCTTACCAGAATTCCCTCGTATTATCGACACCATCTTCATGTTTTATCCTTTTCAAGTGGTCTACAATTAATGATGGTTTAAAATAATATTTCCAAATATAAGATTTAACTTGTTTGCCCTTGTTTTATCACATACATACGATCTGAAACACATTAAATATCTTGTCTATTTCTTATATTTTCCATTGTTTTACCAAATACAGATTTATTCATTAATTTATAGAAATCTTTTGAGAATCATTAGTGGCTTTTGTTCTCAACTGTGTGTTTATATCTATATACTTCTTTATCCAATTAGATTGTTTAAATTTTAAATTTTATCTGTTTTTGTAAGTTTCATTCCTAAAGATAAATATTGTTTAACATTTCTATAATGTACTACACAGTTAGAATCTTTATCTAAAGTAGTTATTAGTTTACTTTCATTCGGACCTGGAACAAGTTTTGATTCAGGAGCTAACGGAAAATCTTTAAGTAAATCATGTAATTCTTTTTCATAATCTAGATCTACTTCAAATATATAACCATCACGAGTATTGTTTGACATTTCACTTATTTGGTTCTTCCATTTAAATCTGCCATATGATAAATATTGATTTATAGCATAACCATACAAATTATATGCATCTATATACATTATATAATTTGATATTTCTTTAATATTATAAGGTTTTAAGAATTTATTATTGGCTTTTACATTTATTTTACACCATTGTGAAATTCCACCTCTTATTCCTTTTTCAACCATTAGAAGCATATCATAATCATGTATTAATTGGAGATTTGATCAGTAATTTTTAACATTGCATCCCAAGATAAACCTGGTACAGTAAAATACCAAGAAGGATCTAAATTATATGTATTTATACATGTCTTTCTAAAATTTTCAAAAACATCACTTAGCAATAATACATAAGTTTTAAGATATTAATCATGATATTCACCAAGATTTTTAGTATTGAATTTTTCCCAAACTAATTTTGCATGTTTATAATCTTCATCATTTATGTCACAATCATTTAATTCACTATAAAATTTATTTTTTGTTGGTAATTGTTTCTTCAAACTTTTCCCAAGAATCCATGTAATCATATGGATAAAAACCTTTTCTTATTACTAAGTTACATAATTCTGGAGACATGATTTTTATTATTCTTTAACTGATTTTTCTTTAAATTTGATGAAATTTTATTAAGTGAAGAAGCCATAAAACTATATGTATCAATAAATCTCATTTTTAAACTTTTTGTATGTTTACTAAAAGTAATATATTTATTTTCCTTATTTGGCATTGTATTATTTCTTTATTATCATAACAAAGTTCCTTTACAAAAAGATGTTAATCATAACCAGATAAATTATGTAAGTAAATAGGTACAAAATCAGGTTGTCGTACTTTCTAATTACACATATTACATAATGGAGAAATATATTTTCCAATTAAATGATCACAATGTCGTACTTTTTTATTCTTATTTGCATAAGGGCATTTATATAGTGTACAAACTGTAGATTTATCAAACATTTTGTAATCATCAAGTGTAAGTGGTTTCATTTCTGGAATTTCAGAATAAATTCTTCCAATATCTTCAAGTTCTTGTTTTGTACATTTTATAAATATCTTATGACAATTTGGTTTATTATAAACAACCGGATCTTTTTGATTTCCATATATATATATATATATATATATATATATATATATATATATATATATATATATATATATATATATGTTAATATAATTACAAAATCTCCTTTGTTCATGTTTTTGATATTTCATAGCATTAGGTGTTTTGGGATTTGGTTCACATTTATCCATCTTTAAAAGTAAACATTCAAAATCAGAATAAATAACAAACATAACTTTTTGCATAAATTTATAATTTCGAAAATATACACGATCTCCTTCACCTGGAATTTCAACTGTTAATGGTTTATTAGTTAAACTATTTTTTTTGTTAACCTAAATTTTCTATACTATGAAAATTTAGTAAACATAAATCACAAATAGATTTTACTTCAGTATGTTTAGTCATTTGACTTGTTACTAGTCTTGACAAATTTTTTATATAAGATTTCTGTGAATTATTATCTTTCTTAAAATATAGTAGATTTACACGTTTTTATTTTTTTGACTTTGTTATTTTTAATGGATACACTTTTAATTTTCATCTTCATCATCAAATGAATAAACATTAATAGATAGATTAAATATAATTTCTATTTTTGGAATATGATCAACTAGCACAGGAAATTGAATATTTACAAAAGTTTAATCAAGATCAAGACTAACGTTTTTATATTATGTTATTCTTTCTGGATGTTTATCTACAGGAAACAAAATTGTTTTTATAGACCATAAAAACCTTTTTTTAACATTATCTTTCACATTAACACATGCATTTTTATTTTTAATATTATTTGGTAAATCATTATAAAATGATTCTCTTAGTGGAACATATTTATTAATTGCTGATTGTAAACCAGTTATTCTATGTAGTGACCATCCAGATCTCTGAGCTTGAATATTACTTACATTTTCTAAAATATGTCTGTTGCCCAATTTGAATTTTTTATTAAGAACTATTTGTGTTAAAATATTATAGTTTGGTGTTTGTTGTCCCAATTCTTGAACTTTTTAATTATTTCATATGTATGTAGTTAATATTCACAATATAAATTAAAAAACCTTTTTTTATCATTATCTTTCACATTAACACATGCTTTTTTATTTTTAATATTATCTGGTAAATCAATATAAAATGATCCTCTTAGTGGAACATATTTATTAATTGCTGATTGTAAACCAGTTATTCTATGTAGCACCATCCAGATCCTTGAGATTGAATATTACTTATTTTTTCTAAAATACGTCTGTTGCCCAATTTGAATTTTTTATTAAAATCTATTTGTTAAAATATTACAATTTGATGTTTGTTGTCCCAATTCTTGAACTTATTAATTAATTTCATCTGTATGTAGTTTATATTAACAATAGAAATTAAAATTGATCTAAATTTGATGTACTGTCAAACTCTTTTTAACAATTTAAAATTTTTTTGTTTTTACTGCATTTAAGAAATGATTAGGATCAAATGTATCCATATTATTTTATAAATATGTAGTTTGTAATCTGTTTCCAAATGCCTTTTCAACTAAGTAGTCTTTAATTGTTTTTCTTTCTTTTGGTTTTCCAAATATATTCGTAGAAAATGTAAATATTCCTTTTAATGATTTATCTTCAATAGTTAGAAAATCATCATAAATATCAGAAAATGGTATCTTTTCCAAATATTTTCACTAAATACAGCTTTATTATTTTTAATAATATTAGTTTGATTATCACTTACTTCTTCTGTGACAGCTGTCATTCTTAGAACTGTGTTCACGTACATAAATGTTAACAATATTTTTATAATTTTTACTTACCTCAGTTAAATAATTTATCTAATTTACACTTACTTCAGACATATTATATTTAACAATATTTGTATTATTTGCACTTACTACAGGTGTATTATTTCTAACAATATTAGGATGATAACTAATAATAATTAAATGATTATTAACAATAAATCTAATTAAATTAGCTTTACATAAATTTGAATATACTCATAAATTATTTTCTTTACAGAATTCAAGAAGTCTTGCAACAGCTAACTGTTGTAGTTAAGTTGCAATTTGTTTTAGTTGAGCAGCTATGTTACTTTCCATTTTGCAGTTCCATTTATTACAAAAAAGTTGTTAGATTTCTAAAAACTATTTTTATTAATAAAATGAAAATTATTTAATAGATTGACAACGATTAGCATTTAATAAATAATTAATCAAAAAGAGATTTAGTGTAACAATCAATCAGTTTTTCAACAATTGGTTCAACATTCAGTTTGCTCTTCTATTTATTACAAGGAATTCATTAGCTTTGTTAATATGATCATTATTAAATAAAAATGATAATTATTTAATAGATGGATAGATAATTAACATAAAGGATTATTATTTAAAGTTAAGGCTTTCTTATTCTTAATATATTCTTAGGTACATTTCTTATATTTATAATTATGCTTATCTTTATTTTATGGATTTACGTAAAAATAATTTACATCTTTAATTTCTTGACAAATTTTACATTTCTTTTTTTCTTTAGTTATAACTTCTTCATTATTCCTTGTAGAGTAATTTTCCGTTTTCGTATGTTCTTCACTTGATTTTCGTCTTAAAAGTTCCTGGAAATAATATTTTGCAACACCTTTTCCACATACAAAAGAAATTTGATTTTCTATTGTAATTTTCTACATGATATTTCAGTAAACATGGCCTACATATAGTTCTATAACCTTTTTTATGCTTTTGTAAAGTGAAATTATCAATTGATTTCTCTGTATTAGAATATTTACAAAATTTTGTTTATGGAGAACAATCTTATTGAACTTGAATGTGCTCAATTTATATAGAAAAAAGTTCGTTAGAATTGTAAAAAAGTAATTTTTTTATATTTTGCATTAATCATATAAATTATTTTAAAACTAATCATCACCAATGATCATCATCATGATCATCATCAAATTTATAGTCCTGATTTATAAATAGTCGATTTCTGTCAAATAAAGGATCAAAAGAGCTTTTAGTTATTGGTACAGAATGAAGTGGAGGTAATATATCTTTTAATGTTGGTATTTTATTTTTATAAAAGAAATTATTCAGGTAGTGAAGGGAGACGAAAATTTAATAGTCATCGGTGACTGGAATTCGACAGTAGGAAAAGGGAGAGAACGAAACATAGTAGGTGAATATGGATTGGGGCTAAGAAATGAAAGAGGAAGCTGTCTGGTAGAATTTTCACAGAGCATAAATTAAGCGTAGCTAACACTTGGTTTGAGAAAAATAAAAGGAGGTTGCATACATGGAAGAATCCTGGACATACTAACAGGTATCAGATAGCTTATATAATTATAAGACAGAGATTTAACAACCAGGTTTTAAATTGAAGTACATTTCCAGGGGCCGATGTGGTCTCTGACCACAATCTATTGGTTATGAACTGTAGATTAAAACTGAAGAAATTGCAAAATGGTGGGAATTTAGGGAGATGGGACCTGGATAAACTGACTAAACCAGAGGTTGCACAGTGTTTCAGGGACAGCATAAGGGAACAATTGACAGGAATGGGGGAAAGAAATACAGTAGAAGACGAAAGGGTAGCTCTGAGGGATGAAGTAGTGAAGGCAGCAGAGGATCAAGTGGGTAAAAAGACGAGGGCTAGTAGAAATCCTTGGGTAACAGAAGAAATATTGAGTTTAATTGATGAAAGGAGAAAATACAAAAATGCAGTAAATGAAGCGGGCAAAAAGGAATATAAATGTCTTAATAATGAGATCGACAGGAAATGCAAAATGGCTAAGCAGGCATGGATAGAGGACAAATGTAAGGTTTTAGAGGCTTATCTCACAAGGGGTGAGATAGATACAGCCTACAGGAAAATTAAAGAGACCTTTGGAGAAAAGAGAGCCCCTTGTATGAATATCAAGTGCTCAGATGGAAACCCAGTTCTAAGCAAAGAGGGGGAAGCAGAAAGGTGGAAGGAGTATATAGAGGGTCTATACAAGGGCGATGTACTTGAGGACAATATTATGGAAATGGAAGAGGATGTAGATGAAGATGATATGGGAGATACGACACTGCATGAAGGGTTTGACAGAGTACTGCAAGACCAGAGTCAAAACAAGGCCCCAGGAGTAGACAACATTCTATAGAACTACTGGCAGGCTTGGGAGAGCCAGTCTTGACCAAACTCCACCAGCTGGTGAGGAAGATGTACGAGACAGGTAAAATACCCTCAGACCTCAAGAAGAATATAATAATTCCAATCCCAAAGAAAATAGGTGTTGACAGACGTGAAAATTACCGAACTATCAGTTTAATAAGTTACAGCTGCAAAATACAAACGCGAATTATTTACAGACGAATGGAAAAACTGGTGGAAGCCGACCTCGGGGAAGGTCAGTTTGGATTCCGTAGAAATGTTGGAACACGTGAGGCAATACTGACCTTACGACTTATCTTAGAAAAATGATTAAGGAAAGGCAAACCTACGTTTCTAGAATTTGTAGACTTAGAGAAAGCTTTTGACAATGTTGACTGGAATACTCTGTTTTAAATTATAAAGGTGGCAGGGGTAAAATACAGGGAGCAAAAGGCTATTTACAATTTGTACAGAAACCAGATGGCAGTTGTAAGAGTCGAGTTGTATGAAAGGGAAGCAGTGGTTGGGAAGGGAGTGAGCTACAGTTGTAGCCTCTCCCCGATGTTATTCAATCTGTATATTGAGCAAGAAGTAAAGGAAACAGAAGAAATATTTGGAGTTGGTATTAAAATACATGGAGAAGAAATGAAAAGTTTGAGGGTCGCTGATGACATTGTAATTCTGTCAGAGACAGCAAAGGACTTGGAAGAGCAGTTGAACAGAAAGGACAGTGTCTTGAAAGGAGGATATAAGATGAACATCAACAAAAGCAAAACAAAGATTATGCAATGTAGTCGAATTAAGTCGTGTGATGCTGAGGGAATTAGATTAGGAAATGAGAGACTTAAAGTAGCAAAGGAGTTTTGCTATTTGGGGAGCAAAATAACTGATGGTGGTCGAAGTAGAGAGGATATAAAATGTAGACTGGCAATGGCAAGGAAAGCGTTTCTGAAGAAGAGAAATTTGCTAACATCGAGTATAGATTTATATCTCAGGAAGTCGTTTCTGTGGTTCTGAAACATAAACAATAAATAATTTGGACAAGAAGAGAATAGAAGCTTTCGAAATGTGGTGCTACAGAAGAATGTTGAAGATAAGGTGGTAGATCATGTAACTAATGAGGAGGTATTGAATAGGATTGGGGAGAAGAGAAGTTTGTGGCGCAACTTGCCTAGAAGAAGGGATGGATTGGTAGCACATGTCCTGAGGTATCAAGGGATCTCAAATTTAGCATTGGAGGGCATTAAGGAGGGTAAAAATCGTAGAGGGAGACCAAGAGATGAATACACTAAGCAGATTCAGAAGGATGTAGGTTGTAGTAGGTACTGGTAGATGAAGGAGCTTGCACAGGATAGATTAGCATGGAGAGCTGCATCAAACCAGTCTTAGGACTGAAGACAACAACAACAAAAAATTTATTTTTAATAATACTTCTACAAAGTGGACAATTTTCTTTTTCCTTTAACCATTCATCAATGCATTCTGTATGAAAAATATGCTTGCAGCTTGTTTTAAAAAATAGATTATTAGTTTCATCACTTAAACAAATATGACAATCAATATATTTTTCACATATCTCAGTTAGTTCATAAGTATCTTTTTCTTTATATTGCATATCTGTTTGGTTCTCCATTTATAAGAAATAATTTTTATTAGATTTATAA
Source organism: Schistocerca serialis cubense (assembly GCF_023864345.2). Taxonomy (NCBI): domain Eukaryota; kingdom Metazoa; phylum Arthropoda; class Insecta; order Orthoptera; family Acrididae; genus Schistocerca; species Schistocerca serialis. The sequence continues at coordinate 462,723,530 of NC_064640.1, read as the reverse complement.
AAAAGTTAACTTATCTAATTTAATTTAATCTTAAATACAATTTACAAATTTCAGATTACGTGAATTTTTTGCAAAACTAATACAAATTATTTCTCTTAAATGGAGCCAATTGTAGACATCATCAACAACAAGCTGACATACAATAATAAACAAGTTTTATTGATTATTGATGAAGAAAATAATCCATGGTTTAAAGCCAAATATGTTGCTATACTTTTGGAATATAGTCAGACACGTAAAGCTTTTAAGCATATTGATGAAGATGATAAAGAATTATTAGAACATTTAAACCCATCCAATTTAGATGTATTAAAAGGCAATGAAGAACCTTCTATTTTTATCAATGAGGGTAGCCTCTAATTTTTCATTTTAAAATGAAAAAGAGAAGAAGCTAAACAATTTAAAACATGGGTTACTCATGAAGTTTTACCATCAGTTAGAAAACATGGTGAATATAAGATTAGGAATGAGATGATTAATGCTTATGAATATCAAATAAAACACAAATACAATTGTATACAACAACTACAAGAATCGAATCAATTAAACACAAAAATAACTCAATTAAAAGATGATAGAATGAAACTGGGACATGATCATATTCAAAATTTGGGAGAAACAGTTAATATTGCTTTGGAAATAATAGGTGAACGAAATGAAGAAATAAATAGTTTATTACCACACGGACTTTCTAAAACAATTAATGAAAACTTAAGACCGACATTGATACTATTAAAATTATTTGATGATGAATGTGAATATGATTATTATGTCATTAGAATACAACAAAAACATTTACAGGAACAACTACATAAAATCGAAGATAGACATCCAAATTCTGAAGGAATGTTAAGATTGAATTATAATCCTAATTCAATAAATCTGTTTCAAAAAATGAAAGAAAATTTAAGGATTAACTGTCATACGAAGTATTTAAATATTTTGAATAACTATACACAAGAACATCTGATTCCTAATATAATTAGTCTTAATCAAACTGAACTACTGTAAAATAATGTTATCTTTATTTACCCAATATTGTGTGAATTATCAAAACGTAACCATTTAACAGAAACTTTATTAGCTTTCTTTTTTATAACTTTTTCATCTAAGTATACATCTGGATATTTCGTTTTCTCTAGTTCCTGTTCATAAAAATTTCTTTTTATATCTTTCAATTTGTATGTAATTGGATTAGAATGAATAACATCTTCAATTTCTAATACTTCTGTTGACCAAGTAGCTGTATATTCTTTTTCAAAATGACCTTTAAGTTTACTAATTCTACTTGATCACCTTTTTTTAATTTAGCTTACTCATTAGACATAATGGTACCTATTTTTAAATTCTTTTCATTTGCTTCTAATGGCTTCTTTTATATTGTAGAATGTTTTGTGTTATTATATTCACCAATTAGATCTTTAACTAAGTTTATCCATTTATAGTTTCCGCGTAAAAAAAATTTCTTCCACATCTTTTCTATAAGTGTTGTGTTAAAACATTCAACAACAGATGCTTTTAATTCTGAAAAAGTATAGTACGGTAAGCCAAAATTTCACGGGTTTCAAAGGATTCCAAACCAGCTCTCCCGGCACTATTACATGCAACAAAAGCAACAGTTATCCAACCATTACCAAGGCTGGAAGAAGTGGTACTTTTCATTAAAGAAAAATTAAACCTCGCGCCACAAAACAATGTAGGCCCATTTAAAAGAACAAATTGAGCAGTATTACCTACTCCCCTAACATCCTTCTGAATATAGTCAGACACGTAAAGCTTTTAAGCATATTGATGAAGATGATAAAGAATTATTAGAACATTTAAACCCATCCAATTTAGATGTATTAAAAGGCAATGAAGAATCTTCTATTTTTATCAATGAGGGTAGCCTCTAATTTTTCATTTTAAAATGAAAAAGAGAAGAAGCTAAACAATTTAAAACATGGGTTACTCATGAAGTTTTACCATCAGTTAGAAAACATGGTGAATATAAGATTAGGAATGAGATGATTAATGCTTATGAATATCAAATAAAACACAAATACAATTGTATACAACAACTACAAGAATCGAATCAATTAAACACAAAAATAACTCAATTAAAAGATGATAGAATGAAACTGGGACATGATCATATTCAGAATTTGGGAGAAACAGTTAATATTGCTTTGGAAATAATAGGTGAACGAAATGAAGAAATAAATAGTTTATTACCACACGGACTTTCTAAGTCCCACTCAAGGTCACTCTGAAACAGGAAGTGACTCAGCAGAAACTTGATTTTATCCCGCTCGGAGCTAAGTAAATATATATAGCGGCATCAGCCAAGCGCTCCAGCTACCATTGTAAGAAGCAGTGCCTCAGTGGCTATTCACTCACACAAGAGTGAATGCGCTAGACAGGACAGTGTGCTCCTTATATAGCATCAGTCCTGGCGCACGCAGCAGATGTGGACGACTGGGCGCCCATTGATAAGAGCGCCGGAAATGACTCTGCAAAAACTTGATTTTAGCCCGCCGCGAGCCTAGTAATACTAGGGCTCGCGGCACCTCTCTCTCACACACTCCACAGCGCTCTCTCTCGCACGCTCAAGGTCACGCGCCACTGTGGTGCCATCTATTGAGCAGCCCAGGGACTGGCACAGAGAGCATCCCAGGGTGCCCCAGAGAGCTACACCCTGCTCAATTTGTTCTTTTAAATGGGCCTACATTGTTTTGTGGCGCGAGGTTTAATTTTTCTTTAATGAAATGTACCACTTCTTCCAGCCTTGGTAATGGTTGGATAACTGTTGCTTTTGTTGCATGTAATAGTGCCGGGAGAGCTGGTTTGGAATCCTTTGAAACCCGTGAAATTTTGGCTTACCGTACTATACCTGTATCAGAGATTATTATCTCTGGTGAGGGTTCCTACCTGATGCCACATGGGAGTTTATCTTTGATACCATTGTAAGAAGCAGTGCCTCAGTGGCTATTCACTCACACAAGAGTGAATGCGCTAGACAGGACAGTGTGCTCCTTATATAGCATCAGTCCTGGCGCACGCAGCAGATGTGGACGACTGGGCGCCCATTGATAAGAGCGCCGGAAATGACTCTGCAAAAACTTGATTTTAGCCCGCCGCGAGCCTAGTAATACTAGGGCTCGCGGCACCTCTCTCTCACACACTCCACAGCGCTCTCTCTCGCACGCTCAAGGTCACGCGCCACTGTGGTGCCATCTATTGAGCAGCCCAGGAACTGGCACAGAGAGCATCCCAGGGTGCCCCAGAGAGCTACAACACCAAGAAGAATCGCTTCTCGGCTTTTGGCAAGATCAATGTGTAGTATTGTGGCCCTTAAAAAGGCCTTTTTTTGAGAACTGCTTCAATGGTTATATAGAGTACAGTCACCCACAATGCGACAATCTTCCAAAGAGGATGACCCATGAGCCTTAACCCACAAGTGAATATTGCAATCAGAATTTATCTTAAGACGTCTACGACAAGTCAAAGATAAACTCCCATGTGGCATCAGGTAGGAACCCTCACCAGAGATAATAATCTCTGATACAGGTATAGTACGGTAAGCCAAAATTTCACGGGTTTCAAAGGATTCCAAACCAGCTCTCCCGGCACTATTACATGCAACAAAAGCAACAGTTATCCAACCATTACCAAGGCTGGAAGAAATGGTAACCATTATATATAACCATTATGTATAACCATTGAAGCAGTTCTCAAAAAAAGGCCCTTTTAGGGGCCACAATACTACACATTGATCTTGCCAAAAGCCGAGAAGCGATTCTTCTTGGTGTTGTAGCTCTCTGGGGCACCCTGGGATGCTCTCTGGGTAACTCTGATGCCGCTATATATATTTACTTAGCTCCGAGCGGGATAAAATCAAGTTTCTGCTGAGTCACTTCCTGTTTCAGAGTGACCTTGAGTGGGACTTAGCCGCTGCAGCTGTTGGCTCGCTTAACGAAGTATATGTGCAGCAGCGAGGGGCCTAGTATTACGAGGCCCTCGCTGCACTAGAATCAATTGCTCGTATACAAAACTCTTGTAAATGTGGACGGCACGTTAGGTGCTTCTGCATCTACAGGTAAGGGGAAAAATGTTGTTAGGGGAGTAGGTAAAACTGCTCAATTTGTTCTTTTAATTGGGCCTACATTGTTTTGTGGCGCGAGGTTTAATTTTTCTTTAATTGTCTCTGTGCCAGTCCCTGGGCTGCTCAATAGATGGCACCACAGTGGCGCGTGACCTTGAGCGTGCGAGAGAGAGCGCTGTGGAGTGTGTGAGAGAGAGGTGCCGCGAGCCCTAGTATTACTAGGCTCTCGGCGGGCTAAAATCAAGTTTTTGCAGAGTCATTTCCGGCGCTCTTATCAATGGGCGCCCAGTCGTCCACATCTGCTGCGTGCGCCAGGACTGATGCTATATAAGGAGCACACTGTCCTGTCTAGCGCATTCACTCTTGTGTGAGTGAATAGCCACTGAGGCACTGCTTCTTACAATGGTTCGTAGACGTTGTTGCTGACGTTTGAAACCCGTGAAATTTTGGCTTACCGTACTATACCTGTATCAGAGATTATTATCTCTGGTGAGGGTTCCTACCTGATGCCACATGGGAGTTTATCTTTGACTTGTCGTAGACGTCTTAAGATAAATTCTGATTGCAATATTCACTTGTGGGTTAAGGCTCATGGGTCATCCTCTTTGGAAGATTGTCGCATTGTGGGTGACTGTACTCTATATAACCATTGAAGCAGTTCTCAAAAAAAGGCCCTTTTAAGGGCCACAATACTACACATTGATCTTGCCAAAAGCCGAGAAGCGATTCTTCTTGGTGTTGTAGCTCTCTGGGGCACCCTGGGATGCTCTCTGTGCCAGTCCCTGGGCTGCTCAATAGATGGCACCACAGTGGCGCGTGACCTTGAGCGTGCGAGAGAGAGCGCTGTGGAGTGTGTGACATTTTTCCCCTTTCCCTTCGTGTGGTTTGGAATCCTTTGAAACCCGTGAAATTTTGGCTTACCGTACTATACCTGTATCAGAGATTATTATCTCTGGTGAGGGTTCCTACTTGATGCCACATGGGAGTTTATCTTTGACTTGTCGTAGACGTCTTAAGATAAATTCTGATTGCAATATTCACTTGTGGGTTAAGGCTCATGGGTCATCCTCTTTGGAAAATTGTCGCATTGTGGGTGACTGTACTCTATATAACCATTGAAGCAGTTCTCAAAAAAAGGCCCTTTTAAGGGCCACAATACTACACATTGATCTTGCCAAAAGCCGAGAAGCGATTCTTCTTGGTGTTGTAGCTCTCTGGGGCACCCTGGGATGCTCTCTGTGCCAGTCCCTGGGCTGCTCAATAGATGGCACCACAGTGGCGCGTGACCTTGAGCGTGCGAGAGAGAGCGCTGTGGAGTGTGTGAGAGAGAGGTGCCGCGAGCCCTAGTATTACTAGGCTCGCGGCGGGCTAAAATCAAGTTTTTGCAGAGTCATTTCCGGCGCTCTTATCAATGGGCGCCCAGTCGTCCACATCTGCTGCGTGCGCCAGGACTGATGCTATATAAGGAGCACACTGTCCTGTCTAGCGCATTGTTATCGTCGTCGCCGACGATTGCTCGTATACAAAACTCTTGTAAATGTGGACGGCACGTTAGGTGCTTCTGCATCTACAGGTAAGGGGAAAAATGTTGTTAGGGGAGTAGGTAAAACTGCTCAATTTGTTCTTTTAAATGGGCCTACATTGTTTTGTGGCGCGAGGTTTAATTTTTCTTTAATGAAAAGTACATTTATACTCCGCAAGCCACCCAACGGTGTGTGGCGGAGGGCACTTTACGTACCACTGTCATTACCTCCCTTTCCTGTTCCAGTCGCGTATGGTTCCCGGGAAGAACGACTGCCTGAAAGCCTCCGTGCGCGCTCTAATCTCTCTAATTTTACATTCGTGATCTCCTTGGGAGGTATAAGTAGGGGGAAGCAATATATTCGATACGTCATCCAGAAACGCACCCTCTCGAAACCTGGCGAGCAAGCTACACCGTGATGCAGAGCGCCTCTCTTGCAGAGTCTGCCACTTGAGTTTATTAAACATCTCCGTAACGCTATCACGGTTACCAAATAAACCTGTGACGAAACGCGCCTCTCTTCTTTGGATCTTCTCTATCTCCTACGTCAGACCGATCTGGTACGGATCCCACACTGATGAGCAATACTCAAGTATAGGTCGAACGAGTGTTTTGTAAGCCACCTCCTTTGTTGATGGACTACATTTTCTAAGCAATCTCCCAATGAATCTGAACCTGGTACCCGCCTTACCAACAATTAATTTTATATGATGATTCCACTTCAAATCGTTCCGCATGCATACTCCCAGATATTTTACAGAAGTAACTGCTACCAGTGTTTGTTCCGCTATCATATAATCATACAGTAAAGGATCCTTCTTTCTATGTATTCGCAATACATTACATTTGTCTATGTTAAGGGTCAGTTGCCACTCCCTGCACCAACTACCTATCCGCTGCAGATCTTCCTGCATTTCGCTACAATTTTCTAACGCTGCAACTTCTCTGTATACTACAGCATCATCCGCGAAAAGCCGCATGGAACTTCCGACACTATCTACTAGGTCATTTATATATATTGTGAAAAGCAATAATGATTAATGTTATATTTTTCATTAAATCTATAGATTCTTTGTTATAGAATTCCTTACCTTTATCAATCTGTAAATTATTTCGTCATCTATCTATAAATTTATTTTAAAAGCATCAACTACATTCTTACTTGTTTTATCTTTAATAGGAACAGCCCAAGCATATTTTGAAAAGGCATCAATAACAGTCAATAAATATTTATATCCTTTGTTTATTTTAGAAATTCCTTTTAAATTAACAGAATACAAATCAAATAAACCAGCTTGCCATAAAGAATCTATACTAAAAGAAATAACATTTCTGCTTTAAAATTCTTTCTCTTTGGATTATGTAATTCATTAATTAATTCTCCACGAATATTATTTAAACCTTCACCAGCATTTACAAATTTTTTAACACATTTGCTCCTGTTTGATTTACAAACTATACAAAGACCTTCAATTCTTTCTCTTTCATTTTTAGTTGTTACTCTATGCAGATTATGTGTACCAGTAAACTTTTTACACTTTAGACAATAAATATGATATTCATGTGAAGTATGATTTTCCATTTATATACATAAATAATTTATTAAATTTTAAATTATATCACCAAATACAATTATATTTACATCTGCAGGAACAGTTATAATAGAATCTTTCAATATTACAGTTACAAAATTTGATTTATGTACCATTATTAACTGGATAATATTATTTATTTTATATAGCTTATCAGCTATGCTGACTGTTATATCAAACTCATCGAAGTTTAAATTTCTATTTATATTTTGACCAACAATAATAATTCTTTTTAATATGAAATCAAATTCAAAATTATGCATTTTTTGTTCACCACCTGTCATAAAGGTAAATTTAATTATTTGTATATGATATACTTTTTATTTGAGGTTACTTAACTGCTCTGAGTAAGGTGTTAAGTCTGCTTTTGAGAATTAATGTGAAAAATCTTATTCTACCTCCTTTTTTTTAAAGAAATTCTTAAAGGTGTTGTAGTTACCTTGATGAATCTGATTAATTTTTTCATTAAATTTTGTATTGGTGACATAATTATTAAATTGTGTTAGAATGCTCATAAATTCTGGTTTTGTAAAATCTTTTTCTAATTATTGTTCGTTAACTACATCTTTTGCATCAATTGGATCATTTACATTAGCATGTCTCTACCATTAAAATAAGTATGTTTGTTATTTTAAAGATAGTATTAAATTCTGTTTGAAATTATTTAATTGTTATAGTTATCTTTGGATCTATTGATGATTGTAGTTGTCATATATTATTTTCAATATTTTCTTAAAGTACTGTAGATGTATTAACTACTTGTTCATTTTGTTCCTTTAGATGTAACTTATTCCCAAAATTGTCAATTTATTAAATCTGAAATATCATTAAAATTATAATTCTCACATAGCAAACGAAATGAATAAACACATCAAACCACATATCACTTCATCAAAATTTTGTATTCTTTCTCTATTGTAATACAATTCATGTTTTCCTAAATAATTTACTAATGGTTTTGGATTATTACCACCAAATTAATTTAAAAAATTTTATCTTCGTTTTTATAATAACAAATCCTATGTGTACCAGGATTTTCAGATGTATTTTAATTAACAATACCACATTCAGTTTTAAATGAATTCTATGGTAATTCATCAATCATACAGTATATACACCACAAAAGTGTTTAATTTTTAACTGTTTAGTAAGTTTTTCTGTATCAAAATTACTTAATGCATTAGGATATTCATTAATTACTTTTTCGAATTGTTTTTGTTTTTCTTATTCCATTTAAAGCTTTCTTCTCAATTTCTAAGTTATGTCTATTTTGTTCTTCTATTTCTTTATCAGCTATCTTCTTGTTTGTAACTACATTTGTAATTGCTGCAGATCCACCAGCTAAAGAAGCAATTGTTGCTAAATATGGTAATGCAGCTAATAATAATGGTAAAAATCCGCCTTCATGTTTACCATATTTCTTTTTTGTTAGATATTTGATAATTTTTTAACAACAGGAATAGCTAACGTAACAAGCAAATTTCCACCAACTTTCTTTTCTTTTATCCTTTTTTGAACATCTGTTGACAATTGTTGAATTGCATTCTATTGTTCATTATTTAACTTTAATTTAATTGACTTGGTTTTGTTTTGACACTAGGCAGCAAAGTATCATCAATTGTGAAGTTATTCATTTATATAATTAAAAATTTAATAGCGATCATTTAAATTTATAATCGCCAACCATTTTCATCAACATTAATTCCGATACCTTATTTTCGTTTTCTGTACATTATTCCTCTAACTGTGGTTGCAGCAATTTTCTCTTCTAAACTTGCATCACTTGCTGGCATTCTTTCTTTTGCAGCTAACAGAAGTTGTTTATCTGGTTTATATGTAGTTTGCAAATCTTTAAGATATCTGTATGCGATATCACACTGTTTACAAGCTTCATCTAACGGATTTATTCCTGAATCACCACGTCTTAGACTTTCTTCAAGTTTAGTAAATGGTCCACATTATTTATATCCTGGTAAATGCATCACAGGCATTGGAACATTATTTAATACCCAATTGACTCGTTATTTTCCATATTTATCACTTTCCAAAATGTATGTGCAAGATTATTCGAAAAACTAATTAAATATTTAATTCCTTTTGGATTATCAACTATGGAATCACTAAATTTATTTGTTAACATTTGTGCAATACTAACTTTTTCATTACGATAATTCTTATTTCCAGCTAATTCTTCACCATGAATAACTGCTAATCTATCAATTAATTGTCTAACATCATTCATCCAAACATATTCATTTGATTTATCTGTACATTTATAATTAAACTTTACCTTTTCGTTATGGAGAGCAAAAATCTGAGGAATCTATAGTTGAATTTCTTCTTAAGTTTGGAAATAATCATCAACAATTCATTTTATCAAATATTTATGTTTATTACCTTTACTTGATCTTATTTTATTTGGATTATTATCAGAATACAATGCACCTGTATTATTTAATATATCTGCATAATTTGATATATCTACACCATCGAATTTTTCATTCATATCATCTATAGTGATTTTTTTTCCAGTTTAAAACCTCATTAATGCATCTGTACCCTCATATGTTTTTTTACCTATTTTTATTTCATATCCACTGAATTCAACAGGTAAATTGCGAACATATTTAAACATGCCAACTGGTTTTAAACCAAAAACTTTATCCTCACTATGATTAATGTAGTTTAACATTCTTTCACTAACATTAGCTTTTTAGTTTCGTTTATCTTCTTCTTTCATTTGTCTTTTTATTTTCATTTTCTTCTAGGTATTTATGTAATAAATCTTGAATTTCTGATTCACTTAATGTATAATCATATTTTCCAGGAGTATTATCAGACCAATCTTTTCATGGTTTAATTGGTGATAAATCTCCAATATCTTCCATATAATGACGATTTGGAATCATTTGTTTTTCAGCTTCTCTATTTTCTCGAATTACCTTTAAAACATTATCACCTAATCCTTCGATTCTGTGATTAACTTGTTCAATAGCATCAATAACAAGCTAATCTTACTTTTTATATTTCTCATATTCTGTTCTAGGTTGCTTTTTCCGAAGCTTAAATTATTCTTTTAATTCTTCAGTTTTCTTTCTATTCTGTTTAGCTTGTTTAACAACTTTTTTGTCGTATTTTGCAACCATTTACTAAGGAATAAAAAACTTTAGGTATGTTTATGTTTACATTTCTGTTTTTTTTAATGTTTATGTTTAATTTTTATGTTTATGTTTACATTTATATTTAATGTATATCTTTCATGTTTATGTTTATGTTTACATCTATGTTTGTGTTTATGTTGAATGTTTCTTTATAAAAATTAATAATGTAACATATTTTACTCATACATTTATCATACACATCAGTCTGGTCCACATGCAGGATTATCGTTAGACCATGAACTATTTATATTATGTTGTCCGCAAATTTACTATACTTTTTCTGATTTTTCATGTTGTTTAAAAGTAATCACGAGCTTCTTTAAATTCATTTATATGTTCAGGTAAAAGACCATTATCATGGTCTAATAGATATGTAATATCATTTCTTATAGTGTCCATTTATTAGAGATAAAAATAATTAAAGTGATATAAAATGTTGTATTTTATTTCTAAACTTACCTTCATTAGGTTTTCTAGACATATCTATTGTGAAAAATCCAAACTCATCATTCCAACATTTACTACACATTTCTTTAAAATTATCAAACTTTAAATCTCCACCGACAAATTCATGATAAATATGATTTAAATTGGTGTCATCTTGACTAAAGGTATTTAAAAAATTTTGATTGTCTAACTAACTGTTTAGGTATTTTCGAATAAGTTTGAGCTCAATAAAAGCAATCTATACCTTTGTGTCTGCCTCTAGTAAAATATTCTCTTGCAATATCTTGTTTTCTAAAATGAAATCATCGAATACCACAACTGAATTATCTTCACATTCGTCTAAAGGAATCATTTCTTCGTTATTTTCAATAAAACTAACTATATTTTCATTAATTTTATCTTCAATTTTTTTACATTGTTTTATACATTCTTGATACTTCGGCTGATCTAAGCTTTTTGAATAAACATAGAAATGATTAATTTGGTTCCAATTTAACCATCCTGCAGCTAAAATATAATCATCAATCATTAATGTTGTTTTTCCACAATCACTTGGTCCTATTATCGCACATCTTATAGAATTCGGTAACAGTTTACCATGTTTGTTTTTCGACGTCTTTTCTACAATTCTTACTTTAGATTCCCAATTTGTTTTATTCATTTATTTAATAATTTGGTCAGCAATAAATGGGTCGCCTTTTTCCACTTAGTGTTAATTCTAGTATACTTAGAAAAAGATTAACTCTTCCAATACATGATATTTATACTAATGTTTCACTAGTTGGTTTTTATTCAACTTTTTAACACCAAATATTACAACAAAAGATAATAAATTTTATTGTCATGGTGAAACAATAGAAATTTATGTAGGTCAATATAGTCTGGAAAATTTAGAAAAAAATACTGAGTCAACAAAACGATATACATAATAAAGCTGATAAAATTTTAAACAGAATTGTTATTGAAAGTGATGTAAAATTGTATATGGATATAGAAGATAGTATTGGAAGTTTACTTGGTTTTAGTAATCAAGTTGTTTTACCTAATGGAAAATCTGTAGCTAAAGGTGTTCCTAAAATAATTCCTTTTGAATAAATAAATACAAATTTTAATCTTGCTGATGGAATGTATGTAAAACATAATGATCATTTTCATAAAGAAACTAATATTATTGCTTCATTTAAACATAGTGCAGAATTTGGTGGACCAATAATTTATGAACCAAAATATCCTGTAAATATTCCTATTTTTGATACAATTCAAGATATAGAAGTTACTATAACTGATGAAAATGATAATTTAATTGACTTTAATGGTGCTACTGTAAGAGTTGTTTTGAAATATCTTAATAAATATTTTCCTTAATAAATAAGTCACTGCTAAAACAATCTTAGACTGTGTCATGAATAAAATTGAAAGTTATTCATTCCCTGTGAATCACAAAACTACAAATAATTTATATTTTCCCAACAAAGATACAGATATTGAAATAAATATTCGTGATGGTTGGCTTCATCCAAATTATGCACAATTATACATCAATTTTAGTATTATGGGAAATGATGGCACAGATTATCCAACTTATGATGGAAAATCAAACAAAAAATTAATTGATAATTGTGTAGCAAAACTGTTTCATCTTATAATGCTAAAGAAAGGAAATAATATTTTATCTAGAATTGAACATCCTTTTATATCTTCATCTGTTTTACTTCATCTGACTTAATCTGTTACTGAGAAAATAAGTTAGAAGGGGATATAATTATTACAGGAAAATTTAATAGTAAAAGAAATGAAGTACTTTATCCATTATCATTACTTGGTTGATTTTTGAAAGGTTATAAAGAAATTATGTGGAAAGTAGATTTAACTGTAATTTTTACACATAGTTCATCTTCTGGAGACATAATTCTTCGTTGGTCTGATAAAAATTATGCTGGAATTGAAATAAAAGATATTCTTCCTAAAGAAGATAAAATTATGATAGAATCTACGGAAATTCGTGTACCAGCTGTAAATACGCACCAAATTATGAACTTGAACAATGGGAAATTATTCTAAAAAATCAAAAAATTCCTATTACTTTTTATGAACATCGAACACAAGAAGTTGCTGGTTTATCTGGTAAAAACAGTTTTGAACTAGATATTAGAAATTACTATAACTCTACAAAATTTGATATGCCATACTTTGTATTTGTTACATTTCAAACAAATCGTAGAAATAATCAATTAGTTGATTCGTCATTATTTGATCATGTTAAAGAACAGAATATTTAATTTAAAAATGGTAGAAATAAAGTTTTTCCTCGAGAAATGTCTAATATTAATCCGCCAAATAATTTTCTGAAAGCATATGATGCCTTTTTAGTTTTTAAACGAATTATTTTACTACAATCAGATATTGATAATAGTCCATTCGGTTTTATAAATAATTATCCAATTTATGTAATTCATATAACACATAGAAAGAATGTTGTACCTACACAGAAAACTACTATGAAACTTCATGCAACTTTTAATGATAAAATTCCAGATGATCCACTTGCTTATGTAATTATGTATGGTAAAAAGAATATTACATATGATGCACAACATAGATTACTTACTGAAAACTTTAATTATTAACATTTGCTTCTATATTAATGAATGAGAAGCTTAAAAAATTTATAAAAGTGTTAACTTCTTGCTTATATACATTTATAATACATTTTAAGGAAGATAGGAAAAAACTGAAAATTTCAGTATTTGACTTATTAAATGATAACCGATTTATTTTATTATATTTTTTCTAGATAGCTCTTTTTATGTACATTATGTTAGCACTTTGAAGTTATAAATCGGTTAACATTTGACTGAGATATCATCACTTAATGTAAAGTCAAAAAGCGCTGAGTCATGAAAATCAGCGGTTTTGTTTATTGAGTTATTTTGATGAAATTGAGTATATGGCCTACAGTGAGTATGGGACGAATGTATTTGAAGAAAAAATTCAGTCTGTTGCATTTAAACAAAATGGGTTTGTTCCATTTTATATGTTTCAAGCTATCCACTTGTTGCATTTTATGTTTCGACCTGTAGAGACATCTATGAAAATTAGTTTGAACTAACTAGATTTAAACTTCTGTCAACAGATGGCACTGGTGTATGTTCAATTGAAAATAACTAGGGAATGTACTTCATTGTAGATGTAATTTTCTCAATTTTTTGCTTCTAATTTTGTTGTTCACATCACATTAATCAGTTGTTCAGGCATGTTCTCCAATTTTAAAATGGAATAATGTTAAGAAAATAATGAAATAGAGCCTTAAATAAATTGATGAAAAAGTTGATTATTATTAGATACTTTGTTAGTAGAACTCTAATTATATATACATTCTTCAAGCTCCTTCACTTCAGCCAAGCTTCACACAGTCGTTGACCAATGAGAGTGCGCATATCAAAGGTCATTATAACGTATTTGTGTCGAAAGTGCTTGCCATTTGGCTAAAATATCCATCGCCTATGTACTTAAAAACAGGGGAAAAATTATGTTCTTTTAATGAACAACACTAAGCGACAGCTAAAGCTTTCTTTAGGCTGTGCCAAGCCACAGTTAAGACACTGTAGTCAATGTGTGATTAAAAAAGGTATTGTGGAATTTCATAAAGATAAATATCGAACAGGTGGATATCAATATGTATGTAAAGAATGTTGCAAAGAACATAGTAAAATTAAAGTTACTTGTAAATGTGGTAAAACTGTAAATAAGTGTTATCTCAAAAATCATTTTCAAACAACAACTCATAATAATCCTATGGCTGCTAAAGCAGAAAATAAATAATTTTTTATACTTAATCTTTAATATAAATTTAAAAGCCACGTTTTTCACAAAAGTAAAAAATAGGACATTTTTTGGGGCTAAGAAAAAGATGTAAAAATTGCTTTTTTAGAAATTGTTTTGAAAATAATTTTAAAAAACACGTTTTTCACAGAAGTCAAATATAGGACAATTTTTGGGGTTAAGAAAATGCTTAACACTTTTCTTTACACGAAACAAAAATGGATTGACACGAAAATAATCTGCTTCTTGGGAAAATTAGATATTCAGTACCTAATTTATGCAGTTGCATCAACACTAAGAGGTTTTGTTCTTGTGTTTGTTTTCTTGTTTATCTGAACAAAATAAACAGTACTGGTTTTGGGTAGGTTCAGGTACTGTCAGTATTGGGACTATTTTTCTGCTAGTCAGTTTGTTTTCGAATTCGATTGTGGATGTGTCCAAAATGATTCATTGTGTGTCGAAATGTAATTTATGTGTATAATGGCTGAGAAATCTGGAAGAAAAGAAACATCATTTGGTTATTTTGCTTAAAATGAAGAATTTGAAAGTGTAAACAAACGTATGTAGTCAGACATATTAGCAACTAAACATGTACAATTTAGCAGCTAATAATTTTTCAAAAAATTATATGGATTATATTGTTGAGCAGTTATTCTGCAAGGATCATAAAATGTTATTCTTTTAACAGAGAAAAATATTTCGATCTCATCAGTTCCACATTAAATGCTTTTCATGGTATTTAGGAGAATCTCTCGCTGAGAGTGGTAGAGGTTGGTACGTGGTTCAGGATTTAATTTGATAGACAGCCCAGACCATTGAGTGCAGGGGGCTGTGGTGGGCTGAGCCGCCCAGTGCTTTGGCTGGCGGCGCGGCCGCCTCAGGTGAGGAAGTCTGGCTGTGGGCTGGACTGGGCCAGTCCATCCTGTGGGCTGGCAGAGCTGGGCCACCGTGCAGGACTCTGGCTCTCGCAGTACGCAGGCTCTCGTCACGTATTCGCCTGTGGAAACACGAGATTGTGCTACACCAGGTTTTTACACGACCAGTGACTGAGGACAGAACGCAGCGTTTAGGTTTTCTGACTGCCTGATTACAGCTTGCGTAAGCACTATTGTAGGCCCCAGATGCAAGATTGTGACTGTGGCTGACGCTGGATGCTAAGGCCTGCTTGCGGCTTACAGTCGCACGAGGAAGTGGCATGAGTGAGGAAGGGTCTGTCGCAATCTTCATTGACACACGTTTCATCCCTACCGCATCCTTCTCCATCAAGAGCTGCGTGGAAACGATTATAAAGATCGTCCAAACTTCTGTACACGGGCATTAAGACAGAACACCCCAGATGTATCACTCATCTTGTTCAGCGATGGAGCCACATTTACCAATCATGGCCAGGTAAAGTTCCATAACATGCATTATTGGGCTGTTGTCAAACCCCATGGGCTTAGTTAGGTGGAATATCAGCGTCCATGGAGTGTACGCGTGTGGTGTATGAAAGTGAACCATCAGCTTGTAGTTCCGTTTTCGATAGATGGAACACTGAACGCGCCCAAGAATCGCAGCCTCCTGACAGACCCTCTTCCACGTATGCTAGAAAACGTTTCTTTGTAGACGAGGAGTAACCTGTGGTACCAGAATGATGGTTGTAAAGCCCATAGTGTATGAAGTACTAAAGCATGTCCTCACGAATTGCTTATGGTCGTTGAATTGGACGCAGATGACCTGTACCTCGGCCGACCCTTTCCGCAGGCTTGACGAATGTAGACTATTTTCTGTGGGGAAATCTGAAACAGGCTGTCTACAAAGTCATACCAATTACACTCAATGATTTGTAACGACGTATTAGTTCAGCCTGCTCAGACATCTCCACTAAAACGCTACCACGTCTGCAGCAGTAGTTCCATGTCAGACTAAAATATTTTTTGTACTGTATCTCGTAAATGACTTGCACTATAATCCGGCAACAGACACCACTGACATTCTAATTTACCCTACTATTAGCCTGTCAGTGCCAATAGGCATTTTTACATTTCAAAAAGTGTATGTCTGCGTAGAAAATACATTCTCCAAGCACTATTAAGGTCTGTTGACTTTCTAACAATATGAGTCCCTGATTGCCAATCCATTCTGTGAAAACCGCACATTAGCACTTTCCACAATATTTGAGGTGCAAGTTTTAGGTAATTCACTTTGTATAGACAGTGTTTTAAGGGTATATGTGCAGATGCTTTCATTGGTTACTGAGGTCACTGTTCTGAACAACAACACATCGGTATTTACTTCATTTGCAGACTAATAGTTGCAAATATAGAGGCATAGTCCACTTAGTGCTATAATACAACTTATAAGAAAAATCATCTCATTAAGTTTGTGACGTGATTGTGTGAAGACTTCCCGACACAGAGAGAAAACTAGCAACTCACTGTTGTCTGTAGTATTAAGGTAACAGATCTAAAAGTATCTGCACTTTTGTCCGATACACCCTGCATATATAGGGAGTAATAGGTGTAAGTACAGATATTTCTATATGAGTTAACTTAATAGGTACACACATCAGTTTTTTGCTTGTTTTCTCTCTCAGTCGAACAGTCTTGCCGCAGTCAAGTCACTTGATTTACAACCAGATGTTTTCTGAACGGTTTGACTGCACCACTAAGTTGACTCTGCCTGTCAGTATTGACTAACCGTTTTGCGTCTATGCGTCCACACTTCAATACTTTAGCTGCCTCCCAGTGGAAAATAAGCATTAATAGCTTGCTCGTGTCAAGCCTACTTGGAGGTACTAACAAACTTAAAAAGTATGACTTACAGTAGCCATAATTATTAGGCCGCACATGACGTAAATACTGATGTAATGTCATTCAGTACACTGGCCTGAGTCACCAATTGCAATATTTGCACTCATACACTTTACGGTTGTTGACAATAATATAAAGCTGTTCTGAATTTTGACTTACATGTGAACATCAGTGATACTTATACTTCAAGGACTTGTAACATCTCCCTCCATTCAAGCACGTATATAGTGATTCCTAGTAGCTTGTTAGACGGGTTATTAATAGTGATTGATCATTTACAGTTACAAAATGTCTGTTAATTTTAACTTTTAAACAATTGCTTGTTCCCAAAATAGGAACAATAAAAAACACAACAGTTACTATGTCCAATCGTTACTGCATGTAACTAAATGAAAATCATGAGAAATACCACAATAGATTAGCTGAGCGAAGTAGCGCACTGATTACCACAGTAGAGTCCTGTTACCGAGGAAAGCAGTTCTAATTCAGTCTGGGATCCATATTTTGGTTTCCCTTGTTTTCCGGAAATCGTCAGAGGTATGTGCTGGTAAGCTGTCTTTGGACGGGACACCACCTGTCTGAACTCCTATACTCCATCGATTCCGAGTTTGTGCTCTGTCTCCATTGAGTTCTTCATCGATTGGACTCTAAACCCGAAACTTCCTTCCTTCACCAAAGATGAAAATTAGCGTGCTGTGTGTTACATATATCAAAACTTCTTTCTCATCATAATTAAAAACTAAGGGTAAGTAAGTATACTTAGCACTGGTGTTGTTAAAATCTTGCCCCTTACCAAGCAAACACACCTTCATAAAATATCCTCCTTACAAGAAGTCGCAACGCTAATTCCATTTTCCGACCTTGCATGCAAACGTTGACAGAAAATGTTACTTATTTTAATCAAATTAACTAAAAGAACAATGATAGCAGATATATGGAAGAAAAATGATATCAACTGATTCATTATTTATGAAACGAAAGTAGTTTATAAATAACAAAAAAGTTTCGGAACAATTAAATTATTTTAAAAAAACTACTAAAGTGAGCCGTGTTAGAGGCGATTACCAGAGCGATCTTCTCTGTACAGGATGTTTTACAATTCCTATTACAGCCTTCTCGGGATTGTAGAGGGAACTTAATAGATTAACTTTTGCTAAGGAACCCTTGTCCAAAAATGTACAGTTTGGATGTAAAATAAGATTCAAAGTCAGAAAGCTTACAATTATCTCTCTTCACAGTACGCACACAGAATGATAAGATGGCACTGCCTTGAGTCCCTGTTGCATTTTGAAATCGCATACCATTTTTGTCCGCTGCAACAGTGGCTAAGAGAAACTGGTACGTGCACAACTAGGAGCGTTGTGGCGCCCCACGGACGCGCCACACTCTTGGCTTTGGAGAGGACGTCCCTCGTCACTTAGAAGAGAATGTAATGACGAAACTCGAAACATTCCCCTATCCAAGGTCTACAGTTAACACCGTGAAGTGGGAGACATGAAAGTGATCCGATCTTCAAAGTAACTTACAATGGAAAAGTACATTTCCGGACATAGCTTATCTATCAAAATTGTATACATTATCCCCTTAAAACTGCCTAAAAGCCTGCTACAGTTCTTATGAAACAAAAAAATGTTCAAATGTGTGTGAAATCTTATGGGACTTAGCTGCTAAGGTCATCAGTCCCTAAGCTTACACACTACTTAACCTAAATTATCCTAAGGACAAACACACACACTCATGCCCGAGAGATGACTCGAACCTCCACTGGGACCAGCCGCACGGTCCATGACTGCAGCGCCAGAGACAGCTTGGCAATCCCGCGTGGCTCTTATGAAACACTCGGTACGTAATTTATACAAACACAGATCGGGATGACGAATGAATAAATGGAGTCATTGCAAATATTAAAAAAATATTTTTTATTCACGATTTATGTTTTATTTAGTAAAGACAGTGCGTCACGGTGCTGCCAGGACGTTTCAAAACAGCGAGTATTCCGCATAACACTGTAACGTTCGTCCTGGTAATGACCTAGAACCTGAGCGCAAACCATTTTTCCGCGATATTCTTTCTTCGGAAAGTGCCACTCTAGCGAGATGTGTCGTAGAGTGTCCTTGAAACTTAAGTATGAGAAGTAGCGTACTGACACAACTGAGCTGTGGGTACAGATCTTGACTCGGACCTTGCGAGCTAACATCCCAAAGAAGTTCGGGCTCACATGCGGTTGCTCTTCGTCGAAATGTCTTGGCTCAAACACTATTAGGGGTTGAACCGCACGTGTGGCATCATACGCCATAAATTAGACACTTGTGACCCTTTGGTTAAATTGTCTGGCTGATGGCAAGTTTGCGAAATACAAAGTTAACATAACATGTAATAACAGTAATAATAATATCAGGAACTGAATTAACGACCCATAAATGATGTAGACCACCCAGTTGCGATTTAGGTAGAATAATGTTTATTCAGAAAACAAACTAAAAGCGAAACTGGTCGTATTTAGACTTACTGTTACACTCGAGCGCATATCCATTTGAAACAGTTCGATCATTCACAATCTCATTGCAAAACACAAAACTCCACCTCGATATTTACACGAAAAGTTAGATTTCACTCCAGGCGCGCGGCTGCTCACCGCTCAGAGACTAAGTCCGCTATTGCGTTTCAATCGGAACTGTACCCTTTGGTGTGTCCAGCTTTGGTGTCTAGACCAGAACTGCCTTCTGCCCGTCTCCTACCGTGTTTCCCGCGCGCCGAACATCTTCGCTCAACCTACTAGCGCAGTTCCCTTTTCCGCAGCCGTCCATCTGATTGGCTACAGCTTATTCTACATTACCTTACATTTTAACATATTGAAATAATCAGAGCTTGACCATTTTCAGGTTCTAAATAAAGTAACAATAATATCCATTACATAAT
Organism: Schistocerca serialis cubense; assembly: GCF_023864345.2. NCBI lineage: Eukaryota > Metazoa > Arthropoda > Insecta > Orthoptera > Acrididae > Schistocerca > Schistocerca serialis. The sequence goes on along the minus strand of NC_064640.1, from coordinate 462,703,191 downwards.
AAACGTTAAGTTCCCTTACATAAAACCAATAAAATTTCCTTCTTAACTCTGAATGTGCTTTCTGATAAATAAATAAAGAACAAAAGTAACTCTTACGCACTAAACTTTACAACGAATGTTCTATTATCTAATGATTCTATAAGGTGTTATGCTTTCATCGTTCAATGTGTTTTGTGTGGAGGAAATGATGATCTGATGCTTAACTGAAAATACTGATAATTTAAATTTACTGTATATTTTAAACAAATAACGTTAAAGAGTTGATATTTACAACGCTTGTCATTTTAATGGTGCGCTTCTATATGGAATGGACCAAAGTGTTCAGATTTCAGCATTCAGATTTTTGTTACAACACTTGTTAATTTCACTTTGACAGTGAATCATGAACTATTACATATATGATCAATATTCAAGTTTTTGGGCTCACCATGAAAATTTACTGAGGATGGCAGATTAAAATTACTATGGCCTCATTCCCTGCATTACTACAGAATTAAATAGTTTTCATAAATGTTACCCTCTATGGACGATCTTAGCTCCGCCATATGTAAGACTGCTACGTCTCCTCGGCCACAAACAGATTCTACTTGGTTTCCCTATGAACACTACAGCGCTTAGGCCTCCATAGACAATAGACGCTTGTGAATTTCCACATCTCAGGGTGAATCTGCGCCCTATGTGGCTCACGGTCCTCGACAGCAGGATTCGTTTCACAATTCCTGTAGATTGACTCTTTCGGTCATATATTTAAATCAGAGCTCAATGCTCGTTAACTCACAACCTGGACTGTGCAGTCCGAAAAAAAGATCTCCCACGATAGCCATGGCTCCGAGTTCGAGTTGGGATGTGACAGTATAGATTTATTCTGACATGAAGTTTCCAAGTTGCGTGTATGATTAACAGCACTGGACAACAAAATTAAACTTTTTGTGCGTTAAATGGAAACTGGAAGGTGATTTGTGTCGAGATTTATCTGTTGCTTTCAAATATGTTAACAGTTTTTTTTTTCTATTTGGCATAGACTTTTATTAACACATATATTGCAGTTCAATGAAATTACATATTTATTGAGTACCGAATAAGTCACATTTTTCTGTATAGTACCTAAAATGTATATTTCTGGGATATCTTGAAGATCATCCCTTTTGTGAGTCTAGCTGTTGTCAGCTAACATCCTTGGGCTCCATTTACCTTTTTAACGGCTTTCCATCGTAGTTGCATGTTGATGGAAACTTTCATCATGTTTATCACTTACACCGCCAAAGTTGAGGGGAAGAATCTAAATGAGAGTGCAAGAAATGGAATTTTAGAGACATATCGTAACCAAGTTTCCTATTATTCTCAATAAGTTGACTAACAAGTTTTCACGATTATCAGCCTTACGGTTTTTTGCGACGCTTTGGAAGGCTCTCCAAGCAGCTGCCTCAGCTTCATTCATACCTTCTTTGAATGTAGCATCATTCATTACTTCACTCATCTGTGAACCAATAAATATGCTCTCTTTGGCATTGACATCACTGATCATACGGAATTTGGTTCTGAGGAACCCAAAATCTTTGGCAGTACGACACATCACGTTGACAAAATTCTTGATCAACTCCAGATTTATGTGTAGTGGTGGACGATAAATATTCTCTGACTGTACAACTGGTTGTTTTAGCGCATTTCTCCTGCCAACGGTGGAAGTTTCTCTCTGCGGCCATTGTTTCCGAAGGTAGCGGTTTCTTTCTGATCCTGCTGTCCCACTCAGAAAGGAAACAAGAGAATTTTATATATCCTTCTTATAATCCAAGGAGCACAGTTATAATATTCAGACCTCCACGTATATGCTATTCATAGATGTATTTTATACTGCTCAGCACAAGCTTCATGTTGTCTTATTCCTTCAAATGTGCAGCAAATGCAAGAGGGGGTCGAAGGATACTGGTTGCCATTATGGAGAAGGGCTGCTTTGCAAATTATCTTAGAAGAATCAATGGAAAGCCGCCATTCAGTGGGATTGCACGGCTTCCACATGTCTTCAAATAAACTCTCACAGCATTACAGTACACCAAGTTATTTTCCTGGGAGAAAGGATGTACAGACTGTTGTCGTCTTTTACGAAAAAAACATAGCCTTGTGTTTTAAACCAAAACGTTCCATCCTTTCAAACCAGATGCCAAAATCTCAGCTTCATTTTTGATAAGTGAGCGTCACGAACCAGATCGTTTAACTCAGACTGCGTAACCATATGAGGTTCAATTGAAATGATTGTGTCGAAAAACAATGGACCTTGTCTTTCATACCAGAATGTAGCTCAGTCTCGGAAAGTTCATCATCCTTGGTGTTACCAGTATCTATACTCTATGTTTTTGGTCTTTGAGGGATGGGCAGGCCTGAACTCTGAGGCACAAGCCTTCTACCTGATCCAAGATCTGGATGCTGTGTAGTGTCTTAGTCTCCACTGTTACTCCAGAGATCGGTGTAATGCAGATGTAGCAGTCTGTTGTGTGGTTCTCTCCATACAATGGGAACGCCAAATCGCATGTGACGAGATCCGGGTTTCAGCCACCCGTTTAATAGCGACACGCACGAAGCAGAATATATATGTGGGGCTCAGGATTTATCCTGATCGCCTATTTTACTGCCAAAATAAAGTTCATATGCTTTTCTTATCACTGTGGTAATATTTCTTTTTTGAGATTTAAAAATTACTTCTCCACAGATGTAACAAAAACTGTTTTGGTGATTAACATAGGTACGGGACATTATTTGTATGAAAACACACGATATTCGATCATAAAACAATCACACCTGCTAACAAACTTTATAACACATCAAACATAGAAAGTGTTTGATTTCACTGATATACGCCTCTGGTTATAGATTCTTCTAACAGATATTCTTCTAAGACATTATTTCATTATAGCGGTGCATGCAAATACAGAAATAAATGTCAGTAAGCAATAACAAACAATTTAGCTTCAAATAACAGTAACAGATGTTAGTATGAAATAATATAAATAATTTAGCTTAAAATATATTCACATTATGATAGTAATTGAAACCCAACAGAACGATTCTAATTTCATATTCAGAATTAGCGTACCAAACGATTTACAAAGAATTAGAGCAAAGCAGAGCTGTTCTAGCTTCACGTCAGAATCAGCAGACGAAAATACACGACAATTAGTGAAAGGTTCTCATTTAACAAAATCGCTGTTTCTCAGTGAAAAGTTCAACGTTTTGACGTGAAAGGATACAGACAAGACCGTGAACCTGAGATAGGCGAGACTCAGCGATGAACATAACGCGGTGAACTGAAGGTCTATAATAATTTGTAGCACATCAAAGGGAGGAAACAATCTGGAAGAAGGTGGATGAATAAAGCAGACCGCATTTCCCAGGGTACTGTAGAATTCCAGGCAGTTTCCCTTACTAGGTATCAGGATATGATTGGAGGCTAGAGAAGTGTAGGTGTTACAAAATAGGAAATATTTGCGTGTAACGGTATAGAGAGGTTAGAGTACGCGGACTGTAAAACGATTCATTTTACTGTAGAGTGTACGGAGTTGTAAATGTTGGAGGATCAAGAAGGTCTTTACAGTTTTACATGCTGCAAACTGCGTGTTGGAGAAAGTAACGGAGGCAAAGGGTACTCCATTGTATAACTAAGAAAGAATGACTAGTTGTGAGAGCAGAAGCATAGCAGAAACGCGTGGAAAATGGGCATGGACAAGTAGGGAAGAACATCGGAGAAGATCCTACTGTCGATATCCCTGTTGCTAATGACCTTAGTTCGACAAAACCGCTACAGATACTCTGCCGTAGCCTTGGCGAAGGAACAATTCTAGCATTTTGATGAAATAATTTCGGGAAACCAGGGAAAACTGAAGTCGGAGATACTGTGCAGGCGCTGGAAACCTCGTTCATCTGAATAATAGCGCATTATCTTCAATAGATAAAAAAGAGGTGAATGAGGTATTCAGCAATTTCGGGACTGTGTTACAATCAAGTCTCCAAGATCGGTTTTTGAGGAGTCAGTCTCCAATTGTAGAACAGCGGGTAGTTGAACACTCGAGGTTAAGTAACTTATCTACAGGCTGGTCGTAAATAGTAGCGGTATTTGGCCGCTTAGCCTTTAGCTGGTTTCCCACCTCGGCCCCAAAGAAAAGGAAGAGTCTTATTTCTCTGAGAGAGTCGCAGGAGCGCACTGTTTTGCGAGATTAGTGTGAGCAGTTTCCTGCAGACAGGGAAACAAGCTTGCCGCGGGTACGTGACACGACTGCCGCTGCGGCTGGCGAACTTCACGAAAGCCGCAGCGCCGGCGGATGGTGGATCCAAGTTCCCGACTCCCGGCCGTTTGTCTCCATTCTCTCCCCAGCAGCTATCAGCTGGCTTTTACGGACGGTCCAACATTCGACTTTAGTTTATTAACATTGTGGTGTATGTCCTTGGGACTAATGTGCGTACATAAAAAAAATACATCCAAACTGTACTGTTTCGCTGTGTCGCCGCTAAGTTACAAGTAAGAGACAAAAATAATTCGAACTTATTTGCGAACTTATTGCTTGTTTGATAGCTGAAGACAGTTCAGAGCATAGCAGTAATTTGTCACTTAAAGGACTCATGGTCCTCACTTTACAGTTATTGGCAAGAGTGCGTAAAATGTCCACATTGTTTCAAATCGTTGTGGGTCATATTGTGAAATTCAGAGACGCATAGCGAACGACTTACAATCTCCTTACTCTGTCCGTCGATCCAGCAGTTTCACCGTGAGATGGGGCATTGAATGTTAGTTCATACTCTGTTTCATTTTAAAATGTGAATCATTGTTATGCATAAAAGTATTTTAGCGACGTTCACACATGCTATGTAATCTTTCTATCTTTAAAAAGCTTGGTGGTATTTGTGCTGATAAGCATTTATGTTTTCTTTCTAGTTTAATGAAAAACAAGGATATGCCCCGCCGAGCGGTTCTAGGCGCTAGAGTCTGGAACCGCGCCACCACTACGGTCGCAGGTTCGAATCCTGCTTGGGGCATGGATGTGTGTGATGTCCTTAGGTTAGTTAGGTTTAAGTAGTTCTAAGTTCTAGGGGACTGATGACCTCAGAAGCTAAGTCCCATAGTGCTCAGAGCCATTTGACCCCTTTTTATTTTATTTTATAATGCCCCATTGACAAGGAGGCCATTAGAGATCGTGCAGAATTTCCAGTTTGGCAGCTATGAGGAAGGATATGAGCCATGGCTTTTCTAAGGCTTCTATCGGCTTTCACCCTAGGCGATGTTGAGAAACCGTGGAAAGCTGAAATCAGGAAGACCTGAAAGCGACATGTAGCTTACTTCTCCTGCCTTAGCCATTACAGCCCTCATCGGATGGTTCCTTTGCTTAGGTTCTCATAAGTCAATAATAAACACAACCATAACCTATCATAAAAAATAAAAAATTTAAATTTATTCACTACTCTAAGTGCAACTGAAATCCTAATAGCTACACCTACGTAGAAACATTTTTTATGAATTGTGATGTGCTACGGTCGCAGGTTCGAATCCTGCCTCGGGCATGGATGTGTGTGATGTCCTTAGGTTAGTTAGGTTTAAGTAGTTCTAAGTTCTAGGGGACTGATGACCATGGATGTTAAGTCCCACAGTGCTCAGAGCCATTTGAACCATTTGTCGGCTGGTGTGGCCGTGCGGTTAAAGGCGCTCCAGTCTGGAACCGCGTGACCGCTACGGTCGCAGGTTCGAATCCTGCCTCGGGCATGGATGTGTGTGATGTCCTTAAGTTAGTTAGGTTTAATTCGTTCTAAGTTCTAGGCGACTGATGACCTCAGAAGTTAAGTCGCATAGTGCTCAGAGCCATTTGAACCATTTGAATTGTGATGTCAAATATTCTTGTACACGGCATACCTTCCATGGAAAATCTTAACTCAGAATCATTACCATCAACTGGAGTTGTAAAACTTACCATAGACTTCCGTAAGTAAGCACAGGCTACGGTAGTTTTCGTAGTAGGCTTGGTCACTGAAGATCCTAACCCCATACATGCACGTTAGATCTGTTGTATACTTATTGGGCGTTATCTCAATCCGATCCTTTTATTTGCATGTGCGATCGATGTTTTATTAGATTCTGCTAGAAGCGGGAAGCAGTGAATAGTCTAGAAACTGAATAAGGAGATAAAAATGGCCTTGTACTCTATGGAACATTTTTATTCTGCATAGTTATCTTCCCAACTGTTAATAAAAATTAACGGTATTTACAGCAAAATTTAAATTGTCAATGTTTTATTCAGATTTTATTAGCAAATTTTTTATTTGTAACGTGTACAAAAGGATGACGCAGTAAGAATAAGAAAAACAATACAGATTAATTATACAGCACTGGCAAACGCCGTTTCCTCAGAGAAAGGTAAAAATGCTAAACAAAAACATGTCAAACAGCCTTCAGCGCTTCGTAGTGCTTATATAAAACATGTTTCTCTTATTCAAAAACAAATTTCGCAATTACCAATAGTAACAGAGAACTTTGGGCTTTGATCATGATAAAGAGCATTGTACTGATTAAAAACAACAGTTATATAAGTTTTTTCATGTTTGTCCGTGGAAACTGTGCTTGCCTCAAAAGTAAATGCTTTGGTTACATAAAAGCGCAGAAGTTATGCGATAGACTAATAGCTATTACTTACAAAATGCAACTTATATTTTGTAAGGATACAAAATACAGAATGGACAATCACAGATCGATGTGTGATTCTAATTATCTGCAATACATCCAGGTCAAAAACAAGGAGGAATCGTCGGCTCCATTTTCTCTCACACATTCGTTTCTGTTTCTTTCCCTACCAATGCTACCAATACTACCAGCAATCCTACCATTCGCAACGTCGTTTATGTACTGTACCAAAACCACCAAACCGTAGTTTTGGTGGAGCGCAACTCTACCGTCAACAGAAAACCCACATATCAGTTTTTCATAGAAATTCACACAGATTGCTCTGTACAAGGACATACACGTGCACATCCCTCCCACAAGAACAGCATATACCTCGTACGTGATTCATGTGAAGTGATCCCGATGATCTATATCAAGATTCCACATTTACATGTAAATTCTATACCCGCAAGGTATTACAGACGAGCTAGGGTTTTTATGGACACAATATGAGTGGTAATACAATGTGTGATCACACAGTATACATTTCCTGAATCTTCTCACTGCTGATCGTCCCCTCCTGCCCCATCTGTGCTTAGAGAGTGCTCTCTTTCCAAACAACAAGGATGCTCTTATGATTAAAGGTGTTTTCACGAGTGTGCACAGGCTTTTAGCAGTGAGAACGTTTACTGTTTCTGAGAAATACATTTATAGTACGACGAATATTTTTCGAGATGAGTCAGCCACACTGTGTACGCGTGCACGACTTGATGCAGCTCGCATGTCCCATCGGGATCATTAGGAAGAAAGCACCCTGTGCTATTCTTTGACGTCAGTATCTGCAGGTCTCATGTCAGCAATAGTAAACACACATGCTGCCTAGAGGCGTCTAGCATAAGGGACCAGCGTGAGTGCACCTTGTAATCCTGTGACTTCAGTATAGCACTCAAAGGACTCTAGCTATATACCCAAAAATAGACTAACTTCCACCTACTCGCTGTAGGCAGCAACGGCATGAGAGCGATGGCTCGCACCAGAATGCGTTCTGTGACACCTCATGGTGGCGTTGATGCATGTGCGCAACTGGAGCATCTGGGCTCTGCTAATATGTCTTCACTCCTATACGGTCGCATCAGCAGTGTTGCCTAGGTGATCACATATTTCGAGAGGAATTTCTCAGACTTCAAGTATGACAGGGACCCCAACACCTCATGCCTGATTGACCCAAACGGGCACCTGTGCGTGTCTTTGCTGCTGCCAGTGCATCCCGACTTCTGAGAGTGTGTGCAGTAGCCTCCTGTGCGGTCCCGCGGACAGGGGGCTGTGGGCTTTGCCCACACACATTGTTTGCATGTGTTCAAATGGCTCTGAGCACTATGGGACTTAGCGTTTGGATGTGTGTGGCATTATTTTGCGAGCAGGCCTATAGCCTGTACTATGCATTATTTGGACAGTTTACGAGTTGATTTTGTGTCTGTACATGAGTGGACTGCATTATTTAGGAGGAGTTGGCATGTCTGTGTGCTGTGTACTGAAATTATTGTGGTATTGTTGGAGTATTTTTCATGTCTGCAGATCATTATTTCAGTAATTAAGGATTAGTTTACAGTTCTGTTGGCTGTGTGTGTTTTGTATTAGTGCGATAAATATTCTGTCTAAAATCCATCCCTAAATAAATTGTTCCAAAGTAAATAAAGAACACTCCTTCCTGTCTCCAGCAGCCCAGTGCTGGCTGAGTCATTTTCTCCTACAGGCAGCCATCTTGGGTTATGCCATGGAACACATGACAACACCCTCTGGTGGTGTTCCTGTGTACTAGGTCAGTTGGACCCCTTGGCGACCAAACTGTTTAATCCTTTTCCCCCACCATCTTGGATTACATCACAGAATGGACAACAGCGCCCTTTGGTGGCAGTACTGAGTACTACGTCAGTTGCACTCTAGACCCCATGGCGACCTCACTGTTTCCCACTATTTTCCCCCACCATCTTGGATTACATCACAGAATGGACAACTGTGCCCTCTGGTGGTAGAACTGTGTACTAGGTCAGTTGGACTCCGGACACTGTGGCGATTACACTTGATGGTGTTACTGCCTCTAATTGTTTAAGTAAATAGTGGATGCAAAATAAAGATTTACATCCAGCACAGGTTGAGTACTCTTCCTGCCGTTCCCTAGGACAAGGTGTCAATCAGATGACTTAGGTTAGTGGAGGTAGCCCAACTGCCCTTTCTTTCCTGCCATTTTCTTAGGTTGATAGAGGTAGCCAAATTGTCCTGTCTTCCCTCCAAAATTCAAACTTCCCACCAGTTCCTAGGAAGAGGTGGCAGTCGGATGACATAGGTTAGTGGAGGTGGCCCAAGTGACCTACCTTCTCGCCGTTTTCTTACGAGGGAATGGTCAGACTAGTCATGTCGAAACATGTATTTGTTTTTTAGCAGTGTTATTTGGTTCAAATGGTTCAAATGGCTCTGAGCACTATGGGACTCAACTGCTGTGGTCATAAGTCCCCTAGAACTTAGAACTACTTAAACCTAACTAACCTAAGGACAGCACACAACACCCAGCCATCACGAGGCAGAGAAAATCCCTGACCCCAGCAGTGTTATTTAACAATGCAAAAGGTCCGTATGCAAAATTGTAGCTGCTGACAAGAACTGGAAGTCACCTAAAACAATGACGATCATGCCTGTGTTTCCTTCTTGCGCTTGCGGTGACGGCCTGCCACCCCTGGAAATGGCGAGTCGCGAGCGTTGTGCGCATGGTCGGGAAGTGCGGCCGTCTAATCGCGGCGTTCACTAAAGAGGAATATCGCTGCACGGTTATGGTGGAAAGGGCAAACGAATATTCGTTTTTGTGGCATGCACGTCCTTTTAATTTCTGGTACGTATTTCGAAACATTCCGTCCTGAAACTGGTTAGAGTTGTGAAAGATGTTCTGTACATGTTCATCTATACTCCGCAAGCCACTTTACGGTGAACATTCAGTCTCCCCTCACAGATGATGGTGAACCCTGTAAATGTTTTGCTGCTTGCCATGGAGATATACCACAGACGCCAAATGAAGCAATCAACAGAAAACACGCGTGAAGACCATGTGTTGTGCCACATGGTTGTTAAACTTTCAGATGAGCATGTAAATGGTGCAGACATGTGGCTAGAAACAACTGAAACACTCGATATTGCAGACTGTGAATCTACAGACGGCGAAGACACCGACGAAAATTGCAATCATAAATACTCTTCGAGTGATAGTGCCACGTACCATCATCAATTATCTTCGAAAGTAACACCAGCAACTACTATTACCTTAGCAGACAAAGAATAAGCGGTGACGTATTGGTTGAGAGAAAGTGGTAAGGCTCGCCTACGTGTCAGTACTGTTCAAAATAAGTATCGCTTTGTCCGTTCTGAACGTGAATTGTATAGATGGGAAAAGGAAGTCGCTGGACGACGTAAGAATCGACTGGAAATTGCGACGGAGCTAAATGCGCGACTTTTTGAGCTATTTACCGATGCCAGACAACAGTCATTTAGTGTCAGCGATACAACTTTGCGTGATTGGGCGTTAGAGATTGCCAACGCGATAGGCGCTAAAGAATTTACAGCTTCTCAAAGTTGGATTAGTCGCTTCAAAAGATCACATAAACTTGTGGCAAGAAAAATAACAAAATTTGTATCGAGAAACAGGTTGGAAAATGAAGTGACACAAATCGAAATGATAGAAGCTTTTCTTACGAATGCAAAAAATAAGATGGCTAGTTTTAGTCAATCGTACGTGTACAATGCAGATCACTCAGGTTTTCTAAAAGAAATGCGTGCGAAAAGAACACTTTCATTCAAAGGGGAAAAACATATTGAGGCGATTGCGCAGTCCACGACTGCACTCACCCACTCATACACTATAATGCCCATAATTAGTCTCGATGGTTCATTGCTGCCTAAACTATATGTGTGTCTTCAAGAACCAACTGGACGTTTTGGACCATGTTCTATGCAAACAATCTTGTGGTAGACACATCGAAGTCTGGAAAAATGGGAAATGAAAACGTTACACTTTTCATGCGTCATGCTTTTCTTCCGTTCTGCAGGAACAAATCTCTTCTCCTTATAGATTCGTGGTCAAGTCATAAAAGGTCTGATTCATTAAAAGCTGTATTTCGAGCCCACCCTGACAAAGATGTAGAGATACTTCAGACTCCACCCGGCACGACGAACGTAATTCAAACTTTAGACAGAGAATTTTTCCGTCAGTGGAAGGCATTTTACAGAAAACTAACGGAGAAAATTATTGTGTGCAGATTACTGCAATTTCCTGTCTATCACTGTGACAATATTTTCAAGCTGCAATCAGTAGTAAATTATCAATTTTCCTCCCCACGGTTTCAGAATTTGATTAAATATGCGTGTCACTCCTCGAAATATACTGATACTAGGCCTGATTCATTCCTATCACCAGCCCAGTTTTGTCTACAGACATCTAACAACGTTTGTGATTCGCAGGGCTGTCATATGTCGTCTTTGCTTGTATGTTCTTGATGCACAAAAAACCTATATTTTGAACATTGTATCAATATTTCGCATTTTTGCGGTAATCACAAGAAATAAAATTTGGACGTGTTCTAAACCGTATATTTATTTGTGTCTATTCCATAGCTATTTGGAAAGAATGTTGTAGATAACATATCAGCCATATTTGTCAACGAATGTTTAATTATCATACGATCGCTTTCACTGGGGGAATCAGCTCTCTCACTGCTGTGGCAAGAAAGTGGCGCGTAGCTAACGCCACCTTGTCCCTAGATGGCGTTGGTATAACGTAGCAAGAGAGGTCAGGGGTGTACAAGAGGCAGTTATAAGCGCGGAAACCATGTGACAATAATGTCGTACTTCATAAAATTGTTTACAGACTTCGAAGTCATGTCAGCAGCTAAAATTCTGCATACAGACTTCTTGCAATGTTAACTCACAGTGGTAAAAAAAGCAACACAGGTTTCGACATGACAAGTCTGACCATTCCCTTGTTTAGTAGATGTGTGTTTTATTGTCCTGATGGAATTTGAACTTCCCGCCACTTCTGGGGCAGGGGAGGAGAGGGAGGGTTAGGTTAGTGGAGGTAACCCAATTGATCTATATTCCCACCAAAATACGCCATTTTGGATGACGTCATCGTCGCCATCTTGGATGATGTCATGCACTGTTGCCAAGTCTACAGGCTGCCATCTTGGATATCGTCATTGCCGCCATCTTTGATACATCTGGAAACAATGGAGAGTGGGGTGGTTCATAGTTTGGTCCACTACTTTCGTTGAATTATATACTAGGTTTATGCAACTTTAGTTTCTCATTATTAATCAGATAAGCAATAGACAAAAGCGATAAATCGCAGTGACATAAATCGCCGCAAGAGCTTAATAAAGATGAAATTTTAAAATGAAATTTCAAGTAGTCGATAGGTTTCGAAATCACATTCTTCGGCACATCATGCAGAAATCTTGCATCCACTGTAGCTTAAGCACGAACTGTTAAGTCATTAGAGCAGCACGCCAAAAATGTAAGGGTGTAAGAGCTCAATCGCAATTTTATATTTTGTTCTTACACTGAAATAGTTATCATTTCATGTGAAATGAAGTTGTAGCATCCAGTAGAAAAAATCTAATAAACCTCAGCAACATAATTTATTTACTTTCTCGCAATATAGGGAGTGTTCACTATCGTAGATTAATCCAGTACCCCATAAAAAAAGCATTAAATGTATGTGAATTAATTTATTCCAAGGTGGTTTTTGAGCTATGCATGGTTCTTCATTTTTCGCTTGTATCTTTGCTTTCTGTAGTTTTTCCCCAATTTCAGTTTGGGATGTTTACTACTGTGGCTAGTAGCTTCTTCCTTGATGGTGACCATAAAAGTTCGTTTGTCAGATCTCGTTTATAATCGTTGAATCAAAAAGACTGGACACACACATGTAGTTTTCATATTCACTTTGCCCGCGCCTTTGCGTCGTACTGTCCATTCAAGTTGCAAGTGCTCGTCTTTGGAAAACCATGACAAATAACGTTTGTCATATTTAGAGTAATATTAATGCATTGTACCACAGCGTAATTACAATGAACCTTGCTCTTGAGTTTTTGACGCGAAACGAGTTATTTTCTTTGGATGCACACCACGAGTTCCGTGCTCTGCCGAATGCACAGACAAGAGAGTCAGCAAAGTACCGTCAAGGCACATAAGGCCATCTGGGAGTTTTCTCTCGCCAGGAGCCGGAATGGCCTACCTTCTTTTTCCATGTATCTTGTACGCACCCTCCACCACAAAACACACTGTGGAACGTGCGGAGCAGAGGTATAGATGGCTGGCCACGCATTACATTTTGTCGTACGGTGTAGGATATGTAGCGTTAGCTACGGAAACATAAAATGGAATCATTTTTGTTTGCCTTCTCGATGAAACCTGAGCGTTACGCCTCGGTGTCACCCGTGACACATTCTCGTGGTGATGACACGGCTGTCCTAAGATGCGAAGCAGTAATGTAAGCTTATGCGGTATTTAAGGCGCTCTGCAGGCGCCCCCTACCTGGTGCAAGCCTTAATGAGGTCTCCGGCAGAGGCAGCGGAGGGTAACAGCGAACACTCCACCTCCCGGCCGCCACTAACCGCCTGCGTTGCTCATCCTTCCGCCGACCAGAAAGTGCCCTCCAAATTAAAGTTCATGAAGTGTTGCGGCAGTTGCACTACTGTTCATCCTCCCCTGTTGTTGCGACGACGTTCTGTTCTATGTTCTTTAATTATAGGGCTGTCGTGAACACGACTCTGGGGAATGCAGCGGACGTCACGGCAGAACAAAATTAAAAATACGAGACGTATGATGTAACCTTTTTTATAGTTTTTCTGTTTTCGCAGCCAGTTTTAACAGCTTGTTGTGAAATACTTTCCCACTTTAATTAAAAGTGCTGCAGCCTACAGTGAAAGTTCAGTTACATCTTAGGTTGTATAGGACGTATCTGGAGGAATTAAAGGCAAACGATTAAGTTCAAAGGTGATTTTCAGGAATTCCACCTCAGATTTCAATGCACTTTCGAATTCTTTAGATAACACCACGTGTAGTGCGTCTGATGTGATGAGCCTTTGATGAAAAATACCAGCCGCGCGGGATTAGATGAGCTGTCTGAGGCGCTGCAGTCATGGACTGTGCGGCTTTCCCGGCGGAGGTTCGACTCCTCCCTCGGGCATGGGTGTGTGTGTTTGTCCTTAGGATAATTTAGGTTAAGTAGTGTGTAAGTTTAGGGACTAATGACCTTAGCAGTTAAGTCACATAAAATTTCACACACACACATTTTTTGAAAAATACCATTTTCACATAATTTATTACCTTGTCAGTCGTTGTAGCACTGGTCTTATGTGTTCTTGCAATTAGATGCAGATAAGTAATATGCTCACTTCAGAATCTCTCAGCTGTTATAAGAAAGTGAGTGGTGAGTGGTGATAACTGAATTAGTGTTTGAAGTAATTTTGTGTATGTTCCATATGACTGAGACCTGAGGAATATCGACCTAAGGTATATAATGCAATTCATAATAGTTCTTTAAAAAACTGTAGCCCAAGTTTGGCTGGTGACTTGAAACGTTATCTACTTGAGAGTTTAGTTGCCTAGTTTAGCTGAAGGTGGCCTGTAATTACAGCTATATACTCTGCTGTTCTCATGATGCCTTCTGTAACATCACTTTGTCCAAAGAATAGCTAAGTTAAATGCCCACAACTTACATTACGGTTTAGGTTTTGAATAGTGGCTCTCCTAGAGAAAAGTCCTTCTTAAGCGATCCATCGATGAGCTGTTACAGCGAGTATAATAATGTGATCAAACTATTCACGTGTCTCGCAGTAATATCTTTCGGGGGAGGCGAGGGAGGGGTGTTGGGATGCTCACGGATTCAGTGTTACTCAGTAAGACACACGAGCCACAAGGGTTGTGCCAAATGACGAGCATATCTGGGAACTCAGTCTTGGTTCACTGCGTACAGGTTTAGTGAGCCCCGTGTTTCTGAGCTGGACACTCATCAGCGCCGTCAGACATTTGTAACCTAAGGCTCTGGACATACTACTGCAACCACTGTGCGGTTTAGTGGCTGAACGTTGTGTGTCGCGGAGAACAGGGATCCTGACTTTATCGTTCGGATAGCGAGGATGTTAAGAAGTTCCTAAAAATAGAAAATAAAAACCTCAACCTCAATGAGAGCTATATGCCGGTGGGGTAAATGGCTCTTAAGGTGAAACGGTCGTTAGCTGGAAACCTGTGAGGGAATATGTTGCACCTCAGTTTTATAGGGATTATCCAGGGAAGTGTGGCTCCGTCCGATTACACTTCTATATCCTTACCTGTGGGTTCACCATAGTATCCAAGAATTCTCAAAAATCACCTCCAAGAGTAAAGGTGGTCCCTTGGGCAGCAGAGACACCCATGTAACAGAGAAAGCACGGGAGAGTAGCCCTTATGAGTAGGCATCTTTCAAAATAAGAACATTGTATCGTAACAGAGGTTACACGCTTCTGTACCCAAAAACGAATCAAAGCTTTAGCTGGGATCCTAAATTCTGTTCAGCGGCTATGTAATGGAACATTAATAGTAGAAACGTCGGATCATTACAAGCCACCAACTTTATGATGTCAAAACTAATGGGTGAGTAGCCCATTGTCGTTGAACTACACCACACCCTTAATTACAGGGATGTAGTGACATCATGCTTATAAGCTCGAGGCCCACAAGAAAGACAGGCTGTGACGCATACGTCACAGCACGTGACACTGCAGGTCTTACGGGTGCCAGCAGCCGTTTCCAGCGGGAAGCGACTAACTATTTCAGACGAGTTTAATAATTTTGGATTACTCCTTTAAAAGCATGTAAGCTCTCGAAAACACTCGAGAAGACTAAGACCTTTAACGACGCTACGTTTTGAATTACATATTTGATCTCCTGCGAGCCCTGCACGGAACCGAGCGGTCGCGAAGTGTGTCGGACAAGTCGACTAGTGTGCCGTCACAAGTTCGTTGCAGGTCCGGTCTATCGCATGTGCTTCGTATAGGTCCTATAGAGCTTAAGGATGAGTGAGCTCAAGAAGTAGTCATCGAAATGGGAAATGTGATGGATCAAAAAAAAATGGAAATAATCACCAGTTTCTGTCGTTATTGTGACGTACATAATACAATTTAGCTAACCGCAGAGAGAATAGCTTGAATTTATGTAGGTATTATGGACATAGTACTGTGGTATGGGGAATTCTGGTCCCTGAGAATATGGTCTTTATATCACTTTTAACACAACGTCAGCTCTGCTCACAGCGACGACCCATTACTTTCGTGTTCAGTTAAAATTTCGTTATTGTAACTACATCCCGTGTCAGGCTGCAGACCAACACGCTCACCATTTGAGACATACAGGAAAACAAAATATGTGTAACAGCGAAAAGTCGCAGTATATAGTGCCATGGGCTTCACACAGGGCCTCTAATGAAAGACTCCCTTGATTAAAAGCATTAAATAACATGGAAACAAGGATGGACGGAACAATGAAACGAATGGTACGTTTATTGTGAAAGATCTAAGAATTTTATACAGAAGTTTCTAAATAGTAGTTCATTGTGTTTACTGTGAAATTAATAAGAATTTTATACAGAATTTGCCAAATAGTAGTTACTTCGGAAACCCTGTATAAAATTCTTAAAGCTTTCACAGTGAACGTATTGTTTGTGCATTCTTCTATCGAACTTTGCTGCATGTTATTTAACTTTAAATCCAGGGATTCCTTTGTGACTACTAAGTATCGGATAATATCTCAAACTCTTGATTACTACCTGCGTCATTGTCGTCAGGGACTACGTCTAACTGTCGTTAAGCTGACGAGGCTCCCACTTTTGTGTCCAAGCGACGCCATCTGTTTGTTGGGATGACATCACGGCAATAGTGCGTACTGAGGCGGCCTCTGTATGTGCGTAGATACTGTTTGCGCAATTCGTGAGAAGTCGCCAGCAGTGCTATCACTCACATCGGGCGATAAGTTACTAGAAGTATTCCTTTGTGTTATTTCTTTATCAAGTGTACTCTTACATGCGTTGCTAAGCGCATAACCGATGTCTCTCTTGAAATTTTTATCACAGAGTCTAATTTCCACCGCTACTCTAATCACAGGGTCCCAATAGTTCGAAGAGTGGGTCAGAATTCTCGAATGTTCTAACACAAAATTGTGTATATTTAATACGCTGTACTCTGCACAACTGATACCTGTCTGCTTCGTATGTATTTTATTAGCTACATCGTCCCTCTGTTCTTTGTTTTAAGTTCCACGATTTCTCTTCGCCATGTTATTCTTTAAGTCTCCGATTTTATCGCCTGTTTTTATTATTTATTCTCTTCATATTTCTCATAAAGTCTGTAGGCTGAAGAGCGGCCAGCCCGCCCCCCTTCGGGGGGAATTGAAATTCAATAAAGAAAAAAAAAAAAAAACACAACTGATCTTGCCAAATTCCAATACTTCAGGTGACTCCGATGTTCAAGAAAGCTATCAGCAACTTTGCGTATTGACTGGTTCGCAGAGCTGCTGTCACACTCGTAAGAAATGTTACAAGCCCCTGGAACACTCAGGTCGGGATTAATTACATTTCCTGTGTGGCCAGAAGACTGGTCTAATGCCTTGCCTATTTACGACTATAGCCATCTTATTAATTGTTCCACCGGGGAATGGAACCCGTGCCATGTGTTGGTCCTCGTGGCGTTATTGGATGGCATCGCCTCTTGGTTTTCTCGAGAGCCTCTACCTAATATCGCAAATGGAATGTTCGTTGCTTCTGAACAGTGTCATCACATCATACATCTCGAAGCCGACGTGCTTCGTGTCCCAAATAGTCCTGTGTCTGTGAATTAGTGCTCAGCACATCTCTCTTCTGAGTTTGACGGTAAAAGCTAAGTCCTTTGAGATACAGATTTGTATGCGTTGGTTTTCTATACACATAATAGCCGAGTCGTCCATGTGCTTTGCGTTTTACCAACACATGTAATCAAAACAACTTTCGTCCTTTTCTGTCTCCACTGTCAGCATTATATTTGAGTTTGTACTGTCCATATCTTTGATCAAATGCTGTAGTGTCCCACTGCCTTGCGGCAAGATTAAAACGTATCGTCAGTGTATTTGAAAATGCAGGAAGGACGGACTGGGGCACTATTCAAAGCTGGAAATTCGAAGTTCTTTGTTGGGCACCCTGTGATACACATTGATATGTCCAGATCTCAGCCATCTCTCTACTTCAGTCACAAATTCGTGTTCATTAACAGGTTGTAGCCTAACGATCACGCTGATAGAGTAACTGTGGAGATAGGTTCTATACAGTAGCGTAAAGCTGTAGTGACTCCATTCTCAACCAGGGAGCCAACCTGAGAATAGAAAATATTAAAAGAGAGAATCACAAACGTCGAAGTTTACACATGAAATTCTAACGTCTCTCAGTTACCTGTCGGCTATATTATACTACCTATTTCGCCATGCATGATATCGTAACTCAAATACTGACGATAGATAATGCTTAACCACACCTGGCGGCACTAAGACGATTCCACTCCATTAAAATAACCTCCAGCATCGCTTCGATTTAGAGATATGGCTGACTATTATGTTATATCCAGCACTAAATATTACTTTACTTTCCATAAATCACCTTGCTGTCTCATTATGATTAATTATCATTAGCAGTGAAGAACATAGGTGGTGTATTTATCAATTTTTAAAATTTATTCGTACAATTTTGACCTATTCGTGTATGTTCTGCCTTTTATTTCGTTTTTAGGACTCTGATTATTTGTGTCTTATATCGATTTATGAATACTGAAAAAGATACGGATACACTAGTTCGCATCTTCGTTCAGAAACATAATGCATTAGTTAGTATAAATTCTCATTATACTGGCAACAGTTCACAATATAACTCCGACTCTTCACAATTAGTTTCTTGAACCTCCACATTAAGTTTTATCTGAGCTGACAAAATCATTGAAAAATCGATAATCTTGAGATGTACAAAAAATGAGATCTAGAAATGCGAAACAATTATTTAAAGCTCATTGAAATCTTAAAATATCCCCTTTCAGGGCTACCTAGTTATATCGATGTAGCAACATCTCTCAAATATAGGCCTTCACAAACTTAGTGTCGTCACGTTAGTATAGAGCACCTAATACCGAAGTGACCCAAACTCCACTGGCGTTCAGTATCTCTTTTTCCAACTGAATGAATAAAAATGCTACTATACATAGGTCTTACTGCTGTCCTGTGTGTCACTATTTGACTGGTCTGCAACTTTTCACGTCTACAGTATGCCCAAACGTGAATAACCCGTGCGGTCACTGCAGATGCTGATTCGAAGTGCTCTATAGGTCAGTGTGTAGTGAACTTCATAGGAAATTGTGATATTGTCAACTCCTGTAGTGTTATTCGAATCTCTCCAATACACAATAAAAGTGATGGTTATGTGCAACTCATCAGGATCTTAGAAAAAGGATAGCGTTGCTAGTGAATGTGAGGAAATGAAACTATATTTATTGTAAGGACAAAGAAGAAGACCCTATCAGTCAATGAGTAAGGATGTGTCTAGGATGAAACTTTGCAGAATACCAGGGGAGACAAAAAATGTCCATGCAGAAGAGAATATTTAATCTTAGGACACTTTTCCGACTTTCACCTTTGACCATCCCCTAAAAGAAATTTAAAATATTGTCTTGTTCAATTTTCAAATGATAACATTCACTCTACGTGTGCTGCAGTACATCTCCAAAACTGCAAACATTACTCTGGAGAGGTAAGGTGTTTCCAAAATGTGAAAACCTGATCCAAGCTACACCATGGTCATTTACCTAGTCCCAAATATTATATTCAAACTTACAATTATAGCAAACGAGAAAATCTTGTCAGTACTCATTTAATGGTCCATAGACTGGTACATTATGACTCTACTACACATCACTAATCAGTAGGTGAAAAGTTAAAAAAATTGAAATACAAGCTGATGGCAACTAACAGAAATTTTCATTTTCAAGACTTGGAAAATCATTTGGACATTAAATAAACTCATTGCATATACAAATATCATGTATTCCATGGCAGAAGACCTTCTTCCGTTCCAAGGTACAATTATGGTTTAACCGTTCACACAGTTTTAAAAAACCTACAGAATTTTAATTGCCATAAGAATCTTTAACTGATGAAATAACAATATCCTTCAAATAGCTTTAATATATTACACAACACGTAGGTATATAGAACTTACGCTATTCACAGACGCAGACATTATTAAAAGGCTCATTACCAGTTAATATGTGTCTTTTTCGGAAGTTATAAATTTAAGCTATGTGAGAAAAAAAGGATGGTCACATTTGGCGATACTGTCTGTGGCAGGCTGTTTAAACTTGCACGCGCAACAAGCTAACTGGCAAACTTCAGAGCTAAATAATTTTTTCCTTAACAGTTATTTCTAGCATGGCCTCCCCTGCGTCACCCTTAGAACCTTATCAGACCGTTTCTGACCACCCTGCATATTTATACTTTAACAATCAACAGATCAGAGATGTACAGAAAATGTGATGGGGATATACAAACGATTTAGTTAAACCTCATGCAAATCTTAAAATATCTCCTTTCAGTGTTATCTTCAAACTTTTATGTCGATATATCAAAGTTTGTCTTCGCTCTGCCACACGTTTCCCCTGTATCCAAAACAATCTACGGATATTAGACCTCCCACAGAAGACTCAAATCCACCCTGATAAGCAACAACTGTTCACGTTTAACTCCTGTTTCCTAGCAGCTATCCCGAGTCAAGATATATTTTGACTCCAACAGGGACGATTCTGCATTCACCTGATATAGAATAATAGCGACTTATTTCCCTTCCTTTACTGGCGTAATTTGTTATGTTTCTGAAAATGAAATGAGAAACACGAAACCGGCAGAGAATTTAAGCTTACATTGTTTATGGCTAATAATGACAAACGTTCCTTAGGTTACTTTTTTCTCCATCTGTGTATTTCTTAGCAGTATTACAGCTGGCGGTAAATCATCTGCTATGTTCTAGTAACGAATCAAATAAAAAGCAATGTTCGGTTTGGTCCTTGGGCACTGTTTGCAAGGCTTTTCTACCTATCTACCTCCTCCGGAAGACCCCTGAAGGGCATCAGTGCGCCACATAGACAGTGATCGAATGGCGAGTATAGCTTATATGCAACTTGCTTGGTTATCTGGCATGTCAGGAAAGAGGTAGTATCCCTCCTCCCCCCCCTCCCCCCCCCCCGCAGGTTGCTCCAAAGAACTTCGATGTATTTACGTCAAAAACTTGGCATTCATTAAATTACAGCCTGGAATATTGGAATTACCGTATCATTTAGAAATTATTTTGCTCACTATATTTCGAAATTTTAGATCATTTCTTTAAACCAACGTTGTAAGTTTTAAATTAAGGGAGAAATAGTCATCCAGACCAATTCGTCATTTCATCAAAAATAGAAATTATGAAATTACAGCCGGCCGGTGTGGCCGAGCAGTTCTAGGCGCTTCAGTCTGGAACCACGCGACCGCTACGGTCGCATGTTCGAATCCTGCCTCGGGCATGGATGTGTGTGATGTCTTTCGGTTAGTTAGGTTTACGTAGTTCTAAGTTCTAGGGGACTGATGACTTCAGATGTTAAGTCCCATAGTGCTCAGAGCCATTTGAACCATTTATGAAATTACAGTGTTAGAAAGAATCTCTCTCAGTATTCGGAATTTCATCGAGAAGTATTTTAACTCCACTCAGAACTGTGTTTTATTCCTTCCTTACCGAAGGAAATCCTTAATATTCCAAAGAGTTACTGGCTTGCAGCCCGACGACATCCACATCTTCCCACGGAATTTCTGGCGACAACTAATCAGACATATTCAGATGAATGCTAATTTTCCTGAAAAATTTTTAGAATCACAAGTATTTGTAGCACATCCGCATGAAACTCAATCGCTCATCGAGCAGAGTGTTTCTAACAAAAGTCTCCTCTCTGCTCCTACCCGCACATTCAGTATCATTACATTCTTCACAATGGCTGAGGATGTCCATAGAAGCAATAACACTAACTGTTGTGTCCGCTCATGGATACAGTACATAGCCATACACATAGATATCGCCACACAGCAAGGTTAGTCTCCAATCTGCACTACATTTTCAATGTATCGTAGCAATCCTATATATACTTCAGGAGGAGGTCAATCACTTGCTACAATACACATGATAAGTCAGCTAACTTTAATAAAACACTTCAGTTTCTAATACTTAGATATATTCCATTTCCACTTGAGTAACAATGGATATTTGTTACTGTCGCCAAGTACGAGAATAGTATTTATACTGGACTAGCACTGAAGGACAGTCACATCTCAATGTATTCTTAACACCAAACGTTGGTACACAGTTCTCACTAATAATACAGCGTTGCCGGATGTGAGCTATGCTAATGCTGCAGCCTACTTGACGATCACAGCTTGAGGTGAGCGGCGCTGCGCTCTAGCATAAGTACTCTTCCGGCAGTAGCGGTGTATGGAAACTCCTGATGACATGTCTTCACTGGCGCTTCTCATTCCTGGCTGAGACTGGTCGCAACTGTCTTTAGCATGTGGCGCCGTTGTAATGTGCCAACTGTAACCTGGCACATCACTCTTCGAACGACACCACATTTCTCCCCTCACACCTACATATCGTCATCCTGTAGTGCTGAGTCACGTGACGACGGCGGACGGAGGCCTGAATTCGGACGCAGATGAGGAGGCAGGGACTGTAGCTACGGCCAATGGCAGCTCCCTGCCCAGGCCCCGCTGTCCATCTTGAGAGTGACCAGGATCACCAATCTGGCGCAGCAAGGTTCAAAAATGGCTCTGAGCACTATGGGACTCAACTGCTGAGGTCATTAGTCCCCTAGAACTTAGAACTAGTTAAACCTAACTAACCTAAGGACATCACAAACATCCATGCCCGAGGCAGGATTCGAACCTGCGACCGTAGCGGTCTTGCGGTTCCAGACTGCAGCGCCTTTAACCGCACGGCAACTTCGGGCGGCAGCAAGGTTCAGCAGAGAAGAAATTTTCGCAGTGTTTGCAATAAACTTAATACAATACATTAACTTCCCCCTGGCAGCCCGTACCTCCTCGATGTTATTGGACGTCGGCAAATCCTTAAATACAGAGAAGTGAGAATGATCAGGATGAATAACCTGCACATTTATGACATCTCTTTAATATTCAAGCTCTTCTTGGGAAAAGGAACACTTTCCTTGATACACATTAAGCCAGTTGCATCAAGCATATTGAACAAACGTTCTAAATTTGCCAAATGTTCAGCAGGCATACCATATCATCCAGATAGTTAGCACATGAAAGGACTTTTGCGGTTAATTGTTCCAAGAAATGTTGGAAAATGGCAGGAGATGAAGCAGTTTTGAATGGTAGTCTTTGAAACTGGAACAAACCCCAGTGAGTGTTGATCACACATTATTGCTGAAACTGCTTTTCCAGCGGTAATTATAAGTATGGCTCATGTAAATCAGTGTTTGAAAAGAATCTGTCCCATACCAATGTGTCCGTTAATTCCTCTGCTCATCGGAGAGGAAATGAATCCATGACAGTTTGTAGGTTTACCGTGGCTTCGAAATCAGCACACAGACGTTAACTCCTGATGGCTTTTTCAGTACGACGTAAGAGGACGCACGCTGATTTTAGAAACAGGATTTGTCACCCCATGCTCTTTCTATCGGTGCAGATTATGAGCATCCTGCTCATAAATAGCATGAGGGACAGGCCTAGCACGATAAAACCTGAGTCAAAAACATCACAAGTCAGAAAGGTTAGTATGAGGCACCGAAACACTGATTTGTAACGCATTGTCTTCTATGCACAATACAACAAGTCCTAAATAACACTGTTTCTAGAACATAGTACTTGAAATGAAACGAACTTTGTAGCGTCTCGAAAAGTTGACGGCAAATTGCACATTTCAAACTTCCTGGTAGATTAAAACTGTGTGCCGGACCGAGACTCGAAGTTGGGACTTTTGCCTTTCGCGGGCAAGTGCTCTACCAGCTGAGCTACCCAAGCACGACTCACACCCCGTCCTCACAGCTTTACATCTGCCAGTATCTCGTCCCCTATCTTCCAAACTTTACAGAAGCTCTCCTGCAAATCCTGCAGAACTAGCACTCCTGAAAGAAAGGATATTGCGGAGACATGGCTTAGCCACAGCCTGAGGGATGTTTCCAGAATGAGATTTTCACTCTGCAGTGGATTGTGCGCTGATATGAAGCTTCCTGTCAGATTAAAACTGTGTGCCGGACCGAGACTCGAACTCAGGACCTTTGCCTTTCGCTGGCAAGTGCTCTACCAACTGAGCTACCCAAGCACGACTCACGCCCCGTCCTCACAGCTTTACTTCTGCCAGTATCTCGTCTCCTACCTTCCAAACCTTACAGACGCTCTCCTGCGAACTCTGCAGAGGTAGGATCTTGCAATTTTAGGATAGCAGCACGTTTGCGTGCGTCTGACACCTTTCAAATGATTGCATCACGTAAAACAACGTCACTATACCGTATCTTACAAGCATACTTGAATTTGTAATGTTTGGATAGACATTTGATTTCAACAATCCATTGCTGTAATGAGTTTACAAAGAGCTTCATAAGACAAAAAATTTTGGTGTGTTGTGGCAAGCCTAGACTTCCTTCTGGAGCAGGTTGAGTGGTTACTACGACACACACACACTTGTTATTTCATTTTAGTAAAACACTTTAAACTCTTATACCTAACCTAGATGCATTCCACGTCCACGTCATTGACAACGTATACTAATTACTGCCGCCAAGTATATGAATACTCTTTATACTGGACTAAAAATGGTTCAAATGGCTCTGAGCACTATGGGACTTAACAGCTGCGGTCATCAGTCCCCTAGAACTTAGAACTACTTAAACCTAACTAACCTAAGGACATCACACACATCCATGCCCGAGGCAGGATTCTAACCTGCGACCGTAGCAGTCGCGCGGTTCCGGACTGCGCGCCTAGAACCGCGAGACCACCGCGGCCGGCTTACACTGGACTAGCATTGAAGGACAGTCACATGTCACTGTGTCTTTAACTTCAAACTTTGGTACACATTTATGACTAATAATAATAGTTTGCCGCATCTGAGCTATGGTGATGCTGCAGTCTTCACTGACGATCACAACGCGGGCTGAACGACGCTATGCTCTGACTAGTTAGTCCACTGGCAGCGGCGTCGTATGGAACCTCTTGACGGCGTGTCTTCACCGACGACTCTCATTCGTGGCTGCGTACGGTAGCGACTGCTTTTAGCCTGTGGTGCCGTTGTGAGGTACCAGCTGTAAACTGGAACCTCAGTCTTCGGGCGACAATACAATATTATGCTTCCACCATACGTCAGTGAAATAGTCCTAGTCGTCTGCCATCGTTTTCATCGAAGCAGAGCTGTCCCATTCAGTGTCTCCAGAGGCTCAAAGTGTCGCACTTCGTCGAATATCGCAGTGCGCTTTTATCAGTAAAGTAGCAGAGCTTATATGCCGTCATTATCACCGAAGCCATACTGGACATTCTTCTAATTCAGTTAGTCGTCCTTTACTGGAACCAGAAACTTGACCACAGTTTTGAAAGTTTTATGTGTAATAGAATTTGCCATGCCTCATCATCATACTTTAGTGAAATATTTGTGAAGTTCTTTTAAGAATTAATCAGTGTGGCCAACATTATTTTGTCCCAGTTCCATCGTGCCCTATTACAGGGCTGATTAGTTGCTCCGTACTTAGAAAACAACCTAAATACAGCAACTACTTTATGTGGTAGTGGGTTCTCCTCCCGACGTCTTTATGTTGGACACCACACTTAGTTGGTGTACACGACACAAATAATGCAAAGTGAGCTATATTGACACGGCAGGGAGGAAATACATAGTTCAGCTGCCAATTCTTGTTTTCTAACATGAATGGAATAAAATCTTCTTGAAATTTGATCTCTCCAACGACAATATGAGAGAGAATGCAGTAAACTATGGAAGTTACGTTCAGAAATTACCTCGAACTTAGATACATTTCTTAAATGGAAAGAGCCTATATGTAGAGAGAACCTCTTGCCAATGTTGTGCTCTTTAGATACGGAGATCTTGTTAGTTACAAACAGAAAGGGAGGACTGGCAGCCGTGGCTTTCTTTTCAGATTTCATCGTGGCAAGCGCCTAGAGAATCCACGAAGTACTTAGATCAAAAATATCCGACTACATTGTCTTAGTAGCTGTATCACCTGGTTGAGTTACCTGAATAAAGAGGTGAACTGTATATTAATTGAAATTGGAAATGTTGAAGAAGTTAATAGGAGGACAGAATGGGACATTTTTGATTGAAGCTCAGGTACGTGTTGAATATGTGCAATAAACCATTAAAAATAATCTATAATGATTACGCACAACGGACATGTCGCTAAAATTTATAATTATTTGAGTTATTACAACGAATCGCTTTGCTGCAAAATGCCCATTCGTTCCTTAACACGACACTGCACGTTTGCCATCTGCGCTATTCATTCTGTGGGACCGTCACGTCCACGGGACCGCCTCGCCGACTCTCACACCACTGCGGACGTGACACAAAGGCAAAAAACCGAATTACCCTCTCCCAAGCTGATATAATTCTCCTGAATACATTATAACGCTTAATTTCGCTCGGAAAAGAGTTTTACGCTTGTAAAAATTGCGACGGCTTGTGTTACCCAAAAAGAGATGTTATTTGGAAATTCAAAGATAATATGTTTTCTGCAATTGTGGAATTTAGTTATTTGATATGAAAATCCTGCGATTTTAGGCACTAGTTTAAATGATTATTTTAAGTACAAAATATTGATTTCAATGTTTCCTTCAGACAGTCACAAGGATATCTGCAAGGCAACAGTCTAACACAAGCTAGTGAGTCTACAGAAGCTGTCTTCGTTTCACTTTCATAATTTTCACACGTTAGTGATTACATTAATCAGATCGTAATTATTACGTTTATTATCTGCTTTTATCATGTATCCAGATGATCATGAATTAGTTATAAGTCCGATAAGGAATGAATGCGGAAACCTTTCAATAGTTACATCCTCTCTGTCAGAAGTTAGTACATTTTCTTGAACCAGTATGTGATAGATTTCTCATATCTTGTAAACCGTGTTATTATTTGGAACTGATGGACATGGCATTAAAACACGAAATGATTGAGATAGACGCAGATCAGGATGCATCTGACCGATATCCGTCTCTGGGATATCCCAGTGGAAGCTTTGAATTGTTCATGCAATTCACTTTAGAGAAATTACGGTACGGATCTGTGCACGGCATTCACTAGCTTAGTCTTCAGAAGTTAATATATTATCTACAATGACCTCTTAGACAACGACCATGAAAGCCAAGATAGCAGATATCATTATCTGTGACAATCATCAGCTGTTATACATCAATTTTTGTGAGAAGGTATATTCATTGAACCTTTCAATGCATTACGATCTGCGACGGTATGCGTCCGTACTTTTCATGTATGTTTTGTAATATCGTCTACCAATCTTTCAATATATCCTAAACTACCAATTTTCTTGTTTCTTGGAATGTGGAGAAGAGTTTCTTTGGTCCATAACCCAACCACATTCGCTTCATTTCCATCTCAGTCATAATTACATCTTACACTTCAGACTGTTCCCCAATACGTTAGTTTGTTTTGCTCTGCTAACAATTCTCAACTTATTTGTCACTGTTATTTTATGAGCTACCTTTAATTTCTCAAAGGATTTCGAATTACGTGTCCATGTCGACTACCGTAAGCCAGAAACAGAAGCACACGCTGATTGTAAACTTTGCTATCCAAACACAACGTAAGCTTGGTTTCAGAACCTCTGTTTAGTGTGCCGGAAGCGATCCAGGTCAATTCTAATCTTACGTTTATTAATTTTCATCACCACCAAGTCATTATCGGTAGCTGCCCTAAAAAAGTAACCTTATCAACTTGATCTATGGTTTCGCTGTTGATTTGTACTATTTTGTTTTCAACGTGTTTACTGCACATTTTTAGACCTATTATAATTGAGTTTTAGACTTAGTTTCAAACTTACTTTATTCGGTTCCTGGGTGCTGAAGTTTACCTGGACTAGGTACAAACAGAACAGCCTCACCAACAAACTAAAGACAGTTGAGATATATTCCATTACACAGTATACGTCTCTCGTTTCCACGGTTTTAGGATCTGTATACTTCGTCTTGACCTACTGATAAAACTGTTGGTGCCGGCCGCGGTGGTCTAGCGGTTCTAGGCGCTCAGTCCGGAACCGCGCGACTGCTACGGTCACAGGTTCGAATCCTGCCTCGGGCATGGATGTGTGTGATGTCCTTAGGTTAGTTAGGTTTAAGTAGTTCTAAGTTCTAGGGGACTGATGACCACAGATGTTAAGTCCCATAGTGATCAGAGCCATTTGAACCATTTGAACCAAAACTGTTGGTGGCATGGAATCTCCGTAATTGACTCCAACCTCAGTTCTAAATTTCTGCCCTTTGTTATGAACTCTAATGGAATCTGTATATTTCTCTAGTATACAGGGTGTCGTGTAATCGTACAGGAGGAAGTGTTTCTCAAAAAGTAGAAGAAAAATTACTAAAATGATAGGTCCGAAAATAAATACCTGTTGTCACATGGGCCAATCTGTCAGTCCTCTCATTCCCATTAGTTTGTTACGTAGGAGCAGGCACTATAGGCAGGGCTGGATGTGGTTACCACCCACCCCGTCACATCCTTCGACCCTTCTTCGCAGTGGAAGTCTGTTTCATCTATACCTGGCTCCATTAGGATTGTGTCACATGCATTGTTTACACGCTCTTGTAACCATAATCATAAATACAACAGATTTGGGTTCGTTGAACGGGAAGGCCATGCTAAAGGGCCTCCTTGAGGCACCTATGGAAGTTGTGCATTGTCGCACAGTCCTTGGAAAGTAAGGTGGAGCCCTGTCACGCATAAACCACAGAAGTTGCCTTTCTGAAATGGTAACGGCCAACAATAGCGCTGGCACTCCATCGAGCAGAAACCGGTGATACACATTATGTGCTGATGTGTCTGATAAAATATATGGCCCTGTTAGACTGTCACCGAATATTCATGGTCATACACTGACACTGAAGCGATCACCTCGATGATTACTCGACGATTTGCGTCTCCCCACACGTGCGTATTGTGGTAATTTACTATGCCACATAGACCTCCCAATAATAGGCATTACTGGTCATAAAAGCGCTCGTACCTCCACAGGTTTTGTTTCCTGGACATAACTGTAGGAACTTTTCTTCTAGTTTGACAACACTACTTTCTGAAAGGATATGTGACCCTTCTTTTTAAACATCCTGTATACCTCGCAGTATATCAATATAGGTTGAATCAGTGTCATGTTTAGTAAGAGCTGTTAATTAAAATATTCTATAAAATTAGAAAAAACCATGAATTTCAGACGAAGCTACAATTTGCTGTTTGCTACATTGTATATTTCAGTTACGACTTGCTCTATTGTGTTCTTTGACTTGTTAAACTGTATTTTTCTCCTTTGCGGCTGACGATAATTTTTTTAATATCTTGTACATTACGTAGATGAGTCACAAAGGTCTGTAGTTGTACTTGTATTGTCTGTCTTCATTCCTGTGAAGCAGAACGATTTTAACATAGTTTCATTTTAACGGATTGTTTTCTATACACAATTTTACAAATTACGTCTGCATCACTTTTCGACTTGCATTAATTATTTGAAAAGGGTAGTAAGTTTTGGATATAGGGCAGGAGTCATTAATGTCACACAAATATTTGGGAGTAACAGTGTGTACACACATGAAATGGAACGACTACATAGGCTAAGGTGCAGGCAAAGCAACTGATAAGCTACTGGGAAAGCGCTGTAAGCCTATACAATGGCGCAAATCGATCATCTTCAAGGGGAATGGCTCCTTGACACCTGTACTGCAGGATGGATACTAGGTGGTGGTGGTTCCATTATGCTCTCAAGATCATTCATATGGGCATCCATGGTTCCAGTGGAGCGCGTGCAAGCCACCACGACGGCCAAGCAGTATTGCACACTGGTTAGAGACCACGTACCCCTTCATGACAATCACGTTTACTGACATTTTCAACAACATAATGTGCCATGTCACAAGTTCAGGAGTGTGACAGAGTGGAGAGTTTCAATTGATGTGCTGCTCCCCCAAATCAACAGATCTTAATCGTATCGATTACAAGTGGGACTGATTGAACTTGGTGTCAGAACTCTTGGCCCACTCCCCTGAATTTAAGAGAATTAGGTGACTTTTGTGTCATGATCTGGAGCCAGCGCCCTCCAGTGACTATTGCTTCTACTCCACGATGTGTTGACGCTTTTATCCGTGCTAAAGGTGGACACAGAGGTTATTAGTTAGGTAGTCCTAATGTTCTGGCTGATCAACGTATGTAATTGGCCTATAGGCCTGAATACGATTCAGGCCTCATTCAAGGCGTATAGAATCAATTATTTGGACAGTACTGTAAAATAATGTAATTTTTTACATAAAACTTTGTGTTCTGCCTTTCGGCAGGTCTTGTCGTGGGGAAAGCCGCGCCAGAAAGGTCCACCGCATGAGCGACTAGGAAAGTGATTCCAGTGGTTGTTTCCCGTTGGCTTCCACTGATGATGAAAAAATGAAAATGAGGACCACACAACACACAGTCCCTGAGCGGAGAAAATCTCCGACCCAGCCTGGAATCGAACCCGGGCGCCTTGGTGTGACTGACCGCCGAGCTGGCGACTCAGCTCTTGGCACGGACATTGTGTGTATACATATGTGTAAATAAAAGTGTTCTAAAAATGATTCATATTTGCTTCCACTCTGCAATAACTTCAATGGTGAAAGGATCGGAAGCTTCTCTTTAATAACACTGATGTGGCATGTTAACTTCCCCTTTATTATCGGTAACAAAACATTTTGTTTTCAAATGAGTGTGCATATAGTGGAGAGACATATCGTACTAAAAGAGGAGGAGTCGTATGATTTTATACGCAATATGTACACAACAGTAGCTAATCAACTACCAAGGTTTTTTTTTAATACAATATTTACAGTGTATGGCGGCTAGCAGCCACGGGTGAAGAAGAAAGTACCACACAGAAATACAGATATAATATACAGAGGACAACAAACATTTACGTAGGACACCCTGTAACTTCCATTTTGCAAGCACACATAATGGGCAGTCATTTTTACACACACACACAAATCAGTCAAATCAAACAGTGTGAGAATGATAGGGCCCAATCCTATCCACACAGATGAAGCTTTTGCCATTGTGATGTGACAGACCAATTTCCAGTTGCAGTGCAGTGTGCAAGGAGTGGCCTCATTACCGAAAGTCTACTACTGTAAATGTTTTACTATATTGTCTCTTCCAGTCATCTGACTTTTTTTAAAATTTTGAAATGAAATAAAAAATCTTCTTCGTTAGCCGATTGTCATCCATACAATTAATATGACCGTAAAACTTTAATCTCTTTTTCCCTCATAGCGTCTGTGGCTGTTTCTATGTTTCTGAATAGATCTTCCTTTCTCGTTTCCATCCAGTTGTTATCTTTCTTCTTTTGTGGTCCAAAAATATCTCTGCGTATTTTCCTTTATTTCTTTTCCAGTTCTACTTCCAAATCCCTTTTACTCAATGTTAGGCAATCTGATTCGTACAGTGATTCCTGTTTAAGCACTGTTTCCTAGTGTTTAACTCTTTCCTGGAACGATAACGATCTTTTACTGTGCAGATTTTGGATAAGTTTGATTACAAATTCTCCGGCCG
Organism: Schistocerca serialis cubense; assembly: GCF_023864345.2. NCBI lineage: Eukaryota > Metazoa > Arthropoda > Insecta > Orthoptera > Acrididae > Schistocerca > Schistocerca serialis. The sequence goes on along the minus strand of NC_064640.1, from coordinate 462,671,629 downwards.
AGGTGGCCGAGCTGTTCTAGTTTACAGTCTGGAACCGCGCGACCGTTACGGTCGCAGGTTCGAGTCTTGCCTCGGGCATGGATGTGTGTGATGTCTTTAGGTTAGTTAGGTTTAAGTAGTTTTAAGTTCTAGGGGACTGATGACCAGCAGTTGAGTCCCATAGTGCTTAGAGCCATTTGAACCATTAGATTACTAATTCCATTTTGTTCATCTTTCTTTAATTGCGGTGCTATCTAATCCATTTGATTGTATCTATTCTCCCCAATAATTAAACACGTAAACTCTTTTGATGTTTTCTTGTTTTGTTTGAATACAGGGTGTTACAAAAAGTTACGGCCAAACTTTCAGGAAACATTCCTCACACACAAATAAAGAAAAGATGTTATGTGGACATGTGTCCGGAAACGCTTAATTTCCATGTTAGAGCTCATTTTAGTTTCGTCAGTATGTACTGTACTTCCTCGATTCACCGTCAGTTGGCCCAATTGAAGGAAGGTAATGTTGACTTCGGTGCTTGTGTTGACATGCGACTCATTGCTCTACAGTACTAGCATCAAGGACATCAGTACGTAGCATCAACAGGTTAGTGTTCATCACGAACGTGGTTTTGCAGTCAGTGCAATGTTTACAAATGCGGAGTTGACAGATGCCCATTTGATATATGGATTAGCACGGAGGAATAGCCGTGGCGCGATATGTTTGTATCGAGACAGATTTCCAGAACGAAGGTGTCCCGACAGGAAGACGTTCGAAGCAACTGATCGGCGTCTTAGGGAGCACGGAACATTCCAGCCTATGACTCGCGACTGGGGAAGACCGAGAACGACGAGGACACCTGCAATGGACGAGGCAATTCTTCTTGCAGTTGACGATAACCCTAATGTCAGCGTCAGAGAAGTTACTGCTGTACAAGGTAACGTTGACCACGTCACTGTATGGAGAGTGCTACGGGAGAACCAGTTGTTTCCGTACCATGTACAGCGTGTGCAGGCACTGTCAGCAGCTGATTGGCCTCCACGGGTACACTTCTGGGAATGGTTCATCCAACAATGTGTCAATCCTCATTTCAGTGTAAATGTTCTCATTACGGATGAGGCTTCGTTCCAACGTGATCAAATTGTAAATTTTCACAATCAACATGTGTGGGCTGAACAAGGCAACGAACCCAAGGCACCTGATAAAATTTGTGGTAAAACTGGTGAAAATGCTTTATTGGACACATCGAGAGTGAGTTGCTGTGCTTCAGATGACGCTGAAGTGAGTGCCACTTTGAACAAAAGTGATGATAAACAGGTTGAAGAGAAGAACCCTAATGTGTCTAACTTGGATGATGGTCAGCTGAAAGCTCTGTTGGATGAAGCAATTACATACAAGTGTCCAAAAGATCGAGAAGGAAAAAGTGAATTGGTCAGGGAGCTTCTACAGGAAGTAGAGGTAGACGAGAGTGACTCTCGTCGCAGTGGCTGTACCAGTGTTACTTCCGGAACTGCCAGTGTTGCCAGTTCACGTTGCTACAGTGGAAATCGCCGGAGAGGTATTCCCTCACGTCGAGATGTCACTGCTGTTTCTGAGCGTCAGACAAGAGGCGGCTTCCTTCAGAACCTAGCCCACGCTGCCAGTTCAGAGTTCGACACGACGGGCTTCGGTGGGCACGGACCTGCAGGGCGGAGGCGGGGCGCCCGCCAGAAGGAGCAGAGGGCTACCAGTGTGAGTGCACGTCAGCGTGAGGGGGGTTCGCCCCCCAGCAATGTGAACGTTGGTGGTGACTGTCTCCTTGAGGACAGCCGAAGGCAGCGGAGAGATCCTGCATCTGCACCAGTTGAAGACTTGGCGGCAGCGGCCACCGCCCCTGCCAGGTGCGGGGGCGGGCCGGGTGCCATCGCTAGCCTGCCTGTCTGCCACTCCTCGTGCAATCACGTCATCAACGCAGATTTGCTGTGAACGTTTGGACAGGCATTGTTGGTGATGTCTTGATTGGGCCCCATGTTCTTCCACCTACGCTCAATGGAGCACGTTATCATGATTTCATACGGGATACTCTACCTGTGCTGCTAGAACATGTGCCTTTTCAAGTACGACACGACATGTGGTTCATGCACGATGGATCTCCTGCACATTTCAGTCGAAGTGTTCGTACGCTTCTCAACAACAGATTCGGTGACCGATGGATTGGTAGAGGCGGACCAATTCCATGGCCTCCACGCTTTCCTGACCTCAACCCTCTTGACTTTCATTTATGGGGGCATTTGAAAGCTCTTGTCTACGCAACCCCGGTACCGAATGTGGAGACTCTTCGTGCTCGTACTGAGGACGGCTGTAATACAATACGCCATTCTCCAGGGCTGCATCAGCGCATCAGGGATTCCATGCGACGGAGGGTGGATGCATGTATCCTCGCTAACGGAGGACATTTTGAACATTTCCTGTAACAAGTGTTTGAAGTCACGCTGGTACGTTCTGTAGCTGAGTGTTTCCATTCCATGATTCATGTGTTGTTGTTGTAGAATTTTGGAACATGTTTTTTGTTCGAGTATCATGTCGTTTTTGGAAATCCAGAATCTACTATGTAGGAATCAACATGGACTCCGGAAACAGCGATCGTGTGAGACCCAACTCGCTTTATTTGTTCATGAGACCCAGAAAATATTAGATACAGGCTCCCAGGTAGATGCTATTTTTCTTGACTTCCGGAAGGCGTTCGATACAGTTCCGCACTGTCGCCTGATAAACAAAGTAAGAGCCTACGGAATATCAGACCAGCTGTGTGGCTGGATTGAAGAGTTTTTAGCAAACAGAACACAGCATGTTGTTATCAATGGAGAGACGTCTACAGACGTTAAAGTAACCTCTGGCGTGCCACAGGGGAGTGTTATGGGACCATTGCTTTTCACAATATATATAAATGACCTAGTAGATAGTGTCGGAAGTTCCATGCGGCTTTTCGCGGATGATGCTGTAGTGTACAGAGAAGTTGCAGCATTAGAAAATTGTAGCGAAATGCAGGTAGATCTGCAGCGGATAGGCACTTGGTGCAGGGAGTGGCAACTGACCCTTAACATAGACAAATGTAATGTATTGCGAATACATAGAAAGAAGGATCCTTTATTGTATGATTATCTGATAGCGGAACAAACACTGGTAGCAGTTACTTCTGTAAAATATCTGGGAGTATGCGTGCGGAACGATTTGAAGTGGAATGATCATATAAAATTAATTGTTGGTAAGGCGGGTACCAGGTTGAGATTCATTGGGAGAGTTCTCAGAAAATGTAGTCCATCAACAAAGGAGGTGGCTTACAAAACACTCGTTCGACCTATACTTGAGTATTGCTCATCAGTGTGGGATCCGTACCAGATCGGTCTGACGGAGGAGATAGAGAAGATCCAAAGAAGAGCGACGCGTTTCGTCACAGGGTTATTTGGTAACCGTGATAGCGTTACGGAGATGTTTAATAAACTCAAGTGGCAGACTCTGCAAGAGAGGCGCTCTGCATCGCGGTGTAGCTTGCTCGCCAGGTTTCGAGAGGGTGCGTTTCTGGATGAGGTATCGAATATATTGCTTCCCCCTACTTATACCTCCCGAGGAGATCACGAATGTAAAATTAGAGAGATTAGAGCGCGCACGGAGGCTTTCAGGCAGTCGTTCTTCCCGCGAACCATACGCGACTGGAACAGGAAAGGGAGGTAATGACAGTGGCACGTAAAGTGCCCTCCGCCACACACCGTTGGGTGGCTTGCGGAGTATAAATGTAGATGTAGATGTAGATGTAATATGATTTGAAGAGAAGTAATAAAACGAGCTCTAACATGGAAACTAAGCGTTTCCGGACACATCTCCACATAACATATTTTCTTTATTTGTGTGTGAGGAATGTTTCCTGAAAGTTTGGCCGTACCTTTTTGTAACACCCTGTATATTTTTCTCTGTTTGGTGTAGATAAAATGTATTCCGTTTTCTCATACGATAGTTGTAATCCGGCCTTATCTGCAATTTCGTGAAGAGTATTTACCGTTATCTAAGCCTCTGTTTTGTCCTTAGAAATTATTGCAATATCTTCACCAAAAGCGAGACATTTCACCTTATATCTTCCTCTTATCCTAGATAGATTCCTTCGATGTTTTCCTCTTCTACTTCTCTATCCCACTCTCTCATGAACTGGTCTAACACCAGATTGAAGAGAATCGGTGAGAGTCCATCGCCCTGCCGAAAACCTGTTGTAATTTTAAAGGGCTCAAGAACTTATCTAAGAAATTTAATTTTTGAAGTTGTGTTTTAGGGCGTCTGTTCGACTAATTTTTTGTGGTTTTGTCGATACCTGCTTCTTTCAGTGTTAGGAATGCATTCTGTCCGTCTACAGAATCGTAGGCACTTTGAAATCAATAAATGTAACGACTGTTTTACGATTCCGCATTGTTCTGATCCTGATGATTGTTTTCAGATAAGAAATTTGCTCTGGACACGATTAATTTTTTTTGAACCCCACTTGGTACTCGCTAACTGTGTGTTCTGTTTGGTCCTGTATCTCATTCAGCAGAGCTTTCGATATAATTTAGTGTGAGTTTGTTTGTATCTTATGGCCGCTCAATATCGAGGTCATCAGTGTCCTTAGACTCATTAAAAGAAACGAATGTGGAGATAATCTCTGAAACTGTTGGGCACTCATGCACTAGAAATGATCACACAGTCATTCTTTCTCGCTTGGGCTAAAACAGCTTAGAAAGAGGGTAAGTAGCTATACATGAAATTAAAACACAGAGAAAACAAAACTCAGAATAGCTAAAAGAAAAGCACAGGGAAATGTGACTGGCTGACCATTTATAAAAAGCTTGGGTGAGTCAGTCACGTTGTTAACACATTAAAACCGTCTCCCAGAAATCTTGAAAAAACGTTGGACAAATCACAAAACTTGAAAACTGGAACCACATGCGTTTGAACGTTACTCAAAATTGAGAGCGGGGCCGGCGGCAAGTCCGCCGCGGTACTCTGGTCAGAAAATAAATCACTATCCAATAAAATGTGGTGCACAGTGATCTCTACACCACACGTTTGTGGGTCTTCTCGCCGGAGTAAGTAGCCATGCGTCATAGGACTGTGGCCAATGCGAAATCGAGTAAGGAGGACCTCGTCCCATCGATGCAGATAGAAGGAAATAGGCCATGGCCGCGTTGTGGTCTTTAATTCACGGAGCTCGTTATCGGTCACTTCCGGGCACTCTTCTTCCTTTCGACACGTGACTTTGTACCTCAACAGCGAGGTGATAGCATGCAGGGGGATGGCACACTGAAATACCTGAGGATCACGATCCGCCCTGTCGTTCCCCGCTGTTCTCATGTGCCCAGGTACCCAGCAGAAAGACACCGCCTTCTCCAGTCGTTGTAGTTGAACGAATGCGTCCTAGTTTTTGTGGGCTACTTTACCTGCTAAGTATAAATGTAGGAGAGAGTGAAGGGCACTCAGTGAATCGTAAAAGACAAGAAATTTAGCACTTGAAGAACATCTCATCTGCTCCAGGGCCTGCAACATCGCACACAGCTCCGCATGAAGGCAGGAAATTCTTGAGGCAGTGGGACCTCGAGGACTCGATCTGGGTAAACGACAGACCAACCAACTAAGGCCCCCTGCTTAGGCCCATCCGTAAAGACAGCTACATAGTTGTGATGCTCATGTAAAATGTCAGAAAATGTCGAATTATGAACAGAAGCATGAGTGCAATCTCTCCTGTATTGCACGTGATACAAAATTGTCCTGGATCTCTGCAGTAGCCAGGGCGGCAGAAAGTTAAAACCCTGGAGATGCGATCGTACGTGCTTCACCCCGAGTGAATCTAGCACACACGGCACACTGATCACAAACGGCATAGTGGATAGTGGGTGGTTGGAGAAAAGGCGCTGAAGAGGCAGACGTGCCACAGTATGGTAGAGGGTGAAGTGAGAGCTGCGAGAAACTTATATGCCTGATGCACCATGAGGATCTGCGGCCGGATGGTGAGTGGCGGTTCCCGGGATCGGAACAGAGACCAGGCATGGGACTGATCCTACACGCACCAGTGGCTAGCCTAATTACCCTCATAATGGACACTGTCAATGATCTTCAAATAAAAACTCCTCGCCGATCCATTCACCGTGCACCCACACTCAAGCCATGAACGCACGAAAGCCCTATAAAACTTGAGCAGACACGCTCTGTCTGCTCCCCTGTGGTTAAGGCAACTTATGTTGTTCCGTGGCGTCTGGGTTCTGGCTTTCAGGTCTCTAAGGTGTGCCAACCATGACAATTTTGAGTCAAAACTGAGGCTCAGAAACCTCACTGAGTCTCTAAAATGTAAGATGGTGTCACTCATATGCAAGTCATGTAAATTTAAAATACGACGAGAACGATTAAAATGATCACACACACTTATCTGCAGGAAACTGAAAACCCATCTTTGCAGCCACCTCCTCTAAACTCCGCAATGTAAGATGCAACTTGTAACACTTATATCGATTAGGAGTAGGTTTATTTAAGTAACTGTGCATCTGCAATTTATGAAGTGTGCATTCTGTATTGTTTGAACTCTTTGATGTATGGTAAGAAAATTAGAATTTTGTAATGTATATATGAAAAAAGCAAGAAAATATTCTGAAATTTTAAGTTATTGTAATATGAACGTGTTTGAAAAAAGTATGTTTGTTAAAAGATGGTTCATGCTTAGGGCACTTGTATTTGTAACATGTAAACGCTGTAGGGAACTCCCTCCGCAAAGAAAGTGGACTGGTGCGATGTAAAAGGTGGGTTTGTCGGTTGAACTGAGCGGCTCCTTTATGTGAACGGCAGACCGTGTGTGGCTGGCTTACTGTACACCTCGACGGTGCTAAGAGAGGTAATTGGAAGCAGCATTAGAAGGGATTTGCCTCGGATGTGGATCTGGCTATTTTTTGGTATTCACGGAATAATGGAATGGCTCTAATGTGTAGAATATCTGAAGCGAAGAAGAGATTTTATAGAGCATTCGCACATCAAGAGCCGGGAGTACAGTTAGCCACCATTTCGCCTGCCACCAATCTTCGTCACTGTTTCACAGACTTCATACATTCAGTTAAGTGATGTATATTGGCATGGACCAGTTAATTTGTGTGTTGTTTCAATAATAATTACATAAAATATCAATTCGTGTTCAAAACCGTAACTTCAATCCTGATCACGAACCTACTAAAACCGAGTGTCCTTATTTAAATGAACAATTCTTGCATTCATGTGTTAAAGTAAGAATAATATTTGCATGTTTTATTGATGAATTACTCCAAGTGAAATTGTTAAGATAGGAAGTTTAGTACAAAATTCAGTGTTCAACTAATAGGAAAGCGAAAACCTTAATTATTTAAAAGCTAAAACCACAAAATTTAAGTTGGATAGGCTTTTACTAAGGTATCCTTAGTTTATTACAAAATATAGTTTTGTAGGATTACAGTGAAAGATTGTGTAAATATTACTGCAAAGAATACCTACTTCACAGATGATTAAAGTTCAAGTACGTATGTATCTTTAGTGAGCAGATTTACAGTAGTACTGTTTGAAGTGAAGTTATGCACATTTTCAAAGATAGTGTGGTATTGGTACCCATCATGAATGTTTCTTTTTGAAGTTATTTAAGCCCAGTGTTGTACTTTATTACCTTGCAAAGTGATTTAAGTGAATGATTAGCTCTTAGATTTAGTTTTTACTATTGCAATAATCAAATATCCTTGCCTAGTGAAACTATACCAGTTTGTGGGACCATATATTTCCCCCTATTAAGAAAAAATTTAACTATTATTGTTACTAACGAAAACTGATATATGCAGATGAGCTTAAACAGTGTATTTAGGATGTTACTCATCTTTATTTGTATTTGTGTTTTTTTATGTCAGTCCAGATAGAAGCCCCTCATGCCCAAAATTAGTTTTTAACTTCGTGCAGTGATGTTTCAGTATTGGATTGAGTAATGCTCTTGAATGTCTCTGTCATTAGTACGAGCTCGGTGCAATTGTTCTCCCCATAATTTATTGGTGTGTGTGTGTTGTTGACAACTGCTGCTACACACAGTAAGAGTACAGTGTGTCAGTTGGTATCCTGTTTGGTATTCAAAGGGAAAACTCATCAAAAGTAACTTCAGTAACTAATATCCAGTTCCAAATTAATGCGCTGAATTAGGCTGGCGACCGTTCACTTTTTTCATTCATTTATGATTTTACCGTTTCTGTTAACTTCCAAGGTTAAAGCCCGTTTGGTTTTTCTGTTCATTTCACAAAATTCGAAATTATAGTCCGATACCCTTTTCCATTGGACACACGCACGGTCAAACTCAGAAATCCTCTCAGAGGGTGACATTAGCATGTTTCACGGCACGTTAGTGTTGTAAACTGAAGACTCCCTGTTGCAACACTGGAAAAGGAACAGAAAACAGCGAAATCATCAACAAATGAATAGCACTGTGCAGGAGTCCTTACCATAGACGTGGTACTGTTTATGGCTATGGCAAAGAGGGTAACACTTAAAGCACTGCCCTCAGCGACACAATTCTCCTGTTCGAAACGATCAGACAGCGTGCCACAAACTGGGATCCTGAAAAACCACTGACAAGGGGAGGCCGCCAATTTTGAAATTCAGATTCGATTCATATTGCACATAATAAAAGCTCATGGCCAGAGGTGTAAAGTGGCAAAGCACCAAGATGCACTTCTCAGCCGTTGTCGAGAAAATCGACAGTTAAAGGAAACCGTTGCGGTGAAATACTCTCTACGTTTGATAATTCTACAGAGCGTCGTGGCGCAGCGGTAAGCGCTCGCGTTCGTAATCCGAAGGTCGCCGGATCGAATCACGCCCTATGCAACCTTCTATTTTTTTTTTGGTATTTGTTTTTCATAATTCAAATATATATATATATATATATATATATATATATATATATATAGTTAACGGAAGACGTAGAAACGATATTCCGAAACGAATACGTATAGCGTAAGTCAAACGTTCGAATTAGAATAGAGACCCCACGAACACAAATTTGCTGTGGCAGGTATGAAATATAAATTCCATTACTCGCTCGTTACACTTGAATGACAGATGTTGAATGGGCCGAAACGAGCCGCCGCATAACAGCGTACTTGCCTGCTAACTTCGAAAGAAGGTAGATGCGGTCCCTAGCGCAACTTATAACATTGTCGAAAATCAGTGCGGACGGGAGAGCTTTGGTACACCCTGTTAAAAAAAACGGAAAAATGGAGGCGGTACAATTGGAGACCGATCCGCCTTCACCAACATGCATAAGCAATTCATTAATACTTTATATATATATATATATATATATATATATATATATATATATATATATATATATATATATATATATTTGAATTACAAAAAACTAATAATAAAAAAAATTGCATGGCGCGAGATTCGATCCGGCGACCTTCAGATTACGAACCCGTGAGCTTACCACTGCGCTACGAGGCTGTAGAAAATTATTAATCGTCGAGAATATTTCACCGGAACAGTTTCTTTTAACTGTCGATTTTCTCGACAACGGCTGAGAAGTGCATCTTGGTGCTTTGCCACATTACACCTCTGGTCATGAGCTTTTATTATGCGCAGTATGAATCGAATCTGAATTTCACAATTGGCGGCCTCCCCTTGTGAGACAGGGAAGACCGTAGGAAGATGTGGCCGTGGCAATGAAAGCTCCTTTGATTGTGTTGGGCAAGAATACTTTGTTTCCAAGTAGTACCATATGCCTTAATGATGTAAAAAGATATGCCGATACAGTGATGTTTACATAGGAGAGTATGCTGAATAGCTTCCTCTAGCAGGGTCGTGTTTTCGACAGAGGATCAAAATCTCCGGAATCCACACTGACAGCGGATAAGGAGTTGCCTTGTCTCTAACAACCAGATCAGACGACGGTTAACCATTCGCTCCAGCGTCTTTTCTACCCAGTTCGTTAAGGCGATATTCTTGTAACTACTTGGACGTGTATGGTCTTTACCTGGTTTGAGGAGAGGTACTAAAATTACCTCCTTCCATATGTTGGGGCCCTTGCCTCGCTGCCATAAAAGATTAAAACATTCGAGGAGGATATCCTTTGACGCCACTGGCAATTGTTGAAGCGGATTTGATCGTGACCGGATGCAGTATGACAAGTTTCAGACAGTGCCGATTCCGACCTTCCCACATGGAGAAAGGGGGGTTGTAGGACTCATAACTGTTGGATCTGAAGTCCAACTTGCCCCTCTCAACAGTCGCACAATCGCGAAGAAACGATGGATCCTGTCTTACATTGGCAGTGGTGTTTGCAAAATGCTCAGCCAGTGTCTGAGGAATGACTCTTGTTGCTGTTTGGAGACACCCCTGTTTCAGTACTGCTTCTACTGACAAAAGACTGTGTTTACTGGAAATACTGCATGGCTTCCCACACTTTAGCAGAACAAGTGGAATGGTTGACGTAATCCAGGAACACTTGCCATGAAAGTTTGTTGCTCTCCTTATGCGTCGAGCACTGGCCCACGCAACTCTAAAAACCCTGAAGTCGGCCTGTGTTGACCAGCATTTGAACTGTCAAAGAGCCGCACGCCTGTCCCGGATTACTGAACGGCACTCATCAGTCCACCAAGGTACAGGTCGCGTCCTATGTTGACCTACTGACTTTGCGATTACTAGGTCAGATGCACGATGGATCATTGGTGTGCTATGGTCCACCCATTCCTGGATGCTGTTGGATCGTTGAAGAACAGCCAGCTGGGTGAACAGTGCCAAGTTAGCCTCGTTGATCATCCATTTCGGTGGCTTCTGTTCAACAAGTCTATGGCACCCTGTGGAAATAAATACAGGGAGCAGATAGTGATCTTCTGACAAACATGAACGGCAACAGCGGCGGCTACTACTTGTAGGTCAGTAACCGACTTTCAGCATTGGGGCATGATGGTTGCCCCAGGCAGACTTCACAGTCCTTTGGCTCTGAAGCAGAAGCAGCAGAGTCCTCAAGTCGAATGACATCGACGGTATCTGATGATTTATTGCCTATTTTCGCCTGATTTCCCCATTTCCTTTTTTAGACTGGGAGGCCTTTGGAGGAGCTACCGCAGCAGCAGTGCAGACAGTGCCGGATTTTTTGCCGGGCTGTGCCTTTGGAGGTACTGGAAGGTCAACAGATGTGGCAACTGCCTCTTTATCTGATATTCACTGGAGAGCTTTGCGCTCTAAAACAACTGCCGTTTTATCTGTGCATTGGCAAAGGCAGGTACTGGTGCTGACACTAACAACTGCTGTTTGTGTAGAAGCGTTGGCAGTCGAAATAGACTTTCTAAGGTCGAAAGTGAAAGATGTAGTGAGTGTGGGAGGCTGCGTAGCCTTATTGATCTTTTTGGCCTCTTTATATGGGATGCATTTGGATATCTTAATCTCCTGTACCTTCCGTTCGCAATCTCTGCTCCACACAGGGTGTTACCCAGAGCAAATTACACACTTTGAAGGAGAGGAACATGTAATACCGTCATCGGTGGCATTGCCACATTTGCCACAAGTGGCTTCACCCTTACACCCTACAGTGGTGTACCCAAAGTGCTAGCATTTAAAAGAGCAAACTGGGCTAGGGACGTGTGGCCGTACGCTTAGATGAAGGAAGCATGCCTTGACATGCTCTGGGAGCTTCACGCTATTAGAGGTAAGGTTGAAGGCATCAGATGTTATGAGTTCCCCATCCACCCTTTTCAATGTATTTTGCATGTCAACGATCCCTTCCTGAGCCCACTTATCCTTCAGTTCCTTCTTGGAACTCACTGCATGTCACAGTACCTTTGACATAGTTCAAGGTATTTTGGAGCTCCGTTTCTATGACACATTCCCCAAGATACCTAGCCTTCGAGAGGTTGGTGACTTCTTAGGAACTAGCAGTTCCAACCAATAGTGTTCCGTTACGAAATCGCTTGATTGATTTCACCATATTTGCAAGACCCTCTAAAACTTTATGAATATAAAAAGACGATGCCTTCTCAAAGCTGCCCCCATTTTGTTTCGCAATCGTAAACACATTCTGACTAGCAGCATGCGTCCTGTATTTATGAAATAACTCTGTATAACCCCTGAACCAGGAAGACTGGCTACGCTAACCCCTTTGTTAACTTGGTGTTAGTGCTTACTAGCGATAACAAAGTAAGGGTCCATTTAGACAGAGCCCCGCGTACCTGAGTAAGCCTTAAACAACTGAGGTACGGCAAGTTCCCCAGAGTTTGCCTGCTAACGACTGTTCCACCTCGGCAGCCACTCATCTCATCAGCGCGCAGGACACCTTGAGATTGAGGGTGTTTTCTTTTTTGTTTTTTAATAAAAGTTTACTTAATCCTTGCTATCCGGGAAGTCTAACCAAGATCCCCGTTCCCTGTGACAAACACAGCCGCGTAGTACAGTGGTCGCTGAAGCATGCACAGAGCGTACGGTGATAGGGGACTCGTCGCGCTTACCGGTCCCCAGCTCTTCAGCCCCAGGATTGCCAAGCCCATTCTAAGTAAACAAATGCTGAGCTCCTGAGGGCCGATATAATGTTGTAGGTGACTGGAAGTAGAGATATGAGTTAGTATTTGTAGGTTTTTGTCCTGTCTCCCTTCTTATGTAGAGGATGGATTATGGCTTGTTTCCAGTCGTCCGGTATGGTTCCTTTCTCACAGCAATCTTTAATAACCATATAAATAGTTTCAGCTGCCCATTTCCCTCCCAATTTCCACATCTCAGCTAATATCGCTGATATTTTGTAATCAGTTTACCTGTTGAATCTTCGAACTGAAGGCTCACGGCTTATACCCTGTTATTTCCACGAAAACTTTGCAGAAGTCCCTAGTGTTGTTTATCTGAAATTTGTATCTATTTCCTCCAATCGTTTTTTGAAACATTTCGCTTTCTCTATTCTGATCTCACTGAGAGTGCTTCGGACTCTTTCCTTTTTTTCAGGACTTCCATTTTTGCAAAGCTGTGAGTCTACACGCTATAGCTTCGTCTTACATCATATTCCGCCGTCTATGTTTCATTGATCTTCGTGGTTGTTCTAGTTCTTTCACCGTTTCTATCGCTGCTTCTCTGATCTTATCCGAGTTACCTATCTTCTCCTTTTTAACGAAGTCGTTCCTGTTGTCTGACAGAAATTTTATGTCAGTTCTATAGACATCCTTAAATTAGGGGTTTGGTTTTTTAGGTTGAAATTTTTCTTTGATTTCTGTTCTGACCCGTGCGTTCATGAGTTCTCTATGGGTTTGTTTGGTTATTGCCAAACGATCCAGTTGATTTGAGGCTAAATGTGTATTGGAAGACCAGGTCTTCTTCCTCCTCGGTAACTGTCTGAAAAAGGTTGACATTGGTGATAAGTCGAATTGTCTGTAGAAGTTTATGAGCATTTCTCGCTTCTTGTGGTGGGTTTGTGCGCAGAAAGATTTCTTAGTATTGCTTTATACTTTTCTTCTCTGCCGATCTATGCGTTGAATCTCTTACGTGTAGTGTTACGTGGTACTTTGTTATTTTAGATGTTTCATTTTCTATTGTTTCCCAAAATTGTTCGACTTTTTGTAGATTTTTCTGTTGTCATTGTTGGCAAGTGCATGTGCATTTATAATGGTATAGCACTTGTCTGATGGTCTACGCGAGAGAAATGAAATTCGTTCCTATTGGAGAGCAAAATTTTTTGTGGATTCAGTTAGATTCCATTTGACCATGAAAGCTGTTCCAAGCATAGCGACTTTCTTTTTATTATTTATGGTTGGTTTCCCGTTATAAATCCTGTAGCCCTCTGATTCCCAAATGTGTTTCGTCTCCGTATCTGGTTTCTTGAACTACTAGTATGTAGTATTAGTATCTTGTCTTTGTTTAATAAATCCGTCAACTGTTTAAGTTTCCCAGTCTTTAGTAAAGTGTTGATGTCCAGTGTGCTAGCAGATGGTTTTTCATTAGGCCGTATGCGAGAAGTTCTGGGTAGTTCTGACTCTTCCTCACATGATATTCTAGGCTCTCCAGAATCCTATACCAAAGTTGCATCATTGTTTCCCGTGATGAAAGATTGTTTATTTCCTAGAGTACTTTTCTATTCAGTGTTTATTATCATAACTTGGTTGAAAGTAAATTAGGAAGTGGCTTTAACCGCTTCATAGGGTATTACATCTATGAACGAATCTCCAGATGGGTCTTAACAAGTCTCCCAACTTGGGAACAGACGCTTATCGTAGCTACTTGAGTAACAGACGCTACTGATATTTGCATTCCCCATCAACACGCAGACAGAGGCTGATCACGTAGCCGCTTGTTGCAAGTCAGACGCGACTTCGATTTTTGTACTGCCTGGTGGGTTGGCCCTCCCGCTAGATCCACCGTACTGAGGTCCTCTCCACCTCTATTACCGTTGAGGAAACACTTTTAGGAGGAAATGACTCATCCGCCTTCCTTGAAATTAATACACTCCTGGAAATTGAAATAAGAACACCGTGAATTCATTGTCCCAGGAAGGGGAAACTTTATTGACACATTCCTGGGGTCAGGTACATCACATGATCACACTGACAGAACCTCAGGCACATAGACACAGGCAATAGAGCATGCACAATGTCGGCACTAGTACAGTGTATATCCATCTTTCGCAGCAATGCAGGCTGCTATTCTCCCATGGAGACGATCGTAGAGATGCTGGATGTAGTCCTGTGGAACGGCTTGCCATGCCATTTCCACCTGGCGCCTCAGTTGGACCAGCGTTCGTGCTGGACGTGCAGACCGCGTGAGACGACGCTTCATCCAGTCCCAAACATGCTCAATGGGGGACAGATCCGGAGATCTTGCTGGCCAGGGTAGTTGACTTACACCTTCTAGAGCACGTTGGGTGGCACGGGATACATGCGGACGTGCATTGTCCTGTTGGAACAGCAAGTTCCCTTGCCGGTCTAGGAATGGTAGAACGATGGGTTCGATGACGGTTTGGATGTACCGTGCACTATTCAGTGTCCCCTCGACGATCACCAGTGGTGTACGGCCAGTGTAGGAGATCGCTCCCCACACCATGATGCCGGGTGTTGGCCCTGTGTGCCTCGGTCGTATGCAGTCCTGATTGTGGCGCTCACCTGCACGGCGCCAAACACGCATACGACCATCATTGGCACCAAGGCAGAAGCGACTCTCATCGCTGAAGACGACACGTCTCCATTCGTCCCTCCATTCACGCCTGTCGCGACACCACTGGAGGCGGGCTGCACGATGTTGGGGCGTGAGCGGAAGACGGCTTAACGGTGTGCGGGAACGTAGCCCAGCTTCATGGAGACGGTTGCGAATGGTCCTCGCCGATTCCCCAGGAGCAACAGTGTCCCTAATTTGCTGGGAAGTGGCGGTGCGGTCCCCTACGGCACTGCGTAGGATCCTACGGTCTTGGCGTGCATCCGTGCGTCGCTGCGATCCGGTCCCAGGTCGACGAGCACGTGCACCTTCCGCCGACCACTGGCGACAACATCGATGTACTGTGGAGACCTCACGCCCCACGTGTTGAGCAATTCGGCGGTACGTCCACCCGGCCTCCCGCATGCCCACTATACGCCCTCGCTCAAAGTCCGTCAACTGCACATACGGTTCACGTCCACGCTGTCGCGGCATGCTACCAGTGTTAAAGACTGCGATGGAGCTCCGTATGCCACGGCAAACTGGCTGACACTGACGGCGGCGGTGCACAAATGCTGCGCAGCTAGCGCCATTCGACGGCCAACACCGCGGTTCCTGGTGTGTCCGCTGTGCCGTGCGTGTGATCATTGCTTGTACAGCCCTCTCGCAGTGTCCGGAGCAAGTATGGTGGGTCTGACACACCGGTGTCAATGTGTTCTTTTTTCCATTTCCAGGAGTGTATCTTCATCCGCCTCAGAAGCCTTTGCTCTTCTTCACCTCCACGTTGCTGACTAAATGGCTTTATCTCCTCTCAACAAGCGATCTGGAGCACTTAGCCCCCGCAACGTCAAGGCCTAGTCGTTGGGGGTATATATGTGTTGTATATTCTTCCGAATATGTCCGAAACAACAGACATCTTATGTGATCCAGTGGCCATACTAATAATGTTCAGAGGCTTTCAATGACATTAGCCACAATGGGTACAGAAATGAATCAACAGTTGCAAATATCTGCCGTAGTACGCAAACCCGGAAATTCTGCGTAATGCCAGCGGTCGTCTTACCCATCTCGCCCATCCAAGCAAGCTTCCCATCGAGCCCAAATTCGCAGCTTGTTGAAAACTACCACAGTAGCGTGAGCTACCCATGAAATCCTTATTCGAAATTACGGATTCCCGCAAGAGATTCGGTTTGGTGTGCATCTCCTCTGAAAGAATGACTTTTTGGTCGTCGTACCATTTTGATATGTATAATGAGGGTAATTCAGTAAGTAACACAACACATTTTTTTGGAACCAAGTTGGTTTTATTCACGATTACAATATATTATATTATTCTCCACTCTTTTGGCTCTATAACACTATTTTTCAATGTATCCTCCATCCAGTGCGAAGCCCTGCATCAATAACCCACACATCATCCACACACTGCTTCCAACTAAGTGCATCTTTATGGTACAGACAGTGGAAGTCAGAAGGTGGGAGATCCAGATGGATAAGGAAAAACAGTCCAGTGAAGTTTTGTGAGCTCTTCTCGGGTGCACAGACTTGTGTGAGGCCTTGCGATGTCATGAAGAAGAAGAAATTCGTTTGGATTTTTGTGGCGACGTTCTAAGGTTGCAGGAGTCACACCGATGTGCAGCCAGCCGGCAAGCGGAAGATCGGACAGGCTTACGCGTCCTTGTAGCGATGATGACAGACACCTCACCCAGTGATTCACCAACTTCTTGCTCACTGCCGCGTCTCCGTAGGCATTCTGCAAGCGCCTATGAATATCTACGAAGCTCTGGTGTTTCGGCAAAAGAAACTCAGTGACAGTTCTCCCGTTGGAACACTACTGGGTCACAGATGCCATTTTGAATGCTACATATAGCGCCGCTGCCTATTGGAATTTCATAAGACTATAGGGATGAAGTGGGAATATTCGGCAAATCCGACAGAAAAATCCACGTTTTTCTCAACCGGAATTAGCTGAAAAAATTGTGTTACATTACCTACTGAACACCCACACATATAAACTATTACCTATGCTTGTCAATTATTCCACATTCACCTGTTCCTTCCGAAAATCTTTCAACAGTTGCCACCTATCCTGTCTTCCACGGCGTTGGCAGTACATCACCATCTTCACTGGAGAATGCCCATATAAACTGCCGCTGCAGTAAGCACTGAAATTATTTTCATTGTACTGTATTTATGACAGTCGCCCCTGAAAACTACGTCTTCCACCACGCTCAAATCCCATTCCACGTCCTGTACATTAAGCAGAAACAGAACAGTGAGGTAAAGCTATGGTTCTCTAGGTAGCTACTTTTCCATCTGTAATTTGTTGTGAGACACAACTGAAGTTCGTATTCAGCATATGTTTTGACATGAAGAACTTTTACCGTTGTGTCTACCAAGTGTAGTCGGAGTCCAAAATAAAAGTGGCAGGAGGAAAACCCACTACTACAGAATGCAGTTACAGTAGGTAGGCAGTGGACGTTCTGCACACGATTCCACCTTAGATGCAGTCACCGACCTTGAACAGACAATGTGTCAACAAAGACAGAGAAACCTTAGCTTGACCTTGAACGTATGACATCAAAAATTACCTTGAATTGTCACTGTGCCTTGAATGCATGACGTCTTTTACCATCACGAACCATTGTCTTGACCTTGCTCACATGACATCATCATACCCCTCCATTCTCTCCCTCACCTCCCCTCTCCTAAGCTGTCTCTTCCTCTCTCCTTTTCAGATCCCCTTCACCTACCACCCCCCCCCCCCATCTCACACTTCTCTCCCCCTCTACTACTCCCTGCCCTCTCCTCTCTCCCTACGAATGACAGCCAAGTATGTTACCAACCATTGGAATGAAATAGTCAGTCAGTATATACCACAGAGCAGCCATATTTTTCTATATACTAAACTTGGTGCCATTTCTCGACTCCTGTCTAAGCCATGCCAGTTTCTTGGAAACAGAACAGTCATAGAGCTTCTAAGACAAAATACGCATTTATTGCTTCCCCCCAATCATAAAGCGGTATTGAACTCCCCACTAAAACGAAACAGCAATCAACCTGTGCCCTAGAGCCATAATCTACTCAGCATTAGCAGAAAGTTCACTGAGATTCGTCAGCAGAACACACACACACACATTTGGCTCTCCCAATCACAGCCCAGCATTTCACTGGCCATTATAATGAAACAGCCGATCACAGATCAGTATTTTATTGGCCATTAAAACGAAAAAACTAATAAATATGAACCCCCTAGAGCAGGAGTCGGCCACGTTCTCTGTACTCTACTTGGCACTGGGTAAATTTCGATATTTGTACCCCACTTGATCTGAGGAACAACGGGCGCTCAACTTAAGTGTCACAACGTTACTTCTAAGTCTAAATCGTGTGTATTATTTATCAAAAAATATATGGCTCATTTATTGGCACTACTGATCAAATTTACCACTTGGTGCCTGAAGTATAGTTGAAGATCTTCGAATTAATCGTTACAATGCTATTTCCACGTCTGAATTTGCTGCTTTATCGTTCTATGAAAGTACAAGCACATTTTACACAGTGCAGCTGCTGATGTTTTCAGGGATAAGGTCCCAAAGAGGACAGTAACGATGCTTGAGAGAAACTGTCGTAAAAACTTGGGGAAACGATGGTATGGTATTACAAAGGCTCATCAATTGCAGAGTGAAATGGAGCTTTTACCAAAGAGCATAGCAGTGAGCCTTTTTTTCCGTGTGCAGGGAAGAAGATCTAGTAAGACACACAGCTTTTACTCTCTCCTGATGCGTATTCACATACTTTTTTTCTTGATCTAGTTATTGGGGACCCAGTTTCAATGCTCTTCTGAGAAACATCGGCACTGAAAAGGTCTGTATTAATGTCCACAATACCAAAAAGGGGGAGAAATATTGCTTTACATGGTCGCGGGTGGTTTGTGATGGAAACTACCCACAAGATGCACTATGTGCAGATACATATGAAGCAACTAATGTCTGCAGGCAGCATAACTTCGAAGGCATCTCATTCCCCATCACAATCCCAAATAAGTAAAGAATTCGAGAGGCACATCCCAAACTCTTGGGATCACGTGTACGGTCTGGGTGTGGACGAGAAAAAAAGCAACCTAGGAGATGTGAAGCTTATAGTAGCTGCACCTCTCTACTTTTGTAAAGTAGGAAGTCAGTGCCCTAAATATGAAGATATACTGCTATTCTCCAAAGGTGAAAAGCATCACTACGCATCGATCAAGAATATGTCCCACTTATTTTCCTCCCAGCTGAGTAATTATGAGCATAAACAGCACTCTGCCAGAGATGCGTCAGCTCCATTACTAATCGTGGGTATTTACAAAGCCTGGGGACTGGTATTTGTGGTAATGTCCACAGAAAATAAAAAGTTCATAAGGTTTAAGGGTGTCCACCACCAGTAATGCCCTCCCTTTGTTCTATACTCTGATTGAGAGCTTACTTGTTCTTGTGACACATTGTGAAGGTGATCGCACAGTTTCTCATATGACTTTCACAGAACAACATATACTATATGTGACAGCATATCAAGTTGTATGCACACGCGATTCCAGTCACAACGAATTCAATTCATGCATCAGAGATAATTCCTCAAGATAATTGCTCTCTGGGCTCGAAAAACTTGCACTGAGTGTTGATGTTCTCTATACCAACAACATTCCAATGACAAATTGACAGAAGAATGACGCATTCTACAAACAGACAGCTGAATGTCTTATTTGTGCGTTTCCATAGGATAGGAAAGCAGAAATTCCATGTAGAGACCATTGTCATCTAACAAAGAACTTCCACGGTGCAGTTCAGAATGCATGCAACTCGAAATACAAACTCCCAGGACACAAAAGCCTCTCCTTCCATAATTAAGTGTATATGATGCTCACTTTCTTGTTGGACAGTTTGAGTAATTTCGTTTTGAAGAAAAATAATGTCAGTATCATAAATGACAATTTAGAAGAACCATTTCATTTTCCAAATGAATCACGTCTACAATGCTTCTCTGTTTCCTTCATTCCTTACGATTTGTGCATTCACCTCTTTTTAGAGACTTGCTCAACAATGTATTGGGAAAATATGAATATCACTGGAGCCACATATCGTGATGATGCAAAGATGTAACTTGTGATAAACACGGGGGTCGTCTTATCTAAACACTTGGATTCGATGGAAGTATTCCATGAAACCACATTGCACAATACAACTGCATTCACCAGTAAACTTACAGGAAATACCGTAATGTATGTGGAGTATAGGCACATGGCAAATGTTTGACAGGAGTTGAACATCTCTAATTAAGAAGGATATGGTAAATTGTACATAGAGACACATGTGTACTTGCTTATATATGTTTTACAGAAATTCTCGCATGTATGCCTGGGAACATACACTCTAGATCCTTCCTTCTGCTATTGTGCTCCTTGGCTTTTGTGGGACGCAGTGTTAAAAAACACATGTGTCAACAATCTCTCCACTGATGCTGATATGTTGCTCTTTTTTCGAATTCAAGATCGGCAGAAGTCTTTGAGAATGCATCCACAGGTACACCAAGGTGAATAACCCACGATGGAGTGAGGAGGAATATAGACCAACCGATGATTTGAGTTACATCCCGTACTTTATGTAAGAAATCTCTACGAGCATGCACTGCAACTGTCTCTGCCATTTTGAGGGTTCTGGTGGCCGCCTAAAAATGAAATCGTCAGACTGAAGGACGAGATCAAAGATGGGGCTGCTGATTCTGGTATGGGATATATCCTGGAAGCAGACTTGGAATATTCAACCAGTTTGCATGATGTAAAAAGTTACTTCCCGATATGTCCAGAGCACCTAGTTCTGTGAAATGATTCCTCCACCAACTGATGACAGTGCTGGGTAAGGGCAACAAGGAAAGATAGATTCTACTCTGCCCGCATCTCGTGGTCGTGCGGTAGCGTTCTCGCTTCCCACGCCCGGGTTCCCGGGTTCGATTCCCGGAGGGATCAGGGATTTTCTCTGCCTCGTGATGGCTGGGTGTTGTGTGCTGTCCTTAGGTTAGTTAGGTTTAAGTAGTTCTAAGTTCTAGGGGACTGATGACCATAGATGTTAAGTCCCATAGTGCTCAGAGCCATTTGAACCATTAGATTCTACTCTACAGAAACATCCAGAAATATCTCAGGTTGGGGGTGCAACTCCTTGGAATGAACTGCAGCACCCCGTTTGACCCCTTTGGCTGAAGCAGTACATTGATATCAAAAAGAGGGTTCTCATTATGTGGTTTCGGATACGAATTGTATAAGTCACTAAGTAACTTAGTTTGTGGCAAAACCACAGACAATGTTAAGAACCGTCACAAAATTCACTTGGCTTACCGTTGGGATGGGAGTAGCGGTGCAATAGATTACATTGCCAGGTAAAGTTTTAAGTGTCCACGATCTCTTAGTGACGGACTGTTTGCTGCGGAGATGACCAATGTTTCTGAGTAGTTCACGAAGCCTGTCTAATCACTATGTGTGTTCTCCCCAAATTCCACACGTACCAATGTCTCTACGAGTTTGCAAAACCAAACTTCGTGGATATCAAGTTTCTTTATATGGACAGAAGCTTGGTGAAACGCTGTAATCCATATGAAGTAATCAGTTACAATCCTGAGGAATTCAGCAAGTCTGGATATGATGCTGAGAATCCTTACAGCATAATACCTCAGAACAAGAACGTTATTGACCAGATGAAAACTGAGACGAATGGCTCGCTGATTCTTGAGTTCTTAGGGTTACCTGTCGGTGTGCTAGACACACTGGACCAACACCTGGAGTTACGGTATGGGATGCGACTTCGTATGATAGCAGCAGCTCTCTCGTGGTTATCCCACGCACACTGGCTGCAAACTTGTAAGTCGGTCTGGTGATTCGACCTGTTGTGCTGCCATTCATGAACAGCATGCAAGGGGATGTTTTCCAACAGGATAACACTCGCTCACATGCCGCTGTTGGAACCCAACCTGTTGTACAGAGTCTCGATATGTTGCCTATGCCTGCTGTATCAGCAGACATGCCTCCAATACAGCACATATATGACATCATCGGACGATGATGATGATGTTCGTTTTTGTGGGGCGCTCAACTGCGCAGTCATCAGCGCTTGTATAAAGTTCCAATTCTTACACAGTCCATTTTATTTTCACAGTCTAATCTAGTCACTCTCACAGATTATGATTAAATGATGAGGACAACACAAACACCCAGTCCCCGGGCAGAGAAAACCACCAAACCGGCCGGGAATCGAAACCCGGACCCCGTAGCATCGGACGACATCTACAGCCTCATCCACAACCAGTATTAATTATCCCTGTATTGAGAAACCAAGAGAAACAAGCTTGGAACTCTGTCCCACCAACTGACCTCCGGCATCTGTACAGCAAAATGCATGCACAATTACATGCTTGCATCCAACTTTCTGGAGGTTAAACCGATTGTTAATATACCAGCATTTCACATTTTCGAGGGCATGTCTCGCGCTTGCATTAACCTGTGATCTTGCAATGATAATCATTTAAGTGCGTTACATAGACAAATGTATTCCGTAAATTCCATTATTCTAATTATTTTCTGATGTTGCGAGTTTTTTCTGGCAGTGTATTACTCGTCAAGCATTTCTTTCCACACATAGTCGTTAAAGCCAGGTACACATGCAAAAATATGAAAACTGAATCAGTGTAATGCATTTCATGGGTTGTACTGACCCCATAATATTACTATACATAGCCTAGCATCCCTTTAGTAACCAATCGAGAGGCGTGGGAAAGGCCACGTAACTGCCTCACTAGTTTGGCTGCAGAGTAACAGTCCCGAATCTCGCTTTCTTGTATTTAGCATCTCATCCAAGGCAGTCGGGTACATTGTAACTTGTGTCGCCTCTTGCATCTACTTCTGGTTCTCTAGAAATTTAGCGTTACATGAGGGCTGATGGTTTATCCCACCTGCCTCAACCTCTCATGTAACTATCATTTACTATTCAAAACTTTTCACTGACATTAATCGCATTTTGGTACGGAATTTAAACAATGGCAGCAGGTGAAAATATATGCTGGACTATGACTCGAGCCCGGATCTCCCAGTTAACGTGAGCGATCGCCTTTACTGTCTCGGCCACCTGAGCACGTTTCCAATCCGACCCAAATTCCCAGTTTTTGCACACTACCACACTACTAGTGTAGCGTCACCTACCCATGAACCCTTCACTCGCCATTTCGCATTCCGTCAAGAGATGGGGCTTGATGTACATCCACACTGAGAGAATGGATCTTTGCCCGTTGCGTCTTATACATATACAGAATTTGGCCAGTTACAAAACCTAAAACTATGGTACAGTTTCCTTTCTTCTTATTATTCCAGAACTTATTCACCCATTGTCTGATGGCATGCCTCTGTTCACCTTACATCACCTTCCTAAGTTGTGGAGATGTGTCGTCACCAAACAGACACTCCCTATGTTCAGCCATCGTAAGAGCCTGTGACACCACACGACGCACACCCTTAGCCTGTCTATGGCTGGCATGTATATGGCATGCATATGTATAGCATATTTACCTGAAATGCCCTCTTCCTAACCAACACACGACCATCGGGCATCGGGACAAAACCGGCTTTCATCAGAAAACGCAACAGACTTCCATCCTGCTTGACACCACTGAAGTCGCAAATGGCGGTGGTTTGGGGTCAGGGCAATGCACGCTACAGGGCGTCTGACACGATGCTGTCCTTGAAGTAACCAAATGGTAACAGTTCATTGTGTCACTGTGGTGCCAACCACTGCTCAGATTTCTGCTGCAGATACCGTACGAAGCATAAGAGCTAAACATTAAACACGTTAGTCTTCCGTCTAGGCAGTGCCACGTAGCCGTCCTGATTCCTATCTTCTTGCGGTCGCACATTCGCACATTCCCTTGATCACCGCTGCCAGCAAGTACAGTGGCTACATTCCTGGCAAGTCTTTCTGCAATATCGCAGAAGGAACATCCACCTTCAAAAACTCAGTGAGGTGTTGATAATGGCGTCTTCTGGCGTCGTAAAGGCATTCTTGACCTGAAGCAACTCATCACGCTCAGTCTCAAAGGCAACTAACCCTCACAACTGTTAGAGCGTATATTTAAAGCAAACGTGATTTGCATCCTCATTGTGGCGTCAAATTTGAATGGACCTCATCTTTCACTTGCGGAAACACGTCTACCAACTTTCGTTTATGTCACACAACTCCTTTTTGGAACAGCGATTTCTTCCATCAGTGCATATTATTTTTTCGTGTATCGACTGAAAATTTCGGCAATACATCATTTCCTCTTTCTAAAAAGTACATGGTACATGGATGAAAGGATCCATTAAGATCTTATAGAATAAGGGGTAACAGACTTAAGTTAATATTTCAGTTTGTTTTAAAGTATCAGAAATACAAAAATAAACTTAACAAGAGTTACTTTTCCGGACTTAACAACACTCAGGCTCGTCAGTGAAGTGGGCGGTATCTGCAGGCTGTTGATAAGGCAGGTATGTTGAAATGAACTGCAGAAGAGAGGAAATTCTGAAACACTTCGACAACTAAAATGACAGGTGGTATTGGGGAAAATATTACATATTGGGGAAAATATTACATATTAATAAGGCATTTAAACACTGACGGCTTAACGTTGCAAGCAATGTTATATTTTGTGCCAGTGAATGTTAAACGAAATTTTAAGAAATAAACGTCGTACAAAACACAATCAAAATAAAAATTTTTCAGTGTATTCAGCATGAACACATCAAAAATTACAGTAATATTACCTATTTTATCTATTCTTATCTTTTCATTGTAAGCCGAAACTGCAATAAATACAGACATTATTTTCCTTGAATTTAAACCTTTCAGAAGCACCTGGCAACCACCTCTTTCTTCTTGTGCACTTCCCATTCGTGGTCCTGAACGAAAGAGTGACCCATGGAATGATGTCGAGCTCTCATTTTTATTTTCATCGGTCTATAAGGTGATGGTTCAAATAGCTCTGAGCACTATGGGACTTAACTGCTGAGGTCATCAGTCCCCTAGAACTTAGAACTAGTTAAACAGAACTAACCTAAGGATATCACACACACCCATGCCCGAAGCAGGATTCGAACCTGCGTCCGTAGCGGTCGCGCGGTTCCAGACTGTAGGGCCTAGAACCGCTCGGCCACTCCGGCCGGCCTATAGGGTGATCATTCAGCACTCTTCCTCATCTGTGTTCCCATACATAAATTGTATTCGCAGCAACGTGTGTTGATAACCACCAGTGCCAATGAAAATTTTTGCCGGAGCGGGATTTCTGGTTTATCGCGAGCAGTTGTCTTACCATTAGGTTATCCGCGCACGCTTCATGGCCAGACCATATGCCCTCAGCCATGTGTGTACAACCTACACTGGAACATCCATCATGTATATCACTAGAGGTGTGATGCACTTTAACTGGAAGTCGCTTGCACGGTGTCGGCTAACAAATAGGATATTACAGCGCCTGTGTTGTCCAGTAGTACGATTCAGTATTCCTTCGGATATACATACATATCCGAAGAACACTGCATCATACTTCTGAACAACACACGTACTGATATGGTATCGTTTCGCATCATCTCTCTTCGTTCCACACTTTGGGGACTGAAATACTCTAAAGTATCGCTCTACCTACATTTACACAGCTGACAGTTGAACATTAGAAGTCGTCTCGTGAAGGAAGCTGCTATTTGTTACTTGCTAAGGTAAGAATTATATTTCGTTTGTTTCCTTCTCAGAGCAATTGCCAGACCATTCAAACATATGATTTCAGGATTGACTTATTTTGCATATTTGTGTTTTATAATGATAGTCGCCTAAGGTACGAAATGCCACTGGTATTTAGTTAAAATGAAACTTTATTAACTATCTAATATTATTTCCATGAACTTATGCTTCGGCCTGCTGGGACTGATGCCGGTGGAGAATTTGAGTTATGCATAGACTTGAGCTCTACCAAAAACATTTCGGTACTATTGGTACACTACATACCAGACGTAGTAAATGGCAGGAATATCGGTAGATCTGGTAGGTGAAGAAACATAAATGAATGTGTAAGAGAGAAACCTGGAGACGGACACTTCTCTTTGGGTTCTTTGTCTGTATATGTATAATTATTGGTGTTGTTTTGTACTCAATAGACCGTTCTTCATCATGATCAAAGTCAAGTGTTTCCTGCTATTACTGCCAAATGTGACAGGCTTTTATGAATAACAGAAACGTGTTTTATATAAATTCGACGAAGTAATGAAGCGATGTTTGGTAGAATTTGTTTTGCAGTTTCTTATTTATCTTTTTAATTTACCTTTTTGTTGAGGAAATTGCATTTTCTAGCGCTAGATGATAAATCTGTGTTGTTTTCCCTATTGTTATTACAACAGCCCTCTCTTTCACGTTAAAAAACTACAATTTTCAAATGAATCCTATATTAAGCACTGACAGTTTTAGTTTTCATATAGATAACGTTTATTCTTAAATAACAGATAAGAGGACAGCTATGCAGAACAAAAATGTTCCACAGGTTACCTGGCCCTTTGTATATCCTCAATCAGTTTGCAAATGCTTCACAGTTTCCGGTTTCTGGGTGAACCTAGTAACACACCGAGGGCATACGTAAAGAAAGCGATCGTTGTTAAATAGTGCCCCACAGGTATTTAACATACCTAACGTACTCGTAAAGTGGGCAGGACATTAACTGATTACAGCAACTGGGGTTTCCTAATGTAATTTTACAACCCAAGTTGAGTGTGGTATTCCCGTTCTTTTTGGTATCACACTACAGCCTACACAGATTCTTTCTACAATTTTCTTCTGATGTGATTTCCAGTTTATGCGTCAGTTACAAGACAGACCGAGAGTACTTCCTCAGACTTGTGATAACAGAGCATTAAAGTAATGGAAAACTAAAGATATGATGCGTAGCTTACAGAACTCAAGTTTTAGAAGTAAAAAGCGGTCTCAGTAATCCTTTTTGGCCACTGTGATGTGGATTATGTTTCAGCTATCAAAACAGGTGTGACAAAACGTCTCTCACTGGCGAAACAAAAAACACTGTGGATGGAGAAACATAAAAAGTCGAGTGAAAACTGTAATGAAGAAACAAGATTTCCAATGCGTTCGGCACTAATTGTTTGAGAAAAATTCATGAGAGTGGGATTCAGCCGAGGGTCACATATTGCGTACCTAAGAGTATTAAGGATATGTGCACCACCTTTAAACCCACTACTCTGTATTTCGCACCAAAAACTCCGAGAACATCGGGTTGGTATGTACTGACATTAACTACCATTAATCTTTCTGGAAAGGAGTTTTTATTGGAGTTTCAGGACAGGCGATACCAGATTCAAAGAATTACGGTAGACTACCGTAACTAAGCACAGACTATGGCAGGATCCATAATAGCTTTAATCAGTTAACGTCGTACACGTTTTGCCTCCACACTGACTGTGTTGCATACTTATCCGACGTTAGTTCATAACGATCGCTTTCTTTACATATGCGTTCAGTTTCTTACTAGAATCCCCTAGAAACCGGATACGGTGAACCGTCTACAAACTGAGCGAGGATATATAAAGAACCAGCAAAACTACGGAATATTTTCGTTCTACCTGTTACATAAGAACAGAGTTTTAACGTGAAACAGAGAGGTGCTGTAGTAGAAAACAATACAGTTTTATCACATAGCGTGTGAGCTAACACCCGATATATGTTCGGGCTCACATGCGGGTCCTCTTCGTCGAAATGTCTTGGGTCAAAATCATCTAGGGGTTGAATCGCACATGTCGCGTTACAAGCCCTAAATTAGACGCTTGTGACCCTTTGGTTAAATTGTCTGGCTCATGGCAAGTTCGCAAAATGCAAAGTTAACATAACGTATAATAACAGTAATAATAATATCGGGAACTAAATTTACGAACCATAAATAATGTAGGCCACTTAGTTGCGATTCAGTTAGAATACTGTTTATTCAGAAAGCAAACTAATAGCGAAAGTGGTCGTATTTAGAGTCACTGTTACACTCGAGTGCATATCCATTTGACATATTTCGATCATTCACAATCTCATCGCGAAACGCATTACTCCACCTCGATATTTACAGGAAAAGTTAGGTTTCACCCCAGGCGCGCTGCAGCTCACCGCTCAGGGACGAAGTCCGCTTTCGTGTTTCAGTCGGAACTGTATCCTTTGGTGTGTCCAGCTTTGGTGTCTAGACCAGAACTGCCTTCTGCCCGTCTCCGACCGCGTTTCCCGCGCGCCGAACATCGCTCAACTCACTAGCGCAGTTCCCTTTCCTGCAGCCGTCCATCTGATTGGCTACAGCTTATTCTACATTACCTTACATTTTAACATATTTAAATAATCAAAACTTCACCTCTTTCACGTTCTAAATAAAGTAACAACAATATCCATTACGTAATAAACGTTAAGTTCCTTTACATAAAACCAATACAATTTCCTTCTTAACTTCGAATGTCACTGCCAGTAGCCTTGCACCAATGTGGTTTCTGATAAATAAATAAGGAACAAAAGTAATTATTATGCACTAAACTTTACAACAAATATTCTTTTACCCAATGATTCACTAAGATTTCATGCTGTCATCGTTCAATGTGTTTTCTGTGGAGAAAATAATGATCTGATGCTTAACTGAAAATAATGATAGTTTAAATTTACTATATCTTTTAAACAAATAAAGTTACAGAGTTGATATTCACAAAGTTTGTCATTTTAATGATGCTTTTCTACATGAAATGTCGATTGTTAAGATGGACCAAAGCGTCCAGATTTCTGCATTCAGGTCTTTGATACAAAACTTGTTAATTGCACTTTAACAGTAAATCCTTAACTATTATAGTTATGATCAATATTCAAGTTTTATCGGGGTCACCATGAAAATTTATGGCGGATAGCTGATTAAAATTACTGTGGCTTGATTCCGTGCATTACTACAGAATTAAATACTTTTCATAAATGTTTCCCTTTATGGCTGATCTTAGGTCCACCATATTTAATACTGCTACGCCTCCTCTGCCACAAACGGATTCTACTGGTTTTCCCTACGACGTTGGTTCTCGTCTGTCTCACTCGCACACTATAGCGTTTAGGCCTCAATAGACAATGACGCCTGTGAATTTCCCCATCTCGTGGTGAATCTGCACCCTTTGTGCTACACGGTTCTCGACGACAGGGTTCCTTTCACAATAACTGTACGCTGACTCTTTCGGCCACATATTTAAATGAGAGCGCAATGCTCGTTAAATGACAAGCGCTAGAAAAGGCAATTTTCTCAACAAAAAGGAAACATAAAACGAACTGAAAAACAAAAATATATCGAACGTCGCATCAATGCTTCGTCGCAATTATATAAAACGTGTTTCTGTTATTCATATAAGACTTTCGCGTTTTTCAATAATAAGAGGAAACTCTTGCCTTTGATCATGATGAGATCTATTTTCTCTGCGAGCAGTCTGCGGGGAAGGAAAGGTATTTCAGCAATAGTTCCTTCCAGAGGAGTTCCGAATTTTTCCCCCAGTGCCAATTTTAACAATTTCAGTTTGTTAAAAGTATCATTTTGCTTCAAAGTATCGAACATGAAACCCAGCTCTCGGCAGAATCTATTCTATTTGACTACATTTTCTGTACTTCACGTGTGTGGTGACTGAAACTCTCAATAATTTTTAATTAGGGTTGAATTGTTCTGAGGTTCAACTGCGTCTGAGTCCTGATTGGATACATCTTTTCTCCTCTCTTATTTGAGAGAGTGACTCATAAAATACTGCACACATTTTTCAGTTTTTACATTTTCTGAGACTTTCGAACGGACGACGATTTTCTTCACATGTTTCTTTGTAAATTTCAGGACCGGGTAATCTATTCTGCATTTGAGTTGGAAGGTACCTGCTGTTTTCTCATTCATTTTCGCACCACCAATTTACCTTCTTCATAATCCATTCACTTCACATGGATTCTAATGTGCCCATAAACACCTTGCGTAACCGGTGCATTTGACAGATTCTTCGTGGTGAGCCATTGGCCTTGAGCCAATCAATGTACCTTGACGGCAGAGTCGGGCAACTGCATCTGGATCGAAAGGAAGTCAGCCATTACAGCTGAATTGGCTTCGCTGGGGAGTCGTATTCAATGTCTTGGAGTCATCATTTGTGCTTCGTACCAGAGCCATACTTGGAGAAGACAAGCAGTTCTGGTGAAATTACTTTTGCCTGAAGGAAAACAATGACTTTGTATAACTTGTTCGACCCATCAGGTTACCGGTAAGACAAATTCTAGTCAATTTATTGTCCCGAATTCTGTGCTATAGTTGTGGTGAACTAGGCTGAGACTGAGCATTCCTCTGTGCGCCGCTTTCACTGACGTGTATTCGTGTACAACACTGTAAGCTAAGACAGGGTGCGAATTATCAGACATCGAAAAGATAGATACTGCATCATTTCTAAATTCATTTCGTTCTATTTTGTATTCAGTTCTTCTGAACTAAGTTATGTGCGATAGAGAAGCTGAGGTTGGTAAATGACATAGCGTTGTGCTTCTGATGATTATAGTCTGTTCCGTAAAGTTGAATTCGAACATAATTCGCACTGTAAGCTTGTAATTAATACACAGGTATAGATATTCACTTTAACAGGACGAGCTGAACAGTCATTTCTAGGCAGATCATTTCCTTGTTCATGTTTTGCTTAAATACGCTGTACGTAGTGTGCCGCTGCCTTGTTGACCTAAGATTAGGCGAACAGTACCCGAATAGAAGGTTATTTATTTACGTTATGCACCCTGAAGCAAGGCTGAAATCAGATAATAAATTCTGGAACGTCTCTACACACTAATTAGTCCTTTTAGCTATCAAATAAGGTAGGCTAACAGAAGCTGCTGTTGGTGTGCATCAGGCCGTTACGGAATTATATTCATTTTACGTACGAGAAATGATTCTAATTCAGGTTAAGTCTTGCATTTTCTGTGAATAGATGAGTAAATATTTGGGGAAACAACACTGTCGCAGTGCGGATCACTACTAGTTTGAAGGTAGTAGAAATTATTCGTCTGTTACTTTAATGAAGCTGTTTATTTACGTGTTTTGTCCTACACTGAGATATGCAGGTGCATTATTACACGTTGAACTCATATGTATGAAAGGGTGTGCTTCGTAACTATCTTCTGCTCGATCTACACTCTTTATTGAGAAACACTATATACACAAAAATTACGTCAGCTGATAACTGCATGCCGAATAATGACAGGGTTAGAGATACATTAACGCAACTATTAACTGTCCAAGTAGAGAGTGCTGTCACTGACAACTGAATGACACGGAGAAGGACTGACTCGTGAACATTTGCGTATGGTGAAGAAAACGCTAGTGGACGAGGCCCCGCCTTCTGGGCCTCATGCTTACTGTGACTTCAAAGAGGAACTCAGAAACTTAAAAAAAAAGTAACATAAGTTGTAAGCAGATATGCTTAATACCTTCCGATGACTGTACAGAATTCGTACCAGACAATTAATATCAAAATGCTGAAAACACCTATTTTCGACCAACAAGTAAACAGATACACACGTGCATACCTTCAGTGTCATTATCGTAGGGACTCCGCTTGACCTCCCCACGAATGAAGATCATTGCTTCTCGCCGCGAAGTCTCTCTCCTTCCTATTAAGTATCTCTGTCAGCCATCAGGAATCTATAATCTATTGGTAAACGCTCGCTCAGCATTTGTCAGCACTTCCTTCCCAGTGTCATTTGATAGGTGAGACACGTTTGCATGTCATATTTCGCTGACAGCGCCGTTAACACTTATTTGTGGCGAAGGCTATTCCAGGAATTATGCTAAGGTCAAGAAGGGGCGGGGAGGTTTCCGATGTGATTATGACGGGATTAACATCCACTGAACGCGGAACTGGAGTTGGAGTTACACACATAGGACATTCCATTTCAGAAACAGTTGGGTAATTCGACATACCTAGAGCCACAGTGTCAATAGTGTGCCGAGAACATTACTTTTTAGGCATTATCGCTCACTGCAGACAATGCAGTGGCTGAAGGCCTTCGCTTAACGACAGAGAGCAGTGCCTTTTGTTAGAGTTTCCAGTGCTAACAAACAAGCAACAATGCCTGAAATAGTCCCAGAAATCAATGTCGAATGTTCGACGATCGTATACGTGTGGGTAGTGTGACGAAATTTAGCGTTAATGTAATATGGCAGCTGAAGACCAATGCGAGTGCCTTTTAGCGTTAATATAATATGGCAGCTGACGACCAATGCGAGTGCCTTTACTAACAGAACGACATCGCCCGAAATGCCTCTCCTGGACTGGTGACCATATCAGTTGGACGCTAGACGACTGAATAACCATGGCCTGGTCAGATGGGTCCGAATTTCAGTTGGGAAGAGCTGATGGTAGGGTTCGAGAGTGGAGCATATTCCTCGAAGCAATATACACTGAAGCGCCAAAGAAACTGTTATAGGCACGTGTATTCAAATACACAGATATGTAAACAGGGAGAACAAGGCGCTGCGATCGGCAATGCCTATGTAAGACAAAAAGTATCTGGCGCAGTTGTTAGATGGCTTACTGCTGCTACAATGGCAGTTTATCAAGATTTAAGTGAGTTTGAACGTGGTGTTACAATCGGCGCACGAGCGATGGGACACATAATCTCCGAGGTACAACGGAGTGACGAATTGGGGATTTTCCCGTACGACCATTTCACGAGTGTATCGTGAATATCAGGAATCCGATAAAACATTAAATCACCGACATCGCTGCGGCAGGAAAAAGATACTCCAAGAACGGGACCTACGACGATTGAAGAGGATCGTTCAACGTGACAGAAGTGTAAACCTTCCGGACATTGCTCCAGATTTCAGTGCTGGTCCATCAACAAGTGTCAGCATGCGAACCATTTAACGAAACATCATCGATATGGGCTTTCGGAGCCGAAATCTCACTCGTGTACCCTTGATGACTGCAAGACACACAGCTTTACGCCTCGCCTGGGCTCGTCAGCACTGACATTGGACTGTTTATGCCTGGAAACTTGTTCAACACGAGCTGGCATGGACTCAGATAACTTATATATGCAATTTTGTGTTATCTCATTAACTGATCTCAGTGTCACAGTATCTCAAAAATGGTTCAAATGGCTCTGAACACTATTGGACTTAACATCTGAGGTCATCAGTCCCCTAGAACTTAGAACTACTTGAACCTAACTAACCTAAGGACATCACACACATCCGTGCCCGAGGCAGGATTCGAACGTGCGACCGTAGTGGACGCGCGTTTCCAGACTGAAGCGCCCAGAACCGCTCAGCCACACCGGCCGGCTTCACAGTAGCTCTTCATGTATTAACCTAAACTAAGTCGTGGATAACTGGTGTAAACATTGCACTTATTCTGCTGCCGACCTATTTTGCAGCCATTTTAGAATACTGCAACATCTTAGCTGTGGAACATTATCAATCTACGGCCCTGTTGTGGTTTTTATTGTAGATCTATCTGCTGGTAATAATGAGAACTACTTAGTCGTGGTGCAAACAACGGTCTTGAAGGACAATTTTAACAGATGAGCCATCTATTATTGCTGTACAGATATGGAACTAAGGCTGATTTTTCAGTTCAGCCATCGGCTGGTGACAGGATGACCTGGAATGTGAAACCGGAATTGATTTTAATTTCATGTCTTTTGGTCTTGTGGAAAAAAAAATGTAAAACTCAGGTTCAACAAATACTAATTCCTGTTTTGTTATTTATATTTTATTGGATAATATTGATTTTTATTGTTCCATACGTCTGTCATTAAGACGGAAGCCTTATATGATAGCTTTGTTGTCTGTATCTGTGTCTATCTGTCTGTCTACCTGTTTTTCTCAGGAACGAGTGGATGTTTCAATCAGAAATTTGTAACGCATGCTGCCCATGGTCCCTTAGCGATGTAATGTGTTGAAGCTTCTAAATCAATTCAATTAATAGATATGGCTAGTTATGTCAAACGTATTACCGCCCACAACTCACTCGTCAAACCCTGGAATGTGCATACCATTGTCCTAAGATCATTACATTTGGCGAAAAGGAAGGTTTCACATTACAACCAAAGGAAAAACTCCGAAAACCGTAAATCTGTAATAATATCATTAAAAAAAATTCATTTCTTATCTGACTGCTTGTCTGTGTGCGCATCTTTTAAGTCCACTTTTTCTCAGGAACTGGTAGACGTATCACACTGTAGTTTATTTCACATACTAAGGTGTATAGTTCCATGGCGGCATAAAAAAGGGAAGCCTCTAAGTCAAAATATAGGGCCTCATATGTCACATATTATGATACTGACAGGATCACTCTTCAAAATCTATATGGTATTACCCATTGGCGTAGAATCATTTCATTTGAAAAAAATAAACGGTTCATCGTAAAACTAAAGGAAAAATTACGAAAACTGGAAATTTGTAATTATATCACATCAAAAAAGTTTACCTTGTCATCAGACTGTCTTTGTCCGTTAAGACCCCTTTTCTCAGCAATGAATAAACGTGTTGAGTTGAAATTTACGTCACATACTAAGGTCTATGGGCCCTTGGCGGTAAAACCAATGGTACCTTTTAAATCAGTGAATTTAAAAAGGAATGGCCATTTATGTCGCATATTTTAATACTTGCAAACTCATTCATTAAAACGTATAATGCACTTCCTGTCCACCTAGAATCGTGAAATTTGGCAAGAAGCAAATTTTTCTCAGCACAAGTATAGGAAAAAAATCCGAAAATTTTTAATTTTTAATTATACCACATGAGAAAATATATCTTCTGGCATTTATTACACAACATCAAAAATGATATTAAAACAGTCAGTAGTTCTGTAGTCAGGTTGCCAGGGTCGCAACGGTAAAAGTCAGATATACGGCAAGGAATGACTGTATTGTTCATGTCGCATTTTGTAATTTATCCAATCATCAGATATCCAGGAGCGATTACTGCACATGGATATGGCGTTTAAAATTGTATGGGAAAATAGCATTAGCAGACTAGTTTGCGAATGTTTGTTCATATACTACTTGAAATTCCGTATCTACGCTTATTAATCGCTCCTGGACATCTGATGATGGATAAATTCTAAAACGAGTCATATGAGCTATAACGTCATTCCTTTCCTGAAGTTTGAATTTTACTATTGCAACCCAGTCAACATGAACTGCTGATTGTTATAATAATGGTTTCCTGCCACCTGATGACTTTATGTCACGTTTATATTACTGCAAGTCTCGAAAATTTTGGGTTTTCTAGAACCAATATTTTGCCAGTATCAATGTCGATGATAGACAAAAATTTCAAGATTGTTGATTCCCGGCACGGATTAATTTTGTACGAAACTGTCAATGCATGTGTGCTTCTCAGGCCTAACCAATTTTTACTTATTTGCAGAGAAATATGCTGTATACTGATTGCAGTACACCATGGTGAATGATGTATAGCTTTAAATCAAAGTTACTAATGTGACTGATGAGCCAGTCTTTAAGGAATGTTTGGAAGTCAGTAATGCAAGAATAGTTAACAAATTTTTCTGCACTTCATGTACTTTACGGTATTTAGCTGCAGAGTGGGGTCACTTGGAGTGGGGGATGCTTCATGTACAATTTATGGTGGAACAGGGGGTGGGGTGGAGGGTTCGCTGCCCTCCCCTCCTCTCCCCTCTTTGACTTGGACATGTGGCAGGATGCCATGATTTTTGGACTGGGCTTCGAGATAAGGAAGTGCTGATGGTGCTGTCAGTGAAATAGTCTCTGCTGTCATGTGACAGCGGGGGGGGGGGGGGGGGGGGAAAGGTGCTGAAAGATGCTTATTATTCAGTGTTTTCTGCTAGAACATACATTGCCCTACTACTACTGACCTATGAATATCTCTGTCCCCCACTCTCCACTCTGCCTATCTTTTATTTATACTGTACATGCTGCTAGATAAATTATGGCAGCACCAGGACTGTGAAAATGCACTCCCCATGCTGTGTCATGTTCAGGAAGTATCTTTTAAACATTTGAATAATACTTGGAACGGTATACATTCTTCCCTTTCCGCTATATAATATTTATAATGTTATTTTTAAATAGAATGCCATTTTTCAAATATTTTAAGTAATGAATGTTTTGTATAGAATATATTTCACTGATATTTGGAGTTAGCAGATATGTTCAGTTTACCTGTTATATGTTCTTGATTACTGTGTATTTCAGAATCATGTACATTTATTTCAAACTCTGATTTTAATGTTTGTGTAATGGATCCTACAATGTCCAAGAACTGAGTGTGTTTGATTAAATGGGGAGCTGCTTCTCAGGGGCGATCGAAAGTCATAAACACAACGAAAATAATATGAGCATGTGTTGCAGTTTCGGTTTATATCACCAATTACCATTTATGTATATGTACTGTATATATATCTTTCCCCACTCTCTATGTTCATCCTCTTCACCTCCTGTCTTTGTCCATGAACTCCTCCACCTCCCTGCCTCTCTGTCCATCTCCAAGTCTCTCCCTCTCTCTCCATCTTTTCCTCCACCCTCTTCCTCTCTGCCTTTTACTTTCTCCTCTCTAAGTCTATCTCCTCCCCACCCTATCTGTCCATTCCCTCTTTTCCCCACGTCACTGACCGGGAGGCTTGTTTATTATTATTGCAAACGATTACTTGATTGACAATTGAAGGCGTTTAAAATGAATGGGTAATCTATTGGGACCACTGGTATTCTGGATATAGGAGAGATCTCCTTAGTTCCTGGATTTGTGAACACAGTACCTTCAATGGCAGTATTTTCGCATAGTCTTACAAGAGTACCGTGTAAAGCTTTTCAAATAAATCGGTCAAGGACTCTTGAAGATATTTGCTAGAAACGTTTCCCCCATTCACACATTATATATATATATATATATATATATATATATATATATATATATATATATATATATATAATGCACATTAAAAACATAGATTCTATGTTATCTCGATTTTTATGACAGTAATGTGTAAAAATTGGAATTAAATCTATCAAAAGCTTTTCGAGATTTGTCGAAACAACGTTTTCTGTTATATGTGTTAGATATATATTCATATGCTGTAGATACTTAAAAATATATCCTATGTCTGTACGAATGTTTATTACAGCACCGTGTAAAAATCTAAAGCAAATAGCTCAGGAACTTTTCAAGATTTGAGAAAAGAAATTTAAACAACATACTGTAGATATATTACCAAAAGTTTCAAGTAAATCGCTTAAGAACATTTCGAGTGAAACTCCCTGGCAGATGAAAACTGTGTGCTGGACCGAGACTCGCACTCGGGACCTTCCCCTTTCGCGGGTAAGTGCTGTACCAAAGCAGGAGAGCTTATATGAAGTTTGGAAGGTAGGAGACAAGGTACTGGCAGAAGTAAAGTTGTGAGGAGGGGGCGTGAGTCGTGCTTGGGTAGCTCGGTTGGTAGAGCACTCGCTCGCGAAAGGCAAAGGTCCCGAGTTTGAGTCTCGGTCCGGCACACAGTTTTAATCTGCCAGGAACTTTCATATCAGCGCACACTCCGCTGCAGAGTGAAAATCTCTTTCTGCAAACATTTCGAGTGTTTTGGAAAGAACTTTAAGCAACCTACTGTATACACGGGGTGAGTCACCTAACATTACCGTTGGATATATTTCGTAAACCACATCAAATACTGACGAATCGATTCCACAGACCGAACTTGAGGAGAGCGGCTAGTGTAATTGGTTAATACAAACCTTAAAAAAATGCACGGAAGTATGTTTTTTAACAGAAACCCACGTTTTTTTAAATTGAACCCCGTTAGTTTTGTTAGTACATCTGAACATGTAAACAAATACGTAATCAGTGCCGTTTGTTGCATTGTAAAACGTTAATTACATCCGGAGATATTGTAACCTAAATTTGACGCTTGAGTACCACTCCTCCGCTGTTCGATCGTGTGTATCGGAGAGCACCGAATTACTTAGGGACCCAAAGGGAACGGTGATGGACCTTAGGTACAGAAGAGACTGGAGCAGCACATTACGTCCACATGGTAACACCCTTTT
This sequence comes from Schistocerca serialis cubense, assembly GCF_023864345.2. Classification (NCBI taxonomy): domain Eukaryota; kingdom Metazoa; phylum Arthropoda; class Insecta; order Orthoptera; family Acrididae; genus Schistocerca; species Schistocerca serialis. Next base: position 462,633,368 of record NC_064640.1, on the reverse strand, counting down.
ATTGGCCCTTTTCACTGACGCAAATGTACATTACCGTGAGGGGTGAGGTACACGTACACACGTGGTTTCCGTTTTCAATTACGGAGTGGAATAGAGTGTGTCCCGACATGTCAGGCCAATAGATGTTCAATGTGGTGGCCATCATTTGCTGCACACAATTCAATCTCTGGTGTAATGAATGTCGTACACGCCGCAGTACATCTGGTGTAATGTCGCCGCAGGCTGCCACAATACGTTGTTTCATATCCTCTGCGGTTGTAGGCACATCACGGTACACATTCTCCTTCAACGTACCCCACACAAAGAAGTCCAGAGGTGTAAGATCAGATGACCGGGCTGGCCAATTTATGCGTCCTCAACGTCGTATGAAACGCCCGTCGAACATCCTGTCAAGGGTCAGCCTAGTGTTAATTGCGGAATGTGCAGGTGCACCATCATGCTGATACCACATACGTCGACGCGTTTCCAGTGGGACAAAATGGCTCTGAGCACTATGGAACTCAACTGCTGAGGTCATTAGTCCCCTAGAACTTAGAACTAGTTTAACCTAAGGACATCACACACATCCATGCCCGAGGCAGGATTCGAACCTGCGACCGTAGCGGTCTCGCGGTTCCAGACTGCAGCGCCTAGAACCGCACGGCCACTTCAACCGGCTCCAGTGGGACATTTTCGAGCAACGTTGGCAGATCATTCTGTAGAAACGCGATGTATGTTGCAGCTGTTTGGGCCCCTGCAATGAAGTGAGGACCAATGAGGTGGTCGCCAGTGATTCCGCACCATACATTTACAGTCCACGGTCGCTGTCGCTCTACCTGTCTGACCCAGCGAGGATTGTCCACGGACCAGTAATGCATGTTCCGTAGATTCACTGCCCCGTGGTTTATGAAACCCGCTTCATCGGTAAACAGGTAGAACTGCAACGCATTCTCTGTTAATGCCCATTGACAGAATTGCACTCGATGATTAAAGTCATCACCAAGTAATTGCTGATGTAGCGACACATGAAACGGGTGAAAGCGGTGATGATGCAGTATGCGCATGACACTACTTTGACTCAGTCCACCGGCTCTCGCAATTTCCCGGGTACTCATGTGTGAGTTCATGGCAACAGCAGCTAACACACCAATTGCACCCACTTCTCCTGTGACGGGCCTGTTACGGACCCATTTGCGTGCTACGACCATACCTGTTGCATACAGTTGGCGGTAGATGTTTTGCAACGTGCGGCACATTGGATGCTCTCTGTCCGGGTACCGTTTTGCGTACACCCTGCCGGCTTCAGCTGCATTTCGTCGACACTCGCCATAGATGAGCATCATCATCGTCTTTTCAGAGTTCGAATACACCATGGTCACAGTCCTACAACACTACACTATCATAGACGTCTGGTAACACGGTGTACTACAGTTGGTCTGCGCGCGGAGACGAATGCAGAATAACAATAGCAGCAAGCGCTACATGCGGACACTGCGACAGCTAGACCAAACCACAACAGTGCACTACAGCCACACTCGTAAACACGGTCGTCATCGTAAACATGTCCCTGCAGATGCTGCTCGCCGACCGTGGCCCGTGTTTGTTACAACACGCATCTGAACGTCGGAGGTTTCAAGCGTCAACTTTAGGTTACAATATCTTCGGATGTAATTAACATTTTACAATGCAACAAACTGTACTGATTACGTATTTGTTTATATGTTCAGATTTGCTAACAAAACTAACGTGGTTCCATTTAAAAAAACGTAGGTTAGTGTTAAAAAACATACTTCCGTGCATTTTTGTATGGTTTGTATTAAACAATTACACTAGCCCCTCTCCTCACGTTCGGTCTGTGGAATCGGTTCGTCAGTATTTCATGTAGTTTACGAAATATATCCAGCGGTAACGTTAGGTGACTCACCCTGTATATTACTGTTCGACAATGTTTACAGAATCTGTTATTTGAAGACCGGAAGGAGCTTTGGAATGGAATATGACAGCATCTAGGGGCAGAAGAAACTGTCGTACTTCAGTAAAATCTAAATAAAGTAAACTGAAGACAGAAAGGAGATTAGAGCTCGTGTCTATCGACGTGACCATTAGAGAGTCTCGTGCAGGAGAAGGGAATTTGTCGTGTTCTCTTCAGAGTACCTGTTCCGTCATTTCCCTTCAGCTATTCAAGGGACTCGTGGAAACATTAAATCTGGAAGCTAGAATGGAGATTAGAGTCTTACTGTTTCTAAACGAGAGCGCAAAGTGCTCCGCAACGCCTGAACGATGTCTGATGACTTCTCATTGAAGCGACCTTACGGAGCGACATGGCACAGTGGCGCAGTGAAGCAACAGTTTGATCCGTTGATAAAAATTCGTTTTCACAGAGTAAGCATTATGCTTGTTTTTCCATATAATGTTCTTACAGAGATTTTCAAAACAGCAAGGCTTGCAGTATACAAGGGTCGTTCAATAAGTAATGCTCTACATCTTTTCTTCTCAGAACATATTTATTGTTAAGAGTCAGAATTTGGTGACAATATACATCTATATGTCCTGTCCATGGCTCTGAGCACTATGGGACTCAATTGCTTTGGTCATCAGTCCCCTAGAACTTAGAACTACTTAAACCTAACTAACCTAAGGACATCACACACATCCATGCCCGAGGCAGGATTCGAACCTGCGACCGTAGCAGTCGCACGGTTCCGGGCTGCGCGCCTAGAACCGCGAGACCACCGCGGCCGGCCTTGTCCTGTCCATGTCCTATATCCTACGTAGTCTCCATCACACTCTATGGCCGTACGCCAAGGTTGTGGAAAAGCGTGTATTCCCGGCTGGTAATAGCTCTTGTCCCGTAGGTGTAGTCATGTTTTCACCGCATGACTGACACTCTCGTCATCTTCAAAGTGCGTTCCCCATAGAGAATCTTTAAGTGGCCCAAAAAGAGATGGAACTTCGAAATGAAATGACCTTTCTTTGAATGTTGTGGTCCGCTGTGGCATTCCTGGAACCCATAGCGAGCACTCTTTTGAACATCCGAGAGTCTCGATCATTGCAGATGCACTTCCAGTGCTGACCAACAAGTGTAGAGCCAATTGTCGAGTTGTGATGCGTAGGTCGGCACGAATAATGGCATCCACACGGTTCAGCATGTCTGGAGCAGTGGCTGTGACAGAACGTCACGAGCGTGTCTGATTATGGAGCTCTGTTTCTGCATTTCCTGATGCCGGCCGCTGTGGCCGAGCAGTTCTAGGCGCTTCAGTCTGGAACCGCACTGCTGCTACGGTCGCAGGTTCGAATCCAGCCTCGGGCATGCATGTGTGTTATTTCCTTAGGTTAGTTAGGTTTAAGTAGTTCTAAGTCTAGGGGACTGATGACCTCAGATGTTAAGTCCCATAGTGCTTAGAGCCATTTTGCATTCCCTGAGACTGTAACTTCCTTCACCCATCGCCCGACTGTACTCCTATCAATTCCAGCATTGCAATACTCTGTACACAGACGTTTATGGATGTTCACGACGGTTTCTTTCTCTGCACACAAGAATTCAGTAATAGCACGCTGCTTGTAACGTGAGTCGTATGTAGTCGCCATTTTGACGCTATACTACGGCTGTGCTATCAGCTAGAACGGTTCTAAACTTCACTGGCGCACAGAAAAAGCATCAAATGTGAAGGACCAACAAGGACGTTTGTCTTTGTATATTAATGGCTTTTTGAAAGATGTGGGGCTTTACTTATTTAACGACCCTCGTAAAAATGAATCTCATGGTAGAGAAGGTTAGCGATCCATCATTAAACGAAAATAATTGGATTGAAGAGTAATACAGGCTGTCCAAGCATCGTGGTTTCAACAAGGACAAAATCAGGGACTCTACATAATGAAGCAGATTCCTAACGGAGAAGATTAGAAAAGAAGTTAAGGTAGATAACTCTCACAAAACTTTACTGACTGAACACTGCAGATGAGATGATCACATCTCGCCATACAAAGTATTGTAGTTGAGATGACCACATCTCGCCACACAAATTGTCTTTATGCAACTGAATAAAAAAATAGTGAAGACCCACGAATCCCTTACTGTAATAGTCGTAAAGTGGAATATTCTGCTAGTAGTAAAATGCATCTGTTTCCACAGTTAGTCGAACAACAGAGAGGGGCAGGGAATTACATTTCGACAGAAAACTTAGCTTCCGTCACTGTGGAAAGGGTGAAGCACTAGTAGGGCCAATAGTGCAGTAAATCTCGTAGAACTTATTAGTATTGTTTTTGTTAAAATGCATTATCCTGTGGTATGTGGTATGTTATAGCTACTGGACCGCTGCATCGTCTACTGACGGAAGGTAGAGCGGATCAAGTGCGTGCCTAGGAAAGAGAGTGTCCTGGTTGTGATGGTGGTGAAGAGACCTTGTGTCAATTCCAGGCGCTGTCTTTCCATTCTGTTCACTGCCTGAGTAGCACTCAGAGGGGAGCGGTCTTGAAGAATTTACACACACAATAAAGAATGCTCATCTGAAGCGTAAAACACCAACTGAAACTTTTCTTCAAGGCCTCTCTGTCAATCAGGTATCAACTAGATAAAATTTCATCAGTAAAGAAGAAACTGGGAAATTGGTGGTAGGTTGCTACGGGACCAAACTGCTGAGATAATCGGTCCCTAGGCATACACACTACTTAATCTAGCTTAAACTAACTTATGCTAAAGACAACACACACACACACACACACACACACACACACACACCCATATCCGAGGGAGGACTCGAACCTCCGCTGGGGGGAGCCTTGCAAACGGTGGCAAGGCGCCTCAGATCGCGCTGCTACTCCGCGCGGCCAGTAATGTAGACATAAGTAGTATAGCGTGGATGGCTCGGAGATCCCGTAGGGGAGATTCAGCCGCCTAACTGGAGAGGTTTCACGTATATGTCTCACCCGAAGGTGTCTTCCATATGCAGTGTGTCAGAACTGTATGCGTAAGTGTATACCTTACCTACAGGTGAAATGGCTCTGAGCACTATGGGACTCAACTGCAGAGGTCATTAGTCCCCTAGAACTTAGAACTAGCTAAACCTAACTAACCTAAGGACATCACACATATCCATGCCCGAGGCAGGATTCGAACCTGCTTTCGTAGTGGTCGCGCAGTTCCAGACTGTAGCGCCTAGAACCGCTCGAGTCTGATGTTGGTGTTGGAGACATTGGGAGAAGGGAAAGAGTGAAACATGGTGCCAATTCATAGCTTACTCCTCTCGAAGAGAGCCAAGTACCCCCGAGCTTAACGTCTCAAACCGACCCACGGATCACCTTCAACAAAATAGCGTGCTTTTGCTTCCTGAGACACTGCCGAGAGGTTCGTAATTTAATCCAGGAAATTGGCCCAAATACTGGTACTAAGGGACTTTACACTACCACCCTTCCTGTCCCCTTTGGCAAAAGATAAACCGAGAAATTGTCAACAGCGCACGTCGTACCCGCACAGGTACTCATGTAAGTACTGGTCACGCCAGATCGTCGCTAACTTCGATGATCTGACGGAAACCGGAGTATCCACCGCGGCACGGCCATTGACATTTTATAAGTGAAATTCGCCGAGCAAGGCTGAATTCTCATTTAGGAGCAGCAGTACCACGAAGCGGCGGTTCATATTGTGGCTACTTAAGTTAGTCCATCTGTGCCAACCCTACTGCGAGTGGGACAATGACGGGGATCAAGTGAAAGTCTATAACTGGTGTAAGTTAATTATATTTAGTCGACAGATAGTTCTGATGTAATGCGTACAACTGATATTAAGTAGTGATTTTAAAAGGCATTCGGAAGTGTGCACTTGAAGAAAAAAGAAAAGAAAGGAAACGAAGCACCACGAAGGATTTATTCAAATGAGGAGGAAATCAATAGATGTCATGCACATGTACAGACAAAAAAATGATTACAGTTTCAGAAAAATAGTATGATGTATGCAAGAGAACGAGCTTCACAAATTGGGCAAGTCAAAAAAGAAAAAAGCGTTGGTCCACCTTCGGCCTTATACAAGCAGTTCTTCGTGTTGGGGAAGATAGAATGAAAAAATAAGTAGGTAGCACTTATCTTACTTTCTTCAGACTTTTAATCGAATAAGCAATGTATTTAAGGGCTCTGCCAGCGTTGCCAGTTTCAAAGACACAGTTGAGGCTAATATCGCAGTCATACCTTCGATGTCAGGGTACAAATGTTTCATTACAAGCAGGGGCGAACCTTTTCAGGGGGCCTGTTTCACAGATAGGCTGTGATATCGAGTCCAGATTTTACACTGTAAAGTGGACAGCGAGGATTAGAAAGAGCGTTTTATCACAAGTGTGTCATTAAAACTTGTGAAATGGGTCTATTCATCACCAGGTGCGTGTTCCTGACTATAGCGCAAACTGCTACTACAGGTCAGTGGAGTGACAAGGTCGCAACAGAAAGGCGTGAATTGGCGTCCACGGAATTTCCCCGTAGACAGTTAGGGGATGGCATTATGTCATCGATAAGCGAGTAGCGCGCCTTACGCGAGCAGAGGCGTTAGTTGCTGTGGCAACGCGATAATATATACGCAGACAGGTGAGCGTGTGCTGTCTTCCCACTTAGCCCGACTTCGCTGTCGATTGACTTAGTTTGGCCTCTAATTGTTAACCTGTCTCATGACCCAACTTATTTTAAAACTAGACATTACAACCTGAACACACGGACACGTATTCCGAGAGGCAGTTTTTTGGAAGCTAGTGTGCTGAACATGCAGAGGCTGCCATTAATATTCGGTCACTCCATTGTTTCTCATATTATGTGTTTTATTCTCACATCTAAACTTACCAAATAAAAAATTTCGGTAAATGAAACTTATATTCTCATAAAATTTGCAAACTATGATATATATAGTGGAATAAAGTTGATTTGGAGCCTGAGCACTCGCACCTGCTCAGGCCTTTGCTCGTGTGCAGAGCAATTGCGGCGTAGGGGACAGTGAGGGAAATATGTACGCACACTGTTTTCGCGACAGCGCGGGAGAAGCGCCAACTGCGGACTAGGGCAGGCTCAGTTTTGCCGGCGTTGCCATCTAGCGAGTCGCCAGTTTTTAAGATCGAAAATGTCTTCGTATTTCAGTCGGCAGTGCGAGGAATCTTAAGTTTTTACTAGAGGTGTAAAACTGCTGTGGTCTTACCCGTAGACTTGGTACGATGATATTCCACCTATCGGGATTAAACTCATTTCGATAGCTTTGGTTGCATACGCAATCAGTGCATTACTAGATTACCCGGAATTTGGAAAAGGTAAATCATCTAGGAACTGAGTGATAATGTGTAAAGCGTCACGTATTCTACAGAACATTTTTGCTCTATACAATTATCCTTGTTTATGTTACTCAAAAATAGACTGTATTTATGGAAAAATTGAAATTGTCGTTATTTAATTCATGTTCTATTCGAAAATTGTTGATTTGTAATGTGAAACAGAGGAATTTTGTAGTAAAAAAAATTACAGATTTATAATCTGTCGCTAGAAACGCAATTTCCTCAAAAAGCAAGTAAAATAAAAAAAAACTGCAAAGCAACAATATGTCAAACATTGCTTTAGTCCTTCATCGAGCTTATAAAAGGTGGTTTTTGCCATCGAGTACAAACTACAGCGATTGATCAATGAGAGGATACGGAACAAAACAGTTCTAATGAACATAAGTCCGGAAATTCATCGTTTCTACGTTAGAGATCATTTATTCAGTCAAACATTGTCACAGAGACTGTGGCCTGATACGCACTGTACCATGCAGCCACAGTTACAGTATATGTTGAAAATGGTTTCCATGGGCCTCTACGCATGCGTGTACGCGCCGTAGCATATTCTGTCTCACACATGCATATCGGCCCAGCTGCATCTGAACGGTGTTAAAGGCAGCATAAATACGCTGCTGCAGTGTCTCCACATCTGGAAAGGGCTCTCCATACACGATACTTTTCAGATGGCCCCATAACCAGAAATCTCATCGGTTGAGATTCGGTAAACGAGCAACTCATGCAAGTGGGCTCCCTCGTCCGATCCATCGACCAGGCAAGACGCTATTGAGATGCGTCCTGACGTTCACGGTGAAGTGGGCTTGAGCACCATCATGTAGCAGCCACATAATTCTTCGAATCATCAACAGCACTTCTTCTACCAGCGCAGGATAAGTCACCCGCACGAAACGCCGATATTTCCGGCCTGTTAGGCGACGTGGAAGGCAGACTGGTTGCAAAATACGGTCGCCTATTATCCAGGCAAAGACAATCAAGATGATGATTCGCTGTCACCACTATGCCACAGACGACTATTTTGAAAGCTGAAGGTACCACTCTGCGTAAAGGTGGCCTCATCTGTGAATAGGATGGATGGCAAATCGCCGAATCGTGGTTGACTGGTGTAGAAACCAGTGACAAAACTGCTCTCGATGTGGAAAGTGTGTCGCTAGTAGGCCCTGCACAGGCTGTAAGTGGTCAGGGTAGTGATAACCGCCATGTAGATTGCTGCACATGGTCATCTGGCTTCCCTGTATTGGCGGGCCAACTGCATTGTATCGAAACGGCGGTCGCCCTCCACAATGTTAATCACATTTTCCTCCAAGTCAGGTGTCCGAACATTTCGGGAAACGTCCTTCATGATTTCTTGCTCCCTGAAACGAGCCTGTCTCAGACAAACTGCGAAACACTGTTGCACATAGTGAATGCTGTGATTCTTGTCGGCGGGGATAGCTCTCCTGATACAACCTTGCTTCCGGCCGCCCGTTGCCAAATGAATTACCGTAAGTAAAAACGATGTCGCAAAGCTCTCGATTAGAGTTCGAAACTATTGTGTACAACGCTATATCACATTCACTACATGATGAGTCAGTAACAGAAATGAATCAGACACATGATTCCTCGCCGGCCGCGGTGGCCGAACGGTTCTAGGCGCTTCAGTCCGGAACCGCGCGACTCTCACGGTTGCAGGTTCGAATCCTGCCTTGGGCATGGATGTGTGTGATGTCCTTAGGTTAATTAGGTTTAAGTATTTCTAAGTTCTAGGGGACTGATGACCTCAGATGTTAAGTCCCATAGTGCTCAGAGTCATTTGAACCATTTTTGAACCATGATTCCCAATTACTATGGCAGGAGAGGGCGTTAGGTCATGACGTGTATGGAATAGTATCACCCTCTAGGAGGAAACCATGCATACTGCAACTGTGGCTGCATGGTACAGGGCGTATTGGACCGCAATCCCTGTGACAATGTGTGATTGAATAAATTGTTCCTAGCATGGAAACCATGTATTTTCGGACATAACTTCATTAGTGAAGTGAAAAATATCACTGTGTACAAAACATGTTTTTGTTATTCATAAACAACTTTAGCACTTATCAATAATAACTGGACACCTTTGCCATTTATTTGGGCGAAAAACGTTCAGATTGGTACAAAATAACAACACGAACTATATAGATTTCTTCACTTTGTGCATGTAAACTATACTTGCACAAAAAATAGTTGTCTTGGTTACATAAACGTGCAGAAGTTGACATTGTGGAACCCACTGCCCCTCGAAAGATCCAGTCTTGTCCACCGTCACATCTTCTCTGACGTCTCTCTCGAATCCTCTTTTGGGGCAATGGACCTTGATGTCGGATTGGCGCAATCTCACCCCAACACTGAGCCTGCACCAACTGCAGGGTCTCCTCCTCGGCGGAAAGTCGGGGTGACAACGCCACCCACGTGACAGATGGTGTCCATTCTACAGTGGAACATTAATGGCTTCACAATCCATATGCACGAACTGAAACTCCTATCATAGGAACGCCCCTTGTGCTTCTGTTTGCAAGAAACACATTTTAAAATGTCTGATGCCTCTGTACTATCGGGCTATACACTATATCTCAAGGATGACCTGACTGGGGAAAGGGCCAAGGGAGGATCTGCTGTGTTTATTAATAACGCTCACCACTACTCTGCTCTCCCCTTGGCAACTAGCTGGCAAGCAGTTGCTGTTGAAACTCATGTGTGTCGGAAGATCACTGTTTGCTCACTGTACCCACCTCCTCAAGATTCAGTAGATTCTGAGGCTCTCACAGATCTTATGAAAGAACTCCCCCGACTATTAATTGTCCTGGGAGACTTCAATGCCCATCATGTTTCGTGGGGCTCGACCTCTGCTTGCCCTGGGTCGGGATTAGGAGAGTTTCATGACGTATCACGAGCTGTGCACCATCAACATAGATCCTTCCACTCGTTTCTGTGCTGCTACTAGGTCATTTTCTGCTATCAACCTCTTTTTCTGCTCTCCCACGCTCGCAGACTCTGTTCAGTGCGAAGTCATTGACAGTCTTCATGCCAGTGATAACTTCCCACTCCTCATTCACCTACTGCATTGATCATTACCAGAAGATACCAAAATGGATGGTCAGCAGGGTTGACTAGACGCTGTTCAGCCAGATGGCTGCGTTTGAACACTGCAAGAGTGTTCAGGAATGGATGTACCACATTACACGAGTCATCCATCATGCCACTGACTTATCCATCTCAAAGTCTTCAGGACATATTTGAAGGGAATCTGTACCTTGGTACTCCAGTGAGCACCGCTCAGCAATCTGCGACAGACGTGCAACTCTTCGACGGTTTAAGTACCGCCCAACCGCAGAGAAACTAACAGCATTTTGGGTCGCGAGAGCCATGGCTCGATGTGTAATCGAAGAGAGCAGGAAAGGGTCATGGCAAGCTTTCCTGAACTCCATCAATTCCACTTGTTCCACAAAAGTATCGGAAGCAATCATGACGATTTCAGGTAAATGCAGTCGTATTTCAATAGCAGCAGTGCTGAAACAGTGGTATCTCCAGACGAAGCCCAAAGACATACTTCAGACGATGGCAAATCATTTTTCAAAATCTACTCCCAATGGCAGCCAGTGCCCGACGTTTTGCCGCTACTCTGTGATGTAGAGAGGGGAAAAATGAACTTCAGATTCAACAATTCAGAATCTAACAACTACCCTTTCTCCATTTGGAAGCTGCAATCGGCACTATCTGAGACTCGTGATAGAGCACCCGGTCACGACCAAATCCGCTACTGCATGCTTCGACATTTAACAGAAGCGTCAAAAGGATTAATTAGATATGGCAGACAGGGCACTTCCCCGACTCTTAGAGAGAAGCACCACTTTTGATACCTCTCGTCAAACCAGGAAAGGACCGCACATCTCCCCCTAGTTACCGGTGCATCGTCTCAACGAGCTGTATAGAATAGACTGTGTAGCAAATGGTTAACCGTCGTGTGGTCTTCTTGTTAGAGACTAGACAACTGTTTAGCCACTCTCAGTGTGGATTCAGCAGATTTTGCTCCACTGTGACCACCTAATAATGCTGGAGGCGACTATTCAACAGGATTTCCTACATAAACATCACTGTCTCGGCATATTCTTTGATATCAGTAATACATACGAGACTACTTGGAGACACAGTGTTCTCGTACAGCTCCATCAATGGGGCTTTTGTGGCCACCTCCCCAGCTTCTTACGGTCTTTCCTGCCTAAGCGGATTTTTTATATTCTGCATTCGTGACACACTGTGAGATTGTTTTGAACAGGAAAATTGTGTCCCTCACGCCATTTTTTAAGTTTACCCTCTTTGCCACAGGCATAAACTGCATCACGTCTATGGTAAGGAGTCCTGTACAGTGCTCCTTATTAGTGGGCGATTTTGCTGTTCTCTGTTTCTCCTCCAGTCATGCGACAGCGACCCGTCTGTTGCAACTTACAGTGCAGAGGTTAAAGGGGTGTGCTGCAAAGTCGAGTTTTCAGTTTTCTGCTAAGAAATATGCGTGTATTCATTTTAATCTTTCTCGTCGTATTTTTAATTTACAATATTTCCATATAAGGAATACCACTCTACACTTTAAAGATTCATTGAGATTTCTGGGCCTCATTATTGACTGCGGACGGTCGTGGTTACCACACCTGCGAGATCTGAAAGCCAGACCGCAGAAGGCACTGAATATCCTAAAGTGTTTTAGCCACAGGTTTTGGGGAGCACACAAGGCGCCTCTGCTCCAGTCTTATAGAGTTTTTGTGCGTTGGTTGCTACGCTATTGGTGCAGGGCGTACGGGTCTCGAGGCCTTCCTACCTAGAGATTGTTGGCGCTATCGATCACGAGGGATTCGGTTCACCACAGTAGCTTACAGTAGTAGTCTCATACTCAGTCTCTGTGCTGAGGCTGGGGAACCGCACTTACCTTCTAGCGGTAGCTCCTCATGGTGCCTCAGGCACATATGTTCCTCCCAGTTCCAACCTCACCTGCTGTTTGTTGCTCGTCCGCCTCTAGAACGCCCTTTTTACCATCGTCAACGAGCAACAATTGTCGTTTGTGATCCACATGCAGCGTGTGATGGAGTCACTAGATGTGGAGATTGCACAGCCCCAAATCCAGGGTTTGAACCGTCTGCCACCTCGGTTACTGCAGAGGGCCAGTTTAATTTTATATTTGGTGCAGTACAGGAGAGACTGTTCTCATGCATATGCTTTTAATACATTATTTAATAAGATTTTAACTGATCTGTCTTTATGAATGTGTCGAAACCGGGGATCTCCGTTGGTTGCTCTGTTGTTTTTCCTGGTTGTGTCATCAAGGTCCGACTGCTTCATGACTTTACTGTCTTCGACGCGGAATTTTAAGCTATCTTGCTTGCACTGGAGCAGATGATACTCGTATTGAGTGCTAAATATCTGCCTGTGCCGATTTTCCGAGGGTTTTCATTCTCTACAACGCTTGTACGCAGTAGATAAAGTAGTTCCGCCACCGCGGAAACAAGTCCGCAGGTAAAAAAAGCCTTCAAGTGTTGTATGTGATGCGGATAGTGACAGTTATCATGGGATATGTTTCACAAAGACGTCTGGCTTACCCCACACTAGCGGGCCACTTGTTTAGTGCTGATACCGGGGTCACTGTCATAGATCTTTTATCTTCACCTTCAAGTGGGTGTATCTCCCCATTTAGCAAAAACTCCCTATAAAATCTTAAATAACATTGCAAATGCATCTCCTCTTAAAAAATATTTCGTGGCTTATCACCATAGTGTGTCTAATATTCGGTCACACTGTAATTGTCACTGAGTGTAAGTACAATGTTAGAACTCAGTGCTTCGTGGGATATCCCTCCTACTCTTTAACTTCTGTAAGAAACTGCTGTACGTTACCGATAGTTTTGTGGTGTACTGAGCCACATTAATTCCCTTTTCCCTTCAGCTTATGTTTCAGATCCTCTTTCTCTTTGGTGGTACTTCTCCTGATCCTTCTATAGCGTACGTCCCTTAAATTCTCAATGGGATTAAGGTGTGGTGACTGACTTGGTGTCTGAATAGCTTTGGGAGGGAGGGCTAAAAAGATGCCATTCTTTCACAAGGAAAAGATGCCATTCCGTTCATTATTTTGAAAAATATGAATGTAAATTTAATCCTTAACTTTCTGCACTTCTGTGCAAATTTTTCTCCGGGATATTGAGATATCCCTCCACGTTTAATTTGCTTCCAGTTAAAGTAACTTTTTCCATGTCTAGGTAACAAAATGTGGCCCCATGAAAAATATTCCCTTAAACGTGTTTTACAGTAGGCTACAAATAATTAGCCAGCATCTCGTTGTTTAGCTATCGACACAACATAGTTCTTCCATCTGTTGAAATACTTTCAGTGTCGTATCATCATCAAATGTAACAAAGTTTCACCCGTTTTACCCTTTGTTAACGTCAGCCTTTTGCGAATTGCAGCCTTTTGCCTCGGTTCATTTCGCTCAGATATGACTTTTTCGTTACTACTCATACGTCTTCTCTGGTGACCTTCTGGACAGTTAAACCACGTACTTGCTTTCCGTGTGTTTACAGCAGCTGGACTGCAATTTAAGTGGCACTTAATCCAGGATGAAGTTTAATTTTTCTTATGATTAATTGTTCTCTATCTTTCTGTCAATGAATTTCTTTACGCTCCAATGCTCTTAGGTGATTTTTAATGATTTTAAACGCAAGATTTATGCACTTATGTGTCCCCGTTTTCAGAATGTACTTTCTAAACTTGGTTTTCTTTTTATGGATTAGAATAATTAATTATGAAATAGTCACTGTTTTAATAAATTAACTGACCATTCAATAATTACCATGCAAAATAACGACAATAATATTCACTTATACAGTGGAATATGATTAACCAATCACTTCCATGTATTCTGGCGGCCACAACCTGCTGCATACTGTTACGTCACTTGTCAACATTTTTATAGTTATGCTCAACAGGTGGCAGCACCTGTGCGTAGTGAAACGGTTGAACATTCATTAATGTGGACATGAGGTTCCCACTGAGGTAAAATGTTTCTGTTGCATCTAATACACAGCAAACATTAATGTGCACAACTGCAGCCAGAGAGTCTGAACGGGTTAAACTGCATATGATACTGCGTTAGATCAGTTAAAACAAAATAAACACCAACGACTGCTGCCCACGAGGCAGTACTAGGAGCGACCTACGATCGAGGGACGTAATCAGCATTCGCCAGTCCCTCTAGGCGTTATTGCCATTAGACGAACCCTGATGATACCGATGCTTCTTTATTCAAATAGCTTCTTATCTGGCTACACAAGGGCTGTGTTGATGCCGTACCAGACCTCCTTACCTTAGAAGAAATCAGAGGATATACTGTAAATTGAATCAGGATCCTGCCACACCGAAGGCACCTTCTCAAACCATTTCTCTTTTTTCGACCTGATATATCTGTTTCTCCGTCAATTTTCCTTAGCAGTCCTGCGCGAATGTCGCATAACATCTCTTTTATTCTATTGAGGAAAACTTTTTTTTTTTATTATAGAAAGTGGCCAGTCTGCAGAATGAACAGGATGAGCTACTGTGCTGGCTCCATTCGGCTACGGAGGCGGTCGTTGTAACAAAATAGACGATAAAGTAGACAGATAAAACCGTAATGGAAGACACACACTTTATAATAAGATAATTAATAGATTTACGTTAATGATGGAAGTACTATGAATATACTTGCTACACAAGTCCTAGAAAGTCAGTTATAGTTAACAGTATTAACTCGTGTAAATCAACATCTGAATTAGGACTAACAAGTTTTTTCTTCGAAAATTTAATAGTGTTACATGTAGCTGAATATACCTCTATTACATGTTTAACTTTTCTGCTCACAGGAAGATAAAGAGTTCCTTGTCGCAACAGGAATCAGCAAATATGATAGGAGAGGACATTTTTACAACACCAGTCCTAATTCACCTCTTGATTTATACGAGTTAATACTGTTAATCAGTGTCGCACTTTGTTGTCTCCGATTGTCACATCCGAAGATCAAGTGGTTCGGATACTTTGCGATCTCAGACTCATGAATAGCATGAATGCGGTGCAGATGCTGTCGGAAGCAGATGCTGTCGGATGCGTGTATTATTAATACTTAGTCATGCTATAGTGGATACAAACCTTCTGCCAAAACAGCCCTTCGTATACCATGGTTTGCTTCAGACTTCTGATCACGTACTGCCGAAATGTCGGTCTCTTTATTTCGAAGATTGTGCCCATACTTTATCCCTTTCATTTCTTTTTAGCCGCCTACATTTTTATAGAAAGCCGTTTACCGGTACTTTAAGATACTTTCCTTCGCCATCATGTGTTACCTGTTAGGTCAAACTAACTGCAGTTCGTTTCTCTTTATCCCACACTTCCCTTTGATCCAGTAAACTTGACTTGCCTTTTATTGTTTTGCATTTCTTTCCATACGTCCACTATTTGTGTGCTGTGGTGTCTCATTTTTGAGGTGTTGTGGTCCTTTAGCAAGGCAAGAGCTGATCTGGATTGAGAGAGAATAATATTAACTCTTTCGGTAGCGTATGAAAAAGAAGGAAGAGAACACAGGCAAGTGATAACTTATGCCTCTCATGATTGAGTTGCCTCTTTATAGTTCAAATTATCTGTCATATTGCGTTTTACCGTCCCAGTGTGCACTGCGTGCGCCATTTCCAGTCTTGGATTCTTGTGAGTTGCTACTGGTCACAGTATGAAAACCAGATACAGGTTCTTGTATGTCGAAAGTATTTTTTACTACTAGGGCTACTGATACGTCGATTTCTGAGATTGAATTGTTATAAAAATGTTATTGGCTGGGAGGTTTTGTTGAGGATATAGAATTTCTCACATCGTGCATAGAATCCATGTATCTAGATACAAGAGGCAGCATGTTTCTAGCAATCCAAAATCTTTCCATCAGACAACAAAGTCTGAGGTCAGTCTTCCATGAGTGTTTTCTGAGAAAACTGAGCACGTTTGATAAGAAATTTTTGGCTAAAATGTCCCCTTCTCAAGCGTAAGAGGAGTTCGTTCGCTTCAACGCCCCTCTCTGTGTTACCGCAAATGGCATATACAGGGTTATTACAAAAGATTGAAGCGATTTCACAGCTCTACAATAACTTTATTATTTGAGATATTTTCACAATGCTTTGCACACACATACAAAACCTCAAAAAGTTTTTTTAGGCATTCACAAATGTTCGATATGTGCCCCTTTAGTGATTCAGCAGACATCAAGCCGATAATCAAGTTCCTCCCACACTCGGCACAGCATGTCCCCATCAATGATTTCGAAAGCATTGTTGATGCGAGCTCGCAGTTCTGGCACGTTTCTTGGTAGAGGAGGTTTAAACACTGAATCTTTCACATCACTATGCGTGAAACTTGCCCGCACGCGTTCAACCCTTTCTTCGCTCACTGCAGGCCGACCCGTTGATTTCCCCTTACAGAAGCATCCAGAAGCTTTAAACTGCGCATACCATCGCCGAATGGAGTTAGCAGTTGGTGGATCTTTGTTGAACTTCGTCCTGAAGTGTCGTTGCACTGTTATGACTGACTGATGTGAGTGCATTTCAAGCACGACATACGCTTTCTCTGCTCCTGTCGCCATTTTGTCTCACTGCGCTCTCGAGCGCTCTGGCGGCGGAAACCTGAAGTGCGGCTTCAGCCGAACAAAACTTTATGAGTTTTTCTACGTATCTGTAGTGCGTCGTGACCATATGTCAATGAATGGAGCTACAGTGAATTTATGAAATCGCTTCAATCATTTGTAATAGCCCTGTAACTGTCAGCATTTATACTGGAGTAGAAGGCTTATAACTGGCCTAATCTGTCTTCTGACGTCACAATAAACCACAGGACTACTAAAATAACCATCAATCTGGTAGATTCAGGAGATGTCTTCGTCCCAGCACAAAGGTAGCAAGTAGACTTAGAGGCGGCTGATTTTAGAGTCAAACTTCAATGAAACTATCAAGAAACAGGCTGAGTTCCCCGTTCACTGACATAATAAAGTCCGTTTATATGCAGATGACAGCTACTTCTTATGCACATTTATTCAAATAAAATAGCGAAATGAATAGAATGTTGCATGATAACTCTTAGGGTGGGTGCTTAGTGCTGACACCTGAGGGCCAGCACCCGGCAGCCCTCCACATTTAGTAGGCATAAACAGAAGTGGAGCCATGATCATGTGACTGGAAGAGGTGCTACCTTGGATCTTTAGAGCACTTAAGAAGCTTTGAGAGCCGCAGTTGTTTTGTCCTTTGAGGTAATTCAAAGTGTCGACATTCCTTATTCCAAGGTGTTAAACATCCCTGAGTTATTAGGAAAGAAGACGAGACCAATCGACGAATGATTTCGTTTGCAGTTACTAATGGAGAACCTGGACAATCTTGTTACTGACATTAGAACATAAATTACACCAAAATGGCTCACTCCGTAACAAGAAGAAATTAAATGTCCGTATGCCCATTACAGAACCGTTATGTGACAAGATTATGGTTGTTAAAATCTGAGGTCCAGCAGATTTTCAACAACAATTAGATAAAGGATTGTCAGTGGTTTTATAGAAGAAAACGTGTGGGGCGTTTAACAGTGTTCCACATAAGTCTTTGCGCTCCCACACTGCCCCCGCGCTCCACGAGCGCAGCAGAATCTGATGAGCGTTCCGTCTTCCTCACCACAGCGTTATTCCGAGAAGGAATGTCAGTGAGACGGGAAACTTAGTAAGACGTGTTTGCAACACTGTGCGACTACCTCTAAGAGGCGAATATTGCAGCACACTT
Organism: Schistocerca serialis cubense; assembly: GCF_023864345.2. Classification (NCBI taxonomy): domain Eukaryota; kingdom Metazoa; phylum Arthropoda; class Insecta; order Orthoptera; family Acrididae; genus Schistocerca; species Schistocerca serialis. The sequence goes on along the minus strand of NC_064640.1, from coordinate 462,615,266 downwards.
TTATAGGTAGGATTCTATCACGTATGCTTATTTTCAAATTTTTATTTTTCTCCCAAAGCAATATTTCTTATAACTTAATTTAAAAATATTTTCGGCATTCCTAATATGCTCATCCGAACTTCAAAAAGCTTATTTATAGGCATTTAGTATTAAGTTGCGATTTTTATAAATTTGTAGATATATCCGTTTTATAATATGTATGTGGAAACATGGTTCGCAATGCAATAAGACACATGGAGTTACGCTGGTGAAAAGCTCTTTAATATGAACCGTTGTGGGACTTGTCAGTTTCATAACAGAAAGAAAACTTTCGGACACTTACATTACATCGAACACTGAAATAACTTTGACGGCTTCTCTGCGCAGTCGAGGTTATTGCTCTTGGAGTAACATTTTATAAGTCTTTTAAATTCCAGGACAAACAGGTCACTAAGATGGGTGCTAAACTATACGTCTCAAACTCAAGTCAGAAGTAATGAGGTATATCGGCAGCCAAAAGCGAGAAGGGTCTGACAAATAAATCTAAATCAGTTTACAGTCGTACAAAGTCTAGAAATATGTTTCAGAAGCCATGAGGAAATGTTTAAATTACCGAAATATAGTCAGCATAGCATCAATAATCGTCCACCATATGTTACCAAATGATTCTTCCCTTGCATTAGGAAAATTAATGATTTCAAATACCGGGTGATCAAAAAGTCAGTATAAATTTAAAATCTTAATAAACCAAGGAATAATGTAGATAGAGAGGTAAAAATTGACACACGTGCTTGGAATGACATGGGGTTTTATTAGAACCAAAAAATTGCTAGATGCGTGAAAGGTATCTTGCGCTCGTCGTTTGGTGGTGTTCGTGTGCTCAGTCGCCACTTTCGTCATGCTTGGCTTCCCAGGTCCCCAGATCTCAGTCCGTGCGATTACTGGCTTTGGGATTACCTAAAGTCGCAAGTGTATCGTGATCGACCGACATCTCTAGGGACGCTGAAAGACAACATCCGACACCAATGCCTCACCATAACTCCGGACATGCTTTACAGTGCTGTTCACAATATTATTCCTCGACTACAGTATTGTTGAGGAATGATGGTGGACAAGTTCAGCATTTCCTGTAAAGAACATCTTTGCTTTGTCTTACGTTGTTATGCTAATTATTGCTATTCTGATCAGATGAAGAGTCATCTGTCGGACATTTTGTGAACCTCTGTATTTTTTTGGTTCTAATAAAACCCCATGTCATTCCAAGTATCTATGTCAATTTGTACCTCTCTATTTACATTATTCCGTGATTTATTCAGTTTTCAAATTTATACTGACTATTTGATCACCCAGTAATTGTTGATGTCGACCGTAAATGTTTTTTTTTACAATCCTTAACTCAGTTTTTCCTATAATGGAAGCCTTCGGTTCATCCAGAATTCACTGTCGTGCATCAGAAGAAAAATTCATCATATGGTCTTTGTGGCTGGTGCTGTAATGGCGTTCCAGTTTTTACAGCTCAAAACACTCCGATGGCATATATAGCACTATGTAGTTCCATCAATTGATACGAAACGCAAAGCAATTTTCTTTCGACATTGGACTATGTCAATTCTCCATTTTATCTCTTTAGGACAAACGTCAGAACGCAGTTCGCCGAGGCCTGATCTACATGGTACATTCTCCAACTTCATCTCTGCGAGAGATGGTGCCAAATTAGAATTGTCATTTCTCCTACATGGGAACGTCAGTGTAACAGCAGGAGACAAGCTGGAAAAAATTGGCAAGAAGCACTGGAAGCGATTTCAAGGAATTGTAAAAATTTTGATGCTAAGCCATATAAATTGGATTGTCTGATGCTAAAACGGCTGTGCTAATGGATGAGCTGCCTGGGTTGTTGCAGCAACTCTCTGTAGACGACTGTTAGATTATAGACTTGGATATAGCTTACGGTTTTCCTTGACCAAACGGAGATGTGATTATCTCACATCAACCTACGACTTTAGTGTGCCATGTGTACCATGTGTGGCAGGTCGGGGTCGCTCGTCTGCATTCTGTGTTTCACTTATCGAAAGTCCACCTACTTCTATATGCTTCTTTCCGACATCCCTGCACTCTATAGTAGCAGATACGTGCTAGGCAGTGTAAAGAAGCGTTCATGAAACCACTACCTAATACCTTCCACACAGAGGCCGCTTAATTCGAGTTGAAAGTCAGTTTCTGAAAGTTAATTTTTAAAAAATCGGGCGTTCGGAGGATGCAGTCTACTTGCAGAAAGCATTGAAAAATATATTGAATCTGCTTTTTATTCATATGGAAACACATGAAATGGCTATCAAGTCCGTATTTAATATGGTAATGCTCTATCATTCAAAGTTCATTGTCTGTACAACACACTTTCACTCCAAAAAGCAGCCAGAATTTTTGCAAGTCTGACCCGACTAATTTTCACGCTCTATCAGGTACCGACCTACAACTACTCGCAAGTTAAACATTCTGTCGTTTTAGTGGTGTTCTTCGAAAGAAGTGCTCGCCAATATATTCCGTACACAGCACTAAACATACCACGCGGAACTGTTACTACGACCAGAAAGTTGACACGCTCATAACTCTCAAACTATTTAATTTAGAAACACCGAAAGTTCATTAAAATGCTCGTAACTCCAGTCGCTTGAGTCACGAGGTATTCGAACCGCAATTGACTCACTATATCTTCATTTTTCAGAGTAATTTTACGGAGCTGTCTGACATGGTGTTATCCATAGGCCGGTTCGCAAGCGACTATCTCGAACTACTATACACACTGTCCACTCCAGTATATTCGCGCGGGAACAGCTTAACTCTGATTGGCTGTTGATCTAAACGACCATTTCGAAGTTCCTTCAAGATCATTATCATGGCAAAACTGGCCTTATCCAATCAGTACACTGATAGTAATTAACGTCATTAAAACTTCTTCTAGTATATTGTTTAACCACAATAAGTGAAGTACGAACCATTCTCCAAATTGATAAATAAACTTTTTCTGTCTCTATCTTTCATACTGGCTGCTTTTATACAAAAGCAAGCTCACACCGACATATGTCATCTGAATCATGGCTGCACCATAAATTTCCCACAATCTATTTGTACAAGGTTTTATGAAAATTGACATATTAAGTTTTAACGTATGTCCCACATACACTCTTTCAATCATTCTTACGCACTCACACAACAAAATACAATCAAATAATAATTTTGAACAATTTTTGTACTACGTAATGCACAGTAACTTAAGTTTTAAAACATAAATTCTAATTAAAATTAGCATTAGTTTTAGGACTTTTAGGTAATTTTCTTTATCTCCGGCACTATAGCAAATAAAAATCTGAAATTTTGACAGCATCATTCCATTAACAACAAAAGACTGTGCACCAAATTTGAACAAAATCGGATAATGACTAATACGGATTATTTAGATTCGTAGAGGGCATGATTGTTCGTATTGACTGACTGTTACGCTATGCGGCTCTCACGGCAAGCAGCGTCAGCTGCACTGTGAATAAAGCGACAAAGAAAACATAGCCATCCAGCAGCCACCGTACCAAACGGCTCAGTGCCTTACTGCACTGAATGTCGTCTCGTAATAAGTTGCTACGTTACACAAGGAATCAGAAATGTGATTGTTAAAAATGTGTAGTCAGTTAGAATAGACTTTTTATTGCGGATGAGGTTCAATTTATAATAAAGACGTATAACAAATTTGTATGTCAAATCACAAGGTAGTAACAGAAAAGCTATTTGCAGAGCTTAAAACTGACAGAATAACGACCTTCAACAGCTATTAGTTTTCTTAAGTTCAAAACTAAAAGATCTATACAGAAATTGTGCAAGGATGTGGAGGAGAAGAGTTGGCAACATACACCCAAGTGGGTATGGAATGTTTTACAAGAAGTGTCATGCAGGAAGTAAAAAGCAAAATTAGACTCCCCAAATGCTCTGAGCTAGAAGAATTGCAAGAAGGAATGGAGCTGATTTTTAAAGGGATAATAGAGATAGTTTATAGGAAAATATTGATATGATCAAGGTAGGAAAGCTGGAACAGGCCTATAAATCAATTAAACAGTTCTTTGAAAACAGACAAAGAATATGCAGCGGAGTCAAAAATGGTAATGGAATAGAATTACATGAGCAGAAAAACTTAGTAGAAAGGTGGAAACAATAACGTGAAAAATTGTATTCAGAAAATAATGAAGATCTGGAACTGAACAACGCTGAGGAAATCGATCCGGAAGAAGATGGAGACTATATGTTGCGTAATGAGTTCGACTTTAACAGTGTGGCAGATAAAACCCTGGAGAGCCTCTGGAGCTGATGATGTACAAGTAGAACTCATCAAGGCTACTGGAGAAGAGCTACATGAAGAACTGTTCCACCTCATACAAGTTATATACGAAATCAAAGAGGTCTCAACAGATTTTAAAAATGTATCACACAGCCAATACCAAGGAAAACATCTGCAAACAGATGTGAACAATAAATGACCCCCAGTTTGGTAAAACACGCTTCGAAGATCTTGACCTCTACCATTCTAAGATGGATAGAGGACAGGACAGATACAATGGTCAGGGACGACCAGTTTCGCTTTAGAAGAGATGTAGGCAGAGAGAATCAATACTGGGACTAAAATGAAGACAAGGGTCAAGACACATATATTGTCTTCATCGACTTGAAAAAAGCATTCGATGTGGTAGATTTTTAAGATGCTGAGAAAGATTGGCATAAAGTATAAGGACAGAAGAGTAATGCAGAAACTGTATAGAGAAGTGGTGGCTATCATAAGGTGTGGAGACCTTAAAGAAGAAGCTGCTGTTAAGCAGGAAGTACTACGGGGCTGCTCACTCTCTCCTGTCTGGTTCAATGGATACGTTCAGAGGGCACAGATGAAGCTAAGGAGAAACTAGGAGCTGAAGGAGTAATTAAAATTTATGTCAGTAAAACAGACATGCTGAGATCTGCTGATATTGCAGTATTGAGTGAAGATACAGAACAAGTCGAAGTGATGCTAGCACACATGGAAACCACTCTCAGCTCTTCCAATAACATGAAAATTAGTAAAGGTAAAACAAAAATCTTAGTGGTGAGCAGACAAAACACCTTTGCCCCGTACTCTCTCAACAATAATCGACTGGAAATTGTCGAATCCTTGCCTACCTTGGAAGTAAAATTACATCAGTCGGAAGGCTAAGGAAGGACACTGCAAACCGAATACAACAGGCAGAAACGGCTCTTAACAAGAAAAGAAATTTTTCTTATCCAGCAACACAGAAAAATATCTCAGGGAAATCCTCATAAAGAGGTTTGTTTGGAGTGTTCTGCTGTACGGTGGTGAATCATACACACACGGAGAAGCATAGAAGCATAAGACAACAGCTTTCGGAACGTAGTGCTACCACAGAATGCTCAAGTCTTCCTGTGTAGACGAGACACAAAATGGAGAGGCGCTCCACGGAGTGGATGAACAGAAGCCTTGTTTTCTGAAGGTGATCAAACACAGAAGGGACACATGGGACGGCCAACTGGTGAGATATGATGGTATCATTAAAAGTTTCATTGAAGGGACAGTAGAAGGGAAAAACATAAGTGGAAAACCAAGACTAGAATACATCAACCGGATCATGGAGGATACCAGATGCACCACCTGTACCTCTCTCAAGAGGAAGTCTAAAGATATAAATGCATGGCGAACTGCTCCTAACAAACATGGTGGTTGAAGACCTAAGAAGAAAACCAGAAACTAAGTACATACCTTCTACGTTTATACTGAACTACTGTCTGGAGAAAGAACAAAATTAGTCGAATTTAATTAAAATTATAAGTAAAAAATTAAACTGGATACTATTAAAACTCCGCCAACTAAAACTAAAGAAACGTTTGTTTTGTGTGCAGCGTAACCTACACGAAAAATTCACAAAGACTTTCTACAAAAATATCGGTTCCCTAATTGGATACCGTACCAAAAATACCAAAATAGTCTTCTATTTACGATACGGTGTGTTTGATCTCTAAAAGTAATGTAAAGTGGGTAGTTGAGTGCTTCTGAATATTAATTTGAAGTGGATAGTTGAAACCATAACAATCCTAATTTCCTATGGCTACGAGCAGTTCTCTGGTGTGGTATAATTTGAGGCGTTCGCTTATAATCATTTCAGATGTTGACTGAGCTGCAGTTGTCGACAAGAGCAACATGGTTATCAATTCCATTGGAGAAAAGATTAGTCTTAAACGTAAGGTGTGAAATCTCGACGAAATATCCTCAGAAGCTGTCGTTGTTGAAAACAAAATGAGGTTGAAATGCAAGTTGTCCAGAAAAAAGTGTTTAAATCATTTCTCAACCGCTACTGAGATTCATTCGAAAAGCACAGCTATTCTGAAAGAGGAAGATAGGTCAAGAAGAACACAAAGACATTAAATACAGTGAAAAGAAATTATATATCCTATTGCTTAAAATTAAATCAAATGAAAATAGTTACACAACATGAGACTTTCAAAATTACACTGGAATTCTCAGGAATATGAATGCTTATAAACAAAACTACCCTTTCTGCATATCAATAAATTCCAGCAGAGGCGACAAGTATACCCATATCGTTAAGACTGCAATAGATATCCGACGGACTATTATTGAGAAATGTCACACACTTTGTCATTGGAATATCTTGAGGTTCAAGATTGGAAGACGGTATCCAATGAACTGTTAGCACGTATCTGCTGTGTTCGCTAGAATAGTTTGGTCCCTTAAGAATTCACAAACATTTAAACAGTTTGTTCCAGCAAATATTTTTTTGCCCTGCGTGAAGATTAAGACGACTTCGAAAAGTAAAGTAAAAGATTATACTGTAGAATGGGATAGTGAGACATTCCATGGGTTGAAACACAGTCACAAAAGATTTGGAAACAGTTCACATAATTATTGCTTGTGATTTCATAAATCGAGAAGCCTATTTCTGAACTTGGAACAAGTGGTTAGCGAATTGAATTTCAAAGGAGAATTTTACCTAGATTATATCATGTGACAGCTTTTACATAATGTGTGTCTAAGGATTTGACTACATGAAAACAAATAAAGTACAGGCATTCGATCACTGAATTGTGAACACCAGTGGACAAACATGACGTCATCCCCATCGCTGTTCTCTGATTTAGGAAGCCCTCTGTTTGCCTGCTTTGTTTTTTGTAGGGGTAAATACTTAGCTCCTAATGGGAGAGCAAACTGTGTGTGTGTGTGTGTGTAAGTGAGACAGAGAGAGAGAGAGAAAGAGAGAGTATCGGAAAAGCTGTACCATATCTGTAAACACTGATTTTTGATCACCTGTATCGACAAAGCTGTATGAGTTCTGGAAACAATGATGTTTGAATACCTAAGATGTTGTTCGGTCCCAAAAAACCATTATGTAAGTAGGTAAGTGCTGCACATTCGAATGTCTTGCTGGCCTGCGCAAGTTAACGAAAAATATAACCATTGGCTACCCACAGGAGTCGATATATGGACATTTACTCTGGGTTCTGGGGAACATACTGACTGGCTGTTTAACTTTCTGTGGCAGTAGAACACTGGGCTCTGATTGGGACTGCAGAAAACATGAGTGTATGTATATACATATTTGTTCGATCACAGTCTGTATGACCGATGCTTGGACAAAAAGGAACTGACATGCACTGGTGCACTGATAATACGAAAAAGTGTATAGTGCATTGATAATGGCTAGGCACTAGCTGAAATCTTGATTTGCCAAATAAAACTTGCAAAAAAGGACGACTGATTGCTGTGTTGCCGTGCTTTATCATTTGTATACACTATGTGCAGAAGCCCCATAGATATACGACTCAGTAGAAAGAATAAATATTGTGCTGAAATTATGATCGATATCGCAGGCATCTGTGGCTGTTTATGGTGGTCTGTGATGTTTGATCGCCTAAGAAGTCGCTGGGCCCCAAAATGCTATAACGTAAGTTTCAAGGATTTCTGTGAGGTCCCTCAGTCGAATGGCTTGCGCGGATGTACAGTTAATAAAAAATATAGCCATTGGCTACCCACAGGAATTGATATATGGATCTTTCTTTATTCTTGGTTCTGACAATTGAGCCACTGGTCCACTGGTGGAGTTCTTGGGTAGGACTGATTAAGCCAATGGTGTGGCTTATGTTGGTGATATCTTGGTGTTGCTCTATCAGGTTTACAGACGGAAGCTTCAAGAACATGCAAACCACGTACTGTCGAAGATACTGTACTGGTGTAGGAACAACGAGATAACAGTAGTTGCAAATAAAACTAAATACAAGTTAACAGGACATAGAGGATGCTCCACTGAAGAATTTGAGGTAGGGAATATGGGGCTGGAGAAACCAGCTTAAGGAGATAATAGGAATACAATCACGTTAGCGGACACCAGGGCACGTTGGCCACATTTATTAAGTTTTTCATTAGTATTTTTACATATTTAAATTTATGAAATGATGGTTAATTTTAGAGCAGTCTTACCAAATCTGGATGGCAATTATTGAACTTGAAAATATGAGTTAAAAAATTAAAAAGAAAATTAATTACTGGACATATGTCAAGTGAGCCTATCTACACCTACCTCGGAATAAGTTGGCCTAGAGTCTGGAGCACGCAGACGCATGTAATCTTTTGATAAGATAAAGCAATATAACTTTAGGAAATGAAAATAAAATCAATATCTACCAAGATAGTACTCTAATGTATATAAAATCAAGTTAAATACTGAGTTAAATGCTTAACATTTTATTATGACAACGGAAAAGCTTGAACTTTTTAGGATTTATAATGTCTTAATACAAACCAGTCAACTCTAATCACTGTCCAGATTCCAAGGATCGGTACAGTTGTGACACTCATAAAATAGTCAACGGATTTCATTTTTCACTCACGTCTGATGAGCCCAGCGTTTGCAGTTTGTGCACTGAATCCATTATGTTCCAGGCTGACTCTTTGAAAAAGGCTTGAACACCTCAGGCACAGTGACTCTTCATCTTCCTCATCGTCATCGCCATCATCGTCGTCATCTTGCCTTGGTTCCTTCTTGCGGTTTAGGCCTACTGCAGTAGATTTAGTTAATTTCATTCTAACATTGCTCGTATTTTCCTTTCGAAAAAGTGCTTTTTTAGCCGGTGATTTAAGTTTTATTTGCAGTGCTTTCGCCTTCTTTTCTCTTGCACCTTTTTGTTCTTTCTTCAGGGCTTTTTTTACTGGAGTGTCTGTCACTATGGCAGAAACTCATTTCCTTATCCCTGCTGCCATACCTGTTCTTGGCTCTGTTTATTCAAAAGTTCTGACCTCTTTTGGAGCTGGAAATGGTCTTACGTTTTTAGGTGTCTGTGAAATTTCCTCTGAGGGTAACCCTTCTTTGAACGTTGAAGGAATAGGCTCATAGGAGGTGGCCGTAGCGTGTGTCTCATCTCGAATTAACGGCTTTCGGTGTTTAGGTTTGGCCTATCTGAAGTGTAGGATGGCATAAAATCACTGTCAGTGAAAATATTTTTGTTAAATGGTTTGATGCCATTGACCTTGAATCCACCGGTTATGTTATTGGGAGCTGCAGCATTAGAAAGCGCTATTCGCACTATAGATGGGATGTCGCAAATATCCATAGGCCATTTACTATTGGTAACCCATGTGTCACATGCTGAATTCACAAACTTCTTAGAAGATCCACAAGCAGTTCATTCTAAAGGCTGTAGCTTATGGCTAAAATGCACCGGAAGAGATAGAAAAGTGATGCCATTATCTTTACAATAATCAAGAACTTCAGAGTCCACATGTGAACTGTGCTTATCAAACAAAACCAAGCAAGGGCGTTCTTTTCAGCAGCGAGCATGTGGGAAAAAATGTTTCATATATGTTTCAAAGTTTGCCTCCGTCATCTATCCTGAAAGATGAGCTGCCGCATCATACCGAATCGGGCCGTCGCAGATAGAATGAGACTTGAAGCTAACCCTTCGGAAGATGAAGAATTACCCATCGCACTGACTGCAAAAACGGTCGTATTAAGTGACCCTCTCTCAGCAGATGTCACACGCTTTATTTGGCGAAAATCTCTTCGAGCGACTACACGATCAGAACGCTGGACAGTACTTACCCCAGTTTCGTCAATGTTCCAGACGTCCGCAGAGGTCACTTTTAGTCTTTTTAAAACGATGTCGAGTTTATTAAGAAAACAGTTCTACACAGTGCTTGTGGAAACGGCTGCGCCAGGCCAAACTAGTAGCTTGAGGAGTCCGACTAAAGAGCTGAGGATGTCTCTTCAAGAATCCTGTGAACCAATCGCTTCCTGCCATGTCGGACTCCGTCAATTTTTGGGGTGTTTCATTGATACAGGCAATAGCGTACCTATACGCAAAGCGCCTGACTTCTTTCGGGGAAAGACTACTATATATGTCACTTGCCTTCATGGGGTATTTTCCAAGCATATCTTCTTGTTCGGAATTAAATATCTGAAAATAAACAACTCTAGTTACGTTACGCATAGAGGAGGGATGGCCTTTTTTAATGTGTGTGTGTATGTGTGTGTGTGTGTGTGTGTGTGTGTGTGTGAGAGAGAGAGAGAGAGAGAGAGAGAGAGAGAGAGAGAGTGAGAGAGAGTGAGGGGGGGAGGGGGGGGGAGACAGAGAGAGAGAGAGAGAGAGAGACAGAGAGAGTGAGAAAGAGAAAGAGAGGGACACGAATCAGTACAGTGCACAATCCGACATAGCGATAGACACAATGAAAATGGCAGGGATAGAGAAAAAAAATTAGAAATTGAAAAACAGATTTACAAATAAAAATAATTTTAGTTAACAACATTTCATACCTGAAATCTTTTATTGTAGCCAAATTTATCCCAAGGCTTCTTTTCGACATTAAGTATTTGTAGGGCTCCCCCAGGCTGAGGGTTTTTTGGTCCAATGGCATGGGTTCAGGTTTAGTTTCAGTTTCCCAACTGAAGTGTAGGCTGACATGAGATCTACAAATCTTTCCTTTCCTTTTACTTCTAAAACCGCTTTTACCAACGTATCTTCAGAAATAATTCCAATTTCACTTTTTCTTTTATGATTTCAGACCATTTTTATGTTCCTACAAAAAAAAGAAAGGTTTAAACCAAGGCCGTAGCTTAGATGTTCTAAACACGAGCAAATGAACCAGATTCTGACTGCTTACATGGCTGCTTAATATTATAAGAAAATTTGTAGGTTGCTGTTTTCTTTTAAAATGCTTTTAATCTCGTGAATATGACGATCTTTCCAATTCTGAAATGTATCAAAATATATTTAATTTCGAAAACTGTATATTAATAATTTAATAAACTCGACGAAATATAAATATCATTATCATTAAAATAGCAAACCTTTCAATGTTCTTTAAAAAATATATAGGACAGGGCAGGTTGGCCCAGAAGGCCATCTGCCCTGTCGTCTCTGGGCCGACCTGCTCCATCACCATGTTCACAGTAAATTCTATTCGTTACAAAAGCCACTTAAGTAATTTAGATTGTATGCCATGTAGAAATAATACTTAAACTACAACCTTTAATTATACTACTCACCTTTATCGCCTAAAGTGAGCTAAAGTTAAATAACACACATTTAACCGACGAGTGTGATTTTACTGAAACATGCACAACAAAAATTAATCACTATAACTTTTCCGAAACTGCTTCACCGGCCATATTCGTCCTGTAGAAAGAGGGGGACAGTACTACCAGCCTGCTGATACACAGGTGACTTTAGAAATCCCCATAGGAAATAATTAAGTGGATTCAGGTCAGGTGACCTTGCAGCTCATGAAATGGGACCTTCCCTTCCAATTCAGCAACCTGTAAATTCTGTACCAGTAGTGCTCCACCGTATTGTACTGTTTATCTGTGAATAGTACTGAGGAATGAATGGGTCTGCAGTTGATCCCTAGCACCTTCTGTCATGGGGCATTGTTGACAAGTAAAGTAAATGAAACTGGCATCATTGCTTCCTGGTAATCAGACTCATCCTCCTCTTTCCTTGTAGGAAATAAGGAATGTACATGTAAATAAACAGCAGAGTACATATAAACATGCACGCATGTTAGTTTTAAATGAGCACGAAAGCAGAAATGCTAGAAAAAGCGGTAGACAAATTTACTTCCATATCTCCTTAAGCCGGCTTCTCCGATCCCAAGTTCTCTGCCTCAAATTGTTAAGTGGAGCATTTTCTACGCCCTTGTAAGTTTTTGCGTACTCTTACGGAAACACCCCGTATACTGAGATGACAATAATCATGGGATGGCGATATGAACATACACAGATAGCATCGCATACACAAGCTATAAATGACAATGCAATGGTGGAGCTGTCATTTGTACTCAGATGATTCATGTGAAAATTTTCTCGACGGATTATGGCCTCACGACCGGAATTACCAGACTTTGAATGCGGAGTGGTAGTTGGAACTAGACGCATGGAACATTCCATTTCCGAAATCGTTAGTGAAATAAATATTCCGAGATCTACAGTGTCAAGAGTGTGCCAAGAATGCCACGTTTCAATCATTAACTCTCATCATGGACAACGCAGTGGCCGACGGCCTTCATTTCGAGAACAGTGGCGTTTGCGTAGAATTGTCAGTGCTAACAAACAAGTAAAACTGCGTGAATTAACCGCAGTAATCAATGTGGGACGTACGATGAACGTATCCATTAGGACAATGCTACGAAATTTTGCGTTAATGGGCTATGGTAGCAGATGACCGGCGCGAGTACCTTTGCTAACAAGCGTGGTATCGCCGGCGGCGCCTCTCTTGAGCTCGTGACCCTAGACGACTGGAAAACCGTGGGCAGGTCAGATGAGTCCCGATTTCAGTTGGTAAGAACTGATAGTAGGTTTCGAGTCTGGCGTCGACCCCACAAAGCTATGGACCCAACTTGTCAGCAAGGCACTGTGCAAGCTGACGATGAGTCCATAGTCGTGTTATCTGTATCAAGAATGAGATTTTCACTCAGCAGCGGAGTGTGCGCTGATACGAAACTTCCCGGCGGATGAAAAAGTGTATGTCGGACCAAGACTCGAATTCGTGACTTTCGCCTTTCGAGAGCAAATGCTCTACCGGTTGAGTTACGCAAGCAAAACTCAATACTCCTCCTCACAACTTTACTTCAGCCATTACCTCGACCCCTATCTTCCAGACCCCACAGAAGTTCTTCTGCCAAACTTTCAACGCTAGCACTACTGGAAGAAAGGGTAATGTGCAGACATGGGTCAGCCACAGCCTGAGAAGTTCTTCTGCCAAACTTTCAACGCTAGCACTACTGGAAGAAAGGGTAATGTGCAGACATGGGTCAGCCACAGCCTGGGGGATGTTCCAAGAATGAAATTTTTATTCAGCAGCAGGGTGTGCGCTGATATAAAACTTCCCGGCACATTAAAACTGTCTACTGCACCCAGATTCAAATCGGGACCTTTGCCTTTTGTGGGGAGGTGCTTGGGTAGCTCAGTCGGTAGGGCACTTGCCTGCGGAAGGGAAAGGTCCTATGTAGGAGTCTCGGCCCAGCACAAAATTTTAATCTCCCGTGATTTTCCGGTGTGGGTTTGTTTACATGGAATGGATTGCTCCTTTCGTTCTACTGAACACATCATTGACTAGATATGGTTATGTTCAGCCCCTTGGAGACCATTTTCAGCCTTTCATGGACCTCATATTGCCAAAAAAATTAGGAATTTGTATGCATGACATTGCGCCATGTCACTGGGCCACAATAGGTCACGATTGGTTTGAAAAACAATCTGGAAAGTTCGAGCGAATTTTAGATCACTCAGATCACCTGACATGAACTCTGTCGAACGTTTAATGAAGATAATCAAGAGGTCAGTTCACGAACAAAATTCTACGCCTGCAATACTTTCGCAGTTGTGGACGGCTATAGAAGCAGGAAGGCTCGGTATTTCTCTAGGGGACATCCAAGGACTTGTGGAGTCCATGCCACGTCAATTACCTGCCCTACTCCGGGCAAAAGGAGGTCCGACACGATATTAGAAGGTATCCCATGACTTTCATCATCAGAGTGTATACCCACATTAAGAACAAATTCTCTCTAAACTGGAAATCAACCATTTACCCTTGTGGACTGGTGCGCTGGTGCAGAGCGTTGGAACTACCCCAAGGTTTAAATAATGTAACAGTGAAAAAACTCTGTGCTGTAATATTATTGTATTGAAACTTTCGGCTCTTCCACAAGTTTATATTCTTTGCATCTATTTGTAATATTAATTTAAACGTTAACAATACAAACAGTAACAAGATACAGTAACATTTCTTTCCCTCCAAGTTCAGTTGATATTCAGGATGTTCATTTTAACTGAAGACGTTGAAATATCTCGAAAACTACACATTGGATCAACAAAAATTATAATTCCAGTTTGTTTGTCTCGGAGAGGGACATCCAATGATTCCACACCCTACCGAAACCTTTTCGTAAGTGTGTGTGTGTGTGTGTGGGGGGGGGAGGGGGCAACTTTGAAATCTTCGTTGGGAACCCCCGTTTTGACTGCATATTACAATTCTACGACAAAAACTACATACGTTTTCTCTGAAGCATTTTCTTCGTTTCGACACAGATGGCGCTGTATTCGGAGGCATAGAAACGGCAACACAGTCGTAATTTCCCACATGCTGCTCAATGGCCCTTGGATATCCAGTGGCATGTGGGACCCCATTTCCACGCTGCGCGCGTACGACAAGCCAATATTTCATAACTTCTAATTGGAAACCCTTTCGCGACGTTGTATTCCTCCGACTTCCCGCACGGGGGACTACTCGACGCGCAATTGTGGTAGTAGTTTGAGGTGAAGGAAACTCTACTTTTCAACTAGAGTAAGTGTTGGAACGCATTACCATCAACTGCAGTCCACTTAGTGATCCGCTTTTCAGACGACCGTACACAAGACAAAAGCGTATCTGTGGGAATGTCAGCACAAGCGTTCCTCATGCGGTCGACCATATCTTCATGGCCTCTTGGCACCTGCTGGCACACCTTATCTTTTAAATAGCCCCACATGAGGAAATCCGACGACGTCAATTCCGGCGACCTAGCAGACCAATTAATAGGGCCACCTCTGCCGATATACCGACCAGTGTGAACACGGTCTAATACCTCCCGTACTTCAATTGCGTAAGGCTAGTTGCACAGACACCGGTTTTGGACGGCCGGTATAATATCGGCCGATGTTTTATCAATCGAGCGCTGGTTGCACACACGCCGGAGTTTTACCGGTCGTACGACCAGTTTCTTGGCTGTCGTGCTCGAGTGACGTTGTTTCTAAAAATTAAGTAATGAATCCCAAACGAGTTGTTCCAATGTGGTTGCTGTACCGTCGTATGAAGGACCGTAGGAATAAGAGGAAGTGTTGGATTAATCCAATTAACCAAAGTATCGAACTTATGGGAACAATGTACACTCTTTTTGAAGAACTTTGGCGCAATGGGGGTAAGTTTTTAAATTCCTCAGAATGTCTGCAGCACCCTATGATGAACTTCACGACAAGCTGAAAAATAAAATCAAACGCTAGAAAACTAAAATGAGAAATTCTATTCCATCACATGAAAGGCTCACTCTTACATGGAGGTAAGTAAGAACATTAAAAAAATAAAGAAACTTTTGTTTTAAATGAAAGTATCAGATGTATTAAATTTAAATAAAGACATGTGCATTTTGTTGGCTTAAAACCAGAAAGGTCTTCAACATGAAAGTACCCCAATTTGTTTTTAAAGTGGACAGCTCAATATTTTTGAAACATATGCTATGTAACACAATGGATAGAGAATAAATAAACTAACATGTTATTTATTCCTATTTTTGCCGTTTATTATATATTGAAGATACAAATCCGTAACTGCAGTGCATATAAAAGTAAAAGTATAGTCTATGTATCAACTCAAAACACAGAAGCAGATGGAGAAAGGCTCTCCGCAGGGTAATAATCTGAAGATGTGGCTGCCGAAGATCATCCAAATTGTTGATAGAGCTGTGCAATGGTTGGTTCTCGTTGGTACTAGGGTGATTTTCTTTTCGGAGAGCATGCTTGCTGGTTGTTTGCACTGCAGTAATTGACAAGTTGTGGATTGTGGAACTGATCAGTTTGGGGAAATAGTACTTGGAAGTTGTTATTTGAGTTGAACTGCTTTGAATATGAAGGCTGATGACTGCCAAACGACGAGGGCTGTAAGAGGGGATAGTTCTGATGATAATAGGAATGTGTTTGCGGTAGTACAGATTGACCATTTTTTTTACATTGATTTTAGAAATTAATTGAAGAACACCCATTTGAAATTCGAGAACCACACCGTCCTCTAATTTGTTTAGGTGGGGTGGAAGTCCTTGGAAGAACAACATATAGGCAATTGGTGTTTGTTGCTCCCAGGGTTTCAACATTTTTAGTTCAACTTTGTCTTCTTTACGGTGTAGTAGGCTTTCGATTTCCTGCACAAATGTCTGTTGAGGCTGCTCATCATCAGCATATTCGTCATCATTGATAAGACTACTGTCTTCAAAACTTTCTGCAACTTCCCTGGACTGATACAGTTTATTCAAAAACTGCATTAGGTCAGCGTAGACGTATTTTTTAATGTTAGGTGCGCCGGCTGTACTTTTCTGCCGTTATTTCAGATTTCTCTTTGCTTTTGAGAATGTACCGCGAAGATTGCCCCACCACTATCGTCACTGCTTTTCCTGAAACAATGAAAAACAAGCTACGGTCGATTCTTCGTAATCCGAGTGCAGATTAACCAGGTTGCGAATTTAATCAAAGTTGCAGGAGACTTACTAAATAATAGTTGTGTAAGTTAATGGTAAATTCTATCCCTTTACGTTAGGAACATTATCAGCATATCGTTGAAGTGTTGAAGTGTAGATGGAGTAGAAAACTAAAGCTACGTCATTCTTACATTATTATTTCATATTTACCATGGAATATTGCTGCTAAATTGAAACGGGTAATTTTTTCCAGGTATCTTGCAAAGTAGGTGCACCTTTACTGATCTACGTTACTACTTCGCAATTGGCATTTCTACTGCAAAATAGATAGTAAAGGAAGTATGCGAAGCTATTTGGTCAGTAATAAAGAGAGAATGTATACCTGAACTTTCCACAGATAAATTTGAGTCCATTGATTCAGATTTTGAAAAATTGCCAATTTTCCACATTGCATAGGTGCTGTAGACGGCAAGCACATTAGCATAATTTTTTCCAACAAGATGTGGATCCATGTATTTTAACTACAAAGACTATTCATCTGTAGTATTAATGGCAAGAGCAGATTCAAAATAACGTTTTGTGTATGTTAATGTTGAAAGCTTTCGCAAAGATTGCGATTCCTCCATTTTCAAGCAGTCTACTCTTTGGCAATCGGTATTGAGTAACACATTACAGTTACCTGAAGAAAAATGTCTACCGGGAACAGAATCTCCGAAAGTTTCCTACTACTTTGTTGGAGACAAAGAATTTAAGCTTCATAGACATTTGATACGGAAATACGGTGGAACACATTTAACACTAGAAAAGAGGATATTCAATTATTCATTGTGTAGAGCTCGACGTCATGTCGAGTGTGCTTTTGGAGTATTGAGCAACACATGGCGTATCTTCCGCAGGCCTATAAACGTAGATCCTGATTTTGCAGTTGATATTATAAAAGCGTGTGTTGTTCTTCCAAATTTTGTTCGTGACCAGTACGGGTATTGGCCAAAGGATACTATAAAAATCACTGGACTGGAAAATTTGCCAAGAGAGCCCACAGCACGAGGTGGTCTTCAAGTAAACAATGTTTGAAAAATATTAAGCAAATATTTTGTCAACTATTGCAGCTGTTCCCTGGAAAATGAGTAAGTTATGCGTAATACGACAGCTAGACTATTCTTCATAATTACAGTAGTAACGTTGAAACGTCCCCTTTGAACAATTATACATGACTGTGCTTAAACTGACATAAAATATTTTTAGCGCAACGCAATCTGACTATCAAAGATCCCTGCAAAAGAATGGCCCTGACTAACATTAAACTATACCTTTCACAAATCACTTACCTCACAAAAATCTTCGCTGCTCAAGCTACTGCAATAAAGCGAGCGCCACTACTGCCAGCTAAATAAAAGATTCAAACTATGGAAGGCACTAACTACTGATAGGGATAGTTAGCAAATGAAAGATATTAATAGAGAACAAACAATGTATTTACCTTAATATCATCACAAGCCATAATATATATATCAGTTCATGACAAATTACAAACCTCCGCCATCTCTCTCCCCACAGCACGAGGTGGTCTTCAAGTAAACAATGTTTGAAAAATATTAAGCAAATATTTTGTCAACTATTGCAGCTGTTCCCTGGAAAATGAGTAAGTTATGCGTAATACGACAGCTAGACTATTCTTCATAATTACAGTAGTAACGTTGAAACGTCCCCTTTGAACAATTATACATGACTGTGCTTAAACTGACATAAAATATTTTTAGCGCAACGCAATCTGACTATCAAAGATCCCTGCAAAAGAATGGCCCTGACTAACATTAAACTATACCTTTCACAAATCACTTACCTCACAAAAATCTTCGCTGCTCAAGCTACTGCAATACAGCGAGCGCCACTACTGCCAGCTAAATAAAAGATTCAAACTATGGAAGGCACTAACTACTGATAGGGATAGTTAGCAAATGAAAGATATTAATAGAGAACAAACAATGTATTTACCTTAATATCATCACAAGCCATAATATATATATCAGTTCATGACAAATTACAAACCTCCGCCATCTCTCTCCCCACATCCACCACTGCTGCCGGCTCACCTCCAACTGCGCAACGCTACGCGCTGTTCACATCCAGCTGCCGCTGCCCAACACTACAATGGCAGACAACAATGCAAACTAGCCACAGACTGCACACAGCACAGCCAGTGATTTTCATACAGAGGTGGCGTTACCAATAAAAAAACCTAAACAGCCTACTTACACACACAGCACAGCCAGTGATTTTCATATTGAGTGCTACGTAACGTTGCCAATAAGAAAACATAAACAGCCTACTTACATAGATAAAACATAAACAGTCTACTTACATAGCCCCCATGCTCCCCACAAAAAATTTTACAAATTGGGTTGGGCAGTGGCCAATACAGATTTGAAAAAATTTTTCATAATTACAATAACTAAGAAATCAAATGCACACACTTATTGATATTATGTTGGTCAAAAGCTCAAATTTTCTCACAGTCTATAAAGATAGTCCTGATTCATCACAGTAAAATAGCAGTGTTTTTCTCAAAGTCTGAGCAGTAAAAGAAAATGCACACAGAAGTAGTGGATTTCCATGCTGTCTTGAAGAAGTAGTGTTGTCGTTCCAACGGAAAGACAGTGCTGTCTCTCGACATGCTGACAGGTAATGGGCCACCATGGAGCAAACCCACTGCAGAGTCAGTCGAAGTCTTGATGAATATTGGTATGTAGGTTATCACAGAGCAGACCCACCGTAGTCCTGGTAGAGATTACGATATTGGTGGGCCACCAGAGGTGCAGACCCACTGCAGTCCTTGAAGAGATAATGGTATTGGTGGGCCACCAGAGGTGCAGACCCACTGTAGTCCTTGTAGAGATAATGGTATTGGTGGGCCACCAGAGGTGCAGACCCACTGTAGTCCTTGTAGAGATGGCCAGCAGCCATCTGTTGCGATTGTGCAGGTGCACATTCACCATCGAAGAGTCTTGCGGAGAATATAGCAAGTCCATAAACCACCACTTGTGCACTCACAAAGTTTTTTGGAATTGTCCTTAGAACCAGCAATGCTGTTATCCAGTCCCTTGCTGAATCATTAACACACGTGCAAACACTAACAGTCCCTACTTCTCACATATTGTCCATATACTATGACTAACAGAAACGTGTGCAGTGAAATGTAACTTACAAGTTAATAATAAGATGAACTGGTGTTAATTACAATTTTATAACATAAGAATACAATAACAAAGGTACAAAATACATCATTAAAGAACATAACAATACAGATAATATTTGTAGTAATAGGGGCTTTACAAAAGAATGGAAATAAACATATACATCACTGTTATAGCAATTATGACATAAGTAAATGCATAGAAGATCAGAATAACTTGCAAAACATCAACTTCACACATGAGCATTTAAACAGAATGAATAATGTCTAACATCTTTACAAAGTAAATAACATATTATTAATGCCAATTATATTTGAGGATAACAGTATTCCTCATCATAGTGAATGTAGCTTAATATTAAAAGAAGAAAAAATTCTATGAAACTACACAGAGACAGGAAGAAAACAAATACTCAAGGGTACACAAACACATAGTGGGATAACACCAATAGGAAAGGACAGGGTTCGTTTTCAGTGTAACATTTGGTACTGCAGTCCAACCCAAAACTTCATATATCTTTCCTCTTATTTCATCCTTTGTTTCCACCAAAAAAATTCTATCTAAGCATGCTTTCTGTATTTATATGTTCACACATTTCTTACCTCAACATTTATTTCCAAGAAAATCCTACCTAAACCTGTTTTCTCAATGCATTTCTTCCAATTCATCGCAACTCATTCTCCTAGAGGCTACCCCCTCTTAAGCTAACTTAAATCTACTGAGCTCAGATGCTAAACTAAGGGACGAGGCAATGCAGCAGCACAAAATAAGTAACACAAACAGCAATGATAAAAAATACAAAAGGCAAAGCAAGCAGCATAAATTACAACTGATATAATGCAATGAGCAGCAAAAATATAAATAAATCAATAGTAAAACTAGCTTAACAGTGTAATACAAACTGAAATTTAGTAGCACTATGCCTGGCAAATAGCAGCAGAAATAACTTATATCTAAACATGACATAGCTCAAGCAGAAAAGATATTACAGTAAAAACAACAATGCAGATAAGGGAAATGTATATTCACATCTTAATGTCTATGTAATTAAAGTGGTGCACCACAACAACTGATTGTAAAAAGAAATATTACCGTGTACTTGAAAAGAAAATTATGTGTTACTGTTACTAGTTCCTTCTTACTGTTCTTTCCTTTCCAAGTGCTCCTTTTTTAAAGAATGTGGATCATAAAATAATTATTTAATAGATCTGTTGACAGAAAGTGTTCACATTAGCAAATGCATTTCATTTTATAAAAGCAATGCTGCAACACAGCTGGAAACCAGATATCAAATGAAATAAGCAATTACGCAAACCAAAGCATAAAAACATCATTCAATAGCTATGTGGCATTTCGTAAGTCAGTAGCTCTCAATTCTCGTAGAAAGACACTTGTCACTATCAGGTTTGAAGATGTAAGAATATTTCCGAGGATAATGGCCTCCCCTTTTTTTTGTTCTTTCTACCTGTGCGGCTGAAAGGCTAATGGCTTTTTTTTTTTTTTTTTTTTTTTTTGGGCGGCTGTCGCCCAGGTGGGTGCCTGCGACGCATTACGTGCAGGTGGTCACTTAACTTTCTTACGAAAATATTTACGACAGCAGTTTCTGCTAGAGTGACAGTCTCACATAAAAATATTTCACAGGTCAAGAATTTGCGTTACAAATCTGTAGAAACAAAATGCTATTGATATAACAGTGTCCTAAAAAATTTTCGTCTGCATTGTAATACATTCACGCATATACACACACATTTCATAACTCTTAAAGTACGTTTCTTGGTTTCCAACATCCTTTTCATAAATCAGAGTCCCTAAACACTACTCATTATTCCTTACCTCATTATACATATACATATTCGTCGACACTTCTTCAATATTTCATCATGAGAAATACATAGCATAATAAACATTCCTCAACAACATAATACACATCGTCGTCGTAATAATAACATCATAACACTTCAGTCAGATCTCAAAATCGTCGTAACTTCCTCCAATAATTTCTAAGAATAAAAAAAATTCTCTGCTCATGTCAAAAGTGTCAGCTGCCTCAAACGTACTTTAAAAATCATGAATCCATACCAAATACATCATTCAAAGCTCTCATAGTATCACAATGGTTCTAAAAAAATATGAACAGTTTACAACGTACAGACAAAATACAGTTTCATAAGTGTGAAGTTATCCAACTGTGTAATTGCGTAAACATGTGTCACTGATGTAGTAAAAAAAATGTTTATCTCTCAGTTAAATGATCAGATAGCTGTGTAATTTGTGTGTTAGAGAAATATGGTACCGATGTGTAAAGTTGTATAAGCAAATACCATATTAGCTAGGGTTCCTTGTGGTTGCCACACACATGGTACACAAAGTAAGCGTGTACCCCCCTGAGGATTTATGCAATTATACCCTCAGGTGTTACAGATTACAGCAATGGAATGAAATGTATCACGGAAAACTTTCTTTGTAATTCAAAAATCTTTAAAAATAAATGTTTTAAGTACAAAATTAATGACTCAAATACGTGTCCTGTAGCGCTAAATGTGCGTCTTGTTGCAACATAATCTCTGTGGAAGTGTCGTAGTTATCGTCCTCCGAAAGCTAAGTTCTGCAGAAGTCAATGTACTTACCTCATGATAAACAAAAGTGAAATGCTTTGCGTATAGATATCTTAGTTATTACGCTTATTGCCATGATGAAGAAAGTACTGTGCTGTAACGTATTGTTGTGCTACGGAAAAGGCAGTCTCATGTAGCTATACCACAAAAGTTACTACTAAAACATATTTTACTTTGCAGAAGAATTCAAAAAAACTGTGCAGATATAAAGCAGATACAGCACAAAAGCAACAACGTAAATTGTGTCACACATTAGTAGCGTCGTGAGAAAATCGTGTAGCTGTCAATTAAACTAACCACTGTGTCACCTGGTATCTCTCAGAAAGCACCTTGAATCCATAATGTATTTGCAAGTAAACCAAAATGTTGCATTAAAATCTCATTAGCAGTACCAGTATATGTTTTAAGTATGTGAGCCTGATAGTCGTTACGTAATCGTGCAACTAACAAGCAAGAATGTACAAATACAACACTGTGTCGTCTGTTCACTATAACAATGCATTCGTAATTTCTGTTTAAAAATGTTCCCTACGTTCTAGACTGGATATTTAACTTCAAACATTGTTGCATGTTAACAGTTTCTTAAGTCTGACAAAGCATACTAGAAATGTGAAGTGAAAAGTTTTATGGCAATGACAAAGTTAAAAAGCAGATTATCTTTCAATAAACGGTTTTGCATGTGAAATGTGGTGCAATCCTTTACTCTTCATAGTACTCACAGTTTGGCTGGAATACAATTATCATGCAGTATACGTCGGTAAAGAATACTGGAATTTTTCTCAAGGTTAGCGTCTATGTTATTTTTCCCTGAGCCAGCGGCCGCACGCGGCTGCCTGCAGTGCGAATCATTGTCTGTCCCTTTGTTGGCGCGCGTCGTTATTGGGATTTGGAGACCTAACTTCTACAAATTCACGTTGTCGAAAGTGCCCTGCTCTGTTTGAATCCCGCCAGTTCTGATGCAATTCAGGTCTGTCGTTACGATCACATCGTCTGTCGTCATGTCGGTAGTTCCTGTAGTTACTTTCTTCTCGGTTAAGTGGTGGAGAATTTCTCCCTGAATCGTAACTGCGCGCTGAACTGTTGCGTCTGAAGTTATTCTGTCTCCCTTGATAATAATTATTTTGGTTCCCATATTGTCTGTTTCTCTGATTGTCTCTGTGATGGTCACTACCGCGGAGAGGTGATCTTTCCCTGTAATTATTACTACTCTGCCAACGGTTGTAATACGGGTGGTGTCTGTTTCGGTCACGATTTGTGTTGTGAGAATAGCCTTGTCGCGTCCAGTTATTATTTCTTTCATCACGGAATTGCGACTGATGTGATCTGTAATTGTTGTGCTCCTACGTTCCGCGATTGTCAGTGTCACTTTCCAGTTCTTGTAACAGTCCCTGAAAAGCTTCAATGTCGTCTTTGCAACGTCCTGCCAAAATAATATGTCGTAAATGTTCAGGTAATTTGATTAAGCAAATGCGGATGAGTTCTGAGGGGCTGTATGGGTTTCACAGGTACTGATTCTTGTGCAACATGTCTTCAAAATATTTCACAAGACTGGAGAATTCAGATTGTTCGAAATGTTTCATCATTATGATGCCATGTTTTACACGGTCTTGTGTAGCTTGAGACCAATATGCTGAGAGGAAGGCATGGTAAAATTCTCCTTCACTGTGGCAATCGTGAATGACCGATCGCATTCTTACAGCTGGTTCATTCTCTAAGTAGCCACACATAAATTCTAATCTGTGCTCCAATGACCAGTTGGGAGGAAAACAATGAGAAAATTGATGGAGCCATGCTTGTGGATGAATGTCGTTGCCAGAATTCTTAAATGTTTTGAATTTACGTGTAGTAATGAACAGCTTATAGTCAAAATCGTCATGTCGGCGAGTCGCATATCGGTCATTGTTAGGTCGTGTCGGCCGTTCCATCTCAAAATTCGGTGCACATTGCCAATTTCTTTCATAATTTCCGAAATGCCCTGTGTTATTATTTTGCGGCTTTTCCGTGTTTCTAAGTCCCTCTTCCCGTGTTGGAGCGCGAGTGTCCTCTGAAATACGTAATTCTTGTATTACCTGTGTCAGCTGATCTTGTACTTCCCGGATTTCTCTTTGGTGTTGTGTATTAATTTGATTCTGATTTTGTTTGAATTTTCTTATTTGTTCATACTCTTCTGTGTCAGTGAAGGCTACGGGTCTTGTGTCATTCAGATCATCATCTACCTTTGTAGATAAGTTAGTGACCTGATCCGAAAGTTCGGCTACTTTCTCCGATAGTGAACACATTTCCTCAGTGTGTTTTTCTGAACCAAGTTTCAGAGTGTCCATTTGTGCTGAAATCGAATCTACTGTGTCCTTTAAGTTTTCCTGAGTTTTTGCAAGTTGCGTAACCGAATCGGTAGATGCAACTGAGTCAATTTTAGCCCACAAGGTCTCATGATTTTCATGAACAATGGTTTGCAGTTCTTTTATGGCTGCTTCGTGATTCTGTAATGCATTTTCATGCCGCGAAAAAATAGGTTGAAAATGCTCACAAATTTGTGTTTTACGTCATTACAGACTTTTTGACATTTCGATTCAATGTTATGTAACTCAGTAGTTAAATCTTCACGTGTTTGTTCAAGTGTGGTGTCTAACTTTTGAAGATTTTGTTCCATTGTGTCTAACTTCTTAAGATTTTGTTCCACTGTGTCTAACTTTTTAAGATTTTGTTCCACTGTATCTAACTTTCGAAGATTTTGTTCCATTGTGTCTAACTTTTGAAGCTTTTGCTGTGTTTGTCCCATTTGCTGTATTAATTGTAATAACAATGCACTGGTGTCTGGAACATGTTCCTCAGTGCTTTTCGGCAGTGAATTTGCACCGGAAACATTCACATTTTGACAAGCAGAAAATGTGTCTTGACTTATTTGAGAAAACGGTGAGGATCCAAAACCTGAATCTACAGTATTTGCGAGATTGTTTCCTGTCATTTCGGATTCCTGAGGCGAGCTATTGCCGACCGATCGATCGATAATGCTTCCCTCTTCACTAATTGTTTCACTGTCCACGCCATTATTTGACGCCCGCTCCATTTCCCTGTGCACAGTTACCAAATTACTACTTTGAACATTAGTAAATTCATTACTCTGCGGCGCTGATAAGCTACGCTCGTCGTCACTATTATTTCTCAGTTTAGTTTGGAGCCTAGTGTTACGTTTTTCACACGCCATAATTGTCACAATATTTCACACGATAACACAAAGCACAATTTGAAGTGCAAAAATAGGAGAACAC
The DNA here is from genome assembly GCF_023864345.2 of Schistocerca serialis cubense. Taxonomy (NCBI): domain Eukaryota; kingdom Metazoa; phylum Arthropoda; class Insecta; order Orthoptera; family Acrididae; genus Schistocerca; species Schistocerca serialis. The sequence goes on along the minus strand of NC_064640.1, from coordinate 462,589,456 downwards.
ATTAACATAGCACTGAAAATAATATGTAGTTAATTGCAGCTGCGAAATACTTGGTGCAAATCTACATGCATGCCACAACTGTTTTACTGTACAACAATGAAAGGCTACAACTACAAAGGAAATTCTCTCTATGATTACGCGCTATCAATAAACAATAGCTACCCTAATTACACAAACTACAAGAAAAAATCAGAAGATTCCAGTGAGGTATCCTGGCAGGGTCGACATATGAAACGTCCCCTTTGAACAATTATACATGACTGTGCTTAAACTGACATAAAATATTTTTAGCGCAACGCAATCTGACTATCAAAGATCCCTGCAACAGAATGGCCCTGACTAACATTAAACTATACCTTTCACAAATCACTTACCTCACAAAAATCTTCGCTGCTCAAGCTACTGCAATACAGCGAGCGCCACTACTGCCAGCTAAATAAAAGATTCAAACTATGGAAGGCACTAACTACTGATAGGGATAGTTAGCAAATGAAAGATATTAATAGAGAACAAACAATGTATTTACCTTAATATCATCACAAGTCATAATATATATATCAGTTCATGACAAATTACAAACCTCCGCCATCTCTCTCCCCACATCCACCACTGCTGGCGGCTCACCTCCAACTGCGCAACGCTACGCGCTGTTCACATCCAGCTGCCGCTGCCCAACACTACAATGGCAGACAACAATGCAAACTAGCCACAGACTGCACACAGCACAGCCAGTGATTTTCATACAGAGGTGGCGTTACCAATAAAAAAACCTAAACAGCCTACTTACAACGTAATGGCACCCTGACTCTCGTTAACTTAGCCGCAGTGTTAACTATTTGTTATGTATGTGTATATAGCGAATAGAGATAGAGTTGCAAACATTTTTACTGTGCAGGAAATTTAATATACAGGTGGCTGATATTAATAAAACTTTTATAAGATTCTTTATGTAAAACATATCAAATTGAAGGGAGTCATTATTACCTTAATTATATTCCGGTTTTATTTACTTTTAAATTCGAACGTTTTGATCTACTTTACTTTAAAAGTATCTACGGTAATTTTTAATAAAAATTACTACACTATGCTATGATTATCAGACATACACGCCAAGACTCTAAAGAAAAAAGAATCATATACTAAAAAATTATAACGATGATAGAAATGTTCGGTTTGGGTGCCCCTAAATTATTTTTAACATGAGCTAAAACAATTTTTAATTTGCGTAATATTGTATGACAGATATTGTAGGCATGATATAAAGAACTAATGAAGTCTGTAAAATAGTATACTACTTACCGAATGCATTTTTTTCTTTGCTCTCCATTTCCTCAAAATTCTGATTCAGTTCGCAGCAAACTTATCTCCACGCATCTCTCATCACATTTCTATCTTTATATGTATTCATAGTTTTGTTCCACAAATCTGGTCTTGCTTCCATTAGCGAAATAAGTAAATCGTTGTGTATCTCGTAATCCACTGCAAACATATACAGAGCTTACTGCCGAATCAGTATTTTATATTTTACTAGTACAGGTGCAATGTCGACTGTATGGCGAGAAGGTACAGCGAGAACTGAACTGGGAGAACGGCAGGTAAACAATCGGCGAGTGTGCAAGCTCCCATTTGACCACGTGCGGCACTGTATTCCCGGCACCAGCGCGGCGCCGGTGGTCTACAGCGGCAATGGCCGGCTGCTAACGGAATTTTTTACGGTTCCGGCCCGTGGTTGGCCAGTGTGCAAACTCAAATACCCTACAGTGGATCACTACTGGAATGTGGACGGCCGATATTTTACCGGCCGTCCAAAACCGGTGTGTGTGCAACTAGCCTAATGCGCTGGGCAACCGCCATGCTGAAATCATGTGGCCGACCGTCCTGCAGTAGTACCTGTAGTTCCTGTTCCAAAAACGTTCAATATTTGTGTCAACTCAACGTGCCGTCGATGAAAAACGGACCAATGAGTTTCTTCCCCATGATGCCACACCATACGTTTAGCAACCAAGGACTTTGATGGACACGTTTGCATTTATTGATGTTCCCATTCAAAAAACGCTGCTCAGTTATAGAAATCAACGCCATAATGTTCTTCATGCAGTGACCGTGGTATGGATGATACGTATGACTATGCAGTATTGTGACAATACTACCTACTGAATCGCGGTGTAATTGACGGGCGCTTATCCCTGAGTTTTGGTGGGTTGCCGCTATTACACCAATTTCATTATCTTCTGCTGAACATGTCTGCTTCGTTTCGTTTTGCAGTCTGTACGCTGCCACCAGATATAAAGGTGTTCACAATCTTATAAAAGAACGAACGGGAGCGAGCTTCCTCTTGGAAACACTCGACAGACAAGGCAATAGCAGCCTCGACATTTCTCCTACATTCTCCGTAAATCAGGATGATCTAAACTTTTTCTTCTGTAGTTCCAACATAGACTGTCAATTTGCACGTTTGTTCTCCAAATGATAGGTAGATGTGCAGGCAATAAACACTGCACAAATATTGTAAAGTTTACAGCTGCTGTCTGTTCTACGTCTACACGATACGTGAGCTCCGGTCGCAGTGTAGTTCTGTTATGGTACGTCGTAGTTCGCTACATGGCCACAGCATCACGTCGAGTATTCCCGTGTTCAATATGTCGAAGGAACACAACGTTGCGAATGTATTTTCCAATTAGAAGTTATAAAATACCGGCTTTTCTTACCATCGCAGCATGGATGTGGGGTCCCACGTGCCACTGGATATGCAAAGGCCATTGTGTATGCGTTACTGTTCCCCCAATTACAGCACCCTCGTAGTGAAACGAAGAAAATGCTTCAGACAAAACTTATGTAGATTTTTCCGCAGAATTGTAAAGTGCCATAAAAAACGGGGATTCCCGTTGAAGATTCAAAAAATTGTTCAAATGGCTCTGAGCACTATGGGACTTAACATCTGGGGTCATCAGTCCCCTAGAACTCAGAACTACTTAAACCTAACTAACCTAAGGACATCACAAACATCCATGCCCGAGGCAGGATTCGAACCTGCGCTGAAGATTCAATGTTACCCCTCCCACCCATGGACAGGATGGGGTGGTGGGTCGAGTGTGGTATCGTTGGATGCTCCCCTCCGAGACGAAAATATTTCAGTGAATTAATTTGAAATGAACATCTTGTATATCTGTGAGTTCTGCGAAGTTTAAACGTTTTCTACATTATTTTATGTTTCATTTCGAATCATAAATGTGTTATTCATCGAAACATTAATTACATATTTTTAAAACATGACTTAGACACATTTTCATATACTTCACACAGGAACTTGTTTTTTTTTTCACTTCTTTACTTCTGGGGCACTTTCTGCATCTTCCTTTGTTGTTTCTTTTATTGTCCACATGTCTGTTTGCGGGCCCTAGTCCTTTTGTTGCAGGTCATTGGTTTTCATCTTCTTGTGTTGTCATCGTGGCCATATTATGTTTGATGAATTTTGGTAGGGTTGCCGTTGCCAATCTATTGCGTGTAACTGCTTGTATTACGTGAGCTCGTAGTTCCCATAGGAACAATCTTGTGGCCATATTATTGGACTCTAGTAAACATTAATTGTGGATTTACTCCAGATATATCGAGGGCTTTGAGTAGATGGTGCACATTTTATCCAATTAATCGATTCCTGTTATCGTGGAGTTGTACACTGTGGTAATTTCAGGCTCCTTTCCCTCTCCATTACTGTCATCTGTTTTATTATCGAAGTGGATAAAGGAAAGAAGTATTACATTCTCGTTTTTTTTTTTTTGTCACTTGCGAAATGATTTCAAATGCTTTAGAAATCCAAATAAAGTGCACCTCTCACACCTGGTACATGAATAATACTATTTGGAAGTTGTGTCCTTGCAGTTCTTGGAGGAGATATCGTAATGTATTTCCCTGATTTGTCTTTTCAAAAGCAGAAATTTTTATTTTCAAAACTTATTTCACTATCACAATTATCCGTCTCTGCATCAAATTCATGTACCAGTTGTTCACACGCATCTCATAACTCTGAATCTGATTTATCATATGTTTCTTCTCCTACAGCTTCTTCAAGTAATTTGTATATTCGTTTTTCGTTTGTTTTATATGTAGACATACTGTATATTGAGTTGTCACCACACTGTGACAAAAGGCACACTGGCTCCCAGACTTTTATTTCACTGCCAAAGCAGTTACAATAGTGGTAATAGATAACATTGGGTTGACTTAGTATAAGAAGAAATGCGACAACAATATATGGATATAAATTTCTTTTAAAATATCTCACATTTGGTATTATTTTGATTTTTGTTACTTTAGGACTCGTCCAGGGTGCCTTGAAGTCTACATAGTATGGTTTTGGCCACTTAACAACGTAACAACAATCATAACTGAAATGTTGTGTATTATAACTTAATTATTGACGCAGTTGTTATATAGAAAGCTAACAGAAGTTTTAGACAGTTATGAAAATTTAAACTAATAATACGAATGGTTTTTATTGTGTGGGGTATCTACAGTACCCACACCAGCACTAAGTAGTTAAGTTAAATAACAGCCTACACCGAATTGCATGGAGTTTTCGATGTAAGTACCATAACCACTTAACCTCACGTATTTGTTTGCTCTGTATTTCATCGTTTGGAGGTTAGTTATGTTCACATAGGGAATTTCTAACACTGTTTTCTATGGTAGGGCACCAACACACAAAGAATATTTCGCTATGGTGGAAGAATAAAAATCGAAAACTGACGGTTATGTAAACTGCATCTTGTAAATCTTGTGGACAGCCGTCTCATGATGAACTTGTCAGTTCGAAACCGGTTACAGCGCTATGTTCTTAAATAAATAGCAGTATTTTTAGTGGCTGGTTTCAGTCTTCTTCTTTCTAAGAATCAACCAACATTAAGATCACTATCACTCCTTGCCTCTAATCGAAACCTGGTATCAAACTGTAAAAGCCAGCTACAGAGTAGCGGGACTGTGCTCAGAAGTGCTTTGTTTATCAAAAATACATCATATATCTCTTTCTCCTCCAATCAGTGTGTCGTATCATTGTTACAATATAGCCCCACATGAGCTCTCCTCAATAAGTGTCTGAAATATTTATCAAAAACTATGTCACACTACTTGAGATGTCAAAATAATCCAAAATGAAGAACGTTTGCATTACTGAATTCCAGAAAACAGTTGCTGGGCTTGTTTAGCAGTCATATTGACGAATTTTGTTGAAAACTATAGAGTTATGTCATTCCTTATGCGTTTTTGGAATAAGTACATAAAACATTCTCTGCACTTAATTAGAAACCAAATGTTTCACAAAATATTAATAACAGTAATTGCAAAAATGCTTGGGACCTAGTTGAGGTTAAGTAGAAGAAAAATATTGTAAGGCTCAAATTAAGTATGATATCACACCTGTGTAAAATACACGAGAAAAAATAGGCAACACAGTCTAAATTTATAAAATGTATTCATTCTGATTATGTTTTCACTCTCATCATCTAAATTTGTTTCTTTAGTTACCAATTTAGAAAAGGAGTAAATATAACGCATCACAAGACAAAATACTATCAATAACAAGTATTATAAACAGACTGTTGCTGCCTTTGGAACCATGGCTCGCTAAAATCCAGTCATCAACTACACCAACATCTAGTAAGTGTACTACCTCACAGACATACGCACAACATTTTTTTTTAGATAAGGAAGGAATAACATGCTCGATTTCATGAAGGAATAAAGTGTTTCATTACGATACATATTACTTAAACTGTAGAATGACATGAAATATTTGTAAAAACAAACACCGACAGAGGAACCAAAGAGATACTGTGAGAGATGTGATATTTCTAAAGCCAATGTAAGAATCAGTATCTCGAAAATAAACCAAATTATTTATAATTTATTGTGATATTTTTCACACTTTGCAAGAACCATTAAGCTTCTAAAATTAAATGTATCAGTATATACATTGTCCATGTATTACTTATTAAAATGTAAACGGCTTGCACGCTTATTGTAGTATATGCAAGACCTCTAAGAACATTAAAGCAAAATGTAACGTTATATATAAGATGTTTCAAGCATTACAAGCATAATGAAGCCTCAAATTAGAGATTTCAACTTCTAAATCGTATGTATTAATAATCAAAATGCTTGCATATTGGTCCTTTTGATAGGCACTTTCATCTTAAGCAGCACCTGTTTATGACGAAAGTTCGATATGCATGTAACACTTGCAAGCTGCATCTACAGTAGTGGCATGACTTATGGACCATTTGTAGAGATTTATTGAATATTAGATTCAGGAGTTTATTTTAGTGGAAATATACCATTAAATTCACTACAAATTTTCAGAAAATATGCCTTATTGAAAACTGAACATCAAGTACAAAAATACAATTAAAAATTTTAAAACCTAACAGGAAATTCACAATCTAACAATTATAGAAAATTACAAATTACTTGGCACAAAAGTCATTTCAATATTTCCTAGTATTTTTCTGGATGTCCTTTTGATTTAACCACGCCCTCAACTCTGTGTGGCATTGAGTCCATCGAATTTTGAAGATCCTCTTGTTTGATCACTCTGAAGCATGAACTGATGATGCCCTCTAGGAGCCCCCTCTTATGACTCGGAGTCAGTCATGAAACCATCACTTTATGCCGTTACCAAAAGTTTGTAGTTGGGTTAAGGTCACTCCTGTTGCCAGGCCAAGGCATCACACTAATTTGATGTTCATCAAACCATTCCTTATTGATTTTTGGGATATGACATGGCGCTCTGTCTTCCCAAAAGATGCACTAATATTTGTTTCCTTCAAATAATTCGCAGATAGAGGTCAGTAATTTTAACACTAATACTTTGTCTTGATACTTTTTGGCAGTAATGTTGCCTAGTAACACAGACAGACGTCCAGTGACATAACTTATCATGAAGCCCCATGCCATGACACTGATGGGACGCTTCATAGTGGTAGTGGTGAACTGAGGCCATAAGTTTTCACCTGATCGACGACTAATGAACTTAATTTCATCAATTACCGAGATGCTGAAATTAGTCTCATCACTTCAAATGACTCCAGACCAGTCTGCTTGCATCCATTCCAGTTATTGCGGTTGAGGAGGAAGAGCAAACCTGTTGTTTTCTGGATACAGTACTAATAGAGTCCTGCTTGAGACAGTCAAGACAGTTAAATATCTGGGCGTAACGCTGCAGAGTGATATGAGGTGGAGCGAGCATGTGAACTTTGGTAGGGAAGGTGAATGGTCGACTTCGGTTTTTGGCATAGTTATACGAAAGAATGGTTCACCTGTACGACCGCATACAGGACGCTGGTGCGATCTGTTCTTGAGTACTGCACGAGAGTTTGGGATCCGTACCAGGTCGGACTGAAGGAAGACATCGAAACAGTTCAGAGGATGGTTGCTAGATATGTTGCCGATAGGTTCAAACAACACTTAAATGTTACGGGGATGCTTCGGGAACTCAAATGGGAATCCCTGGACGGAAGGCGACGTTTTCGTCGACAAACGCTATTGAGAAAATTTACAGAACAGGCATCTGAAGCTGACTGCCTAACAATTGTACTGCCACCAACATACATTGCGTATAAGGACCATGAAGATAAGATACGAGAAATTAGGGCTCATCCAGATGCATATATACAGTGGTTTTACCCTCGCTCTGGTTTGCAAGAGGAATGGCAAGTAGTGGTACAGTGTACCCTCCGCCACGCACCGTACGTTTGCTTGTGAAGTATCTATGTGGATGTAAATGTAGGTGTGCTAATGCCCATTACACATGTTTCTGCCCCTGCGTTTTGTGCAGATGAGGCTTCTTCCTTGGAGTCCTCACTCGTAAACCATTTTTGCAAAGTTTCTGTCTGACGGGTCGATCACAGACTGAAATCCTGAAGTCATCAACATGTCATTTTGCCTCTTGCAGTACTCCAACGATCTTCCAGAGAAAGACGACAGATTCTACAACATTCTTGACTAGTCAGTATTGGTTTTCTGCCGTTTCTGGCAGCCGTTTCGATTGATTCAGTTTCTTCATACTGGTTACATACTCTCCTAACACTGAACTTTGTAGACGCTTTACCCAACCTGTTATTTCTGCATATGCATAACCTTCTTCAAGGAGTGTTAATACCTTACCCCGTTTGCTTCGTGGCCAATGAGGAGACATGATTTTCAATCTGTCATCCATCTCAGCTCAATACGCACAAAACACCTTACACTTTAACAAAACATTGCTACTATGGGAGTTACAGCAACCATCAGAGCGCTTTTTCTCACTGGACAAAGCAATAATGACATACTCTCACTGTCTCATTTGTCGGAACAGAACAAATTACAAACAGCTGCACAATCAGTTTAAACAGTTAATTACTTTTAATCGTTGTCAGTTAAGCCTATTTAGTCACTTTTTATAAAAAATACAACATTAAATTCTCTAAAAATGATAAAAATTCAGTAGATATATCATAAAAAAGAATAAAAGCATAATTTATTAATACAGTATACCAAAACTTACTTACATCTCGTGATATTAAAACGAATAACCATTTCAATAAAGAGTCCAGAACTAATGGCACTACAGTAACTTTTAATATATTCCCGCTAGTAAAACATTTGTATAACATTAAAATACACGCAGCTTGTGTGCTTAGCATAACAAGCAGGACTTCTACGAAAATTCCTACAGAAATAAAGTTGTATTATATACAGGATTTCATACATTTCTGCAAGCTTCAAATTAAATATTTTCACATCTAAATTATCGATACCCCTTATCAAAATGCGTACTGCTTTCTTATTGGCACTACTTATACGAACTTTTGTCCAAGCAGCACTCTTAATAATTACATGAGTGTGTTGTACCTTATTCTTCTACTATAGAAATGGTAACGAGTTACATTCTCTTAACAATAATGATTTATTTTTCACAGTTAACAAATACAAGAATATAGATTAGCAATTCACATATATGTCAAAACTGTTTATTGATACTGAATTTATTGTGACAAACATACAGTTATTGTAGCTATTACAGAATTCTGACACACACACACACACACACACCGAAAAAGAGAGGTGAAAAGTTAATGCCCTCAGCAATGTGTCTCCTTGGAAAGAATAGCACTCTGCTTTCGTTTGGAAACAAATTTTACACACACAACTGTTGTCAAGGAAAGCCCGTAAGATTTTATGGAAGGAGTTACATGTTTATCTCACCATGGTTAGTGTTACCGCCTATTGTGCTGAAGCTTATAGATTCGATCCCTGGTACCTCCTCAGATTTTCTTATGTAGTAAGGTGTGGAGCTTGGTTGCACAGAGTAGGAAGGTATGGAACTACATTGCACAGAGCATGTTTGCATCTCTGATACTGTTTGAGGGGCCAATGCGAATCACTTCTGGGAGGGGTTAATACACTTTTGGGACAAGTTGACAGAATTCGAAGAGTAGCTAGTACAGCTTTGGGGGCAAGTCGATAAAGTTTGAAGTGTAATTTGATACACTTTCAGAGCAAGCTGATATAGTCTGAGGGGTTATTTGATGAACTTTTGGGTCAAGTTGATACACTTTTTGAACTAGCTGATACAGTTCCAAGGGCAAGTTAATACACTTTTAAGGGATAGTGATGCAGTTTTAGGGGTAATTTGATATACTTTGGGGTAAGTTGATACACTGTTGGGGAAAGCTAATACAGTGTGAGGCAAAATTTGATTCTTCTTGGCACAAGTTGATATACTTTTAGGGTTACTTGATACAGTTTGAGGTGTACTTTGATACATTTGGGGTAACCTGATACATCTGGCTACAAGTCAACACAAAATAAAAAAAATATCTAGAATAATTGCACATGTGCCTCATAATCATCTATCTGAATTATACAACACACCAAATTTCTTCTCTCTCTTTGTAATGCTTTTTTGTATTGTATAACAAACTACAATTTATTGATTTAGTAAGTTTCAACTTGCTTGCACTTGTAATTAATAGAACATCCACTCACCTACATTGATATACATTAAGCATAATGAGTAGCTCAGACAGGCAGGTACTAGAGGTCTTAAAATATCACAAGATTTTCGTAACAATAGAGTGAAAAATATTTGTATGTCAGCAGATTACATAAAAGCACAGTGAAAATTAATGTTAGTATGTTGTATCAGAATACCAGGAGATTAAGAATCAAAGTAAATGAGCTTCTTGTTTGTTTAGGAGATTAACAAACTCAGGATGGAATAGATGTACTATGCCTGTCTGAACACCGTATAGCGACAGGTATGGAAACGGTAAATGTAGGTGGATATAAGCTTTCAGCACTGGTAGGGATACTGTGAAGAGAGGAGGAGTTGCCATATATGTTATAATCTGTTATAATTGTCAGAAATTTAGAAACAAAAAAATTTTGTGTAGAGCAACATACAGAAGCAAGTGAGTTTGAGCTTAAACCAAATAATGGTACTTTTATAATGGTGGCCATGTATAGGTCCCCACTGTGAAATTTTCAGCTGCTTCTGAAAAACTTTTATTCTTTGTTGTGCTACCTGTCAGACAGAGGGAATCAAATTATTGTTCTTGGGGAATTAAGTACAGATTTTCTGAAAAAGCCCAGTAGAAAGCTTGACCTTTAAATATTACTTGGTTCTTATAATTTGACATCAGTTATTGATTTTACTACTTGGATGGTGCAGGAAAGCAGTACACTCATAGGTAATGTTTCTATAGACCAATATAAATTTAATCAAATAAAAACTTTTCCTGTTAAGAGTGGTCTGTCTGATCATGGTGGACAGCTAGTTACAGTACATTACATAACTCCATACAGTAACGCAAAACAATCCTCCAAAATAGTGCAATCAATGAGCGACTTAAGAATGGAAAGTTTTAGGGAGAGTATATACATTTAGACTGGGATGAGGTTCAAATTTAGCGTATTACATGATACCTTTGTCAGTATATTTGAAAACCGTTTCCTTAGAAAAACAGTGAACTATAATTGTAAGAAACCATCTAAAATCCGTGGCTTACTAAAGGTATAAAAATATATTGTAAGCAGAAAAGGGAAATATATCTTTTAACTAGGAAGAACGATGGTCGAGAAGGAGTGAAACAAAACTACTGCAGTGTATTAAGAAAAGTTGTTAAAAATCAGAGGTAGGTGCATTATGTCTGAGATTAGCACATCCGATAATAAAGTTAAAATAATTTCGAACGTTGTTAAAAAGGAAACAGAGCAACCGAGGACACAGGAAGGACGTATTTCTATCAAACTCAATGAAAAGTTTGTTGACAAGAAGTCAGAAGTAGAAAACATTGTTAATAATATTCACGACATAATGCAAGGCTGTATATGAAGAAGCAATACCTTTCTACTTTAATAAAACTGAAATTCAACCCACCTCTCCTACTGACAATAGGAAAATAATAAATTCGCTCAAAAGTAAAAGGTCACATGAAAATTGATGGCACTTACAACAGAGTACTAAAAGCTTGTGTCCAACCAATAAGTGGGATTCTCAGCCACATATGTTGTAGGTCAATGAAACAGGGTATTTTTCCAGACTGTTTGAAATACATTATTGTTAAACCACTGCATAAAAAATGGGATAGGTCTGATGCCAACAACTGCCTCCCACTCTCACTTCTGACAGCTATATCCAAAATTCTTGAAAAAGTAATGTATTCAAGAGTAGCATCACACATTTGAAAAAGTTAATTACTAACAAAAGGTCAATTTAGATTTCAGAAAAGATTTTCAACAGAAAATGTGATATATGCTTTCACTAATCAAATATTAAATGCACTGAGCAACCGAACATCGCCTTTTGGGGTATTTTGTGATCGCTCAAAGGATTTTTATTATGTGAATCTTAGAATTCTTCTAGTTAAGCTTAAGTATTGTGGTATGAGTGGTATAGTGCACAAATGGTTTAGTTCATATTTAACTGGAAGAATGCAGAAAGTAGACATTAACCACACAGATAGTCTGCAAAGATCAGAAGAGTCCTGTAACTGGGGATGTACCAAGAGTGGTGTCCCACAGGGTTCAGTCTTGGATCCCTTATTGTTCTTAATATATATTAATGACTTGCCACTCTATATTCATGAAGATGCAAAGCTAGTTCTTTTTGCTAATGATACAACTATAGCAATCACTCCCAACAAACAAGAATTAGGTGAGAAAATTATAAACAACATCTTTAAGAAAATTATTAACTGGTTCTCTGCAAATGGACTCTCACTAAATTTTGAGATAGCTCAATATATACAGATCTGTGCAGTAAATGGCATAACACCACTGATAAATATAGCCTATGAACAGAAGTCTGTTACAAATGCACAATATTTAAAATTTCTGTGTGTGCGCATTGATGAATCTTGAATTCGAAGAAACATGTCGATGATCTGCTGAAACAGTTAGGTTCAGCTACTTATGCTATTACACTTATTGAAAACTTTGGTGATACACATACCAGTAAATTAGCCCACTACGCATATTTTCATTCACTGCTTTCATACGACATCATAGTTTGGGGTAACTAATCATTAAGAGGAAAAGTATTTATTGCACAAAAGCCTGTAATCAGAATAATAGTGGGCGCCAACCCAAGATCATCTTGCAGACATTTATTTAAGGAAGTCAGGATATTCACAGTACTTTTGCAATACATATATTCACTTATGAAGTTTGTAATTAACCCTGCTGTTCTGTTCGGGTCTATATGACCCGAAACGAATATGAACGTTATTTTACATTATGTAAATACCAATATATATTTATGAAACTTTGTGACTTTGTCTGAAAATGGATGAGCAGCATGTGTTTTAAAAGGTTTTAAAAAAGTTTAAGAAGTTTGGGCTTCAACTGTAATAGTTGCATATGTAATGTTCGGGTCATAATGACCCGACACAAATATGTTTAGTGTAACTCGTATTTATTTCTAAAATCTGGAAATGGCGAAAATTATTTTTGTTGTGTTGTGTGGGAATAGTGACTGCATCATTCCAACTTACTCTCAACAATCACCTAAAGCTCCATGCGTTCACAACAATGGGCTTGTTTGTTGCTTTCCCCAGGAAATAATAATTGGCAGTTCTCAATAATTGGAATGCTTTGTTTCTGCCCAGTTTGACTTGTGACACCATGGCGATGAGACCATTGAATGATCGTGAGTTGGAAGAAATAGTAAATGCCTCACCAGATGAAGGAT